>NC_089256.1:83316971-84771984 GCF_963930625.1 Muntiacus reevesi | reverse complement strand
TGACTACTGGAAAAACTATAGCTTTGACTAGATGGACCTTTGTTAGCAAAGTAGTCTCTGCTTTTTAATATGCTGTCTAGGTTGGTCATAGCTTTTCTTCCACAGAGCAAGTGTCTTTTAATTTCATGGCTGCAGTTAAGGAATAAGCAGAAGCAAATAACCATAGCAGAAAAAAAAAAAAAGTAAATTCGAGATTTTATGTACATTTTAATCGCTGTTGGTCATTTACAGTGAATTCTTGTAAATCTTACAAGAATTAAGATTTCTTGGCATCTTTTAGGAACACCAATGACTTAGTAAACAATGATGCCCTTGAATTCAGTATCTCCAAGGTAAAAGGAGTAGAGGGATATGGAGAATTGTAATCCCTGCCTCCTGGAGCTTAGAGGCCAGGAGAAAGTACTGTCATACAATGCAGGAGAAATGAAGTGGCAGGTACAGATATCCATTAAACTTCTAGATCCACAGTTGAAGATGGAGAGACATAATGTTTCATTTCTTTTCTTTCATAATTTATTTGTTTTTTTTTTTCTTTATAGCACTCATTACTCTCTAGCATATTTTATGCTTGATTAGTGGCTTAGCATCAAGCTTCTCAACTAGAAAGTAAGCTTTGTAAGGGCAGGAATCTTGCCTGTTTGTTTCAGGAACATATCCCCCTCCCTGTAAAGGTAACTAGCACGTGGTGCATGCACGCTAAGTCACTTCTGTTGTGTCCAACTCTGAGACTCTGTGGGCTGTAGTGTGCCACAGGTGCTCCGTGAAGTTGGTAGACTTTTCAGAACTGTTGACTTTATGCGCAGAGTACTGTGATCTGAACACTGCTTTAGGTAACAAAGATCAGAACCACAGGAGTAATAAAAATTAAAAGAGGGTAAATGAAAACTATCTTTTTTAAATTTACTGATATATAGCTTATGAAAATAACCAACTTTGGGAAAGGTAAAACCATTTAGATAATACCGTTATACACGGTAAAGGAAGCATAGGATAAGGCACAGAGTTGAGAAAGAATAAATTTCGATACTATTTGACTATGATGAAAAAGTATGAATTTTACATATTTAGTATTTAGAAAATAGGTTAATAGTAAACTGCAAGTGTAAAGGACAGTGAAACTGAAGTATAATGATCACATATATGTGATATCAGTTTCACTGTCTTTTACACTTGCAGTTTATCAAGAAGTCAGGGTTATTAACCACATAATTGTCCTTTAGCTTCCCCTGGTGGTTCAGATGATAAAGAAACCACCTGCAATGCAGGAGACCCAGGTTCCATCCCTGGGTGGGGAAGATCCCCTGGAGACGCAAAATGGCTACCCACTCCAGTGTTCCTGCCTGGAAAAATCCCATAGGCAGCAGAGTCTGCAGGGCTGCAATTAACAGGGTCACAGAGTCGGACATGCCTGAGTGACTAACACTTTAATTGTCCTTTACGCCACTCATTCCTATTGTTGAGTAAACTCCTTCTAAATCTAAATCCTTTGTGTGTGTGTGTGTGTATTCTTTTTTTTTTTTTTAATTTTATTTTATTAGTTGGAGGCTAATTACTTCACAACATTTCAGTGGGTTTTGTCATACATTGACATGAATCAGCCATAGAGTTACACGTATTCCCCATCCCGATCCCCCTATCCCACCTCCCTCTCCACCCGACTCCTCTGGGTCCTCCCAGTGCACCAGGCCCGAGCACTCGTCTCATGCATCTCACCTGGGCTAGTGATCTGTTTCACTATAGATAATATACATGCTCTTCTCTCAAAACATCCCACCCTCACCTTCTCCCACAGAAATCTAAATCCTAAGTGTTCCTCATGGAATGTGCCTTACTTGTTTTCCATCTATATTTTCATATTAAGTGATCTAATCCCATTTTCAGGACTTCAGATAGCATCCATCTGTAACAGTTTCTAAATTCTAGTACTCTCTGAGAACTGCAGACTTACATAGCTAATTGCCTGTTCTCTCCACTTACCTGTCAAACAGGAAAGTCTGGATTCTTCCTGCTCACACCCTAATCCCTGCTCCTCTTTCATTGTCCCTTAGTTACATCTTTCCAGTTGCTCGAAACACCAGTTTGGCACTTCCATTCTATTAGCATGGTCTGTAGCCACCTAAGATACATTTAAATCTTTCTACAGATGCCATTTTTACTGTCTTTACTCTGGGCAAGTCATCAAAATTTCTTGCCTTGACCCACTGCAATAGCCTTCTATCTTATGTGTCCACAGTCTTGCCCCCTATAATCCATCCCATAGTTTGCAGAATGAGCTTAAACTGTGAATCGGAGCCTGCCATTCCCTGCAGGAGAAAACACAAAAACGCTTGGTGCTGCTATTTGCCTGCTGGGATGAAATTTTAGAATTCTTGGTATGACGCCAGGTGCTTTCAGGTTTGCCCATGTCTACTGCTCCAGCCTCATCTTTGACTATTCTTTACTAAACTCTATACTGGCCTGCTTTTTTCCCCTGGTTTGCATGTTATTCCACCTGATTGAAATCGATGCCTCCATCCTCTCACCCCAAATTAATTTAGGCTTGTTATTAAAGTTTCAGTTTAAATTTTATATCTCAGTGAAGCCCTGACAACTGTTCACTAGATAACATCAGTGGCTCTTTGAAATTTTGTGAACTTTTCCTTCATAGCAATCAATCAGTTTTTAATTAAATATGATGTTCACAATTATTTGTTTGACCTTTCTCAGACATTTAGAGAGTCAGACTGTGTGACTCTTGAATACTGTGTCCTCAACACTTAGCATAGTTCCTGTCATATAGAAGGGAACTCAGTAAGATTCTCCGTTTTGTTGTTGTGTTTAAATAATTGATCTCTTTTTGGATTTTTAGCTTTTCAACATTTCACAATTCTCTTTGACCTTTTGTAGTGTGAAATACAGAGAAAAGTATATCAATGTACATATCACTGAATTATGAAACACAGTACCACCTGTGTTATACTACCCAAAACAAGAAACAGTGCTTCACTAGTACTTTGGAAACCTCAATTTCTTTTTCCTATCATTACCCTCTATTTAGTAGTCACTCTCCTGCTTTTATTAATAATTTTCCACCTAAGTATATAATACTAAGCACTATAGTTAAATTTTCCCAGTTTCGAACTGGAATCATGTTGCTATATATTCTCTTGGGTTTTTTGTTTTCTCACATTGTTCTTAAGGTTCATCTGTTGTAGCAGTACTATGTTGATTCTGTGCTGTATCGTATTTCATTGTATGAACATACTACAGTTTTTGGTGTTTTTTTTCTACCGTTTTTGCTATTGATGGACTTTTATTGCACTAATACAAACAAGGCTGATCTGAACATTTCTGGTAAAAGTTTATATTCTCTCTCGCATATACATGAAGTTCTCTAAACTCCATAACTAAGAGTAGAATTGCTGTCTCATAGGGTATGTGTGATTTCAAATTTACGAGGCAATGTAAAGCTTTTCCAAAGTGGTTATATCAGTTTCTTTTCTCAAGAATAGCATATAAGAGTTCCTATTGCTCTAACTTGTCACTGTTACTTAATATTGTCAGACTTTTTTGTTTTTAGTTCAGTTCAGTCGCTCAGTCGTGTCCGCTCTTTGCGACCCCATGAATCGCAGCACGCCAGGCCTCCCTGTCCATCACCAGTTCCTGGAGTTTACTCAAACTCATGTTCATCAAGTCGGTGATGCCATCAAGCCATCTCATCCTTTGTCATCCCCTTCTCCTCCTGCCCACAATCCCTCCCAGCATCAGGGTCTTTTCCAGTGAGTCAACTCTTCGCATGAGGTGGCCAAAGTACTGGAGTTTCAGCTTCAGCATCAGTCCTTCCAGTGAACACCCAGGACTGATCTCCTTTAGGATGGACTGGTTGGATCTCCTTGCCGTCCAAGGGACTCTCAAGAGTCTTCTCCAACACAACAGTTCAAAATCATCAGTTCTTTGGAGCTCAGCTTTGTTCACAGTCCAACTCTCACATCCATACATGACCATTGGAAAAACCATAGCCTTGACTAGACGGACCTTTGTTGGCAAAGTTATGTCTTTGCTTTTTAATATGCTGTCTAGGTTGGTCATAACTTTCCTTCCAAGGAGTAAGCATCTTTTAATTTCATGGCTGCAGTCACCATCTGCAGTGATTTTGAAGCCCCAAAAAAATAAAGTCTGTTTTTTATTTTAGCCAGACTTAAATCATTTTATTTTTAGTTTCCGTTTCTCCTGTTACCAGAAAGCTTTCGTAGTTTTTCACTGGTTTGTTAGGCACATAAACTTCTTATTCATGAAGTGCCTTCTTGAGTGTTTAGCCCATTTTCCAACTGTTATGTTTTCCCTTATTTTTTTTTTTTATATTGACTTGAAGGAATTCTTGATAGAGTCTGGTTATGAGTTGTTTATAAATAATTATGAATGCCTGAATGTGACTCTTTCCAGCCCACCTACTACTTCTTCCTTATTCTCTGGAGTTATAGGGTATATATTGAAGATACAGAGCGATATCCATCTTCATTCTACTTTCAGTTGTGAAGCATTGTTTGATATCTTTATGATCTGCCATTTTTGTTCTAAAGATAATTCAAGATGATAGTTAAATTTTAAAAGATCTCTTTATGGTTTATATTAATAGGAAAATGCAAAACTTGATTTCCAACTTCCCTAAAGAGTTTAATAGAGGTTTTCTTTCTGAAATGTGTAAAATGGGGAAGGAGGAAGGGATGAGAATCATAATATACATAATTCAAAATATTTTGAATTTATCTGAAGAATCTTGATCCTATTCATGTAACTGTGGTGAGCTCTACTAGAACCATAAAATGTAAGTGATTCAAATTATTGTTTCAGAGCCACTGATTTTGGTGACTTCCCTGGTGGCTCTGATGGTAAAGAATCTGCCTGCAATGCAGGATACCCACATTCAATCTCTGGATTGGGAAAATCCCCTGGAGAAGGGAATGGCTGCCTACTCTAATATTCTTGTTTTCGTTTTTTTTTTTTTTTTTTAATTGGAAGCTAATTGCTTTACAGTATTGTGATGGATTTTGCCAAACATTGACATGAATCAACCATGGTGTACATGTGTTCCCCACCCCGAATCCCCCTCCCCTCTTCCTCCCCATCCTTCCTTCTGGGTTGTCCCAGTGCACCAGCTTTGAGTGTGCTATTTCATGCATTGAACTTGAACTGATAATCTGTTTCACATATGGTAATATACATGTTCTGATGCTGTTCTCTCAAATCATCCCATCCTTGCCTTCTCCCACAGAGTCCAAAAGTCTGTTCTTTACATCTGTGTCTCTTTTGCTGTCTCGTGTATAGGGTTGTGATTACCATCTTTCTAAATTCCATATATATGCATTAATATACAAATATACTGTATTGGTGTTTTTCTTTCTGATTTACTTCACACTGTATAATAGGCTCCAGTTTCATCCACCTCATTAGAACTGATCCAAATGCATTCTTTTTAATAGCTGAGTAATATTCCATTGTGTATATGTACCACAACTTTCTAATCTGTTGGTCTGCCGATGGACATGTAGGTTGCTTCCATGTCCTAGCTGTTGTAAACAGTGCTGCAGTGAACATTGGGGTACACGTGGCTCTCTCAATTCTGGTTTCCTCGGTGTGTATGCCCAGCAGTGGAATTGCTGAGTCATATGGCAGTTCTATTTTCAGTTTTTTAAGGAATTTCCACACTGTCTCCACAGTGGCTGTACTAGTTTGCATTCCCACCAACAGTGTAAGAGTGTTCCCTTTTCTCCACACCCTCTCCAGCATTTATTGTTTGTAGCCATTTTGATAGCAGCCATTCTGACCGGCGTGAGATACCTCACTGTGGTTTTGATTTGCATTTCTCTGATAATGAGTGATGAGCTTCTTTTCATGTGTTTGTTAGCCATCTGTATGTCTTCTTTGGAGAAATGTCTGTTTAGTTCTTTGGTCCACTTTTTGTTTGGGTCGTTTGTTTTTCTGGTATTGAGCTGCATGAGCTGCTTGTATATCTTTGAGATTAATTCTTCATCAGTTCTTTCATTTGCTGTTATTTTCTCCCATTCTGAAGGTTGGCTTTTCACCTTGCTTATAGTTTCCTCCATTGTGCAAAAGCCTTTAAATTTAACTAGGTCCTATTTGTTTGTTTTTGCTTTTATTTCCATTACCCTGGGAGGTGTGTCATAGAGGATCTTGCTGTGATTTATGTCAGAGAGTAGTTTGTCTATGTTTTCCTCTAGGAGTTTTATGGTTTCTGGTCTTACATTTATATCATTAATCCATTTTAAGTTTATTTTTGTGTATGGTGTTAGAAAGTGTTCTAGTTTCATTCTTTTATAGGTGGTTGACCAGTTTTCCCAGCACCACTTGTTAAAGAGATTCTTATCTCTGTCATATGTTTTTGCCTCCTTTGTCAAAGATAAGGTGTCCATAGGTGCATGGATTTGTCTCTGGGCTTTCTATTTTGTTCTGTTGATCTATATTTCTGTCTTTGTGCCAGAACCATACTGTCTTGATGACTGTAGCTTTGTTGTATAGTTTTAAGTCAGGCAGTTTGATTCCTCCAGTTCCATTCTTCTTTCTCAAGATTGCTTTGGCTATTTGAGGTTTTTTGTGTTTCCATACAAATTATCAAATTATTTGTTCTAGCTCTGAAAAATACTGTTGGTAGCTTGATAGGAATCACATTGAATCTGTAGATTGCTTTGAGTAGTATTTTCACTATATTGATTCTTCCAGTCCATGAACATGGTATATTTCTCCATCTATTTGTGTCATCTTTGATTTCTTTCATCAATGTTTTATAGTTTTCCATATACAGGTCTTTTGTTTCTATAGGTAGGTTTATTCCTACGTATTTTATTCTTTTCATTGCAATGGTGAATGGAATTGTTTCCTTAATTTCTCTTTCTGTTTTCTCATTGCTAGTGTATAGGAATGCAAGGGATTTCTGTGTATTAATTTTATATCCTGCAACTTTACTATATTTATTGATTAGCTCTAGTAATTTTCTGGTGGTGTCTTTTTCTATGTAGAGGATCCTATCATCTGCAAACAGAGTTTTACTTCTTCTTTTCCAATCTGGATTCCTTTTATTTCTTTTTCTTCTCTGATTGCTGTGGCTAAAACTTGCAAAACTATGTTGAATAGTAGTGGTGAGAGTGGGCACCCTTGTCTTGTTCCTGACTTTAGGGGAAATGCTTTCCCTTTTCGCCATTGCCATTCTAGTATTCTTGCCTGGGGGATTCTATGGACAGAGGGACTGGCAGGCTATAGTCCTTGGGGTCAAAAAGCATCAGATATGACTGAGTGTCTAACACTTGTCTTGCCTAAGTTTTCCTGATTTTTTAAGAATCACTTCAAATGTCACCTTTTGTTGGAAGTCTTAGTTATCCTCCACCAGAGTGAGCAAATTCTGTATTTCCTTTGCAGATCTATATCGTAGAACTTAACTACTACACTGCTATGAAAATGGATTTCTTGTCTACATCCTGTTCTTGTTTCTTTAGAGCTTTCATAGGTCTTCTGTCAGTCGTAACCACCCAGGAAGTCATAAAATAAGTGTTCTTTAAAAAGAAAATCTAATGGGATAGGGAGGACTTATCCCCCTTGGCAGTCCAATAAATCATCCTCTTAAAGGGTTAAGTTAAAATTTTAGTACTCTCCATTACTGAACTGGAAGATTAATTACAGAAACATCTTAACAGTTCACTTTTACAGTTAATTTGCAGCTCTTACAGTTAATTTCTCTCTAATTTTCCTTTTAAGGTATCCTTAGAAATTTTATTTGATCATACAAAGGAAACAGCAGATCGCAAATTGTGAGTGTTATCAGTTTCTTGCAAGCACATCCTTTCTCCGGGAGGTATTGACTTAGATCGAATAAAGTGAAATTTTTTCCAAGTCTAACCCTTCAGCAACCCTTGCTAAATACAAATGAATCATCTGTAATTACATTCAATAGCAGTTTTGTTAGGTGTCATTCATGATTTCATTGTTAGTTGAAAGTATCCTCTGTAGCCCCTGTATTTGCTTCTAGACAAATAATCAGTCTTTTTCATTGTGTTTTCTTGAAGACAGTGTGAGGCTGGGAAGCACGGATGATATTATGACTGTTTCTCTTATTATCATCTCTGTTCTTTTGATTTTTACCTCTGTGACCTACTTCCTGTTTCCAAAGAGGTATGGTTTGAGAAATAGTCATTTTATTTTATTGTTGTTGTTGTTGAAATGGTCCAGCTTGGAAGAATCTTCTGTATATTTTAAAATTGTTTTCATAGAGTATGAAGAATGCTTTTTCAGTCACGTACACTGCTCCTTTTTGCCTTTTACAGAATGTGCTGGGTTTGATGTGGGGCTCTGGAATCAGACTCCCTCTGTTGGTTTTGGCTCTGTTATTTACTAGCTAATTGAGTGACTTTGGGTGATTACTGAAGTTTTTATGCCCCAGATTCCTAACTGGTAAAAAATGGGATATTAATGTTGAGCATTAAATAACTTTACATATGTAAAGCTTAGAATGATTGCTAGTACATGGTAACTCAGTAAATACTGACTTTTGTTTATTATTATTATTGTTGTTATCAGTGTTATGTGAGTTGATTGAACCAGAACTCACTATAGAAAGTGAAAGTTTTTTTCAGCAAAAACAATTGGTTATTTGTTATCTCATACAGTTAGAACAATTTTATATCTTTGCTCCTTCAAGAAGATGAAGAGCTGTTCATCTTAACAAGACTAATACTCTGAATTATATTAAAACAAATTATGATTAGTCCATGGAAGCCTTCATTATTATAGTATTTGACTTCAAAATACATAATTTGCATAGACTTGTATAGATTATTCTTATTTTTAATAAGATACTCTAATTTGCTTTATTAGATTGTTTTTATTTTTCCTTGATTTTAAAGTTTCATGGAATTTCAGATATGATATATCAAGACTTTTCCTTTATTATGTCACAAAGAATTCTAAATATCAGAACATATAGCCATATCTTTTATCTTGAAGATCACTAGGTATGTATCACACATGCTCAATATCTATTTTTGTGCTTTCAAATTTAATGCATTCTTTAATTAGTTATTTCATACTTTGAATTAACATCCTATTGGTAATTTATATAGAATAATTTCCTTTATCTAATTTCTAGTTTTCTTTTATTCTTTTCCTTCTGTTAACTTTTTTTTCTTCTCTCAACTATTCTGATATGTTCAATTTGTTTCACTTTATTTTATTGAAGTAAAGTTGATTCACAATATTGTGTTAGTTTTAGGTGTACTGAAAATTGATTCAGATATATATGCAAGCACACATATATAATGTCTTTTCAGATTATTTTTCCACAATAGGTTATTATGATGTTGAATATAATTCCCTGTGCTAAACAGTAAATCCTTGTTGCTTATCTGTTTTATGTGTAGTAGTTTGTATCTGTTAATCCCATAATCCTAATTTATTCCCCTCCGCAGTCCCTTTCCCCTTTGGTAACTTGTTTGTTTTTTGTGTCTGTGAGTCTATGTATATGGATTCATTTGTATTATTTTTAAGATTCCACATAGAAGTGATATCATATAATATTTGTCTTTCTCTGTCTGACTCACTTCACTCAGTATGATAATCTCCAGGTTCATCCATGGTGCAGATGGCAGTGTTGCCTTCTTTATGGCTGAGTAATATTCCTCTGTGTGTGTGTGTGTGTGTGTGTGTGTGTGTGTGTGTGTGTGTGTAAGAAGGTTAAGTAAGAAGGTTCCCTTCTCTCCGTACCCTTTTCAGCATTTATTATTTGTAGACTTTTTGATGATAGCCATTCTGACCAATGTGAGGTGAGACCTCATTGTAGTTTTGATCTGCGTTTTCCTAGTTAGTAATGTTGAATATTTTTTCACGTGCCTGTTGGCCATCTGTATGTCTTTGGAGAGTTGTCTGTTTAGGTCTTGTGAGTTGTTTGTTTCTTTTAATTTTTAAATTTATTTTTAAGTGGAGGATAATTACAATGTTGTGTTAGTTTCTGCCATATAGCAACATGAGTCAGCCATGGGGATACATATGTCCCTCCCACCTCTCACCCACTGCACCCCTCTAGGTTGTCACAGAACCTCAGGTTTGAGCACCCTGCATCATACAGCAGATTCCTGCTGGCCATCTATTTTACATATGGTAATGTACATGTTTCACGTTTGTTTCTTAATGTTGAGTCTTTGACCTCTTTGTCTATTTTGAATGTTACCCTCTTGTTGATCACATTGTTTGTAAATATTTTTTCCCATTCTGTAGATTGTCTTTTTTTGTTTGTTTCCTTTGCTGGGCAAAAGCTTTAAGTTAAATTAAGTCCCATTTGTTTATTTTTATAAGTATTCTGATTGACAAATATAGCTGAATTTCTAGCTGATAGCCAGCAGCCATCAGGCACATGAGTGAGCAAGCCTTCAGCCCACCAGCCGTCAAGTCAGTCCCGGTCTTTGTGTTCCCCCATTTGATGCTGCATGGAGCTACTCTGCCTGAATCATGCTCAAGTTCAAACTTGTAATGATTTTCAAATGTGTAATGTTCACAGTTAATGATTGTGGATGTTTCAAGCATGAGTTTGGGCTGATATATAGCAAAGATAACTGACCTAAAAAGGTAAACTCTTTCCTTTCTTCAAAGTAACATGTTTAAGGAAATAAATATTATTGGAATTATTTCCCAGGAAATTTGACCATGGAAGTCACTTGATATTTTTGGCATAGGAATAAACTCTTTAGAATGTCTGTTGAAAAAAAAATTTTAAGCTCTGTGATAATATATATAAGTAAAGCACAAAAAACTTCAACATTTCTTCATCTCTGACTATGTATATTTCTTATACTTTCATTGACTATAATAACTACCAGTTTTCTCAACATCATCATCATTATTATTGTCTTATTTTGTATAGAACAGAGATGAGAAATACAGAAAATCAGCCACCACTCATTAGGCTATATGTATAATGCAGTGGTAGTTGATCTTTTTTATGCTGAGTCCAGGTATAGCTTCCAAATTCTCAACACAGCACTTCATGTTGTTACAGATATTCATGCCAGTGGAATGAACATCTGATATTAGACCTATATTTATAAAATATCTTATAAATATTTTTAAATTTAACATATGATATCATCTTCATATATAATTTTCTTCCCTTCCCAATTTGGCCCCCAGACTCTCAAAGCTACCTTGATACCACCATCGCTCTACTTATTTGAAGATATTTCTTTTATTTTTGAGGTCTCTACTTCACATACACTTTTTTTCCTTTTCTCTTTTTTTAACCTCTCCTGTAGCTTTTTTCTGTGTTAAGTCAAAAGTTACCTAAGTTTGTGGAAAAAAATCACTCTGAGATTTCCCTAAGGGGACAATATGGTGAGTAGGAAAAACTATTACAATTTCCTATAAAACATTTTCACTATGGAAAAAAGATGAGAAGTAAGTATATGAGTGATGAGGTTATTTGCAAAATTTTATAGTACATTTGAAGAGAATGATTATGTAAGGAAACTGAGGCCTTGCCATGTCGCAGGTGCTGGACTGCTTATACACTTTAACTTATTTGATTGTCAGAATACACCTACTGGGAGAATATCACTATCCAAATTTTTCCATTCATACAGATTTATTAATCATTTGTTCTTATTCATCTGTTAATCTATTCTTTTTCTTCTATAAATTATTTGAAGAATTTTATAGCACTGTAATAAAACAGTGATGTGTGAGTTTTTAAATATCAGTAAAAGGAAAAATATTCATTAATCAGTCAAGAGCAGGAGAAAAATATAGAACAAATTTCACACATCAAAAGAGCCTATAGAATTGCTGTCATTTGTTCTAGGTTTCCTCACAAAAGCAGATTATCACAGAGAACTAAAAATTTCACCACAAATCTTTCCCTAAAAGGGAATTCTTACATGGGGCTTCATGTAGAGCACTTTTTATTAAATGAAATATTGTAATATCTAAGTGCTATTTTATGTGACTCTTACTGTCCTAGCATCATCATCATCATCATCATCATCATCATCATGTGATATAAAGTATAATATCCTCAATATCATAATTGCAAGAAATGAAATAATAGATTTCATGTACCACTTGCTTTTAATATCTATCAGTAAAAGCCATAAAAAAGCATCCTAGTGAAATTTAGTGTGTTAGGAAAATATGAACCAAGAATATAGTATTCTGATGGATCTGCTTGAATCTAGTTAAAATACAGTATATATGGAGAAGCAGAATGGCTGTTCCTGTAATAATTCTTCCTATGTGAACTTTCATTCAGCCAGGCTTTATACTAGAAGTAATAGGAATTGTTTTAGTCCTCTCTGCTCTTAAAGGTTCTGAAGTGTTAATACTCTATGTGGTTGATTTAGGGGTGGAATCTTAAACTTTAGAGATCAGATGCACAGGTGATGGGCTGACATTCTTTTATGAGAATGCAGAACCTGAAGAGAACACCCTCGTAGATAGCTAGCCTATTACCTCTGCAGGAAGGTGGGCTGAGAAGGGGATACTTCCAGGAAAGTCCAGCATTTTTCAGGTATCAATGCTACATCCATCTCAGGAGAAGAATGTATAAACAAAACAACTCCCAAATTTTTACAACCTTCAGCAGAGCAGAAATTGTCAAGTCATTTCGTACTTCATCTTACTTAATTTCTCATTGTGGTCCTAGAAAATTTTCAGAAGTATTGCCATTAATTGTCAGATTTGAGAAAAGCTTCCCAGAAAATTAAGATTATTTTGTTCATTTTGATTAAAATTTTCAGATGAAATAAATCACCAAGTGATAACTTTTCTGCCATTGAAACTGTTAAAACCTCCTTTTTCTTTTAAGTCGGTTTTCATCAACCAGTTTATTGGAATTACTTTCAAGCAAGGGACCTCACCTAGAGGGATTCAGAATTAGGTTTACTCTACATTTAAAATACACGATCCAAGTTTTTAATCTTTATAAGGAAACATTACTATGTCCCGGTGAGAAAGGGGTTTAAGATTTTTTTTCATTCAAGACTGTTTTTCTAGCACTGAAGAACTGAAAGTAAAGCAAGCATTGTGGGTATCAGCTAGAGTCTATGTCATGATTTTTTTAAGATGGCAAATAAAAGTAAGGTTTACCTTGCAAATATTCAACATGTAATTTTTAATTTTTGCTAATTGGTGAAAGCCCAATTAAGTACCTAGTAAATTTGCTTTGGTCACATTTTAATGAATGTCATTACAAATATATATGAATCATGTCAATACACTTCTATCAAATTTTAGCAAGTGTTAAAATATAATTATATTCAATGCAAATGTAGGAGTAAATGAAATATCTAATTGTTTACTTTTACAAAGATTTCTCATTAAGTTATTATGAGATGCAGGAACCCCACTGAATAGTACTTACTGCTATGACCTGTTCATCTTACTATTATTTTTTTCTCTATCAGATGGAAAAAAACTGATGTTCTGGCTTTGGTATGGTCCTAGGATCACAATACAGTAAACAAATGGACAGTGGCCAGTTGTGGAGATAGTTCAAGCAAATACTTTTTACTGTCCTAGGTGACAGTTCATTTGTAACTAACTAAAATTGAGTTCTGTTTTGTGACTGACTTTTATTCTTCTGAAAAAAATGGAGAGTGCCCTGAGTTACAGTACCGATCCACTTTGAGTGATCTAAGAAGGTCACTTAAGCCAATGACTGAAAGGTCTACAGAAGCTATTATCCCATTCTAAAATCAAATGATTCGTGTTTTTATTTCATAAAAGATCTGAATTACTGACAGTCACATTTTGAATTGGCGCCTACTTCATATTTAGGCTGAGCAGGTAGCGATGCATCCTCCCTTTGTGCTGCCTTTTAGGATTTGAAGATATTAGGTACTTTGTTATGGTACATAGATAGAGCCTCATGAAATAGACTTATGTCTTCTAAAAGCCTGAAGATAGAATGGAATCATATAAAACACAGTTGAAATCTAGCACAGAGGGGACTAATGCATCACACTCAAAGTTTAGCCCTTTATATGAGCAACAAGTTTTAGTGTAACTTTTTTTACATTAACAAACCTTTGAAATAGGTAGAGGTGGTTCTCTAATGTGAACACATACCCTCCCCCCCCCACACACACATTCATTCTTTCTCATTCTTTCTTTACCTATTTCTCATTCTCTCCTCTACGTTCATCTGCTTCTCCCTCTCTCCCTCCCTCGTTTCCTTCTCATAAGACCCAAAAAGCTTCAATTTAAAAAGATTTGAAGAATTTACTTGTTTACCATTATCACGTGTCATAAATTGTTTTGACATGTGCACTCACACATGCAACACATTCAGGCATTTGTTACATCAACTATGTCATTATCTCATGTATGCCAGGCATTGTGCTAGGCGCAGGGAATAAAGCAAGCAAAACAAACCTGAACTCACCCTGTGTTTAGAGGGTTAAGTGATTCACTCTTGTGAATAAGGAAACAAATTTGGCTGAAAGTACTAAATCTCATGAAAAGATTTAAAATGATTTGCTTGACATTCAGTAAATTAACCAAACAGACAAGAATCTAAGTCAGTTTTACAACTCTATGGTAGCCTAAGGAATTATGATCATCTCTAATTAGCAGTGTGGAAAGATTACTGTTCTGAAAGTAGTAAGGTCTTGGTTCTTGGAATGGCTCTGCCACTAATTAGCTGTATCACTTTGAACAAGTCACTTGACATCTGGGCCTCAATTTTTCTCACATATAAAAATGAGAGAAGTGAACTTGGGGGTCTCTAAGATCCTTTTTAAATCTTAAGAGCTTCTGATTATCCAAATGTACAAACTCAACATAAATGAAATCCCTAGTTTTCTTTAAGATACAAAGTAACATATATATATAAAGTAACAGTTTTTCTATATACTTGAAGTTATCTATACAGTATAAATAAAAAATATAATTCCCCTAGCAACAAAAGTATAAAATTGCTAAAAAGAAACTTGACTGATAATTAAAAATATTTTACTGAGCACTTACTGTGTGCAAATAAGACTTTTGCTAGGTAAAGACTAATGCTAGGTAAAAGTCAAGGAGCATACCTCCATGGAATTTATGTTCTGGTAGGGAAAGCAAATAGAAGAGAGTTATTTGTACAATTAATAAGCCAAAAATAATTTTTATAAATGCAATGAAGGAAAAGAATGGACTAATAAGAGGGCATGTGTGTGTGTGTGTGTGTGTGTGTGTGTGTGTGCGCGCGCGCACGTGCACTTATATATATAGCATATATATATATACATAAATTATATATATAGATATAGATATAGCATATATAGCCAGTGCTGAAGTATTCACATTTTTGGTTCCATTCCATTCAACAATAATTTAATGGTTATTTGCCTGGTACTGAGGAGAGTTTCCCCAAGATGTGATATTTTCAATGGTAAAACTGGGGAAGTCCCAGACAAACCAGGACATTGATCAGAGTAGCACCATGGTACATTTTGAAAGCAAAGACCAATGTGAATGAACACATAAGAAGTAAGATGATTGAGGATAACTTGAATGAAGCTGGTAAGGTAGGCAAAGGATAGATGACTTACATCTTTATGAACCATGTTAATTTTAGAGCTTTGCTTGTTTCTCCCAAGTAGAAAACCAACATAGGGCTTGGCATGATTAGAATTCATTCTTAGAAAATCCATCTGCCAGTAGTAAGAATAGTGGATTTGGTGGTTATGTAAAGGTTGTGGTGATAGTGATGATAAGGTTATCACAAAGCTAATTTTAGAAAGATTAGTGAGGTTATCGCAGTAATTAAAGTAAAAGATGGTGAAGGGCATAGGGTAATGACAGTAATGATGAGAGGAAGTAGGCATATTAAAATACATGATATATTGAAGGTAAAATTAATGAAATCTAGAATTATGATTGTGGGAAGGTCAAGTTATGATAGAGTAATTGGCATCTAGACAATCTGAGATAATGGAATATTCTTAGAGAAGTGTCGAGGGTAAAAGTGACCTCAGACTAATGGAAAAAACTCAGAGCCTATAATGGGAGCATTGCCTTAAAAACACAGCAGAAAGTTGACTCTTGAAATATAGTACCACAAAAGAGTAAGAAGATACTAAATTGTATTTAGCATATGCTGTCACTAAAATAAATGAAAAACATATGCTATCTGAAATAATAGAGAAAGAAAAAAAGGAGAAATAAAATGGAGACAGTGCAACATGATAAGAACTATTATGTCATTTAGAGCCTGAAACCTTGCCTTCAAACCCAGATTCTGCCCAATTACTTCTTAGATCTAGGATTTTGGTTTGTTATTTAGTTTTACTGTATTGCAAGGTTCCTCATAGATAATAAGTAAAAACTAAAATGATGCTAAAATTTTACAAAGATGGTACAAAAATACAGAAGTACAGGTTAATATTTATTATACAGATTTAAAAGCCCTAATAAAAACTACAAGAATAAATCAATGCATGACACAGCTACAAATTTTTAGCAGTTTGAAATGAAGTTATATCTTAATACCACACCATAAAATGTAAATATATAAATAAGAGGGGGGGGGCCTGAATCAAATAGGCCTTGATGTTCTTACAAGAGAGTGAGACACCAGGGTTGTCTGTGCACAGAGGAAAGGCCATGCAAGGACTTAGCGAGACCGTGGCCTTCTGCAAGCCAAGGGGAAAGGCCTCAGGAGAAGCTAATCCTGCTGGCACCTTGAACTTCCACTCTCCAGAACTGTTGAGAAAATAAATGCCTGTTGTTAAGCACATGTACCTCCCCTCCCAAAGAAAAAGAAACTATAAAATAAATATGTTAAAATGATTCAAGAAAGAAGACATAGAACCCACAATAGAAGAACGTAATAGGGTGAAAAATTATAGGCAGATCATTGATTTCAGACTTGAAAACTTTACCTGCCCAGCAGACCTTAGCATCAGGAACCACAGATAGCAGAGTCAGTAGGTCATTTCACAGAATTTTCTTAAACAGAAAAATTTTAAAGGTAAATTACTAAAAGACAAGCAAACAAGAACCGATTGGGTTTTCACTGTGTGGTTCAAACATTGGTAAACATTTTTTACCACCTGTCCATCCCCAGTCCCAGAATAGAAGTGCTTCTGATGGGATGTGTGTATTAAGTTTTCATTTAATGTATGCAGCCTAAATCTGGAAATGTTTCTGTTTTTTAATATAGAATTTAAAAGCTCCATTCAAAAAAAAATCATATTGAAGAGCAGACTGCCAGAAGTAGCTGAGACAACTTTGACTTTGAAGGAAAAAAAGGAAGGATGAGGATTTATGCTACAGACAATAAGATTCTGTATAAAGCTAAAATGGTGTCATCAGTGGAAAGGAATAGAGAGTCCAGAAACATCCCCACAAACATATGAGAGCTGCATGTGTGTGTGCGTGCACTCATGTGTGTGCTTAGTCGGGTCCAACTCTTTGTGACCATATGTATCGTAGCCTGCCTGGCTCCCCTGTCCATGTGATTTTCCAAGTCAGAATACTGGAGTGGGCCGCCATTTCCTTCTCCATGAGCGCTTGCTATTGCATATAAATGAGGGGCTATTTTTAAAAATATATGATATGTAATAGTACTGAAAGAATTGGTTATTCATATGGAAATCTCAGAAAGCTTAAATGTAAAAAGTGAAATTTTAATACTTTTAGAGGAAAATGAAGATAAGATTTGCAGTGTAGGTATGGGAAAGGATTTCTTAAACAAAGTATTTAAATATTTAATATTTAAAATACAGTAAAATTGGATACCTCTGATAAAAGGTACAATGAAGTCGAAAGATGTGCCACATACTGGGAGAACAAATACAATATGTAATTGACAAATTGTTAACATATAGAATATGTAAGGTAACCTTTCAA
Source organism: Muntiacus reevesi (assembly GCF_963930625.1). Lineage (NCBI taxonomy): Eukaryota > Metazoa > Chordata > Mammalia > Artiodactyla > Cervidae > Muntiacus > Muntiacus reevesi. The sequence continues at coordinate 84,754,119 of NC_089256.1, read as the reverse complement.
ATCCTATAAATCAATAAGAAAAAGATAAATAAAGTAAAATTGACCAAGGATAGAAGCAGTTCTGAGGAGAGTAAACCCTAGTGGCCAGTTTTTGAAGAGAAAAATCTCTCTAGGAATCAGAGAACTGCATATATATAAAAAAAGAAAATGTCATTTCAGACCAGTTGGTTGTCAGAAATTAAGAAATCCAACAACACTAGAGATGATAACAAGAATATAGGGAAATAGGCATGATAAAATATTAATATCTATTACTTTGAATCCTGTAATACTATGTTATATCTACATCCTATTACAATCTTTGTTTTTAATAGATTTGAAATACTATATTGCTTATTACTTTTATTTTAAATTAAAATGTCAAGTGAATTCAGTTACACAGAGGTCAGTGAAGAGCAGTTTGGTTGAGTGATAAAGTCAGAAGCCAGATTGGACTATACTAGAGAGACCAGTCATTCCTAAAGGAAATCACCCCTGAATATTCTTTGGAAGGACTGATGCGGAAGCTAAAGTTTCAGTGCTTTGGCCACGTGATGCGAAGAGCTGACTCATTGGAAAGGACCTTGATGCTTGTAAAGATTGAGGGCAGGAGGAGAAGGGGATGATAGAGGATGAGATGGTTGGATGGCATCACCCACCAACTCAATGGACATGAGTTTGAGCCAACTCCAGGAAATAGTGGGTTTCCCATGTAGCACTAGTGGTAAAGAACATGCCTGCCAATGCAGGAGACAGAAGAGATGTGGGTTAGTTCCCTGGGTTGGAAAGATTCCCTGGAAGAGGAAATGGCAGCCCACTCCAGTATTCTTGGTTGGAGAATCTCATGGGCAGAGGAGCCTGGCGGACTACAGTCCATAGGGGTTGCAAAAAGTCAGACATGACTGAAGCGACTTAGCACGCACGCACTGGGAGATATGAAGACGGGGAAGCCTGGCATGCTGCAGTCCATGGGATCGCAAAGAGCGGGACACAACTGAACAAGAAAATGAATGGGTGCTGGAGAAGTGAGACGGAGTTTAGATAACTTCTTCAGAAAGTTTGTGTTTAAAGAGGGGAGTTGAAAGGACAGGGGTCTGGAATGAAAGGTCACAACCTAGACTAATAACTATTAAACTTTGCTAAAAGACAAATGATTTAAACAAATGAAAACACATACTGTGCTGTCAGACACAAGGAGCTTCAGTATTGTGAAGATTTCCATTTTCTTCAAAGTAATGCATTTAGCAGTTGTGCTAATCCTAACAGGATTGTGTTGTTCATTTATAGTTTCGGTTTGGAGGAGTTTGGGGCGATTTAACAAAAATGATACTCAAGTTTATTTAGAAGCAGAGTTTCATGGATATAGCCAGAAAATTTAAAGTCGTAATGGTGAGGTTGATATGGCTTGACAAATAGTAAAATATATGTGTTACTAGTTTAGGAATCACCAGTCAAATCATTGAAACATGGTAGAGAGTTAAGAAAGAGATCAAATTACATGTGAATATTTATAATATATAATAAATCAATTTTTTAATTTTTTCCTTATTCATATGTTTATATCACATAAATGCATTTTTATTCTGCTTTTTGTGTCTACTTTCCTATCAGAGTGACTTTCCCAAGATAATTTTATTTAGTTTAATTCTATTGGCTGTATTTTTGTTTAGAAACACAACATTAGCCACTTACCTAGGTGAATATATATTCATATTATTGCTTTTGTTAAAATAATGCTTAATGAACTTCTTCATGGATTTTTTTAATTTTCAGCTTCTTTGACTTACATTGTGAGAAGTAGAATTATTATATCAAAGAGTATAAATTATTTTTGGTTCTTAAAATATACTGCTGTGTTTCCCTCTGTGAAACCATAGCTGGGGAAGCAGTGAACATCATCTCCCATTTCAAACATTTTATTTCAAGTCTTTTTGTTTTTTCGCCCTAACCAGAATGATTGTATTATTTATTTTGCTTTGCTCTTGGAAAGGAGTCCAGCTTCCATTCTCAGTGTTGCACGTTTATGTCTAATAAACCTTCAGCCAGATTGTTTTAGCTATCTTTAACCTACTGATGCCTTTGAAATGCCACCTATTATATACACATTAAGTGATAATGCATACCTGTTTGATCAATACAATAAACAACAGCAACAAAAAACTGAATAGAAAATAACTTCATCTTCATCATTAAAGAGACAGGACTACCATTTCTGGGAAGCAGTACTAGGGATAAGCAGAGAATTTTCTGGAGTCGGATAATCTGGCCATGAATCCTGGCTTTATTGCTTAGAAACTGTGTAACCCCAAGTGCTGTATTATACCTTATTGTGCACTTCAGTTTTCTTAACTGGTAAGTTAAGAAATAAAAACTATATAGCATTTTTATATGAGTATAAAAACCATGTAGGATTCTTGTGAGCACTGAATGAATTAGTATTACATATTAAACATTTAGAAAGATACCTGACATATTAAGGAATCAATAAAATGTTGAATTGGCACCTAGCATTTATTCTAATATTTTTGTAACCTCCTTTTCTATACAGCAAAAGACTGGATAGCAGAAACTTACATGTTCTAGAATTCTTTGTGTCTAAGACTCCAGATATGGGTTAGGTTCCACCAGTTAAATCTATTCATGTAGGATTTTCAAAGTGTAAGTGGTATGGAGGCAGTCTTTCTGCAGCTACAATTGTGGAGACCTGGAGTACTTCTTCATTATTCCAGTGTTCCCGTGTGTCAAGTCACTACCTTTGTGCAAATTGAGAGGCGGGTGTGGTGGTAGCTTCCTGAATTGCAGCTCTACTAAGGTTTTCTTGAACTTCACAGTTGAAGTGCAAACCTCCTAATTTCTCACCATCCTTTCGGCATCATTGTTGGAAGCCTAATCCAGAGTCCGTGCTTTCAGCCATTCCAGCAGTTGTATAAGTTTCCCATATAAAACTCATTTGCTTCAAGTCTAGAAAAATCTATTTCATGCAACTGTGATGATAATGGTGGTAATAGCCGCAGTGGTGGTAGCAGTAGAAATGTAGTAGTAGAAATAATTGTTATTGAAACTTTTGCATTATACATCTTTCCAAAATGGAAAAAGTTTAAAACCTGAGATGCCAGTCATTTGAAATTAATCATGGCACCTTTCCACTCTGAACCTCGAGAAGCAACAAAAGTGTTAAACTCAGAACCCAAGTCAGCCACTACCATTAAACTGGATCTGGTTGGCCAGTTTTGGTTTATGTCTGTGTTTTCACGTGAAACTTAGCTTCTCTCCAGCTTCATATTATGTATTATACCTAATATATATGTTTTTTCTTTTAAAAAAAAACTTTTTATTTTGTATTGGGGTGTAGCTGATTAGCAAACAATGTTGTGATAGTTTCAGATGAACAGTGGAGTGACTCAGCCAAATATATACATGTCTCCATTCTCCTCCAAACTCCCCTCCCATCCAGGCTGCCACGTAACGTAGAGCAGAGTTCCATATGCCATACAGCAGGTCCTTGTTGGTGATCTATTCTGAGTATAGTAGTATCTACATGTCCATCCCCAAATCCCTATGCAGTCCCTTCCTACCGGCCTCCTGTCCACCCCCAGCAACCTTAGGCTTGTTCTGAAAGCCTGAGAGTCTGTTTCTGTTTTGTAAGTGTGTTCATTTGTATCATTTCTTTTTAGATTCTGTACATAAGGGATATCATACAATATTTCCCCTTGTCTGTCTGACTTGCTTCACTCAGTATGACACACTCTAGGTCCATCTGTGTTGCTGTATTGGCCTTATTTCATTCTTTCTAATGGTTGAGTAATATTATATGTGCCACATCTTCTTTATCCATTCCTCTGTCCATGGATATTTAGATGCTTCCGTGTCTTGGCTATTGTGAAGAATGCCGTAGTGAACACTGGGATGCGTGTGTCCTTTTGGGACATACTTTTCTAATGTATATTATTGGTTAGGGTGTATACTAACATTAGAGAAGGCAAAGGCACAGGATGGCAAGGGGACTGATGTTCAGACCAGTGTGAAGTCATTGGAACCATTCAGGAAAAATTAAATTCTGCTTTGGTTTAAACCAGTATTTCTTTGACATCTATCGTTCAGCAGTTGGTCGGTATTGGTGAGATATAGATATGAATAAGGTACATTTCAGATTCACATTACAGAGGGAAGACAGACCTACACATAAATAAATTGTATTCTGTACTAGAGTATGAGCAATTTGACCAGTATCTTGTTCACTGTTGTAACTTTACTACCTACCACAGTATATGGTATATAGCTGCACTCAGTCGGTTCAATTAAGTCGCTCAGTCATGTCCAACTCTTTGAGACCCCATGGACTGCAGCATACCAGGCCTCCCTATCCATCACCAACTCCCAGAGTGTACTCAAACTCATGTTCATTGAGTCACTGATGCCATCCAACCATCTCATCCTCTGTCGTCCCCTTCTCCTTTCACATTCAGTATTTCCCAGCATCAAGGTCTTTTCAGATGACTCAGTTCTTCACATCAGGTGACCAAAGTATTGGACTTTCAGCTTCAGCGTCAGTCCTTCCAATGAATATTCAGGACTGATTACCTTTAGGATGGACTGGTTGGATCTCCTTGCAGTCCAAGGGATTCTCAAGAGTCTTCTCCAACACCACCATTCAAAAGTATCAATTATTCAGCACTCAGCATTCTTTATACTCCAACTCTCACATCCGTACATGACTACTGGAAAAACCATAGCTTAGACTAGATAGACCTTTTTTGGTAAAGTAATGTCTCTGGTTTTTAATATGTTTTCTACATTGCTCATAACTTTTCTTCCAAGGAGTAAGCGTCTTTTAATTTCATGGCTGTAGTCACCATCTATAGTGATTTTGGAACCCAAGAAAATAGAGTTTCTCAGTTTCCATTGTTTCCCCATCTATTTCCCATGAAGTGATGGGACCAGATGCCATGATCTTATTTTTCTGAATGTTGAGTTTCAAGCCAACTTTTTTACTCTTCTTTTACTTTCATCAAGAGGCTCTTTAGTTCCTCTTCACTTTCTGCCATAAGGGTTGTATCATCTGCGTATCTGAGGTTATTGATATTTCTCCTGGGAATCTTGATTCCAGCTTGTGCTTCATCCAGCCCAGTGTTTCTCATGATGTACTCTACATATAAATTAAATAAGCAGGGTGACAATATACAGCATTTATGTACTCCTTTCCCTATTTGTAAGCAGTCTTGTTGCATGTCCAGTTCTAACTGTTGCTTCCTGACCTACACACAGATTTCTCAAGAGGCAGGTCAGGTGGTCTGGTATTCCCACCTCTTTCAGAATTTTCCACAGTTCATTGTGATCCACACAGTCAAAGGCTTTAGCATAGTCAATAAAGCAGAAACAGATGTTTTTCTGGTTTTTCTGGAACTCTCTTGCTTTTTTGATGATCCAGTGGATGTTGGCAATTTGATCTCTGGCTCCTCTGCCTTTTCTAAATCCAGCTTCAGCATCTGGAAGTTCATGGTTCATGTACTGTTGAAGCCTGGCTTGGAGAATTTTGAGCATTACTTTACTAGCACGTGAGATGAGTGCAATTGTGTGGCATTTTAGCATTCTTTGGTATTGCCTTTCTTTGGGATTGGAATGAAAACTGAGCTTTTCCCATCCTGTGGCCACTGCTGAGTTTTCCAAATTTGCTGGCATATTGAAGGCAATGCTTCAACAGCATCATCTTTTAGAATTTGAAATAGTTCAACAGGAATTCCATCACCTCCACTAGCTTTGTTCATAGTGATGATTCCTAAGGCCCACTTGACTTCGCATTCCAGGATGTCTGGCTCTAGATGAGTGACCATACCATTGTGATTATCTGGGTCGTGAAGATCTTTTTTGTACAGTTCTTCTGTGTATTCTTGCCACCTCTTCTTAATATCTTCTGCTTCTGTTAGGTCCAAACCACTTCTATCCTTTATTGAGCCCATCTTTGCATGAAATGTTCCCTTGTTATCTGTAATTTTCTTGAAGAGATCTCTGGTCTTTCCCATTGTGTTGTTTTCCTCTATTTCTTTGCACTGATCACTGAGGAAGGCTTTCTCATCTCTCCTTGCTGTTCTTTGGAACTCTGTGTTCAAATGGGTATATCTTTCCTTTTCTCCTTTGCTTTTGGCTTCTCTTCTTTTCACAGCTATGTAAGGCCTCCTCAGACAGCCATTTTGCTCTTTTGCATTTCTTTTTCTTGGGGATGGTCTTGATCCCTGCCTCCTGTACAATGTCACGAACCTCCATCCATAATTCTTCAGGGACTCTGTCTATCAGATCTAATCTCTTGAATCTATATTTTGACTTCCACTGTATAATTGTAAGGGATTTTATTTAGGTCATATCTGAATGGTCTAGTGGTTTTTCTTACTTTCTTCAATTTCCGTCTGAATTTGGCAATTAGGAGTTCAGCTCCCAGTCTTGTTTTTGCTTACCGTACAGAGCTTTTCCATCTTTGGCTGCAAGGAATATAATCAATCTGATATTGGTATTGACCATCTGGTGATGTCCATGTGTAGAGTCTTTTCTTGTGTTGTTGGAAGAGGGTGTTTGCTATGACCAGTTCATTCTCTTGGCAGAACTCTATGAGCCTTTGCCTTTCTTCATTCTGTACTCCAAGGCCAAATTTGCCTGTTACTCCAGGTGTTTCCCGACTTCCTACTTTTGCATTCCAGTCCCCTATAATGAAAAGGACATCTTTTGGGGGTGTTAGTTCTAGAAGGTCTTGTAGGTCTTCATAGAACCATTCAACTTCATCTTCTTCAGCAATTCTGGTTGGGGCATAGGCTTGGATTACTGTGGTATTGAATGGCTTGCCTTGGAGATAAACAGAGATCATTTGGTTGTTTTTGAGATTGCATCCAAGTACTACATTTTGGACTCTTTTGTTGACTACTGAGGCTACTCCATTTCTTCTAAGGGATTCTTGCTCACAGTAGTAGATATAATGGTCATCAGAGTTCAATTCACCCATTCCAGTCCATTTTAGTTGCTAATTCCTAAAATGTCGACATTCACTCTTGCCATCTCCTGTTTGACCACTTCCAATTTGCCTTGATTCATAGACCTAACATTCCAGTTTCCTATGCAGTGTTGCTCTTTGCAGTATCGGACTTTGCTTCTATCACCAGTTCCATTCACAACTGGGTGTTGTTTTTGCTTTGGCTCCATCCCTTCATCTTTCTGGAGTTATTTCTCCATTGATCTCCTGTAGTATATTGGGCACCTACCGACCTGGGGAGTTCCTCTTTCAGTGTCCTATCTTTTTGTCTTCTCATACTGTTCATGGGGTTCTCAAAGCAAGAATACAGAAGCGGTTTGCCAGTCTCTTCTCTAGTGCACTCAATAGACATATTTTAAATTAGTAAGACATTTAAATAGTAATTTTAGATTCAGTGTGGACAGAGCAGTCATAGTTCACCTGAGAAAGTTAGGAAGACCTTTTGTTGATAGTAATATTAAAATGGCTCCATAATGAAATAGTTTGAGACTCATCATTCTGTATCTCCCTCATAGACATAATACACGCTATCATATTATAGATTTTGATGAGTTCTGAAGTAAAGAAATAGTTTAATTTTGCCCAACCAAATGTTTTCCAGATATATAAAACTATAGAACCCTTTTAGTATCTCGTTTGGATCAGAGTTTGGGAACTGCTGTAGCAGTTACTTCTTAAGGCTGATGTTTAATAAAAATCATTTTATGCTAGAACATTTTGACTTTTATAATAGTAATTAAAATCTTCATGTCATGCGATTGGTATTATGAGTAAATGTTTAAACAAATTGCAGGTAAATCTGCACAAAAACTATTGCTAGCAGAGCATTTCTTTAATCTCTAGGTTAGCAACTAATAGGATTTTTCTAGATTATAAAAGGCAGGACACGCCAAAGAACAAAGCATTTTAAACAATCCAGTTTTTCTTTTTATTAAAAAATACAACTTTTTGTAGCTTTTAAAATGGAAATGAATTGTTTTAAGTTTTCCTTACTTAGTTTTTTTGCTTGTTTCTTTTATTTCAGTAAATTTCCCTATCAACTTTCTTTCTCATATAACTAAAAGGTCTAATACACCTCTTCTAACTAAGACATTTGTAGTATTTTTTTAAATGTCGGCTTTTAAAATTTCAAATGAAATATTTTTTATCTAAATTGGCTCTATATAAGTCCACTTAGGAGGAAAAAATCTGTTCAATTCTAATGTAGATAAAATCGGCTTTAAAAATACTGCTTAATGCTGAGAATTTTTATGTTATGTATTAATTTTCCCTTATATATTCATGTGTTATTAGCCTTAGTAAATTGTTTTGCTTCTGAAACATATATTAGATGACTAAAAATAACATCACAAAACATGTTTGTTATATTCTTAATTGTTTTGACCATAGAATTAATTTTAAAGTCAAAGGGGGCATTGCTTTTTCATCATTTCCAGTTCAGAATATTCAGCATGTCACAGATGTTCATGAATAATGTCCATTTAAAACTGTTGGCAAAGAGTGCTGGTGAGTTGGCTAGATGAATTAAATGTTGGGGGGATCTGACAGGCAGCACGCTGCTTTGTGATCATTCCAAAGTTCTAATAATCTCCCTCACCTTCTCTGCCTGCCACTAATGAAAGAGAATAGGTGATTGCACCTCCGGCTATGTTCTGCGCCTAATGACTCCTCCAAAGGCAGATTTATGAAGAAAAAATTAACTTTGAATGAGGATTGAATTGGCCCTGACAGTCTGATAGACTGTGACACAGATTCTGTGGCAAAACAGACGTAGCCCTAATTGATTATCAATATTTTAAGCAAAGTGATGAAAATAAGCATTAAGTGATGAGAAAGGCAGTCTTAATACAGTAGGCAGTAACCAGGACATAAGAGAGTCTTTGGGGAGGTTTGCTCTGATTGCTATTACTGAATTTTGTCTGTCAATTTTTACCTTTGCTTCCCAGCAGCCATTGTCCCTCCTTGGTGTACTTTTTTTTCCCCCTTAAAGATCTATGACTAGAATGTTAATCTTTCTAAAAACACGGACAAAGCTATCTGCAGTCCCTTCCTCTAGAGAAGTTTGTTTAATATTTAACTCATTTTGAATTGAGATTAGCTTTCATAGTTTTGCAGAACTGAGGCTTTTCATGATGGTTTTAGATTGACACAATTTTTTTTCACTTACTGTTTCTAGATTTGTTGTTATTATCCATAAAATATATACTACCCTAAAATATTACATATCACATATTTCATAATACCAAACATTATATACTTTTCACATCAGTGACTGAACAGTGACTTTAGCCTTAATCTTGGGAATAAGATTAAAACATTTTCCTAGAAATAATACACAAACCCACACACAAAGTTAGAGACTCTGTATTATATACACGTTGTATAGTGTAATGCACGCTCTGTCGCATCCGACGCTTTGTGACCCCATGGACTGTAGCCCTCCAGGCTCCTCTCTCCATGCGATTCTCTAGGCAAGTATGCTAGAGTGGGTTGCCATTTCCTCCTCCAGGTGATCTTCTGACCCAGGGACTGAACCCAGGTCTCCTGCATTGCAGGTGGATTCTATACCGTTGAGCCACTAGGAAGCTCATATACATTATGGTTACTTACAAAATGTATTTTCAACTAACAGCAAAAAGATCCAACCTGTATAATTATACGTCCAAATGCATGCGTGCTAAATTGCTTCAGTCGTGTCCGACTCTGCGATCCTATGGCCGTAACATGTAGGACAGGCTTCTCTGTCCATGGAATTCTCCAAGCAAGAATACTAGAGTTGGTTGCCATGCCCTCCTTCAGGGAGTCTTCCCCATCTAGGTATGGAACACACAGCTCCTGCAGATTCTTTACTGCTGAGCCACCAAAGAAGCTATGTCCAGATGGTTCTTCACAAATTAATTTAATAACTTGAAATTATATACCCTTATTTTTACAGGTTATATTTAGTCCCCTATATTAGAAGCAAAGAAGAAAAGCCACACATTAAAATCCATGCTAGTTTAATTCAGTATTAAAATTGATGAGCCAAGAAATAGTGTATGACATACATAATGATACGTTTGTTTACAATTAAATAGGTTTTAGATAAATTAGCTTATTTAGCACAGAAGCTGTACATATTTTTCCATGTTAAAATACCCTCTTATTATTAGTCATCAGTATTCATATTGTTTTGTGAAATTAATTTCAGCTGGAAATTGTGTAATTATTGAAAACTTTATATAGGAGCCTCCAAGTTAACTCTGGGAAAGTTTAAAGGAGACATGTAATGTTTTACAAAGGTCTCTTAAGTAACTTACTGTAGATATGATGAAGATAAAACAAAGATGCTACTGTGCAGGGCTTCTCAGTCTTTCTCATGCCATGACATGCAAAAGGATAATATTTGGCTGACACAAGACGTTGAACACTTTTATCCAGAGGCTACTGGCTGTGAAACTCCAACCACTTCAGACCCTGCCTTGAGAGCTAAGAGGATCGGTATTTTAGCACACCTGTAACCTATTTGTGGCTCAGTGATTGAAAAACTCTGAATGTATCACAGTTGTAGCACTACCATTATAAAATCTAGGTTTAATAGTCACAGTTTGAAAATTAAATGTCTAAAATCTATCAAAATATTTAGAAAATATTCTAAAAATTGGGCTTCCCAGATGGCTCATTGGTAAAGAATCCTCCTGCCAAGCAGTAGACGCTGTTTCGATCCTTGTTTCAGGAAGATCTCCTGGAAAAGGAAATGGCAACCCATTCCAGTATCCTTGCCTGGGAAATCCTTTGGATAGAGGAACCTGGCAGACTACAGTCTGTGGGGTCGCAAAAGACTTAGCAGCTAAACAACAACATTCTAAAAATTACCCTCTCCTAAAAGAGAAGAACAAATATATCTCTAGATGTACTTTTTGTTAGATGAATTAATGATCTTAAAATGCTTAACTGTTGGCTCTGATAGCTGTTAAAATTATTCAGAATTTGGTTTTTGGTTTGACCCTATTATAGCAAAATATACATTTAAACTTTATTCTTAGGAAAATGTTAGTTATCTTTGGCAAAATATATTGTCACTCATTTTTAGAGTGTCTAGAATGATCTTCTTGAAAACTGAAAGGACCTTAAAACTAGGCAAATCCAACTCTGTCAGCTGACTGGGGAAATTCAGCCCAGGTCACAAATTCGATCATTGCTCAGATAGAATTAGAATCTAGTTCTTCTGATTCCTGGATTGTTCCTTTTTAACTCTGCTGTAGGATGCTTAAAAATCTCAATGTGAAAACCTCTAACATGTTGTATATTATAAAATTATATATTTTGCTTTCACAGCTGTAAGATGTAATTTGTTAGCAGTTTTCACTTTTAAGCTACATAATACTTTTGGCCAGGGTTTTAATAAAAGCAGTACCATTTTATTTCCCTAAAAGCCTGACACTATTTCAAGTGTTCAAAATAGCCAATAGAAAAATAAAATAATATTATAAAAATTAAAAATAAAACAAATATGTACTGAAGTTTCCTTATGCTAAAAATTATTTTATTATTATAAACTAATACAACTCTAGTAAAGATAAAAAATGTAGTTTAGATAAGAATTCTGCAAACACTGATGTTGAGTACTTTGTCCTGTCATTCAGTTTGTTAACATTCCAACAGACTGTAGAAGAAGCAGGAAGAAAAATTATTCTTGTTGCGCCACCTAGCGACATTTAAGTGCTGTTTGTGTTTGATTTTTTTTTTTTGGGGGGGGGGAAGGAAATGGCAAGGCACTCCAGTATGAACTATAGTATATTTAATTTGCAGTAGGCTTCTACACTCAGTTCTGGTTTTTTATTCCTGTAATTTGCTCGTAAGAAATTCACAGAGAATAAGAATCCACAAATATAAGTCCACAAGGGTTGGTTTATTTTGTTTTACAAAGTTTTCTAGACAAATAGTATTAGTAAAAACAAGTATTTCTGTTCACTTCATCTCTGAAACTGTTACCTTGAACAACATACAATAAATGGGCAAAGTTTTTAAAACTATGCTCTTCTACTTGTAAACTTAAGATATTACAAGATGACAGTATGTTCTATAGAAAAGTTCAAAATATTGAAAATAGTATGAAATCCGAATGACTATTTTGTATAAGACTTTTAAATGTCTCAGGCTTACTTAACCATTTATGATAAAATATATCGATGTTTTTCTTTAATGAAATTATACTTTATCATAAATCAAAAATATTTGGAAAATTTATATGCTTGCAGCGAAATTATATTGTTATCTATAAAAATGCTAGGCCTACTGATGTGTGGTGTAAAATAATACCTTGTTAAAATATCTGTTTTTTAAAGTTGTGTTTCAAGAATATGAAGTAAAAACTCTTGGTTTTATGTTTGTTTGTTTTCTAACACTACAAATGCACTCAGGTGCTTCACTTGTATGTGTTAATTTTTAATAGTGTTACTAAATTAATAGTATTATTTAATTCTAAGGCCACGTTGGTACAATGTAAAATAAGAATCCTGTTGCCAATGTCATTGTTTTATGTTGATGATATAAGAAGTACCTAATATTAGAAATCAAAGAAAATAATTAATGGGAAAAAAGTTCCCTAAATATCTAAATTTGTTGTATTTGAAGTAGTATAGGATTTTAATGGCTGTTTACTGTGATTGCAAAGTTGTTTTATTTGATTTGATATTTGATTACTGTGAACATTCAAAATTCATAATGATTGCTCTTCAGTATGTGTTATACAGGGAAACTTCTAAAGCATATAAGCCTAAATACTGAATCATATCCTAAATGAATTTTTTGGTAAGAGAAGGATTCACTGTTAATTTGTAGCTTGTTTATGTATATGTGTGTAGACATAAATAAGCATATATCAAATTCATATACTCTTGAAATTAGAATTTTTGAAGTTGTGCCACATTTTATACTTGAGATAATAATATTCATATTACTAGAATGAAATATGCTAATTAATGTGGTTTTCAGAGACACTGTTAAAACTCTTAAATATCCATTTTTGTCATGGATGTTCATAAAATATTTAAGTGACATGAACAGAATTAAAATTTTAATACATTGCTATTCCTCAGAGTCATTATTTTACACATTAATTTTCAGTTTAGTTTAATAAACAGTAATTTAGGTACTAACAATCTATGCCTTAGACTACACTCTACTAAAATCAGTAAGATATCTGACTTCAAGGAGTTGGCTGTCTAACTTAGAAGAAAGACACATGTCCAACTGGCTGTACTTGCAGAAATGAATGCAGTCCTTTCAGACCTAAGAGGAGGAATTAGTATTAGCTAGGTTAAGAGGCTAAAGGGGAATGGAGGAAGTCACAAGACAGTTGAACAATTTGTATTTTAGAATACTGTGAATGTAAAGCAAATATACAGCTAAATTTGCAGGAGAGGACAAATACAGCTAAATTTGTTATTAGAGGAATGTATCTAAGAACATTAAATATACACACGTATATGTACATATTCTCTTTTTCGGTTTTAATAGACCCATTTTATATCCTATACAATTTCTCAGAAATATCAAAGAAACCACATTACATGTACTTAATTCATATTTCTTTAAATGAGATTTTGTGACGAAGAAAGGATTTACTTTCTGAAAACTTGTAAAGTGGTTAAAAATGTATAAATTACATCATGAATATACATCATGAACCTTAATTTTCAGGTGAACTAAGTGAGGCACAGAGAAGCTAAGATGCGTGTCTTGGTCTCATAGCTAGTAACTGAGTAGAGCCAGAATGCAGACGCGGTCAGGCTTCAGAATCCATCCCTATGCCCCTCTGCTGGACACCTCCCAGCTACTCACTATGTCCTGGTTTCAGCCATTTCACTAACAGATAATGGTGTTGAAGATATCATATTCTAATAAATGTCTTTCAGCCTTTTAACATATCTAAAAAGCTTTTGGTTGGGAATCTGATGCAATATATTATTATACCAGATTCTTAGAGTAGTGTGTTGTTATATGTAACCAGACATCAGTATAAATACATGCTATTTTGAAGCTATAAATGACTTTAGTTATTGTAGCTAATTGTCTTACCACTGTTTACTTTTTTGAAAAATTGAAAATAGTCTGACAAAAGTTTAATTTAGTAAACATTCATTGGCACTGAACTGAATTTTGAGGATGCTAAGGTGAATAAGAAACAAATTCATTAAACACATGATTACAGTATAATGTGATTAATGCCAAAATAGAGGTACTACCAGAGCAACTAACTCAGTCTATTGTTAGGAAGGGATTCTCGTAAAATGTAGCATTTAAAAAGTGAGTAAAACAACCCTCCAAGCCTAGGGTACCAAAAAAAAAAAAAAAAAAAAAAAAGCAACAGCAACAACCCACAGAATTGTAAGAGTGTGATATATTTAATGAATTGAATAAGTTCTTATCGTCTGGAGAAAAAGCATATGGGATGAAGTCGTGGCGGACTGGGAAATAAAGACTGGGACCACTTAGTGAAGGGTGCTGTAGGTCATACTAAGGAAAATGAGGTTCTGGCCATTTTTTGAGAGCACATTCTAGGGAAGATGATAGCTTCCACTGAGCCTACATTGCAGGCTTTTCCACATCAGATGCCCTCAGAAAAGTAGTCTGAATGTCCTTGCTTGGCTTCCAGTCCTCGGGGCATCTGAGAGAAAGAAAAGCAACTGGTGAACAAACCAAAATTATTCAAGACTTAAGTTTTCATCATTCAGCCACTCTCTGTAACTCTCTTAATTTCTGTGCTTCTCTAAATTGGGTATGAGGTATATTTTCATCTCTTAGTTTCTTGGCAGTCTTCATTAAGTCATATATTTATTGAGCATCTACTGTATAGCAGGATATTGAGTACCGTGGGTCAAGTAATGAACTAGAGAAGGAAAGTCCATTCAAAATGTTTTTGAAGATATACAATCTTAGAAATAACGGAATAAAAAGAAGAAAATTCCCCCACAGTTTGTCCACATGGCAGTTCTCTCATGTCTTGCTCTAAACAGAAGAGAAGGAGTGGTAATATTATCTATATCTTGCTGATGGGAATTCTCAAGCAGTTCTTCAAATTTACTTAAATAGGACAGTGGTTTCATTGGCATAAGAATGTGGCTTCTTGAATCCTGATTCAGCCTACCCTTCACTGGGATGCTTCGATCTTTCAGTAAAGATAAGCTTTCCATTTATAGATCATTTTGCTTTGTTTGATTCCTTTGTTTACTTCATTAAGTTGTTAAGTCCCTTCCTCAGAATACACTGTGTTGGTAAGTGATTTGCATCAAGTTAGTATGTCTGGTTTGTGTGCATCTGATAACATAGTCTCAAAATATATAAAGCAAATATTGGCACAATTACAAAGATAAACTTTGAACCTTGCCATCATTGATAGGAGATAAACTTAACGAAACAACAACAAACTAATAGATTTGCTTGCTCTAATAAACCCATATGAGACTTCAGGAGTTAGGAAATATTTTTTTTTTTTTTCAAGTGCTGATTAAACATTTTTAAAATTGACCATATATGAGTTAGGAAAGTAAACCTAAACATGTATCAAAAATTTTCATATATGTTACATTCTTTGATGAGAAAGAAATTAAATTAGACCTGAGTATAAATAACACCAAATAGCAGGCAATTTTAAAAGCATTATTTTAAGTAATTCTTAGGTCCACCAAAAAAAAAATTACATTTGGAATAAAATGAATTTAATGTTTTCTAAATAAAAATTAATAATATATTGAGACTTGTTTAAATGCAAAAAATCTCAGGCTAGGAATCTGTTTTAACAACTTTTCAAGTGATGCTTATACATGCTAAAGTTTCTCACTACGTTAAATAAAATTGAAGTAACTTAACAACACCCTTATGGCAGAAAGCAAAGAGGAACTGAAGAGCCTCTTGAATAAAGTGAAAGAGGAGAGTTAAAAAGTTGGCTTAAAACTCAACATTCAGAAAAATAAGATCATGGCATCTGGTCCCATCACTTCATGGCAAATGGATGGGGAAACAGTGACAAACTTTATTTTTGGGGACTCCAAAATCACTGCAGATGGTGACTGCAGCCATGAAAATAAAAGACGCTTACTCCTTGGAAGAAAAGCTATGACCAACCTAGACAGCATATTAAAAGTATAGACATTACTTTACCAACAAACGTCTGTCTAGTCAAAGCTATGGTTTTTCCAGTAGTCATGTATGGATGTGAATACAAGGTTTTGTAACAAAAAAAAAAAAAGCTGAGTGCCAAAGAATTGATGCTTTTGAACTGTGATATTGGAGAAGATTCTTGAGAGTCCCTCGGACTGCAGGGAGATCCAACCAATCCATCCTAAAGGAAATCAGTCCTGGGTGTTCATTGGAAGGACTGATGCTGAAGCTGAAACTCCAATACTTTGGCGACCTCATGCAAAGAGCTGACTCATTGGAAAAGACCCTGATGCTGGGAAAGAGTGAAAGCAGGAGGAGAAGGGGACGACAGAGGATGAGATGGCTGGATGGCATCACTGACTCAATGGACATGAGTTTGAGTAAACTCCGAAAGTTGGTGATGGACAGGGAGGCCTGGTGTGCTGTGGTCCATGGGGTTGCAAAGAGTTGGACATAACTAAGCGACTGAACTGAATACTCCACATACTGGCACATAGTAGGTACTCAATAAGTATGTACTGAGTAAATGAAAGAAGAGACAAAATCTTTATGGTCCAGCCAGGCCTGCCTCTGCCAGGAAGCCCTCTACCCCTTCCCCTTGGACTGTGGGCTCCTCTGCTTCCCCAGCCTTGCTTTCTACCTGCTTTCTGCCCTTCTCTCTCCTCAGTGGATGACCCTACAAACCAGGCCTTGAGCTCCAGAAGGGCAAGCTTGGGCTACAGAGAGGATTTCAGCAGTTAGGAACTCCTAATTGCACATATGATATACATACATGTTTTCTACACGTTGGGTTCATGAATCACAAACCACTGTTGAGGTGAAAGCTGTTATCCCATTTTACAGACAGGCACACTGAGGCCTGGACCAGCTGAATCACTTGCCTCAGGGCACACAGCCAGCCTGGCCTGCATCTAGTCTGGTGTCTCCACAAGAACAGGCACACTGCCTCTGTAGACAGATTGTGCCAGCCCACGATAGGGATATGAAAATAAGGTGCCCAAAGTCTTTCCTCTCGAGTTCCAGGACACTAAAGATGGAAGGACTGATGCTGAAGGTGAAACTCCAGTACTTTGGTCACCTGATGTGAAGAATCGACTCATTGGAAAAGACTCTGATGCTGGGAAAGATTGAAAACAGGAGGAAAAGGGGACGACAGAAGATGAGATGGTTGGATGTCATTACTGACGCAATGGACATGAGTTTAAGGAGGCTGCAGGAGTTGATGATGGACAGGGAAGCCTGGCGTGCTACAGTCCATGGGGTTGCAAAGAGTTGGACATGACTGAGCCACTGAACTGAATGCCTACTTGAAAATGCATGCACGCATGCTCTGTTGCCTCAGTCATGTCCGACTCTTTGCCACCCTATAGACTACAGCCCGCCAGGCTCCTCTGTCCATGGGATTCTCCAGGCAAGAATGCTGGGGTGGGTTTCCATGCCCTCCTCCAAGGGATCTTCCTGACCCCAGGGATCGAACCCACATCCCTTATATCTCCCGCATTGGCAGAGGGATTCTTTACCACTAGCACCACCTGGGAAGCTGCCTAATTGTAAATATCTAGCAACAACAACAAAAATATCTAGCAACAAAAAAATTGGAGAAGGCAATGGCACCCCACTCCAGTACTCTTGCCTGGAGAATCCCATGGATGGAGGAGCCTGTGGGCTGTGGTCCATGGAGTCGTGAAGAGTCAGACACGACTGAGCGACTGCACTTTTTTCCACTAGCAACAAAATAGAGGTTGTTAAATACTAATAATGACCAATACTGAGACTAGAAAGTCACTATTAGTGTCTGTTTTCAAATGCAGCATTCCAGTTTTGGAGGACAAATTCTCACCATCATAGACTGATAAAATGGCTCTAACTAAGATCTTCATTATAAATGTTTTTTAATTCTGCTTTTATATTGTAATATTGTTGAAAGTATTTCTCTTGTTTCAATACTGCCATGTAGAATTGAAATAAGAGAAGATTTTCAAAAGAGGTACTATATTTCCATTTTCCTGAATATATGAATTTCTTCCATTTGATGTATGTATTTTATTTTATCACCTATAAAATATGTAGATATAATGTGTTTAATCAAAAAAAATATAAAGAATGCTGAAGACCTTTATGTTTTTATGTATAGTTTGCTTTATTAATGAAGTACATCAACTTGCTAGTAGAAATTTGCCTATAATAGAAAGAAATGCTTCTGAAGTTTCTTATATACATCTTAAATTTCTTATATGATTTTTACATTTCTCATTCACTCCTAATCCAGGAAATTTCTGACCTATTACTTCTGTGATCTTCAATTCATTTATAGTCCCTTGTTTCTGTTTGGGACTGAATTTAGTTGACTGAATATTGGTATAGATCATGACTGTAATTTTTAAGGGATATGGTTTTCTTTCCTTGTTTCTTCTATCTTAAACTGTGCTGCTGTTGTTTAATTCACCTATCATGTGAGAGAAAAGAATATGCCTCTTCATTAATAGGCTGATAAAGATTATGCATTGGTCCAGTTTACATTTCACCCTGGAGAGTAAATGTAAGAGTTTCATTATGTGCCTAATTTTCATAGATCTGGGGAGTAGAAATCTCAGAGGCTGTTCCAAAACCAGGTCACACCTCCAGGGTGCTTCCAACAAAGTTTGTCATCCAACAAAATCTGTTTTATTAATTCTGAATTGAACTTGTGGTATTCTTTAGCATTATAGGCGCTCCTCAATTAGTAGGGCAGCCATACAACCCCCTCTATCAGAATATGGCTTATAAAAGTGCGTTTAAAACATGCTTTTAACAGGATAAACCAGGACATGGCATAAAACTCCTTTGGGGAAGATTTGTGGACTCAGCAGTGCTAGTGTGCCTTCTATCAGAGGTGTTAGCATTTTTAGTATAGAGATGTGTGTGTTACAGCACTGAAATCCAGCTTTCGCCCTCACACTTAAATGATGAGTCTCTCAAGTTGAGGCAACCAAAATCATGGCATGCACTTAAATACTGAGCATTTCGTATTCCTGAAAGAAAACAGTCAACTTCAAAATATTTATTAATAGTACAGCAATTTCACCCTAAATTGTTTGCTTTCATACTTGTGTACAATTTCATTGCATTCATGACCCTTCTGACTTAATAATTTAACTAAAAAAGAACAAGACTATCCTTTAGTAAGCAGCACTATAGGATTAGATTTGTTTTGGATAAGTTATTTCCATACTATTTTTACAAAGTCATTATAGTGTAATGAAAAGAAGAACATACAGACCTGTTTTAATTCTTGACTCACCTATTTATCAGGATTGTAACCTTTAGCAGCCTATTCAACCTCTTTGAAACTTTTTGAGAATTCTGTGAAATAGCTATATCTGAAAATACTTAGCATAGTGTCTGACACAGGGTAGGCTTGCCTAAGTTTTTGTTTCCCTTAAGAATTGAAGCCATGAAAACAAGTGATGTAAATGAAAATATGTATAATTCTATTTTAAAAAACATCTTTTGTAATGTAAGAGGAAAGTAAAAATTAAGAAAAGAAATAATGGCATTTTTTTTTGATATGAAAACTATTGCATCTCATCATTGATTTCTGACATGTACAGTTAAGCATTGCCATTTCTGGACTTTGATCTTTATTTTTAAAAGGATTGCTTCCCTTAGTTACTCTTTAAAAATATGTATTGGTAGGATATCTGAAGTTACTCAAAAGAATAGGCACTACAAATCAATTAGCGAGTCTTGGATATAATTTCTCTCAAATGGAATAATTCGATTGCTCCAAACCCCAGAGTTTTTCTGAAATGCTGAAACATCTTTCTTGGAATGGGAATTATAATGTTGGCCCGCTGACTTCAAACTGACATCCAGTTGATGGATGTGTGGTAAGTCAAAGAAACATAGAATGATAAGTTATTTTTATTTTCCCTATCAGCATTCTGTAAAAAAGAAAAAAAATCTAGTACTGCTTTTCTTTGAGAGACTGGACATCACAGCAGTTCTGTATCCCCATTTTGTTATTGGGCTGTTTTCAGTTTTTAAAAACTTGTCCTTAAGATTTTAGTAGATGACATTCTAACTACCCTGGCTAGGCAGTTTATTCAGGTTGCAGAATGGGAACTTGTGTGAACATCAGACATCAGCGCAACTGGAGAAGAGATGTATAAGCCCAGCAGAAGGCTGTAGGACTTCACACATTACAACACCAACTGTTTAAAATAAAACTCGCCTTTTACATCTTAATATCCATAATTTTTCACCATCACCACCATGTATTACTATTACTGTTTTCACAACTTGTAGAAGTAAATATAAATGATCTTTTGAGTTATTATATAACTTAAAGTATGAGGTATTAAAGAATCATTTCTAGACTTCAGGATAATTATGCTCTGGAAGTAATAGTTCTGTCTCCAAATATTCAAATGGGAGGTTTTCTTGAAAAAGAAAAAATGTTAAATGATAAAGCACTCCTATACCTCAAATTTGGAGTTAGACAAAATTTAAAATAAGTTGGTGAAAGCATTAGACTAGATTAGCATTTCCCGAAATATGTTCTTTGTTTATTTATATTACAGGAAAAGAATCATTCTTTAGTAAAATAAAGTTGGGGAAACACAGGCTGAACTATGTTAAATAGATGTTTCAACCTGCAAAATATTTCAGAGCTTTTAATTTGTTGATGAGCACTATAACTTTCCAAGAGGAGAGGTTCAGTACTATGTCTAGTCTAAGGTCCAATGTTGTGAAACCTTATTTAAATGAGGAATCGTGAGAAGTTAGTATGCCATGGAACATACCTTGTGTCATCTTGAAGATTCCTTCTAGCTTCAGACATTGATGACTTTCTGAAAATATGCATCACATGTGATTTGTACTGTTACTTCATTCTTGACTTGTGATTATTTTAAATTGATAGAGTCTTCCTGGCAGTAGACAGCACCCTTTATGGACATAGTCATATGTCCATTCATGACTTTCTGACTTAATAATTTAACTTAAAAAGAACAAGCTATCCTTTATTAAGCAGTACTAGTAGGATTAGTTTTGTTTTAGGTAACTAATTTCTGGTCAGATGTCCCTCCTTGGATCCTTTGACAGCATACGTCCTTGGCTTTCTACTACTGTTTATTCCAAGGCCCATCTGAACTGGATTGTAACCATAAAACCAAACATAAAATATAATTGAGCTGGTTCCTTTAGATTTCATGAACCAAATGGTTGTCCTGTCCTCCTAACTAAGTTATCCTACAGTAGGCAGCCCAAGTATCACCTCTTCCTGGAAGTCTTCCTCGACCATATCCTCTTTCTTTGTTACTTCCAGAGTACCTGTACACAGGTGTGTGTGTTTGGTTTTATTTTTCCCTGTCTTAATTTAAACTTCTTTATTTCTCAGTCTTCAGCACTTAGCTCAATGACTAGGGTACAGTATTCTGCTGGAGAATTTTCTCTGTCATCTATTTTATCATTTTTGTAAATCTGGACACTTGAAGGAGCTAATGAAAAAAAACCTGCTTGTAAGATGATCTAGCGAAAATTAATATTTTTAAAGCCTTTACTAATGTTGAAAGATGGCTTTTTTTGCAATAGCTATGCAATAATTACAATTTCATGTTTGTAAAATAGTTTTTCAGTTGTAGTCGCAATTGACCCTGATGCTATTTGAGGCAGATTCAGAATAATCATTTCAAATATGGGAAATGACTAAACGTTTTCACATGGACACTTTTTTTTGTTGTTCTAAGCCATGCAAGACAGTATGTCTGTCTCTGTCACCATTTGAATTGGAAATGTTTATCTTGAGTCTGTTTATTTACTTTTGACTGCACTGGGTCTTCGTTTCTATGTCTGGGCTTTCTCTGGTTGTGGCAAGTGGGGGCTACTCTAGTTGCAGTGCAGTGGCTTCTCATTGTGGTGGCTCCTCGTTGTGGAGCACGGGCTTAGCTGTCCCACTGCTTGTGGGACCCTCCCGGACCAGAGATTGAGCCTGTGTTCCCTGCACTGGCAGATGGGTTTTTAACCACTGGACCACCAGAGAAGTCCCTGGCAGTATTTACTAATGGTACAACTTGGTAAGGAATAAGAACTTAGAATTAATGAATCTCTTTTCTATGATGTGTGTGCAAAGGAGGCAGAGGCACTGCAAAAGCTAGTATTATAACCATAATTATATAAGCCTTTTAAATATGCAGAAGCAGCAGCTGTGTTCATTTGTAAATCTATAAATGAATTTGATAGTATTAACTAGTGAGTTTTTAGATTATTCTACTGTGCTATGGTCTAGATAAGTACAAAAACTAGAGGTAAAACCCAGCAAAAACATCTGAGGAAACGTTGAAGATAACAGCCTATTAGGATTCTTTTAATATTACATTTTTATATTATAATTTTTCTCTCTGAAAGTCATTCTTAACCATTTCTTATCTAATACAAATATACTATGGTCTAAATATCTTTTTCTTTTGTCATGTTTAAGTTCCTATTTCTAGACTTTTAGAAACCCCTGGGGGTTGCTGTTTACAAATATGTGAAGAAGAATAAGGTTTTTGCAAGTGTGGTATTACTAGTAAGATCATTTCCTTGAATTCAAATCAAAACTTTCGTCCTCTTCAACCAAGTTGTTAGATTTATCATTATTTATTTTGAGGTATATATGCCACCCTTGATCCAAAACTAATATAATTTGTCACATAAACTTATAAACTTCTTCTCATGAAGCGCCAACCACCACCATTTTTAAAAGCTAATGGTTAAATGTTGTTTTTTTCCTACTAAGAATGATACTTTTTTCCTACCAAGGCATTAAAAATATAAAAAATAGTAGTTCTTGCTAACAGATGAGCTGATATATTTGAAAATCTATTTCAGCATTTACATCTTTGTGCCTCTTCTAGCAGACACTTATTATCACTCTCCCCTTTCTGTTAGACCTAGAAAGAGACCCTGGAACAGCCGAACTAAACTTTACCATCACCTGGTTTTTCTTCTCTAGGTTAAAATGAAAACTGCCTTAACCATCAACAGGAGAAATTAAATTCTAAATGTAAATGTCACTTTTCACTCTTTGCTAATTGTCTCTCTCACAGACACATAGCATGAAAATTAGTAATGCGTTTACTCAGCTGTTTCTTACTTAGAGCCATCGTTTACTGCAGTGACACAAAAATTTGTGAAACACAAGAGACACAAGAATTCTTGAAAAATGGTACTATATAACACTTTGGAATCAGAATCATACTTAATAGATAGAACTAATCACTGTATCACTTTAGAAGATCTACTGTATTTTGGTAGAAGGACATGTGGATGGAATCTCAGAATTATCGAAATTTGCTCAGCCTCAAATGCTTGTGAGATTTAACATAGTACTATGAGGAGAAACTCTCTAGATATATTTTTTTAACCACCTTAAATATATGAAACAAATAAGGCAAACAAATACTAATGGTTATTATGAAGCAAGAGGCCTCTTCAAATTTTGCATTTGATTTTGAATAAAGTATATTCAGATAAACATTTCTCCATAGACAATTTCTCCATAAACAGTAAACAGCATGGAAGCAGTTCATTATTCTCTAATTTTGGTTACTTTGCTTCAAGGCAAGTGAAGAAGTAAGAAATAGACTTTTAAAAAGCATTTAACTAGCATTTACAAGCTCTGAATCTTAGTCATTCTGACCTTTGGCTAGTTATTTAACATTCTTGGACCTTTTATTTCTTCATTAATAAAATATGTATAATAATAACTTACCTAAATAAAATACCATACTGTACATAGAATTTGGGGAGAAATGACACTTAATTGTTTGTTTACATCATGTCTCTTTTACTCACACTTTTTTGGTAAGCATATGAAAATGTTTGAAGTGAGTAAATATGTGCCACGGTAAATGTAGTGGAAATAAAAAAATATTTGAAAACTTTCTCTAATGTGTGTTGATAGCTAATTCAGAAAAGTCTATATACATGTAAAGGATGGGATGGACAATGCCAGATATAATACTAGTATCCTGATTATAAACCACCGTGTTTTACATTAGGTACTTGAAATATTTTGACATGGCCGTGCCTCTGAAATACCCTAGTGTCTTGGTCATTTTCTTATGGTTAGTGTTAGAAGCCCCAGAAATTATTTTAAACTGAAATAAGCAGGAAAATACATTTTGCTAGATGTTTTTATTTGCAGTTCATTAGAACATTTCTCTCTGGCTTCCAAAACTGACAGTAGAACATCACAAAATTTCACTATCTTGAGAAAATAATTTTTTTCACTTTGTAGATGGAATATTAGGGTATAGAGATCAAATTGCCACATCCATTGGATCCTAGAAAAAGAAAGAGAATTCCAGAAAAACATCTACTTCTGCTTAATTGACTATGCTAAAGTCTTTGACTGTGTGGATCACAACAAACTGTGGAAAGTTCTTAAAGAGATAGGAACACCAGACTACCTTACCTGCCTCCTGAGAAACCTGAATGCGAGTCAAGAAGCAACAGTTAGAAGCAGACATGGAACTATAAACTGGTTCAGAACTGGAAAAGGAGTACATCAAGGCTGTATGTTGTCACCCTGCTTATTTAACTTATATGTAGAGTATATAATGCAAAATGCCAGGCTGGATGAAGCACAAGCTGGAATCAAGATTGCAGTAAGAAAGATCAACAACCGCAGGTCTGCAAATACCACCACCCTTATGGCAGAAAGTGAAGAGGAACTAAGGAACCTCTATAAGAAGGTAAAAGATGAGAGTGGAGAAGCTGGCTTAAAGTCAGCATTCAAAAATGAAGATCATGGCATGCGGTCCTATCACTTCTTGACAAATAGATGGGAGAAGTAGAGTGACAGACTTTATTTTCTTGGGCTCCAAAATCACTGCTGTCTGTGACTGCAGCCATGAAATTAAAAGATGCTTGCTCCTTAAAAGAAAAGCGATAACAAACCTAGACAGTGTTTAAGAATAGAGACATCACTTTGCTGACAAAGTCCATAGTGTCAGAGCTATGCTTTTTCCAGTAGTCATATATAGACGTGAGTTCACTTCAGTTCAGTCACTCAGTCATGCCTGACTGTTTGCGACCCCATGGACTGCAACACACCAGGCCTCCCTGTCCATCACCAACTCCCGGAGCCTACTCAAACTCACGTCCATTGAACTGGTGATGCCATCCAACCATCTCATCCTCTTCTCCTCCCGCCTTCAGTCTTTCCCAGAATCAGGGTCTTTTCAAATGACTCAGTTCTTCGCATCAGGTGGCCAAGTGCTGGAGTTTCAGCTTCAGCATCAGTCTTTCCAGTGAATATTCAGAACTGATTTCCTTTAGGATGGACTGGTTGGATCTCCTTGAGTCCAAGGGACTCTCAAGAGTCTTCTCCAACACCACAGTTCAAAAGCATCAATTCTTTTGTGCTCAGCTTTCTTTATAGTCCAACTCTTACATCCATACATGACTACTGGAAAAACCATAGTTTTGACTAGATAGACCTTTTTTGGTAAAGTAATGTCTCAGGTTTTTAATATGCTTTCTACATTGGTCATAATTTTTCTTTCAAGCAGTAAGCATCTTTTAATTTCAGGGTTGCAGTCACCATCTGCAGTGATTTTGGGGCCCAAAAAAAAAAAGGTCTGTCACTGTTTCCACTGTACCCCATCTAATTGCCATGAAGTGATGGGACCAGATGCCATGATCTTAGTTTTCTGAATGTTGAGTTTCAAGCCAAC
This sequence comes from Muntiacus reevesi, assembly GCF_963930625.1. NCBI lineage: Eukaryota > Metazoa > Chordata > Mammalia > Artiodactyla > Cervidae > Muntiacus > Muntiacus reevesi. The sequence continues at coordinate 84,728,277 of NC_089256.1, read as the reverse complement.
TTTTTCACTTTCCTCTTTCACTTTCATCAAGAGGCTCTTTAGTTCTTCTTCACTTTCTGCCATAAGGGTGGTGTCATCTGCATATCTGAGGTTATTGATATTTCTCCTGGCTATCTTGATTTTAGCTTGTGCCTCATCCAGCCCAGCGTTTCTCATGATGTACTCTGCATATAAATTAAATAAGCAGGGTGACATTATACAACCTTGATGTACTGCTTTTCCTATTTGGAACCAATCTTGTTCCATGTCCAGTTCTAACTGTTGCTTCCTGACCTACACACAGATTTCTCAAGAGGCAGGTCAGGTGGTCTGGTATTCCCATCTCTTTCAGAATTTTCCACAGTTTATTGTGATCCACACAGTCAAAGGCTTTGGCATAGTCAATAAAGCAGAAGTAGATGTTTTTCTGGAACTCTCTTGCTTTTTCAATGATCCAGCGGATGTTGGCAATTTGATCTCTGGTTCCTCTACCTTTTCTAAATCCAGCTTCAACATCTGGAGGCTCACGGTTCATGTACTGTTGAAGCCTGGCTTAGAGAATTTTGAGCATTACTTTACTAGCGTGTGAGATGAGTGCAATTCTGTGGTAGTTTGAGCATTCTTTGGCATTGCCTTTCTTTGGGATTGGAATGAAAACAGAACTTTTACAGTCCTGTGGCCACTGCTGAGTTTTCCAAATTTGCTGGAATATTGAGTGCAGCACTTTCACAGCATCATCTTTCAGGATTTGAAATAGCTCAACTGGAATTCCATCACCTCCACTAGCTTTGTTCGTAGTGATGATTCCTAAGGCCCACTTGACTTCACATTCCAAGATTTCTGACTCTAAGTGAGTGGTCACACCATCGTGATTATCTGGGTTGTGAAGATCTTTTTTGTACAGTTCTTCTGTGTAATCTTGCCACCTCTTCTTAATATCTTCTGCTTCTGTTAGATCCCTACCATTTCTGTCCTTTATCAAGCCCATCTTTGCATGAAATGTTCCCTTGGTATCTCTAATTTTCTTGAAGAGATCTCTAGTCTTTCCCATTCTATTGTTTTCCTCTATTTCTTTGCATTGATCACTAAGGAAGACTTTCTTATCTTTCCTTGCTATTCTTTGGAACTCTGCATTTAAATAGGTATATCTTTCCTTTTCTCCCTTGCCTTTTGCTTCTCATCTTTTCACAGTTATTTGTAAGCAGATGTGAGAGTTGGACCATAAAGAAGGCTAAACACCAAAAATTGACTCTTCCGAACTGTGGTGCTAGAGAAGACTCTTGAGAATCCCTGGGACAGCAAGGAGATCAAACCAGTCAATCCTAAAGAAAATCAATCCTCAATATTCATTGGAAGTACTGATGCTGAAGCTGAAGCTCCAGTACTTTGGCCACCTGATGCAAAGAGCCGACTCATTGGAAAAGACCCTGATATTGGGAAAGATTGAAGGTGGGAGGAGAATGGGATGACAGAGGATGAGATGGTTGGATGGCATCACCGACTCAATGGACATGAGTTTGAGTAAACTCAGGGAGTTGGTAATGGACAGAGAGGCCTGGCGTGCTGCAGTCCATGGGGATCACAAAGAGTTGGACGTGACTTATCGACTAAACAACAGCAAATGTAATAAAGGGCACACCTGTTGGATTTGGGTAGAAACTCTGCTCTGCCACGTTGAAGCTTAGGGTAGTAAATTAAATGTTTTCCATGCATACTCCTGTCCTCTTTCTATTCATTTGCAAGTATATTCATGTTCTTTGTTTTGTTCAGTAAATGGGATCATGTCTTCAAAGGAGAAAGAGATTAGGAGAACACTGCTCCTTGTAGAAATTTGGTGACGAAGTCTCTTTTATCTTGTGGTTGTCCTTCCACTGGTCCTCTGTTCAGCCAATGGATAGGGCAACAGATTGAGGATTGTGTGAGAGTTTTTTATGGGCCATGTATGGAAACATGATACACTTCCACTTATACTCACATTTCATTGGCTTGAATGAAAGGAAATTCTCCAAGAAAGATTAGAAAAATGTAGTCTGCATAAAGTCTCATGAAGAAGGATTTCTGTCACACTTTGTGCACTGCACTCAAAGAGAAGAATATTTTCTTTCCTGTAGGAATAAAGTGTTGTTCATTTCGTTAAGGAAGGTAGTGAAGTGCCTAAGAAGAAAGTAGAGAGCAGTCAGATCCATTTGAAGACAAGCAGTATTAATCAGGGAAGTATTCACAGAAGAGGGTGACATTTGAACTAAAACTGGTAAGATTTTCTCAATGAGAAAATGAGGTGAGCACCCCAGCAAGAACAAGGCATGGTAATACAAACAAAACACAGCGTGGTCCCACAAGGCCATGCATCCTTGAAGTGATGAAAGAGAACTGGTGAATGATGAACTTCCCTGGGTCCAGTGGTTAAGACTTCGCACTTCCACTGCAGGGAACATAGGTTCAATCCTTAGGGAACTAAGTCAGTGTGGCGAAGAGAAGGAAAAAAAAAATGGTGAATAATAAGGCTACAAAGTTCATTGAGATCAAACCGTGAAAGTCCTTAGATGGCATATTAAGGAGATTGGATTTACATTCATATGCACAACAGGGTACCTTCAGAGATAGTGTGATATGATTGTATTTAGAATGCTAGATTTATTTATTTTGTAATTATTGAGCATTTTATGTTCTAGATATCACTGTGCTTGCTGCTAGAGATGGATAAAGGAAAACATTCCTTGCTCTGGTGATAATATAAAGAGTTCATTAGACAGACAGTATTAAAAGTACGTAGATAAAATAGGAGCTCCTTTTTTATTCGGTGTAACAAGAGATGAGGCCTAACTGTGAATATTGGTAATGAAAATGCAAAGGACTGGATGAATCTGGAGTTAATGCGTGGAGCGGAATCTGATGGAACTCCTGGTCAGTCTGTACTGCATGAGGATATGATCTGGAGGATAGTGGCACAAAGGTTTCTAATCTGAGAGAGAAAACAGCAGATACCAAGCAAAGAGGATCAAGTTTGAGGGAAAGATTATGAGTTCAGTTGTGGACACAGTTTTGAAATATCTATGTGGAAGTATTCAGGAAATAGTTGGGGAAATGTTCTGATTGTCTGAAAAGAGGCCAGAACTGGAGTTACGACAAACACACAGATTACATGTTAGACGACCCACGGGGCGGCTTAACAGCAGAACGCCAAGAAATGAAAGGTGGGTAAAAGAGACAGCAGCCAGAAAAGGCTGACAAAGAATTGTTAGAATTAGGAAAGCATTTTAATAAAGATGTGGTTGGTTAGCTGTTTAAAAAAAGATGGAGAGATGATGACAGGATAAAGCTGAAATAACCATTAGATTTGGCTATGATGGAGTTTGGAGGGACCATTACAAAAGCTTTGGGGCAAAAATCTAACAGGAACAAGAAAAGGCAGTAACTTGGTTGACAGAAGAGTAAATATTGTATAGGATTTGTGAGACTTGAATGTATATACAGTCTGAGGATAGAGAAGAGTGAGTTTGAACCTTGAGAAGCAGAAAGAACCCTAAAGGATACAGAAAGGAATAGTTTCTAAAGCATAAGTGGATGGATTTACTTTTTGAAACAAGGCAAAAAGAAGAGATAAGGAATGATGCACATAAAAATTTAGAGGTAAATGGGAGTGAAGCTGAGACAATATAAGGGAATCAGGGGAGCTGGTGTGAGATTGTTGGCACTTCCGGTGGAGAAAGCTTAGTAAACTGTAGGAAACAAGAACAGAAATCAGCTGTGGATACTGATAAGAAGGAGCAATGTGGAGGATCCAGATAATTTCTAAATCGTTAAGTCAATAACATTTATATACCATTTTGTAGGGAGCTTATATGGCAAAAGTAAAAATGATCAGATGTGTTGGTAGCAGTTTAGCACAGCAACAAAGGAATCAGGGAAATGAGGGTGTTTATAAATGTGGAATTGAAATGATAATCTTGGAGTTCAGGTTGGGTAGGGAAGAAAGCAAAAACAGGAGGGCACCGATAGCCTGAGGAGTTTGGAAGAGCCAAGGCATTGGAAGTTATGTGCAAGGCTAGTGAAAGACATAAGTACTTTTGGTAAATACTCTGCTGTAAAATCCGAAAGGACTGATCGTTAGTTATAAGAATAGATCATACCATTTACCAGTTGTCCTATGGTATCAAATTTTGTGGTTCAGCCACCACAAAATGTGCCACCTTTACAGAATATTAGAAATCTCAGGATAAACTAAGTCATGTCTTGAATGACCATATATTCTTCCCTCTTCACATATAACAATAATACCATAAAGCAGTGAGAAAGGAAAAAAATAATTTGGAATTACTTCCAAATTCCCTTAGTAATCGAGGAGGAGTTTGATCTTAATGACTCAGTTTGAATAAATAAATTTTATTCAAGTGAGTTCATTGATATCCTTTGTAGAGAACATATCTGTATTGATTGTTGATAAAAATTTTCAAATGTGCTTTTAATATTTTTCCATAATTCAAAGTTTTTTTTTTTTTAATTTATACACACAAACACTTACTTTGGAATCTTGATTGACGTCGTGAAGCTCAATTACATAAAATATTTAACCACTGCACAACAGCCCTTTGCAGTTTAAAGAAAACCATATAAAACAATATTCCAATGAATTGCCCAACAAATCAGTAAGAAAGGACAAACCAGCCTAGTGAAATAGATAAATCAGATTTAGGCAGGGTGGTTTATTGAATTTAAATTGTGCCCAGTTGGCCCAAGAGCTATATATAAGCAATCCATCTTACGTTGTTAATGGAGGTTCTTGAAATCCACCTGATGTTTGCATTATTAAATTTCAGTCTAATGAGCTCTGCTAATACATATTGAAGATGGTTGTAAGGAGTAGAATGTGAATCTGAGCGGGATAATTTGAAAGAAACATAAGCTGAGCATTTTACATGACTCAAGGGGTATATCTACAATTACACATATAACCAAAATTGAATTTAAATGGAATTTCTATTATCCTTGTCCTTCTACCAGGGAGAATAAAGTGTAAATGAAGTAAAAGTCTTTAGAGTTACTGGTGGTTTGTTTTTATTATCTAATTTAATAGATTCTTGCAATGATACAGAGTGGCATGAAAGTTTTAATATTTCATGACTTTAAATGCAGTCTTAAGTAAGTATTAAAGCTTGTAAATGGAAACAGATGTCTGTGTAATAGGATATAGCACTTCACAACACCACTATATAAGTTTTATATTTTAAGAAAGTGTCAGTGTTGACAGTGAAGAAAAATCAAACTTTTAAAAAAAATAGTTAAGTATGTGCTGTGTATTTTCTTTAAATTACTCTTTAAGCCCGGTTTTATACTTCAAAAGGATATGTCGATTTTGCATAGGAAAAATATATGCAGCAAAAAATTGAAAAGTAAGTGTGTTTAATTTTTAAATCACTGTTTACATTGCTGTTATCATTATAATAAAGGCTCATCCAAAGTTTAATGCTGGCACAGTTTGATTTCTTTTTCTTTTGACGAGGCAATACTTTTTTTAACTTAATATTTCATCAACTATAATGCTATTAGAGACTTATTTTCACTTAGTTCACTCATCAGGCAGTAAGCTGGCAATAAAGGAGAATCGCTCCTTTGAGACGTTAATGCTTTGGAATAAATGATGTGCTGGAACAGAAATTTAATTAATTTACAGAGTATATTGATAGTCCCTTGTTACTGTGCTGTATATTTTTAATCTTCTCTAACATCTGTAGTAAAATGTTTGAAAACCCCTGCAGTTGAGCAACTAGTAGATAATTAAGTAATAAGGGAAGAGGTTTCTAGAGGGAAAAAGATTCTTTTTACCAAATGCTGTCATAACATGAATAAAGAACTGCTACTATGATATGCAGTGAAAAAAATAATACGCTACCTAATTTGATACTGTTCCAAAGATATGGCAGCTTCTTATATTTAAAATGTGAATTGTAGCTTAACTCTTCTCCAAAGTTTAAAACAGATGCATTTCACTGACAAGTCAGATGACTTTTAATGACCAACAGTTTTTCCCAGTTTTTATGCCATCATTAGACATATGTTGCTTAAATTCATTTTCTTTCTGGTACAGAGATTATGTTGAACTAAGCCTCTAAGATTCTAAATAAATATTGTGAATAATCTGAATAAAGATTGTAAAAGGTATATTTCAGATTTTCAGCCATTTTTTTCCTTCTGGCTACTGCACAAAAAATATGCAATGAATTTATTTCTCCTTCTCCCAGTATTTTCATTCACAATGCAGGCATAAAATAAACACAGAAATTTTATTGTTTTTGTTTCAGCGAAAGCTGATGAAGCATTGAAAGCCAAAGAAAGAAATGAAGAAGAAGCAAAGAGAAGAAAGGAAGAAGGTAAAGACATGTATTCATTTTGTCTCAAAGCAGTCACAGTGAAGAGTCACTATTTGGCGTGATTCTCTGAATAAAGCATAAAACATCATTAAGTGCTTTAGGGGGTACCTCCTGCTACTTTACAAACCTAAACTATGACACAATATTACACGATATTCAGTGTCTTGGACACTGATGTTTGCTAGCGTAAGGTTAGTTTAGAAGCATCCTAGTGATAAGCATCTGGGGCGACAGGGAAGATACAAAGTCATACAGTGGAACTAGTGTGAGTTTCTTCCTTCTAACTTTTATCTTAAGTTATTAAAATCAGTCATAAAAATGGATTGATCTTATGGGTACATTTTGAAATATTTTACCAGTGATGAAGAAAAGTCTCCTTTTCAATAAGATTTTAAATAAAAATGCTCTTAAGATGGAGCAATAAATTAGGAAATGTCAGTTATAATTCAGATTAAGAAATTCATCATAATTTTTGTAGATTATTTCCTTGAATAGCATTGAAGCCACCCCCTAAAAATACTGCACACAGAAATCTAACACATTTTTATCTCCCCTAACAAACTGTGTTTATCCTTCCGTTTGCTGTGATGCATGTGAGTGAAAATTGTACATTTTTCATTCTCAGAGGCTTTATATATACTGTCGTAAGTCGCAGTGCTTAAAGAAAGATCCAGGCAACTCTTTCTCAGTCAGTTAAGTTGATGATCCACTTGGACTGGTAATCATATCACTCTGTTGGCTAATTAGCAGAGTAACTAATTCTTCTGTGAGCTTTCAAGGAGTTGAAGCCTGATAATGTGTTCCAAAATATTGTCTTTGAGTCAGTTCAGTTCAGTCGCTCAGTCGTGTCCGACTCTTTGTGACCCCATGAATGGCAGCACGCCAGGCCTCCCTGTCCATCACCAACTCCCAGAGTCCACCCAAACCCATGTCCATTGAGTCGGTGATGCCTTCTAACCATCTCATCCTTTGCCGTCCCCTTCTCCTGCCCTCAATCTTTCCCAGCTGTTGTCTTTGAGTGCTACTGTCTAAATCTGAAAATTGAGAAATTTTCATAATGCCTTCCTTTTACTATGACAACCACAAAAAATTTACACCTCGAACTTAAAATTAGAAGCTGAGACCTTATAGAACCTAAAATGTTTTAGTATGATGATGTAGAATTCTTAAAAGCACCATTCCATCAGAACCAAGCCCTCAAAACAGGGGGAAAAAAAAAACAAACTGTAGATTCAAGTGACAGAACCCTGCAAATAAGTAGATTCAAACTAAATGTGTATCCAGAGTTCCTACCTTGACTCCTGCAGGTCCTAACTTTATGCTCTTGTCCTAGATCAACTAATTTTATGGGTGTATTGAAAAAAATGAATGAATTCTGCTGGTAAAAATCCTCATTAGAATTTTCTTTTGGCTTTCTTAAATGCACATTTTGGTTTTGTTCATGGAAACAGTCTGATTTCAGTTATGCTTATGGTCATATGTAGTACAAATAGATATAATACTAAATGTAAAATAGTCTAAGCAGACTGTAATATTTCAGTACTGCTGTGTTATGTGGTATTCTGATCAATGTAACTAATTAATGACATAATAGCCCTTATAAAACATTGTGGTGCTATAAATTTCAAGTGTGGCACTTGTTATCAGCCAACACAGTAAATATATATTGCAATAGTTATTAGTCTAATTCCATTAATTCAAATCTTAATTGGAGTCATAACCAGTTGAAAGCAGATGACATTGATATGGTAACCACGGATATTGAAATTGTTGGGTGATTTATTGTTATGAAAAAATATATAATATGAATGCTTCCTCTAGTAACTGCTTCTTCTGGAAGCTTTCAAGGAATTGAAGCCTGATAATGTGTTCCAAAATACTGCCTTTAAATGCTGAAAGAAACTTTTTAAAATTTCAGAGCCCCTTGGGTACACGATGACGATTGATATTTCTAATAGTCTGTCCTTTTTTTTCCCCATTAAATTAGCTCTAAACATCTTTTAAAAGATTTTTTTTAAGAATATGCTGATGGAAATTAGCTGTCTGACTCAGGGAATTCAAATCAGGGCTCCATAACAACCAAGAGGGATGGGATGAGGAGGGAGGTGGGAGAGAGGTTTAAGAGGGAGGGAACAGAGGTATACCTGTGGCTGAGTCATGTCGATGTATGGCAGAAACCAACACAATACTATGAAGCAATTATCCTTCAATTAAAAATAAATAAATTTAGTTAAAAGAATTTAAGTAACTATAGATACTTGAAGGTAATATTGTAATTCTTTTGAGGATATTTTTTCACTTTGATTTTCACTAAGCCAGCTGACCTTGCGGAGAAGGCAATGGCAACCCACTCCAGTGCTCTTGCCTGGAGAATGCCCTGGACTGGGGACTGTGGTGGGCTGCCGTCTCTGGGGTCGCACAGAGTCGGACACGACTGAGGCGACTTAGCAGCAGCAGCAGCAGCAGCTGACCTTGCACTTAGCCTTTCCCATTTCAGTACCCGCGAATTGTTAGAAAAGCACCTCTCTCCATTTATAGCTGTTTTAATTAGCATCTTTATAGGCCTGTCATTCTAACCAGAGTATAAATTCTAGGATTGTAGAGGATTTAGTATCCACAGTGCTTAACATGTAGTAGATATAGTTTTTTAATTACTGCATAAATGAATGAATGACCAGTTTACCTTTCCTTCTTTTAAATCCATGCTTAAGTAACTTATCCTGAGCTTTAAGTTGTTTCCAAATAACATCATGGAAAGTGTAATCTAACCCTGTTAGTTCTTTACGCTAAGACAGGCCTTCACTCAGACAATTCCTCTAAAGAGTTACAACTAACCAAAAAGAAATCAATGAATTTCAAAATGCTATCAATATTTGCTAGTATGGTCTTGCCAAGTTTTTAACCTGAGCTAACTGAATTTTCTGTGTATCCAAACAAAATGTGGGGAAATGATTACCACAAATATTGAAGAAAAATTCTACTGGTAAGGCAACCTATATGACGCTAATGTTAAAAGATTAAAGGTGTGTTTCATTCAATATGTTTCCTTTGCCTGTATTTTGTGAATGAAAGTAAATTATTAGCCAGATTTTTGCTGTTGTTAGTTTCCAGAATTTTTTTCTTGTGTGTTGTCTAGATACTTGAATGCTATCAAGTTAAGCTTCCCTGAAAATGATTAATGCATAAGCTACGTTTATTTTATTTCATATAATTAGTCCAGCTGCAAATTGAAACCTGAGATGCATCTGTATATGTATGTGTGTATATTTCTGCATCTGAAAGAATATTTCTTTTATTTCTAACCCATAAGCCGCTAATAATTCAGTCTATCACATCTCTTATACAATTCATCCCTTAATTTCTCAGCATGCTGATATGCAGCACATGGTTGAAAGCATTCTTAAAATGTAGATAAATGTGATCCGCCCAGCTCCCTTTATCCATTCTCTGTCATCTCAAAAAATGATTGTATTAGCATAGCAAGATCTGTGCCTTGCAAATACATTCTGACTATTATGCAGTCCTTTTCTTTGAGTGTTCTTAAATCAATATCATAATTATGTTTGCAAGTACTGTATCCAAGATGAAAGTCAGGCTACTCACTGAAACTTGTCCAGGGTGACTACTTTGTCTTCCACTCTTTAAACAGTGAGACCCCATTTAAACTGCCCTTTGTGGTCCTTACACAGCCCAGTTGATTTTCTATGTATTGAATATCACTGTATATTTACATAAACTCTCTTTTTTTTTGAACCATTTACTCTCCAACTCTTTCCATTTTTGTTAAATTATATAAAGGTTACATTACTTCATTCAGCAATAAATTTGGCTTTATAGTTTCCTTCTTTAAAAATAAGTACTTTTTTTCTAATTCTGTATTATATTTTAGGAAAAATGAAATCTTTCAGTTCAGTTTTCCTTCTTATTCTTTGACCTAATAAATGTTTGGCTTTCTTTTTCTCTCTCTGTATTTGAAAATGTTTTGACTAATATATACTTAAAAATCATTCATTTCAACTTTTCTCCTTTTGATTTCTTTCTATATTATTGAATGCTTGAGTATAACTGCTCAGGTTTTCTGTATTTTACCTTTAGTATGCACTTAAGAGTTCTAATTATGTTTTAAATCCATTTATAAGCATTATTGTTTTTCTGTACATTTTGATTTCTAACATGAATTTTATTTGTGGCATAAGTATGAGTGCATGCACACTCAGTCCCTTCAGTCATGTCCGACTCCTTGCGACCCAATGGACTGTAGCCCACCAGGTTCCTCTGTCCGTGGGATTCTCCAGACAAGAAAGCTAGAGTGGTTTGCCCTGCCCTTCTCCAGGGGATCTTCCCAGTCCAGAGACTGAACCCATGTCTATTAAGTCTCCTGCATTGCAGGCGGGTTCTTTACCCACTGAGCCAACTGGTAGGCCTGGCATAAGTCTATTGATTTTTAAATTGCACCTCCTGCCCCCCTTCCATGTGTTTATTCAAAATAACTCTATCCATTTGTTAGTTTTCTACTTAAAATATTTGTGTTGTTGAAAGTTTTAGGCAACCCATTCTAAATTATTTGTGGAAATGGTAGATAGTGATAATACAAGCATAATAAAAGTAATTCAAGTGAAGACTTAGAAGAATCCTCAATTCTCATTTGTATACATTGAAATCCATCAAACCTTTTCCATGTCTACTTGACAAAAAGTAAAATAGATTAGCCTTAATTTCTTCTTTTCTGTTGTTGTTAATCCTTTAGCAAAGCTGGGGGTAGAAAGTACTAGTAATGCAAAAGAAAAAAGGGGGTTCTGGGCAATGTTCATATACTTTACATATTTTAACTCTCTTAATCCTTATGAACTCTGTGTGGTTTGTGCTATTATCCCCATATTGTAGGGAGGATAGGAAACGAAGGCTTAATAACTTGCTCTATAGCTAGTAAGTAGTGAAAACAGTGCACAAGCCCATTCCCCCTCTTTAAACATCCTGCATCCTTACAAGCAGTGTTAAATATAGTCTGATTTAAATTGCTCGCCCTCTATCCTTTGCTTTCTTCTCTTGATCTCACCCTCTAACTCTTACGTGCTTGTTTACTGTTTTTTGTGTGTCCTCAGATAGATCTGTACCCATTTTATGTTGCCTCATTTGGGTTTCTGGGACTCCAGAAGGTGCAGTTCTCCAGTTAGAGGCACAATTTGTCAAGGCATCTATGTACTTTTCCCACAGTCTCTACTTGCTTTTCTCCCCAGTGACTGGCTGGTCAGTGGGAGACACTCGTTTGTCAAGTCCACAGCATCCTTGAGAGCCTGGACCCAGAGCCAAGTCTCCCCTCTCTCAGAGGTCCTGGCTTCCCCATGCTCTGAGACCCCTAGCACGAAGCACACTTGACACCATTTCGCGCCACATCCCGAGAGAACTGTTACAATCCCTCTTTCCCTCCACGCTGGCTCCTTGCCGAAGACCAGAGAAGGTGAATGTTTGGGGCTCTGAGGCAACCTTTCTTCCTTCTGGACACCCATTATAAGAAGGTTGGAGTGAAGTTAGAAGGGATAACAGGCACAAGAATATCATTTAGCAGTCATTTTTTATACAGTTGGCATGCTGACATAAGTAGGTTAGATAGAAATAAGGATTGTCCTTCTAGCTCTCTCCTGAATTGGCTGCACATTGTAATAATACATAGTATGATTTTCTTCTTAGGTGCAAAGAAGAATTTGAAAGTTTACCACCCCCACCCCCATCTTACTTTATTAGATAGTTCCATTCCAAGATTTTAAATATCCCTTTAGGAAATTTGTATTCCCATGTATCAGATTTAATAATTCTACATATTTCATAATGTATTTTTTATATATCTGTATAGCCTTTTAACACACTAGCTCTAATGTTAGAGAACTGCTTTCTTTAAGAGGGAAATTTATCTGCTTAGCTAGGGTCCATTGCTTTATTTCATATTTTTATCCCTCAAGTTCTTATTTAGTCTAAAAATCACTCAAGAACAGTCTGTTACTTAGCCTAGTCATCTGTCTTATTTCCCTCAGCAGTGATTTGTCCTTTATTGTCCACTTGATTCCTTGTCTGCAAGAACTGGATTGTTAAATATTTTAAATGTTTTTTTTGCATATAGTTTTATCTGTCATGTTTACATGACATCAGCTATTTTTTCCTCAGTTTTGACACGTCCAATAAATGTGTGATGTGTGCTAGTTCATTTTTAACTAACTTTTTAACAGTGCAAAGGGTTCTTCCTTATAGCTCACTAGTAATGTTTGTGCTTCATATGCACAACTGTACTCTGTACAGGCTTGGAAGCCAATCTAGATAACATTTTACTTATTTTCATTAAGGTGTTCATGTATACAAATGCAGATGCACTGATACCTATTTAACCATTTTTAGACTTCCAGTGAATGACCATCATGTGTTTGCTTACCAATTTAAATATTTCTCTGCTCTGCACACACAAATTTCAAGACCAAATGAAAGCTACAGCTTTCTTTTCATCCAGCTATTTTCACTACAAATTAAACATTAGAAAGCTGACATACATATTGAATGTCCACAGATGTGTAGTCTGGAGGAAACCTGTGGAAGCCATTGCAATATAGTTCAGTTCAGTTCAGTTCAGTCGCTCAGTCATGTCTGACTCTTTGCAACCCCATAAATCTCAGCACACCAGGCCTCCCTGTCCATCACCAACTTCCGGAGTTTACTCAAACTCATGCCCATCAAGTCGGTGACGCCATCCAGCCATCTCATCCTCTGCCGTCCCCTTCTCCTCCTGCCCCCAATCCCTCCCAGCATCAGGGTCTTTTCCAATGAGTCAGCTCTTCGCATCAGGTGGCCAAAGTATTGGAATTTCAGCTTCAGCATCAGTCCTTCCAATGAACACCCAGGACTGATCTCCTTTAGGATGGACTGGTTGGATCTCCTTGCAGTCCAAGGGACTCTCAAGAGTCTTCTCCAGTACCGTAGTTCAAAAGCATCAATTCTTCGGTGCTCAGCTTTCTTCACAGTCCAACTCTCACATCCATACATGACCAATGGAAAAATCATAGCCTTGACTAGATGGACCTTTGTTGGCAAAGTTATGTCTTTGCTTTTTAATATGCTGTCTAGGTTGGTCATAACTTTCCTTCCAAGGAGTAAGTGTCTTTTAATTTCATGGCTACAATCACCATCTGCAGTGATTTTGGAGTGCCAAAAAATAAAGTCAGCCACTGTTTCCACTGTTTCCCCATCTATTTCCCATGAAGTGATGGGACCAGATGCCATAATCTTAGTTTTCTGAATGTTGAGCTTTAAGCCAACTTTTTCACTCTCCCCTTTCACTTTCATCAAGAGGCTTATATATATTGCAATATAAGGAGTCAATTATACTGTAGTGGAAACAGCCCCATCTTTTTGTAGCTGAAGTAAGAGAATGAGGTTCAGAGTCCTAGCCCTGCCATTTACTGGTTCTGTGACTGAGTCTCTTAACTTCACTGTGACTCTAAAGTAGCAAAGATAATAAAAATCTATTTAGAATTGTTAGAAATGCATAAAGTGTTTAAAAGTCATTTCATAACTCCATAGGACTGTATAAATATAAATTTTCATTACTCAGAACTGCAGTACAAAGAGTATCATTCTTTTATTATTCATTTCTTTTATACCTTTTATCAATTTAAAAAATATACCGACTGTCTGGTACATACTGGGTACTGTTTAAACCATATGAAGAGAGCAGTGAAAAAAGAAATTGAGGCCCCTACATTGGAAGAACTCACACTGTTAGAGGAAGAAGACACAAACATGACAGCGATGAAATACAGTAAATTCAAATAAGGATAGTAATGTTTTCTTATCCTCTGTATGGTCTTAAGTGGTCCCTTTAAGCCCACTTTCCCTGTCTGTTAATAAATAAGGATGAAAAAATAAATAAGAATGATAATCTCTCTACCATCTAAGGATGTGGTTGTGATACAGTAGATATGAAACCATTTTATAGACATTATAAAATCGTAGTAATTGCTCTTTTAGTATTAATTTTTAAAATACTTTAACTAGCTCTCTTCAGTGATCCATAAGTGAAAAAAGGAAATCAAAGTGAAAAATATAAGACCACATATCGAGATTTATGGGACAAAGATGATGTGGTAGAATGAGCTTATTTGAACTCACCTTCCTCTGAGAACACAGAAAATCTGGTCAATATATTAAAAGATATATTTGAAGGCATGAGAGAGAGGCTAGAGGAAAAGTATAGGTCCCTCTTTAAAGAAAATAATGTTAGCACAACAGCTGGAGCTAGGTTTCCTCTAGAAATTATTCCAGTAGTAGCATTCTTAAAAAGGTGATATCAATTCTTATAAAGGTCACTGAAAAGCTAAGAATCTGAGCAGAGCTTTTGAGAGCTTCATGAAGCTATAGAGACAAAATCTAGAGTTGAGGGCTCGTCAGGGAAGGGAAAACTCTGATAAAACCATCAGGCTTTTGGTTTGGATCTTAGTAAATTATTCCCTAAAAGTAAGTATGAACCAGAAATAGTCAGGCATCCATGGGGGCTGAAGCCCAGTTTTGAATCATCTCAATTCCTGATTGAATTATGATGAGTCAAGGTTGCCAGTGCCCCTAGCTAATTACCAAACCATATATAAACCTTTTCTGGAAGAAGGTAGCGTTATCCTAATCCTCGAATTATCTTTACAATTGTTTCTGTATGACATCCGTTAAGAATCACCAGGCATATGAGAAAACAAGACAAGGTGAAGAACAATGAGAAACAAGAGATCAGAGACACAGCAGTCAGTAGGGACAGATTTATGGAGGATCAAGATAATTGAGTTGTTGATGCAGATTTTAGCATTACTCTGCTTAATATATTCATGGAAATAAAAGATGATACTGAGAATTTTAGGTGAGAAATGGAAACTAAAAAAGTAAAAAGAAAGTATAAACTGAAAAATACATTAATTGAAATCAAGAACTTAGTGAAGACTTAAGCTTAAGACTTAAGAAAAAGGGAATTAAAGAACTGGAAGATAGATTAGAAGAAAAACATCTCAAATGAACACTGTTTATTATGTCTCTAGAACTTAATTGTCTACTAGTTGCAAGATTGTACCCTTATAACATCTCCCAACCCAAGCCCCTTGTAACCACTATTTTTATGAGTTTGGCTCTTTGGGGTCTTCCCCGGTGGCTCAGTGGATAAGAATCCAGCTGCCAGTACAGGGGATGTGGGTTTGATCCCTGATTTGGGAAGATTCCACATGCTGCAGAGCAACTAAGCCCGTGCACCACAATTACTGAGCCTGAGCTCTAGACCCTAAAAGCTGCAACTACTGAAGCCCGTGCACCTGCCGCCTATGCTCCACAACAAGAGAAGCCGCCACAATGAGGAGCTCAGACACTGCAACTAAAGAGTAACTGCTACTTGCTGCAACTAGAGAAAGCCCATGCAAAGCAACAAAGACCCCAAAATGAGTAAATAAATAAACGAGTTTTGTATTTCACATATAAATGATATCATATACTTTTTGTCTTTCTCTACTTGACTTATCTCAGTCAGATAGTGTAATGAACTCAAGGTCCTTCCATGTTGTCACAAATGGCAGGACTTCTCTCTTTCTTGTGGCTGAATAATATTTCGTTGCATGTATATAAATCACATCTTTTTTATCTATTCATTCATTAACAGGCACATAGGGTGTTCGTGTATTTTGGCTGTCAGGAATAATGCTGCAATAAAAATGGAAATGAAGATACCATTTCAATATTCTGTTTTCATTTATTTTGGATATGTGCTCAGAAGTGGAATTTCTGGGTTATATGTACTATTTTTAATTTTTTGAGGAACCTCCTTACTGTTCTCCATAGTGGCTGAACCAGTTTACATTCTCACCACCAGTGCACAGAAAAGTTCTTTTTTCTCCCCGTTCTTGTCAACACTTGTTATCTCTTGTGTTCTTGATTGTCGCCATTCTGACAGGTGTGAGGTGCTACTTCAGTGTGGTTTTGGTTTTCATTTCCCTAATGATTAGTGATGTTAAGCATCTTTTCATGTACCTACTGACTATTTGGCTTTGGAGAAATGTCTACTGAGTTCCTCAACTCACTGAGGAACTCATTGACTCCTTTTTAAATCAGATTGTTTTTCTCTTACTAAGTTATATGATTTCCTTATTTTATATATACATATATATTGGATATTAATCCCTTAGCCAATATATGGCTTGCAGATATTTTCTCCCATTTTATAGGTTGCCTTTTCATTTTGTTGATTATTTCTTTTGTTGTATAGAAACTTTTTAGTTTGTTACATTCCCACTTGGTTTTTACTTTTATTATTTGTGCTTTTGTTGTCATATCCAAAAAAATTATTGTCGTGACTGTATATATTTGTCATATATATTTATGATTGTTATATCTTCTTGACCAATTGAGACTTTAGTTGACATTATGTTCTTTCTTTGTTTCTTGTTAAGTTTTTTTGCTTAAAGTATTTTATTTGATATAAGTACAGCCACTCCTGTTTTCTTTTGGTTTTTATTTGCATGGAATATCTTTTCCATCCCTTCACTTTGAGGCTGTGTGTGTCCTTAGATCAGAAGTGAGTCCTATAGACTTGTAGTGTATAATTGGGTCTTTTTTTTTTTTTTAATCTATCCATCCACTTCGTGCTTTTTGATTGGTGAATTCAATCCATTTACATTTAGAGTAATTATTGATAGGTGAGGACTTTCTACAGACTTTCACAGTGGCTCAGCAGTAAAGAATTCACCTGCAATGCAGGAGATGCAGGTTCAATCCTTGGGTTGGGAAGATCTCCTAGAGGAGGACATGGCAACCTACTCCAGTATTCTTGCCTGAAGAATCCCATGGACAGAGGAGCCTGGTGAGCTAATGTCCATATGATTGCAAAGAATTGGACAGGACCAAGCAGGTATGCATACAGGGACTTACTAACACCATCTTATTGGCTGTTCTCTGGCTGTTTTGTAGTTGCATTGCTTCTTTTACCCTCTGTTTGCAATTTTCCATGATGGTTTGCTCTATTTCCCCTTCCTTTCAGTTCAGTTCAGTCGCTCAGTCATGTCCGACTCTTTGTGACCCCATGAACGGCAGCACGCCAGGCCTCCCTGTCCATCATCACCTACCAGAGTCCACCCAAACCCATGTTCATTGAGTCGGTGATGCTATCCAATCATCTCATCCTCTGTCACCTCCTTCTCCTCCCGCCTTCAATCTTTCCCAGCATCAGGGTCTTTTCCAGTGAGTCGGTTCTTCACATCAGGTGGCCAAAGTACTGGAATTTCAGCTTCAACATCAGTCCTTCCATGAACACCCAGGACTGATCTCCTTTAGGATGGACTGGTTGGATCTCCTTGAGTCCAAGGGACTCTCAAGAGTCTTCTCCAACATCACAGTTCAAAAGCATCAATTTTTCGGCACTCAGCTTTCCTTTTAGTCCAACTCTCACATCCATACATGACCACTGGAAAAACCATAGCCTTGACTAGACAGACCTTTGTTGACAAAGTAATGTCTCTGCTTTTCAATATGCTGCCTAGGTTAGTCATAACTTTCCTTCCAAGGGGTAAGTGTCTTTTAATTTCATGGCTGCAATCGCCATCTGCAGTGATTTTGGGGCCCAAAAAAATAATGTCAGCCACTGTTTCTACTGTTTCCCCATCCATTTGCCATGAGGTGATGGGACAAGATGCCATGATCATAGTTTTCTGAATGTTGAGCTTTAAGCCAACTTTTTCACTCTCCTCTTTCACTTTCATCAAGAGACTCTTTAGTTCTTCTTCACTTTCTGCCATAAGGGTGTGTCATCTGCGTATCTGAGGTTATTGATATTTTTCCCGGCAATCTTGATGCTGGCTTATGCTTCTTCTAGCCCGCATTTCTCATGATGTACTCTGCATATAAGTTAAATAAGCAGGGTGACAACATACAGCCTTGATATACTCCTTTTCCTATTTGGAACCAGTCTGTTGTTCCACGTCCAGTTCTAACTGTTGCTTCCTGACCTGCATACAGGTTTCTCAAGAGGCAGGTCAGGTGGTCTGGTATTCCCATCTCTTTCAGAATTTTTCACAGTTTATTGTGATCCACACAGTCAAAGGCTTTGGCATAGTCAGTAAAGCAGAAATAGATGTTTTTCTGAAACTCCCTTGCTTTTTCAATGATCAAGCGGATGTTGGCAATTTGATCTCTGGTTCCTCTGCCTTTTCTAAAACTAGCTTGAACATCTGGAAGTTCATGCTTCACATATTGCTGAAGCCTGGCTTGGAGAATTTTGAGCATTACTTTACTAGCATGTGAGATGAGTGCAATTCTGTGGTAGTTTGAGCATTCTTTGGCATTGCCTTTCTTTGGGATTATAATGAAAACAGAACTTTTACAGTCCTGTGGCCACTGCTGAGTTTTCCAAATTTGCTGGAATATTGAGTGCAGCACTTTCACAGCATCATCTTTCAGGATTTGAAATAGCTCAACTGGAATTCCATCACCTCCACTAGCTTTGTTTGTAGTGATGATTCCTAAGGCCCACTTGACTTCACATTCTAGGATATCTGGCTCTAGGAGTGTGAGTGAATATGAGTGATCACACCATCATGATTATCTGAACCCCATAAACAGTATGACAAGGCAAAAAGCTAAGACACTGAAAGATGAACTCCCCTGGTCAGTAGGTGCCCAGTATGCTACTAGAGATCAGTGGAGAAATAACTCCAGAAAGAATGAAGGGATGGAGCCAAAGCAAAAACAACACCCAGTTGTGGATGGGACTGGTGATAGAAGCAAGATTTGATGCTGTAAAGAGCAATATTGCATACAAACCTGGAATGTTAGGTCCATGAATCAAGGCAATTGGAAGTGGTCAAATAGGAGATGGCAAGAGTGAACATCGACATTCCAGGAATCACTGAACTAGGATGGACTGGAATGGGTGAATTGAATTCAGATGACCATTATATCTCCTACTGTGGGCAGGAATCCCTTAGAAGAAATGGAATGGCCACCATAGTCAACAAAAGAGTCCAAAATGCAGTACTGGGATGCAACCTCATAAACGACAGAATGATCTCTGTTCGTTTCCAAGGCAAACCATTCAATATTACGGTAATCCAAGTCTATGCCCTGACCAGTAATGCTGAAGAAGCTGGAGTTGAACGGTTCTATGAAGAATCTACAAGACCTTCTAGAACTAACACCCCAAAAAGATGTCCTTTTCGTTATAGGGGACTGGAATGCAAAAGTAGGAAGTCAGGAAACACTTGGAATAACAGGCAAATTTGGCCTTTGAGTACAGAATGAAGCAGGCCAAAGGCTAATAGAGTTTTGCCAAGAGAACGCACTGGTCATAGCAAACACCCTCTTTCAAAAACACAAGAGAAGACTCTACACATGAACATCACCAGGTGGTCAATACCAAAATCAGATTGATTATTTTCTTTGCAGCCAAAGATGGAGAAACTCTATACAGTCAGAAGAACAAGACCAGAAGCTGACTGTGGCTCAGATCATGAACTCCTTGTTGCCAAATTCAGACTTAAATCGAAGAAAGTGGGGAAAACCACTAAACCATTCAGGTATGACCTAAATCAAATCCCTTATGACTATACAGTGGAAGTGAGAAATAGATTTAAGGGACTAGATCTGATAAACAGAGTGCCTGATGAACTATGGACAGAGGTTCATGACATTGTACAGGAGACAGGGATTAAGACCATCCCCAAGAAAAAGAAAGGCAAAAAAAGTAAAATGGCTGCCTGAGGAGGCCTTACAAATAGCTCTGAAAGGAAGAGAAGTGAAAAGCAAAGGAAAAAAGGAAAGGTATACCCATTTGAATGCAGAGTTCCAAAGAATAGCAAGGAGCGATAAGAAAGCCTTCCTCAGTGATCAGTGCAAAGAAATAGAGGAAAACAATAGAATGGGAAAGACTAGAGATCTCTTCAAGAAAATTAGAGATACCAAGGGAACATTTCATGCAAAGATGGGCTCAATAAAGGACAGAAATGGTAGGTACCTAACAGAAGCAGAAGATATTAAGAAGAGGTGGCAAGAATACACAGAAGAATTGTACAAAAAAGATCTTCACAACCCAGATAATCAAGGTGGTGAGACCACTCACACTCACCTAGAGCCAAACATCCCCTTTCTTTACCTTTTATGAATCTACTCTAGTTTTTTCCTTTATAGTCACAATGAGGTTTATATAAAACATCTTATAGGCAAAACAATCCACTATAAGGTGATAGCAACTTAACCCTCGTTGGAAAAGACCCTGGTGCTGGGAAAGACTGAAGGTAGGAGAAGGGAATGACCGAGGATGAGATGGTTGGGTGGCATCACCCACTCAATGGACATGAGTTTAACCAGACTCAGGGAGATAGTGAAGAACAGGGAAGCCTGGTGTGCTGTAGTTCATGAGGTTGCACAGATCAGGGCACGACTTAGCAGCTGAGCAACGACTTAACCCTGATCACATACAAAGCTTCACCGTTTTAGTCTCTCGCTTTATAAATTTGATGTTACAGTTTACCTCTGTTTATATTATGTATTTTGACAAGTTATACTGTAGTTATTTTTAGTACTCATTTCCTTTGACCTTTATATTTAATATAGTTAAATGTTTAATATACCACCCTACTACAAAATTTCAGGTTTCTGAAATCTCACTATTTACCTTTACCAGTATGTTGAATACATTCGTATGTCTTCATGTCACTAATTAACATCCTTTTTTTTTCATCTTGAAAAGCTCCTTTAAGCACTTTTTGCGAGGCAGATCTAGTGGTGATATACTTCCTTAGCGCTCCTTTTTTTCTTAGCTTTCATTTGTCTAGGCAAGTCTATTTCTTCTTCACATCTCAAGGATAACTTTGCTGTGTAGAGTGTTCTTGGCTGGCAGGTTTTTGTTTTGTTTTGTTTTGTTTTGTTCCCTTCAATACCTTGAATATGCCATTCTGCTCTTTCATTGCCTATAGAGTTTCTGCTGAGAACTCTGCTGATAGCCTGATGGGACATTCCTTTGTAGGTTATAATGTTTGATGTTTTTTTGTTTTTCTCTCCTCTCTGGCTGCCTTCAGAATTCTCTTAATCTTTGATTTTTGACAATTTCATTGTACTATGTCGTGGATAAAGTCTTTTTGTATGGAGGATGGGGTAATCTGTTCCCTTCACAAACATGAATACCTCAGTCTCTCCCCAAGTTGGGGAGTTCTCAGCTATTATTACTTTAACTAAACTTTCTACCCCCTTTTTCCTCTGGAACCCTAATCACTCTAATATCTGTACATTTGATGGAGTTCCATATCACGTAGGCTTTCTTTGCTCTTTTTCCTTGTATTTTCTTTTTTCTCTAATAACTGTTGTTTCAAAGTTCCTAACCTCTAACTCACTTATTCTGTCTTCTGCTTGGTCTACTGTAATATGGACGCTTTCTGTAGTAGTTTGTTTTTGTTTTTTTTTTTTTTTTTCATTTCATCCATTTAATTCTTCAGCTCCAGAATTTTTTTGTTTTGTTCTTTTTTTAATGATTTCTGTCTTTTAAATTTCACATTTGTTCATGTATTGTTTTCTGATTTTGTTGAATTTTGTTTCTTTGTTTTCATGTAGCTCTTTGAATTTTTTCAAAACAACTGTTTTGAATTCTATATCAGATCACAAAATTCCAATGTGCTCAGTTATTGGAGGATTCTTTTTACCTTTTGGTGGTATGTTTCGTTGATTTTTCATTTTTATTGTAGTTTTGTATTACTGCTCTTGCATTTAAAGTAGCAGACACCTTCCAAAATCTTTACTAGTTGCCTTCAGATGGAATATACTGGGTTTTGGTCCTATTATATCTGGAATTTTCTCTGAACTTGTATGGATACACCTGCTCCTTACTCTCTCTTGTTGTAGAATCCTTAGGCTTTTATGTTTTCTCTCATTCTTACTGTTCACCAGGCTGCTTGCTGGAAACTGCTCTTTTGCTTTCGAAGATGGTGCTATAGCTCGTTTGTGATTTCTCCCTTGTCCACAGACCTGGTCTGTTTTTCTGAGAGCACTTCATTCACCAATGAATGAGCTCTCATTCGTTTACCAATGAATGAGCATGCTTGGGAGTGCACACAAGGAACTTCCCCCTGAAGTCCTGAATGCAGTCGCCCATAACTGCAGCCCTCTCATGCTCTCTGACATCCCTATCTGCCTCTTTCCTGATTTCCCTCCTCCAGAGAGTCATGGAGCTCACACCTCAGTCCTCTGGGTGCTGCTGCTGAAATACAGGTTTCTGCAGCTGCAGTCCCCACGGCTCTGGAGGCCGAACACTCACTCGCTGCTCTCCGTCTCCGTCACGAGAGAAGTCGGTGCCGGTTCAGGGGTGAGTGTTGCCGTGAGTGAGGGACAGCCCTGGCAAGCTCCTCTTTCTGTCTCCAGTGCATCCAGGCTCTTTTGTTTCTCCAGCAACATGCTGAAATCTCCCCTTGGGAAAGCTGGACTTCTACAGAATCTCTCTCCGGGGGCTTCTCCTCAAGTCTCCAGGTTTTCCCAGGCTGTGGCCTGGAGGAGTTGTGGTAGATTCTCCAGCTGCTGTTGGTTTCACATCCATAATGAGGTCTGTCTGTTACCAGATACACAAGTGGGAAGAGTCTTCCCAGGCCCTTTGGCATTTGGCGCTGGATTCTACAGCTCCCATTAAGGTGCTTTCATTCACGGATGGATGCCTGATTAGTTGTTTCACAAGATGGGAGGACATCTTATGCTGCTGATATCATTCCTCAGCCCAACAGCAAATGTCATCCCAAGGCTAGATAGTGAGATAGTGGATAACATTTTCAGTGAGTTATTTTGATGAGTTTTTCTCAAAATAATGAGAAAAATACCCAAAAATATGTAGGTCACAATTATTACTTGGTAAATTACAACTTCCTTTTTATTTTAAAATTTTCAGCAAATCACCTTTTGTGTATCAGTTTCATTGTATGAAGGGTAGTGATACCACAGAAATAAGTGATTTTATCCACCTGTTCCTTCTTATAGTTACTATCCAACAAATGTAGCTTCTTTTTAATGACAGTTCTTGGCCATGATAGTAGTATGTTATCTACACAAAAGATGTTTGTCCAGTTGAAGATGGATCAATTAATACTGTGCTGTTTTGAGACTTATACTGCAGCATCTTCTCAGGAAAATGAAACAGTATGGAAACAATCTATAAATAATTATAAATATAAACCTGCTTTTACACTAGGTTTGAAAGATCTTCACTTTATTGAGGGGAAAACTGATGTTTACTTGAATAAGCTAGCAACACTATCTACATGTCAGGTTACCTTACATTTAATTTTTAGCAGTAATAATGAGACATATCTATTTGCTGAAGATCAAACATAAGCCAGTATGCACACAGGAAGAGAAATTAGCAAGTTAGCAGATTAGCAGGAATCAGGTTGTATTTAATATAAGAATGATGATGGCTTAGCCTAAGTAAGAACTCTGCCTTGATTATAGTATTAGTATTTGGAAACAGTAATTACCTGTTAACAGAAAACAGATGAAATGCAAATAATTTTTGCAACTTACAATTGTTAATGTTAGTAAGGCTCAAGTTTTTTTCTTGGGGAGGAGGATACCACACTCAGCAGCATGTGGGATCTTGGTTCCCTGATCAGGGATCAAACCCATGTCCCCTTGCAGTGAAAGTTCGGAGTCCTACCACTGGACCAGCAGGAAATTCCCTCAAGTCTTTCTAATACCTCTAATGATGTCAGTATATGTTTACTATTTGCTCTAATAAAAGAAATATGGCCAAAATCTAATTAGAGTGTATAAATGTTTATCTCCTACAGCATACCTTATAATCTGCCTTCGACCATAAGATGTATGGCTGTAACATATTCAGAGATAAATATTTTAAGGGCATTAAATTATTGATTTCACGTTAATCAATATGTATAATAAATAATGAAGTTGGGCCTAGTTTCTAAATAGAATATTTTATCCTCCATATATTTTATTTCTCAAAACATACTTGTAGGCTTACTGGCAGACTAACAAGCTATAATCCTGCTCTTAGAAGTTCAGAATAGACATCCAAGAATAATTCTGTTACCAAAAAGTTTTACAGAAAATCAACCTCCTTTTTCTCTACTACTAGAAATATATTTATGTGATATTTTTACTGTACTTGACCTTTTCTGAAAGTATATATAAACTTATTTTACTTTTCTGGAATTAATAGGACTATGTCCTTCATTTTCTAAATCATGTTACTAACAGGAAAATTAGAGGATTAATATAACATATGATGAAAATGTTTTCTAAATTACAGCTATTACTTGATGTAAGAAGAAGAAATAGAGAATAGTTTGCAAAGCAAATAGTGTATGTAAACCCTGATTAAACTTCTGCAAGGTTAGTATGATTAGATAACTAGCCACTGTTTTTGAATAGAAAAAGCTAAGTTTGTTTACACCAAATTGTGATCTGGCCAATTCTGGGCATTTGTACTTTACTATGCACTATTATTAATCTAGGATGATCAGTAAGACCCAATGGAAATCATCTCTGATGTCAAGAAAAAAGAATCATTGTCAAACTGGATATTAGGCATTACATAAAGCAAGTAGGGTTGAAGTAGAACCAAACTTTAGAGGAGAGTTGAGGTTCAAGAAGGTCATGTAATAAGAATCAGAATCCTAAACTGGAAAACCAAGCAGTTATTGTTCAGTCGCTCAGTCACATCCAACTCTTTGTAACCCCATGAACTACAGCACGCCAGGCTTCCTTGTCCTTCACTATCTCCCCGGGTTTGCTCAAACTTAAGTCTGTTGAGTCAGTGATGCCATCCAACCATTTCATCCTCTGTTGTTCTCTCCTCCTGCCTTCAATCTTTCCCAGCATCAGGGTCTTTTCCAATGAGTCAGCTCTTCACATCATTAGCCAAACTATTGGAGCTTCAGCTTCAGCATCAACCCTTCCAATGAATACTCAAGGTTGATTTCCTTTTAAATTGGGTGGTTTGACCCTTTGCTTGTCCAGGGGACTCTCAAGAGTTTTCTCCAGCATCACAGTTTAAAAGCATCAATTCTTTGCACTCAGTCTTTTTTATTGTCCAGCTCTCATATCCATACATGACTACTGAAAAAACCATAGCTCTGACTATACGAAACTTTGTTGATAAAGGGATGTCTCTGCTTTTTAATACACTGTCTAGGTTTGTCATAACTTTTCTTCCAAGAATCAAGCATCTTTTAATTTCATGGCTGCAGTCACCATCCACAGTGATTTTGGAGCCCAAGAAAAAGAAATCTGTCACTCTTTCCACTTTTTCCCCATCTGTTTGCCATGAACTGATGGGACTGGAAGCCAGGATCTTTGTTTTGTGAATGTTGAGTTTTAAGCCAGCTTTTCCAGTCTCCTCTTTCAACCTTTTTCAAGAGGCTGTTTACTGTCTGCTATTAAAATGGTATCATCTGCATATCTGAGGTTGTTGATATTTCTCCTGGCAATCTTGATTCCAGCTTGTGAGTCATCCAGTCCATCATTTTGCATGATGTACTCTGCATAAAAATTAAATAGGCAAAGTGACAATGTACAGCCTTGACTCTCTCCTTTCCCAATTTTGAACCAGTCCAGCACAGATTACTAACCGCTAATGGAATTCATATTAATGTGAATTTGATAACTGAGCCAAATCTGACTTCATGATGATTTAGATTATAAACTTGAATCCAATTTATGGAAATGGCCTGAATTCATCTAGTTATATGTCCGGAGCCTTTGTATATTCAATTATTTCTTTGCATGCAACTCTTTCAATTATGAATAAAATTTTAAAATAAAATTGTCGCAAATGAAAATCCATATCTGGAACAACTCAGCTTTTGAAAAGAAAGAAAATAGAAAAGATGTGCTTTTCCTTCTCGCCATATTATTTAAATATATGACCTCTGAAATAAAAATGACATTTTAATTCCAGGGGAATAAGTGATGATAGTAAGTCACACAGTCATTAAATTGGTGAAGCCAGTATTTAAGTACAAATCTAATACTAGAGCCCAGGAGCTTAATATAATCTTCCACTGTTCTATCCTATGGTGGTACCTTTTTTGAAAAGGATTTTACTGTATTACCTCCCTCCCCACAAAACTAGTTTGCATTCATATATCTTTTGGGGATGTGAAACATCAAGCTAAAGAGATTTAAATTGCCAGATTTTAAATGTTAATTTTTTAAATTAGATTGATTTTACTATTTGGAATGTATTTTGTAAATCTGTTTCTTAAAACTTTGTATATTGCGTTTTGTTTTACCTAGAGACATCCTTTTAAATACAATTACATTTTTATAATAATAATATGAACTTATTTTGTAGAAAATGTGAACAGTATATAAAATATAAAAGAGGAAATAAATACACATAATCCCATCACCCAGAGAGAGAATTTAGGCTAATATTTTTTATACCCTCCTACTGTTTGTTTGTTTATAATATTGAGATCATGCAGCATGTACAATGTTAGTTTAATGTATCAACTACGTATTGTTAGAAATAAGAGGAGAGAGATCTCACTGTGCAGAGGAGGCCACATTCTGTAGACCTCCAAATTTTTACGTAGTAAGAAGTTGCCAGTGAAGTTACAAGCATACCTTACCCTGCCTCTCACTCCACAAATCCATCTCTCTTTTCAGTCTCCAGACCCAGATATATAAATTTTGTATTCTACATAATTCACTAATCTATATGGTTATTTTCTCATGCTATTAATAGCTCTTTGAAAACATTTTAATAGTTGTATAGTATTCCAGATTTACAGATGTGCTATGCCTTAAGAATTTCTCTGTCTGGGGATATTTAGATTGTTAGAATATTTTGTCTGAGATATATACCCAGCAATAGGAAGCAATCCAGGTGTGGGAGCTTAGCGCTAGACCCATACAGGTACTTGCTACCCCTACTACATACAAAGAAAGTCATTCCTTTTGTTTATAAAGAGCTTCCCTGTGCAGTCTTAAAGAATTAGTATTTCCAGAGCTATAAACCATGATGAAAAAGGAACAGTTTAGACCAGAGAAGGAATCAGTGAACTTTTACAAGTATATGTTATTTCACTTACTCTA
The DNA here is from genome assembly GCF_963930625.1 of Muntiacus reevesi. Taxonomy (NCBI): domain Eukaryota; kingdom Metazoa; phylum Chordata; class Mammalia; order Artiodactyla; family Cervidae; genus Muntiacus; species Muntiacus reevesi. The sequence goes on along the minus strand of NC_089256.1, from coordinate 84,700,837 downwards.
CTCAATTCCACAAGATAGAAAGTATTAATCCCATTTTATAACTGAGAAATTAATGTTTAATATGAACTCCAAAAAAGAAATTTTCCAAATGGACAGTAGTTGCTTCTGTACAAGTTTCAATGACTGACTCTGCTGTAGTAGACGATTCTTTGCTTGTTTGTTCAGCTAATGGAACAGAGTGAAAATACTACCCTGAAGTTGGATCTACTCAGGGTTGAAATGTAACACTTTTTAGTATTTTAACAACCAAGAAATTGCCCTGTCTAACTTTTTTGTAACTTCTGGAAATGTTTAGAACTTTCCTTTAGATATGTTACAGAGAAAACAGACTGTTTTCCCAAAGTAGTATTAATTCATTAATCTGAACACAACTTCAGAACATTAGGTATGTTACAGAGAAAACAGACTGTTTTCCCAAAGTAGTATTAATTCATTAATCTGAACACAACTTCAGAACATTAGGTATGTTACAGAGAAAACAGACTGTTTTCCCAAAGTAGTATTAATTCATTAATCTGAACACAACTTCAGAACAGTCACGTTTTTTAACTGGTTCATATTTTTGTCAAAACATTAGGTCTGTGTTTTAAATGACAATCTATTCCAAAATTAGATTTTCTTTAGGAATCCTTCACCAGAACATATATAATGTTTCTTGGCTTCCTTCAGCCTATGATATGAACTGAAATTTGGAGAAACTTTTTGATTTGCTCTTAGTTCTTCCTAATCTGTTATTCCAGGTGTTTCTTGACTTCCTACTTTTGCATTCCAGTCCCCTAAATGATTTTATATGATTTTAGAAAAGGCAAAGGAACCAGAGATCAAATTGCCGATATCTGCTGGATCATCGAAAAAGCAACAGAGTTCCAGAAAAACATCTATTTCTGCTTTATTGACTACGCCAAAGCCTTTGACTGTGTGAATCACAATAAATTGTGGAAAATTCTGAAAGAGATGGGAATACCAGACCACCTGACCTGCCTCTTGAGAAACCTGTATGCAGGTCAGGAGGCAACAGTTAGAACTGGATGGAATAACAGACTGGTTCCAAATAGGAAAAGGAGTACATCAAGGCTGTATACTGTCACCCTGCTTATTTAACTTCTATGCAGAGTACATCATGAGAAACGCTGGGCTGGAGGAAGCACAAACTGGAATCAAGATTGCCGGGAAAAATATCAATAACCTCAGATATGCAGATGACACCACCCTTATGGCAGAAAGTGAAGAAGAACTAAAGAACCTCTTGATGAAAGTAAAAGAGGAGAGTGAAAAAGTTGGCTTAAAGCTCAACATTCAGAAAACTAAGATCATGGCATCCGGTTCTATCACTCATGGCAAATAGATGGGGAAACAGTGGAAACAGTGTCAGACTTAATTTTTGGGGGCTCCAAAATCACTGCAGATGGTGACTGCAGCCATGAAATTAAAAGACACTTCTTGGAAGGGAAGTTATGACCAACCTAGACAGCATATTGAAAACCAGAGACATTACTTTGTCAACAAGGTCCGTCTAGTCCAGGCTATGGTTTTTCCAGTGGTCATGTATGGATGTGAGAGTTGGACTATAAGGAAAGCTGAGCACCAAAGAATTGATGCTTTTGAACTGTGGTGTTGGAGAAAACTCTTGAGAGTCCCTTGGACTGCAAGGAGATCCAACTAGTCCATTCTAAAGGAGATCAGTCCTGGGTGTTCACTGGAAGGACTGATGTTGGAGCTGAAACTCCAATACTTTGGCCACTGGATGCGAAGAGCTGACTCATTGGAAAAGACCCTGATGCTGGGAAAGATTGAAGGCAGGAGGAGAAGGGGACGACGGAGAATGAGATGGTTGGATGGCATCACCAACTCAATGGACATGGGACTCCGGAATTGGTGATGGACAGGGAGGCCTGACGTGCTGCGATTCATGGGGTCGCAAAGAGTCATACATGACTGAGCAGCTGAACTGAACTGAACTGAGCTTCCTAGTCAATTTATATACTTCAGGAATGGTAAAAAACACTCGAAGAATGGCTCATATATAATCATAAAGCATTAGAATTGATGTTGTTCATCTGAAAATAGAACTGTCTGAAAACCAATTTCTACTGAAAAAAATGGACCAGGAATAAAAGAAAAGAGTTCATTTATACACCCACAAATTGCGTTTGTGGGAGTCAGCTAGTTAATCCTTAAAAAAAGAAAGTTTATCTGAGTGGTTATACTCATTTTCATTTTTTCATAAAAGATAAATTAGTGCTGTATTTTGTAGTCTCAGTGCAAATCTATACTACAGTGAGATACCACTTCACATGCACTATATAGCTATAATCAAAACAAGTGCAAAACAAATCAAAAACAAGTACTATTGGTGATATGGAGAAACTGGAGAGAATGTAAAACATTGCTTATGAGAATATAAAATGGTACCCTTTGGAAAACAGTTTGTGGTGGTCGTTTAAAAAATTAAACACACATTTATTATGTGACCCAGCACTTTCACTCATGTAGCTATTTAATCCAAGAGCAAGGAAACATGTCTATACAAAAAAAATAGAAAATAAAGATCTGTAGCAGTATTATTCACAATAGCCCAAAAGTGGAAACAATTCAAATATCCATCAACTAGTAAGTGGATAAATAAGATGTGAAACATCCATCTAATGGGATGCTGTTTAGTAATAAAAAAGGGAATAAGCTACTGATACATGTTACAACATGAACCCAAGAGACTACATATTATATGACTCCATTTCTGTGAAATAGAATTTTTTACCTTTGAAAATGTAAATGTCCAGACATTAGGCTGGGAGATAGACAGGAAATGTTTGCTAAGATTCAGTTGGACATCTGGTGTTCAAAAAAAAAGGAAAAGAAACTTTTTCCTTCTTTAGGACCTGCACTGATGCTCTTCCCTGGACCAGAAAAGCTGAAAAATTCCACCTCTTCTTTACCTGGCTAATACATGCCAGTACTTCAGGTATTAACTTAAATAGTGTATCTTCAGAGGAACTGTATCCTTACCTCACAATTTAATCAAGTCTCATTGTGATATTATCTTCTACCACCCCTTGCTGTCCTTTAGTAGCATTTATCACAACTGTAAATCATTCATTTATTCAACAAGCATATGCTGTTGAGCTGCCTCCTACATGCCAGGCACTGTTCTTGTCTTGGACTATAGAAGAAAGCAAAGCATGGAACCCATCCTAGTAGGGAGAGACAGATAATGAACAATTAAGCCAATATGAAATACGCGATGATATGACAAGTGGTAGGGAGTATAGTAGAACATGGTGAGAGAAAAGTTTGGGGAGGGATGTCTTTATTTATATAGTATCTTTAGGAAAACTATAATACGCTGACATTTGAGCAGAGTTTGAATGAAGAATACACATTTCAAAGAGTATATCTTTCAAAGTTAATACTTTCTTGGCTGCTTCTTTTTCTTGATACATCCCAGTCCTATAAATCAGTATTCTTATATTTTGAATGGTTTGCGTTGTATCTGATAATTCTTCAAAATAAGAGATACAGAAAATGCAGACAATTTAATCTCTTGCCAGCTAACATTTGTGAATTTGTTTAATGTAGCATCTTATTACAATCACATTGGCAAGTTAGAAAACATTAACATTTTCTCCAAAGTGTCAGAATCATTTTACACTGTTACCAGATTCCATCCTATGACTATAAACTTACAAAAAACCAAAACAATGGTAATTTCTTTGGCAGAAATGGCAAGGAATAAGAAAAAAGCCTAATTTATTAAAACTGGAAAAGTTGATTTTTAGCCATAATGAAATTGAGACTTTCTTAAACATCATACAAACACAGTTGTCACTAGTCCCCTTCCCTTCCTCCCAGATACTTAAGTTTCCAGTCTATTTGTTTTGATGTTTAGTTTTTATATCCGTAGAGAGCCATATATTACCTGTCTAGAGTTATTTTTTAATTGGTAAGGACATTCTTGGTTATCTTCAGAGACAGAAGATCACTTTTATGACCTCTCTCTCCCTTACCCTCAGTTATTTCATTTTTTAATTTATTTTTTATTTGTTTAAATTTATTTATTTTTAATTGAAGGATAATTGCTTTACAATATTGTATTGGTTTCTGCCATACATCAAGATGAATCAACCATAGGTATACATATGTCCCCTCCCTCTTGAAGCTCTCTCTCACCTCCCTTCCCATCCCACTCCTCTAGGTTGTCACAGAGCACCAGCTTGAGCTCCCTGCCTCATATAGCAAATCCCCACTGGCTATCCATTTTACAGATAGTAATGTATATGTTTCCATGCTACTCTCTCCATTCATCACCGCCCCCTTCTCCCACTGTGTCCACAAGTCTGCATCGCCATTGCTGCCGTGCAAATAGGTTCATCAGTACCATCTTTCTAGATTCCATATATATGCGTTAATATACATTATTTGTTTTTCTCTTTCTGATTTACTTCACTCTGTATAATAGGCTCTAGGTTCATCCACCTCATTAGAACTCACTCAAATGCATTCCTTTTATGACTAGTAATCATGGCATCTGGTCCCATCACTTCATGGCAAATAGATAGGGAAACAATAGAAACAGGAGGGACTTTTTTTCTTGCACTCCAAAATCACTGCAGATGGTGACTGCAGCCTTGAAATTAAAAGACGCTTACTCCTTGGAAGAAAAGCTATGACCAACCTAGACAGCTTATAAAAAGCAGAGACATTACTTTGCCAACTAAGATCCGTCTAATCAAAGCTATGGTTTTTCCAGTGGTCATGTACAGATGTGAGAGTTGGACTGTAAAGAAAACTGAGTGCTGGAGAATTGATGCTTTTGAACTGTGGTGTTGGAGAAGACTCTTGAGAGTCTCTTAGACTGCAAGGAGATCCAACCAGTCCATCCTAAAGGAGATTAGTCCTGAATATTCATTGAAAGGACTGATGCTGAAACTGGAAATTTGGCCACCTGATGTGACGAACTGACTCACTGGAAAAGACCTTGATGCTGGGAAAGATTGAAGGCAGGAGGAGAAGGGGACAACAGAGGATGAGATGGTTGGATGGCATCACCAACTTGATGGGCATGAGTTTGAACAAGCTCCGGAAGTTGGTGATGGACAGGGAAGCCTGGCGTGCTGCAGTCCATGGCGTTGCAAAGAGTCAGACATGACTGAGCGACTGAACTGAATACTCTGTTGTATACATGTAGTACAGCTTCTTTATCCGTTCCTCTGTCACTGGACATCAGCTTTCTTCCAGTCCTGGCCATTGTAAATAGTGCTGCAGTGACCAGTGGGGTACATGTTTCTTTTTCACCTGTGGTTTTCTCAGGGCGTATGCCCAGTAGTGAGATTGTTGGGTCATATGGTGGTGTTATTCCTAGTTTTTTTAAAGAATCGCCATACTGTTCTCTATACTGGCTGTACCAATTTACAATCCCACCCTTGACCATATCCTCTCCAGCATTTATTTGTAGATTTTTTGATGATGGCCATTCTGACTGGTGTGAGGTGGTACATCATTGTAGTTTTAATCTGCAAGAGAATGCTATTCTTTTAATTATTTAATACATTGAAGGTTGAGAATAAAGATAAAGGGGGTGGGAATTACACAGAAGAAACTTATTAACAAAAAGAAAACAACCTTATGGAAGATATCAGCAATCATGTGGTATTTTATTTCATAGGACTAATTTTTGTATGCGTGCTCATATTTGAAATTTATTAATTCTAATAGATTTTGTAAATCCATTGGATTAATGGAATTATAAAAAACAAATGATACAAGCAGTTCTCTTCTGAGCACAGTCATAAGAATATCCTTGAGAGGTTTTTAAGTACAGTGTATGGATTCCCAGGCCTCACCCCAGATCAAAAGAATCAGGACAAGCCCAGTGGTTAATTGTTCAATCAACCAATACCAAGCCATATATTCCTTCTCTTGGACCACTACTCTAAACCATTCATTTTGTAGCTAATAATTGAATATGGTACATTATATTTTTTGCAAATGAGATTGGTTTTAATGCATCTAAGTTATTATGTCTCCTCAGTGGAGTCACTTTTCAAGACATACAATGGACTAGGCCTTGGGACCTTATAACATTGTCCAATTTTGTTTTTGTTTTTGCCTTATTGTAGTTTAATCAAGCTTGATACCCGCCCTAGTTCACCAGATATAACTTCCATACTGACAAAAGTATAATCCAGCCTCCAAGGTTTGTGTGACATTTGGACTGTTCAAAAGATTGAGTGATAGGCTATGAAAATCATATGGGGAAGTGTAGGCTATGAAAATCCAAATGTTAAAGCAATGTCTGCGTCATTGATGGAAAACATATGTATGTTCTGGTTTGTTTTTTTAAAAATCAGTCACATTATTTTAAGTCTCATCTCCTCAACTGAATTATAGTACCTTGAATGCAGAAACCGTGTGTTTCGCATTTCTTCATAATCTCAGTGCTTGCACATTGCCTTACTCAGAATAGTCACTCCTAACACTGGATGATAGTATTTTCCCACCAGCGATGTCTCCGCAGTAAACTAATGAGCCTTTTCCTGTTACGTTTTGTGGTGAACAACAAAGACCTTTTACAACACGGTCTTGTTTGTGTTGCTGCCAGCAGTTCTAAAATAATCCAACATCTAACATTGGTCTCATTACGAACAGATTGTGAGCCAATAGGTAAGTATCAGATACTATTCTAGAAATTTTGATTGCCTCTCATTTTCTCTTCGTTTTTAAACTTACAGATCTTGCTTCCAAGCTTTCAGTGTTTTTATGCAGAAGAATGTTTTCCCTAGCAAAAGTCAAGGGTAACTGTTTAACAGCTTCAAGTTCATCTTTCACGTGTATTCAGTGTTCACGTTTGGAACTAGGTAGAATTCACACAGCATGAGAAACTACAAGGATAGGAAAGGAGTAGGAATCAAACAAACAGGAAATGAGATTTTTTCTTTCCCTAAAAATTAAAAAGTCCTCCATCTGTTAGTATATCTGGATTTAGTAAAACTCTAGCTGTAATTTAAAGAAATCTGTGTTAATTTAGAATTTTTAAAATCAGTAAATTTTGATGAATACAGTTATGTCATAAATTAATATGCCAAATTCTTTTGGATTTATTTCAAAAGAATAAAAATAAAATAGCCCTAAAGTTGAGACTATCAACCAACTATACATTTCAAAGTGTTTTATTCTTTCTCTAGATTTAACTGATTTAGCCTTTAATTAGTCCGTCACTTAATCTGGAGTTTAAAGGTGTGGTGCAGTGGTAGAGAATTCACCCGCCAGTACAGGAGAAGCAAGAGACGCAGGTTCAGTCCCCGGGTTGGAGAGGCCCCTGGAGAAGGAAATGGCACCCACTCCAGTGTTCTTGCCTGGAGAATCCCATGGACAGAGGAGGCTGGCGGGCTACAGCCCTTGGGGTCACAAAGAGTCAGACACAACTCAGCAGGCACACTTTACACATGATGCATTTAAAGTAAAAAAGAAAGATACTTTATAGAACTTCCTTTTACATATTGAAATGCTTACTGAGATATTTGGGGGAAAATTAGGTATTGGATTTGAAAATTCACTGAATTAGAAAATGTTTTTCTCATTTTTACATTATAGACATAATTAGGCACATTATAAACACACTGATAGCTCAGTTGGCAAAGAATCCATCTACAATGCAGGAGACCCCAGTTCAATTCCTGGGTCGGGAAGATCTGCTGGAGAAGGGATTGGCTACCCACTTTAGTATTCTTGGGCTTCCCTTGTGGCTTAGCTGGTAAAGAATCCCCCTGCAGTGTGGGAGACCTGGGTTTGATCCCTGGGTTAGGAAGATCCCCTGGAGAAGGGAAAGGCTACCCACTTCAGTATTCTGGCCTGGAGAATTCCATGAACTGTATAGTCCATGGGGTCGCAAAGAGTCAGACACTACTGAGCAACTTTCACTTTCATAGCCTGTTTATCACTAGCTGACATTTGGGCATAACTGCAGTATGCTGGAACCCATATTCAATTTGTCCATTTAACATGAATTTGTCCATGAACTGTTTTACCCGGGAAGGTATCAATCACAAAAACAAAAAATGTATATGTATTGTTTTGTTTTGGTTTCATTTTTGTTTCCTGACAAATACTACCTTAATTTTACTTTTTCAGAATAAAATTTTTAGGCACTTTTATAATAGAAACTCTCTTTAAAATCTGTGACTAATTACAGAGCCTTATTTTGCCTTTTGGAGAAGGAAATGGCAACCCACTCCAGTATTCTTGCCTGGAGAATCCTAGGGACAGAGGAGCCTGGTTGGCTGCCATCTATGGGGTCGCACAGAGTCAGACATGACTGATGCTACTTAGCAGCAGCAGCAGCATTTTGCCTTTAAACATGGTTTAATTCATTATTATGAAATGACTCCAGGGATGTTGTAATCTGCATAAGCCAGAGCATATCATCACAGGTATGTTTAAGTAGGAACTCCATGAATCTCTGGGAAAATGTACTGCTGCTGCTGCTGCTAAGTCACGTCAATCGTGTCCGACTCTGTGCGACCCCATAGATGGCAGCCCACCAGGCTCCCCCGTCCCTGGGATTCTCCAGGCAAGAATACTGGAGTGGGTTGCCAGGGGAAATGTACTACAGACCCTTAAAACTGCTAATTTGAATCTAATTCAACAAGTCGAAGATTTTCAAACAAAAATTTAGAGGGAAGGACAGTTCTACCTCTTAGAAATACCCTTTAGAAATAGAAAACCTCATTGCTATTTGAGGAAGGAGGTGTTTGAGCTTTTATCTCATAGGCTGGTTTGTGAACTTCTAGAAAGCAGTGTCATATTGTCCTCTTGATTCAGCCCCAGAAAAAGTTTTTACAATACCCTTCATCATCATAGATTGCTCTTTCTGATCATCTATCTAAATCATGTTAGGTGTCGAGTAAAACTGTCCTATTGGTTACCACCACTCCCTAATCCTCATCAAACTACAGTAGGTGATCCTGCTATATGCAGCCCTGGTACCTATACTGTTCCATTCACATAGCAGGACACTAAGACAAATCACAGTTGTTTATTCAAAGCTTAATAAACGTTAATGATTTTCTAGTCCAGTCCTTGCATCTCACACATTGGGAAATTGAGTCCCAAATGGTTGTTATTTGCACAAATCGCATAACAGAACAGAAACTAAATCACACCGTTCGGATAAGTCTGTGAGTTTGGAACTCAGGTTGCTTGACAGCATTGAAGGGTTTTTGTTTTTGTTTTGTCCTTATCCATATCAGCTGCACTTAAGTTTCCAGTCCCTAAAAGAAGTGAGGCAAAGCTGCCCACAGAACTTCTAGGTCATGAACTAAAGACAGACAAGAATCTGGGTCTCCCGCATTGTAGGCAGACGCCTTACCGTCTGAGCCACCAGGGAAGTCCTAAAAAAAGAGAAGAATCAAGCCAAAATAACTAAAAAAAAAAAAAAAAAAAAAAAAAAAGATTGATAGTATTTTAATTGTGAATCTGTATACAAATGTTAAAAGTTTCATGGAAGTATAGAAGTTTCATGAAAGTATAAGCATGTCCTATTTTTCTTTCTATACTCTTTCCATTTTATAATTGGATCCACTCCCTGGCTTTTATCATTTTAGTAGTAATAATGAGGATAATGATGATGCTTGTTCCACTAGAATGTGAGCTGCAAGAGAGCAGAGACCATGCTTGTTTGTTGGCCTCGGTATGCCCAGCACCCAGCACAGGGCAATTAGTGTACCAATTTAAAATGATGACTCCTCAAGGAATTCCAAAAACTCGAAAGAGTACAGAGTTCATCTTAAAAAAATAACACTGAACCTTATCAATTTAGGAGATAAACTTAATAAAACCTTTAGTGTTTTTACTTCCTGCTTGTTGTCTGAGTAAGCTTATGTTTGTTTCCCTGCTCAGTTTCATTGAAATTAATATTCATTTTCCATAGTGAATTAACAAATTAGTATGATAAAATTCACACTGATGAAGAGAAAGCTGCCACTCAGTAGAAGAAAAACCAAATAGGTCGATATTGTTGCAGAGGATTGTATCCAGAGTAAACCTTCCAACCAAAAGGTTGAAAACTATAAAATCAAAATGTATTTGCATTTCTGTATATTTCCATATGATTAGTAAGTCTAATAATCTTTGTTTTGCCTATGTGACATAAATCTTAATCCAGCAAATATTACTCTTTAATTAAATTTTATATGTTACTTTATAATCAAATCCATGATGTTATAAAGACATTGAGTTTTCAACTTCTAGTTTCCCACCTAACTGTTTTTCTCTTATCCAGTATTGAGAAGCAGCAGTTCTCCTAAAACAGTTCTTGGACTTTTTCAACAGATGAAAGTTTATCTTAGATCAAAACAAAGCTTCTGTCTCAGTGTAGTCCTGCCTAAAGGCAGGAGAATGGACAGAAGACTTCTTAAAGTCCCCTCCATATCCCTATATTTTATTTGCAAATGTCACTGGTTTTTAGTGAGTTAAAATAGATGGAGTCTACAGTGCCCATATAAAAGAAGATAAAATATACTTTTCTCAGCTATCACACTTTGTTAAGTCATTTTCGCCTTTGTTTTTGAAAACATGGGCCTTAGGAATATAATAAACAAATGTTAATACTTAAGTAAACTTACTGTTTCTCCACCCTTTAGAAAAAAGTTCTTATTTCTCTACTTTATAGTTATATTGTTCCTATGTTATTTTTATTGTAATTGTATTGCCAAATCAGGTGTGAGATTAGATGTTGGATGTTACATGTAATCTGCACAGAAATCAAATTATTTAACCTCTAAGCCCACAATACCCCCTCCTGCTGGTTTGCTGTTAAATATTCAGTATGTTCTTGTCATGAATACAAATGGAGGACAAATTAGAATCTACAGACAGCTGACCTGAGCTTCAGATTAGAGACTGGGGGGCTTGTGCTGTTTTAAATGTTTTAATTATCATAGTCCCAGTAGCCAGTTGAAGGACACACATAAAATCATTTTTAAACAAAAGAAAAAGAGAAAGAAAAGCTTCATCTTCCTTCTTCTTAATATGAATGTTTGAGTATGATTACATTTGCACTTCCATTGGAACTATGCTAATTTGCTGCATTAAATTAGGTCTATTAGTAGTAAGAATTTTTTAAACCTTTAAACATTTACAGTTTCATTTTCAGTTGGCATGTGTCTTCCATATAGGGAAGATAATATATATTGCTCACTTTATTTCAAACAGTAGATCTGAGTTTACATGGAAAGTCTAATTTAGACAACAGGCCTGGCAGTTCACAATTAATATGGTGAAAATGTGTAAGAATAATGGACCAGTTTAGATGTGATAACATGTATTTGTACAGTAAAGCACAGAGCACTCAGGTAAAATGAGCCCGAAAGATTGTTCTTAGAATTTAAAATATTTAATGTTTCATTAAATATTTTTGAGATTTATTTTTAAGTATTACTGCTTAATTAAAAACATTGCCAATTTAGCGTTGAAAAGCTATGAAGTAAGTAGACTGTGGTATTGGATGATGAAATAAAACTTTTATGGCCGCTTATATAGCAAAGAAATACACTTTGAATCTTTAAAAAGAAATACAAGTAAATATTTTATCTTAAAAGTAACTTTATATTAATATTCATTCTCAAGATTACATTATTCTGATGTCTACAGTCTTGAATTTGCAATTTTTGTTTCTTGTATATGTTTGTGTAATGTTGATTTGATTAGTTATGGCTGACTAGTAAGCAGTGAACATTTTTATATACTCTTGGGAAATAAATTTGGCAGAAAATCAGCATGAGTAGATTTAATTATCACTCTGAGACCTTTTCCTTTTCTAGCTTAGTGATCCTGAAACTCCATGTGTCTCACTGAAATCTGTGTGGACGCTAAGCTTCGCTTCCCAATTTGTTCCTCCACGCAATGATAAGCCAAGCAATTACTGGTTTATTGATTTTTCATCATGGTAAATTTAAAGTTGATTTTTTCCTGAAAAGGCAGGGGTGATTAAGTGTTTCCCCTCGGTTTAGTACAAGAGAGCTATGTGGCAGAATCTAATATCCTGAGGTCAACCTCTGCAGGCAGATAATACGGTGTCTTGGCCACGTGTTAAAGAGAGAAATCAGGGCTACAAATGTGATAGGATATATGTGGAGACAGTTTAATTTGCTCCATTTATATGAACAAGTCATGTGGCACATGCTTGGAAAACATCATTTTGAATGGGCTTAGAAGTGAGGGCCACGTGGGCAGAAAGAATGAGTGAGTACAAACAAAAATGATGTTATTGGCTAGTAGGGGAATTTCACTGTCATTTTTAAATGAAAATAAGTAAACCATTGGTGTATAAGATGTTCAAAATGTAGAGTGAAATCCACATATACCATTATGAAGATTTGCTGTCTGTAAAATGTAAAAATAAATAGGCTGTCATGTAAGAGAATCATGATTAAGCTCTGCATACTAGTTTAAAAAATATATAGTACATTCTCATCTCTTCAGGCAGTTCTCTAGCAGCAGTATATTTTTGTTTTTCAAAGGTAGCAATTTTTTAATCAAATACTCAATGCTTGATTCCAAAATAATCTACAAAATTATTTAGCAACATTTGGAAAAATACTAGTTCATAGAAGTTATTAATTACTAGTTATAAATAGGGGTTTAGATAAATAAATAGGTAGACATTATTGTGGGAAACCTTAAGTGTGAGAATGGCAGGAAAACTCATCCATAACTGGATTGAATATTTACTATAATTCTTATGAGAAATGGAAGTGTTCTAGTTTGAGCTTTTCCAGTTACAGCAAGCAAATACATTCACTAGAATATAAAATAGAAGATGCAGTTTTCTATGTGGTAGTTTTTCTTAATTTAGTATTGAAAGCTAAATATTTTACAAAAATGTTGAACAAATTTAACCCAGTCCTAAATCTACAGAGCCCATTTTTCAACTGGTTTTATTATTTTGCAGTTTAATTCCTCAATATTTACTCATTACCAATCCATGTTATTATATGTATATATTATCAGTGTGATTCAGAAAGATTTTAATCATGTTCCCCTGATAACCTAAGAATGACTATTGTCGGCTGCTTTGTGATCTTGTTTACTAAAAAGTCCACTTGTTTGTGTCATCAATCATTACCTGAAGTTAATTGTAGATTGTACTTTTGGTGAATAACTGAAATAATTCCTCATTTTTAATATTCAGATGCTTTTATTTCTAAAAACTAATGAACATTGAAATTCCTTTGAGACAATGGTGCTAAAGGCAAATATTTTATTATATGTTAAGCGAAGCTTACTTCTGACTCTAATATATCTTTTACAATCTTCCACAAAGGATACAATATAAATATATTAAGGTCATGAATACCATCTGTTCTCTCTCTAAGCATTAAAGCTATACATGCCACTAGAGCTCTGCTTCCGATTGTGTCCTTTCCTATGGATTAAAGCTCGTGTGGCTAGGAAGAGACTGCACTTTCTAATCAGGACCCCCTTTCCAGTTACTTCCTCAGTGTATGAGCTCTGAAGTTTTGTGGATTCCCCCCGCCCCCCACATCTGACAGTAACTGTCTGGCTACTTTTTGAAACTGGTGAATCTTCCACCTTAAAGTTACATTAGAAAGATTTGTGAATTATTTCTAGTCGTGTAGTAGATTTACATGAGCTTATCATTTTCCAGTACAGGTTGACTCTTTTAAGTTAGATGAGCATGAGTTTCACTATTCTGAAGTTTTTATTTAAAGACATGTTCCTATAAAACAGTAAAATTTACAATACAAAATTCTAGCTTCAATAAAAAAGTTTTCTACCTGGGTTGATGTGACGTCTACATGTGTGTAAAATATCCATACAGTACTTAAACAAAGGCTTCTCTGGTAGCTCAGCTGGTAGAGAATCTGCCTGCAATGCGGGAGACCTGGGTTCGATCCTGGGTTGGGAAGATCCCCTGGAGGAGGGAACCGCTACCCACTCCAGTATTCTGGCCTGGAGAATCCCGTGGACTTAAAGAAACTTAGGACATGGATCTTAAAAAACTTATTTTTAAGTATAAAAGAAAAAATTAATTTTTCTTTCATCCAGTGAAAAATGGACCATTTGTCAACCATACAGATTGTTATTTCTTCAGGTGTTCCTGTACTACATCCTCATCCCTTCCCTAGAACTATTACAGATATTTTTGGACTAAGAAAATGGTAATACATTACCCTTTCTTTAAATGTCTTTCTGTCTGCTAACCTTCAAGTAAATGTTAGTTGATTTTCTAATGACTAATTGATCACATTCTGATGCTCCTTCACCTGACTTCTAGTGTTGACTTAGCAGCAGTGACCACTTACACTTAATGGCTGTTTAAAGGGAGAGGTCAGTATGGAAACTGGATCACCGCCTTCCTATTTCATTCATATCCTTCCATTAGCAAAACCCCAAATCTGTTTCAAGCACCAGGCTAAATGCTAGGGCTCTAAAGATAAATAAGACATGGTTCTTGCTCTAATAAAGTTTGCAGCCTATTAGGGATGATATGTCATGTGCATAAATAAGTATAAAGCAAAGTAGAAATAAGCTTCAGTAAAGGAATATAAGTAGACTGCCTGTGAGAAGGGGGGAGATTACTTGCAGCTGAGAGAATTGGGGAATGCCTTGAGGAAATTGCTTACATTTTTCAAATCTGTCAATATGAACAAGCCTGGAGTAAACATGTAGGTGGTGGGGGAGGTGAGAGAACAGTTTTTGAGTTTATACCCAGGGCTGTTACCAGTGCTAGTACCTAAACATAGCTTATCTAATTTCAGCCCCACACCAACCCTATGAATTATGTATTTTCATTTTATAAAGAAACATGACAATTTAGTGACTTACTCAAGGTCCTACAACTAGTAAGTAGTAACTAGCTGGAATTTGAAAATTCATATCCTAACTTTATATCCAGAGCTCTTTTTACTGTTACAGTCAACTAGCCCACCTGGCAATTGGGCCTTGATCTTGACTTCCACAGCAACATGCTCTAAACTGTACCAGTGCTTCCCAAGCCTGGCATACATCAGAATCACCTGAGAGTAATTTTTAAAATATTTCAACTCCAAGCACTTTATATTTTTTCTGAATTTTGAGGAAGTCAAACCGAGAGCCTATATATTTTCTTAAAGTTTCCCTAGTGCTTCTGATTTTTAACCAGCACTGCTGCGCAAACAAGCATTTGGACACAACAGCTCTATGCAGTGGAACTAACTAGTCACATCATGATTTACCACATACAAGAATGAATAGATAGTCATGTGTTCATATTTATTCATATTGCTTTTTAACTAGTCACTGATTATTTAAATATTCAATGGCACAAGTTTAAAAGTGCCAAAATTTCCAATTTGTTAAAAAAATTTTCCAACAAAACTTACAGAATGAATGTCAGTAATTTGGAGGAAAATGCAGAGACAATACTGGAGCACCCTCTTAAGAAAGACTGCTTCACAAATACCGCTGATGGCAGAGAGGACTTTGTTTTAAGCAAACATATAGGCATCTAAAATTCTTAAGTGGACAGATTCAGAAAAATTGTATTTTGAATATGGAAAAGTTTTGAGAATACCCTAGTCAGTTTTTCTCTCTTGATCTTTTTGTGTATGTGCAAGAGTCATAGATAATTTTTTTAATAAATTTATTTCTTTTAATTGGAGGCTAATTACTTTACAATATTGTAGTGGTTTTTGCCGTACATTGACATGAGTCAGCCACGGGTGTACATGTGTCCCCATCCTGAACCCCACTACCACCTCCCTCCCCATCCCATCCCTCTGGGTCATCCCAGTGCACCGGCCCTGAGCGCCCTGTCTGATGCATCGAACTCGCCCTGTCTGATGCATCAAACTTGGACTGGCGATCTGTGTCACATATGGTAATATATATGTTTTAATGCTGTTTTCAATCTAAAAGAGCTCTTTTAATAAATAGAGATAAAGAATTCTAAGTATTAAGAAAGCTTAGTGCCATAGAGGGACAGCTTTTTCTTTCTTATTGAGGTATAGGAGAGTTGTGTACTATAATCAATGATATCTTAGATGTGATGAAATATATTAGTACCTGTATCACATTATTGTATTGTACAGTTTTATTATTTAATTTCTCTGTTGTGACCTGCCATGGGCAGCTCAGCAGTACTTTGTGATGATGACTAACAGGAGCCTATTTCTCAGCCCATGCTGAGCATGTTGGAAATTGTAGACATTAAAGAGGAGTTACTTAAGTATGAGATATTAGAGTATATTAAGATGTTATTTGAAACTTTAGTACCTCTGGCAAACTCTGTTATAGAAATAAAATTCCCTGATAATTTTGAAACTAAAATTAATTTTGCTTTTGACAGGTGAAAGAGTCCATTCCCACATTGACTTCTACTGCTAAATGAGTAGTTTATTTCTAACTGAGTTCTCTGGAGATGAGTCTCTTTGTTTAACACTTCTTAAAGTAAAAGTTAACATCCTACCTTTATCTAATTGCTATCAAAGACATTAGCCTGTTTGGCTCTAGCATGATTCGATTGCATGAGGTCATGCAGCCTAGCTGTAATAACTTAAAGTGCTTCACTTGGTGATAAGAAAATATATTAAAATGCTCTCAGGTTCATTAGTTGTTGCCTAAGGTCATGCTTTATGGTCTGTCCATTTACTAAAGTTAGTTGAAATAGCACTGACCTGAACTCACATTTTTAAGTCTTTCAATATAAGAAACATTAAATTTTTAAGAAATGGTGTTTGCATTTTAATCCACTTAAAGAAAAGTTATTTATTTTTATTTTTACCACTTGTAGAGGAGTTGGAAATACATTTAATGATAACTTGTCACTAGAATATACTTAAAACCTTTAACAACAACAGCAACAAAAACTGCTGTATAAGTGAGTGGCTTTGATTTAATTTCATTTTTACTATGATTTGAAATCCTTCTCTATACTTTCATAAATAACCAAATGAGAGCAGGTCCCTCCAAGTCCACCCTTTGTGTCCCTCATGACCATGTGCTGCTTCATTAGGCTGGCTCAACCACCTGGTGTGGAATCTTTGGTCTCAGGAGACACTCTCAACATCTGGCATTAGCTATGATCTTTGTATATGTATGCTTAATCTTTTTATTGACATTTTATAAGAAAAAAGAATGTGGGACAAATTACGAAGATGTATAGAATATAAAATAAAACTGTAGTGTATCTATGATGCCATAATATTTTATAGTATATAGAAGAAACAAAGCAATAGAAGATCAGTAAGTATGTAAAGTTAATTTAGAACTTAGCATGATATACATGATATAAAATATTTATTTATTGTATGCAAGATATTGTTGGTTGAGTTATTAATCTCGGGTCAAACTCCATTCATCCTTTAAAAGAAATTATATATTCATATTTCAATTGGCATTAAACTGTTATAGCTTTTTAGTACCATTTATAATAGGTTAAAACAATTAAGATGATTTCACGGTAAAATAGGAAAAGGGTTTGGCATCTTATTAACTTTCTGAAAGATAATGTAGTTGAGTTTCTGAACTAGGGAATATGGAGATAACATTTAAAAGTGTTTTCTTATCACAAAAAAACCAAAGAACAGTGTCTATTATGTCCTGAAAAAAAGTAAAAGGAGTTAGTGGGTAAGCATTAATATAACTGAACTAGTTACAATGAAAATAAAGTGCTATGGCTTGTTTTTCATTGAAAATCTATTTATTATTTTAAGAATTGTTAATAAATAGAACAAAGAACAACAAATACTCTATCACATAGGTAGAATCTAAAAAATAAACAAATGTATATAGCAAAACACAAACAGACTCACATATATAAAGACAAGCTAGTGATTACCAGTTGGGAGAGGGAAGGTCAAAGGGATGAGATAGGGCTATGGAATAAGAGACGCAAAGTGCTATGTATAAAATAAAGAAATAGCAAGGATATAGTGTACAGTGCAGGAGAGCATAGCTTTTGTTTGATAACAACTTGAAATGGAGTATAATCTGTAAAAATATTGAATGACTGTTGTACACTTGAAGCTAATGCAATATTGTGAATCAACTGTACAACAAACACATTTTAAATAAAAGCTGAAATTATTTTTAGTATTATTTTTTAAATTATCCTTTGTATTTGAAATGAGACAAAACGGGCACCTTGTGCACACAATAAAAGCAGCTTGTAGGGATGTGAAGTGTGGTTCTTTTGTTTGTGTATTTATACAGTCCTTCTTGGTAGTAGTGTTTAATATTTTTATTAGAAGCAAATGAAGAGTGAATTATCAAACAAGGTATGGTTGTCATCTGTAACTATTTAATTTAGATAAAGTAAACATTAGAGTCCATAATGTATGGTATGTATGGTATGGGACAATGTTGAGATCACATGTAATAGACCTGTAGGTGAATAGAGAGAAATTTCTGCCTGGAGCCCAGGAGATGGAGACTGACTCTGATCTCAATCTGCTGACCTGCTGAGTGATCTTGATTAGTGTTCATATTATACATGTACAGCTAAGATTGTGAAGATTGTGCAGCTATTAAACGCATTGCATTTTTAACTTAATGGGACAAAGATTAACAGCGGCATTGAGCGCTAATTTAATATAACAGATTCACTAAGCGTAATTTTAGCAGTTGAAGACAAACCTCTCTAATAATTGGAGGGTTGGGGGGAGTGGAGACATCATTTATTATTCTGATACTTAAGTGAGGTCAGCACATTAAATTATATAAAACTTTTGTTTTTCAATTATTATCTTTTGCTGCCCTATTTTGAGGTCAGCTGAAACTGGTAATTTTATCATGGTTTTCTCAGTAATGTGATTTATATAATAGATATCTCATTTCCTGTTGTCTACTAGGAAATGGGCCAGAAGAAAGAACTCTAAAAGAAATAAATAATAGCTATAGCAGCACTTTTACTGCAAACTTCTTTACCTATTAGACTTTTTTTTTAATGGTAAATTCAAAATTGAGAAGTGTTCTTGATGTAGGTTCCTAATTAAGTAGGTATAGAATACCATATTTGTGGGATAACTTAAACTGGCTTTTTCACAGCCACATAGTTCAGTTAATTTCAGAATTATCCAGGATTATGAGAATGCCAGGTTTTTTGTTTTGGGTTTTGTTTTGATTTTCTTTCCTCTTTAGATCCCAGTGAAGAATGTTAAGGATTTCAATATGTGACCATGTTAAAATTGTATATTTTTAACTGATTAGCAACTGAAATGGGACTTTATAACTTAAAAGTTTAGATTGATTTAGTTAACCACTTTGAGTGTATAACAATTTTAACATTATTAGACAAATACTGTCATCTTTAATTGTCAAATTACATGCCAAAATAATGAAAGTGAAGGTAAGTTTGTAATTTTCACGTATGATCAAAGAGGGACTTCCCCGATGGCTCAGATGGTAAAGATCTGCCTGTAATACAGGAGACCCAGGTTCAATCCCCTGGAGAAGGAAACAATAACCCACTCCAGTATTCTTGCCTGGAGAATTCCATGGACAGAGGAGCCTGGTGGGTTGTAGTCCATGGGGGTCACAAAGAGTCGGACACCACTGAGCGACTAACACACACACACACCCGAGATCACAGACCATGCCAACAGTGGAAACCTTTAGTACTTTGACACCTGGTGGTATGAGTTGGAACATTCTGAATAAAATGTTCTTATGTTCTTTATGCAGGAGTTTTGCCTTCTTTGTATAACACAAAAAATAAGGGTGCTATTTTGATATAGTGAAGATAATTTTTCATATCTCGGTAGTATTTCTTCATGAAGTTTTTTTTTTTTTTTAAAAAAGCTTTTAAGTTGTATTTATTTAATACAAGCCTTTCCTAGTAGTATTAAATAATGTAGTGTTAAATAGTGTTAAATAATTAATGACAGTTTTTACAGTTATAATGTGTTTTCAGTCAAATAGTACTCTCATTCTGAAACTGGACAATTCTGAACAAACTTAGCCAAAGGTGCTCTTGGGTAGTTTTCATTACAGGATGCTCTCTAGATAGCTGCAGATGATGTAGGAAATTGATCTAAATGTGTTCTGCTCTAGGACATACTCCAGAAACGGGCTATGGGGGAGACAGAGCTAAGGAGTGTTTGCTTGTTATTTTCCCTTCCTTTTTTTTTCCTGTAAGTAAATTGCCAGTAAATTCTGGTTAAATGACTTCTATTCTTAGATATTTTTCAAGTTAGCTTTTTCTTCCAAGTGCCATTTTGTTTCATCTCTTTACCTTTAGAAATAAGTCACAAAATGATAGATCTAGGAGAAATCTTAAAAATATCTAGTTCAGCTATCTCACTTCTGTCTTACTTTACAACTAAGAATTCATTTTGCCCCATCTCCCCAAACCCCCATCTCAACTCAACAGAAATGTACTGTGGTGAAGGGGAAGAAGTAAAACTAGGTCAAGGGGTGGAAGATGTGTCAAAGAGTATGGTCCAGAGAAGGAAGTTCTAAATACCACCTTGCTTGAAAGAGTGGCCATTCTAACAGAAAAATTTCTGGAGAAACAACCCTTACTATAGCAATAGGCAGAAAAGGCCGGTCTAGTCTTGTATGTTAATTCACTGTACTCTGTGGATCCTGACCTGCCTCCCGGGGTCTTACACCAGTCACACCTTCAGCTATCTTCGACTCAGGGAATTCTGGGATTGAAGTAACATAAGACTTGCTAAGTCCCTTCCAACAAATGCCACAGGAAGCCCTGATCATTACCTGCTGTGCTGAAGCAGCAGGTCGCTGTTCAGAGCTAAGCAATTGCTGAGTGAGTACCTTGCATTGGAAGAGCCAGTAAACCTTCGTTCTCTTAGCCCAGGAGTAGAAGCCTTTGAAGCAGTTTTAGTCAAGTCCTGTATCCGTATTTTGAAGTTTGGACTTTTAATTTGTTTTCTGTTAGGGGTGAGGGGGTGTGAATTATTCACGCAGTGTTTGGTTCCTGATTACGCACACCCTGCCCTCAGTCACTCAGGAAGCTCGGGTAATTGAAATGTGTTTTAATGACAGTTTAAATCAGAGGTGAGCACATACAGCCGGCCTGCCAAACCCAGCCCACCACCTGGTTTTGTAAATAAAGTACAGTAAGGACAAAAGCCGTACTCACAGTTTACATATTATCTGTGACTGCTTTTGTCCTCAGTTCAGTCGCTCAGTCGTGTCTGAAGCACGCTGCAGCACGTGGGCTGCAGCACGCCAGGCCTCCCTGTCCATCACCAACTCCCGGAGTTTACTCAAACTCATGTCCATCGAGTCGTGATGCCATCCAACCATCTCATCCTCTGTCATCCCCTTCTCCTGCCTTCAATCTTTCCCAGCATCAGGGTCTTTGCAAATGAGTCACCTCTTCGCATCAGGTGGCCAAAGCATTGGAGCTTCAGCATTAGTCCTTTCAGTGAACATTCAGGACTGATTTCCTTTAGGATGGACTGGTTGGATCTCCTTGCAAGGGACTCTCAAGAGTCTTCCCCAACACCACAGTTCAAAAGCATCAATTCTTCTGTGCTCAACTTTCTTTATAGTCTTCCTTTTGTCCTACAACACCAGAATCTAGTAGTTATGATAGGGCCATATGGCCTCAAAGCATACTATATTTACTCTCTGGCTCTTTATAGAAAATGGGTGCTGACCGCTGGCTTAAATCGTAAACCAGCACAAGAAAGTAATTCTAATAGCAAAATATAGTTACAAATAGAGTTCACACACATATATATACTATCTGTATCTGCACACAAACACAGGTATATATATATACATATATATATGCTATAAAGACAAAGTATACATGAAAGAAAAATTATCTGGGATTAGTTTGTGTATGTGTGGTATCTTTGTGTATGTGTGGTATCTGTGCCCCTAATGCTTCTCTCACCTAGCTTCGTTGTCCTGGATATTAAATATTAATGTCATAATCCTTATAGTATATATATCTTGAGGTATACTTGGGGATTAAGCTTTGTTTCATGAATGCTATTCTTTCTATGAATAAAAACTTAGCTTTGATTTTTAGGTATCTGTCACATTTTTGTGTACTTGAGAGATCAGGTTCCTATTTGAATATATCAGTTGTCCTCAAATTTTCATGTGCCTCGAAATCAGCTGGAAATTTATAGCACCACCCCCAGAGCTTCTGATTCAATAGGTCTGGGATGGGCACTGATAATTGCATTTCTAAAAAATTTCCAGGTGTTGCTGATGCTTTGGCCTTAAGACTACACTTTGAAAAAAACCACTGGAATAAGCTTTGGAAGATAGTATGAGGGCAATAAGAACCCATGAAAGCATTCAGTGAGATAGCCTGTGTCTTAGGGAAATTTACCACACTTTGCTAGAGAGGAGGATTTGTTAAGTAAGAATGAAAAAGCAGAATACAAAATACAATACATACTTAAAATTAGTAATTGTACAGTCAACAAATGTAATATGCAGTGAAAAAAGTGGCGTTAAACAACAAAAGGTTCTTTGCTATTTTATTTTGCTACATTTGGTTACTGGCCTTTCTACTTAATAATTTAATGACTTTGGCCATGTTATTTAATCACACTGAACTTCAGTTCTCTTAAGTAAAAATAAAAACAAAACAATTCCTGTCTCACAAGAATTTTGTAAGGATTAACTATATGAAAGCACTTAGTAAAGTCTATTTAGGTGTTAGCTGGAGGCTATGGAGCTTCAAATCTTGATTGTGGAATGAAATAGAGATTATATTTATTAGGAAATGATCCCATCACTAGGATAAAAGAAAGCTTTAAAATTAATTAGAGGAAAAAGTTATCAGCACTGACTTCACTGTTATTAAGTGTAGTAGATTCATTCGTTAGGTATTTCATTTAAATTCTGAAGTTTGGTCTTGAAATTTCCATTAATTTGGACTGTTCAGACTTTTGATGTTTTCATTTGTCAAAATTGTTAGCTCTTGGGTATTACTAACACAAATATCGATGTGTAGCTTTGGCCTGTTAGCTATCAATGGAAATCAGAAAATCAATAAACTTAATAGCTGTTCATTACATAGTTGATGCATTTGCAGGACTATGTTGAATACTGTCAGTGAGTAATCAATTCAGTCAAAATCTATTACCAGATTACTGCCAGAAATTTCTTATATTATTTCATGATTGTATAGCTACCACAGCACATTTTTATGATGCAGTTTTTGTATTGTGGGATTCATATTGCTTATAATTTGTGGTATTTTTCCATCCAGTTGGAAGCATCTACCACCTAGGAAGCATTGTTCCTAGATTAGCCGCCTCATTACCCAAAGCTATACAGGACTCCAGCTCTCCAGTCAGCTTCTGCCCTAGGATTAATTTCATCTTATCCATTCCTTTAGACAGCTTACATTGTCCGAATCTGCCCTGTGTGCTAAATACCGTGTAGGGACATATATCTGGGCTCCATTGTAGTATATCAGCTAGTGGGGGGGGGGGGGGAATGTATAAAACAGTAATATAAGGAGAATAAAATAAGTGCTGTGTTGGGGGTTCAAAGAAACTATTAACTTTAAGCAGTAGGGATTGGGGAAGGCTTCATAGGGAGTGGCATTTGAGCTAAATTTTGCAAAAGTAAAATTTACTTTGTGAAGACTAGAAGATCAACCTTCAAACCTGAGGGAAGATCTTGAAATGATGTAGAAGCTTGTAGGAATCAGACTTACAGACAAAGGGAGGGGGTTTGCATAAGGTAAATTCTGAGCTGAGAATTAAAGAGCAAGTAAGACGAAATGGGGAAACATTAGGAGTGTTCCAGATAGAGGACAGCATTTGTGAAACCTAGAAACAAGAGAACATGGTTTCTCAAATAATTGAAAACTGAATAAAGCTTAGCATGGCTGAAACCACATGATTCATGTAGGGAAATGGTACATTTGAGGAATGGAGACCTTATCTTGCAGAGATTTAGAAACCCTTTCTTAACAAAGAAGAACCCTCTAGAAATTTGTTAGGGCTAGAGGCTTACCCACAGCAGATTTTTTTTTTTTTTTAGGTGATACTATGAATGTCTGTTCTAAAGCAAACCTTTTATGGTCTTGAAAGTCCATAAAAGAATAATGGTACTTGGTGAAAGTAGATGTCCTTTTTTGTGTATAAAGTAAAATGTGATAGTTCTTGCTTTGTAGCAGGACCAAGAGTGTTCTCTATTCAAGAAAGAAAAAAAAGAATGGAAGTATTTCAAGAATGCTAGAATTTCCACATCTTATTCAAAAACCTTTTTAATGTGTGTACGTTTATTTTTATTTTGGGCTGTGCTGGGTCTTCCCTGCTGCACAGACTTTTCTCTGTTGCACGCAGCGGGGGCTGCTCTCCAGTTGCTATGCAGAGGCTCCTCGTGGCGGCGGCCTCATTGCCGGGGTCACAGGCTCCAGGCCACACGGGCGTCCGTAGCAGCGGCTCCTGGGCTCAAGAGCACAGGCTCAGTGGTCGCGGCTCACTGGCTTAGCTGCCACACAGCACGTGGGATCCTCCTGGATCAGGGATCGAACTCGTGTCTTCTGCATTGTCTGGCAGATTCTTTACCACTGAGCCACCAGGCAGTGATATTTAAAAAAAAAAAAAAAACTATAAGAATTCTTATAATAGCTGTTTTTAATCCAGTACATTAAGGATATTTGTATTGGTGCTTTGCTTGTTTTTTAATACTGGTCTTTCTGTGAGGACTTTGTGTCTTAGATGTTTGCCCAGCTTTACATACTGATCAAGCTATACTTTACATATTGGTCAAGCTATACGTGACCTATCCATCTGATACCCTGTCATAAGGTCAAAAATCTTTCCTCTCTCCCCATCCTGTTTAGTTTCTTTCTTCTCTCTTTCTCATCTTTTTATTTCTCTTTCCTGTTTTTTTCTTGCCTTTTTTTGGGGGGTGGGGGGGGATCTGTGTCACATTTGCCTCCTCACCCTCTTTCTGTATCTGTTTCTCCTCATTCCTCATTTTTCTTCCTCATCTCTCCACGGTATATAACTAAAATCTGGTTATATTTGTTATACTTAATAAATGTCATTTTGTTTCCCTCGGCTTTTAAAAATATGTATATGTAAGATATTTTACATTTCTCTCCAGATATGTTCTCTATTCATATATGTAAATATATATGATTTGCATACTTATATATTGTATTCCTCACAACTATGGATCAATGATATTTAACTGAAAAATATTAACCTCTCCTCATTGATTATATACAACAAGCCAGGACAAAGTTTTTGGGTCATACTGTAAAGCTGAACCAAATTTCTAATCCTACAAGATTTTGATGTATTATCTTTTTTTACATTCCTTAATTAAATCTGTTTATATATAAACATTCACATGTATATATGTATTTCTGTATAAACACACGTATGTATTGTTTCCTCTCTTGCCCTTTTTGTGTCTGCATTCATGACTTGCTTCTACAGTGTGTTTTTTGTACTGTTCTTAATTGTTCTTGAAAACATGTTTGTGCTAGCCTAATAAAATGAGTTAGTAAGTCGGTTGGTATAACATCAAAATTATCTTTTCCTTGAAAGTTTGGTAGAATTTTTCTGTAAAACCTCCTCAGCCTAGTGTTTATAAAATTTTTTTCACAAATGATTCAGCTTCTCTATGAACTGCTGCTAAGTCACCTCAGTCGTGTCCGACTCTGTGCGACCCCATCCCTGGGGGACTACTAAGACTGTAAACTTTCTCTTAGATCTTTGTGGATTTCTCACTTCACGTGATCTCAGCAATTCATTTAATTTAATTTTTTTAAAATATTTTATCCATTATTATTTGTTCCTGTGTTTAGCAGAGGTATCATTTAGAGAATCTTGTTATA
Organism: Muntiacus reevesi; assembly: GCF_963930625.1. Lineage (NCBI taxonomy): Eukaryota > Metazoa > Chordata > Mammalia > Artiodactyla > Cervidae > Muntiacus > Muntiacus reevesi. The sequence goes on along the minus strand of NC_089256.1, from coordinate 84,675,042 downwards.
GCGGAAAGCAAAGAAGAATTAAAGAGCCTCTTGATGAAAGTGAAAGAGGAGAGTGAAAAAGTTGGCTTAAAACTCAACATTCAGAAAACTAAGATTATGGCATCCGGTCCCATCACTTCATGGCAAATAGATGGGGAAACAATGGAAATCCAAAATCACTGCAGATGGTGCCTGCAGCCATGAAATAAAAGACTCTTGCTTCTTGGAAGAAAAGCTATGACCAACCTAGGCAGCATATTAAAAAGCAGAGACATTAGTTTGCCAACAAAGGTCTCTCTAGTCAAAGCTGTGGTTTTTCCAGTAGTCATGTCTGGATGTGAGCGTTGGACCATAAAGAAAGCTGAGCACCGAAGAATTGATGTTTTTGAACTGTGGTGTTGGAGTTCCAACTGCAAGGAGATCCAACCAGTCCATCCTAAAGGAGATCAATCCTGAATATTCATTGGAAGTACTGATGCTGAAACTGGAACTCCAATACTTTGGCCACCTGATGTGAAGAACTGAGTCATTTGAAAAGACCCTGATGCTGGGAAAGACTGAAGGCAGGAGAAGAATGGGATGACAGAGGATGAGATGGTTAGATGGCATCACTAACTCAATGAACATGAGTTTGAGCAAGCTCTGGCAGTTGGTGATGGACAAGGAAGCCTGGCGTGCTGCAGTCTATGGGATTGCAAAGAGTTGGACACAACTGAGTAATTGAACTGAACTGAACTAAACTGTCCTCCATTATCTAAGAAACAGAAATCTTTATTTAAATGTCTTCTCTCTCCACTGTGACTTACCACGTCACTCAGTTAAAACTCCTGTTTTTAAAATCAACACTATCTAATTTGCCAAATCTAGTGGAATTTTTCTCCACTAGACCCTGTAGCAGCTTTTAATGCAGCTCACCACACTTCTGGAAACATCCCTTTTTGTCACTTAAATATGACATAATACTTATCTGATTTTCCTGTCAGCCCTAGCAAGCCTTCTGTCTTCCTTCTACCCAATCTGCAAACATTGTCCATTTGAACTTACTCATTGGAACTTAGATCTTTTCTATCTCTATATTTTTCTCCTCAAGTGAATATAAGCTGATAACATTTATATAAAATATAAATATGTTATAAATATATTATGCTTATTAAGTATAGTATGCTTATTACTTCCAGATATACATCTTCAACCCAGACTTTCTCTTTGAACTCCAGAGTTAGAGACATTCTTTTTAAAACACAAAGGCATCTCAAAGCCATAATCTTTAAAGCTGAACTCTTAATTCCACCTCTAAGTCATCTTTGTCTTTATTAATATCACTACTGTGTATTAGTTACTGTGTATTAGATCCAGAAAATTGAAAATCATCTTCTCTTTGCATCACTCTGCACAAAATTCATATCTATTCTTTACCTAAAATATGTCCCCATCTTCCCTGCCACCCCTGTTCTGGGCAGTCATCATCTCTGGCCTAGACTCCTATAATAGCCTCACAATTAACTAGTTTCTTTACTGTCTCTTGATGTGCTAGAGAATGACCATTGGCTACTTGAGAGTGATTACTCTGGGAGGGCCTCCTTAAGGAGCTGGCATTTAAACTAAATCTGAACAAAGAGCGACTTGTCATGCAATGACCATTCCAGGTGGAGGGAACAGCTTCTATAAAGATTGTAAGGGCGGGTGTAGGGGGTGCTTTCCTGGTGGCTCAGTGGTAAAGAATCTGCCTGACAATGCAGAGGACACAGGTTCGAGCCCTGATCTGGGAAGATCCCACGTGGCGCAGAGAAACTAAGTCCTTGCGCCACAACTGCTGAGCCTGTGCTATAGAGCCCAGGAGCCACAACTGCGGAAGCCCTGGAGCCCGTGCTCTGCAACAAGAGAAGCCACTGCAATGAGGACCCCTCACCCTGCAATGAGAACCCCTCACCCTACAATGAGAACCCCTCACCCTGCAATGAGAAGGTAGCCCCTGCTTGCTGCAACTAGAGAAAAGCCCATGCAGCAATGAAGACCTAACACAGCCCAAAATAAATAAAAAAATAAAATTATAAATTTAGAAAAAGATCGTAACAGGGAAGCAAGTTTAGAGTTCTTAGAAGCACAAAGAAGGCCAGCATGGCTGGAGCAGGGGTTAGAGATTTAGTTGAAGCATTTAGCAGGATTCAGGTTATGTAGAGTGTTAATAATAACAGCATGAACGTTGTGTCTGACTCTTTGTGGCCCCATGGACTGTAGCCCGCCAGACTCCTCTCCCCATGGAATTCTCCAGGCAAGAGTACTGGAGTGGGTAGCCATGCCCTTCTCCAGGGGATTTTCCCAACTCAGGGACTGAACCCAGGTCTCCTACATTGCAGGCAGATTCTTTCCCATCTGAGCCACCAGGGAGTTTGAATGTTATTCTAGATGAGATAGGAAGCTAATGGAAAGCAATAATTTAAATTTAGGAAGTAAGAGAGAAAAATCAAGATCTGAAGTTTGGCAAAGATGTCAAGACCTAAAGATTTGAGGGTCATCAGCGTGTGGCTTCCCACATGGCAGTGGTGGTAAAGAATCTGCTTGCCAGTGCAGGTAGACATAAGCGACATGGGACAGGTTCGATCCCTGGGTTGGGAAGACCCCCTGGAGGAGGGCATGGCAGCCCACTCCAGTATTCTTGCCTGGAGAATCCCATGGACAGAGGAGCCTGGTGGGCTACAGTCCATAGGTCTGCATAGACCTTCAGGCACAACTGAAGCAACTCAGCAGCAGGATAACTATGGATGACCTAGAGAAAGAACACAAAGGGAAGAGGAAGGGGTCCAATCTGAGCACCGGAACCCTCTAACATTTAGAGGGGGCCTTATAGGAAAATAGAGAATTGTGACTAGTGAGGAGAAAGCCAGAAGTGAAAGCTGTCATGGAAGCCAAATTTTTAAAGTTTCAAGAATAAGGAACTTGCCGCCTCTGTTGAATAATGGGTCAGAATACAAATAGAATCCTGCTACTATAAAGCTCACCACTTAGTAATTTCAAGGACAATGAAAAGGTAAATTTTATGTACTCTCTAGAAATTTTTAAAGGCAGTAAACAAGTATCTGCCAGTTTCCAAAAAACTGAGAGTCTTCAAGGCACCTCCCTCCTCAATAAAGGAATGCCACATTTTTAGCAACAGTAACCTGACTTTATTTAGCTCATCATTCAACAGATAACTACTAGAGTTTTTGCAAATGTTAGCAAGACCCAAACACTGTTCTTGTTAGACTTTCAAACATAATGTTTGGTTCTCTGCTTTGTGCTGTTTGGCCCATTGCTACTTTATAGCAAAATTTCAGCATGTTTGATAAACCTTGGACCAGATCTGATTCTCCAAGAACTTACAGCTTTGCAGTACCTCTGACTGGACAGACACAGAGAAATAAATATGTTCTCCCTCGCAATCACCACATGGAGGAATAAATAAACTTGTTTTATTAAGAAGGAACCTTCCTTCTGTCATCAGTTTTGAACAAAAACTTTTTGCAGTGAGTAATTGTTGTTTGAGGTAGTAACCGGGTTTATTTACTAAACAAGATTTTTAGAAAGACAGCAGGGAGACATTGAAATTTATCTTTTAAATCCGTTTTTGGACTATTTTGGCTTTCTGACATGTTGGACAGTAATTGCTTCTGGGGATTTGTTTCACTGTCTGGCTTGTTTCATTTGTTTGACTTGTTTCACTGTCTCATTGCTTCTGGATTATTGACCTCCTATATCCATCTGGCTGTCAGGATCAAACCCTGAGTCAGCCTGTAAAAACTCTTCTTGAAATGTTTTAAATTAATTGTGGATTTGCAGTGGTTTCATTTTCAAGGGTTTATTTTTAGTGCTAATATTATTATATGATATCAGTTTTGTGATTATTAAATGAGTTCAAGTAGGCCTGGAAGTGTTTATGCATGCATGTGTGTGCTGCGTGCTAAGTTGCTTCAATCATGTCCGACTCTTTGCAACCGTATAGACTGTAACCCACCAGGCTCCTCTGTCCATGCGATTCTTCAGGCAAGAATACTGGAGTGGGTTGCCATGCCCTCCAGGACATCTTCCTGATCCAGGGATTGAACCTGCATCTCCTGTGTCTCCTGCTTTGCAGGTGGATTCTTTACCACTGAGCCACAAGGGATGCTATTTGTGTGTATATATAAAATTATATTTTAAGTCAGTTGTGGTCTTCATGGGTGAGAATTTTATTCCTACTTTTTTTTTTAATTTAAAGTTTACTTATACCCAGCATCACTAATATTCCCTGGTGGTTTCAATTACAAACTGGGAAATGTACCTTAAGAGGTTATAAATTTCTCCACTTGTATGGATCCAGTATTGATTTTTCTGGTTAAATTTTGAGATACTACAGCATGATTGCTACTAGCACTGCCATTTCCCTCTTCCTGGCGATCACAGATCAGTCTTTAGAGCACCAATCACATATTGTTAGCTGATATGGATCCATAAAGATTAAAATGTGTGAAACATAAATGACTCAGAAATGATGTTCCCATGATTAGAGATTATGCTCTAGAGCCACTGTCCTCCCACACTGGGCTGTCATGGGCAGATCTCCATGTGAAGCCCAGAACTATTGTAAATGTTCTGTCACCATCTCACTTTCCTATCTTGTCTTGTCCTTTGCTCAGATCTTCAGAACTGCTTGTCTTACCGTATTCCCAGGGTTTAGCTTCATCCATTGCATCATAGAAAAAGCAAGAAAATTCCAGAAAAACATCTACTTCTGCTTCATTGACTGTGCTAAAGACTTTGACTGTGTGGATCACAACAAACTGTGGAAAATTCTTAAAGTGATGGGAATACCAGACCACCTTACCTGCCTCCTCAGAAACCTGTGTGCCGGTCAAGAAGAAACAGAATTGGACATGGAACAATGAACTGGTTCAACATTTGGAAAGGAGTATGTCAAGGCTGTATATTGTCACCCTGCTTATTTAACTTACATGCAGAGAACGTCATGCAAAATACCAGACTGGATGAATCACAAGCTGGAGTCTAAATTGCCAGGAGAAGTATCAATAACCTCAGATATGCAGATGATACCACCCTAACTGCAGAAAACGAAGAGTAACTAAAGAACCTCTTGATGAAGGTGGAAGAGGAGAGTAAAAAAGCTGGCTTAGAACACTCAAAAAACTAAGATCATGGCATCTAGTCCCATCACTTCATGGCACATAGATGGGGAAAAAATGGAAACATTTACAGACTATTTTGGGGGGTCCAAAATCATTGCAGACAGTGACTGCAGCCATGAAACTTAAAAGACACTTGCTCCTTGGGAAAAAGTTATGACAAACCTAGACAGCATATTAAAAAACAGAGACATCACTTTGCCGACAAAGGTTCATATAGTCAAAGCTATGATTTTTCCAGTGGTCATGTGTGGATGTGAGAGTTGGACCATAAAGAAGGCTGGGCGTCAAAGAATTGATTCTTTCAAAGTGTGGTGCTGGCGAAGACTTGGACAGCAAGGATACCAAACCAGTCAATTCTAAAGGAAATCAACCCTTAATGTTCATTGGAAGGACTGATGCCAAACTGAAGCTCCAATACTTTGATCACCTGATGTGAAGAGCTGACTCATTGGAAAAGACCCTGATGCTGGGAAAGATTGAGGGCATGAGGAGAAGGAGGTGACAGGATGAGATGGTTGGATGGCATCACCGCCTCAATGAACATGAGTTTTAGAAAACTCTGGGAGATAGTGAAGAGCCTGGCGTGCTGCAGTCTATCGAGTTGCAGAGTCAGACATGACTGAGCAACTGAACAGCAACAAAAGCCTCTACACAATCCTGATCCTTTCCTCAGTTCCTCATCTCTTGGATTTCTCCTTCCTCCAAATTTATGAGTGCTGTAGGACCCTCTTCTCTTCTATGGAACAATAAACTCATCTCTACTGAAGTGCTTCTTCCAACCAGAGACCATATGTGCACTTTAGTAGACATCCTATCTTGACTCAGGGCTTCCCTGATAGCTCAGTAGTAAAGAATCTGCCTGCAATGCAGGAGACCCTGGTTCGATTCCTGGGTCAGGAGGATTCGCTGAAGAAGGGATAGGCTACCCATTCCAATATTCTTGGGCTTCCCTGTGGCTCAGCTGGTAAAGAATCTGCCTGCAGTGTGGGAGACCTGGGTTTGATTCCTGGGTTGGGAAGATCCCCTATAGAAGGGAAAGGCTACCCACTCCAGTATTCTGGCCTGGTTAATTGCATGGCTGTATAGTCCATGGGGTCAAAAAGAGTTTGACACAGCTGAGCGACTTTTATTTACTTTCACTATCTTAACTCAGAAGAGAATATGGAAATTTAGTGGGAATACTTGCCCAAGATAATAAAGTTAGTTGTGAAGCTAGAACTCAGAGCACTTACTTTCAGTCACTTTACCTGTAAATGGAGCTGGACTTGCCTCATATTTTGCATCTTTATGACTTACGGCATTATGTTTGTTAGGGAAAAGCACTCTTAGAAGCAAATTAATGGTTAGTATTAATATTACTTTTTTCCTATAGCTGATTTCCCTCAAAGTCATGGAGGCATGGGCTAGTATGTATCTCATTTCCCCATTTGTTAATTCCTTTATTTCTTTGTTTATACTTTGCTCCTCATCATATTTGAATGACTCTGTGTCTCAGTTTACTGTGAAAATGTGGGAATTAAGTATGATTTGCTTCATTGATATTACATTGAAAACAGGCTATAATTATGGAAACTTATCTCCATTTTTATAAAAGTATGATCATTACTGATGTAAGATTTCCACTTTAAATGCTTTCTACACTCTTTTTCTTAAAGTAGAATTTTCAGAATCAAATCATTAGGTTATCTCACCAGGATACTTTAATTGAAAATATTATACAGCTATGCATGTGATTCATAGCTCCTACTTACTATCATATAATTTTCATAACATTGTTTAGGAGGTCTTAGTCCTACCCCAAGTTAGCAGCAGTAAAGCAAACCAAATAAGAATCATGTGCATTTCTTGATAACAGCTCAACCAACTGTATTTGAACATACCCTAATTTCAACACATCCTAATTTAATAATATAGATAACATGGCACTTAAGGCTTTTCTTGATTAGAAGTCAAGAATCTTACTTGCATTTTTTTGAAAGGAAAAACTATAATGAGAACAAAATACTGGCAGGGTGGTGGGCCAAACAGAGAGGATATTATAATTGCAAACTTCAGAGTTCAGTTTAGAATGTGTATATATGTTGCTTCTTAGGTGATAGTTTGAAAAGTAGAGATTATTTATGTATGTGGTTTGGGATCTCTGTGGCCTTCTTCTGTTCCCTGAACAGTTAGAGTTTCTCCAAGTGTTAGTCTTTCAAACCCTTAAACATATACACTCACCCTTGGTTCTTTACACTTACTAAAAAACTGCCTCTTCTATTCATCTGTCATTCTTTTTTCTCCCTTCTGGTTTTTCTTTTATTGGTTACACCAATAAAATGCATTTTCCAGACTATATTCATTGACAACCACCCTCCAAAAAAATCTTGCCATCTATACATTTTAGTCATTCAGGCCACCATTATCTTCTTATGTGGCAATTTCCTGGGTATTTTATTTTAATATTATTTTAATATGAATATGGCTCAATTATTGACTTCAAAATCAGAATAAATAAAAATTTACAAAAGGGAATTCCCTGGCAGTCCAGTGGCTGGGACTTGGTGCTCTTACTGCTGGGGTCTGGGTTCAGTCCCTGGTCAGGGAACTAGGATCCCTCAGGCTGTAAAGCATCGCCAAAAATAAAAATTTACAATGGCAGTAACTATTCATGGTAAGTCACAATTTTACAACTTGATCATTTCATAGAAGGTCTTTTTAAAATTGGTTTAAATATTTGACAATAATCTCTTTTCTTGTTTTAAGTATTGTACCTAATTAATATTGAGAGCCTGTCTAATTTGATTAATCATGTGTATTTCAACTTATTCCTGAAATGGAATTTCATTATAAATTATATTTTGCATCCTCATGCTAAAATTCAATGTAAAGTGTTAGGAGCAAAGTTTCTACTAAGAATCAATTTTATATAAAATTCAAATAATTAAAGCAGTTTTTAAAAAGAACTAAAGTCAAATGATTTACACTCCCTGATTTCAAGACTTACTATAAAACTATGGTAATCAAGATTGTGGATCACTAAGGATAGACTTATAGGTAAATGGAACAGACTAGAAAGGCCAGAAATTAGCCATCAAATGTATGACATATTTATTCTCAATAAAATTACCAGCACAATTCAATGAAGAAAGGGAAATCTTTTCAGTAAATGTTGCTGAAAAATAGTGGATATCCTTGTGGGGAGAAATGAACACTGGCCCTTATCTCACACTATACAGAAGAAGTAGCTTGAAATATATTATAGACCTAAATATAAAAACTAAAACTATAAAATTTCTAGAAGAAAATATAGGATCTTTTTCAAATCTTTGCAGTCTTGAAGTAGTCACATATTTCTTTGATAGACACAAATAGCACAAACTATTTTTTAATGATAAACTGAATTTTTTAATTAAAAGGTTTTACTCTTTGAAAGATTCCATTAAGAACAAAAAGAAACAGTCATAGAATGATAGAAAATACTGGCATGTTGACAAAAGATGTACACAGAACTTTTAAAACTCAAATAATAAGACAACTTAAATAATGAGCAAAAAAGTTTAAACACTAATTTTAAAAAAGAAGTGAATGGTCAATAAGTGCTAAAAATACTCAATATTATTAGCCATCAGAGAAATCCAAGCCCACTATATAATCTAGCCTTTCCAATATTATATATTTACCCAAGAAAAGCGAAAACATGTCCACACAAAAACGTGTGCATATTTGTTATAGCAGTTTAATCTCAAAAGCCAGAAACTGGAAACAACCCAAATTCTATCAACAGATGAATGGATAAACAAATTGTGGATATATTCATATAATATAATTCTATATTGTTATATATGAGTTATATATATATTGTTGTATATGAGTTACATATTCATGTAATAAAATTCTATCAGTAATTAAAAAAAAAAAAAAACAGGTACCCAACAACCTGGAGCTATCACAAAAATATGGAGAGTGAAAAACATCAGACATGAAAAAGTGTAACAGTTTATATGAAATTCTAGAAAATGGAGACTAATCCTTGTTGGCAGAAAGCAGATCTGTGATTGTCTGGGGTCAGGGTAAAGATAGAAATTGACCACAGAGAGGCACAAGGAAATGGTGGTGGTGACCAGAGTATTCTATGTTTTTATTTGGGTGGTGTTTACACAGGTGGTTTACATTTATCAAAACTCATTGAATTGTATACTTAAAGTGAGTATAATTATTATACATAACATGCAAATTATATTTCAGTAAAGCTCAATTTGAAGTATTTAGTAGTTTCTTTAAACCTATTGATTTTGTATGATGTACTTCCTTAATATTATAGCAAAATACTCTGCTTTTAAGAAAGAGAAATTAATGTCTTCTACTGTTCACCACTATTCTTCCTACCCCATCTCTGTTTAAAAGATCAAATTGTATATATATTTGATAAGAATATGAAATAAGCATAAGCAATCATAGCTGTTCATCATTTAAGGCTTGTAAGGTTATCAGAGAGTCAAAGGCTAAAGAGACACTTGGTGCAATGGGAAACATACAAAATGTGAAGTTCAAAGACTTGGTTTCATATCCACACTCTGCTTCTTGCAGTATCTCTTAAGCTTCGAGTGTCACATACCTGATTTGAAAAACAGGGATATTATATATTACCAAAAATTATGTCTGTTTCAGTGTCAAATGAAATAACAGATGCAATGCTAGTTTGTAAATACCACAAATCCTTGTACCTATCCACTGTACCTTCAGCTCATAATTACTTGCAAATAAAAATTATAAATAAAAATTCTGTTTTTCCCATGAGCTCTGAGAGAGCAAAATCAAATGTCATTTCAACCAGAAATCTCTGGCATCAAACTAGCACCTGGCAGATAGAGGCATTAAATAGATGTTGGCTGAATTTATTTCAATTCCTGTGTCTGAATTCAGCGTTTTTATCAATGTGTTTAGGGAAATTAGAGTAGGTAGAACCGTGGCTCATGAGTCCAAACAGAAAGTGCTTTTAAGATGATGTATTAGAGCTCGTGGATTTTATCTTGACCACTGTAATATTCAAATATGTTAGGTACCTATTCGCTTCTGACATCATAAAGGAATGGATCACAAAAGGCTTGAATTTAGGCTGTCCACTTATCCTGGCATAGCAAGTCCCCTGGTTCACAGCATTAAGTCCTTGAAGAATAAACTTCAAAAAAAAAAAAAGAATAAACTTCATTGCTTCTAAACCATGTATCAGTTCAATTCAGTTCAGTCGCTCAGTCATGTCCGACTCTTTGCGACCCCATGAATCGCAGCACACCAGGCCTCCCTGTCCATCACCAACTCCCAGAGTTCACTCAAACTTATTCTGTCGAGTCAGTGATGCCGTCCAGCCATCTCATCCTCTGTCATCCCTTCTCCTCCTGCCCCCAATCTCTCCCAGCATCAGGGTCTTTTCCAATGAGTCAACTGTTCGCATGAGGTGGCCAAAATATTGGAGTTTCAGCTTCAGCATCAGTCCTTCCAGTGAACACCCAGGACTGATTTCCTTTAGGATGGACTGGTTGGATCTCCTTGCAGTCCAAGGGACTCTCAAGAGTCTTCTCCAACACCACAGTTCAAAACCATGTATAACTTTCTGTTAAAGAGGAAACCTAAAAAAGAACTAGCTATGAGAGGAAACATAAGATGAAGTCAAACTGATCATCACCTTCTTTATTCTTAAGAAGTTAATAGTTCAAATGCTTTTTTTTTTTTTTTCTTTTTTTTTCAGTAGAGGACCCCTGAAAGTACTCTCTACCACAGTCCTTTGGTGTTAGGGGTAGGTTAGCTGTACAACTCCAAAGGGTTCTGACACCAATACCAGAATAGCTAACATTTTCCCATTAAGTTTTATTTCATTAATCGGAGTGCCACGTATGCACCCTTCTCTAGCTAGTGGGAGGCCAGAATGTTAGAACTTGCAAACAAAGACGAAAACCACTACTGGGGAGACATGAAGAAGAGAGGTGCAGATTTTTTTTAATCTCCTCTGCACCTTGGAGAGGTGCTTTGGAGGGGGTGGGTCCATCTTTTCGTTTTCTCTGGGTTGGAGAACTGAGTGGATACTCTGTCTCTGGATTTAATATTTATTTATTGAAAATTTGTCTTCTCCTTTTACTATCATCCTGTAATAAACTGATGCATTAACTTTGCAAAATTTAAGACTATGGAGTTATTATATGCACTTACAAACACTTTTGGATAAATGGTTCTTTTGACCTTCTATTACTCTTCACCTTATTAACTTTGCAGTTTTAACATAAGTTTTTTTAAAATAAGAATTTAAACATAAAATCGTAACCTTAGGTAAAGTACTAAGGGATTTTAGTATTTTATAGTTATCCTTTCTGTTTTTAGTAGTTTTTGACCCTTATAAGTGTGTATAATCACTATTAATGTTCTTATTTTCTCAAATTTTTTATAAAAATTATACCTTTACTGCAAATGATATATTTTTAATCATGGGAAACTGCAGCAATATGTATATTGAACCCAAAATATAATATGATATATGTGATCTTACTTGATATTAACATCTATATTTTTTATGTATGGGGGAATATATGTTTATTTACTTTAGGTGCATTTTACTACATTTATATGTTCACAGAGACTTTATATAAAGGCATTAAAAAAGCAAACAGGTACAGTCAATCATGGGTGTTCATTTTATATGTGTGTGTGTATATCTTTGCCAATATATAGGTTATTGGAGTTGCAAAGATATAAAAGATAGAAGAATCTAGTAATTGCCTTTAAGATCAGAGCACAAAGCATTAGTTTGGATTTTACAAGGCCAGCCAGCAACAAAAGAGCAGTAATTTATGAGCTCAGCGTAAAAGAATAGCATAATTGCATTAAAAATTAATGCTAATGAACACTAAAATGGGGAAGGTGGTTATGATGGAAGTTTGTATTCATCTTCTCTGGTTTGAATGATGGCTAGTGGCTTGATTAATGGCTTAATTTCTATCAATTAGCGGGGAAAAATCTCCTGCGAGACAAGGGTAAATTGAGCATTGAATTACATATCTTGCTTTTGTGTGCTAAGAGAAAAGCGCTGCGCATCTCTGATATTAGCCACAGTGACAAATGTGGTGTGCCCTGCGATGTCTGCATTAGCTCTCCTGACAGGCGAGCTGTGTGTGGTTATGGGGTGTCTGGAGATGGCTGGCAGACAGCATTCACTGCAAGTGCCTCAGAAACACAACTCTTCCATCTACAGAATTTTAATTAGAGTCAGTAAGAATTCTGAAATTAAAATGGACAACAAATAACAACTTCAGAGTCTGTACACTGCCCTGTTAATCCAGTATACTTCAAATTATATTCCTTTCTTCTATCCAGTAGCTTTAGCTTTGTTGGAATTATTACTTTTATTAAAGTGAATTTGACCACCCACGTTTATTACATTTGAGACAAACATAAGGCAGTAGTCTACTAATATTTTGTTTAGTCAAATTCTCAGAAACCATTCTAGTTTTTTGTAGTAACAGTTTCTGCACAATAAATAAATAATGACTCTCAAGTAGTAATTTACTACTTAGATTATCTTCAGGCTTAAATGAAAGAATGATAGGTTTTCTAAAAGTTTTGTTTCTTTTATTCATTAACAAAGATTTTCAGAATGTGACATATATAAATCTTTAAAAATTTATTTGAGTAAGAAAGAGTCCAAAAATATATATCTGTAATCTAGCTCAAGATAATGCCAGAAGACCAAGATAATATTTATGGCATCTCTTCTACTAACAAAGCTCTGTTGTATTTTACTGAATGAATAAGCATTAAAATGCAGAATAAGAACAATACCAAGGACATTTATTATACTAGTAAGTGATTAAGAAGGTGGAAAAAAGAGTATGTTGCCTGGCAGGAGTGAATAAAGACATTATTTGACTAGTAAATAATGACTGGATCACAGTTCAGAGATTGGATCCCACTTCTACCACCAACCAGCCATGTGACCTATGTGACCTTGGCCAAGTTACTCAGCCTGTTTCTCACCTGTACAATGGAGATATTAGCACTACTGTGTTTGATGGTCATGGTCATTAAATGAGGTGATCCGTGTGAGTCTGCTTAGCACTCGGTGCCGTAAATGTAAGCCTCTGTTGCTGCAGTGATGACTGCTCCTGCTACCATAGCAGCTCATCTGACCTTTTTAACAAACATTTTAATGAAAGATTAGCCTCTGTGACCTTCCTCACTAGAAAGGCATTCCAGATATTGATGATCAAAACAAGGGTCTATAGACTTACAAACACTACACTAATATACATCGGTTTTAAAACATGATTTCTACCAGAGGACTACTCTTATAAGGAGTATGTGTTACTAGACATCCATTAGGATTCCATTTGGCCAGAAACTGACAGGTTTATACACTCACTTTTTAGCTAATTTCTGTGTCTTTAGTATGATTACTAAATCAGTGCTATAACTAACCACTTAGAGACATTTAATTTCTTAAGTTACACATTTCTTATAATTTGACATTGCTCCCCCATGATTTTTTTTTTTTAATAGTTACTTTGTGTGCATGCTAAGTCGCTTCAGTCATGTCCGACTCTTGCGACCCTGTGGACTGTAGCCCGCCAGTCTCCTCTGTCCGTGGGATTCTCCAGGGAAGAATATTAGAGTGGGTTGCCATTTCCTCCTCCATGGGATCTTCCTGACCCAGGGGTCGAACCCATGTCTCTTACATCTCCTGCATTGGCGGGTGGGTTCTTAACCACTAGCACCACCTGGGAAGCATGCCTTTTAATTTTTAAGTTTCAGCAAGTATTTATTGACTGCTTACTAAATAATAGAGCACACCACACTAACTGCTGAAGTTGACACAAAAAGGTATGTCCCTATAGCTGGGGGAAATGAAACTTTTGCTTATAAAGAGATTAATATCAGTGCAAGGTAACATATGCTGAGAGCCAAATGAATTATGGAAGAGGTCCTCTCACAGATGCCAAGGGAAAGTGATAGGGAGGATTCAGAAAAAGTAAGAGCATTCTAGGTGAGAAGAACTTAAATGAGGTGGAATTTGTGTAGATTTTCAGTAAGCATTTTGTTTTTCATAAAACCTAGTCTGATTCTCAGTTCATGTGCAATTATTAAAATGTTTATCAGAAATTCTTCACTGGTTCAGTCACATTAGAAATATTCCTGTTACTTAATTTGATATGGATAGCAGTTTGTTGTAAGTCTGTCTTGGACCCCATCCAAAGGGGTTTGTTACTAGAGACACTCCAGGAGCCTCATTGGCAGATATAACTTGGTACTGTACCATAAGCTTCCGGAAGACTGGTAGGCAAGCCACATTCTACTTAAGAAGTTTTCTCGTCTTTCACATTATTTATGGATATCAGTTCTGGAAATTAATGCCCCAGGATATGAGATTTATGAACAACCTTAAAATGTTAGTGTTGGATGGATTTCTAATGTATATTTTGTATGCTTTGTGAAGGAAACTTATTTAAAATACACTGTTTTGGAGGGAAATCAGTGGTGGTTTAATTAAAATGTTTGTTCATGAGAAGTTGCTTTAACTTTAGAATTCCAAGTAAGCTTTATGGGATGTTTCATTTGTTTGCGAATTTTATTGACGAGCCATCTTTATTTGCTTATTTATTGAGTAACCAATTTGTTATTGTTTGCTTTTTCCCGTTATTCTAGAACACTTGAAGATGCTTTATATTTCAAGGACTTTGTTTTGTTTTCAGTGTCTGTATTATACCATAAAAGGGGATTTTTCAGATATTTCCCTTCTTGACTAAAATTTTAGTCCATTTAAACTGAAAATAAGATATTCTCTTGTGTTATTTATGTATTTGTAGCAGTATATTAGTTTATAATTTTTTCCCTCCTTCGAGAGAAAAGCAGCAGCTAACTCGGTAACTATGAAGCCAACCCAACCAAACTCTTTGTAAAATGAAATGCATTTTAACTTTGGGGAAATTCATAAATTATTAATATTCAGAAGGAATCATTTAGAGATGAGATTTTCATGTGTAAGATACCTTTCATGAAACTCATGCTGGCCCTTAGCTCATGATTTCATCTTGGGAAATAGTGCCATCTGCTGTTTTCAGCCTGGCATTGCTGCCAGTTTAGAGATGGGCTTGTTTGTAATCTGCCAATAGTTTACGGATTTACATTTTGTCTTTTCAAGTAAAAAATTTATATTGGAGCTTGTCATCATTATTTACCAATCTTAAGTTTGTGTACCGTTTGATAACATTTTCAAGGAAAATTCTGTGTGTCTTGTGAAATTGTTAAATACAACTTTAAGTAGCAGGTGAGCCTAATTTTTTTAAGATCAATGGTAACAAAATATTTGATTTTAATTTTCATCATAAGAGGAACAAAATAATATTCCATTCAGCAAGTGAGTTAATACCTGGCTTTTTTAGTCTCTAGTGACTTAACTTTCTGACTCCGTTATTTTTTCTTTTACTATGAAATATGAAATATTCTACAGACTTCTTGCAGGCAACCTATGAAAGTCATTCTGTTTACCAATAATGTATTTATCAAAAAGCATCAAGTGCAAATATAAATGTTTACTTCATGTTTATCATGTTAATATTTTAAAACATCCTATAATTTTTATTCTCCCAGTAACTTTATCACTTGTCTTCATTTTTACCTCATGGCTGGTAAATACAGGATACTTGGTATGCTAGGCACTCATGCCAAGCATATAAACAATAGTCAGTTTTAGTCCACATTTTTCCCAGTCTTAAAATTGGTATAGAAATTTTAAATGACAAATTGGCATGTAAAACTTAAGAGCCTGAATTTAAAACAATTTACTATATATTATTGCTGTGTTTTATTCTGCTTCCCAAAATGACAGGGTTATACTTAAGACATACATTTGTGGGCATTGATCTTAGAATTTTGAGTATGAAGCAATTTAAAACATGTCTTATGCCTGTTTTCAGACAGCATGGAGGTGAACTATTTATTTATAAGGCTGGAAATGAAATTTCCTATCAATCTTTCAAATTTTAATTTATATATCACTCTCTTACTCTTTAATTTAAATATCACACTCTTTAAATATCGCCAGTAAAATGATTCCCCGCATTGAAAGGTAAAAGCTATGTTGGTTTATTTTCATATTGTAAGTCGGGCAGACAGGCTTTCCCATATCTGTCCTGTCACTTTGTTAGTCCTCATCTTTAAAGAAACACAAAGATAATGTTCTGTTTTTCCTCTAATCTTCTTTCCATCCTTTATAATTTCTCCAGTGCTATTTTGTTAAACATACTGGCTCTTTGGCTAGCTTCTATGATAACACTTTTATTTGTGTTAGGAGCTGGTTGTATGCCCATATTTAAAGCTACAAACACTGGAAGCTTTAGACATCAAGTACTGTTTGTGAGCTCACCTCTGACATCTAATACTAATGATGTGCTTTGTAAATCCAAATAAGAGAATATGTTAGAGAAAAAAATCCGAAGGGTCAAACAGTTGATACTTATGAGACATCATCCTGAAGTCAGAGATAGTGTTTTTGGTTGGTAACTAATGATTATGAAATAATTGTGAGAGTAATTCAGAACTACGCAAACAAATGTGTTTTCATATTGAAAAATTAAAGTTGAATCACCTGGAATGGTGTCTTTTATGATTTTTCTGTGCTATATTAATGTTGTTATACACTTGAATAGTAAAATATTATTCTCTGGTACAGGATGTGTTAATATTAATAAGTTAGCCGGGCAAAGAATCTGCTCTTGTTTCACATGCTCAGTTGGTACATTGCATAATTAAAGTCCACAGGAGCTTTTATTCTAAAGCATGTGGAACTATTTGCTCTTCCATGACAATCTGACAGTGTTCGCTTTTATGTGGGAAAATATATTCTTCCAAAGATGGAAGTGTTGTCTCTGATGGCTGTTATTTCCACACATTCCATGCAGGATTTCTCGTATGAGAAAAGACCGGTTAGAGCTGTCAGGGACACATCCTCAGGAGCACTCTTTCTCTTAAATAAACTGGAACTTGCATAAGACTACATACTTATAATTTGTGATTGGCCAAAAACTGAACCAAAGATTTTTCATAAAATGTTATTTTTTATTTTTTTAGCGTCTTAAACCAGATTTACTTTTATACTCTTATGTATCATTTAACCTTTGCAGCTTAGTATGTAGAAATTGCTTTGATGCAAATAGCTCTACCTTGTTAAACCAGTTATTACAGTTGTTTTTTAAGTAAATTCAGTTACTCATAAAGGCTAAAATCCCAGCATTTTTAGATACCTTGACTGAGTGTTCAGTAACTCCTAATTCAGCTGTGTATTCATTTCAGCTTAGACTAACCATGAGAGTATGATCCATAAAGTTGCATTTTTTCCTGCCCATCTGGCATGTGAAAAAAATACAAAAATAAGAAATGACACATGCCTGTGGCTATTTATTAAACACTAATTATAAAGGCAAGGAACTGGAACAACTCAAATGACCATCAGTAGGTATTGGTAGAAAAAAAGCTATCATGCAACCATAAAATAGGTTACTGTATATCTGTAACATAGAATGAGCAAGTCTCTATACTAAAAGACATAGTGCTAAGTTAGAGAAGTAATATACATAGAAATGTATAGCATGCTAATTTTGTGTAAGAAAAAAGAGAATATGTATGCTCATATTTTCAAAAATAAGCAATGGAAGGATAAAAATCAAAACCTAATAAAAAATGGTTGCCTCTGGATTAGGGGAAGAACTAGGGGAATGGGGTAAGAAAGGAAACCTAGACTTTTCTGAATGATGTTTTAATTTTTACTTTAGAAGAATATTTTATGCAATCAAAAAACAAATATTAATTATGAAAACAGACCAAAATATTTAAAAACTTTTTAAAAAGCTGAAACAAATGAACCTACCTGTTATATATCAAGTTGGTAGCATAATCACATGGGGAATTTTTTCTCCAAGTGACTTTATAGTGTTTTGGCAGTTCATCAGTGGAACAAATCCTGAAATCAAAAAGAACCATGAATTTTAAACTGCATAATTCATCTTAATAGTAGTGTTTATCTTATTATTTTGAAACTAATACAAATGCAACTCAGAAAGAACAAGTAAGTGCTCTTGATCATATCTTTAAAGCCTAAGTAATATTCTTAGAATAGGAGGAATGATATACAAATATAAAAGACTCAACAAAATTATTATAATCTTGAATTTGGTTGGTAATATCAGCATGAACTTATATTTGTTTTTCTCTTCTAAAAATAAGTATTACCTATCCCACCCACTGAAAAATATGAGAAGCAATGTCAATCCAAAAAAATGGACACCCCTACTGCTCAGGTACTGTCTTTAAATAAATATCATTTCCCACTAAAAGGAGTCCAAGCCTTTTGGGGAAATGGCTGATTGCAAGTCTAAGTCAGGAACTGTACAGGATGAACCTGGGACCTCTTCAGTTCAGTCACTCAGTCTTGTCTGACTCTTTACAACCCCATGGACTGCAGCACGCCAGGCCTCCCTGTCCATCACCAACTCTCAGAGCTTACTCAAATTCATGTCCATTGAATCAGTGATGCCATCCAACTGTCTCATTCTCTGTCAGGCCCTTCTCCTTCCGCCTTCAATCTTTCCCAGCATCAGGGTCTTTTCAAATGAGTCAGCTCTTCGCATCAGGTGGCCAAAGTATTGGAATTTCAGCTTCAGCATCAGTCCCTCCAATGAATATTCAGGACTGATCCTTTAGGATGGACTGGTTCGGATCTTGCAGTCTGAGGGACTCTCAGGAGTCTCCTCCAACACCACAGTTAAAAGCATCAATTCTTCAGCGCTCAGCTTTCTTTACAGTCCAACTCTCACATCCATACATGACTACTGGAAAAACCATAGCCTTGACTAGACAGACCTTTGTTGGCAAAGTAATATGCTTTTTAATATGCTGTCTAGGTTGGTCATAACTTTTCTTCCAAGGAGTAAGCGTCTTTTAAATTCATGGCTGCAGTCACCATCTGCAATGACTTTGGAGCCCCAAAAAATAAAGTCTGTTACTGTTTTCACTGTTTCCCCATCTATTTGCCATGAAGTGATGGGACCAGATGCCATGATCTTAGTTTTCTGAATGTTGAGCTTTAAGCCAACTTTTTCACTCTCCTCTTTCACTTTCATCAAGAGGCTTTAGTTCTTCTTTGTTTTCTGCCATAAGGGTGGTGTCATTTGCATATCTGAGGTTATTGATATTTCTCCTGGCAATCTTGATTCGAGCTTGTGCTTCCTCCAGCCCAGCGTTTCTCATGATGTACTCTGCATATAAGTTAACTAAGCAGGGTGACAATATACAGCCTTGATGTACTCCTTTCCCTGTTTGGAGCCAGTCTGTTGTTCCATGTCCAGTTCTAACTGTTGCTTCCTGACCTGCATACAGATTTCTCAAGAGCCTGATCAGATGGTCTGGTATTACCATCCCTTTAAGAATTTTCCACAGTTTGTTGTGATCCACACAGTCAATGGCTTTGACATAGAAAGTAGAAATAGAGCAGAAATAAAGCAGAAATAGATGTTTTTCTGGAACTCTCTTGCTTTTTCGATGATCCAGCGGTTGTTGGCAATTTGATCTTTGGTTCCTCTGCGTTTTCTAAAACCAGCTTGAACATCTGGAAGTTCACGGTTCACGTACTGTTGAAGCCTGGCTTGGAGAATTTTGAGCATTACTTTACTAGCGTGTGAGATGAGTGCAATTGTGCAGTAGTTTGAGCATTCTTTGGCATTGCCTTTCTTTGGAATTGGAATGAAAACTGACCTTTTCATTCCTGTGGCCACTGCTTAGTTTTCCAAATTTGCTGTCATGTTGAGTGCAACACTTTCACAGCATCATCTTTTAGGATATGAAATAGCTCAACTGGAATTCCATCACCTCCAGTAACTTTATTGGTAGTGATGCTTCCCAAGGTCCACTTGACTTCACACTCCAGGATTTCTGGCTCTAGTTGAGTGATCATACCATCATGATTATATGGGACCTCTTACCAGTCTTAACAAAAGAGGTCATATCAGAAGAGTGTTCCCACTCTTCCACTCTTCATATCCAAGAGGCTCCCACTTGGTAAAGGTAGAATCAAAATGTGAAGACAACGCCCACAGACTGAAATGCATTAAATATATAATTATTCATGAGTTCATAATGATCACCTTTGGACCAGAATTGATCAGTAAAGGGAAAGAATTAAACACTCTGCTTTTTCCTGTACAGACTATATTTCAGTCATAAAATAGTCAATTAGATCGGAGTTAATAAATATGGTACAAATAATAAAATTAGAAGAAAAATCACCATTTTGCAGTGCCTAATAAAATAATGGATTTAAGCAACAATCATTAATGTCTGCTAAAACCATTAAGTGAAAGTTCAGTGAAGAACTTAATAATAGGGTAGGACTGACATCATCTTGAACACACTGATCAACCTTAATATCGTTAAAAGTGGAAGAAGCACATCCTAAGCTGAAGAATTTTAAATTATACAGCACTATCTGTGATGTATGCTTGACCAAAAATTGAACCTAATACTTAAGCCTGCCTAGATCTAACTGCTGGATTACAGAAAATATGAAGGATAGAAGAACATGTTAAATGACACCATGATAATAAAATCAGGAAAATCCAGAATATAGAAAATTTTAGAGGCTAAATGATCCATTTTCTCCAATAAATAAATGACAATGAAAGGAAGGGTTGGTGGACTGTAAGTGATTAAAAGGAATTTAAGATACTTGTTGACTAAGTGTAATATGTGGTCTTTGTTTAGATCCTGTTTCAGACAAACCAACTGTAAAAAAAAAAAACAAACACTTTTCTTGGACAGTCATGAAAATTAAACATGGACTATACAAGATGATATTAAGGAATTGTTCCTAATAATGTTGGATTTAAAGATAATATTGTAGTTATGTTGCTAGTTTTTTTCCTTAAGCCCTTATCTGAGATACCTACTAAAATATTTAGGAGTAACATGGCAAGAACTAACTCATTGGAAAAGACCCTGATGTTGGGAAAGATTGAGGGTAAGAGGAGAAGTGGGGTTCAGAGGATGAGATGGTTGGATGGCATCACCAACTCAATGAACATGAGTTTCAGCAAACTCCAGGAGATAGGGAAAGACAGGAAAACCTGGCATGCTGAAGAGCCTGGCATGCTGCGGTTGACGGGGTCGCGAGAGTTGGACATGACGTAGCAACTAAACCACCAATATCATGCCTGATTCCATTTTTGGTGGGGGTTGACCTGAAGTATTTAAAATTAAATCCCACACATAATGCCACTGGAGAAGGAAATGGCAACCCACTCCAGCATTCTTGCCTAGAGAATCCCGTGGACAGAGGAGCCTGGTGGGCTGCCGTCCAGAGTCGCACAGAGCCGGACACGACTGAAGCGACTTAGCACACATGCATGCGTTGGAGGAGGAAATGGCAGCCCACTCCAGTGTCTTGCCTGGAGAACCCCGGGACGGGGGAGCCTGGCGGGCCACAGTTCACGGGGTCACACAGGGCCGGACACGACTGAAGCGACTCAGCAGCAGCAGCAGCATGATGCCGTGTTGTCGTTCAGCCACTCAGTCTTGTCTGGCTTTACAGCCCCATGGAAGGGAAACCCATTGATAGATTAAATAAGAATAAGAAAATTAATATATAATTAATTAAAATCAACATATAATTAATGTAAATATAATTATAGATCATTATACCGGAGGCTTCCCTGGTAGCTCAGTCAGTAAAGAATCTGCCTGCAGTGCGTGAGACCTGGGTTCGATCCCTGTGTCAGGAAGATCCCTTGTAGAAGGAACATTCTATTTGTGGATCTATAGGGGTAAAATGTTTCTATTATAACTTAACCATAAAGTCTTTTTTTTAATACAGTTAAATTTCGTAAGTCATAATATTACTTCATAGAAGGAACATTGTTTAGGTATATATAATGCTGCTAACGAGCTTACACATCAAAATACATTGACATTATATGCTCTCTTTTAGACCAAACCACCCTGGTAGAACAAGTAAAAAGAGTCAAAGAAATTGAAGCCATTGAAAGTGATTCTTTTGTTCAGCAAACATTCAGATCAAGTAAAGAAATCAAAAAGGTAAGTTTTCATCCAGGCGTTATGAATAAGCCTTTACATTCCAACTAAAGAGATGCTTTATTAATGGATTTTACTTAAATATAAGTTCTTCTAGTAGATGAAGTAGGGCAAGAGAGTGTCAGCGTGTTATTGAGAAGAAAAATGAATCAGTGAGAATCAGTTTGTTGAAATTGTTAAAAAAAAAAAACCTGTAAAAATGTTTCTGATGGTAATTTTTTTTTAATTCACCAAGAAGACAAAGTAGAATGTTAACATGACAATTCTATAACAGAAATGTGCATTTTGTGAACATACATCATTTTCTTTTCAAATGGGTCCATCTGCTTTTTGAATTGACATTGGTAGAGATAAGTTAGAAAAGAACTTTAACAATAAAATTATTGCCCAAATAGTAACGTATATCTATCTATACTCTTTGTCTATATATATATATATACATATATATATATATATCACTTACTCAACTCTAATAAAAGGAGCTTTCGTTGACATTGTATTTCTGTTGAGTATTTGATATATTCTTTCAATCATTATCAGGATTATTTTTTGGAATTTGTGTTTCTTTAGGAAGAAAAGGCTGTGAAATACATGTATTCTTTAATATCACACATATAATGAAGATGTGGTATAGTTACTATTTATTAAAAAATATTCTGTATCTGTAGATATGTTAATGACTCTGTGTATGGCATTCTACTAATGAATGTATTGGATTGGCCAAAAAGTTCATTCAGATTCATCTGTAAGATGGTACAGGAAACCCAAATGAACTTTTTGGCCAACCCAACATCATAATTCATTCATTTTGTTTCCTCTGATAAGTAGATATTAAATAGTTGTAAGTTTGAAGGTATTATATATGTGTTTGTGAATATCCATTATTATCACCTGAGGATAAATTTTTCAAGATGGAGTTATCTGTTAAAGGTTAATACTGTTTATTTTCATACCTGTTCCCAAAGTCATTCTCCCAAAATACTGTATCAGTTCAAATTCCACCCCAAAGTACAGGGAGAAGAGTGCCTCTCACACCCTGGTTAACACCTAACTTTTTAAGACCTTGTCAGACTTCTTCATGTTTACTGACCTAAAAGGTAAAAATTGACCTTTTGCTGTTCTGTTAGCATTTCTTTTGTTGTTAGTGAGATGGATGGCTTTTCAGTTACCATATATATTTCTAAATGATTCATTCTGGAGACATGAACTGAGCATGTGCAAGATGCCAGGATGCACTAGACAACCTTGGTTAGTTCATGCCCCTGCCCTGTTATTTTGCTGATTTCGTTTGAATATTTTTAGTTTGCCAGCACAATCTCTGAAGAAAAAGGAGCTGTGAAATACACATTCATAAATATAATTGCCCATTTTATTTAATATCTTACTTGTACATGTTGTGAGGTCATTCACTTGTCCGAGTAGAATTGTAATTTATTTTGAAGTTGACTTCAGTAGTATTTGTTTTCCAGAGTTCACCTTGACTTCCCAGTTCTCACTGGACACACTTAAGATAAACTAGTATTTTCTTTCTGTGGAAATACTTACTCCTCTGTGGTTAATACACTGAGTTTTCTTCTAAATAACTTTTTCCCATTTGGTATTAATTATTAATATAATAAATTTATTTGCAGTTCTGTTCCTCTCTTCCAAGATAACAGCAGTTCTTCCAGTAACTAGTAAAATTGACAGTGATTGAGGAAATTGATCCAAATCCTGTTTAATATAGTGGAAAGAGCATGAACTTTGGACTCAAGATCTGACTTGGAACTTAACTTTTACATATCCTACCATGATTTATGATCTAGAGCAAACCTCAACCTCTTTCTAAGCCTCTGCTTCCAAATTCATAACATTAAACTAATAATATCTACTTTCTAGAGTAATTGAGGATTAAATATAATGATTATCAAATATCTAACATGTTTCTTAATCCATTAAATGTTTATTTTTTAAATACAGACTAGCATCTAAATTATTTGATATCTAAGTACATTTTATATTCTAAGTATGTATAGTGTATACAAAACTTGAAAACGTCTACTGTAGGTATTCAATCTGTCTGAAGTATAAACCTTACTTCATTTATGTTTCTCTGATATGCCTCTTACTTTCCCTGAGTCTCCTTGCTCACAACTCAGAGTCCTTGCTGATAAACACAGAAATTCTTTAGAATTTCTTAAAAGACTTCTGAAATGTATAAATGTAATAATATCTATATATTTTAATTTCAGGATTAGTATTTTTTCTACCTTGTTATATTCCTGAGAAAAGTTTTAAAATATTATTTCCTATGGTTATTAATCTCAAGATAACTGATTAAATCCAAGAGAAATACTGTTCTTCCCAAATTGTAACAAACTCTTTGTGTGGTTAAATGGGCTTCCTATGAAAGCAATATAAAGGAGTGTCACCCACCTCTCTCATCAAAGGGACCACCGTTATTAATTATTTTAATAATTAGCTTTTGTTTGCTTTAGTTTTTAGTGCTGAGTTGGAATTTACTCTGTTTCAATATGGCTTTTCTTATACTTCCAACTCAGATGCCACAGGTAAGAATCAAGAGGACAAGGATGGACCCCTGGGGGTCTCTTCATTTTGTAAGCAACCTTAATAAATCTGTGTGAGGGAAACCCACCTTCTGTCTCAACTATCTTTTAAAAAGAAGTTCCCCTTAACAAAAATTCATAGAAAGATATAAAATTAGAACAGGCTAGCTTTTGGTTGGATAAGAATGACAGAGAAGCAGAAGCAGCCTCAAAATATTAATCCAGCACTGTGAGTTGAGCCACTTAGAAATATGTTTAGTTCAAATATTTTACCACTAATTTTATTTATTTCGTCTAAAACTAAAACTAGATTACAATAAATCTTGCATTTAGCAATTAAGAAGCAGTGGTCAAAAGCATGAGATGGAGAGTCAGACCTGGACCCACATTCTGATTCTGCCATTTGCTGACTGTATCCTTCAGCTATGTAATAGTTTCATTACACCCTGAGT
The DNA here is from genome assembly GCF_963930625.1 of Muntiacus reevesi. NCBI lineage: Eukaryota > Metazoa > Chordata > Mammalia > Artiodactyla > Cervidae > Muntiacus > Muntiacus reevesi. The sequence continues at coordinate 84,649,803 of NC_089256.1, read as the reverse complement.
CTCTTCTCTTAAAATGGGGATAATACCTGTGGCAGAGGTTTTTATGAGAATGAGCAAAATATTTACATAAAACAGCTAGCCACATGCCTGGCATATATAAGTATTCAAGAAATGAAAGGTGTTGCCAAGCCTCATCTTCCTCCTGCTAGTCCACCTTCTCCTCTCACTGAAGAACAAGCGTTGGATGTGTGTGCGACTTCCTTCAGAGTGATTTTAGATACAAAAATTTCCGTTTTAGTTCTGCCAGAGATTGTTTTATGTAATTTTTTATGTTCTCTAGACCTAAAATTCTCCTAACTCGAGGCTTGGTGATCTACTGTATTACCAAGCAAAGAGTTTTAAAATTACTTTACATAGTAATTTACTGGTTTCATGTATAGACATCAACTTTGAACCAGTTTATTTCGATACAGCCATTTGGAAATGTTAAAGCACTAAGCAAGTGGTATAAAACAAATGTTGTATCTTAGCCCCACTTTTTAACATATATTTAAATAACTTAACTAAAATAATGATTGCCGTTATAATGGCTACCATTATACTAGACATTTAACTTTTGTAATTTAACTAGTATCCTAGTAACATTTATAACTGAGATTCAGCAAATTTTATAATGCATAGTTAAATCTAACAAATGATTGAAAGCAGCATCCAAACCAAATTTGTCCAACACCACAATCCACTTTTTTCTTACAGATTAAATGTCTCTCATAATTGTAACTCAATGCATATTCCCTGCTAAGGTATAAAGAAATCATGCCTTGAAGTGACCCTAACAGGGGACTATGCTAAAAAGCCTCAGAAGATGGCAGTTACCTTGGTAAATGTACAGTAAGCTAATAAAATATTAGCTATCCAACCCTGGACTTGTATTAGTCGTCGCATATCAAAATCATCAGCAGAACAATGATGGGCCAGCAAAGCATAAATTCGCCCTGGACTGTAATATAAAGCAGTGGGCCAATTTATTAGTTTAGAAAGTGATATCCTTCCATTTTCTAAAATGTCTGTGTCTGCAATATGAGGTAAAGATTCAGGATGTCCAAGAAGATGAATTATTTATCAGGAGATGACTTAGCAAAGGGAGGTAAATTATCTAGAGGACCATTTTACCCAGGTCATGGGGAGATCTTATGGGCTATCCTTTTCTTGAAAATTAAATTATGACCCAAGTTTCAACATCCTGGACAATTCTACACACATTGGTATAAAATTTGTATCTCTAAAGAAGGCTTTTGTATAACCTAAGGACCCCTTCCATTGGTAGAGTCTTCAGCTGTATAAATTCCACTAATTTAGCTAGGGAGATGTTACCAAAAATGTGACATGCTAGATGATGTGTCTCCTGCAACACATTGATTTAACTAGTTTTAACTCTCTACCATCCTATTTCTCTAATGTGAGTAGATAGATAATCTGATAGTTCCCGATATATCATCAACTTGAGGAACCAAGATGCAACTTGTTTTCAGACTGCTCTCACAGATAAGCTTATCATCAGTTATTCAGTCCTAACATTGTTGTATTTGGCCAATATCCACCAGTGTTCAAAAAGGGTACCTAAGTAAGCAGCGTGGTCATTTGTTCTTTACTTATAAAGTGCATATTAAAGCAAATTGTTCCATACTGAACCACCAGGTGGCAGTGCTACTTAGAGCCAGATGTTTGATCATGGCGCATTGAGGGTTTTTTAAAAGTCAAATTTTCTCCAAAACAGCTTTCCTCACTTAAAGAAGCAATGAATCATTTTCCTCATGCATTTTTCAATTAATCATTATTAAATAATAACTTCTATGTTCTGATTCTAACCATTGAGAACTTTATGTTTTCTTTATATACCTTATGTGTATTTAAGCACTTTTCGAAGAAAACTGATGTACTGTGTAGGTAAAAACAAAATCAGATTACTTGATTTTTATAATAGAATGTTATCTCTGCCACCTGAATATGTGCAGTCCGCATCTTTGGCAACTAGAATAACAACACTTCACAATTTTTCAAGGTTGTTCAATATGGACAGCCAGTCTCCTAGCTGAACCCTGTCATAGCCTGGCCTAGGTTATGCAGAACAGTATGCCCACTTCAGTATTTTTGCCTGGAGAATTCCATGGACAGAGGAGCCTGGCAGGCTATAGCCCATGGAATCGCAGAGTCAGACATGACTGAAGTGATTTGGCATGCACATACACATACTCTTTTATTCCCTGTATGGCAGCACATAATTTTAAAAAATTGTGTCTTGGACCTCACTGGGCTAGTATACTTCCCCACTTCCCTCTGTGCAGAATACGGGGTTTTCCTGTTACATGTCTTCAGTTTTATAAAAAGTCAGTGTAATATCACTTAGGGCTGTGAGTCTTCTATGACCAGTATTTTGGAGATGTAGTCAAGTTTGAGGTCAGGGGAAAAAAATATATTGGCTGCAAAATAACAGAAAAAAACTTCCAAATCAAATTTACCGAATATTTCTTTAAACATCTCTATTGTAACTTGTTACAATTTGTGTTTATATATATATTTTGGTATTTTTTTGTTAGAGATCTGTCACCCCATCAGCAAAACGTCATCTTCAGTTTGGACAGGGAACATGTCTTCCCACTCTTCTAGCACTCCCCTATCATCCTAGTGCTGGGTACACCCTGGCGCTGGTGTGCCCGGTGCTAAGCAATTAGTACTGCTTAGTAAGTACTAGTTAAACAGACGAATCTCCAACTCTGAGATCTCTAATAAAGGATTAACTAATTCATGCATGTTTCGTTTTCTAGATGTTTTTCCCAGTGACATCTGTTTTACACTTCATTCAGAAAAGTAGATGTTCAGAAGTAGGAAAGTCAACAAAACATGGAAATTGAAAAGCTATAGATTTAGAATGATGGGTGTAGAAAAAAAAAGGCTAGTCAATCATCTAGAGTTTTTTAATTTTAACTTTTAATTCCAACTTCTTATCTAGCTTATCTCATCATTCGTTTCATATTATCCCTGCAGCCTTGCTGTTAATTAGGCACTTCCCTGACCTTCTCTTCCCTCAGGGAAGGAGATGTTGAAATTAACCTGAGTAGCCCTGCACTCTTGGTTCTTTCCAAGCAGGCACAATGATTTATTCGTCTTTTGTCCCTGGTACTGAGCACAGTATACCTGGCCTATAAGATTTTATACAGTGGAATAGGATTCAACCACAAACAGGAATGAAATACTGATACTCATGTTGAATGAAAGAAGCCAGTCACACACACACAAAAAAAACACATATTGTATGATTCTTTTTATATAAAATGTGCAGAATAGACAAATCCATAAAGACAGAAAGTAAATGAGTGGTTGCCTAGGGATGTCAGAGTTGGGGAGAAATGGGGAGCAGTGACTGCTAATGGGTATGTGTTTTTTTAGGAGGATTATACAAATGTTCTTAAGTTGTTTGGAGTGATAGTTTCAGAATTCTGCTGATGTAATAAAAGCAATATGAATTGTGATATGAAATTATATTTCAGTAAGGCAGTTATTTAAGAAATAGTAATAAAAATCTTTAGATTTGCTTTTTATACCTAAAGAGACCAGCTCAATGGAGATTTGTTGCCCACTTGTTTGGATTAATAGAATTTACATATGTGTAATGTATATATTTTTTCAATAGTATAGACTCATAAGTACAAATTTCTTAAGAAAAGATATTGATTGTAAGAATAACATTTTCACAATTTTTTCTGTATTTGTTTGCTTGTTTGAGGAATAGTCTGTTATTCAGTATCCTAGGGCCATGTTGCAGTTAGTATCATCTCAAAGGATGCCAGTTGAGCAATTATTATTCAAAATCTCAAGTGTTTTATGTTTCAGTCAGTGGAAGCTAGTGAAGTGAAGCATGCAGCAGCCACGTCAGGACCAGCATCAGTGGTGGCTGACCCGCCGAGTAATGAGAAGGAAATAGACCCAGGCAGCATCCCTACTGCCATCAAGTACCAAGATGACAATTCTCTGGCTCATCCAAATGTAAGACCCTTAAGCCTTAAGAACGTCAGCTTAAGTCTAGTTCACCGAAGTTAATTCAGACTGCTGTTCTTTTGGGCTGGTGACAAGAAGACTATTGGAGGAAATGGATTCACATGTTCATATTTGCCAAAAATAAGACAGCTCACCCCCATCCCTTAGAGCTGTTACCAGTATTTGAATCTGGTTTGGGCCACCCTATGTTACCTGATTTCTAGAAGATTCTTTATGTGGCTAAGAAAAATTGACAAAAAAGAAGAGTTTTGTTTCGTTTTTTCATCTGGCACTAAAAGATCTAATTCTGGCTCTGCTCCAGCTGGTTTATTGACTGTGGGCATGTCATTAATGTCATATTGTGCTGTCTTCTGTGAATTAGGGTCACACCACTCTGTCTCTCAGAAAGTTTGTAGGAAATAAATTTTACAAAATGTTATGTAAAATTGCTAATGATTTTTATATTAGTCCTTTTATTCACTTTCCAAGGGTTATTCCAAATAGATGATCTTCAGTTAAGAAGTCATCAAGAGTTAAGTAGTATCTAAATCTTGTGCTGAAGGATGTCTTGTATAAAGATGATTTGTAAGATCAAATCCAAGTTATTCAGCAAACAATGATATTTTTCTTCTGTCTTTTTTTTTCTCATTTCAGTTATTTATTGAGAAAGCTGATGCTGAGGAAAAATGGTTCAAGAGATTAATCGCTCTCCGACAAGAAAGGCTAATGGGCAGTCCTGTGGCCTAAAGTAATATTCATGTGGTTGAATTAACAGTAACATTGGAAATTTAGGTTTTTAAGTCCTAGTATTAACTTTTTACTCTTAAAAATAATTTAGCTGATTATATAAAAAGGGTAATCTCATTTCATTCTTTTCTCATGTAGGCTCTACTAGTTGTTGATTTGAACTTAATCAAACATTGTGAATATTGAAACTAGTATGAAGTTTAAGAATGCATGAAAATGTCATACTGTTAATAAAGCTAATCCTAGAAGTATTCGTATTAAAATAAATGGTACACAATTGTGTTTCTGAGTACAATTTGAAAAATATCAGGTTACTGTTTAAGACACAATTTTGATTAGTCATGAATAAAAAGAATCAAACTATATGCTGTAAGTATGAGATTTCATCTTCCATGTATTTAAAAACCATTTGGAATGTTTTATTTCACCTTACTGCAAAATGTTAAGACAATAACAAGCACTGTAAACAGTCTAAGCAGAATGAGCCATGCTAATCTTAGAGGAATAATACGTTTGGTGAAAAATCTACTTGAAAATTAAATAAATTGATGGTTTGTTTGCTTTGAGATCAGTTTTTACTAGGTGCTTTTTTGGAACATGTTAGCAGTTCTCAGCTCCTTCTTTTGAAAATTACCAGTTCACGCTAGACCTAACCAGTTGGCCAAATATTCATCATGGAGAATCATTTCTGACAAAATTGGTAAGAGCTCTCACTTCAGCCTTACTTAACCAACTGCTGTATACTTCAGAAGAAGCCAGCTAATTGTAATTTTGATAAAGCTATCTGTCATTGTAGAATGCCTTTCTCTGGTGGCTGAATGAAAATCAGCTATGCATTCCATACTGAACATGCCAGAGATAAAGGCTTTTAGGCCTGTCTTACAAACTAGTTTTCAACAGCTGACATGAATATTTCCCTTTTCTATTCTGCTCAATTTTATATCTGTGAAGACTGTAGCTCAGAACACAGACTAAGCATGAAAAGTTCTTGTGCTCAGACTACCAATATATAGGACATTTTGATGCTGTCTTTTTATATTTCTGAAACTGCTAAAATTGTAATCCCTGTTAAAAATGAAAACTCTAAATAACTTAGAATCAATTGCAAAAGGGTTGGAAACAAACTGCTTTCCATACAAACATGTTTCCATATTCTCAATATATACTAGTGGATATTTTTCCTTAGTTATAAGTAAACTGCCCAGTATGAACTCAGGTTTGTGTGATTTTTAACATACACAAATGTTTAGTGACTTTAAAAAGGGACCACAGTTACTGAATAATTTTATATTTCATTATTCAGTTCAGTTCAGTCGCTCAGTCGTGTCCAACTCTTTGCGACCCCATGAATCGCAGCACGCCAGGCCTCCCTGTCCATCACCAACTCCCGGAGTTTACTCAAACTCATGCCTATCGAGTCGGCGATGCCATGCAGCCATCTCATCCTCTGTTGTCCCTTTCTCTTCCTGCCCCCAATCCCTCCCAGCATCAGGGTCTTTTCCAACGAGTCAACTCTTCACATGAGGTGGCCAAAGTATTGGAGTTTCAGCTTCAGCATCAGTCCTTCCAGTGAACACCCAGGACTGATCTCCTTTAGGATGGACTGGTTGGATCTCCTTGCAGTTCAAGGGACTCTCAAGAGTCTTCTCCAACACCACAGTTCAAAAGCATCAATTCTTTGGCGCTCAGCTTTCTTCACAGTCCAGCTCTCACCTCCATATATGACCATTGGAGAAACCATAGCCTTGACCAGACAGGCCTTTGTTGGCAAAGTAATGTCTCTGCTTTTTAATATGCCTCCCTAGTTAGGAGGAAGCAAATATCCAAGGATATGAGAAGAGAGCACCTACTTCTCTTCAGCATCCCAGTGGGTGAAATGAGGATACTAATAGCAGGCCTGCCTACTTTGATTTTTCAGTAAAGTAACACAAAAGAAAGCTCTTGATAGAAAAAGTGTACTATTTATGCCAAGGGAGCGTTTTGGCATGGTGGCCCATCTTAATGAAATATGGACCAAATGGTTGCATGTGTAATTATTTGAGAAGCTACACCCCAGCTTCAGTGTACTCCTTGTGTCTGTGCTTGAACTGCCTTGGCCTGTAGACTCCAACTTTGTCCCTGGATTTTCCTGACCTCCCTCTCTGCCAAGACCACAAGAAGCACCAAATGCTCTGCAGTTAGTAACCTACTATCTGCTTACTCGAGGAATCTCAGGTCGTCTTCAGTCAGATTTACCCACTTACTCATTAACATTTTTCTAACTACCTAGTTTTTGCTGGACAGGGTAAGGGTGATTGGGTATACATGGCGACTCCAATGGGGATCCCGCCTTCAGGAGGTTTAGTTATGAAGCCTAGACATATGTATGACATAAAAGATATAGTATTTAGTGACAGGGTGAGGACATGGTTACAAAGAAGAAAGTTAGAAAATTAAGGAAGACTTCATGGGTGAGATCACAGCTAAATGGAGACGTGAAGTGTGAAAAGCCCCTGGAGCCACAGGATCTCTCAGCCATCCACTTCCATCTTCCTGATAGCTGGAAACTATTGCACTTCCAACCCTGGGAAGAGTCCCTCATGTAAAAGACCCAAATGGCCTTTTCCTCTCCATCTTATTAAAAATGGAGGCAAAATCTTAGGTTCCTGGTTACCCTCTGGCTTTCTCTGATCGTTGCTTCCTTTTGGTGGAGAATCAGAGGAGTAAACCAATTTGGCCGCTGTCTTATATCACCACCATGCTTGAATGAAACGTGCAATGGTAGTTGACAGAGACTTTCAATACTTCTGAGAATGAATTACATCTGCCAATAAGGCTTGCACAGCCATGGGGACCCCTGTGTGTTCCCTAATCCTGTTTGGTTTTCCAGCGTGTATTGTAAGAGAGGACATTGTTTTGGAATGAAATTATACAATTCATTTGCATATGGTTAAACCCCTTGCCAGACTTCCCTTTGGTTTAGATATCAAGTGAAAGTCTTTAAGTGAGCAGCTAAAATAGTAACAAAAGCTAGAAATGAAACGAGACACTGGACATTTTTGGTCACTAAACTATGGATGAATTGATCTGGAACTCTTATACCCATGTTACTCCTTCCTTCCCCCCACCCCACCCCGCTACCCCAAAATTCTTTGTGAGTGTGACAAAAGAGCTTTTGAACCATCTCTTGGCCATTACTCAATAGATTCAGCACTTGTATTATTTAAAAAACCTTTAAATGCCATTTTTTAAATGTAACCCTACTTATTACTCTTTGGAACTTCCTTATGGAATAATAGAAAAGCAAGTCATCTTAATAAGAAGACATCTGAATCTTTACAGAAGAACAGAAATAAAAATGGAGGTAAGAAAGAGCTCTGTGAATTCCCTACTCGTCTTCACTTTTATCATAGAGATGAATGTTGATCAGTATTCTATTTGGTGGAGTTTTTTTTCCAAATCAAAGAAAATGCTCTGTCATCATGTATTTCCAAGTTATTTTTGCTATCATTGATCCTATGATCAAGAATCTAGCCCTTGCCTGACATAATGAAAGCTCTCAGTAAATATTTTTTCAATGAAGGAAAAATGAATTTGCCCATCTGAAATGAGCAGTCTGTTTAACAGTATGGCTATTTGTGTTACTCAGCCTGTTTGGAGCTGAAAATAAATTGGTGTCCAGGTATATACCCAAAAGAACTGAAGGCAGAGTCTTGAAGAGGTATTTGTACAGCCATGGTCATAGCAGCATTATTCATAATAGCCAAAATGTGGAAGCAACCCAAGTATCCAGGGATGGATGAAGTAAAATGTAGCATAAAAGGATGTGTATATATACAATGGAATATTCCTCAACCTTAAAGGGGAAGAATAATATCTGTTGGCCTTTGAACGGACTAACTCCCGCTTGGGCCAGATGCAACAGCACACCTGGACAGTGTTACCTTAAGGGTTTGGGGACAGCCCACACTTGTTTGCCCAGGCCCTGGGAAAGGAACTAAGGGAAATGTGCCTAAAAGAAAGAGCTATTCTACAGTATTTAGACATGTGAATGTATAGTCCCTCCATGGAGGCCTCAGATCAGAACACCATTGAAATTCTTAATTTCCTTGGGACACAGGATGATTGGGTCTCCCAGAAAAAGACACAAAATCTCAAAGCAACAAGTTAAATACATGGGACACATTACACATCCTGGAAGTAGACAACTATGTCCAGATAAAAAATGAACTGTATTAGGCCTAGGCACTCCAAAAACAAAAAGATATCTCTGTACCTTGGGCTTCCCAAGTGGCACTAGTGGTAAAGAACCCGCCTGCCAATGCAGGAGACATAAGAGATGCAGGTTCAATCCCTGGTTCAGGAAGATCCCCTGGAGGAGGGCATGGCAACCCACTCCAGTATTCTTGCCTGGAGAATCCCATGGACAGAGGAGCCTGGCGGGCTGCAGTGCATACTGTCGCAGAGTCAGATATGACTGAAATGACTTAGCACTTAGCATAAGAGGAAGAAAACTGTGCAATCTGCTACAACATTGATGAACCTTGAACACATTATGCTAAGAGAAATAATCCAGTCACAAAAAGACAAATACTATATGATTCTATTTATATGAGTAATTTAAGTCATAAAAGCAGAAAGTATAATGGTGGTTACCAGGGCCTAGCGGGGAGGGGAGATGGGGCTATTCTTTAATGGGAATAGTTTCAGTTTTATAACATGAAAAGGGTTACAGGCATAGATGGATGCACAGCAATGTGAATATGTTTAATAACATTGAACTGTACACTTAAAAATGGGTAAGAGAGTAATTGTGTATACTTTTACAACACCAAAACTATTTAAAAAATTAAAAAGACACAAATTTTATTGCCAAATGAGTCTGGGTTTCTGTGATTTGTATCTCTGCATGTCTCTGAACTGACCAAGGCCTTTGGATATCATGAGAAAATACAGAGTACACAGGGCCTTCTCTGTTGCATTAGAGATGAGCAGCCGTGGGGCCAGAGTTTAAGCCAAGGTCTCACTAGTCTTCACTTGCCCAGACTTTCTTTCTGGTCCAATTTTTAAATTACAGAAATAATATTTTAAGTGATACAGATGTGGTCATTCAGGGTCCCCACATAGATGCTGTGACTGCTCTCCTCGCAAACGATAGGTCTGTTTCAAGAAGTAGACTCTACCAGCATAGTAAGACAACACTTTAAACTCAACAATGTACCATTTTATTTTTAGGTCTTGAACAGCAAAATGATCCTGCAGCAGTGCTAAGAGAGAATGATGAACTGAGTTGACCCTTTCTTCTTCACATCTTGTAACATGGTACTTAGGCTTAAATCCCAGTGTAAAAAACCTAGTATAGTATATGCTCCCTTCATAATCTTTTAAATAATTAACTGCCAAAATCCCACATCTTGAGTAAAATCCATAGCTATAGTTTATCTACCTGTGCCTGTTTTATGAAAATATCATAAGCTTAAAATGGAACTAAAAACAAATAATTGAGAAGTAAATAAATATTTTCCACATACCAGTACAATGGATTGAATGACTATATTAAAGAACAGGTAGATTTTTTAACTGGATTATTTATTTAGCCCCATTGTCGCTTTTTTCTTTCCTCTTTCAGCTGCAGTAAATCTAGATAACTCACTTATTAATAGTTTGAAAAAATACTTTTTTGATAATGTTGTATATTTGAGTCGGCTGCAGTTACCACATGTAGTGGAAACAAGAAGTCATCCAAAGTTATAATCTTCAATAAATATACTTTCTCCATGTTCAAAGTAGATCATTAAAAAGAAATTTTTTAAGTACCATAAAGCATAATTAGCAGCCCAGTCCCTGTGTTATATAATAGCTGTTTCATCTAAAACACCTGGACCTTCAGGAAATAAACATTTTCACATTAACATTTGTTCTCCAACAAGCACTCATGTTTCCCAAGTCATGTGGGCCATTTTCAGCAAAGGTGCTCAGAGACTTTTAACTCACCTTCTTTACAGTTAACTTAATAAGAGAAGGTGACAAATGATTGGTAAATAGGTTAGTATTTGACACGGTCTAGAAAGTCCCAGAGACTCAGTTTCTGTTTGGGGTTCTTGAAGTTCCACTTTCTAAGCATGTTTATCTTGCCATAATAGTGCGATATAACTCCCAAAAGACTTTGTTCAGTTAATTTCTAAATCCCTTTGAAAGGCATTGACACAGACTTTCAGAGAACTTTGAAAGGGTTACAAAACTCTTTCAAAGAATTATCTTATTTTTTGAGAAACCTATTTTAGAATTTATCACAATCCATGATAAAGATCTCTGTTCTTTTACTGACAAACACAGCATAGATTTGAAATGTATTTTTACTTTGGGAATTTAAGATATATTGTTTAAATGTCAATGGGAGATTTGAATATTGACTTCTTTTTTTTAAGATTTTTTAGATGTGGATCATTTTCAAAGTCTTTTGAATTTGATACAATGTTGCTTTTAAGTTTTGGGTGGTGGTTTTTTGTTTTTGTTTTCATTTTGACCAGGAGCATGTGGGATCTCATCTCCCCGACCCCTCCCTGGCCAGGGATCAAACCCACACCTCCTGCGTTGGAAGTCAAAGTCTTAACCACTTGACTATCAGGGAAGTTCCTGAATGTTGGATTCTAGTTCAGATGTGGAATTTGTAAATTAAATATAAGCGGCCACCATTTTACTAAACTAATTCTCTTTCTGCTAAGTACTTCAAAATGTTCTCAATATTCATTTATATCTTTTTCTATAAATTATATAATTTATACCAGCTAGCAAATGATCACATAATTTATTAAATGTGATCATTTGCTAGAAAAAAAATACATAAAATGGATATTTATATCAAGAATTAAGCTTTTTGTTAAGTGATATCTTACACACTTTTGTGATTTGGGGTTTTTTTTTCATTGAAAAATACCAACAGAACACAAAAGGAAAGCCATCCATATAGAACCAGTTTCTGAATGTAAACATATCTGTGCCTCTTGGTCAGCTGCCTTGTCTCTCCCTACCTAGTGACCGTTATTTTTTTTCTCTTTTTTTTTTTAATTTTTAAATTTATTTTTAATTAGAGGATAATTTCTTTACAAAATTGTGCTGGCTTCCGCCATGTGTCAACATGAACCAGCCATAGGTACACGTATGTCCCCACCCTCTTGAATGCCGCGCCCACCTCCCGCCCCGTGCCTCCCCTCTAGGCCGTCACAGAACATCTGACGACCATTACACCGGGAGAAAAAGTCCTCGCAGCCTAGCCCTGTGCTTAAACAAACGCATTTCTATTGAGATATTGACACATGGGCTCTCTTTCTGAACCAGGAAAACGGATTTGTCTGTAATTTTTTTTCCAGGATCATATGCTTTAGATAACTTTCCAGAGCAGTCCACCTACACCTCAATCTTTTTAACAGCTGTGTCGATTCCTAAAAGTGGAATTGCTGAGCCATAAACCAGTAAATAACAACAACAGTAAGTGAACTTTCAAAGTGGACAATTTTATGCAAATCGTTATCTCAATCTGTTCTTCGAATCACTTATGAATTAAAAAGTCAGTTTATAATAAGGAGACATTGTATATAGTTCATTCTCTCCATCGCTCATTCTGATTCATTCTTCACTTTTTTTCTTTTTTTCTCTGCAGTGTCCCAGGAAGCTGGCCTTTACAGGCTGAATCACCCAGTTTTCCTTGCCCTCTGGCTTCTGAGCAGGTTCAGGCAATAGCAAGCTCTAACAGGAAGTCACAGGAAGGGAGAGAGAATTGGGTCTCCATACCCTGCTGTTTCTGCTGTGGCTGCTTTCCTAAGGCTACAATTCCTGCAGTCTCACTCCTCAAGGATACAGCTGTCACCTTGTTACAAGTTCAGCTTCCTCCCTGCCCCCTGTGACCTGGAGACTGGTGTCAGTCCCTGATTGACTCCTGTAACCCTATTCACATCTCTGTATATCATGCCTTCATTAAACTCTTTTGAGCATGTCCTTTGTTTCCTGCTGGGACCAAAGCTGATAAAATTATTTGAAAAGGCAGTGCATCAATTAGGATTAATTAAGTACACCAATTAGTTTTGCCTTCATACACAATGACAACAGTTAACAACAAACAGTGGCTTAAATTTAAAAAAAAAAAAAAAAAACATTTATTTCTCTCTCGAGGGAGACACATTGAAAGGCAGGTATGGTGGCTTCAAATGGGAAGAACCCTGGCTCTTGTTCTAACCTCCTCCTCTCTGTCGGTGACTTCCACAGTGTGGTTCAGTACAGCCCCAGCCATCATCTTCACATCCCACGGCCCACATTCCAGGCAGTGTGAAGGATATACTTACTCCCTTTCTTTTAAGAAGACTCAGAAGTTGAAAATAAAGGAAACTTGGAAGCCTATACCTCATCCACTAGAACTTAATCAGCCGACAACTCCCCTGTCACAAGAGAGATTAAGAAATCTCCTTTAACAATATGGAAAATCCTAGAGAAATCCAGCTACATAGCACATCTACACACTCAAAATTCTGCTTATTCAGAAAATAGTTCCATCAGATGCTACTGACTGGCATACTCTTTTTTTTTTAATTGAAGGATAATTGCTTTATAATATTCTGCTGATATTTGCCATACAACAACATGAATCCACCAGAAGTATACATATGTCCCCTCCCTCCTGAGCCTTCCTCCCCGCTTCCATCCTACCCCACTCCTCTAGGTTGTCACAGAGCACAGGATGGAGCTCCCTGCATCATGCAGCAAATTCCCACTGGTTATCTGTCTTATATAGGGTAATGTATATATTTCAAAGCTTCTCTCTCACTTCATCCCACCCTCCCCTCCCCCTACTGCGTCCACAAGTCTGTTCTGTCTGCGTCTCTACTGCTGCCCTGCAAAAGATTCATCAGTACCATTTTTCTAGGTTCCATCTATATGTGTTAATATATGATATTTGTTTTTCTCTTTCTGACTTAACTTCACTCTGTATAGCATGCTCTAGGTGGATGAACCTAGGGCATATTCCTTTGTCCAGCTCTCCAAAAGCTACTCAACAAGCAATCTTTTCATGAAGATACATTAAGCTGTGACAGTGCAAACACTTCAAACACGAAGTGAGTGGCATCTCAACTCTGAGATTCCTAATCACCATTGCTCCTCAGCTCTCTCTTCCAGACTAACACTAGTCAGTGAAGACTGGTTCTCTGAGCCCGAATGTATCTGATTTGGAGAGGTCTAGCATGAACGTTTCAGCTTGACTATGTCAAAATGATATGATTATCTTGAGGTGAGGCCTCAGGGAAAAAGAGGCACCGAATTATCAATTTAACCCATGGTCATAATCACCTCCTTTCCCATTTAGGTAGTTTCCATGTCTATTCAACTTTTTCTCCTTTAAACGAAAAAAAAAGAACCTTTTGTTCATCTTTGGTTGTAAAGCACATGGAAAATGCTCAATTCAATTTTAGTTCTGCAGTTATCAGCCAACCTTTTGTTAATGATTTCTATCTACCCCAGCAGGGTCTTCCTGTCAACAGATAATTTAATTTACTAAAAATTTAATTAACAAGGTACATGATCTCAGGTGAGTGAAACAATAAATTTGGATTTTTTTCAGCTCTAGCTCCTGAAAAGTCAAGCAAAACTATATAAGATAAACGAGAGGCATAGTCTGGCTCGCTCAGTCTTAGAAGAAAAGGTGGAGAAGGGGACTGCCAGTGCTTCAGCTCTTCCCAGGTCAATGTATTAAGGCTCTAGAAATTAGGATCAGAAATCCCAACTAGGAATAGAGGTACATTTACCTGGAGCATGTCTGGGAGCCGGGTTAGCCAACAGGAAGGGGCAGAGAGAGAGATAAGAATCTTAACCCCAACACATCAGCAACAGGTAACAATATGTAATAGAATATTTGTTACCTGCTGTGATGACTTTGAAGCATGTCTTCAAATTCTTTGACACCTCTCATTGAGGGGTGGGGGTCTATATCCCCTTTCTGGAATCTAGGTCAATCTTAGTGACTTGCTTTTAACCAACAGAATGTATCAGAAGTGACACAGCATAACTTGCAAGACTAATTCATGAAAGGCTTATGCCTAGTTCACTTGGGGTGCTCACCCCAGAGCCCCGAGCTGCCATAGAGCATGACCAATGACTCAGGGGTGGCCATGTCCCAAGAAAACCCAGGCCATAGGGAGGGTCTACATTGTTGGTGTTCTGGTGTTCAGTTCCAGCTGAAGTTCCAGCCAACAACCAGCGAGTATAGACTCCTCCAGCCACAGGCCCCTCTAGCTGAGGCTCTACAGGCAAGTCATCTTCATTTCCTAGGCTATACTCCTTACCCACGGCATCTGTGAGCATAATAAAACGTCACCCCATACCACAAGGTTTGGGGGTGGTTTGTTACACACCTAGAGCAACCAGAACACCAACCCTATAGAGTCACTGAAAACTTGGTTAAACCATACACGGGACAAACACTAATGTTTATGTGGAGGTCTCCTGAAAGCTGGGTGATTGCCTCTGTTAGCAGAGAAGCTGTGTGGTGTATTATCATGAGCTATAGAGTTAAACCTCTTGTCTCCTAAGCATTTATTCCATATCTAATAAACAAATAATAATTCCTGTTTTGCAGAGTCTGTATGTGGTTTAGAGTTGATGTGTTTACAACACTCAGCACAGTGCCTAGCAAAGAACTAGAATCAATTAAATAGTTAAAAAATAGCAATGCCCTGTTTTCTGATTTTATATTCCTGAATCTTCTCTTGTGAGTGATGTGATTTTATAAAGTTGACTCATCATATACAGCTCAGTTGGACAGACAAATCTGTAAGAGTATTTGGGTTAAAAAGTAAATATAGTTAGAAAATGAGAGTGCCACATAAAAACAAATACTGGGTTATTTGTTCTAGCTAAATACTAGCACCTTTAGCTAGAAATAGCATGTCCTACAAGCTGACTGCCATAAGACCGAATAAGCGGTAATCATCAAAATGACTGAGAATTAAGAAAGAAAATTAATTCCCAAAGGTAATCACTATAGATCTCATTAGTTCAAGAATAACCTACCTTAGGACTTTAATTAAAAATAATATTTATCCCAGATAAATGAGTGCTGGCAGGTTTCTGCAGGATCCATAATCTTGGTTATGCTAAATCTTCTTATATTAAGGCAGACATCATTAATCTCATTTGCGATGCCCTCCAGTCTGACAGCTCTTATAGCACTGGGGCTATTTCTTACAGCAGCCTTTTTATCTTCACAAAAGAGTTATAACTCATGCAGATACCTAGTGTAAAAAGGTCTAGGCAATTAGAGACATCACTCTGAGATCTACACTGGCATTTTATCATGTCAGAAGGCTTCTCATAATGAGTTTGTTCTTAAATGGAGGCCAATATCTCAACACTACCATCAAATTAATGGTGGTTATGTTATTTTATTTATTTATCCCTATCATTCTTTGTTCCAGGGAAGCATCAAGTATTTTATAATTCAAAGGATATGACCAGATAAAAGAGAAATTGTAACAAGTCAGTGAAGAAACTAGGGCCAAGGAGAGAATGAAAGTAGAGACAGCAGGAAGTTAGAAGGAATGAGGTTAATATCATAAATGCATGCTGTAAAGATCTGCAGAATTACACACCTGCAAACTTGTCAGCCGATTGTTGGCATATATTCCCAATCTTGAGCTCCCCCTGTGGCTCAGCGGTAAAGAATCTACCTGCAATGCAAGAGCCGCAGAAGACAGGTTTAACCCCTGGGTTGGGAAGATCCCCTGGAGGAGGAAATGGCAACCCACTCCAGAATTCTTGTCTAGAGAATCCCATGGACAAAAGAGCCTGGTGGGCTATAGTCCATGGGGTCACAAACCATCGGAAACGACTAAAGCAACTTAGCATTTCCAGTCTTAAGTGGTGATTAATCCTGAGAATTTTTCTATCCTGATTATTTTTGTACAAGTTACTAATAATGCATGCACTGGGTTGAAGAGCATCCCCCCAAAATTCATGTCCACCTGGAACCTGTGAGTATGACCTAATTTGGAATTAGGGTCCTTGCAGTTGTAATCAAGTCACACCGGATTAGGATGGGCCCCAAATCCAGTGCCTGGCATCCTTATAAGAAAAGGGGAATTTGGATTCAGAAACACAACGGAGAGCAGGCCATGTGATGACTGAGACAGAGACTAGAGAGATGGGGACAAGCCAAGGAGTGGCAAGAATTCTTCCCCAGAGCTTGCCTGCCATCCTCCAGAACTGTGAGAACTAAACGCCTGTTGTTTCAGCCACCTAGTTTGCAGCATTAGCTCTAAGAAACTAATACAACCCTTAAACGCTTTTTTTCCTAAGAACCTAGAGTACATGCCCAGTAGGAATATAAGGATTTGAAGGGGAAAAAATGAAGAAAACAAATTAAATTCCAAATATGTTGTCTGTTAAGCTTTTTTGTTTAAAACCCATGGCTCTCCTATACATGTTGCGCAGTGACAAGTAACACATATGTGAACAATGTCAAGAGGGAAAAAACTCATGGAGGCTTCCAGTCACATTTAGTTTAACAGATTGTTTTCCTATGGGTAAATAGGCTTTTGATATTTTATTTTATTGCATACATTATGAGAGTCTGATGTATGAGAGTCTCATACATTATATGAACCTGAAAGAGACTGGCTCTTTCCTTACCTCCCATTGAGCAAGGGGCTTGCCGAGAGCTGGAGTCAAAACCCACAAGTTCTTCAGTTTGAAAAACTGGAATGTGAACTTTTAAGAGAACAGGCAAGATGATTTCAGATCTACTTTAAGACACAGAACTAGAAAGGTAATGTAATACCCCAAACTGATAATCAACTTGTGCTAAGCTTTTGCAAACCAGATGAAAACATTAGTTTATAATCTAAATACCTTGCAGAAATGAAACTACTGCTTCATGGTATCAATACTTTAAGATTTGGACAGCGAGTAATGTGGTGACTGGCGTCCACTTACAAAGGCCTTTGTCTGGGAGTCGGGGCGCTTCTCAGTTCTCACAGGACAGGCCTCACTGTCAGTGTGGTCTTGAGCTACATTCAGAGGCCAGTGTACGCAGATGCTACCAGGCTCAAGTATCCTTTCCTGCCATGACAGCTCACTTTCACAGTAACTAGATCACAGGCTTGGGCCAGATTCAGTCCACAGGCTTGTTTTGTTTGCCTTCTAAGGTATCTTGTTTTTAATTAGTTGCTCACTTTAAAAAATTGGAAGATTTCATACGCAATCCCATACTACCAGTGGACGTGAATTTCTGCAGGGCAATCCGGTCTGCTAGGGACAAATCTGTTCAGTGGCCCACATGCAGGCGCCTCGAGGAGCCCATGGCCATACAGCACAGATGCCCAGCAAGACTTGCCGGGTCCCACTTTGCCCTATGTGACCTTGAGTACGTGATCTCTCTTCACTGACCCTTTGCTTCCTCTTATGTAAAATGGGTGTAATAATAGCACCTATCTCATTAGACTGTTTGGAAGATTAAGAGAGTTAAAACCTGTAAAGCACTTAAAGTGCCTGGTACACAGTGGGAAGCTCCATACATGTTTGTTGTTATTCTTTTCACTGTCTTACCTATTTCACTTTTCCCACTTTGATTACTCACCTGGCCCTATTGGTCTTGTGTTTCCGACGTGGGCTCTAGGTAAAGCCCCATCCTCAGTTGGATGTAGAGACAGCTAGTCTTTTGTGTGCTAGACAGTGGGAGTTACAGCCAGTGCACGGAATAAGAGCCCAGGTTCTAAAGCCAGACAGCCTGACGTCCAGTCCCACCTCTACTGCTTCTTAGCAATATGCTCTTGCACAAATTATAATATTTAATTCTCTAAAGCCTGTGTCTACTTAATTCTATAAAACAGTAAAAGAACAGCTGCGAATTAATGTGCCTAGCACATAGTAGGTTTTAGCTTTTATTATTAAGAACATTCAGCAGATCACAGCATTCTGCCCACCAGCAAACCCAGGCCTGGCCCACCTCAGTTTCTCTCATCAGGGTCCAGGGGCTTCCAGGTCTGAGGGAGACATGAATTAGGAAGAAACCAGGTATAGCTTGGAGCTACTTATTATTAACTCCTTGTCACCCTTTTATCATGTTATCCCCAAATATTTATCCCAGGTAGCATTAAAACTTGCATGGCTTTGAGATTAAAAACACTTCCTCTAAGATGGAAGCAAATTTTTTCCTACCATTTCAAACAGTAAAAGCATCTAAGCATATGACAAAGATGAAGGCATTCAAGTTTTTAAAGTTTTCCAAAATAATTCCCTCAAGCCCTGACAGTCTTCTCATATGATTGCCTTCACAGTGGGACATCCACCCACAGCTTGAATTCTCTCCAAATCTTATCAGAAGTTTAAAAATAACTTTTGAAATAATGCTTTAGACAGTCACATTAAAAAGTTCCTGAGAACAGATGACCTCAACAGTATTTCTTAAAGAATGCTACCTACTATTCAACTTGTTTTAGGCTTCATGATTCTAAAATTTTTCATTTTTTTTAAAAAAGCAGCAAAGTGTTTCTTCTATTCTAGACACAAAAGAAATAGACAGTTGCAAACATCAAAGAGTTGACTCAATAAAAAAGTCCTCCTTATGAAATTATCATCTGTAGAAAGTTTTCCAAATTTCAATGAAAATAAAGATTTTAAAAGAACTAACTGTTAAATTGATTTTAAAAATTAATCAAGTTCTGGGAATTCCCCGTAAGTCCAACAGTTGGGAATCGGCACTTTCACTGCTTGGGCCCAAGGTTCAATCCCTGGTTGAGGAACTAAGATCCCATTAGCTGTTCAGCCTGACCAGAAAATTTAAAAAATTAATCAAGTCATGTATAAGAAGGTCATGGCAGCGTTAGTCTTAAACATAAAAAAAAAAAAAAAAAAAAAAACTTTTTCAGCAGTAGATGTGTAAATTACTTATGGTAAATTCCTACAATAAAATACTACACAGCAATGAAAAAGAATAAACCACTGCTATATGCAACAATACAAGTGAATTTTTCAAACATGTTAAGCAAAAGAAGCAAATCTCAGAATGCTAGTTACCTTTGAGAGAGATGATCTGGGAGGGAACATGAAATTTTTAAAACGCTTTGTATCTTCAGCTGGGTGGTGTTTACGTAGGGGTATTCATATGTAAAATCTTATTGAACTGTACATTTAAGCTTATTGGACTTTACCATATTTATACCTCAATTAAAAAGTAAATTAAAAGAAACTGTTAGTCTTTGGTTGCAGATTTTTGAAACTACATGAGGCTCCATTATAGACTGTGAAAGTTTGTCACAGAAAAAAAAGCTATTGTAACATATTTATATTTTACATTGTCACTCAGATTCTTTGGAGTAATAACCTTTGTTTTATTCATTAAATAGCATTTTTGTTATTGTTTGTTTTTCAGGAAAATTCAAAAATCTTTTGATATACTTAAACCAAACAACCTATATCAGTGTTCAGACAGCCCTAGGAGCTTCTCGTGTATGCCATTTCACAACACCAAGTTCTTTTTTCATTATGTGAACTGCCTAGGGATGTAGTGAGTAGAAAATGACCTTGAAGTGGTCTGATCTGGATCAAAATCCCTATTGTACCAGTTACCAGCAAGAGGACCTGGCAAATCACTCCACCTCCCTGAATCCATCTCTTCTACAAAATGGAGATGGTGCCTCCCTTGCACCGTTAGTGAGAGTATTTATTGGTTGGGATAAATTTTGTGAAACTTCTGGTAGACAATTTTTAGATGGAAACTGTCACTAAATGGAAGTGGGCCCTTATCTAAGTTTATATTTTAAAAATATAGATGTGCTTAAAAATGTAGACATGCTATATTTTTAAAATGGCACATGCTTCATAATATCCAAGCCTCAAACATTTACATCTCAGAAATGTGGGAGAGGCCACAACTTGCCCGTATTTGCCAACAGTATAGCCTCTGGTTCAGCTCTGACCCTACAGGGAGCCCTCATCCCTCCCCAGTGTTTTCTAGCACCTCCATCCCCTCTGTCCTTCTAGAGCAGAGCGCTCCCCCACTCCTCTCCTACAGACTTCCTTCCTGCCACCTGAATGTTAGGACCCCACCCAGGGACCAATGGGCTTCCCCGGTGATGCTATTGGTAAAGAACCTGCTTGCCAATACAGAAGTAAAAGACCTGGGTTCGATCCCTGATTCAGGAAGACCCCCTGGAGAAGGAAATGGCAACCCACTCCAGTGTTCTTGCCTGGGGAATCCTATGGACAGAGGAGCCTGGCGGGCTACAGTCCACGGGGTCACAAAGAGTCTGACAGGGCTGAAGGGACTTAGGATGGCACAGCAGGGACTAAAGCCTCTGTTTCTGCTCTCAAAAGCCAACTAAGACAACCTTGGCAAAGGCGTATCTCTTGTAACCAGTACCCCAAAGGTGATATTTTCTCAATATTTTTCCAAATAAAATAAGACCCAGTTACAATCCATGCACAATAAATAGCCAGCCATGAATATACGTCTCCACAGAGAAAGTGAGATATAAAGGTAAACACAACTCGGAAAGAAAGTGTGCTGCTTGTTCATGGTTTGGTGTGAACAAAACTCCTGGCTGTCACCTCGGTAGCAAGCATGGGAAAGGAGGATCTGACCTGGAAAGTTTTTCTCCGTGAAGTCACATTTACTCTGTTACTTCACTGGAAGAAGAGCATGTTTCTCAAAGGGAGAAGAGTCCTGTTGGCATTGAGGACGAGACAGTTCTTCACTGTGCAGACTGAGAGGCTTAGTGTCCTGGCTCCATCCAGCCAGGGTATAACGATGCCTGCAGGGATGCAGCACGGCGGGCAACCAACTCCACCTTGGCACTGTCTTCCTGGGAGAGGGAAGGGTCACCCCTGGTAGATGGGAGCACAGAACATAGATTAAGGTCAGCTACAGAAAAAACTACAATTCTTACTCATGAGTTTGTGAATGAGTCGGGCACATTAACTTCCTATGAGTAGAATTCAGGTTTGGGACAGGGGCTTCCATTACTAAGTGTGTGACTTCTCAGGGTGGGACTAGTCATATTGTACACATTGTAGACTTGTAAATTTACTAAATGATTGTCTTCTTAATGGAAGTTTCTTGAGAGAGAGCGATGCCTGTTCCTAATTTGAACAATGATGCCATATGGACCAGAGGTGGCCCCGCCAGGGATTTTGAAGACCTTGGACCTATGCTTTTATTTTATAGGTCATGTAGCACTATGTATGATTTCCCCATTTCTCATAAAGGCATAATGCAAACCTGTATGAGGGCTGGTAAGACTTCTGGTTGAAAAGAGGATGTACACTAAAAGGAAAATGAATGACACCTTTTAGTAAAATTGGATTTGTGATACAAAATTTGAAAGAAAAAAAAACAACAAAGATCATGGGGTTAGGACAGATGTCCCCAGTTCACTTCAGTCACTCAGTTGTGTCTGACTGTTTGCGATACCATGAGTTGCAGCACACCAGACTTCTCTGTCCATCACCAACTCCAGAGCTTGCTCAAACTCATGTCCATCTTACCCCAAATGATCTCAGTTCATGATCCCTTCCTGCCATAATAATATTTACACTTTCCCCTAGATCTGAAAAAATACTCAGTAATTGGTTCTGTTTATTACCAACAACTTAAGTATGTATGTCCTGAAAACTCCGTAGCCTTTTAAAAAACAAACCAAAAAAAATTATTTTTGTATCATTCTTAAATAATCATACTGTCAGATGTGTACCTGTTTAGCAAGCTAAACATTTCAAACATTGGGAACAGATTGAGATTTGCCAACATCGCTTGTTTCATTTTTCACAAGGTACTTCCTTATCATCATGGAAACATCTAAAAACCTAGTTTTCCAAAGCTATGACATCCCTTAAAGGAATGTAGCACAATATTGAAAAAAGCATGTGAAGTATCTCAAAATAGTAGTTTCACAGTGTCCACAGACATCATTTCAATTTCTGTCAACATTATAAAGTCCCAGAATCTCTATGCACAATTTAAAGCAAATGAAACCCTAGACACATTGAAATTAGCTATAGTACAGATGTTTATTATGGCCTAACAGCCATGGTTCTGGAGAACTAGAATTAAGTCTGAAATTACAGCACTCAAGAGCCTGTTCACTTCTTGGGCACTTGAGATAAAGTCTTCAAAAACATCTTGAAAATTCTGAAGTGCTGTAACAATAGTAACTGCAGAATTAGCTGGTGAAAGAAACATCTGCTGGAGAGTAAGCTTTAAGAAGGCCAGGAGTTTTGATATTCATTGCCTAGAATAGTGCCCAGAATATAGTTGGGTTTTTTTTATAAGTAGTTGATGCATGAACTCCTCATTGCCAAATTCAGACTTAACCTGAAGAAAGTAGGGAAAACCAGTAGACCATTCCGGTATCACCTAAATCAAATCCCTTATGATTATACAGCAGAAATGAGAAATAGATTTAAGGGACTAGATCTGATAGACACAGTGCCTGATGAATTATGGACGGAGATTTGTGACATTGTACAGGAGACAGGAATCAAGACCATCCCCAAGAAAAAGAAATGCAAAAAAGCAAAATGGCTGTCTGAGGAAGCCTTACAAATAGCTCTGAAAAGAAGAGAAGCAAAAAGCAAAGGAGAAAAGGAAAGATATACCCAATTGAATGCAGAGTTCCAAAGAACAGCAAGGAGAGATAAGAAAGATCAGTGCAAAGAAATAGAGGAAAACAATAGAATGGGAAAGACTAGAGATCTCTTCAAGAAAATTAGAGATACCAAGGGAACATTTCATGCAAAGATGGGCTTGATAAAGGACAGAAATGGCACGGACCCAACAGAAGCAGAAGATATTAAGAAGAGGTGGCAAGAATACACAGAAGAACTGTTAAAAAAAAAAAATCTTCACAACCCAGATAATCACGATGATGTGATCACTCACCTAGAGCCAGACATCCTGGAATGTAAAGTCAAGTGGGCCTTAGGAAGCATCACTACGAACAAAGTTAGTGGAGGTGATGGAATTCCAATTGAGCTATTTTAAATCCTAAAAGATGATACTGTGAAAGTGCTGCCCTCAATATGCCAGCAAATTTGGAAAACTCAGCAGTGGCCACAGGACTGCAAAAGGTCTGTTTTCATTCCAATCCCAAAGAAAGGCAATGCCAAAGAATGCTCAAACTACCACACAATTGCACTCATCTCACACGCTAGTAAAGTAATGCTCAAAATTCTCTAAGCCAGGCTTCAACAATACATGAACTGTGAACTACCAGATGTTCAAGCTAGTTTTAGAAATGGCAGAGGAACCAAAGATCAAATTGCCAACATCCAATGGATCATCAAAAAAGCAAGAGAGTTCCAGAAAAACATGTATTTCTGCTTTATTGACTATGCCAAAGTCTTTGACTGTGTAGATCACAATAAACTGTGGAAAATTCTGAAACAGGTGGGAATACCAGACCACCTGACCTACCTCTTGAAAATCTGTATGCAGGTCAGGAAGCAACAGTTAGAACTGGACATGGAACAACAGACTGGTTCCAAATAGGAAAAGGAGTATGTCAAGGCTGTATATTGTCACCCTGTTTATTTAACTTCTATGCAGAGTACATCATGAGAAACGCTGGGCTGGATGAAGCATAAGCTGGAATCAAGATTGCCAGGAGAAATATCAATAACCTCAGATATGCAGATGACACCATCTTTATGGCAGAAAGTGAAGAAGAACTAAAGAACCTCTTGATGAAAGTAAAAGAGGAGAGTGAAAAAGTTGGCTTAAAGCTCAACATTCAGAAAACTAAGATTATGGCATCCGGTCCCATCACTTTATGGCAAATAGATGGGGAAATAGTGAAAACAGTGACAGACTATATTTTTCTGGGCTCCAAAATCACTGCAGATGGTGATTGCAGCCATGAAATTAAAAGACACTTACTCCTTGGAAGGAAAGTTATGGCCAACCTCGACAGCATATTAAAAAACAGAGACGTTACTTTGCCAACAAAGATCTGTCTAGTCAAATGGTTTTTCCAGTAGTCATGTATGGATGTGAGAGTTGGACTATAAAGAAAGTTGAGCACCAAAGAATTGATGCTTCTGAACTGTGGTGTTGGAGAAGACATTTGAGAGTCCCTTGAAATGCAAGGAGATCCAACCAGTCCATCCGAAAGGAAATCAGTCCTAAGTGTTCATTGGAAGGACTCATGCTGAAGCTGAAACTCCAATACTTTGGCCACTCAAGTGGCCAATACTCAAAGAGTCGGACATGACTGAGCAACTGAACTGAACTGCTAAATTAAAGGATAAAAAGAAAAGAGGACACAGTGAATTTAAAACTCTTTGTTATTGTTGTTTTTCAGTCAGTAAGTCATGTCCAACTCTTTGCGACCCCATGGACTGCAGCACACCAGACCTCTCTGTCCATCACCAACTCCCAGAGTTTACTCAAACTCCTGTCCATTGAGTCAGTGATGCCATCCAACCATCTCATCCTCTGTCGTCCCCTTCTCCTCCCACCTTCAATCTTTCCGAGCATCAGGGTCTTTTCAAATGAGTCAGCTCTTCGCATCCCGTGGCCAAAGTATTGGAGTTTCAGCTTCAGCATGAGTCTTTCCAATGAATATTCAGGACTGATTTCCTTTCGGATGGACTGGTTGGATCTCCTTGCAGTTCAAGGGACTCTCAAGAGTCTTCTCCAACACCACAGCTCAAAAGCATCAATTCTTCAGCACTCAAGCTTTCTTTATAGTCCAACTCTCACATCCATACATGACCACTGGAAAAATCATAGCTTTGACTAGATGGACCTTTGTTGGCAAAGTAATGTCTCTACTTTTTAATATGCTGTCTAGGTTGGTCATAGCTTTTCTTCCAAGGAACACATGTCTTTTAATTTCATGGCTGTAGTCACTGTCTCCAGTGATTTTAGAGCCCAAGAAAATAAAATCTGTCACTGCTTCCACTTTTTCTCCTTCCATTTGCCATAAAGTGATGGGACCACATGCCGTGATCTTAGTTTTTTTAATGTTGAGTTTCAGGCCAGCCTTTTCACTCTACTCTTTCACTCTCATCAAGAGGCTAATTAGTTCCTCTTCACTTTCTGCCTTTAGAGTGGTATCATATCCATATCCAAGGTTGTTGATATTTCTCCCAGCAATCTTGATTCCAGCTTGTGTTTCATCCACTTCATCATTTGTCATGATTTACTCTGCATAGAACTTAAATAAGCAGGGTGACAATATACAGCCTTGTTGTATTCCTCTCCCAATTTTGAACCAGTTTTGTGTTCCATTTCTGGTTCTCACTGTTGCTTCTTGACCTGCATACGGGTTTCTTGGGAGGCAGATAAGTTGGTCTGGTATTCTAATATCTTTAAGAATTTGCCAGTTTGTTGTGATCCACACAGTCAGATACTTTAGTGTTGTACAGGAGGCAGTGATCAAAACCATCCTCAAGAAAAAGAAATGAAAGAAAGCAAAGTGGTTGTTTGAGGAGACTACAAATAGCTGAGAAAAGAAGAGAAATGAATGGCAAAGGAGAAAGGGAAAGATTTATCCAATAATATAGAGTTCCAGAGGATAGAAGGGAGAGATAAGAAAGCAAAGCCTTCTTAAGTGAACAATGCAAAGAAATAGAGGAAAACAATAGAATGCAAAGGCTAGAGATCTCTTGAAGAAAACTGGAGATATCAAGGGAACATTTCATGCAAGAATGGGCATTAAAATGGAAATAGTAAGGACCTAACAGAAGCAGAAGACATTAAGAAAAGGTGGCAAGAATACACAAAAGAACTATACAAAATAGGTCTTAATGACTCTAATCAGATGGTGTGGCCACTCCCTTAGAGCCAGACATCCTGGAGTATGAAGTCAAGTGGGCCTTAGGAAGCGTCACTATGAACAAAG
Organism: Muntiacus reevesi; assembly: GCF_963930625.1. Classification (NCBI taxonomy): domain Eukaryota; kingdom Metazoa; phylum Chordata; class Mammalia; order Artiodactyla; family Cervidae; genus Muntiacus; species Muntiacus reevesi. The sequence continues at coordinate 84,623,215 of NC_089256.1, read as the reverse complement.
TTAGTGAAGGTAATGGAATCTTGGCTTAGCTATTTCAAATCCTAAAAGATGATGCTATTATAGTGCTGTACACTCCATATGTCAGCAAATTTGGAAAACTCAGCTGTGGCCACAGGACTGGAAAAGGTCAGTTTTCATTCCAGTCCCAAAGAAGTGCAATGCCAAAGAATGTTCAAACTTCCATACAATTGCACTCATTTTAAACTCTCAATGTTCTTGAGAGTTATAGGGTTGGCCTGGGTCTCATGTCCTTCACTGTGTTCTTTGAACTTGGTCAGTGACCTTCCAAATGTTAAGTTTTAGTGAGGTTAGAGGTTATATACGTAAAAATGCCTAGTACATGCATGCATGCCAAATCTCTTCAGTCTTACTTTTTTGCTACCCTGTGGAGTCTTGCCTGCCAGGCTCCTCTGTCCATGGGATTCTCCAAGCATGAATACTGAAGTGGGTTGCCATGTCTCCTTCCAGGGGATCTCCCAACCCAGGGATCAAACCCATGTCTCCTCTGTTCCTGCATTGGCATGCGGTTATTTACCACTAGTGCCATGCCTACTACATAGAGGTGCTCAATAAATAATTAATTTTTATAGGGAGATATATTAGGGTGATGGCAAGAATATACACTTTGGAGTAGGACTAATTTTGATTTGAGTTGACTAGGCAATCACCAAATCTCTCTGGGTTTTCCATATGTAATGTGGAGATAAACATCTCAGTATACAGAGTTGTTATACGGATTAAGTAAGAAAATGTATGTGAAGCACTGAAAGCAATGCCTGGAACATAAGTACAGACAGGAGCTATTATCCTAATAGGTTATTTTCCCTTTACTTGGCCCATCTTATTCCTCTGACCTATGAATGGATTGTGCATTATATACACCAGGCACATGCTACCTTGGGGCCTTTGCACTGGCCTGGAATGCTTTTCTCATAGATGTCCACTTCCTTCCAGTGGTTCTGCTCAAACTCACCATCTCAGTGAGACCCACACAGATCTCCTTGTTTAAAACTGCATTCCTCCATTCCCCTTGCCCTGCTCAGGTTTTGCTCCTAACACCTGTCACCTTTCAACGTACGTACGACTTTCCATGGTGGCATTTTTCATTCAGCCCATTCACAAGATATAAGCTCCAGGACAACAGCAATTCTTGTCTGTTTTGTTCACCAACACCTCAGTGTCTGGATAAGTTTCTGACTAGGGTAGGCACTCAATAGATATTTGTAAAGTTATGTTGATTTTTAAAGTATCTCCACTAAATTTTACAATTTTTAATATGAGTGCATTATTTAGTTTGTTCACATGATTTTGAGATATAATAACCTGCTTTCATCTGCATCTCTGTATGGCCCATCACCCACATTCCATGCAAATAACTCCTACTAGCAAAAACTCCAGGCACTCTGCCCAGTTCGATTTCTGGCTGTGTTAATTTTGGCAACTTTCTTAGCTTCTCTGTATCTTGGTTGCATTACCTGTAAATGGAGATAAAAACAATCACTACTCCACAAAAATCATGTGGATTTAATGAGTTAATGTACATGAAGTGCCTACCATAGTACCTGGCATACGTTCAGTACATATGATCTATTGTGATTCTATTTACAAGACAGTCCAGGGCCCTCTCCCCACAGGCCTGCTTTGCAATTCTATTTTCCCCTGCTCCGGCTCCTACCTGTTACCCACCTGATCTGAAACTGTGAGATCTCTTTAGCATCTGCTCTCCCCTTTCCTCTACTAACATTTTTTAAGCATTTGCCATGAGGCCCAAACTGCTTTTAGAAGCTCCAGGTAACACCCTGAACTAACCGATGCTTGAAATAAAGCTTAAATGTTTCAACAGTGCAATGCTAAGAAAAATTTCCCCATGGGAACAAAAGGGGAAAACTTCCCACAAACTGCTTTATTTGACCTTAATTCAAAACTGTTTTAATACTATCATTTATCACCAATAACTTACCCCCTTTCATTTAAGTTTTTTTTTTTAGCCTTCTTAACATCTTGGGTTGTATTATTTTAAACAGAAAATAATTTCAGTTCTTCTAAAACAATTTTTTTGCCTTAAAACTAATTAAGAATATCCCTAATATGTATATGCTCTCTGAACTTTATTCTGAGGCTGGAGAAAAAAAATATCCTCTTCCTCGGAAGGGCTATGAGGTCTTAACCTGGGCTGTAAAGGTTGCCCAACCTCACGTCATCAGTCTCAGGATGGAGATAGGGGTTGGGAATCAAAGAACTTGGCTAAAGGTGGGGAGGTAAAAGGTCCAAAGGATTAAATTTCCTGCTCCCAAAATAACCCTGAGTATTCCTGCCACCTCCAAATCAGGCCCTGCACACTTCTTCATGCTGGCAGAGTGCCACTCTGCTGGCCCAATCCCAGGAGGCCCTGTGCGGCTATGGGTAACACTCTATCTCCATGTGACAGCCCTCTGCAGAGGCTGGGTAGCCCACTTAGTTAAGGATCCTTAGTTAAGGATGGACATGCAACATGCATTTTCTCTCTTCTTAGACCCCTAATCATTCTTCTCGTTCTCTAATATTCTCTCTCTCTTCTCCTCCACATTTTTATAGGCTCCTGCAACGCCTCAGGACCGTGTTTTCCAGGCTCAGCAATGTGAGAACCACTGTCATGATACCACCTCCCTCTCACCCACCCCCCAACATATCCACATCTCACCTGCGCTATTTCCTTAAATTAGCATATGGTTTCACTTACATGTTGAAACTTTTAAACTTTCACTTAAGTTACTGCTTTAAGACCGCTTTCCTTTCCATAAACAGAAGGCTCATATATAAATATAATTAAAACAAAAATACACCCTAATGGAATTTTAGTTGGCTATGGCTGCTTGCTGCAGTCCTACCTTTAGGTTAAGGAATGCTGGAGAAGTGTTGAAGACACACCAGCACCAAAGTGAGGCTTGCTCCTTGAAACAGACTGGAAAGAGGATGGAAGAGAGCAACATTCTCGTCTTATTTTTAAATACCATGTATATGTAAAGCTTAAGCATTTCCTACTTGGGAAACACTGCTTTCAGGTTAGGCTCACAAAAGAGAAATTTGTTGAAATCTAACAGGCCTCATCCCATTTCCCTAAAGTACTGAGTCACACTATTTACTAAATGTACTCAAAAACTTTTTGCACATCTCTCCTTATTGTTCACAGCGTTAGGTCAACCACCACAGTGTGTTTCCGACAGGACTCTGCTGTGGATCACAAAATGAGGCCGGTAAAGGGGTCTTCGGATGCAGTGGAGCCCAAATCTTGACCCATCTCCATCTTCCCGAAAAGAGCATTTTCGAGGCCGAGGGCGATTTACCCAAGGTCACACAGAGGGTAGACTAATTTCTGTGTTCCTGGAGCCCAGAGAACGAGCTATCTTGTCCGACGGGAGGCTTCATGTTGGGTTGCCCGGCTGGCTCTTGGACAAGCCTCTAGCCTGCACCGTGTTGCCCGTGGTTGCCATGGCAGCGGCACACTGTTTCCCCGCCTCGTCTTGGTGACGTTATGGGATCTGCGCCCAATAGGAAAGCAGCTCCGCGTCAAGCACCGCCTTTCGCGACGGCCACGGCCTTTGCGGCTGGGAGAGCAGCGTTGATAGTGCTGGGCAGGCTGGCTCGGGTCGCGGCCGCGGCGAGTTACATCGTTTGCCAGTCTGTCCGCGAACGCCGCTGCCCGGGACAGAGCCAGGATGTTCGGGATGCTGAGCAGCAGCTTTGAGGATGATCCCTTCTTCTCGTGAGTGTCGGGGGCGGGAGGCCGCGGTCGCGCAGGAACTCGGAGATCTTGAGAGGAGCTATTTTAAGGGGAAAGTCAGTTAAAACGCCAGAGAAGGAGAGAGAGAATTCGGGTGACTCCAGGAGACAGTTTGAGGCAGACTCGGGGGTCGTGAAAGGGAAGGGAGAAGAAGATATAGGGGCGCGTGAGGGAAAGGAGAGCAGGATTTGGAAAGGAAGAGAAATTTGGGGGCGTGAGGTGAGGAGAGGTCTAGGCAGGCTTCCCCGCCCAACCGACCCCCGTGCGAGCTGCTCTCAACTCGGCCCGGTTTCGGGTACCTGGCGCCCCCTAACCTCTGCCGCTGGCGCTCGGAGTCCCGCCTTCGCCGCTGCAGAGGCTTTGCAGGGGACGGTAACTGCCTCTCGGTGGAACTTCTGGAGAGAATTATACTCTCAGGGCCCTTTCGACACCTGCTTCTACTCCAAAAGAGAGGCAGGGAATGTTTAATAAGATGGAAAGTCTTCGACAAGGGAAGCGTTTTCTAAAAGAGTATTTTCCAAAATATGTGTTTCTAAGAGCATTGCAGAGTTTTGCTGTCTCTCCCTGGAAGCCGTTGGAAGTTGCCAGGTGCAGTTTGTTTCCTTTCTTGCTATGTTACAAAGGTAGCCGTGTTTGGAAAGGGACTCCTCTTCCTATTAAAAGTGCAAGTAGGACAGAAAAACAGAGGGTGCATTTAACACCTCAGGTAAACAAGTGTCAAGCCCCGTGAACGGTTTCAAGTGAGATCCTGTGATGTCTAAAGAGGAAGCCATCCAGAAAATAGTTATTTAATTATGATCTAGTTTTCTAGGGTGTCCTGGGTTTTGTATTTTCTATAGTTCTTTCTTTGATGGTTATATAAACGTGTAACACAATCTAGTTGGATCCCTAAAACAGGAAGGTTTATGTTATTTTTTTACCCAAATGTTTTGCCAGTTTGAGTTTTGACTTGCTGTCCTAATTTATTTTGATCACTTAAATTCTCTGTGCAACTTGGACACCATCTTTTTAAAAGGTTGAAATGTTACTAGTTTACTACATCGATTTGTTTTTAAAAGAAAATATTATTTTGACTTAAATGTAATAGTACTATATTAAAACCAAATAACATAAAGGTAACAACTGAGAGAAAATTAACAGTAGAAAAGATGAAATTATTAATATTTAAAAACCAGAATTATTTATATTTTATTCTAAAGGTTATTCATTATAATTAAGGGGTGTATAATGTAAGTCACTCAGTTGTGTCCAACTCTTTGCAGCCTCACAGACTATAGCCCGCCAGGCTCCTCTGTCCATGGAATTCTCTAGGCAAGAATTCTGGAGTGGGTAGCCATTCCCTTCTCCAGGGATCTTCCCCACCCAGGGATCAAACCCAGGTCTCCTGCATTGCAGGCGTGTTCTTTACCATCTAAGCCACCAGGGAAGCCAAGGAGTGTGTGGGCTCAGGTAAATTTATCACGTTGTTTTAGTTAATGTGTTTAGGAGCAGTTGTGACATTTATGAACAATGTCATTTTAACAAATTTCAAAGTTTGTATTATCATTTGCTCTTTTAAAAGCCTGTGAGAGTAGGGACTAAATATATCCATAGTTTAGTTGAGCTGTTGAAGTGGTTCTTATGTAATTGTGACCTCACTACAATGGGCAGCAGTTAAGAAGATTATGACAGCTTTTGAGTTGTATTGTCTTGATGATATCAAAAGAGCAATGGCCCTAACTAAACTAATGTATGATTAGTACTTCCTTTAAAACATCTAGCAAAAGTGTAATTTAAACTCTTGGATGCCTCTTTCTGAGCAAAGGCAGTGAACCCAAGAGGCAGGGTCAGAAATAGTAACAGAACACAAATAGTAGGCATACAGCAAAGAACACTCTTCCCCTGCACTTAGGATGGACAGGACCGTCAGTTACATGGCTGTAGGTTTTTCAGTCGTCATTCTCTGTAGCCGTCTTCAAATCCAGGCAGCCATATCATAGAGATTTGGGGTAAAATTAACTTTATAAAACTGACTTATTTCTTTGCTCCACAACTGGTAATATAGAGAGTAAAAATAATTAGGGGAGATAAGAAAGAGAATGTGAGTTTATATTTATTTCAAGTAAAAAAGTAAATTTTATTTATTTTCAAGTAAATTTTCAAGTAAATTTCAAATATTTATTTCATTTGACTCACCCCTTTTACCCAAACCCCAAACAAAATGAGTATCCATTACTTAATATGTCAAGCATAAGGAATTGATAAAAGTGACAGAGTCATTATTAAATCATCCACTGACCTTAAGGAACACAGAGGGGGTTCCATGCCCTGTATCTTTTATATAATTATTATCCCTATTGCTCACATTATGTATCTGGTCATTGGGTTGCCTGGTGGCTATTTTAATGTCTGACATGTAGAAAATGTTCAAGAGATACTATTTAATGACAATCTAGTGTCTTTTACTCTCTGTCTTATAGTTAATATGGTATAGTTGATTGTTGGATCGCTGAAAGTGATTACGTTTGGTCCACAATTTACAGTGGTTCCACTTAACATTTTTCAACTTGACGGTGTGAAAACAATACACATTAAATACAAACCATACTTTCAGTTTTGAGTGTTAATCTTTTCCCTGGCTCGCGACTTGTGATACAATACTTTCAAAAGGTGCGAAGGAGCAGGGGTAGCAAGCCTCAGGTGCGTCAGCCACGAGATCATGACAGTGGACAGCCCATACACTTACAGGCATTTGGTTTTTCACTTTTAGTACACTATTCAATAAATTACATGAGGAATTCAATACTTCATTACAAAATAGGCTTTGTGTTGGATAGTTTTGCCCAACTGCAGGCGAGTGTAAGTGTTCTGAGCACATTTAAGGTTTAAGGTACACTAGACTAAGCTATGATGTTTCATAGCTCAGGTGTATTAAATGCATTTCGACAGCCTTATTTTCAACTTCCGATAGATTTATGAGGATGTAGGCTTCCCAGGTGGCTCAGAGGTTAAAGCGTCTACCTGCAATGTGGGAGACCTGGGTTCGATCCCTGGGTTGGGAAGGTCCCCTGGAGAAGGAAATGGCAACCCACTCCAGTATTCTCGCCTGGAGAATCCCAGGGACGGAGGAGCCTGGTGGGGTGGCCCTGTGGACGGGGTCACAAAGAGTCGGACACGACTGAGCAACTTAACTAACTAACTAACTAACCCCATTACAGCTTCCCAGGTGGCGCTAGTGGTGAGAAACTACCTGCCAACGCAGGAGACATAAGAGAGGAGGGTTGGATCCCTGGGTTGGAAATATCCCCCGGAGGAGGAAATGGCAACCCACCCTAGTAGTCTTGCCTGGAGAATCCCATGAACCAGAGGAGCCTGGCGGACTGCAGTCCACGGGGTCACAAACAGTCCGACACGACTGACTGACTTCATACACACACAACCCCATCATGAGTGGAGGATGATCTGTATTTGCATTCAATAGGTGCCATTGTTGATGTTGGCACTTTCTAATTTAAACACTGTCCACGGGATATTCAGGCAAGAATTCTGGAGTGGGTTGTCATTTTCTTCTCCAGAGGACCCTGCTGACCCAGGAATCCAATCCGCATTTCCTCCATTGTGTCGGACTCTTTTACCACTGAACCGCTGGGAAACCCAGTTTAAACGCTACCGTTTTCTAAATAATTCACTAATTCGGAATCAAGGATATCAATCATAAGCACACTCTCCAAATTTACTTAATTAATCAAAAGTAGGAGGACAAAAAGTATATACTTCTTGAATATAAAATTAGAATTATTAAGTAAATTGAGGCTAGTAAAATATGGTATCAAATTGTCAAACATTTTAGAGATTTGAGTAAAAAACAAAATCTAGTTTTGAATCCAAGTATATTTGTTTTTAATGTTTACCTTTCTATAACAGCACGTTAAATTCATGAGAAAATTGAAGAGAAATTTTAAAAGTGATAAAGTTTGGTGTTTTATTGTATGCTTGGGACTTTGAGGGGTTTCCTTATATGTTTCAGAGCTGAAGTTATTTCAGTGAAAATTGCCTCACAGTATATATTCGCAGACACCTTTTCAAATAAATAATACTTGTAATTTGGTTAAAAACACAAAGGTTAAAAGCTAGCACTTCCTGGCATGCAGAGTTGGGTTTGTTTTTTTTTTTTTTAATCATCTTATCTTTACCTTTTTTTAAATGTAGATACACATATTTATTTATGGGTTTTGCAAGGGAATATGGATTGCAATTTATTTTCTAGCTCTCTACTGTGGTTTTCTCTGTGGACATGTTTGGTGCCAAATTTCATTCTGTTTGATTGTGGTTTGTGTCAGCAATCCTGAAAGAGGCCATATAGTCATCATAGTAGTATAAGTAAATTTTTCCTTACTTAAATGAAAATGCATTCTCATGGAAAATCTGAATACTGAAAATTTCATTAAGGGACTTACGCACCCCAAGATTTTGGTTCAGTCAGTCAGTTCAGTCGCTCAGACATGTCTGACTCTTTAAGACCCCATGGACTGCAGCACACCAGGCCTTCCTGTCCATCACCAACTCCCAGAGTTGACTCAAACTCATGTCCATTGAGTCAGTGATGCCATCCAACCATCTCATCCTCTGTCGTCCCCTTCTCCTCCCACCTTCAATCTTTCCGAGCATCAGGGTCTTTTCAAATGAGTCAGTTCTTTGCAACAGGTGGCCAAAGTATTGGAGTTTCAGCTTCAGCATGAGTCCTTCCAATGAATATTCAGGACTGATTTCCTTTAAGATGGACTAGTTTGATCTCCTTGCAGTTCAAGGGACTCTCAAATGTCTTCTCCAACACCACAGTTCAAAAGCATCAATTCTTCAGTGCTCAGCTTTCTTTATAGTCCAGTTCTCACCTCCATACATGGCTATTGGAAAAACCATACCCTTGACTAAACATACCTTTGTTGGCAAAGTAATGTCTCTGCTTTTTAATATGCTGTCTAGGTTGGTCATGACTTTTCTTCCAAGGAGCAAGCGTCCTTTAAGTGTCTTTTAGATTTTGGTTACTATCATTATTTTGTTTCTATTTTCCATATATGGATTTTTTTTCTTCAAAATTAGAACCAAATTTTATGGTTATAAATAAATTATTTTCCTTAATATATACCATAAGCATTTTCCTAGTCTTTAGATATTCTTTCAAGCTTGAATTTAGTGTCTGCAAAATATTGCATCCTGTAAATATGCAAGGGCTTCCCTGGTGGCTCAGCTTATAAAGAGTCTGCCTGCAATGCGGGAGACCTAGGTTTGATTCCTGGGTTGGGAAGATCCCCTGGAGAAGGGAATGGCTACCCACTCCAGTATTCTGGCCTGGAGAATTCCATGGTCTGTATAGTCCATGGGATTGCGAAGAATCAGACACGACTGAGCAACTTTCACACTTCACTAGCTTAACAGGTATGCAGAGAATACTTTTCATATAAATATTTAATCATATTTCAAATTATTAATTTAGTTTATATACATGATATGACCTGTTCCTATTAATAGCTTTGCAAAGTGTCATCATATTTCCAGTATATTTTCCTAGAAGAATGAAACATTAATTTTCAAGAGAACAATATGAATAAGTAGAAAGAAGTAAAAACTCTTCTTACCTGAGAAAGAAAAGTATACAAAGTTAATTTTCAAAGTTTTAAAACCACTCCTTGCTTCCATTAGAGATTTACCCTTTGTTAAAAAAAATTCAAGCTTGAGCAGGAGAAATCTTAAAAGTCTTATTTCTAAGCACCTGCTGTTTTGGGTGGACATAAGTTGAACTCACTTCAGGATCCAGCTAGATTTCTTCCCAAATGGTCCAGACAGGTGCAAAAGCCAGACTGTGAACCCATTTTTTTAAGCAACCTTTTTTTGTGTGTCAACAAAGAGAAAAAAATGTTTTTGACATTTGTTCTATGTACAAATATACCTACTCCTATTTGAATAAAGAGAAACCTGGACACCATTTTTAATGAGCACATTTAGTACTGAATTTTTAGCCCAATTAGAAAAATAAATCTTATTAAATGTTATGTTTCTATAAAAAAGTAATAGCTGTTTAATTCTCATCTATTTACTGACCAAAACTAGTATTCCCTGAAATATCTTTCCTTGTTGAATTTGAATCTCATCCACGTATCTGAAGGGAACGCTGAGTGTTTTTTTAAGTACCTGCATTTTAATAAGAATGAATAGTTTAATATCCCCATCCTTGTACCCATATCCTAAACTCTGAATGTCCAGTGAGTATAGAGATCTCAGCAGAAGGAGACTCTTTTGAATCATTCATTTTGAAACATCAAGTAGTATAAAATTGTTTAATTCTACATAGTTCTATTTCTTTCTTATTCTTTAAAGATTTTTATCATGACACAGTTTGAATGTATATTACAAAAGTGTAAGGGTATAGTACTGGGTGTACCCCTTAATCAAAATTTCAATATATACACCTGCTTTACCCATCTCTATTGCTGCTGCTGTCTTTAAAGTGTTTTAAAACAAATTCCAGAGTTCTTGTATTTCACTCATATGTATTTTCAAATACATCTCTGAAAAATACTTTCATCACCACAATGCCATATTTACATCTAATAAGATTAACAATAATTCCAGTTTCTTGCTATCACCTGGCATTGAGTATCATCTGGATATGAAACACTTTGAAATAATCTGGTTTTGAGATAAAAACTAGGAATTATTTCTTAGACAACTCACTTATTGGTCTCAGAACTACTTGAAAGTCTGTACCTTTAAGTAACAACTGGGAAGATAACATACACCAATTTCTGATTCCTTAATTGTAAAGTAACTTTTGAACTTCAGGTCTTTATTTGGGAAAGCATAAAGCAACTCTCTTTCTGCCCACTAGTCTCACTGGGTGCCATTGATCTATTAAATTTTTAAATTGTCACAACTTCCTCATAGTGCTAGTTGCCTCTAATTCTGCTGAAATAGTGATTTTCAAACTTTTTAACAGGTGGCAAATCTAAGAACAGTAATCTGTTACATTTCCCTTGCCCATCACTCCTATCAGTAAGCCAGATCCAAAACTTTATCCTACAAGAATTCATGGGAAGATAATCTTATTTATGGCATTTTTCTGCATTGTATGTGTAATATTTTTCCTTGATCATTCCTAAATATATTAGAGTCTGCTTTTAGCTAGAAAGAATGAAATATGAATAATCTCTAAATAAACCTAAATGCTCTAGTGTCTTCATTTTATTATATTTCCTAAGTGAATTTAGGGCAAGCGTATTTCTGTAGTTAAATACTGAATGTTACTAATTTGGTTGAGAGTAGCTTAATTTTTGGACTCCTGTTGAAAAATTGTCTTCTGCTACACTAAGAGCATGCTCAACCTGCACACACTGGGGAGCCCTTTCCTTTGATGACTTTGTGTAAAATTTGTCAGCAGGAGGGAGGCTGAAAAGTAGGGGAATGTCCCCAAGTGGATGAGTATATAAAGGACAAGAGGGAGGACAGCAAGAGAGCAAATGAAGAAGTAAGATTACTGACTTGTTACAGTTTTTTAGTACATGGATCTATCATCCAGACTAGCACTGGTCCTACTGCAGAGGTGGTTAAAAGTTATTGTGTTGGTCAGGTATGCAGAGAAGCTGCTAGTTATCATTTGTAAATATATTTCTTTTTCTTCTTAACCAGTTTCCTTTAGAACAATTGATACTGCACAGGAATAAACAGATGTGAAGAAACAAAACGGTCAGGAAACACTCTCATAAACAGCCCTCCTATTAGATTTATTTGTTGAGAATAGATTATAATTGCTGGAAATCCTTTAGACGAGTTAAAAACACTCACCTTTACACCATTTATAGTAAAATTGATATAATCATTTGAAACATTCTACAATACAGATTTCTACATTCAATTTTCAAAAATTACGCTCAAGTTGAATTAGGGCCATAAGACTTGAGAACTACATATTTTTGGAGCAAAGTTCTGTCTTAGCATATAATTAAAACTGATACTTTACTAAAAACAGTTAGGAAATGTATTTATTGAAACAAAACTTAGTAACATCTTACCATGAATACCAAAATCTGACAAGCTTTAGGGTTTTCATAAAGATAAATTAGTACTCAGTTGTGTCCGACTCTGCAACACCATGGACGGAGCCCACCAGGCTCCTCTGTCCATGGGATTTTCCAGCAAGAATACTGGAGTGGATTGCCATTTCCTTCTCCACACAGAAATATATTGGTGTACTTTATTTTACATTTGAGTGAGAGTTGCCAAAAAATAAGCTTTATTACTGTTATGGAAAAAAACCTCATTTATACAGTCTGAACTGAACATTTACATTGGATTTAATTGTAGAAGTTTTCCCCCATTTCAATTTTCCATATTTACACATGCACTATAAGACTTTTAAAAGTGAGAAAACTCTCATTTTAAGATGTAATAACATCCAATATCCAGCAATTACGACCTTTATAAAGTATCAAAGTGCTTTGCATTTTCAAAAATGTTTTTTTAACTCCTTTTGTCTCTTTAACAAGCATATTAGCGCCAGATCATTCTTTGCAGTATTAAGCTGCCTGCGTGTTAAATTCCAACATTTACACTTACATGATTGCATGTATTTTCAATAGTGATTCTTTCATCGCACACCGAGATAGTATGCAACAGATGATGAGAAGTTTTTCTGAACCTTTTGGAAGAGACATGCTCAGCATCTCTGATAGGAGAGGAAGAGCTCGTAACCGTATGGGACGTGAGGATGAAGAAAATTCCTTGACTGTAAGTTCTTTATTTTAAAGATAGTGAAGAAAAGTATTACAGAAGAGCTTATCTCTGATAATAGGATAGGATTAATGTTATAGAAATAACCCTTATACACAGGGAAGGACCTGTTGAAAAGCAGAATTCTTTGACAATGAAGTGTTAACTGTATAGAATTGCACTGTGATACCAAAACTGTTAGCACCATAGGGTTATATGTTATAAGCCAAACTTAAGACATTGTTTTCCATGTGAACCATGGAAGGAAGAAAAACCATGATAAGGTTTTTCTCACCTTATCATTTACTCCCATGTCTTAAATTAGGACAGTCATGGAAATATCCTTGCATGCAACACTTTTTCTTCTTGCTTTAAAATAGCATCCAAAACTGTAGTATAATGCTTTTTATCTACTGGACCAGGAAAACCCAATCTACTCCTTGGCTACCTTGGGCCTTCAAAACTTAGATTAACTTTTAAAAGTTAATTTTAAAAGTTATTCAAAAGACTTGTAGAACTACAGTAAATATTCAGAAGTCTTGTCTGAGAGCACAATTAAAAGGTTACAAACAAACAACAAAAACCTCAGGATATTTATATACCTTAGCTGTTTTCTTTTCTGCTTATTTGTGCTACTTTTTCAGCCTCAAGAATGGCAGTTCTAGAACAACAAATCCACAGGAGTTTCTAAAAAATAAATCTCTACAGTTCAAATGTAGAGCTTTGGACCTCAGTAAACATTTTTTAACGTATTTCTTTTTAATTGAAGGATAATTGCCTTATAATATTGTGTTGGTTTCTGCCATCCATCAACATGAATCAGCCATAGGTGTACCTATGTCATCCCCCTCGTGGCGCTGTCTCCCTCTCCCCACCCCATCCCACCCCCTCTAGGTTGTCAGAGCCCCAGATTGAGTTCCCTGAGTCATAAGCAAATCCCCACTGGCTGTCTGTTTCACACATGGTAGTGGATATGTTCGCATGCTACTCTCAATAAACATTTTGAAGTGGTCAATTGAGAAACTTCCAGGATTTTATATTTTCTATTTGTAACAATCTTGTTGTTAAATAGAGCAAAATGTTTCAAATACTCCTAAGAAGTTTGATAGATAAAATTACATTTGCCATTTAAATGAAAGTAATCTTCATATTCTTTTTTACATACATGTTATTCCAATATATATATTAGTTTCATTCCAATTATTTTTAAATTTGTTAGTGTGGTCATTATGTTTATTTTTTAGTTTTAGGACTATAAATTTCCATAAAAATCTAAAATTAAGCCCAAAGGAAAGAACTGTCAAAGAGAGCAGAAAAATCAAATATGGCATTCTGAAGTTTTATCTTTCCCATGAGCACTGAAGAATTTTATATATCCTTATAACCGTAGCAAGGAAGGAGCAGGGCTGGACATAGTGCTTTGTGCTGATATTTGCATGCATAAATGAGCTGCTTGTAGCCTTTGTGCAAAAAGTGGGAGGTGACTGTTTTATTCCCTTGTTAGCACAAAAAGGAGATCTGTTTATAATTCAGCTGTAAAGTTCTTAGTGAGGATGCCTAAGCTGTAACTCTGCTGGCTATCCATTAGAAGAAGAAATGTTTTTTTCCTGAGAACCTGTGCTTCAAAAATCTGAATGTTTAATGAGCTGGAATAAGAAATATATAACCAATAGAAGGATAAATTTATTTGAAACTGTAGTTTATCTGATTCATAATTTAGAACAATTTGTATTTTAGCTTGCTTCATATTTGTCTTGCCCAGGTGGCTTGAAATCAAGTTTTGAGAAACCAAAAAGCCCACATAGCTGAACTACTATGGCTGCATAAATGTGATGATTTCATAAGGAAAGTTAAGTAAGAAAACAATTCTGAATACAAAGAAGACCAAGACCAATATTTGAATGAAAAACTAAAATAGTTGCTACCGAGTTCAGTTTCTAGTGGCATAAATTAACTTTTGTCTAAGATGATTAAATCAGCTCCCTTATTATTAATCAAATCCCTTACAATTGTACAATGCAAGTGACAAATAGATTCAAGGGATTAGATCTGATAGAGTGCCTAAAGAACTATGGACAGAGATTCGTGACATTGTACAGGAGGCAGTGATCAAGACCATCCCCAAGAAAAAGAAAGGCAAAATGGCTGTCTGCGGAGGCCTTACAAATAGCCGAGAAAAGAAGAGAAGCGAAAAGCAAAGGAGAAAAGAAAAGATATAGCCATTTGAATGCAGAGTTCCAAAGAATAACACGGAGAGATGAGAAAGCCTTCCTCAGTGATCAGTGCAAAGAAATAGAGGAAAACAATAGAATGGGAGACTAGAGATCTCTTCAAGAAAATCAGAGATACCAAGGGAACATTTCATGCAAAGATGGGCACAATAAAGGACAGAAAGGTCCATACCATGGACCTAACAGAAGCAGAAGATATTAAGAAGAGGTGGCAAGAGTACACAGAAGAACTATACAAAAAAGATTTTCATGACCCAGATAATCACGATGGTGTGATCACTCACCCAGAGCCAAACATCCTGGAGTGTGAAGTCAGGTGGGCCTTAGGAAGCATCACTACGAACAAAGCTACTGGAGGTGATGGAATTCCAGTTGAGCTATTTCAAATCCTAACAGAAGATGCTGTGAAAGTGCTGCACTCAATAGTCCAGCAAATTTGGAAAACTCAGCAGTGGCCACAGGACTGGAAAAGGTCAGTTTTCACTCCAATCCCAAAGAAAGGCAATGCCAAAGAATGTTCAAAATACCGCACAATTGCACTCATCTCACCTGCTAGCAAATAATGCTCAAAATTCTCCAAGCCAGGCTTCAACAGTACGTGAACCGAGAACTTCCAGATGTTCAAGCTGGTTTTAGAAAAGGCAGAGAGGAACCAGAGATCAAATTGCCAAC
The DNA here is from genome assembly GCF_963930625.1 of Muntiacus reevesi. Taxonomy (NCBI): domain Eukaryota; kingdom Metazoa; phylum Chordata; class Mammalia; order Artiodactyla; family Cervidae; genus Muntiacus; species Muntiacus reevesi. Next base: position 84,607,810 of record NC_089256.1, on the reverse strand, counting down.
ATCCCTTGGATCATTGAAAAAGCAAGTGAGTTCCAGAAAAACATCTATTTCTGCTTTATCGACTACACCAAAAGCTTTGACTGTGTGGATCACAACAAACTGTGGAAAAAAGAGATGGGAATACCAGACCACCTTACCTGCCTCCTGCGAAACCTGTATGCAGGTCAAGAAGCAACTTAGAACTGGACATGGAACAACAGACTGGTTCCATATAGGAAAAGGAGTACATCAAGGCTGTATATTGTCACCCTGCTTATTTAACTTAAATGCAGAGTATATCATGCGAAATGCCGGGCTGGATGAAGCATAAGCTGGAATCAAGAAATATCAATAACCTCCAATACTCAGATGACACCGCCCCTATGGCAGAAAGTGAAGAAGAACTAAAGAGCCTCTTGATGAAAGTGGAAGAGGAGAGTGAAAAAGTTGGCCTAAAACTCAGCATTTAGAAAACTAAGAACATGGCATCTGGTCCCATCACTTCATGGCAAATAGATGGGGAAACAATGGAAACTGTGAGAGACTTTGTCTTTTGGGGCTCCAAAATCACTGCAGTCATGAAATTAAAAGACGCTTGCTCCTTGGAAGGTAAGTTATGACCAACCTAGACAGCATATTAAAAAGCAGAGACATTACTTTCCCAGCAAAATTCTGTTTAGTCAAAGCTGTGGTTTTTCCAGTGGTCATGTATGGATGTGAGAATTGGACTATAAAGAAAGCTGAACATCAAAGAATTGATGCTTTCGAACTGTGGTGTTGGAGAAGACTTTTGAGGTCCCTTGGACTGCAAGGAGATCCAACCAGTCAATCCTAAAGGAAGTCAACCCTGAATATTCATTGGAAGGACTGATTCTGAAACTGAAACTCCAATACTTTGGCCACTTGATGTGAAGGACTGACTTCATTGGAAAAGACCCTGATCCTGGTAAAGACTGAAGGCGGGAGGAGAAGAGGACGACAAAGGATGAGATGGTTGGATGGCTTCACCGACTCGATGGACATGAGTAGAGCAAGCTCCAGGAGTTGGTGATGGACAGGGAAGCCTGGTGTGTTGCAGTCCATGGGATTCCAGAGTTGAACATGACTGAGGGAATGAACTGAACTGAAGATGATGAACCATAGGTGTAGGCTAAAATCTGTGTGTAGCATTATTCAATAGAATGCTCTGGACGATTTAAATGTTCTGAATCCACCCTATGGTTAGCTACATATGACTATCAAGACTTTGAAATGTGCCTAGTGCCACTGAGGAACTGAATTTTTAATTCTAATTATTTAAAATTAATTTTAAATAGCCACATGTAGCTTTTGGCTACCTTAATGAAGGGTATGATAATATTCAAAGAGAGTGTAAAGCTTTTAGCTTTTTTAAAAAAATCAACACTGAGTAAAGGACACTAATCACTTAAAGGTGAACCTATCATCTTATTTTTTTTTAAATAATAGTAATCTCTTTCAGCATTTTCCCAAGAGAAATGGCTGTCCTCACCTACCTATTAAATAGAAAGTAAATCGTGATTTTACTATATCAGATTTAGACCAAACCATTTCATAAAATGAGTTTCATGGTATTTTATATAGTAAATACTGCTAGGTAGTATTTACTTACCTCTCCCATCTAAAATCAAGTGGTATATATAATATTATTTTCAATTGCATTATATTGTACCAACTATCTTAGAAAGCTAACACCAGTGAGATTTTTTTTCTTGTTCAAGCTATGAAAACTCTTTGCTAACCAAGAGTGCCAAGCACTGCCCTAGGGCAGTTGAAGGGCAGAAGTAATTTTTAAGTACAGGAATTTCATCTGGTTACAGTAGGTTTTCCAAGGAACATTCAGCTTCTTTTTAATCAAAACTCTTTCTTTTCCTCTGAATGAGTTATACTGCTGAGATATGACTCTCCTTTTTTCCCCTAGGGTGTGATACATTTGACATGTTTATGTCTCAGTATGAAAGACTTATGTCAAAGCAAAACTAAACACATTAATTAAAAGAAAACAAAAACAGACAAACAACAGTAACAACAAAAGACCTCTATCCCAACTTGACATTTCTAAGTCATATAAAAGTAGGAATAAAAATTAGAAATTGACTATAGCAGATGGACAAATCAGCTGCCTAGTTTGAAAACAACACAGCTAAGTAAAGAGCAGGCTTTTTGAGCATGCTGGCTGTTCTGTTTGAACTTTTTATTACTAGTTTACACAAAGCTTTTTTTTTCTCTTTGTGAAGTTATAAGTTTTAAAATGAGTATTTTGATTCAGTAGTGAGCCATATGCTAATGCTTTTAAGCATAGTGGATGAAAATTTATATTTCAAATATACACTTGATAACCTTTTCTTTATTTTTCACCCATTTCTTGGCATTTGTCTTCGTTATCAGCCCTATTATGAGGGAAAATAGAGATTCCTACAAGAGTAGGAAAAGCATCAGCTATGCCATTTCTTTGTACTATTAGCTTTTTCTTCAGTTCATGATTTCTTTATTGGGATGTTTTTAAGCCAGTTGTCCATTTTGGGTCAGTTTTGTTTAAAACTAGATCATTTAATCTGTAAGTTTATTTCATTAGGCAGTTTATAATTCAAGATATAACATATAACCATCTGATAGATTGAGAGATGGTGCCAGAGTCAATGTAAAATCTGTTTTTCCTTTCAGTTAAAAGAAACAGAATGAGGAATTTTCTTGATGTACAAATACACTTTGGAGATTACTGTTTTAATTTATTATAAAATTTAAACACAGTTTTCTCTAGTTTTTTGACATAACTTACACAGGGAGAAGATTATCACTGAATGATGGTATAATTTTGTATATACCTTTTACCAGGAAACTCAAAATTTATTTTCAGCATTTGAAATTTCCAAGTAATGAAAGTTTTTAATTTATACATGTATTTAAAATTTTATTTTTATTATTCCATCTATTATGCTTAACATTCTTTTTCCTATCAGAGACTAAATATTTTTAAACCTATATGCATGATCCTTTCTGAAGTCTGTATTTCTTATTCTATATTAGTTCTTAGGAAGTATCCATTAAATTTTTTGACCAGTATCTCTTTGAAGCTTTTGAATTGTTATAAATACAGATACTTTTGATTTTTAATTGGTTTCAGGCAAGATTAAATGATTTTTTAAAAATATGGAATCGTTGAACAAAAGAAAGATGATATAATCTTAATCATTATACCTTATGTGTTAATTTTGGTGTGAATTTGCATTTTCTTTGAAAAATGTTTGTCTTAGTCCATAGCAATTACTTTCTCTTTAATAAATACTAGAGTGGTCTTATTTAAAAGAGATATGTGGTCTCCTTGTATGTCTTCTAGGCTCATGTCAGGCTCTACAATGAATAATAAGCAGATAACTTTAAATATATATATTGAGCTCTTTTTGATTAAACGGTTTTGTGATTTGGTTAGCTCTGAACTATGTAATTATGTAGTGCATTACTTTCTTTTTCAGAGATTGTTGTATAATAAATATCACACCAAAATTAACCGGATTTTTTTTCTAGGCAATGAGTTCTCTCGTGCCTTTTGGCAGTTTTGGTGGTATGGTTCGTATCATAAGACACAAGCCATTTTATTAATATTTTCTGACAATATTTTATTTTTCATTAACTCAAGCATATTGAATCGGCATGCCATCTCACTTTCATAACAGCTTTTAGCATTTGTTACTGAAAACTTGTTTCATGTGTTAAATTTGTCTTAGAATGTTTAGGCCTGTGTTTTGTGGAGTACATCACGTCAACATAAAAAAATCAGTTTTCCAAAAGAAAAAATACATTTTGGTTGATGACGATTCACTTTACTTACAAAAAGGATCCCCGTAGTTGTGTTTAAAAGTTGGAGACTTCCACGTGCTTATACTGACTTTTCAAAAAGCGAAAAAACACCAAACTGAGGATAGACAAGCACATCCGGAACAGCTCAGACTGACGGCTTTCTCTAGGGCTCTGTTGTCAGTTCAGTCATGCTTTCCTTTCCCATGGCCAAGTACTTTGCAGTCACCTTTTTCCTCCCACCCCTGTTTTTCTCAGAGCCTTTGGTCCTCTGTTTCTCTGCTGCTAATTTATAATAGACTTAAATGCAGTCTGGGGAGTAGCAGAGAATAGCATCATCATCTTGGAGCACTTTCTATGCATGCATCTATACGCTCATGAAAAAGTTTTTTGAATTCTCTTGTGCTAGACTTTAGCCGTTTCTTACCTTCAAATTTGCATTATAACATTTGTTCTTCCTGATCAGTGTTTTTAGTGGGACACGCGATGAAGGGTAAAAAACAGCTGTAGCACAGAGTTACCAGTTGAGTAATCCAGGAAGTTCAGTGTGCTTTGGGCACACAGACCTTTGGGTTGGTGGAGTGGAGATCAGTTAGAGACTTTGTGAGCCTGAAGGATTAATAGGAATTAGACAGGAAAAGCTGGGAAGAGAGAAGAGAGATCAACACAGAGGAAACAGCATGTGTAAAGACCAGGAGGCTAGGGAGCCCAAAGATATTTGGGTATTTGGCCCTAGGGTGTGAGTTGGAGAACAGGTATAGAGACGGATGATGAGGGTACCAGGGGGGACTTCTTTTGGCCCTGATAAGGACTGTGGACTTTAACAAAAGAGCAGGAGAAGCAACTGATGAATTTTTGTCAAAATAGTAGGAAAATCAGATTCTTATTTTTGTAAAAGCATTGTCCCTGCAGGGAAGAGAGATATTAGAAGGGGCCAGAGTGGAGGCAGAGAGGCTAGGAGGCTGACAAAGTGTTCTGAGAAGTATGAGTGATAGATAGCTTCTACTCAAGTAATAGCTGTGGTGATAAAGAGAAATAATCTCTTCTGAGAGAGTTAAATAAGCAAGTGGATAGCACTTGGCGATTCGTTGGGTTGTTGGATCAGTAGAGAAGGGGAAGAAAAGTTTTATGCTTATTTTTCTGGCCTGAGGAATTAGGTAGATGAAAATGCCACTGAACTTAGGAACAGAGCATTGAGGCAGTGCCAGGATGAGGGCAGGCGTGTTCAGACGGTCATTTCAGTTCTGGGTGTTTTGCAGTTGAGGCATCTGTGGGCTGTTCAGGTTGATTTATCTAGTAAGCAGTTGGATATATGAGCTTGAACTGTGTTACAGATAGTTAGTTCATTCATTCAGCAAATGTTTATTGAGCCCTCCTATGCACCAGGGGGCTTCCCTGGCGGCTCAGACAGTAAGGCATCTGCCTACAATGCGGAGACCCAGGTTCAATCCCTGGGTCGGGAAGATCCTCTGGAGAAGGAAATGGCAGCCCCCTCCAGTACTCTTGCCTGGAAAATCCCATGGACAGAGGAGCGTGGTAGGCTATAGTCCATGGGGTCGCAAAGAGTCAGACATGACTGAGTGACTTTACTATTCATATGCACCAGGAGTTGTTTCTAAAGTACTGGGAATATGGGGATGAGTAAGACGGAGACAATAGCCCTGCCTTCACAGAGGTTATCTGCACAGAGTAGGAGGACAGACAATAAAGAACAAAATAATTCAGATAGTCTGAGTGCTTTGAAGGAGACTAAATGGGCAAATGATCCAGGGACAGGTTCAGGTGGAGCAGACATTAGACAGTAACCCTTCTAAGGAGGTGATACTTGAATGATGAGAAGAAACTAACTATACTGAGTCAGGAGAGAACATTCCAGGCAGAGAGAAGAGCCCCTGTACAAAGTTCCTGAAGGCTTCTGAAGCCCACTGGAATCTCAGCTCTACCCCCTCCCCCTTTTGTCAAGGTGTTGGGCCACCCCCATAGCAAGTACAGACACATCTTTTAATGGCTGACAGTGAATTGAGAAGAGACAAAATATACCCAAAACATGTGATTTTTCCCCCTCACTTTCCTTAGGCTAGCTTTTTAGTCTCTCTTGAATTATCTCTTAAACAGCGTTGATTCTCAATGTAACGCTGAAACAGTTCGCAATATTTCCGGAATTGTGTTGAATCTCTGAAATGCAGATTAATTCTGTTGCTGTCCTCTGCATCCTAAGTGTGAAAGTTGCTCAGTCGTGTCCGACTCTTTGCGACCCCATGGAATTCTCCAGGCCAGAACACTGGAGCGGGTAGCCTTTCCCTCCTCCAGGGGATCTTCCCAACCCAGGAATCAAACCAGGGTCTCCTGCATTGCAGGTGGATTCTTTTCAAACTGCGCCACCAGGGAAGCCCAAGAATATGGGAGTGGGTAGCCTATCCCTTCTCCAGCAGATCTTCCCAACCCAGGATGGGACCGGGGTCTCCTGCATTGCAGGCGGATTCTTTGTCAGCTGAGTTATCAGGGAAAGATGTATCATATTTCCTAAACGTGTCTTTGTTGTTCTGTACTGTGGTTAGACGTGAAGTGATGTGACAGTCACTCAGGTGCGTCCAGCTCTTTGCAGTACCGCGGACTGTAGCCCACAGGCTCTTCTGTCCACGGGACTCTCCAGGAGAACCCTGGAGTGGGTTGCATTCCCTTCTCCAGGGGATCTTCCTGAGCCAGGGATTGAACCTGGGTCTCCGGCATTGCAGACGGAGTCTTTGTCCCTGAGCCACGGGGGAGGCCCACAATGGTCAGTGCAGACTCTGAAGAGGAACTTGACTTTTCTATTTCCTGTTGTGTGTGAGCGTGTCAGTCACTCAGTTGTGTCCAGCTCTTTGCACCCCCATGGACTGTAGCCTCAGTCCATGGAATTCTCCAGGCAAGACTACTAGAGTGGGTTGCCATTAGCATTAAAAACCCAATAGAAGGCAGAGACGTAGACGGACCTTTGATAGTTCTTTACTGAGCCCGGAAGGGTACAAGGCAAAGAGCCTCCAGAAGGGCAGAAATACCCGCACTGCTTAACAACGCCTCACATGTGGGAGCCAAAGACTCCTGCTGCTTGAGCGGGGAGTGCTGGAACCGGAAGCTCCTTCTGGCAGCAGACGATGCTTTGCCTCACACACGAGAATTGTGCTCAACGTTTTGATTCCTGGTGGTCGTTCCAGTGGTAAAACCTAAAACCAGCAGGAGACTTTTCTAGAACAGTGTTTCACTGCCTCGACGGTGCCACTTTCATGAGGGCCGGATAAGTTGCTGTGGGAGCTGTCCTACATTCTCGTGCTTTGTGGGACGTTTAACAGAATCCCTGCCCTGTCCCTGGATGCCAGGCATACACCCTCCTCAGCTGGGAGAAACAAAAAGGAGAGTAATTATTGAAAAATGTCCCCCTGGGGTACAAACCACTCTTGGCTAAGAAACCACTGTCCCAGAGGAATTTTAACTGTTCTTGGAGAGGAGCACACCTCACGCTTCGAGGGCATGCCCTATGGAGCAATCAGTGGTAGGCAGCAGTTCCGAGACCTGCTAGTGGAATGAATCAACCTCCGTCACTTGGCGCCAACTCTGGCGCCAACTCTCCCTGGTGGCTCAGACTATAGAGTCTGCCTGCAATGTGGAAGACCCGGGTGTGATCCCCGGGATGGGAGGATCCCCTGGAGAAGGAAAGGGCAACCCACTCCAGTACTTTTGCCTGGGAAATCCCATGGATGGAGGAGCCTGGCAGGCTACAGTCCATGGGGTTGCAGAGTTGGACACGACTGAGCAACCGACGCTCACGCTGATGGAAAGGAGGGCTGGCTTCTCCAGAGTCAGCTTCTGTCAGCCACGTGGTCCTGCTGGAGATGACACTGTTATCTGACACTCAGGTTTTATTTATTTGCCTGTGGGATATACAGAGGTAAGAAGGAAAAATTTGAAGACTAGTCTATGCTAAAGCTGTGCCAGCCCAGTATATACCACTCAGTATTTAAATAACAACCGAATTATGTTTTGAGCGAGTTGAATGATGTGTATGTGTACATTTATCTGTTCTTGCATGGATATTCATGTGGACATATACACATGTATGTCTGCATGTGTTTATAGTGTTACAGCTTCCTAACCGCTTATATGCTGGCTGTTTGGGATTGTGTGTATGCTTCAGATTTTTCTTTAACAAATCGCTTCCATTGTGTAGTCATTACATTATCTTTGCTTGGTTGATCACTGCATGAGATCCCACAGCAAAAGTCAAGGAAAAAAGGAAATTCAGCTGTTTGGGGAAGGTGGATTTGCTTCTTTCATGTTGTATTTATAGTTAATAACATACTTCCTAATGTCCTGTAGCATACAGATGTCAACCCTTTTCAGGCAATGGACCGAATGATGTTAAATATGCGAAACAGTATGCAGGAATTACAAAGAAACTTTGTAAGTACTAAAAGATGGATGAGAATGTTGTTTTCCGTTATTGGTTCCCTGTGTTATAGTGGCTTTCAACCATTTTCTAACCATGGTCCCCAGAAACTAAAAAATACATCTTACATCATGACCCTACTTGTGTACTGTATATATTGTACACCTGAAATGAAAGTTTCATGAGAAAAGGATCATGCTGTTTACAGAGTCTATTGATATTTTCTATTTTATTTCATATTTTAAAAATCCTGATCACAACCTATCAAAATGATCTCTGAATCTACAAGTTTGATAAACAGCATTACTTAAATTTCCAAAATAAAAAATTCAACCTCAAAAATATTTATTCTGGTGAAGGTCACTATTGTAAATGAACATTTTATATGAATTTAGATTTTTTTATTATGTATAACTTGTCTACTTAAAAAATTATAGCATCTAAATTATTAAGTTTTAGTGTTTAAAAATAATTCAAAATAGAAATTTTAAGAATGATATTTAGAAACTGGATTAGAGTCATGTAGTCTGAATACTTATAAACTAGTACTAATCTTACTTTTCCACTCATGACATTAATCATAATCAAAATAATAACTTGATTCAGTATGAAGACCAACCATATTAATTTGGTCATCCAGTTTGAAATCTAAGGATCATCTGATAATGTCCAAATCTTGGACATTAGAAGTGTAGCATTGGTACCCACAGAAGGTATACAACTTCTTGGCATATGGTTAAATGGCTCAACATTGGCAAAATTGCTCACAAAAGTTAACCACTGACTATAAAAGTATCACATGCTTCAGGACATAACGTCTATAAACGTAAGCCTTGAAGTCTTTGACCTCAAAGATTTGAGGATTTCTAAGTGAATCACTTGTTATTCATTATTCCTTACAGAGGAGTGTGAATTGGTACCTAAAATGGAAGGAGGTTAGGGCCTTCATGAGGGTACCATTTGGATACATCATACTGATCACATACACCATCTTTACTGGAATTTACAGCTAATGTTGTTGCTTATTTGAATCTTCTGACATTAGTTCTTCATATCTGACTGAACTCACTGGATATACAATCTATATTTACCTCCAGGGTCACCTTTCAATGGATCCAAATGGACATTCATTTAGTTCTTCCTCCGTGATGACTTACTCCAAAGTAGGAGATGAACCGCCAAAGGTTTTCCAGGCCTCAACACAAACCCGTCGGGCTCCAGGGGGAGTAAGTACTTTCTTGGAACTTCATAAAGTTACGGACGATAGATCACCTGTATCAAACTTTAGCTATTAGAATTTGACCTGGTGCTGGTGCGGAAAAGAGAGGAGGAAGAAAACGCAAAGTGTGAAAAAGCAATAAAGTTGACTGTAGTTGTTTATTTATTTATTTATTTATTTATTTTTGTAGTAGTTTATTTTAAGGCATTCTTTGTCTCCTCCACTGGTAGTGGGAGAGAGAGTGCAGGATCCATTCTGCAGTGAAGGGAACAGTGCAATAAAATGGGTCACATGAATTTCTGATTTTCCAGTGCATATAAAAGTAACATTTATTCTTTTCTGTTGTTAAGTTTGCAATAGCATTATGTCTGAAAAAGCAATGTACTCACCGTAATATAAAGGCTACCCGCTCCAGTATTCTGGCCTGGAGAATCCTAGGGACTATATAGTCCAGGGGGTGGCAAAGAGTCAGACACGACTGAGTGACTTTCACTTTCACTTTCCCTCACTTGCACCCCCACCTACCTCCATATGTGCCCCCAGCCTTTCTTACCTTCATTGTCTATTGATGTTTATTACCTTTACATGTTGACAAGGGAAGTAGGCACTGAAGTCTTTATTTCATGAAATAAATGTCTACAGTTGGTTTATATTCGAAGTAAATGAATTTTTTAACTCATAAAATATTTCAAGTGTACAGACAGGACATAGAGAATAATATAAATACCCCATATTTCTTTAATCCAGTTTAGTGAAGTCATAATGCTTTTCTGTATTTAAGTTGTCTTCTGTTTTCTTTTTAAGCAAAAATGCAGTTAAACTTTCCAATATGCTCCTCCCTCCTTGCTCCCTTTTCCCTTTCTCCCTCCCCAAAGAGAACCGTTTTCTTATACAGGCATACCTCATTTTACTGGCCTTCGCTTTACTGCACTTCACAGGTAAGTTGCATTTTTTGCAAACTGAAGGTTTGTGGCAATCCTGGGCTGTCCAGGTGATAATTAGCGATTTTTAGCAATAAAGTGTTTTTATATTATGGTGTGTACATTGCCTTCTTAGACATAATGCCACTGCAAATTTAATAACAACAGAATAGGATAAACATTACTTTTATATGCCCTGGAAAACCAGAAATCCGTGTGACATGTTTTATTGCACTATTTCCTTCATTGCGGAGGTCCAGAATGGATCCTGCACTATCTCTGAGGTATGCCTGTACCTGGAACTTATCATTTTTATGCAGCTTTTATGATTTCATTACTTATGTATGCTCCATATACAATATAGTGAATCATTTTACAGGTTTCTAAACTTTCTATAAATGGTTTCCTAGCATATGTGACTTTGCTCTGCAACTAGACTTTGCTCAGTAATTGCTTCTGAGATTTGTTCAAGTTGATATGTGTAGCTCTGATTTCTTTATTTTAACTTCTATATAATGTTCAAAATATGAATATACCACAGTTTTAAAATCTCCTTTTCTAATGATAAATACATAGGTGTTTATAATTTTTCACTTATTGATCTTCATAGCTGTCTCCTTGTGCAAAAAAGGGCTAGGAATATTATTATTGGATTGGAGGAGCTGTGTGTCCTCATCCTTACCTAGAAATTACCAGCTTACTATCATGTAGGAATTGAAACAGTTGACTCCTACAGATTTTGGTTTGAGAGTTGCCACTTCTCCATTTATTCGTTAGTACTTATAGTAAAGAAAATTAGGGGTTGCCTGTCTAATGGATGACTTAAATGAAAACAATATTTAAGTCATTTCATGACTGCTGAATAATTAGTTGCCCTTACATGTGTTCTTTTTTTTTTAATAACTATACTGGTTCTCTTTGTCCTAGACATTTTAATTTTAAGCAGGTCAGGAAACACCAGAGAATTATTACCATAATTTTACTACCAGTTGGTTTTAGAGCAGTAGATTTATGTTCTTACCTGTATAGGTAAGTAGGTTCTGAGGAGTTTATATTCTATATTTATATAAATAAAAACTAATTTTTATTTTCTTCATTTTCATAGATAAAGGAAACCAGAAAAGCATTAAGAGATTCTGACAGTGGACTAGAAAAAATGGCTGTTGGTCATCACCTCCATGACCGAGCTCATGTCATTAAAAAGTCAAAGAACAACAAGACTGGAGATGAAGAGGTCAATCAAGAGTTCATCAATATGAATGAATGTAAGTTATCAGAAAAAGTGGCATTCTTCCTCTCAAAGTTAAAATAGCAGCTGTACCAATAGAACTTGGTGAGAATGTTTTTAATAGAAACATTTTATATGATGTTCTCTCAGGCAGTTTATGAATTGTATATGTAGGCAATACATTACCAACATAGTAATAAAATTGTACTTTCATTGTAGATCTGTTTTTTCATAGTGATTTTTTTAATGTTGAGTACCATTTATTTTTTATTTTATACTCGGAAAATGGAATCTTTTGTTTTTTAGTAAAGCTGTCATTAGTAAAAATTAGTTTTTATATATTTGTGGTTATCAAAGAAGTATATTTGAAAAGCATAAAAAAGTACAAAGAAAGAAAATAAAATCACCCATAATTCCAACCCAAAACACTAGTATTAATGTTTTAGTATATATATTCCTAATAGCTTAATGTATATATAAACATATAAACACATACTTTTCTTTTTAAAAATTAGTATTTTACCATCTATATAGTTTATATTGTGCTTATTTTAATTCCCAACTATAATTTTGAACAGCCACCTATGATGTTACTTTTTCAAAAACATTCTAAATGGTTACCTAAGACTTTTACCATGAATTGGCCATGATTTACTTAAACTATTCTGTATTGTTGGGCACTCAGGCCTTTGTATAGGTAAGATTTAGATATCTGATATTGTTAGATAATATATATGGATCAAGCTCATCTTTTCCATTTCCTTTATTTTCTACTCATTCTTTAAGGCATTCAATTCTTTCTAGTGTCCTAACTCTTCTCATTATAGTTTTTAAGTTATATTCATTTCCTGTTTTTAGAAAATATTTTGAATAAAAATGGTTTATCATAGTAAAGAGTTTTAATTATTGTTTCACTTTAGAAAAAGAAATTCTCTTAAGGTTGGAATTGGAAAAAATTATTCTTATGCAATGAGATGAAAGCCACAACGTCTTCACCTTTCTTTAATTTTAACCTTTGCAATTTGGTCATATTTAAATATATACAGAATACTTCACAATAATTAACATATTGAAGAAAATTTTGGCAAAGTAACATTGTGGTACAGGCAATCTGAAAGAACACATATTGTCATTTACTTATCGTTATTATAGAATTTAGATTACCTACTTCATAGCAACATAAATTGGCAGATGACTAACCTATCTTAGGAAACTGAAGCAGAAACTTGTGAGGCCAGATTACGTAGTGAAATTGTGAGAGTAATAGGAAGTGCTAGCCCAGGAGGAGTGTCCTCCAAGTACAGCGGAAAGTGGGACCTCTGTGAGATGACCCAGGAAGAAAGAAAGACTGTAAGCCAGTGTCTCTGGGTCATGGGGTCCAGGGATAGAATAACGTGATATCCAGGCAGCTGTGTGAGAAAACAGCTCATCAGTAACCAGATTACCAGCAGGAATAGGAGAGGAACAAATACAAAAGGAAATCTCTCTCTGAGTCAGAGACCTTTATATTTGAAGCAGTTTCCTGTCTGTAAGGTTAGGCCGATGGAAACACCAGGGAACGTGTGAGGAGCAAAGCAGGTACTGACAGTTGACACCTTACTACTTACCCTTTTATTTTGATATTTAACGTAGGTGATGCTCATGCTTTTGATGATGAGTGGCGAAATGAGATTCTGAAGTACCAGCCAAGGGGACAATGGCGCAATCTAGATAACTCTAGGATGCGAAGTGTTGGTCATGAGAATTCAGGATCCCGAGAACTTAAAAGAAGGTAAAAGTTATTTCTAATTAAATTGCGTTTTTTAAAGACAAATTAGAAGGAAAGTTACATAATTTAACCTCTGTTATCAGGAAGTTTTGATTGATGTCCAGGTGGTTTGTATCAATGTTTTGTGAAAGATGTAATAATTTTAAATTACATCTGAGTATTCCAACACATATTTAAATTTGTACCTGAAACCCAATAATATTTTAGGATTGTATGACTAGTAACTCACTAGCAAATTATGCTTTAGACAGTGGGACTAAAATCCTCCTGAGGAAAAGTGATATACTATAATGCAGTTATTCTTAGGCACCAGAGTCTCATCTGGAGAGAGTAGGAGCTGTACATTCTGTACTAGGTAAAGATACCGGCATTTAGGAATATGGTAAGGGGAGAGCTAAAAGGCTGAACAGAACTTCCCTAACAAGTCAAAATTGAGCATTTAATGGTAAACATGTTTTTAGATACTTATGTATTAAATAGTATGTTACAATATCTGTATTAGATATTTTGGAAGAATTTTGCAAAAACTTTAGCCTCATTTGGAATTACCTTCTGGAATAGATGTGAAATACAAATGTGCTAAAACCAACTTTAAAGATGAGACTTGGACACATTTAGTGTGCATTCTAGAGTTACAATTTAATTTGGTTCTCTGGGGGAAAATTGAAAACACTACCTAATTCCTGTTGACATTAGACTTGAAAGAGAGAGAGAGAGAGAGAGGCCTCACCAGGCCTCAAAACAGAAATCTGTTCTAGGCTCTGAGAGTGGAGGATCGCTGCAGAAGGTGGAAGTCTGCCCAGAACCAGCGAGCAACAAGTGGGTACCGAGGAAACAGAAGCCTTGTGCAGAATGTTGTGTGCTAGCGTCTTTTATTTTAAAATACTTGTCTAGGAATTTAGAGCCCTAATGTTTTCCATAGAAAACTTGCTCCCCTATTAATTGTAAACCATAATTGTCTCGCTTTGAAAAGTTCATTGATAAAAACCTAACAGTGCTATAATCAAAGCTAAGTTTGACTGTGAGATTCAGCTCCCAACTAGAGAAAAGCATGCTCCTTAGAGATGGTTTAGAAATCTATAACCCTGTCAGTGGCATTTTCTGTAAACCAGCACTGTCCAGCTGAACTTTCTGAAATGATTTTTTGCAGTGATGAAAATGTTATACATCTGTATGGTAGCCACTATCCACATGTGGCTGTTGAATCACACTTGAAATGTCAGTGATACTGCCAAGGAACTGAATTTTGAAATTCCATGTTATTTTAATTGATTTAAATGTAAATGATGTGGCTAGTGGCTACAATGTTGGATAGCATGGTTCAAAGGTAAACAGTTATATCTGTCTCAGAGAAGCAGCTGCTGCTCTCTTAAATGTTCAGTGAAATTGTCTGCCATATGTTTTTCAAAGCTATTATGGAACTCTTGAGATAAAACTCACCTTGAATTACAGTGGCCTTTATCAAGTGTTGATATTTTAATGACCACTTAAAAATGATATTAATGTTCATATGTATATTTCCTAGGGAGAAACATCATCAAAGTCCAGCCATTGAACATGGAAGAAGATCAAATGTTTTTGTGGACAAACTCAACATCAAAGGATCACCTGTGAAAATCAACAAAAAATAAATAGCATTGCATTTGATTTCTTTAGTTTTGGTTGTTTTAACAGAGAAAGTAATGGTGCTGGGTAATATATGTAAGACCAATCTTTTGTTATTAAATCAGTACTGTTCTTAGCAACTTTCTTCTGAATGTTCTTGAAAGTACTCGCTTTATATTGTCCCTACTTTAGGAATAAAACTTGAATCTTCAACAGTGCAAGCTGTTAAACATTCTATAACACTCTTTAAAACATAACACATACTGATTTTGCTTTCATAATTATTTTTATTTTGGTTATGTTTTCCCCTGCATATTCAAGATTGAACGTACAACTGTTCTATCATATAAAATTAGTAAACTGCTCAAAAATAGTCCCAGTTTTTTTAGCAACACTATAATAGAGTGATGTTAATAAAGGCTAAAATTATTTAGCTCAAATTTTATAATGTGTTTATGTAGCCAGCCAGCTTAAAGAATTTTTAAAAATAAAGCAAAAACTATACTAGTACTCTTTTATAAAAAATTAGTTATTATTTTGATAAAGGACATAAAGAATAAGCAAATAGTTCATTTTTGAAGATATTTTAAATTGCTAATATACCTGAATTTTCTCCTTATCATTTTTTTTCTTTATTTTTTTCCCATTTATTTTTATTAGTTGGAGACTAATTACTTTATAATATTATAGTGGTTTTTGCCATACACTGACATGAATCAGCCATGGATTTACATGTGTTCCCCATCCCGATCCCTGCTCCCGCCTCCCTCTCCACCCCATCCCTCTGGGTCTTCCCAGGGCACCAGCCCGAGCACTTGTCTCATGCTTATCATTTCTTTATACAGTGTATCGTTTTTTGTTCTGTATTACATTTTTAACACTCATCAGACTTTCCATTGACCTTTCTCTTTAACATCTTAAGGTAGCATATTTCTGTTCTCCTTTCTCACAGACAGCTTAATTTATCTCCATAGTTAAGATTCTAAAGTTGGATTGTCCTTGGAGAAACTCTGCTCAGTCTCTTTGTGACATTTAGAAAAATGCATTTGGTATTCTGCAGACCTTAATGATTGATTGTCTCAAAATTTCTTAGACAGGTGATGTGTGTGTTTGAGCAAGGTACTTAATAATTCAACTGTTTCCTTTTTAATTATACTATTTAAAAATTCAGCTCTTTAATTTTTTGTTCTAGAATTAGAGCATTGATCTGTTTATATAAATTTAAGCATAAAGCTTATGAGAATATAAAATCTTAACTTTTTAAGTTTTTGTTGTTTCAAAGGGAGAAAAAAGAACAAAGTCAACTAACAGTCTATAATCCTAATATCTTCCTTTTTAAACTTTGGAATTAGAATTGTGTGATTGTGCTTATACTCCCAATTTTCTATATCATATCCTGTTAATATTACTAGTTGTGTTTCATGCCTTTAGTCACTAAAATAAAATGCATATGTGTCATCTCATTTTTAGAATGGAAAGTAATTGAGCACGTATCAGTTAAAGATGTTAAAATTTTCCTCTTATGAATAATGAGTATACTAATAACATACTATTACACATTGGGAACTTATCATAAGGCATAGGTTTTAAATAATATGTCTGTGTAAATTCACTGGATAGATCAAAATCCAGTAGACACTGTAGTTATTCTAAATTATTACACTGATCGCTAACTCAAATCATTGTATTCAAATATGAAACACACTTGAATAAATATTGTACTTAGAAGAGTATAATTTCCATGCATCATATAACAGAATTCATAGATGCTTTTTTCACCCCAATTTGTTCACTGTGGCAATCATGTTAAAATTAAATTAAATATGTATTTCCCCTTCTGCCACCATGCTTCCTAGGGGGCTATTTATAAAATATGTGACATCCAGAGATTAAATGTCAATTCTTTACATTTCACACACTGCTGAAATTGACTTTTTCCGGAATTTATTTTTATCCTAATTCTGAAGTCAGTGAAAATCACTCAGTCGTGTCCGACTCTTTGCAACACCATGGACTATACAGTCCGTGGAATTCTCCAGGCCAGTGGGTAGCCTGTCCCTTCTCCAGGGGATCTTCCCAACCCAGGGATTGAGCCCAGGTCTCCCGCATTGCAGGCGGATTCTTTACCAGTTAAACCATAAGGTAAGCCCATTCTGAAGTCAACTAGTATAAAAAAGAAGACTCGGCATAACTTGTAGTTCACATTTTTTTTTTTATGGACAACCACTGATCTTCCTGGAAGTCTGTGTCTTTGGGGAATATAAGGATATTAACTGGTGAATGTGGCCTTGACAGTAAGGCCAAGTTGAGTACTTAGGTTCCTTGCTACTTTAGCGATTTTCCTGGTAACCCAGCCCCAGGGGTAGGTTTCCATTACTTACCTTTATGACTTCATTATCTATTACTGTCACAGGGCAGAGGCAGGAGCACATTGGTATCAAATGGTGACTTGCTCGTGGCCACGTGACGGTATTTGGATGTGTGGGCCCTTCCTAAGGTTATGAGGGTGGAGCCCTCATGAACACAATTAAAGCCTTTGTAAAAGAGACCGACTCATGGGCTTGAATTTGATCAAACTCGGGGAGATAGTGGAGGACCGACTGGCATGCTGCGGCCCGTGGGATCGCAAAGAGTGGGACCCAGCTTAGCGACTGGACAACAAAAAGAGACCCTGGTCTCCCTGGTGGTTTGGCGGTGAAGACTCTGCCTACCAACGCATGAGATACAGTTTGATCCTTGGGTTGGGAAGATCCCCTGGAGGAGGAAATGTCTCTTCCTGGAGTATTTCCCACTCCTGTGGGAAAACCCAGTGGACAGAGGAGACTGGTGGGCTCCAGTCCATGGGGTTGCGAAGGGTCAGACACGACTGAGCAAGTAAACAACAAAAGAGACCCTAGACGGCTCGCCTGTTCTTGCTGCCTCGTGTGCACACGGTGAGAAGTCGGCTGCCTATGAACCAGGGCGTCCCACACACACACTGCCACTGAATCTCCCGGAGCCTCGATCTCAGGCTGCCCACCCTGCAGAACTGTGTGAAATAAATTTCAGTTGTTTACAAGTCACCCAGTCTAGTGCTTTTGCTATAGCAGACTAGATGGACTAAGACCGTGGTATTCGGCCAGTCAGCCTAGGATATTTTGGACATTCTACTGAGGTTTGACTAGACTTTCCCTTCACTGCAGTGAATCAGGACCTTCATTGAATTTATCTTTATTCTTATATATTATAAAATGACTATGAATTAGCAGAATGTGCAACTACTTTAAATAATATAATGTATATTTTGCCATTTTAAAACTTAACAGAAATAATTTATAAAGTGTACTCAGTAACCTAGTTAGACGGTTTTTGGTTTTTTGTCTTCCAGTTCTTTCTGTGGAGCAAACAAAAGTTTATTACTTTGGTTAAAAGTGGTGATTAACAAAAAAAAATTAAGAACATACTTGGTGTAATAATTACAGAAAAATATGAATATAAATATACACACACAGGAAGAGTATGAATTTTTACTCTAGGAAATTTAGTTTGTTAAAATGGTAATTCCAAAAAGCAATTTCAAAACTAACACACTTTTTTACTTAAATTATATCTTAAAACCTTAATTTTATTACCACTTACATAACTATTATTTAATTTGTATATTTTAAACAAATACAAAGGTTTATAAAGACTCAATTTTTGAAAGCCTACATAATAAAGTTTGCTTAAAAGCATATTCAACATTAATGGATTTATTCATCAAAGTCAGTCCTTTGCTACAAATTAACACATGGCTGATATATAAAAAATAAGTGCAAAATTCATCATTGAATCTATGGTTTTTCTTGTCTCTTGTAATTTACTCTGATTTCTATTTATTTGCTCTTACTCATTTAACAAGTATTTATTGAGCACAGCAAGGAGTACAGCAATTAAGAAAGCCAAATCACTGTCCTTTTGGAGCAGTTCTCATTGGGAGAGTCAGACAATAGACGTGGGTAAGGTGTGTCTGGATCTAAGAAGAGCTCTGAAGGAAAACGAAGCAGTGCACAGACAAAGGGAAGAGCTTGCTGTTTGAGAAGAGCTGGTCAGGGAACACCTGATTGATAGAGGATATGTGAACAGAGAAGAAAGGGGAAGAGCTAGGCCTGTATCGGGAGCAGAGCACCGGCTCTGGTTATGAGGGTCAGCCAGGAGGCGGAGAGGAAAAAGAGCAAGTGAAGTAGGGCTAGGCTGGCGTGGCTGCTCAAGCGAGGCGTTGTAGGTGCTTATTCTGAAGGTTAATTTTTAAAAATTTTAGTTATTTAAATTTTTAAGGTAATGCAAAGCTTCAATATTAAAATTTTAGTTATAAAAAATTTCAAGCCGACGCTAAAGTAGAGATGACAGTAACAGTGCTCACTGGATGGGTGTTTTCGGCAGAAAATGACACCCTCGGGCTTTAAGGGTCCCTTTCAGTGGCTGTGAAGGGGCTAGGCCGAGCAGCTGCAGGGCAGAAGCTGTAAGGTCAGATGGGCTGACAGTAATTCCGTCCAGACAGCAGTGCTTTGAGAGGTGGGGAGAAGGTGCAGATTCGGGATCCATTTTTTAACGCAGGGCCCACAGTACATGCCGTGACTGGAGCAGGAAAGTCAAAGAGGGGTTCAAAGTCACATTTTCGGTCCCGGCAACTCGAGGAAAGGAGTTTCCGTTGAGACAAAGACTGCAGAAGAAGGTTTTGAGGGGAAGATCATTAGCTCCGATGCCTCCAAGAAATCGAAGTGGAATCTCAAAGATCCTGTCTTCTATATAGACTAGACATAACATGTTTAACATCGAACAACGATAGAACGTCTTGAAACGAGAAAAACCACTTGTAGATTTTTTTATTTTCCCAAGTTTTTTACAGATCATATCCTGTAGATTATTTTTTCATATGTTTGTAGTAGCATTAATAACGGTTTTGCATTTGTAAGGTAAATATAAACATTTCTCCACTTTGCTGTACACGCAAAGCAAATAAAGGCTGCATCTTTCTGGCAGCGTGCCTAAAAAGCCTGAGTAGCTACGCAAAGCGGCTGCACTTTCTCTACCCAGTCGGTAGAGGGCAGCCGGGCAGCGGAGGACGCCGCTCTGCCCGGAGATCCGGAAGCTTCTCCCTCTCTCTTGTTTTCTCTCCTCCCTCGTATCCTTCGCCCCGGAAGTGCTCTTCGGCTCCGATTGCCGGCGTGACTTTGACCGTTCCCAATAGCAGTGCTGGACAGGGCCGGAGCCGCGGGACCTTCTCGCCTGTGCTGCGTTCGCCATGAGGTTGCTGGGAGCTGCCGCCGCCGCGGCTGTGGGCCGCGGGCCGCTCCCGCGGGTCCCCGCAGCCCTGGGCTGGCGGGGGAAGCAGGTAGTGGAGTGCGGCGGGGCGAGACCGCACCACGGTCTGTCCCCGGGACCTTGCGGTGCGTCCGGGGCCAGGGGGGAAGCGACACCTCTCCCTCCCTGGCATCTCCTTACTGACGACTCCGAATGGACCTCAGTGTGAAAAGCCCCCTTGTCTGCACAGCTGCTGGCTATTCATGAGCAGCGTCTCGGTGCCCTGGGAGGTTGGGCGGCCTCCGGTTAAGCCTCGTATTTTTAGTATACCTTAAAGAGAAGAGGTAACTGGAGTGAAGATCAAGACAACTGAAAAATTAGTGTGTTCAGGGCTCGAACCCAGGGCTTCTGGCACATTATCCAGTGCTCTTTTCAGTGCAGAGTGTCGTTGGGCCGAGTGCTATCTCTTTTAGCTGACCCGTGTTATTTAATTTGTAGCCTGACCTTCCCAGTACCTTTCTTTGGTTCTGTCTACCTTTTGCGGTAAGTGGGGAGAGATCGCAGAGCATTCAGTTCAGTTCAGTCGCTCAGTCGTGTCCGACTCTCTGCGACTCCCCGGACTGCAGCACCGCCAGGCTTCCTTGTCCATCTCCAACTCCTGGAGCCTACTCAAACTCATGTCCATTGAGTCGGTGATGCCATCCAACCATCTCATCCTCTCTCGTCCCCTTCTTCTGCCCTCAGTCTTTCCCAGCGTCTGGGTCTTTTCAAATGAGTCAGCTCTTCGCATCAGGTGGCCAAAGTATTGGAGTTTCAGCTTCAACATCAGTCCTTCCAATGAACACCCAGGACTGATCTCCTTTAGGATGGACTGGTTGGATATCCTTGCCGTCCAAGGGACTCTCAAGGGTCTTCTCCAACACCACAGTTCAAAGCATCAATTCTTCGGTGCTCAGCTTTTTTTGTAGTCCAACTCTCACATCCATACATGACCAATGGAAAAACCATAGCCTTGACTAGACGGACCTTTGTTGGCAATGTAATGTCTCTGCTTTTTAATATGCTGTCTAGGTTGGTCATAACTTTCCTTCCAAGGAGTAAGCGTCTTTTAATTTCATGGCTGCAGTCACCATCTGCAGTGATTTTGGACCCCCCAAAATAAAGTCAGTCACTCTTTCAACTGTTTCCCCATCTATTTGCCATGAAGTGATGGGACTGGATGCCATGATCTTAGTTTTCTGAATGTTGAGCTTTAAGCCAACTTTTCCAGTTTATTCTTTCACTTTCATCAAGAGGCTCTTTAGTTCTTCTGCATAAGGGTGGTGTCATCTGCATATCTGAGGTTATTGATATTTCTCCCAGCAATCTTGATTCCAGCTTGTGCTGCTTCCAGCCTTTTTTCATGATGTACTCTGCATATAAGTTAAATAAGCAGGGTGACAATATACAGCCTTGACGTACTCCTTTTCCTATTTGGAACTAGTCTGTTGTTCCATGTCCAGTTCTAACTGTTGCTTCCTGACCTACAATAGGTAGGAGTTGATCCTTTCCTGTCATGCAGAACTTTGCTCTGCTTGCTGATATCCCTGGATTTTAATCAACTAAGTGCTGATCACCCAGATTCCATTTTACATCTTCTACTTCCCCTTATCTAGAAGTGGCTGCAGTGCATTTTGGATGTGCAGTCCTATAGGGAGAGATTTATATTATGTCTTGATTGCATAAAATGCAGAATTCCCTGTCACCAGTGGAGTAAAATAAAGTTGTTGTTTAAAGGTTATTGTTTTGGGGTAGAAGGAATTGGCAACCTTTTGTACACTACCTTGACCATATTGGCACCTCTGCATACAGTTTAAAAATCCTCAAAAATCCTTGCTAGCTGTGAATCTACAGTAAGAAGGAACGGGGGAAAATCGAAGTAAAATTTAGAGTGAAACTATTTCCTATTAAAGTATCTGTTGGGAACTTGTCTTTCTGATTTTATCAGCCCAAGTGTATGTTTTCAGATCTGTACCATTTAGTAAAAATATCTGTCCATTTATATTTATTTAAGTAATTTGAATGTATTTTTTCTGTTTTTTTTTTTTTTTTTTTAAGAGTATGCCTTTCTTGTTCTCCCTTGCAGTCTCTTCTTTGGTTACAGGAGTTGATGGTTGAGACATTCACTGTTTTGCATTTTCAAGCTATCTCCTACTCCGTTTTGTGTTCATTGAGATTTCTTAGAGGAGAGATGTCCACTCAGCCCTTTCTAATTGTCCACTGTTATTTCATAAAAAGTGCCCTGAATTGAGCTCTCTTATTTCTTCAGGCTAGTTGGAAGATCTGCCGATGGTGTTCCTCAGGGATAATTCCTAATGAAAAGATACGAAATATCGGGATCTCAGCTCACATTGATTCTGGGAAAACTACATTAACAGAACGAGTGCTCTACTACACTGGCAGAATCGCAAAAATGCATGAGGTATGGGGTTCATGGTTGACTTCAGATTAGTTTGACCTTGGTTTTGATTGTTTTGTAAGGATTTAATAAACTTCACAATCCTGAAAGATTAGAAGGATGGTAACCCTGGAAATTTAATCAGAGTCACAAAGTGGATAGCTCAGGTTGGCTTGAAATGTTGCTGTAAGGAGTTTCTCTAGAAATCATCACTGTGGGTATCCTGGGCAGATTGTTTTTTTAAGAATGTTAAGTCAATCCGAGAAAAGCATAATTGAAAAAGACACGTGTACCCTAGGGTTCATCACAGTGCTATTTACAGCAGCTAGGACTTGGAAGCAGCCTTGATGTCCATCAACAGGTGAGTACAGAGAGAGACACACATCTATGAATATTACTCAGGCATAAAAAAGAATGTTTTAGTGAGATGGAGTTTGTTATATACAGTGAAGGAAGTCAGAAAGAGAAAAGCAAATATTGTATATTAACGTATATATGTGGAATCTAGAAAAATGGTTTTGGCGAACCTGTTTGCAGGGAAGGAATGGAAACGCAGATGTAGAGAAGGGATTTGTAGACACAGTAGGGGAGAAGACAATGGGGTGAACGGAGAAAGTAGCACAGACATATATGCTCTGCCGTGTGCAAAATACACAGCTGGGGAGAAGTTGCTGTGTCACACACGGATCCCAGCCTGGTGATCTGTGACCTAACGGGGTGTGATGAGAAAGTGGAGGGAGGCTTAAGAGGGAGCGGGTATATGTACAGTTATGACTGAGTGATGATGAACTGTGACAAACCAATGCAACACTGTAGAGCAGTTTTCCTCCAATGAAAAAAAAAGAATGTTAAGTCAATATGATACACCCCTAAGCAGCCATTAAAATAATGTTTGCATACTTTAAAATGTTTTGGAGAGATGTTTATAATGTTAAGTGGGGAAAGGGTTTAAAATGATGATGTGTAGTATCAGCCTACTAGTTAAAAATGACAGTTATCAGGAAAAAATTATTTTAGAAAATCTTGGAACTCTCCTGAAGGCGTTACATATCCACTAACTCAACTTTCCACTTAAAAGTGTTACTTTGGATGAAGACCATCTTGTTATATCGCAGACTTTAGAAGCTGAATCCTTCCCACCCAGCCCTCAAGGTCCACGAGTAGCAGGGAAGGGAAATACCTGCTCCCAGCCCGACCCGGGGCGGGTAGGAAGAAACACGCAGAGGGAGCAAGGATGGCTTTTAAGACCAGGTAGTGCTCAGTGGCACCAGCTGCTGACAACAGCAGTGAAGAAAGGGATGCTGTTCATAGAGGCCAAATGCTGTAATCAGTTTTCAATTGGTATTCCCTGAGATGTGACTTGACAATTCGGTTTCTCTAAAATTAGGTTTCTCTGTGTTCTGGTTCCTTCTGTAAAGGTGTCGTCCCCTCTGGGAATGCAGGGACAGAGAAATCTGAACTGCTATGCTTGTGTCTAGGTGAAAGGTAAAGATGGAGTTGGTGCTGTCATGGATTCCATGGAGCTAGAGAGGCAAAGAGGAATCACTATTCAGTCAGCGGCCACCTACACCATGTGGAAAGATGTCAACATCAACATCATAGATACTCCTGGTGAGTTGAGTTCTTGGTTTTATTGCAGCCTTTTGGGCAGCGACACACTTCTTTCCTCTCCTGTGACCTAGCTCATTTTTGAGTATCAAATAAAACTCCAAAAGTGTGACTGTGAATTCCCTATTAGAGAAATCTGAATGGGACCTAGAACACTTCATCCTTAAGTGGTTTCTTTGAAAAAGAGTGCAAATAAATAGTGACGAGGAAGATTCTTGCCTTTTACATGTTGCTGCTAATTCCAGAGGTGCCCGTGTCCTAGTATCTTTTTGAAGTTTGATTTTGTTGGGCCCCTGGACCTTATGGTTGGTGAATGATATTGGTGGTTTAAAAAATCCACATTCCACCTAGAAGACTGCCATAATGATCAGAGATAGAAGGCCTTTTACTTGTGCGTGTTGTAAAGATTCAGGCTGCTTTTTAAGACGCGCACACCCTTCTCTGTCTCGTGCAGGGCACGTGGACTTCACAATAGAAGTGGAGAGAGCCCTGAGAGTGCTGGACGGCGCGGTCCTGGTGGTCTGTGCGGTCGGAGGGGTGCAGTGCCAGACCATGACCGTTAACCGGCAGATGAAGCGCTACAGCGTCCCCTTTCTGACTTTCATTAACAAGCTCGACCGGATGGGCTCCAACCCAGCCAGGGCCCTGCAGCAGATGAGGTACTGCGCCTTAGAACAGTCAGGATCTAGCTAACAGACCTTACATCTGCTGCTGCTGCTAAGCCACTTCAGTCGTGTCCGACTCCGTGTGACCCCGTAGACGGCAGCCCACCAGGCTCCCCCGTCCCTGGGATTCTCCAGGCAAGAACACTGGAGTGGGCTGCCATTTCCTTCTCCAGTGCATGACAGTGAAAAGTGAAAGTGAAGTTGCTCAGTCGTGTCTGACCCTTAGTGACCCCATGGACTGCAGCCCACCAGGCTCCTCCGTCCATGGGATTTTCCAGGCGAGAGTACTGGAGTGGGCTCCATTGCCTTCTCCACCTTACATCTAGAAACACAGTTACTTCAGTGTCGTTAAGCGTTATCCTTAATTTTTTTGTCCTTTTTGAAATTCACATATGTGAATTACCTCTTAGTAAATGGAACCCTGATGTCCATAGTTTGGTTTGTGATATGATTTTATCAAGTACTTTCTCTGTATAATCAGAGAAATATGACTTAAATTTTTAGATAAGTTGAAGGTGAATTCAGAACTCATCTGGTAATTTGAAGTGTTATAGTTAGAGAAGTTATAATCTAGGATAGATTCTAAAAGTACTTCATGTTTATTTAGACAAGTGTAAAGGATTGTCCTCAGTTTTAACCTCTATTTGAGGAATTTTAATATAATGCCTTAAATTGTCAATAGCATGCTATATTCTCGTTTTCATCAGTTAATGTATTTGTCGGGAAAGCAGCAGTCCTTCCTTTCTAGACATAACCCAGTGGTCTTCACATGATTTCGCATTTTTCACAGTATGATGTATTTCACACAGCCTTTGAGAAGAGTCGATTGCACTCTGCCTGTTGTAGATCTGTGGATGGAGCCATAGAGGTCCTACTCGAGTCTCCTGTGACAGGGTCTCGGATGTAGGCAGTAAAGCCTGGCAGTGGGGAGACTGATGTGTCTCCTGACGAGATGCGGCGTCCGGGAACTTTAAGTGAAGGCATTCTGTGTGCTCTGCTGGAGGTGACGTGTGTGAGAACATGCGCGTGAAACTTTTCTTTATTGGGTGTTTGTAATACTTTCTTGGTAAAATGAAATGTTTTCGCTTTTTGTTCTAATTATATTTTACTTGTGGTTGGCAATAGACGGGCTCTTTCCACCAAGTCTTTTTCTGAATTCCAGGCAGATTCTCTTTCAGCATTTATTTGACTATTTGGGTAGTCAGATACTACTTTGCTCCACTCCCCTTTATCTGTTACCTCATCCTATAATTCCCATTAAATAGATTTTGAAACTTCTGAATCTGACCTCTCTTACTTTCTCTACCATACTTTCTCATATTTTCTGTTTCCTTCTGATTTTTCACTGGGTTATGAGACAATTTTTGAGGTTAGTCTTCCAACTCACTTCTTTGGTATTCATCTGCTTCCCTTCTGTTATTTAGCCTGGTTTTTGTTCTTTTTAATCCCAGCAATTATGTAGTTCAGTTTCATACTAATAGAGGTAATTACTTCTTAGATCTTTACATTTTGTTTTCTCTGGTAACTCTTTCCTTGGAAGTTGGTACTGTTTCTTGAGCTCCCGTCTCTTTCAAGCTGTTCGTTTCCTTGTGAAATATTTGGTATTTCTTAGTTATCTGGTCAAAGTTACAGACGAAACAGCGGCGGCAGAGCATATTTCTACTTGAACGTGAATCCCTGCCAGTGAGTGCAACTTCCGTTCTGTGGCTGTGCCTGATTGGATGTGCAGGCTGACGACGAGTGTCTAATAACCACGGATTTTCCCCTCTAAGGAACTTCCTTTTCAGAAAGCTGTACTTGGCTTCTCTTGTATTAGCTGATCCAGGGAGGAGATGTGGGCACAATTATCCCACCATCCTTTAATTTCCCGGTCAACCACCCAGTGACCTGTCTTCTCCCCTCTGTGTCTGATTCAGGGTATTCTGGGGATCTAATGGAAGAAACACTTATCTTACAGTTATTTTTGTTGCCTAAATGGGGTTGTGCTTCCTGAGCACATTGAATTTGTCCATCTGTTCCCAGCTGCTTTGTACCTTTGGCTCTGACCTGCTAATCAGTTCCAAAGATCTGCCATTGATTTCTTTTTTTATTTACTTTGTCAGTTCAAAGAAATTTGGTGAAGAGAAAAACGGGTAAACATGTATTTTTATTTTTCAGGTCTAAACTAAGTCATAATGCAGCGTTTGTGCAATTGCCCATTGGTTTAGAGAGTGATTTTAAAGGTATTATAGATCTTATTGAGGAACGAGCCATCTATTTTGATGGAGACTTTGGGTAAGTGTTAAAAATATACTATTCAAATCTTATATTTGAAAAAAGTATCAAAGAGAAGGAAATGGATGAGTGCTTTAAATATAAACTTTTTTGAAATGAGACTGAAAAAAGTCATCTAAGATGATTTTCTTTTAATGCATTTAATTCTAGTGCTTCCCATTTTGCTTAGCATGATACATGTATATCATATATACATATGGATGATATATACATATGTACATTTGGATGATATACGTATATCACATTATGATATACGTGGTATGGTGAAAGGAGGCCTTCAGCTTAAACTAATGATGTAATATCTCTTTTTCTGCTTTTATTCATTGATCTATTCATTTGTTCTGTAGATTTTGCGGAACAACTACTGTGTCATGAGTATTGTTATAAAAGCTGGGAAGAAAGAGGGGATTATAAATACTTCCTCTACTTACTTCATAGGATTACAAAGATAAACAGATTAATGTGTAAAAGAAGTTACATATTCTTTTATGTAAATAAAAGAATGTAGTTTGGGCAATACAAAAAGCAAATTGGTAACTTTTGACATGCTATTTGGTCCATCACCCAACTTTTGAGAGACCTTTGCATACAGAGCCCAGTGGTTATCAAACTGTGGCATTCAGAAAACTCACCTGGATAAATGCACGTATCTGGATCCACTTGCAGGGATTCTAATGCAGTCGCTACAGAGTGGGGCCTAGTGGTTGCATTTCTGGAATGCTCCCAAGTGGCACTGATGTTTCAGGTCTGAATGCCACAGTTTGAGTGGCACTAATCTAGACAGTGCCAGAGTTGTAAGTGATCCTTTGTTCTGAAGAATCACTCTGAAGCCTGGCAGTTTCTCCAAAGGTCGTTTTTAACGGGGCGCCTTCCTCTGTTTTGGAACTGAGATTACTAGTCTGGCAGGTGGATGAAGGCCTTTGTGATCAGATAACTATAGAGTTTATCTTTATTGACCATCTTTTACATAAGGAGAAGATCAAGCCTATTCAGTGGACAAGGCGTTTCTCTCACTTTTTGTTCCACAACTAAGTAATGACAACCAAGTTTACCTCTCCTTAGAATGTAAGGGACAAGAATTTTTATCAGGTTTATCTGCTGCTATGTCCCCAGCCTTAGAACTGTCTGGTACAAAATAGGGACTCAAAAAATTTTTTTAAGTAAATGATTATATCACTTGCCCAGAATTACCAGTGCACACGTTTCTGTCTTCTAAAGTAGAGGTTTTTAAACTTTGTTGTGCATCAGAACCACAGGTGGAACTTCTTAATACACCTGCGCCTTTTCCCAGCCCTAGACCACTGGGTGTGTATATTTTCAAAGGAAGTTTCCGAAATGAAAGACTTAAGCAGGGACATTGCCAGGCAGGAAGAAATTAGACGCTGAAGGCTGAAGAGGCGTGCTTTAGGATGGTCAGAATTACTTTCTGACTATTTGCGATTTGCTTCTCCCTCCCCTACCCCCTTTTTTTTTCCAGGAATTTTTTTTCTGAAAAGCTTGTTAGTGCTTGACATTAGGCTGCATTTCTAAAGAAATACTTTTAAAGTGTTCAGACTGATGTTTGTAAATATCAAGTGTCCATTTCTCTCTTGTGTGTATTTATTTGTCACTTTTAGCTATCTGGCCCCTAAAGGAATGGAGAATGGAGGTCAAGTTTGAACAGTCTGTCATAATTAGTAAACTTTTTTTTTTAAAACTACAAAATGGAGTATTCTATATTAAAAAAAATTGTGTAATTGGATTTGTTATTCATGACCCGGAATAGTCAAGTCTAATCTTGCTTGTCAAAGACTGTGATATTCTGATTAATTTGGTTAATAGAATTTTCCAGTACAGTTGGCCCTTGAACAGTGTGGAGATTAGAGGTGTTGATTCCTCATCCAGTCAAAAGTTCAAGTATAACTGTTGACTCCCCCCAAAACATACCTACTAATAACCTACTGTTGACTGGACGCTATCAAAAATGAAAACATAACATGAAAAGACATATTTTATTTACAGGTATAACAGTTCATGCATTGATAAGAAGCAGCAATGTATTGCTTTATGGTAGCCTAGGGTAATTGGTGCAAAGCAGTAGCCTAGCCTAGTCATTATAAAATTGTTTATGGCATGTGATATTGTAATCATATTCCTAATACAGTATTGGAAATGTTGTGACTTAAAAAAATTACATGTGATGGTACACAGTTTCTGTAATTTTGTGAGAGAGGCATACTTTATGGATATAATTCTTTGAAAGCAAAGTTATAAAACAGTAATAAAACTAGCACATTTTAAATTTCATATTAAATACCACTTATTTATTCCTACATAATGACAGGTTGTCCACTTCCATACAAGTCTTGCACACAATGTAATGCACGTGTTTTTGCATGTTTATTGAAAAACATCTTTGCATAAGTGGACCTGCACAGCTCAAACCTGCGTTGTTCACAGGTCAGCTGTACTCACGGGCTTTGGGGTCAGTTTGGCTTTGAATTGTGTGTGGCTTGTACATTTACTGGTAGTACAACCTTGAGCGATTTGCGTTGCCTGTTTGAAAGTATTTTGTCCACTATTCTGTCTGAATTTTATAGATACACATTTTTCTTATTTGTGATTTTAATGCAAAAATATCAGAGCTCTTATCTCAAAACACATTTTGACCATTAGTTTATCTTCTTCATTGATAACTTATATGTTTAATTGAATATTCTTTTTTCAAATTAGTTTTTATTGGAGTAAAGTTAATTGCAATTTAATTGAATATTCTTAAAGTACCAAAGTAAAACATTTCTTCTCTTAGTCAGATTGTTCGATACGGGGAAATTCCAGCAGAATTCAGGGCGGCAGCAGCAGACCACCGGCAGGAGCTGATTGAATGTGTTGCTAATTCAGATGAGCAACTTGGAGAGATGTTTCTGGAAGAAAAAACTCCCTCAATCTCAGATTTAAAGGCAGGTGCTCTCAAAATATGTCTTATATTAACAAGAAAAAGAAGGTTTTTTTGTTTCTTGTAGGGAAGGGACATGATGCTTTTATGTAGGGGCTTTATTAATGAAATCCAAGCAAGTTGTTTAACATAATTGGTTCCTTCAAAAAAAAGTGTGATATGGCGTGTTACTCTTTTTTTAAGGTAGTGAGTTATATAAAATGGGAAAGGAATCAGTTTGTTCTAGGAAAAAAGATATTTAAACAGCCAGCCTCTTGGACCTGTCTTTATCACAAAGAAAAAAGATAAACTAAGTGTTTGCTGTTGACTATTTGGAAGGCCATGGATTCCTTTACTTAGTTGTTCACCTCTTTAAAATGAAGTGATCACCTGCCTAGGACTGGTATTCAGTTTTTAAACAGGCAGTTCTCCAGTGGTGTTGCTCAGTCGCCCAGGCATGTCCGACTCTTTGCGACCCCATGGACTGCAGCACACCAGGCCTCCCTGTCCCTCACCATCTCCCAGAGTTTGCCCAAGTTAATGTTCAGTGCACCTGTGATGCCATCCAGCCATATCATCCTCTGACGCCCTCTTCTCCTGCCCTCAATCTTTCCCAGTATCAGGGACTTTTCCAATGGGTTGTCTGTTTGCATCAGGTGACCAAAATACTGGAGCTTCAGCTTCAGCATCAGTCGTTCCAGTGAATTTTCAGGGTCGATCTCCCTTCACATTGACTGATGTGATCTCCTTGCTGTCCAGGGGACTTTCACAAGTCTTCTCCAGCCGCACAGTTCGAAGGCATCAATTTTTTTGGCATTCTGTGTTCTTTACCATCCAGCTCTCAGAACCATATGTGACCACCAGGAAGACCATAGACTTAACTATATGGACCTTTGGCGGCAGAGTAACGTCTCTGCTTTTAACACGCTGTCTAGGTTTGTCATCGCTTTCCTGCCTAGAAGCAATTGTCTTATGATTTCATGACTGCAATCACTGTGTGCAGTGATTTTGGAGCCCAAGAAGAGGAAAACTGTCACTACTTCTACCTTTTCCCCTTCTATTTGCCGTGCAGTATGGGGCCAGATGCCATTATCTTAGTTTTTTTTTTTATTTAGTCTTAAGCCAGCTCTTTCACTCTCCTCCTTCATCTTCATCAAGAGGCTGTTTATTTCCTCTTCACTTTCTGCGATTGGAATGGTATCATCCCCATATTTGAGGTTGATGATGTTTCTCCCACCTATCTTGATTCCGGCTTATAAGTCATCCAGCCCAGAATTTCTCATGATATGCCAGTGTGTTGGTTAAACAAACGGTGACGGCCCTGTCATGCTCCTTTCTCCATCTTGAACCCATCAGTTGCTCCATACAGGGTTCTAACTGTTGCTTCTTGACCCATACAGGTTTCTCGGGAGACAGATAAGATGGTCTGGTATTCCCATCTCTTTAAGAGCTTTCCACAGTTTGTCATGATCACACAGTCAAAGGTTTTAACATAGTCGATGAAACAGAGATAGATGTTTTTCTGAAGTTCCCTTGCTTTCTCTGTAATCTAGTGAATCTTGGCAATTTGATCTCTAGTCCCTCTTCCTTTTCTGAACCCAGCTTGGACATCTGAAAGTTCTTCGTTCACATAATGCTGAAGCCTAGCATGCAAGATTTTAAGCATGACCTTACTAGCATGGGAGATGAGTGCAGTTGTCCAGTGGTTAGCACATTCTTTGCTACTACCCTTCTTGGGAGTTGGGATGAGGGTTGACCTTTTCCAGTTCTGTGGCTACTACTGGGTCTTCTGGATTTGCTGCCATAAAAACCTTGATGGTGTCATCTTTTCAGTTCAGTCGCTCAGTCGTGTCTGACTCTTTGCGACCCAATGAATTGCAGCACACCAGGCCTCCCTGTCCATCACCAACTCCCAGAGTTTACTCAAACTCATGCCCATCGAGTCGGTGATGCCATCCAGCCATCTCATCCTCTGTCGTCCCCTTCTCCTCCTGCCCCCAATCCCTCCCAGCATCAGGGTCTTTTCCAATGAGTCAGCTCTTCACATCAGGTGGCCAAAGTATTGGAGTTTCAGCTTCAGCATCAGCCCTTCCAATGAACACTCAGACTGATCTTTAGGATGGACTGGTTGGATCTCCTTGCAGTCCAGGGGACTCTCAAGAGTCTTCTCCAACACCACAGTTAAAAAGCATCAATTTTTCGGCACTCAGGTTTCTTCACAGTCCAATTCTCACATCCATACATGACCACTGGAAAAGCCATAGCCTTGATCAGATGGACCTTTGTTGGCAAAGTAATGTCTCTGCTTTTTA
Organism: Muntiacus reevesi; assembly: GCF_963930625.1. Classification (NCBI taxonomy): domain Eukaryota; kingdom Metazoa; phylum Chordata; class Mammalia; order Artiodactyla; family Cervidae; genus Muntiacus; species Muntiacus reevesi. The sequence goes on along the minus strand of NC_089256.1, from coordinate 84,575,383 downwards.
ATATGCTATCTAGGTTGGTCATAACTTTCCTTCCAAGGAGTAAGTGTCTTTTAATTTCCTGGCTGCAGTCACCATCTGCAGTGATTTTGAAGCCCCAAAAAATAAAGTCTGACACTGTTTCTACTGTCTCCTCATCAGTTTCCCATGAGGTGATGGGACCAGATGCCATGATTTTAATTTTCTGAATGTTGAGCTTTAAGTCAACTTTTTCACTCTCCTCTTTCACTTTCATCAAAAGACTTTTCAGTTCCTCTTCACTCTCTGCCATAAGGGTGGTGTCATCTGCATATCTGAGGTTATTGATATTTCTCCCAACAATCTTGATTCCAGCTTGTGCTTCTTCCAGCCCAGCGTTTCTCATGATGTACTCTGCATATAAGTTAAATAAGCAGGGTGACAATATACAGCCTTGACATACTCCTTTTCCTATTTGGAACCAGTCTGTTGTTCCATGTCCAGTTCTAACTGTTGCTTCCTGACCTGCATACAGGTTTCTCAAGAGGCAGGTCAGGTGGTCTGGTATTCCCATCTCTTTCAGAATTTTCCACAGTTTATTGTGATCCACACAGTCGAAGGCTTTGGCGTAGTCAATAAAGCAGAAATAGACGTTTTCCTGGAACTCTCTTGCTTTTTCAGTGATCCAGCGGATATTGGCAATTTGATCTCTGGTTCCTCTGCGTTTTCTGAAACCAGCTTGGTGTCATCCTTTAGGGAGTTGAATAGTTCTGCTGGAATTTCATCGCATTCACTAGCTTTTTTAACAGCAGGGCTTCTTAAAGCCCACTTGACTTCACACTCCAGAATGTCTGGTTCTGGGTGACTAACCGTACCATTGTAATAACCTAGTTCATTAAGATCTTCTTTATATAGTCCTTCTGTGTATTCTTTTCGTCTCTTCTTGATCTTCAGCATCTACGAGGTCTCTACCATTTTTATCCTTTATTGTGCCCATCTTTGGGCAGAGTGCTCCCTGGATGTTTCCAGTTTTTCTGAGGAGATCTCTAGCCTTTCCCCATTTGTTGTTTCCTCTATTATTAAGCATGGCTCGTTGAAGAAGGCCTTTTTGCCTCTTCTAGCTATTTTTTGGAACTCTGCGTTTAATTGGATGTACCTTTCCCGAATCCCCTTGCTTTTTGCTTTTCTTTGTTCTTCCACTATTTGTAAGCCTTCCTCAGACAACCACTTTGCTTTCTTGCTTTTCTTTTTCTTTGGGATTATTTTGTTTGCCACTTCCTGTACGGTGTCATGGACCTCTGTCAGTAGTTCTTTAGGCATACTGTTAATTAGATCTAGTCACATGAACCTATTTGTTACCTCTATTGCGAATTTGTACTGCATTTGATTTAAGTCATACCTGGCTCCCTGTTGTTTTTCCTGGTTTTCTTTAGGTTAAGCCTGAATTTTGCTATGAGACACTGATGATCTGAGCCACAGTTTGCTCCAGGTCTTGTTTTTGCCGACTGTATACAGCTTCTCCATCTTCAGTTATAAAGAATGTAATCAGTCTGATTTTGGTATTGACTAATTGGTGATGTCCATGTGTAAAGTCATCTCTTGTGTTGTTGAAAAAGGGTATTTGCTATGACTAGTGCATTCTCTTGGCAGAATTCAGTTAACCTTTGCCCTGCTTCATTTTGTTCTTCAAGGCCAAACTTGCCTGTTACTCCAGGTATATTTTGACTTCCTGCTTTTGCATTCCAATCCCCGATGGTGAATAGAACATCTCTTTTAGTTCTAGAAGGTCTTCTAGGTCTTTGTGGAATTGATCAGCTTCAGCTTCTTCTGCATTGGTAATAGGGGATTGGACTTGAATTCCTGTGATGTTGAACGGCTTGCCTTGGAAACAAATTGAGATCACTCTGTCTTTTGGGGGGCTGTAGCCAAGTACTGTATATCTACCCTTTTGTTGATTATGAAGACTACTCTGCTGGTTCTGTGGGATTCTTGCCCACAGTAGTAGATACAATGGTCATCTGAATTAAACTCGCCCATTCCCGTCCATGTTAGTCCTCTGATTCCTAAGATGTCAGTGTTTATTCTTACCATCTTCTGCTTGGCCATGTCCAATTTTCCTTGTGTCATGGACTTGACACTCCACATTCCTACGCAGTACTGTCCTTTGCAGCATGGGGTTTTACTTTCATCACCAGACACATCCACAGCTGAGAGTCATCTTTGCTTTGGCCCAGCTGCTTCACTCATTCTGAGGCTACTGGTAATTCTCCTCTACTCTTCCCCAGTAGTATCTTGGACACCTTCAGACCTGGGGTACTCATCTTCGGTGTCATATCTTTTTGGCCTTTTATACAGTTCATGTGATTCTCACAGCAAGTATACTGTGGTGGTTTGCCATTCCCTCCTCCAGGGGATCACATTTTGTCAGAACTCTCTGCTAGGACCCGTTCATCTTGGGTGGCCCTACACGGCATGGCTGTTAGCTTCATTGAGTTATACAAGCCCCATTGCCACCAAGGTAGTGAGCCATGAAGGGGATACTTAAACATTCAACCTCTTGGACATATCCTTATTAAAAAGAAAGAAGATAAACTAGAAATGGACACTGTTGACTATTTGGAAGGCCATATAGATTTCTTTACTTGATTGTTCAGCTTTAAAATGAAGAGAAGAGAAAATCACCTGCCTAAGACTGGTATTCAATTTTTAAATAGACAGTTCTCCATAAAAGAGAACAGATGGGTCAATAAGCACATGAAAACATCACTAGTCATTAGGGAAAGCAAATCAAAACCACAGTGGGATACCACTTTATTAATCAGGACGCCTGTTACCTAAAAAGCAAAATAACAAGTGTTGGTGAGGAGGCAGAGAAATTGAAATCCTTGTGCATTGCTGGTGGGAATGTAAAATGGTGCTTCTTCTGTGGAAGACGGTGGAGTACGGTGATTTCTCAAAAAAAACCTAAACCCAGAACTACCACGTTGTTGTTGTTCCATTGCTAAGTTGTGAATGGTTCTTTGCGACCCAGTGGACGGCAGCACGCCCGTCTCCTGTGTCCCCCACTGTCTCCCAGAGTTTGCTCAGATTCACATCCAAGAACTAACATACGGTCCAGCAATTCCATTTCTATATACGCAAGAAAATTGAAAGCAGGGATCAGATATTTGCACACCAATGTTGACAGCAGCATAATTCACAGTAGCTCAAAGTTGGAAACAACTCAGTGCCAATCAATGGATGAATAGACAGGTAAAATTGGCGTGTTCATACAATGGGATATTATTCAACTTCAAAAAGGAATCAGATTCTAATACATGCTACATTATGGGTGAGTCTTAAGGATATCATGTAAGTGGAATAAGCCAGACATAAAAGGACAAATATTGTATGATTACACTTCTGTGGGATAGCCAGAAGAGTCAAGTTCCTAGTAGGACAGTGGTTACCAGGGGCTGGGGGAGGAAAGAATGGGAAGTTTAATGGATCCAGAGTTTCAGTTTGGGGTGATGAAAAGTTTTGGAGATAGTGGTGACAGCAATATGAATGTACTTAATGCTACTGAACTGTACACTTAACAATGGTTAAAATAGTCAATTTTGTGATGTTTACGTTATCATAATTAAAAAAGACTGACACTTATTTTGCTAAACCACTTGGTACACTTAGCAGAGATCAGATAAATAAACACTGTGTGTAATACAGTGTACTCAAGGATTTTATAGATCAGGTGCACAAGGAGAAAACCCTATTGAAGCTGAGATGCTTACTAACATATCTGAGCTTGAGTTCTGTACCATTCACAAAGGCCTTATCACCCCAGCTCTCTAATGACTAAGGAACTCCGTATAGGAAAGTATAGGTCTGGGCCTTCAATAAAGTCAAGCAGTGTATCCTAAGAACCACCAGAGAGAGGTCTTGATCTATTAAAAGGAATGTGTCAGGAGTCCCCAAGACCACTCCAGATTCTGTGATTCACTGGGAGTCAGGACTCAGCCAGTAATCACACTCATGGTTATGATGCATCACAGTGAGAGTACAAAGCAGAATCAGCGAAGGGAAAAGGCGTGTGAGGTCACGTCCAGAAGAAACCAGGTGGAAGCTTCCAGGCGCTCTCTCACGCTTAGTCTTGCCCTGCGTGTCCTCGAGCTGCATGTCCTCGAGCAGCAAGTTGTGACCGTACCTGTGAAATGTCTACCGGGGAAGGTCATTAGACTCAGTGCCCTGGGTTTCACTGGAGGCTGGTCACATAAGGCTCCCCTGGTCGGTTAGACGGTAAAGAATTAAACTGCAATGCAGGAGAGCTGGGATTGGTCCCTGGGTTGGGAAGATCCCCTGGAGAAGGGAATGGCTACCCACTCCAGCAGTTTTGTCTGGAGAATTCCATGGACAGAGGAGCCTGGCCAGCCACGATCCATGGGGTCACAGAGTTGGGATGACTGAGCGACATACTAACTCACATAGACACACCCTGCCTAGCACCTACGGATTTCCAGTCTCCCAGAAGGAAAGCAGGTATTTAGCATACATCCCGTTGTTTTTGCAGCAGTATAGGCACAGTGGACCAGTCTTACCAGTTCTGGAATGCTGGGAATCAGCCGATATCCAGATTCCCAGAAGCCAGCCGGGGGCCAGCCTTGCAAGGGGGCTTTCTGGGAGAGCACTTTCAGTCCTGCTGCGTTTCCTGTTTTCTTCCAGGAGGCAGTGTGCTTTATTTCTGTGTTGTCATTGGGTGTATTAGGGACAGTGGAAAGGCAACAGTTTTCAAGTGTGAATGTGATTCTTACAAAAGTAAGGGAAATTTAGGGTAAGAACATAGCTTTTGTTAGGCTGGTATAGGTTTAGCTTTAATTTCACCTTTTTTCTATTTATCAACCACATTCATGTGTTTCTCTATTCAATGGAAGTAAAGAAAGTGTGGTAAGATTCATACGTTCCTGCTTTTGCATATAAGGAAGGGTTGGAAAGTAAAAAATGTGACCTCGTGGCCTAAGGTAGCTCCATGGTTAGTGACCAAGCCGTTTCTGGTTCCTAGAAAAAGCAAGTTTTTAAGAGAGTTTCAAATAGTGATTGTTTTCTTAACCCGTTTATTTTCTTCTTTTTATACTCGTTTTATTGTGCTCAGTTGTTATCCTAGTTTTCATCGTGATGTTTAGGAATTGTGGTTATAAATGTTTTGCTTTAAGGTTTGTGGAATATCTAGGTTTCTGTTTTTCCTGAGGACTGAGAAATAACTATGCTGCTCCGTGTTTCTGCTGCATCAACAACTGGTGGGCTGTGCCACAGCACAGACTGCTGTTGGCCTCCTCCGGCCGCCAGAGCTGAAGCCCTGCTGCCCCCTCTGAGGCCTGTAGCCGCTAGCCCCTGCCCCCTCTGAGGCCTGTAGCCGCTAGCCCCTGCCCCCTCTGAGGCCTGTAGCCGCTAGCCCCTGCCCCCTCTGAGGCCTGTAGCCGCTAGCCCCTGCCCCCTCTGAGGCCTGTAGCCGCTAGCCCCTGCCCCCTCTGAGGCCTGTAGCCGCTAGCCGCTGAGGAGCAAGGCTGGGACGCATGGATGGTGCTTGCACGAGAGGTTGGGGCAAACCAGGAGGTGGTTATTTACAGCCTGTTACTATCAGGACCCTTAGTTTATGAGCACCTTGCCCTGGTTTGGCTTCCCGTATATATGTCCTTTAAAAAAGGAAAGCAAACTGGTTAATTGTTTCTTTAATAGATGATACTTTCATATGGTTTAAACATTCAGAAACTCTATAAAGGCACACAGTAAGAAGTCCTCACCGGCTCTCATCTGCCCGGCGCTCTGCGCTCTGCTTAGTCGCATAGTCGTGTCTGACTCCCTGTGACCCCATGGACCCCGCCAGGCACCTCTGTCCATGGGATTCTCCAGGCAAGAATTCTGGAGTGGGTTGCCATGCCCTCCTCCAAGGAGTCTTCCCAACCCAGGGATCAAACCCAGGTCTCCCGCACTGCAGGCAGATTCTTTTCTGTCTGAGTCACTCTGGGCCCCATTCCTAAACCAGGTTGCCAGTTAATAAGTTTCTGGTGTTTCTTTCCATAGATTTTTTGTTTTGTTTTGTTTGCATATGTATTGCTTTTTCCTCTATTTTGCACAATTGTTAACATACCATTTACACTGTCCTATGTGTAAACGTTGGCCTGGAAGAAGCACAAGCTGGAATCAAGATTGCCGGGAGAACTGTCAATAACCTCAGATATGCAGATGACACCACCCTTATGGCAGAGAGTGAAGAGGAACTAAAAAAAGCCTCTTGATGAAAGTGAAAGAGGAGAGTGAAAAAGTTGACTTAAAGCTCAACATTCAGAAAACTAAGATCATGGGATCCATTCCCATCACTTCATGGGAAATAGATGGGGAAACAGTGGAAGCGGTGTCAGACTTTCTTTTGGGGGGCTCCAAAATCACTGCAGATGGTGATTGCAGCCATGAAATTAAAAGACACTTACTCCTTGGAAGGAAAGTTATGACCAACCTAGACAGCGTATTAAAAAACAGAGCCATTACTTTGCCAACAAAGGTCCGTCTAGTCAAGCTGTGGTTTTTGCAGTGGTCACGTGGATGTGAGAACTGGACTACAAAGAAAGCTGAGCAGTGAAGAATTGATGCTTTTGAACTGTGGTGCTGGAGAAGACTCTTGAGAGTCCCTTGGACTGCAAGGAGATCCAACCAGTCCATCCTAAAGGAGATCAGTCCTGGGTGTTCACTGGAAGGACTGATGTTGAAGCTGAAACTCCAATACTTTGGCCACCTCATGTAAAGAGTTGACTCATTGGAAAAGACCCTGATGCTGGGAGGGATAGGGGGCAGGAGGAGAAGGGGACGACAGAGGATGAGATGGCTGGATGGCATCACCGACTCGATGGGCATGAGTTTGAGTAAACTCCGGGAGTTGGTGATGGACAGGGAGGCCTGGTGTGCTGCGATTCATGGGGTCGCAAAGAGTCAGACACACTGAGCAACTGAACTGAACTGTTGTGTATATATGGTTTTTTCTCCAAATTGAAAGGTAGTGACATTCTGAGGGTTGAAAGCAGTTACAGTGTTGAAAGTTAAATAGCCTTTTTCTTTCTATTTTGGGGGGAGTATTTTGACCTTAAGTTGTAGAGAACCCCATTCCAGTCTCCACTAAAGCCAGAACTCCAAAGAGTATCAATTTATTTCATTCATTTGTTGCCTTGTAGTTGATCTGAAACATAAAACGTAACTTTAAGATGAACTAATTTTTTTTTTCTTTTGTAGCTTGCCATTCGAAGAGCCACGATAAACAGGTCATTTACCCCTGTCTTTCTGGGAAGTGCCTTGAAAAACAAAGGAGTACAGCCTCTGTTAGATGCTGTTTTAGAATACCTCCCGAATCCATCTGAAGTCCAGAATTACGCCATTCTCAATCAAGAGTAAGTCTCGGAAATTGATTCTTAGTCTGTGCACAAAGAATTGAACATCTGTGCACTGGAAAAGAATTTTAAGAATGGTTTTTGAAGTTATATTGCATTTGTGGGTTTTTTCCAATAATTTATAAAAATCAATCTTTATTTCTGTTTGGGTAACAATTTTGGCATAAAGAAAATTATTTATTATACCTTCCCGTATCATATTCTGTTTATAAGTTAGAATACGGTTTGTTTCATTATGAACATTTACATCATTAGAAAATTTTCTCATGTGGAACTAATTTTTTTTAAAATATTTTTTAAGAAACAAAAATTTTTTAAGCTCTCATTATTTTTTTTCTGCGAGACTTGTTTTGTTATTTTTATTCTACTCTGGTCCTATCACAATGCAGTATTGGCCAGAAATTATTCTTGTTGATCCCATTCAGTGAAATTTCGCTTAAGAATAAGCTCAGAAATGTTTAGTGCAAGTATGCTTTTTCTCAGGTAACATTCTGATGAAACAAATTGATATAAAAGAAATATCAAATATTGCATCTCACAAATGTGTATGTCTTTTATTTTAAGTGACTCCCAAGAGAAAACCAAAATCTTAATGAACCCCCAAAGAGACAGTTCCCATCCGTTTGTTGGCCTGGCTTTTAAACTGGAGGTAAGCTGCTTTCTAATGTATTTAACTGATATATATAGAATTTTTCTTTTAGGCTTTTATTCCTATTACAAAGTGACTCTAAGGAAAGATTTAGTTACAGATTTCTCCACCGTAGTTACTTTGTCCCCCAGCCTGTTCCATACTGACTCTAGAAGGTTTCTATGCACAGCCCACACTTAAGGGGTGCATTACCATCTTCCTCCGTGCGGGGGCGGTGTCTCTGTGAGTTACGTGGGATTCCTCTGTAAGGGAGAGTTGTCCTTTCTCTCCCGTATTTGCTTGTTCAGTCGTTTGTTTTTATCATCTGGACTTACGTATATCTGTTTCATACTTTGAGCTAAGACCCATAGCATGTTCCGTATTTTATTGCCAGACTGGCCAGTGTCGCTGTCTGCCCTTTCAGGTGCATTTTGTGACCCTGAGACATGCCCCCGGCTTTTGCTTCTTCGAGCACTTCCTCACCTTCCAGGCTTATGCTGTATATTCCCTGCCCTGGCCTGAGAATCAGCCGTCTGTCTAAGAGCCCTGGTCCCTTTAATTGTGAGTGGTATTAGGAACCAAGACTTGGGGACTGGGTCTGCTTTTTGTTGTGGTGGTGTTGCTTCTGTATAATATTTTAAGGAGGAAAAAGGTAGATAGGTCAGAAGTGTTGAAGGGTGGTTATTTCTAGGATGGAATTATATCAGGGGCGGTGCTTTTTCCTAGTTTTTATTTTTAAGTTTTTACAGTATGATTTTTATTCTAAATCCAGAAAAAGTAATTTAAGTTAAGAAGTAGACATAACACTGCAGTGACAGTGTTCGTTTATTAGTTAGTTTTGGCTGCGCTGGGTCTCTGTTGGCTGGGTGCGAGCTTTCTCTAGTTACGGTGGGCAGGGGCTGCTCTCTTTTGCAGGACCTGGGCTTCTCATCGCAGTGGCTTCTTTTGTTGGAGGGCATGGGCTCTAGGCACACCGTCAGTAGTCGCAGCGCACGGGCTTAGTTGCTCCATGGCATGTGGAATCTTCTGGACTAGGGATGAAACCCATGTCCCCTGCATTTGGCAGGCCAATTCCCATCTGCTGTGCCACCGGGGAAGTCCTAAGAATATTTTTCTTAGGATCCCCAGAATGTGATTCTTGAGTGAAAGATACAAAATATTTTAAATATTTATTGGTATATATTGCCAGATTGCTTTCATATTTTTAGTTTCAGGTCAACAGGGAAGAGACTCAGCTATACATAGTCAGGTATCCATTCTCCCCCAAATTCCCCTCCCATCCAGGCTGCCACATAACAGAGCAGAGTTCCCTGTGTTATGCAGTAGGTCTTTATTGGTTATCCATTTTAAATGTAGCAGTGTGTACATGTCCATCCCAGACTCCTTAACCATCCCTCCCCCCAATCCTTTTCCCCGTATCTTGTCTTAATTCTTAATAATAGAAAACATTTTTCCATATATTCATTATGCAATTCTATGTCCTCTTTTGTAATTCCCTCTTTATGTTTTTGTCTTTCCCGTTTTAAAATTAGAATCAAAGTGTTTTACTTATTTGTATGAACCTTTCTCTAATAAAATTTTAAAAAAACAATTATTTTAAAATTTACGTAGTCAAATACATCAATCTTTGTCTTTTGTTATTTTCTCAGTCTTCCTCTTTGATTATATTCTATAAATACTTCCTTTTGTCTCTTTTGCTTTCTTATGGGTTCTTTTGTTTTTTTCATTGTTAACCCAGTTGGACTTTGTTTTGCTGAATGCTGTTAGGATCTCAGAAGTCTGTTTGGATTCCTCTGCCTCCAAATGGAAGACCAATTGTACAGTTACCAGTTTTTGAACAGTGTTAAATTTTTTCATTGATTGTAATGTCTCCTTTTTCATCTGTTGACTAATGAATTAAACATTTTAGATATTTATTTTATAAAGGCTATTACTTTAATATTTTGAAGTATTTAATATGTTCTTATATCAGTTATTTTCTATTTTTAGCTTTTCTTCTAAATATTAAAAATCACTAATAATATATTTTAAAAGTCCTCTTTGGAATTTTATTGCTATTGTGTTAAACCTAAATATTAATATGGGAAGAACTGGCAACTTTTACATATTTACCTAACATTTAGTGTTAATATTCAGGAGGAAATGATCCTGATTATTCATTTTATATTCAGTTACTTTACAGAATTCATATTCGTATAGCTTTCCAGGTGATTATCAGTTTTTCTAACATGTATAGTCTTTCATTTCAAATGGTATTTTTGTTGTCTTTCTAATATCATTTTACCTTATTTTTATATCTTACTGTATTAAACTGAACTTATGAAATAACTGCCTTATAAATTTAAAAACTTTTTCTAATAACTTTTTTCAGAGGAAACAGAAGTAGTATCTTGGGTTTTGATATCAGAAAGAACAAGAACCATTTAACCTTATTCAAAACTAGCATCAAAGTAGTTTATGACAATAAGCTGAAACATATATATATATATATAAGTTGTACTACTAAAACTGAGAGCAAGCATTTGAAGGTGATTATGAAATTTTCCTCTTATTTTTGATTCCTGTGTTTCTTTTTTACTCTTTCTGTCCTTACCCCATCTTGACTTCTAGGCAGGTCGATTTGGACAGTTAACTTACGTTCGCAATTATCAAGGAGAGCTGAAGAAAGGTGATAACATCTATAATACAAGGACGAGAAAGAGAGTGCGGGTGCAGCGACTGGTTCGCATGCATGCCGACATGATGGAGGTGAGTACCCGGCTTTCGTTGTACAATCAGAAATTTCTCTCATGCAGTTGAAACAGGTCTACTTTTTTGTTATCCTGAGCGCCACAAGAAAATCACTTCTAGTTGAGTGTGTTTTCCTAGCTTCTTCCTTTTTAGTTAGGTGGGCTACATTTCTCAGGTAGCACTTTGGTGTAGGCTAAATTAGCACATATTACGAACACATTTTATACCACCATTTGTGCGTTAGCTGTCTGTCCTCAGTGGCCAGGCTTAGGAAGAAGGACAGCACTTTCCTCAAGAGCCAGCCTTGGAAAGAGTATAATGGGTTTTTAGTTCACTGGAACTGTAGTTCTCAAAAGTAAGTGAGAATAATAAATTTACACATAACTTCCCATATTGCCCAGTGGATTTACTTCCTGAAATATGGAAATAGAATCAATCCCTAGATGGGCTTTATGGGTGCTAGAATTCATCTAAAGATTTAAAACCTCTGAAGGCCTAGTCTGGGAGATAAACTTTGGCTTATGATTTGACGTCTTGAATTGGCTCTGAGCCTGTTCTGGCCTCTGTGGTCCGCAGGGTGACGCGTTGGCAGGAAGACCAAGTACAGGAGGTTGTCCCCTCCTTCACCCTTTCCCAGTTCAGCTCAGTTATTCCTAGAGAGATTTATTAGTCTAAACAAAATCTTAGGGCGGACATTCTTGGCATCCATAACTGTTGTATATCCTGGAAAATGAATAGACAGTCTTTCAAAGTTAGACATCATTGTTTTTTGAAATAGGCAGCAGGGGGCAGGCTAGAGGGATTAGTGATTGTCACAGCTGTTTCGTGGGCCAGAAGGATCCCTATAGCTGTGTAACTGTTAAAGCAAGACCACACACTTGCTCATTCACAGCCACAGCTGTTATGAATGAGCTGTTAATATAAAAGGACAAAGACTAGGAAGTTTAGAAGCCCCAGTGCTTTATTCTTAGATTTCCTGTGTTTTCTTAACTGCTTACATCTCCTGCCTTTGTTTTGAAAACTTCCTTTGCAAGCTTTCCTTGTATGCCTTGGTCATGCTCATTTCCTTGTTAGACAATGGCAGCACATATAGCAGTACATACTTTTTAATTCTATAGGAATCACTTTAGAACCATGAGGCTCTGTGTTCTGTTGGTACTGCAGATCCCCCAAGTAAAGATGCCACGTTCTGACTTTCCATTTACAGCAGAATCTTGCCAGTTGACATGTGGTTTAAACAAGAGCCTGTTGAAGGTGTATCTTGCCATGGTTGAGTGTTGGTATTGCGTTGATTCTATCTAATTCTTTCTTTGTGGAATTCATGGTGAGACTCTGGCATGTTTGTTTGTGTACAGTGTGATTATTGTGCAGTTACTTTTTAGTGATTATGTGCAGATTTGAATTACTTGCAAGTATCATTTTGTATTCTTTCTTTAGGATGTTGAGGAAGTGTTTGCTGGAGACATCTGTGCATTGTTCGGCGTTGACTGTGCCAGTGGAGACACATTCACAGACAAAGATAATAGCGGCCTTTCTATGGTAAGTCATTTAACTTCAAAGCTGTTTATCACTTGCATTTCAAAAATGTATGTTCTAATACTTCAGAAAAAAAATCACAGAAGTTTTCATTGAGTGCCACAGGCATCAAGTGTGGATTGGTTGTGGCTCTTTTAATGTCAACTGAACAAGTGTCCTGTGTTAGCTAACTTACCTGATTTTTCTTAGTAAAATCATTCCACCATCCTCCAAGGTTTAGCATGGAGGGAAAATCTCCACTAGGTAACCTGGCCCGTATGGCTGTGACTTCTCCACCCTGAGACCTGCCTCCCTATTGTGGGTGCGTCCCTGATTGCTGTCACCAGTATCAGGCTGGTCCCAGCCAAGTGCTCCTTCCTTAGTAACTCGGCAGCTGGAGAGACGATGCCTCCCTCAGTCCCCTAGAGAACCATGAGAGCAGTCTCCTAGAGAACCGTAAGAGCAGACGGTGACATTTAGGCTGGACTCCGGGGAGTTGCACGACAGACCAGAACCGTGCTCTGCAGGCAGGATGCAGCTAGCAGAGTATGCTCAGGGCACTTCCTGCCTTTCTGTCCCCTTCACTCCCGCCCCCTTTCTGCCCCCACAGGAGGGCGGCTCTTCTGCGGTATGACCATGTGTTCCTGAGGGTGCTTCCTCTCCTGAATTCAGTAAAGGAGGAATATGAGTACAGAGGGGATAGGCGCTTACAGTAGATTGTCTATATATAAGAACTAGTCCAGCCCTAACAGGTGATCTCTGTAGTAGCTCCTATATCATATGATGAATTCTTAATCTTATCATTTAGCTTTTTTGTTTAAAGTATTCTCTGATGTCTGTGGTTTTACATGTGGAGTTAGGACACTACAAAAATCAGTTTCAATAAGTGGACTTTTTAATAAGTATTATTGATGAGACTGTCTCTAAACTTGTCATGAGCAGTATGAAGGGACTGGAGGTTGTGGGAAGTGCTCAAGCGTTGAAGCAAATAGACCTTGGTCAGAGCCCTGTGCTACTGCTGGCCCTTGACCAAGTTATTCATTATTCTTGCCAACCCTTTAACTATTTTATTTGTAAAATGGGGATAATAAAATTCATCTGCCTCTCATTTAACCTGACTGGTTAAATGAGATATCGTATGTATGAAGAATCTAGTCCCTGTCTCTGCTTCTCTTATCAATGATTGCGGTGTAACCTTTATTTATATATTAATATATTCATCATTTAATGAAAAGTAGAGCAAGATATATTTGCCTTAAAGATGTTGACTCTAGTGTTTTCTTCTGCATTAAAATTAAAACATTAAAATTAATCCATCTCTGACATACACAGTACTGTGTTTGAATTTTTGTCTGTTCTTTTAAAACTATTCCAGGAGTCAATTCATGTCCCCGATCCTGTCATTTCAATAGCAATGAAGCCGTCTAACAAGGTAGGAGTTTGATTTAGCACTTAGTCAATCACAGTAAAACCTTGAGCTCCTTCTCACCTGTCTCCACAACGCACATGGTGTCTTGTGATGACCATAAGCGCTCTTACGGACTCTGTTTCCTTTTCTGGTATTCAAATCATCGTTTAAAATCTACCAGTCTATTACTAGTAAGTACGCCTCAGAATATTTGAAGAGGTTGATGGTTTTAACGTATTCATCAGACTGTGCTTTATAACTCTTACTATAGTAAAGGTTTATCACTGGCTCCAGAATGGTAAGTGTAAGTAACTTCCTAGGTGCAGATCATAAGAGATAGAAAAGAGGAAACTGGGGCATTTGTCCTCAACTGCAGAAAAACCTCACGGTAAAGAACATTAGAATATTGCATCAATTAAATTGCCTCATGGATTATAGTACATCTCCACATCTGTGGTAGTTATGCAGTAAATGTCTGATTATAACATGGAAGGCCTGCAAATAAGACTCTTTCGACTCACTTTCAGATATAACAGTTTTATGATTGTATTTCATGTCATTTAGCTTTTTAGCCAAAATTGCTTGAATAGGTTCTGTATTTGCATAACTTGTCACTGAAATTAGTCCTGATCTTGAACCATAATTGTTTAGTTCTTAAGTTAGTTATATTCATAACTGTCATGTTAATGCGCTATATTGAAATTCTTTTATGCATTGAGTGAGCATTGTATGATCTCTTGTCATCTAGGTACTATCATCATAGAACATGTTCTCATTTATTGTCTTACGGATATATTAACGGCTACTGCTTCATCTGTTTTGAGGAACTTGAGATTTTCCTTCTCAAATTACAGAAAAGAGAATGTTGAGGGGGCAAGAAACATTCAGTCACTACATCTCAGAAATTTGAAGCAAGTCGAACCTTATATCTTACCACAGTGATACGCCAGTTTGTTCAAGGTTCTTTGCCAAATAGGTTGCTTTTCCCTTCCGAAGACAAAGGACTAGAAGTTAAAAATATTATTCTTTATTCCTAAATTCAGAGTTTATGTAGACATTTTACTGTTGATAGTTCACAATAATGGATGGAAATCAAATGGATCAATATTCATAAAGCTTTTTGGTGTCTCAAGGTTGTCTGCTTGCTGGAGTTAGTACAAATCAAATAATGAAACCCTGCATAAAACCATGAATCTCAGTAGTGGGGCAGCTTGTAAGTTGAGTCCTTGGCCAATGCGGGGAAAAGGGGAAAGACTTTGGAGATAGACTAACTTAAGATTCATTCCTAGTTAGCTGTGTGGCCTTGAGCAAGTCACTTGACTTCTCTGTACCTAGCTTCCTCACCTGTAAAATGAGGATAATTCTACCTTGCAGCCTGTGGTTAGAATTCCAGATAACATAAACAAAACACATTAACACCTCTTTAACCACGTGTTTGGCTGTTAACACTGGTGATTCAGAGCATGTTAATTTTCTATTGCTGCCATAAGAAATTAGCAAAAAACTTAGTGGCTTAAAAACAGTACAAATGTATTATTTTACAGTTATATGGGTCACAATTCACAGTTGTTAATGGGATAAAATCAAGTATTGTATTGGCAAGATTGTGTTCCTTTCTTGGAGGCTCTGGGGGACAGTTTGGTTCCTTGCTTGCTTAGATTGTTGGCAGATTTCAGCTCCTTGTTGTGGGACTTGAGATTTCTGTGCTGTTATCTGAGGGCCATTCCTAGCTTCTAGAGGCGCTCGTAGCCCGCTTTTTCCTGTCTTCAGTGCCAGCAACAGTGAAGTGAGTCCCTCTCATGATTCAGACATCTCCTGTCTGTTATTTCCCGCTTTTCATCTCTCAGCTGCCCTTCATTCCTTTCCATTTTTAAAGTCTCATGCAATTACACTGGACCTGTCCAGATCATTCATGATAATCTCCCCATATGAAGAGTCTGTAACCTTAATCACGTCAACAGAGTCCCTTTTATCAGGTAAGGTAACAGTCACAGATTTGGGGGGAATGGGGCATGTCCTTAAAGAAGAACATCATTCTGCTTACCACGTAAGGAATTAACATCTAAGGAGGATAGAGGTACATTGAACTACATCCAGGTGGATTATCTGGAAACGGAGACATCTCAGTGCGCATTCGCTGGTCTTAACTGATCTCTCAAACCTACAGTAGAGTTTTGGTGACCATGCTGATTTCTTTGATTTAGGATTTCTAAACTGTAGCACAGTTACAGTTGATTACAGCCTCAACCAATCCTTTGGTTTAGGATTTCTAAACTGTAACACAGATTCTGCTTTCTGTTTTATGGGGAGTCTTCCACAAATGGAGAGATTTTGTCAATAGGAAAAGAGTTAAGTCTTAGACTCTTGAATCTTGGTGTGAAAAGAAAATTCTGTAAGTTAGCTGTTCCTTGCTCTCTTGTGTGGTATCCAAGCTCATATATTAAAATAGCATTTAGAACTTAAATGGTAGAACATTTTTATTTAACTGCACATGTATTTGATTTCATTCAATCAAACTCTTTTAACAGTTTCATTGCTTATCATGCTTAGTACAATGTGTAATGATTTTTGTTTTCTTTTTAAGAATGATCTGGAAAAATTTTCAAAAGGTATTGGCAGGTTTACAAGAGAAGATCCCACATTTAAAGTCCACTTTGACCCTGAGAGCAAGGAGACAATCGTATCTGGAATGGGAGAGTTACACCTGGAGATCTACGCTCAGGTAGTGAACAGTAAGGACGTTAAAGTCACTTCCTTTATGTCTGTGTTTTAAGAGCGCAAAAGTCAAGAATTCTCGGTCTAATGGTCATAAACTAATAGTGGTTCTTTTTTCATTTCACTCTGGTTTTTTTATCCAGATGTGGTACACTGCATCTTCTACTATCTGTTACTAATTAATTACTTTTGATCTCTAAACCTTCTTATTTGTAAAACATTGCAGTCAGACCATCCATCCATAAGTGGGTCGTGGTTCTTTGGGTCAGGTGTATCCTTAAGGTCTCAGCCTTAGGGGGACAACCTCAGGGAGAAACCTGCTGAGAAAGTCAGCCCACCAGTACTCACTCGCCAAGCCATTTCTTACCTGTTTTCTTCTCAAGTCAGTACTTGAAGATCAATATAATGTAGTTGAACAAATGGGTAGATGGAGACCCTACTTTCCTAGGAAAGGTCTTATGTGTATATAAATGAAATCGAAATATATATGACTTATTTTTTTAATATATCTGACCTATGATTAAAAATTCTGGCTCTGACTGTATCTCTGAAGTTGAGATAGTAGGAAATTATGACAATAGATCCATATACCATTCCAATGAACATGTAATAAAATGGAGCAAAGGTAAGGTTTTAGTAGATTAACTGGAGGTAAGTGTAAGTTAATCAGTCTAAATTAGAATTTGTTTATATAAAATCTGTAAAAGTTTGTGATGTATTTATCCTCATAAGGTACTTAAGTGATTTTAGATTGATTATTTGCTCACCATGACTGTCCCTGGTGGCTCAGATGGTAAAGCATCTGCCTGCAATGCAGGAAACCCCCGGGTGTGATCCCTGGGTTGGGAAAATTCCCTGAAGAAGGGAATGGCAACCCACTCCAGTTTTCTTGCCTGGAGAATCCCATGGACAGAGGAGCCTGGTGGGCTACAGTCCATGGGGTCACAAAGAGTCAGACATGACTGAGTGACTAACGCTTTCACTTTTAAATGAATGCTTCTAAGGTAATTAAGACTCTTAGGATTTTTCTTATTTTAGTTTATTATTTTTTAATTTAAATATATCAAAAAAGATCTCTCTCGTTCTTTTTAGCGAATGGAAAGAGAATATGGCTGTCCTTGTATCACAGGAAAGCCAAAAGTTGCTTTCAGAGAGACCATTACGGCCCCTGTTCCGTAAGTATCCAACATGATGAAACAAGCTATGAGGCTGGAATTAAAGGCTTTTATTAGGGGTATACATGGCACTGTTACTGTTGATAAAACACTTTGACACTGTGACGCGCTTTATTATGGAAGCTATATAGTTCTGTACTGTAATCAGGCCATTTATAGATAATGACACTTTTGGGATTTGTCTAACCCCTTAAGCTAGTTATCAGTGAAGACTGGTATACAGGTCATCATTAACAAGCGTGTCTACACTTTATCCAGTGTTATGGTCCTTGTTTATTCCAATTGTGCTTCCTTTGGCAGACGGCTATTATGTTTTACTTTAGTACCATATTGTGGATGCCAGAGAACTTGCATTTGCCAAGGAATAATCTCCTGCAAGTAAAAGAAACTAATGCTGTGATAAAACTAACAAAAACATCTAGGAAAACAGTTGGATTTATATTCTGTTGGAGATAAAACAGTCCTCATAAAGATAGCACAAGACAAGTTAAATTGCTACAAGTGGTAATATACTTCAACCTGGTGCCTATTTGAATTTACATGAATTCTGATTTAGAGTCAAAATTAACAAGGCATACACTGAGGCTACAAAGTGAGTCTCAATTTCCAAAGTGACATTATAAATGATACTATACCTGAGATGCAATGTCATGAAGGAGAATAGTGTAGTCTAACTCGATGAAGTCATCATTTCTTTGCTATAATAAAAAATAAAAACCTGGCATTTAAAACTTAGTATCATTGGCAAAAAGTATATTTTAATTTTAGAAATCAGTTTTCACTAGTGGATGATGATAATACTTAAGTAAAATTAAAAACTGAATGTTATGGAATTCCCTGGCAGTCCAGTAGTTAGGACTCCACACATACACTGCAGGGGGCATGGGTTCAATCCCTGGTCGGGGAACTAAGATTCTGCGTGGTACACAGCACAGCCAGAAAAATTACAAATTGAGAGTTGTGGAACTTATAACATTATAGTCTATAATTTGAACATTTTAGAACATTACAGTCTATAATTTGTCATTTAAGATTCTTTAACGTTTCCATTGGTCAAAAAAGCATTGTTTAGGGGATAAACAGCTGAGATGAGTGTTTATACTAAAGGAAACCAATTTTATAATAGAAATTCTCTTTTAAAAAACTGAAAATAATAAAATGTAATGTTTGATTTTGTAACTAAAGCTTTGATCTATGCTGCTTACTGCTTTAGGCATGTAAAGTATTCCATCAACTACACAGAAATACCATATCTTCATAGTTTCAAACCTTGATCATCAGAAATTTGCTGTACTTAAACAAGGCTCTTAAACGCTTATAACGAGGCACTGAAAAACCCTGTGGCTCTTTTAGTTAACAGTAATAAAATGGCCCCAGGATTGAATAAAACTATTCTCTATAGTCTCTTGAAACAATCCTTTCTTTGATTATATCAACAAAGAAGCTCCTTTAAGGATAAGGTAAAGATCAGGAAGGTTACTTATCTGTGATCTAGCCCAAAGGTATCTAATAAGTAGTTGCAAAAGTTAGTGGAGTAAAGGTGCTCCAGCTTTCTTGCAGTTTGTTATCAACAAACTGAGAAAAGCCAATGGAAAGTGCTTTTCTCTTAGAGTATCTTTTTATTGCGTTCCATTAAATACTACTAGTTGACTAGTATTTTTTTTTTCTTTTAAACCTCTTAATAAAGCTAAACTCAAAGAATTTGTTTTAATCTCTTCAGGGTCTAGAAAGAGGCAATTTGGAGTAGTTTTGTCAGACTTAATATTTTATTTTGGCGAATCCAGGTGGGGAAAATGTCAACCCTATATCTAGCTCTGGCACTAACATTTGAGGAGAGGGAAAAAGCAGAGGTAGTTTCAGTATCATATGATTATAGTAATCAGAACACAAAGCTTAGGTTGCCAAAGGAAATGATCTGTATTACGCTGCACACAAAAACCATTGCCAAATTATAACTGGAGACTTCACTCTTGAAACTGCAACTTCACCTCCTCCAGCCTTGATAACTGACCTCCCCTTCAAATACTGAGTTCACTGCTGTAAATACAAAATGACCGAAGGGGCACTGTTTATCCATCATGAATTATGACACCTTTTGTAAATACTGAACCTATTTAGAGTATAGTTTATAGAAATTACTTACCACTTGCTTGACAGTTTGAATTTTTGCCATTTTATACCATGTGTTTTCAGTAGAATTTTGCCATATTATATAACCACTGGCAACCCAGGCTAAATGTCGAACTGGCTTCATTTCTGGAGGTACATTTCCAAAACTGTCTGGTGAAGGAAATATTTATATGATAAATGGAATTATTTTACATAGAGAGTATTAACCTTTTAAATGTAAATTCTAAGTCATTTCTTAGTTTTCTTCAAATGTGTGCAGAAAGTAATTTAATTAAGCTATGTCTATCAAGTCCTAAGACCTTTATTGTTGTTAGATTAGTAATGAATATTTTTGTGAAAGTCAGTTTATTTCCAGCATAATGTAAACATCTTAACATTTTTGAGCATAGGTAAATTGATACTGTTTTTAAAATTGAAAAAATATTTTCCTCTGCTATATATTTATATACCTGGAATATTTTGTGCTTCTAGTGGTTCCTTCATGGACTTGAGTCTTTGATAAAATGTATTATCTTCTTCATCTGGGTTTTTTCCAATTTCTCCTTCAAATGTGAAGTTGACTTCTGGTGCAGTATCTTGTCCCATTGGAGGGTACAGTACTTCAGCTGTGCAGTTCACTGTAACTTCCTGTTTGAAACATTTTGCAAAAGATCTTTACATGTAAATGGACATCCATTACTAATTATTATTCTTTGAGATAGAACCTTTAAAGCATTGTCCCCCTTATGGTATTACTTCAGACTGGACTTCAATGTGCCTATTTCAGAGGTATCTAATTCATGGTGGCCCAGTAATTTTCTTGAAGTGAAGTTGCTCAGTCATGTCCGACTCTTTGCGACCCTGTGGACTGTAGCCTACCAGGCTCTTCCGTCTATGGGATTTTCCAAACAAGAGTATTGGAGTGGGTTGCCATTTCCTTCTGCATGGGATCTTCCCGACCCAGGGATCGAACCCAGGTCTCACTCATTGTAGGCAGATGCTTTATCGTCTGAGCCACTAAGGGAAGTCAGTTTTTCTTAGAGGTAGCTAAAATAGGTAACTTAGTTCATAACTTATCAAGTCTCATAATCTTGTAAATTCGTTGAAAACTCTGAATGTATTTCAGTAGTAATGGGAAGTCCATCTCTAACGCAGATTTTAGTCTGACTTTATTAAGTCTTTCTATTCTTCTCTCCTCCTGAAATAACAGAAATTTTCTCAAACTCAGATTCATTTCAATCTGTATCCAGATGTAAAATGAGAAGATTGTAGCATTGGTTCTGCTTTAGATGAATATTCGTCTAGCAGCTCAGATGCCTTTTAGTGAATCTCTCTGTTAGCCTGTATCTCTTAGTTATGCTTAACAAATGGGCAAGTTTTTTAAAATTTCAAGATGGTTACAGTACAACTGGCAGTTCCTTCCTTTTACGTTTATCTCGTTAATAATTTGAGAGGTGAAATTTTTAAAACTGGCCCTGCCCCATTACTGAAGGATTCTAATCGGAACACAGTGGTATCAGTTGGCCGTTCTGTTGCTTGTAAATAACTAAAAGCACTTGCTTTCTTTAAATAAAAGAAACAGAATGAGACAGAAATAAAAAACACCTAATGATGATTAGAGTTAATTATTTCACTTCTTCATATTAGGCATAAATTCACACTGACTCATGCATATATAACATTTTTAAAGGAAATTTATTTGTATTGAAGTATCTAGAGCCTCTTTTCTAAATAGCACAATAGAAATACTAAGTGTATCTCAGAATACACAAAAAGTAAAAACTAACCCTTGTATGATGATCATTTTTTTTGAGGCAGGAATTTCACAACAGCTTTTTCTCAAAAAAAAAAAAAACCAAATCAATCCTATGATTTAATCAGCAGAGGTGACCTGGAATGTTAGGAATCAAATTTTATTTCATAATAAAGGATATTTCACTTACTTTTTGGATAATTTCTTCCACAGAAAACTTAAGGCGATACTTATGTCCTCTTCCTGGAATATCCTAAAATTAAGAAAATGTGTTATTATAACAACAAATGAAGTCTTTATATGGTTAGGGGAATCCATTCTCTTTTGATGGGGCCGGAGGAAGCTGACTGTTCGAGGTAAACGACTAAAGCCTTAGACCTTGAGCAAAGCATGTCACTGTATGTGTGATGGCTGATTTAGTAGGTCCTCTAAGCAGGGTTATTTTGGATGAGAACAAAAGAGTGGGATAAAAGCATGTATATTCGGTTATAATTCACTTTCAATCATCAGAGAACTTTGACATCTGGATCTGTGACCCTAAGTTCCAGATAAGAAAATTTAACATTTTTAATTCTAAAGATGACAAATAGGATACCCACTGAAAAGATTTTTCATAAAGCCTCCAAACAGAATGCCATTTTGAGATTACTGCAAAGTGGTTAGAGATGTTAAGTACTGCTTTTACCTGTGTATTAGTGGACCTGCTGAATGAGACTTTAATAAATTTTATAACAGTAAGACAAACATTTAGGTACTTCACTTTTGAATCAAGATACAATTGAAAGTTTATACCTAACTGTGTTACCTAGTGTGGTTTTGAAATATGTACTCCCTGTCAGCTCGTACAGACTGTTAGCAGTTAAACATCTGTCAGATCCATTAGATGTCAGTAAAATGGAAACAGGCTTAGTGATTGCTGAGGTCTCACGCATAGCACTTCATTTACCCGTTAGCCAGAGAGCGCCCATCACTCCGCAGTGAGCGGCCAGCCCGCAATTCCTTCACTCTGACTTCAGTTTTGTCAGTTTCTGGTTTGGTTTGTTCCTTCGTTTACCCTTCGTTTTGGTCAAATGAACGACTGGTCTTAAGATATAGGCAGTGAAGAATGTTACACAAGACCAGAGCTTTTGTTGGTCCAGACTGGAGCAGCAGATGAGAAACATGGTACCCGTTTTAAGAAACTTTTGAAAATGGTTCCTATAGGTTTCACTTGGGGGAAGGGGGAGAAGCCGCCCCAAGCTGAGAACATTTATCCATTTCCTTATAATAGTGCCCAGAAAAACTGTATCAGTGTGTGTGTCCCTGTGAAAACAACAAACAGCCCCGGGGCTGCCCCGGAGACTAGAGAAAAGCCAGAAATACCAGCTTCTCTAGAGAGACCCGGGGCGGCAGTGAGACCCGAAGCAGGCGTGGTGCCCGGGAGCCGGAGCGGAGGGGATGGAGGGACGCGGGCCCTGCCCCGCCGCCCCTGCCCGACTCACCTCCAGGCTGGCTTGCGTGACTGTCTGCACCAGAAACACCTTGTGCGGGGTCCCCTGCTGGTAGTTGATGCAGCTCTCGACCACCGAGGCCGCCCTGGCGGCCGGGTAGTGGGTCGGAGGGATTTCCATGCTTGCGGAGTCTTGGCTGCGCTGGCGAGCGTCCGCGTCCCCGTCCTGCCTGCTGCCGGGCCGCCCGGCCGGAAAAGCCCTCCCGCCGCCTGGGGGCCGGGCGTGGGCTGGGGCGGGGTCAGCGGCTCCTTCCCGCTCTCTCCTTCCCTCCTTCGGATTCTGAAAGCGCCGCCTGGGAGCTGGCTCCTGCTGGGCCCTCGTGGAGCCCCGCCCTGCTCCCGCCCGCAATTCTCCGGTTCCGGTCCCGAGCGCCCCCTCCTCCAGGTGGGGGTGGAGAGGGGTGGGGGGTGCCCGGGACCGCAGCCTTCCTCCAATCAACCTGAACGGAGGCGCGGGACGGGCGTTTGGCTTTGGCCTCACTGCAGCATCTCCTCCGGGGCTTCGAGTTTCCCCTCCGTGAAAAGTCCGGTTGCTTCACTTGCGGAGCGGAGCAACTTGCTTATCCACCACCCGCGTGTCAGGCTCGGGGCGAAGTCCAGAGGAGCTCCCGGTAGGGAGTCACTGCGTTTCCTCCTTTTCCCGCTCCTTCCCAGGAGCAAGCTTGCTCATCCCCAGCTTTCTGTGATGTTGGACCGGTTCTGCCCAAATCAGGGTTTGAAAGACTGCAAATAATAGCATTAATTTGGAGGATTTAGGGCAGGGGAATTTTACAAGGTACTTGGACCCCTCTCTTCCTCTGCTAATCTTAGAAAAGATTTTGATCACACCTTGCTTCCAACTTTCTGGATCACTTTGAAAGAGGATTAAAACGTAGTTTAAAACTGAGTTTATACAAGGCACTACATTTAAGTAGCTTCTGACAAGAAGTTTTTAAAAGCTCCTTAAGCAAGCACAAGCTTTTGAGTAGTCAGTGTGTTTTTACTTTCCAGATCTCTTAATTACCTCTTTCTGTCACCTTTAAAGGCACTAGTCTAGGCTGTTCTTAAGAAATGCTGTCGAACTGGCAGCTAAGATTCGTTTTCTTCCGATATGTAACCAAACTGACACTGTAGTTTGTTGTCTTAGAAATATTCTTAGGTATTTTTCCCAAAGTGGATTTTGAAGGTTCTTTGAGTAGATATATATGTTGTGTTGCTTTAAAAAAAAAAAAGTTAAAAATGTATTTGTAATGTGTTGTCTTCTTCAAATATCCTTTAAAATTTATTTAGTAATAAAGTCGGAGTAAATAGGCATTCCCATCTTTCTAGTTATATTAGCCAGCAGCTGTCAAGTAACTGGAGAAAGAAAGGGTTTCGTTTCTCCTCTTAAGGCTTTTTCTGAAAAATTGAAGGCTGTTTTTTTTCTTTTGATGGAGGAGCCAGTGACTCATTGATCTGACAGTCAACCTGTTAGATTGTTGTTTGTGTGTGTTCTTAATAGTTGTGTGAATTATGTGCTCCTTTGGTAGTGCCCAAGAACGAGTGGTCAAATACATTCTAATTACATAGATCTTTTTGCTGAAAATGAAATTTTAAAGTTTCACATGCAGCTAGTTAACATCTCCTGTGTTATTACCGGTTAGAGTTGTGAGAAGTACAGTATTTGAGACCCCCAAAGTCACCAGTTTGAAGCTTTAAGAATGTAATTACCATCTCTGTAGAACAAGGCTAGTAATAGAGGTTGCTGGGTGACAGACAATATCAGGTGTTTATTTGTAAAAACACACATACCAATTTAGGTTCTTTTAAAAATAAAATTATTATATTGTTGCTCAGTCATGTCTGACTCTGCAACCCCATGGACTGTAAACCGCCAGGCTCCTCTGTCTATGGAATTCTCCAGGCAAGAATACTGGAGTGGGTAGCTGTTTCTTTCTTCAGGGGATCTTCCCTACTCAGGGATCAAACCCAGGTCTCCCACACTGCAGACTGAGCTGCCCGGGAAGCACATATTAAAAACTTCAAGCTGCCTGTGTAGATATTAAATAAACTGCTTTAAGAGAATCTTATCCCTGTAGAGTCCTTGAGATAGATCTTAGTTTCTCGATAAAATTTCATTAATGGTTAATCAAGAGATCATTATCCTCAAAGTTGAATAATATATGAGTTACCTTGAAAGTAGCAAAATTATTATGTCTCTGGGATCGTGCAAATTAAATTATTGTTTTAAATAACTATGAAAATAAGTAAAAACACCTATGGCTTGCAACTTTGGTAAGACTATAAAGTCAAAATAAATCTACAAAATAAGATATACAGTAAAACCAACACAATTCTAATTAACATTAACTTTTATGTGAGAGATGATGTTTTGCCAAAATGAAACTATTTCACAGAATGCCAGTGGTCTGACCATAAGAGCATGGATTCTTTTACCTTTAGCATGTCTATTCACTGCTTACCAAGTGGTGTCTAAGTTCTTCCACTTCTCTAAGCTCCAGGAAAATCTCTTTGTGCAGCGTCCTTATAAGGCTTTCAAGTTGAATGCATCATGTGCAGGTTAAATGTTTACATTCTTACTATCCTTCTAGAAACATGTTTGATTGTTGGTCTTGGTGCCGATTCTGGCCACTTAAGAGTTGCATCACATTTGGCAAGTTACTTAGCTTCTCTGACCCTTAGGTTTCTCACCTGTAAAATAATGATAAAAAAAAAAATAGTGCCTACTTCATGGGTCTGTAGTGAAGAATAAGTGCTACAGTCCATAAAAAGTGCTTAGCACAAATCTGGCACTTGCATCCTCTTATTTGGCATCCACTCGGTTATAAACTCAGCCAGGATCCCTGAAACTATATGGATAACTCGTTTGTAAGCTGGTTCTCCAGGGCTGTGCTGTCTGGGACAGTAGCCACTCTCCACACTTGCCTATTGATCATTTGCAATGTGACTGGTGCAGCTAAGAAACTGAATTTTACATTTTATTTAATTTTAATTAACTTCAATTAAATATCCATGGTTAGTGATTACCATATAAACAGCACAGACCTAGAGTATGTTGTATGGATGTTATTGTTAAATTGAAAACAAAATTTATGTTGTCTTGGAGAACTTGAGCATACCTGAGAACATGTCAGTGGGCCCGTTTTGGAATCCCTTAGTAATTCTGTGGTGATTTGGCAGTTATTTCTCTTCTGCTGTCCTTTTAGTTCTGATATCTGTTTACCTTTCAGCATTGTTTTCGCCAACCCATCCTGAAACTTGGCAACTGCAACATTATTTAAAGGCAATTCATCAGGCACGTTCACACTTAGGTTGTCTATGAAAACTCATTCCAAGCTGACATCTCCTACTGAAATTGCTATTTACTTCTGCCAAACCATTCACAGATCTCTGTGCAGGAACAGATGTTCATTAATGTCCACTTACCTGCAGTTATCTGCAGACAACTTTGAAAGTAGCCAGCTTCTTCGATCTTATGGTCTTGAGGAAGGTTGAAGTTTAAAGGAAAAATGCCTTGCAAACAGGAGAAACTCATGAAATGTTTTTTAAGTGATATAGTAGCCTATATTTACATATATTTAATATGCATGCAAGATGCTTATGCCATCTTATTAATGTTGTCTTTAATATTTGAAGTAAACACTGATCTGTGTCTATATATGTGTCTATTTGGAGGACTTATGTTAATTGTGATGATTTTGCCATTGATCATTTTCAGGTGTTAATTATCCTTCTGGAAGCTCCCCTTTTTGTATTTTCTTAGTCCATAGTGTCCAAGTTGTAAAATCAAATAACTATCTGAATGAATTACTTGCATAACTCCTATTTTCAGATAACTGTCCTCAGAGAGATTCAGGACAGAACCCTGTGTCCCAGGGAAACAGAACCCTGTTTCCAAAAGAAAATGGATAAGCTTCTTGGAATGTAGGTTAGAATAAGAACCTTCCACTGACTTTTTGTTTTAACACTTTTACTTTCTACTTGTGAAATTCAGATAAATTAGCAGAATTAAAACCATGGATTACTTGATGGTGTACCCCACCTCTAAGTAAGAACAGAAAGGAGCGAGTTCCTTTTTAAATAAATTCTATAATAAAATTTTGTATCAAGGCCATCCTATTTGAAGGAAGAAGTAAAATTCATGAGAGGTGATTTTTCATTTCAGTTAGTAGGAGTTTATTTCATTTTGGTAATTATACTATGCTGATTTTTTTTATCTTCTCATATTACTTTTAGGTTTGAGTTTACACATAAAAAACAATCAGGTGGGGCGGGCCAGTATGGAAAAGTGATAGGTGTACTGGAGCCTCTGGACCCAGAGAACTACACGAAGTTGGAGTTTTCAGATGAAACATTTGGGTCAAATGTACCAAAGCAGTTTGTGCCTGCTGTGGAACAGGTAAAGATGAACAAACAAAAAAAAGCCTTTATTACATTAAAAGAAATAAAAAACGTTGTAGTAGATATCAAATCATATTGCTATCATGTCTTCTGTGGTTCAGTTTTGTTCCAGTTCTGCTTCTTCATCTGATTAAGCTCTCCATCTGGTTTAGAATCATTAAGTTCAAGAGCTATAAATATAAGCCAAGACAATGAGAGGAAATCATTCTGTTTCTGAATCATAGTTATTACATTTCTCGATAAATTGAAACTACTTGATTGATTATAATTAGTAATTGAAATTTGTAGTAGTCGTTAGGAGTTTGTGCAAGTTTTACATGTAGAACCCTTGTAGTAGAATGGTCATGCATTAAGATTTCCAACACCTGCGTGTGTTGTCATCTCTGCTAATGATTAATATGTCCTTGGGTAAATCAGTGTTCAGAGCCACTTTCTTTTGTAAATTGAGCATACAGTACTTAATCCTGACCCCCTCACAAAATCAAAGATTGGATAAGACTGACACTTCTTTGGGAATTGTGAGGTGCTTTGCACATATAAGGGGTTATTTATGTTTTGGTGGCTTTCTACATCATTGGTTTTAAGACTGCTATAAACCTTTAGCAACTGTCTATTCATAAAGATTGAGGTTATTTTTTAAAATCTTTTAACTTAGTCTTTATTAACAGATCATGATTTTGGTTTTAGCATTAATTTTGGTAACAGTTTTTGTGATTAGTGTATTTCATCCTTTATACTTAATTTCAACAAAACAGTATTTTGTCATTCACACAAATGAATGTGTCATTCACACAAATTTAAATTATCTTTTATTCTCCAAGATTAACATAGGTGAAGGAAAGCTTAGATATTTTACAGCATTCAGAGTTAACAGTTTCAAAATGTCAGAAATATATTGTACTACATGTGCAACTGTGTAAATTAACTTGAATCGTAACAACTCTACAAGTATTTAATGAATGAAAAAGAACTGCACACATATCAAATTGCACTCTTTAAATATTTATAGCTTATTGTTTATCAATTATATCTCAATAAAGCTGTGTCTTAAAAGAATTGCTTTGGAAAAATGTTTTAATTTTAGTTCTTACATTGTGTAGCACAAAAATTATTATGTAGTGGTCTGCCAGTGAGTCAGAGCAGTGATAGGTATAGAGTAGGAGCTTAAGACACAGCTGTTGATAAGATGTCAGTTTTGATTAAAGTTTTACTTTAGGGAATTTCTTAGATTTGCCTTTCCTCTGTTTATGCCTTGTAAAATTAAGATCATGCTGACTCTATAATGTATCACAAGAGTTTAGTAATTCTTGAATATTAGGTTATGAGAAAGTGATTGCTTATCTACATTCCACAATAATAAAGCTTAAATAGGCTGTTCAATTTTAAAGAAATTTTTTTTAAAAAATGAAATATACATGGAAATGTTAAACTTCTGAATACTAAAATGTTTGAGGGTTTTTCTTAATGCACCTGCAAGTGAAGAGACACTCAAGAAGCTTATTCATTAACAGGGGTTTCGGGATGCCTGCGAGAAGGGCCCTTTGTCTGGTCACAAGCTCTCTGGGCTCCGGTTTGTTCTGCAAGATGGAGCACATCACATGGTGGATTCCAATGAAATCTCTTTCATCCGCGCAGGAGAAGGTGCTCTTAAACAAGGTATGCTGCGTCTGGCACCTGCCACATGGATGAGCCTGTTTCCCTAGTGG
This sequence comes from Muntiacus reevesi, assembly GCF_963930625.1. Taxonomy (NCBI): domain Eukaryota; kingdom Metazoa; phylum Chordata; class Mammalia; order Artiodactyla; family Cervidae; genus Muntiacus; species Muntiacus reevesi. Next base: position 84,546,411 of record NC_089256.1, on the reverse strand, counting down.
ACCATCAGAGCCCCAAAAGGTGGCACTGTGCTGCTTAGGTCTTCCTCCCGACACCCTCCACTGCTTCTTCCCCCTTCCCCTGGGGCGGCACACCGGGGAACAACGAAGGTTCTGGACAGGTGTTCATAGGATCAGTGTGAGGACAGATCACTATGTTTTCTTTTTTACAAAACTAAGATCCTACTTTGTTCTCTTCAGTTATCTGGTATTTTTCATATGTTTAAATTTGTAGATAATCTGTAAGCTGTATTTTTAATAAAGAAGACAAATGCTTAGAATTTTAAGAAATATTTTAAAGAAACTAACTATAGTCATGCTATTTTTAGTAATTTATTCAGATGCCAGAAAATCTATAAATTTGTAAACAGTTTTTTCACATATGACATTGTAGGCTTTTAGGCATTTGAAAGAATTTAGTAAACCTTATTCTCAGTGCAGATTTCTTACTAAACTGCTAAAACTGTCAACCTTTCTCACAAGGATAATAATGTGTATTAAAACCCTGATGATACCAGAACCATAAGCAGTTGCAGGTGTATTTGATTGATTGCTTGTAAGAGAGAAAAGCAAATGACACAGCAGTTAGACAGGGTTATTCAACAAAGGAATTTTAAGTTATAACTGAAAGTCAAAAAATTCATTGCGTTTGTCATCTCTTCCACATCCATTATATGATAACTCATTAGTTATGTCCAGAAGTGTGTTTTCACAGAAAATTACATTATAATTCATAAAACATTCATAAATATTTTTATCAAGGTCAAAATGGACAGCAGAAAATTCTAACACTTCATTTCCAGGCATTCAGAGAATCAGGATTTTATTGATTTTGTTTGAATTTTGGACTTGGTTATTTTTAGTCTGTTTGCATCTGTGATTAGGTGTGGGGCAATGGCTGGAGAAGGATTCTTATTTCTTGACCAAGCCGCTAATTCCTTATATTACTTAATGGGAGCCATTAGTTATTTATTTCATTTCCTAGTTGTAAAAGAGTAAAAGAATCCTTCATTTTCTTTATGCCAGCTAGCTGTCTAAAATGCAGTTGAAATCTATGATCTAGAAACTTTGTCACAACCTGACAATTGTGTTAATAGGAAAAGGGAAATAAAGTCACAAAGTAAGATTTTATTAGGCATGATGGAGGAGGAAATGGCAACCCACTCCAGTATTTTGCCTAAGAATCCTGTGGACAGAGGAGCCTGGTGGGCTGCCGTCTATGGGGTCGCACAGAGTCGGATACGACTGAAGCGACTTAGCAGCAGCAGATTATAACACCTGCCTTTTGCCTTCAAAGGTGTTTACCACTTTGATAAGTCTTAAATTGACAATTTAGTTGTAATCACTTTATATTTTTCTCAGCTTTATTGAGGTGCAGTTGACAAAACTGTGATATATTTTAAGTGATGAATGCATTGTGATACTTTTTTTAATATAGTTAAGACAAATTAGAAATCACCAACTATTCTATGCTGGAAATAGGCAGCTTTCCTGGATAGAGATTGCATAAAGCAAGATAATTGGTAAAATCAATAAAGAGCATCATGCCTTTCAGTTGTACCTATATGAAATATAGGTGAATGTGGATTAGATGTCCATAATACACACATATGTATATCCATGAAGAAAATCTTTGTGTCTATGAGTATTAATTAGACAGGTATGTACCATTTAGTTTTTAAATGCTTAAGTGTGCAGATATTCTTAAGTGTGATTGATTGCCTGATGGGGATGCAGAGGAAAAGCACTAGATGATAATAGAACTGAGGAGTATTGTGGGGGTTTTTTGCCAGAAAAATATGTGCAAATAAACAGGGTGCTAGCATGAAAAAAGAGTTACTTTGCTGTTTCATCATCTGATTCTTTTTTCTCCATGATTAAAAGATAAAAGTGTAAAAGAGTAAAACAAATTTTACTGGGCTGGGCTCTTAAGAAAATCATCTTTTCATACACATACCTCCACTGATTATCATATGAGAGTTTTAAGGTGGTAAATGTTGATAATTGAGCTTAATATCAGATTAACTTATACTTTTGAACTATTCTATTATCAAAATTGGGAGAAAAATAGTTCATGTTCTCATATGTTTTTAATTTTAAAAAGAGAAAACTGGAACTATATTCAGTCACAATTTAAACTTTATCCCTGAAATTAATCAGTGATGTAACTAAAATGGAAACATGAAATTAAATGTTCTTTCAGGGACTGGTTCACCCCATGGATGTTAACCATTACCATCATTTTCTTTTCTTAATTTTTCATTTTCTGCCCTGGTCTTAGTTGCAGCATGCAGGATCTTTGATCTTCGTTGTCGCTGCAGGATATTTTTAGTTGTGGCATGTGGGATCTTTAGTTGTGACAGTCAAACTCTTAATTGCAGCATTCAAACTCTTAGTTGCAGGATGTGGGATCTAGTTCCCTGACCAGGGATTGAAGCCAGACCCCCTGCATTGGGAGCGCAGTCTTAGCCACTGGACCACCAGGGAAGCCCCACCATCATTTTCTTCGGCCAATATTTAGACCACTGTGCTTGGTCTCCCCCAAACATTTAATTTGTTTAATTTAATTTAACATTAATTAACATTTAATTTAATTTAACTCTATAGGAGAAATAAAGGCGTACCCAGGGTTACATTAGCTCATTTTACTCATCATTGTCCCTTTTTTGATCTCCTGGGCTGAGTTTGAATCCTGGCTCTTCTTCATACTTAACTCTGTGGGAATGGGCATGTCCAGCTGCTTGCAGACAGTAATTCCACACTATTAAATCAGAATGTACTTAAACATTGCATAGGCTTCCAGGTGGTGCTAGTGGTAAAGAACCTGACTATCAGTGCAGGAGACATAAGAGACACAGGTTCGATCCCTGGATCAGGAAGATCCCCTGGGGGATGGCACAACAACCCAGTCCAGTATTCTTGCCTGGAGAATTCCATGGACAGAGGAGCCTGTCGGGCTGTAGTTCATGGGGTCACAAAGAGTCAGACACGACTGAAGTGACTTAGCACACAACACACTTGCACATATGTGTTTGGGGACAGTGAAAGCTTATCCCTCTTCCCTTCACATTACCTTTGACCTGTTCCATGCCACCCATCCCCAGCTTTTTGTCTCAGAGAAGTCACAGTAACATTTATTGATGACGTTTGTGCTGTGTACTAATATTATGCTAAGTACATGAATTATCTCATCTTCCACAGTGACCTGATGGTTCAGAAAACTGAGACTCAAGAGTAGTTAGTCAAATGGCCCAAGGCTCCATGTTAGCTAGTGGTGGAACTGAGACTCAAACCCTTGCCTGGGTCCTAGCCCTTGACCACCTCCTCTCAAAACTCTTTGGCATCCAGCGTGATGTTTTCAGCTTTATCCCTAGTGGACTGAAATAGAAACATCACCACTTCTGCCCACCACTTTAGACTTAAAGGTCTTGTGATGGATGGTGTGGATATTTTCACTTCCTGCTATCCTACTTCAGGGAAAAATTGCTTTTAGGACTTGGCTGCCATGTGACTATTGAAAAATGGCAGGATGAATTAGCTCTGGAGTCTTGTCATTATGGAATGGGATAGAGAAAAGCATGAAGAAGGGCAAGTGAATCAGAAGGTGGATTTAGGAAGAAAGAAGAAATTAAAAGGAGAGTGGGGGAATATGAAACAGAATTGGACAGGTTACCCTCAACAGTTAAGGGATGGACACTGTATACTTGGCCCCTTCTTTCCCTTTAGAATATGATGACTCTTTCACACTTGAGCTCTTTTATTATTACTGACCTTTTGAAAACACTAGATATATGTAACTAAATATGTCTGTTCACACCCGTCTTTCTGGGTACCTCTGTGTGTGTGCTCAGTTGTGTCTGAGTCTCTGCAACCCCTTGGACTGTAGCCCACCAGGCTCCTCTGTCTGTGGGATTCTCCAGGCTAGGATACTGGAGTGGGTTGCCATGCCCTCCAGGGGGTCTTCTCAACCCAGCGGTTGAACCTGCATCTCTTATGTCTCTTGCATTGACAGGCGGGTTCTTTACCACTGTAAAGAAGGGCTTCCCTGGTGGCACAGACGGTAAAGCGTCTGTCTGCAGTGCGGGAGACCCAGGTTTGATCCTTGGGTTGGGAAGATCCCCTGGAGAAGGAAATAGCAACCCACTGCAGTACTCTTGCCTGGAAAATTCCATGTACTGAGGAGCCTGGTAGGCTACAGTCCATGGGGTCACAAAGAGTCAGACACAACTGAGCGACTTCACTTTCACTTTCTTTACCACTAGCACCACCTGGGTTCTGCATTAATTACATTTATTTAGAGCCAAGGAAGCCCAGCCATTGTGGTAACTAGAAGAAATAGAGATGCTTCTACAGTCTAGAATTTTTCGTCTACTGCTTTAGATGTCTGCATAGAATTCTGCAGGGCCTCATTAATGACACTGAGGAATCTGCAGAGCTCACTTATATCCCTCTTTTGAAATCAAAACTCACTGATTAGGACTAATGAGTCAGAGGTAGGTCTGAGCTAAGATATGATTTGAACTAGAAAATATTTCAAAGAAATACAAGTATATTAAATGGCTGTTCTTCTAAGTATTGCACTTAAGTTAGTAGTATCTTTAGAACAAGTGCTTTATGGCATATACAAGAATAATTGCTGACTATTATAAACAGAATTGATGCTTGGAAAATTAATATTTTTTTGAAAACTACTTGTCACCTTTTCATGCTTTGTTGAAAGTCTTTTATATGCTGCTTGTTTATTTGGGGCCGTGCCGGCTCTTCGCTGCTGTGAGGGCTTTCTCTAGTTGCAGTGAGAGGGGCTGCTGCTGGTTGTGGACACAGGCTCCTCACCGGGAGCTTCCCTTGTGGAGCGCGGCTCTAGGCTCCCCGGCTTCAGGACTGCAGCCTGTGTTCTCAGTATTGGGGCCCACGGGCCTAGTTGTTCCGTGGCATTTGGAATCTTCCCGGATCAGATCAAACCTGCATCCCCTGCATCGGCAGGCAGATTCTTACCCACTGTACCACCAGGGACATCCTGCTTCAAGTCTTTAAAGATAGTCCATCCAGTCTGAGGCTGAAGTACTATCCCACACTGTCATAATGTCCATATTAAATTTGAGTGTTGGAAGTTACATTCTCTCCACATTGTTACATTTCTTCCTTAAGCATCTGTCACAGTAAGAATTATTCTGGTTATGTACTAAGTGGGACTAAAAAAAAATAAGTGTAGATATACACATTGGGGTATAGTGCTTAAATGACCATTAGCATCTCAGCCAGTGTCTTTATTTTGTAGGTGAAGAAACTCAATACCTGGATCGATTGTGTTTTTCCAAAAGGCATGTCACTTATTAGAGGCAGAGTAGAAAGCAGAAACTTGGATTTCTAGCTCTCAATCAGGTATTGAAATTGTTTAGCCTAGACAGATCTCAGGCCTGACTTGGTTATTGTCTCCAAGTATAAATGTCTGCCAGGAACCAAAAAGAAAGGGTTGATTTACCTAGGTCAGAGACTCAGCAGCTAGTGAAGGATCTCAGGAAGAATTAGTGACCCTTAACTCCTTAATTTACGTGGGAAAGGACTTTACTGAATGTTGTTCTAAGACCCCTTTTATATTATTCTCTGCCACCTCATGATTTTTAAGGATAAAAATATGGTAATGGACATACTAATATTAGAATTAAGTGTTGTCTTTCTGGAAGTTCCATTTAAAAGAGTGACTGCTACTGCCGCTAGAAAAATGAGTCCAGATCAAATATTTTAGTATCATTTGTGTGTGTACCTTTGGGAGAGCACTTTCCATCTCCTTTTTGTACATCTGGATAAGGAAAGAGTTCCAGTTTGTTTAAAGATTAATAAACTGATGTATTATTTATTTTTTTAAACCCCAGCCCTGGCAAATACAGCATTATGTATTCTTGAGCCTATTATGTCGGTGGAAGTTATAGCCCCAAATGAATTTCAGGGACCAGTGATTGCAGGAATTAACCGACGCCATGGGGTAATCACAGGACAAGATGGGATCGAGGACTATTTTACACTGTATGCAGATGTAAGTACTGTCAGTCACTGACAGCCTTGCTTTTATTATCCACAGGAGAAAGTCAGGATTAGCGTTTGTGTTTGGAAATTGTAGAGCAAATTGGCACATTTCCCTGCCTATTTGAGTGTTGAATTTGTGCTTATATATGTGTGCATCAATTTCTATAATTTCCTGTTAGAGCATCTCTTTAAGTGTAAAAGGTAAAAATGAGATTCATTTCATGTAGGCCTTTTGCATGTCATTTTCTTAGATGTATAATTATCTATCTTCCTCCTTAGAGCTTTATTTACATGGCTGTTTTCTTATGTTCTCATTTATTAGGATAATATTTATCTCCTTTGCCTTATTTAAAGTTCATGGGAGAAAGGGTTTAGTCATATTACCTAGGTCTCCTAGAAGACATTTCTGTGGGCATATCATTGAGGAGTCCAGAGGAAGGTTGCATGAATAGTCACCTTTTCACAGAAGAAACACTCAGAACTTGAGCTGCGGCCGTGGGAGTGGGGATGAGGTGGGGGGCCGTCAGTGGTGTCCACTCCGCGAAACTGAAAGATCGATTTGCTAGTTGTGACTGTCAAACGAAATTATCTTCAAATGGGGTTTCTACTCGCAATAAAACAAAAATAAGCTTTTCCTTGGCTTCTAATTCTTTTAAACCAAGAGTTACTAGTAGAAACCTGAGTCTAGAGGAGTTAAATGGCTAAGGCTTCTGTGTTTTTCTCAAATATTTTCCAGTAGGCCATGCTAAAGTATTTACTGTGTTTGTTTTCAGGTCCCTCTGAATAATATGTTTGGTTATTCTACTGAACTTAGGTCATGCACAGAGGTAAGCAGGTGTTTAAATTTTACTTCAGTGCTCTTCAAGAGACCATCCTACAAAATGATCATTTTTGTGAAATCTTGGCTTTGCATGACTTTCTTTACTTGATAGTTTTTGGAGGTCTGGTTTTTTAAAATCTTTTTGATTTTGTTTTGAACCCCCAGGGGAAGGGAGAATATACAATGGAGTATTGCAGATACCAGCCATGTTCACCAGCTACACAAGAAGAACTCATTAATAAGTATTTGGAAGCTACAGGTCAACTTCCTGTCAAAAAAGGAAAAGCCAAGAACTAATTTTTCTCACTTTGTTGACGAACTTTAACTGTATCTGCAACTTTGGATACTTTGATGGATTCCAGTGGAATAAATTCAGGCTGAAAACAAGTAACTTTAGAAGCCCTTCCTATATATTCAGGAGTTTCTATTATGTAAAGGTTAATTCTGTGTATATCTCAACTCTGTTGATTGGTTTTATACCTCAAATAAAATATGGTTATTATTGAAATATATTTAATATTTATTTGAGAGAGGAGACTTATTTCTGTTCTACTTATAAGCTTAGAACATGTATAAACGTGCAGATTTTTCAGCATGAGAATTTTCAGGATACAGAAAAGCTGAAAACAGTAGAAAGAACAGCCACATACCACCCGTCTAGACTGAATAGTGAAGTTTGTTAAGAGTGTTTGTCAGATAATTTGTCATATCTGCTTTCTGTTTGTTGTCCATCTGTGTCACATTCTTCCATTCTTTTAAAAAATTTTGTTTTGCTGAATACTTGGAAGTGAATTGCATATATCCTATGATACTTCTTGAAGTGTCACTTTTTTTTTTTAAGAGTGGGATTCCTTTGTGACAACCTGGATGGCCCTAGAGGTTATTATGCTAAGTGAAATAATTTAAAGACAGATACTATATGATTTTACTTATATGTGGATCTACAAATCAAAACAAATGAACAAACATGACAAAACTAAGTCTCACAGATAACAGAGAACAGAAAAGTAGGTGGTTTTTTTTTAAACAAAAAAGGATTCCATATAATCTTAATGAAGAACGTTTTTCAGATTCTTCATTGGGTTATTAAAATGCTAGCTAAATTTCTAGCTGTTTTATATAGAGCTGATGGCTTCAGCTTGTGGCTTATACACATTTGTAACTGCTTGTTTTCAGGGGCATAAATGTTACTTTTTTGCAGACCTGTGAGGTAAAAAACAGACCCTTTCATATGTTTGTCTGTGTTCATTTTAATGTTTCTGCAGTTTGGAAATAATAAAATACAACTCACAGGGTTGTTGGGTAGTCTTTTTCATCCACGCAGTAAATGCTAGTTGAATTTGAGTCTGTTGGAATGTACCACATACTGTGTTGAGATTATGAAAGACAAACGCTAAGCTTTTGTTTCTAGGGTATATTGGACTTTGCCAGGAGTTCTACCATATTGTTCAGAATTGGCTCCTCCAAAAAACAAGAATATCTCACAGGAACCCATCCAAGACCGGAACCAACTTCTTTTGTTGACTCAGTTTGGTTGTAGTTGGTAAAGACCACATTACCAGCCAAAGTCTGCAGAAGGAAAAAATTAATGACAGAGTTTATAAATAAGGGTTTCTTTTATACTGCTCTTAGGATAATTGTTGGATAATTTAAAGAAAGACAGTATTATTTGTGTTGGAGAATGGTAGCAGTGCTAGACAGTAGTATCACCCTGATTCCCAATTTAAAAATTACTTGTGGAGCTTTAAAAAAATATCCAGGCCAACCCTTAGGTACCACTGCTTCTTTGGATCAAAATCAAAAGTTTTCCAGTGTGTCCTAACGCACAGGCACGGTAAAGCCCCCTGCAGTATCACCTGTACTCCAAAACATGAACGTTCACGTGTCATATTGTTAATATTCTCTTGTGTGATGTTAGATTGTGGGCTGTTAGTTCTTAGCTTGGTAACTTTCTCTGTAAACATATACAGTCGATTTTCTATTCTTTCTCTCCTCCTTGCTCACTCTTAGATTTATGTTGTGAAGTCACCGCACTGTGGCCGTGACAGCTGGGTCTTAGTTATGGCCCCCAGGATCTTTGATCTTTGTTGTGGCTTGCAAACTTTTAGTTGCAGCACATGGGATCAGTTCTCTGGGCAGGGATCAAACCCAAGCCCCTTGCATTGGGAGCACAGAGTCTTAACCACTGGACCACCAGGTCAGTCCCACTAAAATTTAATACTGAAGTTTTAGAGTTTTTCATATTTTAGTACTTTTGAAATATGGACGGATCTTAAAATTGATGCCAGTTAACCAAGGCAGCCACCAGGTTAAGTAGTAAATTGTGACATATAGGAATAAATCCCTTTTTAGAAAACATCTATATGCATTGCCGAGAAAGTATAAATTTTTGAATTTGAGCTTTAATTGCTGCTTAAAATGTCTTCAAATAAGACTGATGCATCATTGAAATAGTTAATGTTTTCACAGGCAGTTTATTGTGAGCACTCATTCATTTATCCATAAGTGCCAGGCAGCATGTTATGTGGTTGTAGCACTTTGAAAGTTAGGAAAGGTCACAGAACAAGTCATAGAACTTCCTAAGTTGAGAGACATTAGTGTAATAAACTCATTATGTCATGAAGGACTCTCATTCAAGGGCCAGCATAGAAACTTCCAATTGACTTTCAGAAGAACTTACGAACTTCTAACTATTCATAGCTCAAAACTATGAGTAGAATCAAATGGAATGCAGGCAAAATCCTGGTGTTATCTTGTATGTCTTAAATTTTTTGAAAATTGGAAAGAGATTAGGAAAATGAATGTGATGCTGCCTATAAGTTGTTCATAAATGAAAATTATTAATTTTTATATACTTTGAGTTACATCACTGTTCCATATGTTTGTAGACACTCAGCTTTATCTTTGAGCCACTGTGTTTTTATTTGTAAAATCTGAACTAATATTTAAATACCCTTTGATCCCAGCTTGATGCTGGGAAAGACTGAAGGCAGGAGGAGAAGGGGACAATAGAGGATGAAATGGATGGATGGCATCACTGACTCAATGGACATGAGTTTGAGTAAACTCTGGGAGTTGGCGATAGACAGGGAGGCCTGGCATGCTGCAGTCAATGGGGTCATGGAGAGTTGGACACGACTGAATGACTGAACTGACTGAATCCCAGCTTAGCACAAAGCTTGCTTATATAGACACATTTAGGAACAAACATTTATTTTAAAATTTAAAAAGAATACTTGCTTGAAATCATAAAAAATAGTAATTCTTTTTAAATGGGTAACATTTTCCCTATGATTTGCTTTCATTGAAATATATTATCTTTTTCACATACTAGATAGAAGCAATTTAACAATACAAATTAGTTACTTACAATATGTTAATACTACTGAGAAATGCAGATTTAGAGATGCGACCATCAGTTTTGTTATAAATACATATCAGTCCAGCTGTGGTATATACTAATTAACTAGATTTTATACTTTGGGGCTGAAACCCTGAGGAACCCGTGGGGTCACTGGGCAGAGTTCAGTATGCACCTGTTCCCAGAGTTAAAACTAAACCATGCCCATCAAGAAACGAAAATCCAAATATCTTTTAATGTTTGAATATTTATTTGTAATCACAGGCTTTCCTAAATTATTATATTGCCTTATACTTTGCTGTTTTACTAGAATAATGATTTAGGCTATTTAATGCAGAGTACAGTCATTTTGTTTAGAATGTGGTACAGACAGATTTTTCTTGCTTTTTAGAAATTACTAAGCTCCGTCAGTGCCATTGCTGATCCGTCTTCAGTTCCAGAGGCTTCTTCTGGTGTCTGTCGCTCTTGACAGTGGTACTTCAGTTTCAGTGGTTTGCTGGGGTACCAGACCAAGTGAATACGGCAGGGAATGATTTCCTGGGGAACAAGAGTTCTAAAAGATTATGATCTGCCAAAACTTCTAGGTTTAAGCAATTCTATGTACCATTATGTTTTACCTGTGTTGAGAATTCATGGAGTAGAACAGTATAATCAAAATCAATTGCATCATCATTTGTTTTCTAGAAGAAGAAAAAAGAATTAGTACAATAGATAGGATAGGTTTATATTAGCTCAGAATTTGGAAGGCTCATCTTACGTAACTTCTTCAATGGGTGCCTTGAATCACCTGCTGCCTCTTTGAGTCTAGCCTCATCTCCTTTGGTGCTATCCTGCATCAAGATGTATAAGTCATGGATTCCTACTGTTTTGCCACCAAGTCAGGAAAATCTAGTAAGATCTTTCTATCACTTTTTAATACTTACAGGTTTTGATGGAGACTAAGGTCTATGAGATAGGGAGAATCTATTGATACTCATATATACACCTTAAGTAGACGTGCTATGCCAGGCAGTTAAGTCAAGGGCAGGGCAACCAGGATTTCTAGAAGGCCACTGTGGCCAAGTCCTGTGCTAGGCACTTCATACATTTTCTCATGGAATTCTCCTGTCCTGCAAGAATATGTATTATGGTAATGGTAGTCACTCAGTTGTGTCTGACTCTTTGCAACCCCATGGACTGCAGCCCACCAGGCTCCTCTGTCCATGGGGTTTCCAGGTAAGAGTGCTGGAGTGGGTTGCCATTCCTTTCTCCAGAGGATCTTCCCAACCCAGGGATCAAACCTGGACCTCCTGCATTGCAGGCAGATTCTTTACCATCTGAGCAACCAGGTAAGCCCTTGTTTTATAGGGAAGGTAACTTGAGGTTACAGCTGCTGCTGCTGCTACTAAGTCACGTCAGTCGTGTCCGACTCTGTGCGACCCCATAGACGGCAGCCCACCAGGCTCCCCCGTCCCTGGGATTCTCCAGACAAGAACACTGGAGTGGGTTGCCATTTCCTTCTCCAATGCATGAAAGTGAAAAGTGAAAGAGAAGTCGCTCAGTCATGACTTGACTCTTTGTGACCCCATGGACCACAGCCTACCAGGCTCCTCCGTCCATGGGACTCTCTAGGCAAGAGCACTGGAGTGGGGTGCCATTGCCTTCTCTGGAGGTTACAGCTAGTAGGTGATAAACGGGGATTCAAACCCAGATAAATCTGTGGACTCCACTGCCCACATCCTTCATGTTGTACCACACTGCTTCTAAAACCAGCACATTTTCCAGGTAAGCAGGCAGTCTCCCACATCTCTTTTATTCATTTGATTTTTATAAATGTTATGAGTGACTAAATCAATTTCCTGTTTTTTTGACAGTAACTGCTTGGGCTGCAAAAGAGCTTATCCCTTCAGTTAAAAAAAAAAAATGGAAGAAATATTTAAATTAATTTGGATTGTGATTTTAATCCACCAGGTTTTCGTTGAGACTCTTTAAGAATATGAAAAAGCAAAAACAAACAAAAAGGACTTGATACTACATTCTGTCTTCCCTTTGCTTACACTGATAAAGATTTTTTACAAGCCATGAAATTTCCATCAGGTGGAGAAAGGGAGGGAGGGATAAGGTGAAAAGAGTGGGCCTGGATCAATCACAAATTGACTGCTTTTCTGTGGTGCTTTTCATCATTGGGTAGGTTTGCCTTCTACTGAGCAGTGTACCCATGAATGGTGAACGCACATATCCAAAGACAGACTGCACAGTCAGAGAATCCCTAAGAGAACATGTAGTGTCTTTTCTATAAAGAACAGCTTCTGGAGGCTCCAGCTGTCAGTTGGGCGTTGCTGGCTTTGGGGGTGGCTTTAGCCTGTTTGACTCATTTGGTGGCGATCTTGACCTTGGGCTCTGTTGACACAGCCGGCTGCTCTGCTGTGTAATTCTTGTCTCAGACTTCTGCTCTGCCTGCATGGTTTCTCAAGATCTGCTTACCATGTATTCTACAGTTAAAAAGATTGGTCTAGGGGGTTCAGGATGGGGAACACATGTACACCCATGGCTGATTCATGTCAGTGTATGGCAAAAACCACTACAATATTGTAAAGTAATTAGCCTCCAATTTAAATAATTTAAAAAAAAATTGGTCTTATATGTATGTTTTCAGGGCAGTGGCTCTTTGTTTTTGAAAACAGCATTTCTGAAGGAAACCGTGGCACTCTCCAGATTTAAGGCAAAACAGGAAAAGGCCTGAAATAAATGATGGCATTCCAATTAATCCAAACAAAAATCTGGGTTATTGTAATGCTTGGACACTCTCTACATTTAATTAAGACTTTCCTTAATTAAGTTATTGAAACACATGTTTTTATAGCTACTTCCTCCTCCAGGAAGAAGCACCCTTAGACCAAACTGAAAGCTAGGCTTATTAAAGAACCGCAGCCCAGACATGGCACGTCCATGAACCTGGTCAAGTATCCAGGGTGCACTGCCCACACCAAGGCTCTGCCTGCCAGAAAGCCATCGTTTTTAACATTATTGAGAAAATTCCCTTAGTTTTGTTCAAGTCATCACATATGTCAAAACCTTAGTCCAAACTGATGATCTCCTGTCACATTCTTCGGATAACTCGGCACTGTAATCTTCCTAGAGATGGACCTGAAGTGTTTGGTCTCCTCACTCATGACCCACCCTACCCCCTACTGCTCCGCTCACCTCTAAAAAAGGATGATCCCTAGCAGAACCAGTGTGGTTTTAGTAGAGAGTAAGTAGGCTTAGGTTATTAGTATATGCTATCAAAAGCTGTTTTTTTAATTGAAGTGTAGTTGATCTACAGTGTTGCTAGCTTCTGTGTACAATGGTGACCCAGGTATACATACATATATTCTTTTTCCTAGGTTACAGTAGGTCCTTGGTTATTTTACATAGAGTAGTTCGTATGTGCTCATTTACCCCTCCCCTACCCCCTTTCCCATAACTGTAAGTTTGTTTTCTATGTTTGTGAGTCTGTTTCTGTTTCATAAATAAGTTCATTTGTATATTTTAGATTTGGCATATAAGTGATATTGCATGGTATCTGAGTGACTTCACTTAGGATGATAATCTCTAGGTCCATCCATGAAGCTACCAATGGCACAGTTTCATTTCTATGGCTGAGTAATACTGTGTATCTCTACTACATTATCTATTCATCTGTTGATAGACATTTTAGGTTGCTTCCATGTCTTGGCTATACTGTAAATCATGCTTCTGTGAACATGAGTATCTTTCCAGATGATGGTTTTCTCAGGATATATGTCCAGGAGTGGAACTGCTGGACCATACGGTAATTCTATTTTTAGTTTCCTATTCCTTAGTTTTCTAAGGAACCTCCATACTGTTTTCCACAATGGCTGAATCAACTTACATTCCCACCAGCAGTTTTAGGAGGTTTCCTTTTCTCCAAGTCTCCAGAATTTCTATTTGTAGACATTTAAAATATGATGGCCATTCTGACCAGTGTGAGGTGGTACCTCACTGTAGTTTTAATTTGCATTTCTCTAATCACTTAGCAGTATTGAGCATCTTTTTACGTGCCTGTTGGCCATCTGTCTGTCCTCCTTGGAGAAATGTCTATTTAGCGCCTTTGCTTATTTTTTGCTTGGGATGTTTTCTTATATTGATTTATATGAACTGTTTGTACATTTTAGAAATGAAGCCCTTGTCAGTTGCATTATTTGCAAATATTTTCTCCCATTCCATAGGTTGTCATTTTGTTTATGATTTCCTTTGCTATGCAAAAGCTTTTCAGTTTGATTAGGTCCCAATTATTTATTTTTGGTTTTATTTCTGTTGCCTTGGGAGACTGACCGAAGAAATTTTTGCTACAACTTTTATCAGGGGATGTTTTGCCTGCTTTCTTTTCAAGGAGTTTTATGGTGTCTTTAAGTCAATAGTGGTTTTATTAGCGGAATAAATACGGTAGGTAAGATGGTTTCTGTAATATACTGTTGTTGGCCAATGGGGGCCTCTAGTTAGGGTGAAGACCTGTACTGACGGACTGACGGCTACTGGTTAGGTAGTCTGAGGTGCTGACAGTAGCTAGTACTAGTATCATTTGGAACAATGCTAGAAAAGTAACAGCTTTACTTTTCTCAATTCACATCAAAGGCTAAGGATGTCAGTAAGGTCTGTGTCTTTTTTTTTCTCCCTAGTCAACAGATATTTCCCCTGCCCTTGGTTTAGTCCTTATGGTCTGAGAATGACATCTGTTCTCCAATTGTAAGGCAGCAGCTGCCAGTAAGATGGGTCTTAAGATTTGTAGTTCGGCTTTCTTAGCCCACTCTTCTCCCAGGCTGTGTTCGTTTGAGACTGTGAGTTTCTAAAGCTGCACTTCCTTACACAATTGGATTCAAAGGTGAGCTTAGCCCTGCGTGTACAGATGGTAGTTCCCACCCAGAAAGCTCTCAGAAAAACTATAACCCTTACAGTTTCCTGAGCTACCTCGGGCCACGGGGCCCCTCCAATCACTCCTTGCTTCTCTGTCTTGGCTTTGTCAGCCCTGCCTTCCTGGCTCTAGTCTCCTAGGGACAGTGCCGAGACTTTCTGATCTTGGTGACCTTTTTAAAAAAAATTGTTGTTTGTTTTGCTTCTTGCTGCGTTTTTTTTTTTTTTTTCCGTTTTTTTTTCTGCTATCTGGCTACCAGATAGCAGAATTTTAAAATCTATGAGGGCTTGTGCATACTTCTTTTAAGAGAACTCTAATCTTGGAAGCTAACAAGGGTCAGGCCCAGTTAGTACTTGGATGGGAGACTGCCTGTAGAAAAAAGATAACTCTGATCTGAAATGTGGGCTTCCCAGGTGGCTCAGTGGTAAACAGTCCACCTGCCAAGTAAGAGACAAGGGTTCGATCTCTGGGTTAGGAAGATTCCCCTAGAGAAATTAATGGCAACCCACTCCAGTATTCTTCCCTGGAGAATTCCATGGACAGAGGCACCTGGCAGGCTACAGTCCAGAGAGTCACAAAAGAGTCAGATATAACTCAGCGAAGCAACAACAATCTGAAATGCTATCAACCTTAAACCAAATTTCCCAGTTGCTTCAGTATTTAGATTTATGTTAGCTTCAGTAAGTTTATTAATCTTCATTTCATAGTCCTAAGAGAAGTGATTTGCCTTAGGTGAGCCAGCAAGCAGTTGCACATTCAATTATTATTTATCTAAAACCCAAATACCACAGAGTAAAAATCTAAAACTACTCAGTGACCGTTCTCCCCCTGCATTTGATTTTCCTAACCCTACAGTTACATTTGTCCCCACTTTCCCACTTTGCAGGCTGGTTGAGGGATACTGATGGACAGATGACAGACATCCAGACTGGCTAGAATGGAGCTGCTGTTTTTGAACCACAGCAAAAACTGGTGATGACTTTGGTGATGTGAGATGTACAAATGCAAACAATGGAAAATACTGCCATTAAAAGATACTATTTTTTTCTGTTTTGTCTCTGTTATTCTATTCCTGTTGAGTTTTCCTCTGACACTCATTAAAATTATTTCTATTACTTTGACACCATTTTCTACACTAAACAAAAAATTTCCCCTGACTTCTCAGTTAAAGTCTTGTGTTGAGGATATGACTGACTTGGTAGATGAGAGAAACTGACCTGACAAAAGATTTAGTGCTGTATCCAGACCCCCTAATGTAATAACTCTCAATTAAACGGTCATCTCTATTAAAAAGAGCTCTATCGGGGAAAGAAATGTGTTCATTTCAATAAGTAAAACACATTTCAAACAGTTGTCCGCTTTATAAGTGACCTTTGATAGGCACACCAAGCTCTTACTGGCAATAATGCTGACTGGATGCTGGGCAAATCCTTGTCCTCAGAAGATACTCACTGATAGCAATCCAGTGATCTGTATCTCTGCAAAGACACTAACTCCATCAAGTCTTCCTTCTCTTCCCTACAAGTCCTACTTCACCCCTCTCTACTGGATTTTTCTCATCAACATACAAATATGTTGCTAAATCTCCCAGCCTGAAAATACAACAGAAAACCCGCGGGACCCACCCTACAGTGCTACTCTCTCTCTTTTTAAAATTCCCTTTTACAGCCAAATCCCTTGAAGCAGGGAGTGTCCATTCCGTTCCCATTCTTTGCCTACCCTGCTCCAGTCAGCATTTCACCCACCCTGTGCCAGTGAGACAACTCTTGATAAGCTTGCCAACTGCCTATATCAAATGGCCAATTCTTGGTCCTCATCTTCCTTGACTTCCCAGGAACATTTGAAACAATCAGCCCTCATCCTTGAAAGACTTTCTTTTCTACTATCTCCAACTTCTAAACTTAGAAGTGTTCCAGGACTCAATCCTTTCATGACCTTTCTCTGTCTACATTCCTTTTCTGACCTCGTCCACTCTTGCAGCTTTAAAAGCCATCTATGTTGTGTTTGGCCTTGGAGTATAAAATGAAGCAGGGCAAAAGTTAACAGTATTGCCAGGAGAATGCACTGGTCATAGCAAACACCCTCTTCCAGCAACACGAGAGGACTCTACACATGGACGTCACCAGATGGTCAACACCGAAATCAGACTGATTATATTCTTTGCAGTCAAACTTGAAGAAGCTCTATACAGTCAGCAGAAACAAGACCGGGAGCTGACTGTGGCTCAGATCATGAACTCCTTATTGCAAAATTCAGACTTCAATTGAAGAAAGTAGGGATAACCACTAAGCCATTCAGATATGATCTACATCAAATCCTTATGATTATACAGTGAAGGGACAAACAGATTCAAGGGATTAGATCTGCTAGACAGAGTGCCTGATGAACTATGGATGGAGGTTCATAACACTACAGGAGGCAGTGATCAAAACCATCCCCAAGAAAAAAATGCAAAAAGGCAAAAGGGTTGTCTGAGGAAGCCTTACAAATGGCTGAGAAAAGAAGAGAAGCAAAAGACAAAGAAGAAAATGGAAGATACATCCATCTGAATGCAGAGTTCCAAATAATAGCAAGGAGAGATAAGAAAGGCTTCCTAAGTGATCAATGCAAAGAAATAGAGGAAAACAATAGAATAGGAAACTAGAGATCTCTTCAAGAAAACTAGAGATACCAAGGGAACATTTCATGCAAAGATGGGCACAATAAAGGAATGAAATGGTATGGACCTAACAGAAACAGATATTAAGAAGAGGTGGCAAGAATACACAGAACTATACAAAAAAAAGATCTTCATGACCCACATAATAACGATGGTGTGATCACTCACCTAGAGCCAGATATCCTGGAATGCGAAGTCAAGTGGGCCTTAGGAAGTATCACTACGAACAAAGTTAGTGGAGGTGATGGAATTCCCGTTGAGCTATTTCAAATCCTGAAAGATGATGCTATGAAAGTGCCGCACTCAATAAGCCAGCAAATTTGGAAAACTCAGCAGTGGCCACAGGACTGGAAAAGGTCAGTTTTCATTCCAATCCCAAAGAAAGACAATGCAAAAGAATGTTCAAACTACCACACAATTGCACTCACTTCACAGGCTAGCAAAGTAATGCTCAAAATTCTCCAAGCCAGGCTTCAATAGTACATGAACCGAGAACTTCCAGATGTTCAAGCTGGAAAAGGCAGATTTGAACACTTAGAAAAGGCAGAAGAACAAAAAATCAAATCCCCAACATTCATTGCATCATAGAAAAAGCAAGAGGATTTCAAAAAAACATCTACTACTGCTTCAATGACTACACTGAAGCCTTTATGTGGATCGCAACAACAAACTGGAAAATTCTTAACAAGATGGTAATACCATACCACCTTACCTACCTCCTCAGAAATCTGTATGCAGGCCAAGAAGCAACAGTTAGAACCAGACATGGAACAATGGACTGGTTCCAAATTGGGAAAGGAGTACATCAAGGCTGTATCTTGTCACCCTGCTTATGTAACTTATATGCACAGTACATCATGAGAAGTGCTGGGCTGGAGGAAGCACAAGCTGGAATCAAGATTGCTGGGAGAAATATCAACCTCAGATATGCAGATGACACCACCCTTATGGCAGAAAGTGACGAAGAACTAAGGAGCCTCTTGATGAAGGTGAAAGAGAAGAGTGGAAAAATTGACTTAAAACTCAACATTCAAAAAACGAAAATCATGGCATTTGGTCCCATCACTTCATGGCAAATAGATGGAGAAACAATGGAACCAGTGACAGACTTTTATTTTCTAGGGCTCGAAAATCACTGCAGATGGTGACTGCAGCCATGAAACTAAAAGACACTTGCTCCTTGGAAGAAAAGCTATGACCAACCTAGACAGCATATTAAAAGGCAGAGACGTTACTTTGCCAACATTGTTCCATCTAATCAAAGCTATGGTTTTTCCAAGAGTCATGTATGGATGTGAGAGTTGGACTATAAAGAAAGCTGAGTGCCAAATGATGCTTTTGAACTGTGGTGTTGGAGAAGAGTCTTGAGAATCCTTTGAACTGCAAGGAGATCAAACCAGTCAGTCCTAAAGGAAATCAGTTCTGAATATTCATTGGAAGGATTGATGCAAAGAGATGACTCAGTAGAAAAGACCCTGATGCTGCGAAAGACTGAAGGCAGGTGGAGAAGGGGGCGACAGAGGACAAGATAGTTCGATGGCATCACTGACTCAATGGACATGAGTTTGAGCAAGCTCCAGGAGATGATGACAGACAGGGAAACCTGGCGTGCTGCAGTCCGTGGGGTTGCAGAATCAGACACAACTGAGCAACTAAGCAGCAACGTATTGTTGACACCAACCCGGACCTCGCCCCTGAGCTTCAGACTCACGTTCAGAGGACTATCCAAATGCTCTACTTGGAATTTAGAATGCCCCAAATCAAGCTAATTTCTACCCAAATCTGTTCTTCTGTAAATGAAAAGTAGCTTTCCGGTTATTCATGCCAAATCCTAAGACTCATCCTCAACTTTTCTCATTGTCGGACATTCCACATTCAGCCCATCAACAAGTACTGTTAGTCTGTCTTCAGAATCCAAATGCTTCTCACCACCTCCACAGCTGACACCCTGGTCCGAGTCACCAGCAGACTTCGCCGAGGTCACTGCAATATCTCTTGTTCTGCCTGCTTCCACCCTTGTCTGTCTAGCCTGTTCTCAACACAGCAGCCAAAACGATCCAATCTGGAAGTCAGATTGTCACTCTTCTGCTAAAAAAAGATCCTGTGCTAAGTAAATGACAAGGTCCTTCTGGTGGCCTCCCAGGCCTCGTGTGGACTCATCCAGCCTGTCAGCCACACTGCGGCCTCGGGTCCCTCTGCCTGAAACCCCTTCTCTTCCGGAGGCATGGCTGGCTCTCACTTCTGTTGGACCTCTGCTCAAATTAGAGGGGCCTGACTTTAGACTAAAGTATAATTCTCCCAACACCCCACATTCCCTTCTCCCTACTTTTTCTCCAGAGCCCTTATCACCAGCTGATGCACATTTTCTTGTTTATTGGTTCACCGTCCTCTCTCACTAGAAGGAGTCCCAATACAGACAGCTACATGGGAGTCTTTTGTTCACTGCTATTATCCTCAGTCCCCAAAAGAGTATCTGACATTGACATATTTATCGAGTGAATGAAATGCAGTTAAAACTCTTGCCACAAATCTAGAAACTCATATTAATTTTGTCTAAGAACATTGCACGGGTTGCATCCCTTGGGTAACCAGTTTTTTGTCGTTCTTACCCACTGCTTGACACTGCTAATCTGGGACATGTAGTAGTGGAGAAACGGTGTTGTCTTTTGCCACATCACGTAGGAGCTGCCCAGAAAAGCTAGGTCCCAGATGGGCCTCAGAGATGGAGCAATATATCCATGACTGTCTGAAGGGGCAAAAAAGTACATGCGTGTTAAGACATTTATAGGACAAAATCTTAGAAGTTTCAGTAGTCAAACAGGACTCGTATCTGTGTCTTCATTGTATAGAGGTTTACATGCTTCAACTTGCCTGGTAGGTAAAAAGCTACTATAAAACCGTTTAAGAGCTATTTGCTGTATTACATAAATGCAAACTAACAGTGGTAATGATTAACCTAAAAATCTTCAATCTTTTAATTAGATGGGAATATCTATCAGTTATATTCTCCACATCCCTTTCTACTTTCGTTCTACAGTGAACGTGCTGGTCTTCACCAATCTAGCAAATGTCTTTGTCCTTCTCTGATCCTAGGCGTTAAAGCCAATCAGTGGCAGCATCTGTCACCATTTTTTTTTTTTGACCAAATGAAAAAAATCAAGTGGGTTTTTCCTGTGGTATTGTCTTTGGAACTGTAATCTTTTTAATTCAGCATTTATTTTTAAAAAATTACTTAATGTCAGATACTGGAATGGATAGGGAAACAATGACTAATTATCTTTTGTGACTTTTTGGAACTCTAATTTTGGCAAGTTACTTATGAGCTGTCCATGGGCCATCATTTATGTAGTTTGAAAGATATATTCCTGGTCTGTATTACAGCCCAATAATAATAGTTTAATATGTGAGGAATACTAACAGCTTACTTAGGAAATGAACCCTTCTTGGTAAAATAATCCTTTCGCATAAATTCTGCTCTGTGTTGGTAGAACTTGACTGGGTTGATTTATAACGGTATCAGTTCCGAAGGCATTCATTGATTGCTTGGGCGCTGTGGGCAATCCAAAGAGAGGCCCTACCCTCCTCTTCTTGACAGTGTAGAAAGGCAGCTGACGTACCTTTCTTAAGAGAGGGAAGATTAGAGAGGAGGGCACAGGGGACGGGAGGTTTCTCTGGGCTGAGAAGTTGGGGAAAATGTCACAGAGATGAGATCTGAGCTGAACCCTGAATTCCTGTCATGTGTGTGTGCGCGCACACGCATGTGAGAAAGAGTGACAGACTTCATTCATCTTACAGCACCACTAAGAGTTTACACCTTGAGATCAAAACAAATTAACCATAGGAGAAAAATCAGTTATACAAAACACTGCGAATAGTGAGGACAACTGAATTTGTGTCCATCAGGCATTCAGTAGCAATGATGCAGTCACTCTGGACTTTGGCTGGTTATCCCCAGTCTTTTATATGTAACATACTGGGCTCATCTACAGGAAGTTTATGAACTTATTAGAAAAGGTGAAATTTTTTACTCATAATGAAAACTAGACAGTTACTTTTGAGGGGAAAAACAGTGCAGAGCAAGGATATCATAAAATGGATTGGCTCTTCTCACTCACCAATTGTAGAGAAAACTGCTCAACAGTCAAAAACTCTGGGTTAATTACATAATGGGATCTGCTGAGAGTTGCACTGCCTACTCCAAAATGGATTTTCAGATTATGAGACTGACGCGCTGCCCACTGCGCTAAGAAGGCGCTTCCAAAATGGATTTTAATTCACTTTATCCAAAACCAAACCTTTTCAGTTATAAGTAGATAATTTTATATACACAAGCTATAAATAGCACCATTAAATGTCTCTGCTGAATTTAAAGTGACAAGAGAACTTGTAGATTTCATTGATAAAAACATACACTCCATTAAATTATTTGAATCTTCATAGCAACATGTTGTTATATTATTATAGAATGATCCTTATGGGCATATAGGACTTTTAATCTGTACTATTAAAAAGTGTCCAAAATCTAGAAATCCTGTGGTAAATAAATATTTAAAAGAGAAGGTCCAAAATGATTTCTAAAAATTTGTGTTTTAAGAGGAATATATAAAACCATATCTCCCCAGCTAATGCTAAGGAGGGGTGTGTGCTAAGTCGCTAAGCCGTGTCTGACTCTCTGCGACCCCATGGGCTGCAGCCCGCCAGGCTCCTCTGTCCATGGGATTCTCTAGGCAAGAATACTGGAGTGGATTGCCATTTCCTTCTCCAGGGGATCTTCCTGACCCAGGGGTCGAACCTGCGTCTCTTCTGTCTCCTGCATTGGCAGGTGGGCTCTTTACCACTCGCGCCACTTGGGAAGCCCCCCTTTCTTCCCACTTGCATTTAGCTCAGGAGGGGATCAATCCCTAAGTAACTAGATTCTAAGTATTAGTCAGTGGCCCCCTTATTTCAGGCAGTTAAATATAAGCAAATTCTACTACAGTATGAGATTCTGATTCTTTGGAACAGGATTTAATCCAAGTTGTCAGAGACCTATAAAGAGACCGATCCAAGCTCTGCATTTGAGAAGCGCAAGAGCAGGATCCTACCTCCAGGTCTGTCAGAACACTCGGCCCCGTAATGGAGGGACACAGATGCAGTAATGAATGGAGACCGCAGGGCCTCCACGCTGAAACGGGGCTTCTCAGAGCCTCCGGGCAAGTGAGCAGACGTCAAGTCTAATGCCTAAGTGCAGGTGCAGGGATGACTTTGCGGTTTTGGAAATTGGATTTGCCGGTAAGTGCTGGGTCTCTTAGTGCCAGAGCAAATGGGCTCTGCTTCACTTCAGCTGAGTCACTTGAGAAGCAAGGTTCATTTCTTAGAAGAGACGGCACCACTGCCCATTAGCTCTGGACCTAAAATGAGATCAGCTCGACTCCACTACAGCCTCCCAGCAAGGCCCCAAGACAGTCGGCTCGCCCAGCCCTGGTGCAGAACACGATGCTGGGCAGAGCCAAGGCCCTGGATGGGGTCTCATCACTTTAAGTTCCCAGAGCCACCACTAGAAACCTCTAGAAACATCTCCTCGGCTCCTGGACTCAACCTGAAAACTGCACCTCTGCGTGTGGGCCCTGTTACAAAGACCTCCACCTCTTTTGGAGTCGAGCTCTTGCCCTGCCCGCGTCTGGGATGGAGTCACTATCTTGTACTGGAGGAGGAGAACCGGAAAAGGATACTTCTGAATTTTGTTTAAATAATGAGGCAAACCACCTTCTGTTGTTCAAGTGCCATTTGGGAAATAAATTTTTACATGAGCATTCTTCTTGAGACTTAGGAATGACACACACTCCTGAATATAGAAATCCCAGAGACGGATACGTGCCAGGAATGCTGACTGCGTTCAAGGGGCTTTCAAGTTGCTTCATGAGCTTGTAGAGATGGTAATCCTCTTCCTGTCTCCTCTCCTTCTTCAAGAGCTGACTACACGTCACATTAACGGCCGGTCTGGGCTTCTCATTCCTGAAAAATACTTGAGCAGAACATTTTCCCAGACGTTTCTCATCTTCCTGAAATAAAAATTTTGAAATTACAAGAGATGGTCCCTCATCACTTCCCACCCAGCCCAACGTACAAACACAAGACTGCGGAGCGTCCCGTACCCGGCAGGCACGCGCTGGCGTGCACATGTAGTGGTCTGCTTTGCAGAGTGTGATCCTCACACTGAACACAACAATCTTCAGCCTTTGCTGTCTTTTAAATTCCTGCTTTCTGATGGTGCCCTTAGGAAAGCAGGCTGGGCCTTTTCCCAAAGAAATACTCACTGACAGCTGTGAGTGCTGCTCAACTCAAAACTCTAGGACAGGTACTCTCCTCTCTGGGACCAATGTAACGCTCAGTTGGAACTCAAGCTTGCAAACTTTGACCAAGAGGAAGCCGATCTCCATGAACACAAGTGACAATACCATCATGCTGCCTGATGAATTTGGTCCTCTTACTCCAATTTTACAGATTAAGAGTGACGTTTAAAGAGGAACCTCCTCCATCTGTCACAGTTAATAAGTGGTCAGCCAGGACCTGAGCTGTGTCTGTGATGCCGGGGCCCTAGCTCTGTGCGAGCCCCGAGATCTAATCTGAAAGAAGTAGAGGCACCAACCACCCCAGTGGGGCTGCTCCAAGCATCCACGTGACCAAGGGCTGTCGGCTTATACTCACATGGAAACCTAGACACGCTGAGTGTTCTGGGATCTCCCTCACTTACTTTCCAACCTCACTTACTTTCCAACATGGAGCTGGGTGGCTGGGTGCTTTAAGTAGACATCAAGTGCACGACTCATTTCTGGGACAGTTCTTTCCCCTTTTAGGTCACTGATGCCTTAATCTAACAATAAAAGCCAAGGAACCGCTTCCCAGAAAAATGCATGTTCGCTCAAACCATCCACTGGGTCTTTGATTTGAGGAAGTTCATGGCCCGAGTTAACTCCTGTAACAACTTGGTCGCTTGACCAACTAAATTCTTTTCCCTTTTACAGTCATTTGAACTGTGTGGAGTCCCAGTTAAAACAACCAAAAAAAAAAAAAAAAAAGCCCACAAGCAAATTGTAATCAAGATTGGGTCTACCTAAGAAGCCCCCTCCTGGAACTAAAGCCAAAAACCCCACAAAAAACTGCAATAGGCTTTCCTAATCATCAGTGCCACAGAGGGAAACGGTGAAGACAGCATTCCGGAAGAGGCTTATCAAGGGCAAGAGACAGGGCTGGCACGTGGCTCTTTTGATGACAAAGCTATTTCCAAGGCAGAGGAAAGGAAATGGGTGTTGTCCCCTTTTGTTTTTTCCTCCCCCTCCCCACCACAGTTGGCCCCACAGAATCAAAGTGGTTGCCTGAAGATCAAAGAACTCTCCTCACCCCGTCAATTAGCTCACCATGCCCTTCAGAGAAGCACAGTAGGTCAAAATAATCTAGTGGTCATTGTCCCTTTTGCTTTAAAAAACACCTCCACTGGCAACGCAGAAACCAAAAGCACCTTCCTATGCTCTAAGAAAACGTTACTTCTTAGGTTAACAAGCCACGTTGGCGTACTGTTGTCCGGTCAAGCTTTCTTCCAGAAGCATCCACTGGAGGGGTCCTGCCTTCTCTGAAGCTCTGCCTCCCTGAGACACCTTGATGCTGCCTGCCCATCCCTGCGGCCCTGACCCAGGGCCACATAGCGGGGTTTGGGCTGGTCCCTCCACCCAGGTTCTGCTGATGCCTCCAGCTCGGCCCAGCACTGCGAAGTTCATCCGGCTCTGATTTCTGTCTGAGTCTCCTGTTTACTCTCTTCTTGAGAGCAGGGGAAAGGACATTTGGAGAATCACGGCCTGCTGGGTCACAACTGGAGAGGCTGAAGCTGCCTGCGGCGTGACAGGCTGCTCTGGGTTGCAGAATTCCTCTGTTCAAGGAAGCTCCTGGAGGTGGTCTCCTGCTACGCCAGCCCACTAGCGAGAAATGTCACCAGCAGACAGGAAAGAGCAGGCTGGCATTTAGAAGTGAGTCACTCCAGGGATTCTGAGACGGGAGGGAGGGGCAGCGGCGGCTAGAGTGTGAAACACCCTCCTAGCGACAAAGATGGCCGTGGGGACTGTTTTTAAAAGCAACCCTGTTTAAGGTCATGAAGTTGTCCTGCCAAGCTCTAGTCTTCGATTCTTGAGAACAAATAGAAAACAAAGCGGGAGGGGAAAACACACACACACAAAAGTAAACCTCCAGGTCACGATATACAGGTTTGATCAAGAAGTTTGTTCGGGTTTTCCTGTAATATATTATGGGAAACTCCAGATGAACTTCTTGGCCAACCCAATACTGAGATTCTCACTTAAAAAAAAAATTAAAATCCATAAAAGTTAATGGGACACTTCCCGAACCATGGCAGCTTACCTCTGTGCTGTAGAATTCTGTGGTAAACACCAGGTCAAATTTATATTCCTTCTTCTGATTAACCTGAAACACAGAAATGGAACTTTAGCCAAGTGGAAGTTCTGTTAACGGAAATCAAACCTGAGTATTCATTGGAAGGACTGATTTTGAAGTTGAAGCTCCAATACTTTGGCCACATGATGCAAAGGGTCAACTCACTGAAAAACCCCTGAGGCTGGGAAAGACTGAAGGCAGGAGGAGAAGGGGACGACAGAGGATGGGATGGTTGGATGGCATCACCAACGCAACGGACACGAGTTTGAGCAAGCTCCGGGAGATGGTGAAGGACAGGGAAGCCTGGCGGGCTGCAGTCCCTGGGATCACGAAGGGTCAGACAAGACTTGGCAACTGAACCTCAGCAACCGCTTGTTCTCTTGGGATGACATGACATGCAAATGGCAGCTCTAACACTTATACCTGAATAAAATCGATTTTTTTTTTATAAGCAGGAGAAAAGATCTCAAACTGTGGTCTGATCAGGCCACTCTGCTCACAAAGAGGGAGGCGGTGCCCCTCCATGCCCTGTGCTGGGCACCCGGCCTCAGCAGCTGCCCCCACTGCCGCTCACAGCTGAAGGCAGGATCCGGCCACGAAGATGCACCCCATCACAAATGATGGGTTTTCAGATGATGGGACGTGAAGAAAGAGTGGTGGGACAACAAGGCTACGTAGAGTGGTCAAGGAAGGCGTCTGGGGGAGGAGCCCTCGGCTGAGGGCTGCGGAAGCAGCGCCCCAGGTGCAAGGTGGGCAGAGGGGAGGCCTGAGGCGGGGGCAGCAGTGAGGGGCCGAGCCGGGGGCAGGGTGAGTTTCCACAGAGACCAGTAGGCAAGCTTCTAAACTTTGCAAATGCATGCTTAGCCTTTTTAAACCTTTGAACTGATTCCAATGCAGAGCTTTAGGGAATACATATCCATATCACTGAAGCCCATTAGACTGTTCAGAAGAACTTTGTTACTGGCCATCATTTTTTTTTAAAGAGCACAATGATCATTCAGTAAAAGGAATGTTTTCTAGAGAAGAAAGGGAGCTTCTGCCACCCGGAGCTGAAGTTATTCCACACAGTGTTAAATTATTCTGGAAAGAGCCACTTCTCTTTTGTGGGAGGCAGGGGTGAGGCGGAAACACAGCCACATGGGATCTTAGTTCCCCAACCAGGGATCGAACTCACGTCCCCCTGCAGTGGAAGCAGAGTCTTAACCACTGGACCACCAGGGAATTCCCTCCGTTTCCCGTGAAGTTTAGCCCAGGAACACAGCAGCCAAGCGTGGTTATTTTAAGTAGACCAGATATCATCCATTCCTATCACAGACTTTAAAAAAATAAACGCTGGGAAACTGGAGAAGGGAGAGTGCGGATTCCACGGCGATTGCTTATATAAGGACTACTTAAATGTGTAGACCTACATACAGATATTGCTGCGGGTCAAGGGGCAGCCAGAGCCCATGCAGGAGAGCTGTTTGCTTAGGGCTCACTTTCAATCTCGAAACAAGTGCTGGTGTACGCTGAAACACTGATTTCAATTACATATTCATACGAATCACACAATTCAGACACGTGTCTGTCTTCTCAGCCATTCACTGTTTGCCACCTAGCATGCCCGGCGCCAGGGAGAGACACGGAAACGAAACACCCTGTCCAGCCTGACCGCAGACCCGCACCCTGCGTGGAAGGGGTGAATCACACTTTCCTGCGCGGCCAGAGCGGCGGGCGTGCCGGGCACCTACCCCAGGGAGGCTTATCTAGAGCAAAGGGGAGCCAGGCAGAGACACGGGAATGGAGGGCAGGGGCTGGCATTTCAGGGCAGGCTGCGAAGCGAGGGAAAAGGCCGTCTGGGGCAGCTGGTGCAAGGTCATGAAAGCATTTTTTGTAACGAGCACTTGGAACTTGATCCCTGAGTCTGTGGGAACCCCAGTAAAGTAAACATACTGCAGCACCCAGGCTGTCGTGCAGAGTAAAGCGGCACAAGAAGAGCTTAGATGGAGCCTTGGCTGGGGTAGAAGTGCAGTGCTCACTATCCGCATTGTTATTAAAACCCATCCAAACCCACAGCTAACATCATCCTCAATAGTGAAAAGCTAAAAGCATTTCCTCTAAGATCAGGAACAAGACGAAGCTGTCCACTCTTGCCACTTTAGTTTTGGCAGTCCTAGCCACAGCAATCTGAGAAGAGAAAAATTAGAGGAATCCAAATTGGAAAAGAAGCAAGACTGTCACTGTTTGTGGATGACATGATACTATACACAGAAAATCCTCAAAAATGCTACCAGAAAATGACTAGAGCTCATCAATGAATTTGGTAAAGATGCGGGATACATGGAAATTCTCTGACGGTCCAGGGGTAAGGACTAGGTGCTTTCACTGCAGAGGGCCCAGGTTCAGTCTCCGGTCGGGGAACTAAGATCCCACAAGGCACGCGGTGGCACACCAGCCCTCCCCGCAAAGCTGCCGCATACAATACACAGAAATCTGTTGCATTTCTACACATTCACAACGAAAGGCCAGAACAAATAAGGAAACTAGCCTACTCACCACTGCATCAATGCAATCCCTATCAACTACCA
Organism: Muntiacus reevesi; assembly: GCF_963930625.1. Taxonomy (NCBI): domain Eukaryota; kingdom Metazoa; phylum Chordata; class Mammalia; order Artiodactyla; family Cervidae; genus Muntiacus; species Muntiacus reevesi. The sequence goes on along the minus strand of NC_089256.1, from coordinate 84,517,668 downwards.
ATGGCATTTTTCATAGAATAGAACAAAAATTTTTTGTAATTTGTATGGAAACACAAATGACCTTGAATAGCAAAGCAATCCTGAGGAAGAAAAGTGGAGCTGGAGGAATCAGGCTTCCTGACCTGAAACTACACCACAGGTACCTTCCCTGGTGGGCCAGGGGTTGGGGATCCACCTTCCAGGGCAGGGGACAAGGGTTCGAGTGCTGGTCGGGCAACTGGGATCCCACACGCTGTGGAGCAGCTAAGCCTACGTGCTGCAACTACCAAGCCCACAAAGGATTCAAAGAATTAATCTTCAAAATATACAAGCAGCTCACACAGCTCAACATCAAAAACACACACAACTCAATCAAAGACTGGGCAGAAGACCTAAATAGACATTTCCCCAGAGAAGACATAGAGACGGCCAAAAGGCACATGAAAAGATGCTCAATGTTGCTCATTATTAGAGACATGCAAGCGAGTTTTCACCCCACACTGGTCAAAATGGCCATCATCAAAAAGTCTACAAACAATACATGCTGGAGAGGGTACGGGGAAAGGAAACCCTCCTATAAATGTTGGTGGGAATATAAACTGGTGCAGCCACTATGGAGAGCAATACAGGCATTCCTTTAAAAACCAAAAACAGAACTACCATATGACCCAGCAATCCCAACTCCTGGGCATATATACCCAGAAGAAACCATAATTAGAAAAGATACCTGCATCCCAGTGTTCACTGCAGCAGTATTTACAGTAGCCAAGACATGGAAGGAACCTGGATGTCCATCAACAGAGGAATGAAGACGATGTGGTACATACATACAACGGAATACTACTCAGCCATAAAAAGAATGCAAGAATGTCATTTACAGCAACATGCATGGACCTAGAAATTGCCATACTGAGTGAAGTAAGGCAGAGAAAAACAAACATCATATGATATTGCTTATATGTGGAATCTTTAAAAAAAAATGATAAAAAATGAACCTATTTACAAAACAGAGAGTCACAGATGTAGAAAACAAGTGTATGGTCACCAAAGGGGAAATGAGGGGAGAGGGATAAACTGGGAGCCTGAGATGGACATATTCATACTACTATATATAACTAATAAGAACCTGCTGTGCAGCACACGGAACTCTTCTCAAAACTTTACAATGACCTTCATGAGAAAGGAATTTTAAAAAGAGTGCATATGTGCATATGTATAACTGATTTACTGTGCTATATGGCAGAAGCTAACACAACATTGTAGATCAACTATACTCCAATAAAAATTAACTGAAAAATATCACATCAGGGAGAGAAAGAACTGTGCTGGGAAGCAGGGTCTGGCCCAAAGATGAGACTATGGAAGGCTGAGATCCAGACTCCATCTAGCTTCTGCTGCACTCAATATGCCAGCAAATTTGGAAAACTCAGCATTGGACACAGGACTGGTGCCGGGGTCCAGCCTCGGCAGGATCCAGGGGGTACCCTCAGGATGAACGGCGTCAGCGAGAGAGAGAGACGTGAGACCAGCCTTGATAGGGCCAAGTCTGCGAGGGGGAGAGAAAGAGAGAGAGAGAGAGAGTGACCAGACGGGGGTGCAGAGAGTCTGGAAGAGTCTGGCAATGCTTTATTTTTTACCATAGCTTTTATACCCTAAGTTAGTACATTTCTAAGGGGAAGATAGTTTAACATTACATCAGCTTGTCCTTCACGAAACCAGGGTGTTTTCTGCATACTTCTTTGTTTATGAGGGTCTTGTACATTATCTTCTGGCCTTGAGGCTATTAACATTTTATGCAGGTCAGGTGATTGTAAACCTATTTTCCGTTTTTATGGTGACCTTAACTGAAAGGTAACAGGGTCATAGGGAAGTAGTACAGAGTAGAATTATAATACAAAAATTAATCTTTCTGCAAAAGTTGTCAGTTGCGTTTATCTAAGAAGTTTACCCCATACAGACTCTGCGGTTTCAGTGAGGCAGCCTCTGCCTAGCACTCCTGGCTGACAATTAACAACCATCTCATTGTTACCACACTAGGGCTAAGTTCTTATTTCTCTAGATCTTTAACTATATTAACAATGGTTTTTATAACACAACCTTAGCACATTAAAGGCAAAAATACAGCAAGCAAAACACAGCAAGCAAATCACAACCCAATAACCACCTATAGAATAATTTTCTTATGTTTTCTAATAGGACTCCTTTACCCCTTAAAAGGGCTCTATATCTATTAGGGCTTTTATATAATCAGGTTCTTTATGCTACTTTATGATTAGGATATTATAAGCAATCATGCATATTAGTACCAAGGGCATAAAGGCATTTGGCTAACAAACTACCAGCAAAGGAGTTTAAATTAAAACACTCCTTTCACCCTAAATAATTTCATAAAATACCACCACCTGGGAAACTTATTGATTAAAATTCTAAATTGATTCTTATTTGGGAAGAGATCGGGGAAGGCCTTCCTGCCTCTGTCAGGGAAATTAGGGAGTAGTCCATTGAGGCAGGCATCAGAAAGACAGACAGATATCATCTTTAAGGTGAGAGCCAGGGGCAGCTTTCCGAAATCCCTGAAAACCTGATCTGCCTTGCCTATCAGGCTTTCTCCTCATGACCTTGTCATGGGTGGGATCTTGTGAGCTGGCCTTTTCAAAAAACCCCTGATAACCTGATTCGCCCTTGTTAGGGGCGGGGTCTGGTGAGCTGACCTTTTCGAAACCCCTGATAACCTAATTCGCCTTGCCCGTAAGGTTTTTCTCCCCTATGGCCTTTCCAAGGGCGGGGTCCCGTGTGTTGGCTCCCGGCAGACTGGGAAAGATCAGTTTTCATTCCAATCCCAAAGAATGTTCAAATTACCCCACAGCTTCACTCATTTCACATGCTAGCAAGGTAATGCTGAAAATCCTTCAAGCTAGTCTTCAACAATATGTGAACCAAGAACATCCAGATGTATAAGCTGAGTTTAGACAAGGCAGAGGAACCAGAGATCAAATTGCCAACATCCGCTGGATCATAGAAAAGGCAAGGGAATTCCAGAAAAACGTCTACTTCTGCTTTATTCACTATGATGACACCACCCTTATGGCAGAAAGTGAAGAACTAAAGAGCCTCTTGATGAAAGTGAAAGAGGAGAGTGAAAAAGTTGGCTTAAAGCTCAACATTCAGAAAACAAAGATCATGGCATCTGGTCCCATCACTTCATGGCAAATGGATAGGGAAACAGTGGAAACAGTGTCAGACTTTATTTTGGGGGGCTCCAAAATCACTGCAGATGGTGACTGCAGCCATGAAATTTAAAGACGCTTACTCCTTGGAAGGAAAGTTATGACCAACCTAGACAGCATATTGAAAAGCAGAGACATTACTTTGTCAACAAAGGTCTATCTAGCCAAGGCTATGGTTTTTCCAGTGGTCATGTATGGATATGACAGTTGGACTGTGAGGAAAGCTGAGCACCGAAGAATTGACGCTTTGAACTGTGGTGTTGGAGAAGGCTCTTGAGAGTCCCTTGGACTGCAAGGAGATCCAACCAGTCCATCCTAAAGAAGATCAGTCCTGGGTGTTCATTGGAAGGACTGATGCTGAAGCTGAAACTCCAATACTTTGGCCACCTGATGCAAAGAGTGGACTCATTTGAAAAGATCCTGATGCTGGGAAAGATTGAGGGCAGGAGGAGAAGGGGCTGACAGAGGATGAGATTGTCGGATGGCATCACCGACTCAGTGGACATGCGTTTGGGTGAACTCCAGGAGTTGGTGATGGATAGGGAGGCCTGGCGTGCTACGGTTCATGGGGTCGCAAAGAGTCGGACATGACCGAGCTACTGAAAAACAACAGCTTGTTTTTACTTTGGTTTTCTCCTGTCTGGAGCTTGCAAAGAACCAGCAAGGCTGTATATTGTCACCCTGCTTATTTAACTTATATGCAGAAAGAAAGTGAATGTGAAGTCGCTCAGTTGTGTCCGACTCTCTGCGACCCCATGGACTGTAGCCTATCAGGCTTCTCCATCCATGGGATTTTCCAGGCAAGATTACTGGAGAGGGTTGCCATTTCCTTCTCCAGGAGATCTTCCTGACCCAGGGATTGAACCCAAGTCTCCCTCATTATAGGCAGACGCTTTACCGTCTGAGCCACCAGAGAAGTCTTATATGCAGAGTACATCATGAGAAGTGCTGGGCTGGATGAAGCACAAACTGGAATCAAGATTTCCAGGAGAAATATCAATAACCTGAAATATGCAGAAGACACCACGCTTATGGCAGAAAGCAAAGAGGATCTAAAGAGGTTCTTAATGAAAGTGAAAGAGGAGAGTGAAAAAGATGGCTTAAAACTCAACATTCAAAAAACTAAGATTATAGCATCCAGTCCCATCACTTTGTGACAAATGGGGGAAAAAAATGGAAACAATGACAAGACTTTATTTTCTTGGACTCCAAAATCACTGCAGATAGTGACTGCAGCCATGAAACTAAGACACTGGTTCCTTGGAAGAAAAGCTGTGACAAACCCAGACAGTGTATTAAAAAGCAGAGACATTGCTTTGCCGACAAAGGTCTATATAGTCAAAGCTATGGTTTTTCCAGAAGTCATGAATGGAAAAGTTGGCCCATAAAGAAGGCTGAGTGGCGAAGGATTGATGCTTTCGAACTGTGGTATTGGAGAAGACTCTTGAGAGTCCCTTGGACTGTAAGGAGATCCAACCAGTCCATCCTAAAGGAGATCAGTCCTGAATATTCATTGGCAGGACTGATGCTGAAGCTGATGCTACAATACTTTGACCACCTGATACGAGGAGCTGACTCACTGGAAAATATCCTGATGCCGGGAAAGATCGAGGGCAGGAAGAAAAGGGGACAGCAGAGGATGAGATGGTTGGATGGCATCATCACTCAATGGACAATAGTTTAAGCAAACTCTGGGAGATAGTGAAGGACAGGGAAGCCTGGAGTGCTGCAGTTCACCGGGTCACAAAGAGTCAGACACGACTGAGCGACTAAAAAACACAGCTTGTTTTTACTTTGGTTTTCTCCTGCCTGGAGCTTGCAGAGAACCGTTAAAGGGTGTAAGTGAGACCTGCATGAAAGTAGCTGAACAAGGTGCCCCATACATCTGTCTCCAAGTCTCCTCGACACCCCACCCGAGTTAGAAGAACACACAGCATACTCCCCTGAGCCACGCGGACACCAACAGCTGAGACTCGCAGAGGCTGGTTCTGTGTGCTGGCAGGCCTAAGGCTGGAGCTGCTTGCTGCACCAGCCCTGTGGCCCTCCCACCTGCTCCATGCATGACCTAGGGGTCTGCCCTTCACCTCCACTTAGGGGCCTGGGGTCAGCCTCCTTCACAGGAGTCAGGACGCCCCTCAGGCTGCTATCTGGGGGTGAGCTCCATGGGTGCTAAGAAGAGGAGAGGTCAGCAGAGTTGGTGGTACCACCTTCATGCTCCAGGACAAGGGAGAAGGCCAGGAAGCAGCTGGATGTCATAAAAAGAGATTCAGTGGAGGTGGTGGTTGAAGCTATGTCATTTCCTGTCATGGCCCCAGGAAGGCAATACTGAGAATAATCTTAGGGACTACCCACCTTTCCATAACTAACAAACTGGGCACACTTATTTGCTATCCACAGAAATTCACAAAAGCTTGCTTTAATCTTGATATAATTGTGCATATTTCAAATAAAGTACTTAAGATATTATTTGACTCTGTATTTTTTTGAAAACACATGGAGGCTAAATAAGGAGCTGTTACCGAGTCCAAGCTCGCTCTGCTCGCCATAAGATGAGTCAATGAATCCAAGACGAGGTGTTGGGACCAGGAAGGGACTTTATTCCGGAGCCAGCTGACTGAGAAGATGGCAGGGCAGCATCTCAAAATAACCATCTTGTTGGGGCCTGGTTGCCAGGTTCTTTAATGGATCAGAGATGGGAGGGCGGGTAGGTGAGGAAACAAAGTAAAAAGCTATTCAATCCTTGTAAATGTCCCCTAGAATGGCAAGCCCAGGCAGGGCAATGTTTTTGTTTCACTTCGCTCAGGTTATCTCCCTGAGGCAGACCACCATGTAAGCTTATAACAATCAAAGCTGCAAAATAAAAGGTTAAAGTTGCACAAGCAGATCCAGAGTAAATTCAAAACTAACCCTTCCCAGTTACAGCACCAGAACCTCCTCTTTGCAGGGAACGAAACACCCGGAGTAACCAAGGCTGTGAGCTGAGTCAGGATGGAGCTGTCCTTATGAAGAGTAATTCTTCCCGATTTGCTCTGCTTCTTTTGTATTAATCAGGCACTCTTAAAAACATTTACATTTTGTCCCAAATAGGATTTTTATATTTGTGGTTGTAATTTATCATGATTATAAGGACTCAGGTCTCTATATCTCCCCTAAAGGCCTCTCCCGGCTCCCTTCCTCTGAGTCACGAGTTCCTCTGAGGCCACCTTGCTGGTTTTCCAGATATAAGGTGGCAGCCTTGGAAGACCAGTCAGGGCCATCTGGGATGAGTGTCTCGCGCTCCTCAGGCCGCTTTAGGGCTGTGTGTTCCCTTGGCTCTGATTAAACTACCCTGTGGTGAAGAGGTCTCTGTAGTTCAACATGCACCCCAGGAGTTCTGGACGTGAATCAGGGCTGGGAGCAGGAGGACAGGGAAGAGACTGTCACGGCCACCCGCAGGGCAGTCAGGAGAAGGACTTCAAACAGTTCATGGCACAGCTGATTGTTTGATCATGGATGACTCAGGAGCTATGAAAGGATAACTGGAGAAGTGATCTAGTCTGGGGACCAGAAAAGTGACATTTGAGCTGAACTCTGAAGTTAAGCAGGAATTAACTCTGGGATGTCAGGATGATGGTATGTGTGCACATGTTCACTCGTGTCTGACTCTTTCAGACCCCACGGGTTGTAGCTTACCAGGCTCCTCTGTCCATGAGATTTCCCAGGCAAGAATACTGGATAGCCATTCCCCTCCCCAGGGGATCTTCCTGACCCAGGGATCAAACCTGCCACATTGTAAAGCAGATTCTTTACCATCTGTGCCATCTGGGAAGCAGGATGACTGTGAGTGGCTGGCCAACATCCCACACGGAAGGATGCGGGATGAACCAAGGTGGGTATGGCAGAAATGGAGGGAAGTGTATGGTGGACAGATGTGGATGTGATCTAGCAGGTCAACATGGTCAGCTAAATATTATGGTCAGCTTCTATTATTCAAGATCAGAAATAATCGCTAGAATTCACATTTTGTGTTAGGACAACATTATTAAATCTACCATCATTTAAAGGATGCTTACATTTATAGAACAATAACATATACCCTCTAGGGCCTGTGCTGGGTGTGGTTCTAAGCATATCACATGTCTTACCTGGGTTAACAGGTAAGGCCTGTACACAAGTGAGTAATTATGAGATGCTGCTAAAGAATCCGGGAGGGACCACGGCACAACTGTTACATTGGCAAAAAATGAGAAAGTGCGTAAGGCCAACCTGTTGGCCAGGGCTGGGGGTTCATGGCTGCTGGGAGGTAGCCCGGTGCAGTCTGGCTGGGGGGCAGTCTGGATGAGTCAGTCAAATCAAGATTACACATACTTTTATGATCCAATAACTACTTGCAGGTGTGTATCCCAGAGAAACGGTGATACTGTAACAGGGGACTGATGGGAGGATGTTCCTCGAGCCATCTGTGTGTGGTGGGAAGTTGGAGACAATCTGCTGTGCTTCCCTGGGGGGTGGGCAGGTACAATGGGGGTGATATGCAGAAGGGCAGGAGGAGAAGGGGAGACAGAGGACGAGCTAGCTGGATGGCATCACCGACTCGATGGACATGAGTCTGAGCAAACTCCAGGAGACAGTGAAGGATGGGGAAGCCTGGCATGCTGCAGTCCATGGGGTCACAAAAAACTGCACACAACTTAGCGACTGAAGAACAACCACAGACCACAGCGGGGAGAGGCAGCCAACTAGCCATACTTAGAGCAACTGAGAGAGACCCTCAAGGCAGGAAGTGAAAACAGCAGACACAAGAAGATGCACAGCATACCACTTACGAAGATGTTTTAAGAAACACTGACACACACAGCAACCATATCTCTCATAAGAAAACTTACAGGGACTTCCCTGGTGGCCCAGTGACCAAGACTCAGTGTTCCCAATGCAGGGGGCACAGGTTTTGATCCCTGGTCAGGGAACTAGATCCCACAGGCTGCAACCAAGACCCGGCGCAATCGAATTAAAAAGAAGAAAACACAGACAGAAGAAACATCAGCCCTTCTCAGTGGTCCCCCAAGGGAGGTGGGCTGCATGGTGGAGACAAAGAATGTCGCCTGCCATATCAGTAAACAAAAAATACTGCAGCCATAAAGCGCCTACAGTGCGCCCTGAGCGGGATTCAGGAAGGAGAAAAGGATACTGGCCCTAAATAGTTGAGGTGTCAATCAAGGGAATGATTTCCATGAGCCCAGACTCCTGCATCTTCCCATACATACACAAGGTCTAAACTCTAACTTGAAATATCTGTATTTGTGAACAACAGTAATCTTGTAATCTTTGGATATTTGACATTTTTTCCCCCCAGAAAAAACTCCATCTCCTGGCTTCTCCCTCACCTCTTTGAAACAGCCCCTCAGCACAATCTGAGGGGCTGTATCCTGGGCTATAGTCCTCTGTGAGTTCACCAAAGAAAACAAACTTCTCAACTCTTAGGTTATACATTTCTTCAGCTGACAGATCTGGTAGCCAGTGAAGGGACCCAGGGCAGGCTTCTCTGCTTCACCGGGATCCGAAGCCGCGGTACCAGCAGTGGCCTCTCAGCCCAGCCTGCCTCCTCAGAGAGAGTTGCGGTGTAAATGATAAAAAGAGGAGTGAGTTTTTTTTCTTTCCCTTTCCTGACAACAAAGAAGATTAAACACAACAGTGAGCAGGCCTGAACATTCCCTAGTTGTTGTTGTTTTTTTTTTTTACTTTAACTGCTCTAACTCCGCAGGTCTGTAAATAAGTTTGCTTTCCTGCCTTCTAACTCTGCAGCTGTGTTGGGCTGTGTCAACTCTGCTTAAGTCACTCAGCTGTGTCCAACTCTCTGTGACCCCACGGGCTGCAGCTCTCCAGGCTCCTCTGTCCATGGGGATTTTGAACAAGGCAAGAATACTGGAGTGGGTTGCCATGCCTCCTCCAGGGGATCTTCCCAACCCAAGGATCAAACTCAGGTCTTCTGCATTGCTGGCAGATTCTTTGCCATCTGAACCACCAGGGAAGCCCAAGAATACTGGAGTGGGTAGCCTATCCCTTCTCCAGCAGGTCTTCCTGACCCAGGAATCGAACCAGGGTCTCCCTCATTGCAGGCAGATTCTTTACAAGCTGAGCGACCAGGGAAGCCCCTGCAGGAGCCATATACTTCACACCTATTTTCCTTTGGCTCCATGCTAAATGCATCCCGTACCTGGTGGTTACCCTTACAACACTCTTCCCCTTACAGTTCTTTTTACAGATCAGTTAGAAGGCCACAGAGCCAGCCAACTGCCAGACTCAGTGACTGGGTTACTGACGCAGCCTCTAAGAGGAAAAAATCAAGATGCTAACCCTTTTGTTCCTCATTCCCAACTTCTGACTGCAAGCCCTCATCTTATATAAGCCCCGACACACAGCGCAGGATGGGGAAGAGGGGCCCACAGATCCTGAGGCATAAGCCTACTGCGTTCCCCTCTCTACCAGCTGAGAATTAAAGCCACCTTTCTATTTCCTCGAAGCTCTGTCTCCGTATCTTTTGTTTGGCTTCAGCGGGCAGAGAAAACCAACATTTTGGCTGGCAACAAGAGTACAGACAAATGTGGGTGAGTCTCCGGGCTTGTAGCTCTCCCAGCAGGGGCTGAGGGTCCTAAGTTTTACTTGGTGGTGTTAACCTCCTCTTGCCTCCAAGATTATCCCGAAAACTTAGTTTCAAGGAGAGGTACCTGGGTTATCCTCAGCTGAAAGACACTGAATAGGGTTGGACTGTGTAATTAGGTGGGAAGCTGGCCTGTTGTTTAAACTTGGATTGGCTATTTTAATAGAGTTTTTCAGAGTAAAATTGAAGCTATCTCATGAGAGCTTTCAGCTCCAAGGAAGATCTCCCAGTGGGCTTTCTCAGGGAATTGGGAAACTCGTGGGAGTGCTGGAAGCACGTCCTCATACCACGCAGCTGTCCCTATGGGGAAACCCACACATTTTAATTAAAAATTTGCTCTGCAGGGATGCGCCTCCGAGCTGGCCACTCTGACCGGAGCACTCAGAGTGGTCTTACACCACCAGGAGGAGAAACTGAGACACAGGATAAAGCTGGATGGACTCTAGGGTGACCTCTAGCGGAGTCCAGCTTACAAACAGCACACAGGTCCACGACAGGATTGTCACTAGCATTTTTATCTCGACACACCGAATTTACAAAACAAAACAGCAGTAGATTGTCAGCCTCCAACCAACACCCCAGCCAGGTTCATGTGGAAATTTATACTTGCAAATACTCACTTGACTGGAAGAACTATACTAGGAGCTCTCAACCTAAAATGGTCAAATTGGGGCTCTTTTAACATTCTGAAACTCATTTTTAAGTGTGTATGCAGCTAGAAAGAGCCTACTCCATAAAATATCTTTTCAGAATTCAGAAACAAAAGCCCTTCTAGGGGGAACTTGCATTTCTCTCCCTGTGTCTTTAAGATGTAAATGCTCTACCTGATTTTCTTAAGCGTGAGTGTGTGTGTGTGTGTGTGTGTGTGTGTGTGTGTGTGTGTTTTAACAGTTTGGTTTCTACCATCTGGTGCACAACTGGCAGCCCATGGAACAGACTGGGATTCTGAGAAGACTTTGTCTGGCTGAGGCAACTCTCAGGGGCTGTTGTCACCTTAGACTTTGTTGCATCTGACTGCACAACAGAGATCTTTACTATTTTAGACTATTTTGGGGAGTGTGTTAATCATTCGGTTGTGTCTGACTCTTTGCCATCCATGGACTTAGCCCACCAGGTTCCTCTGTCTGGGGAATTCTCCAGACAATACTGGAGTGGGTTGCCATTCCCTTCTCCAGGGGGAGCTTCCTGATCCAGGGAGTCTATAGGGACAAACTAAAATGGATATAGAAAGTTGTAGAAGATTTGCAGAACGGCTGTTCTGACAAAGTTGTTCTGCGCATGGTTCCGTTTGGATTGAATTTAATTAGGTAAGTAAATTTTGGTGTTGAGGATGGGCTGGTGCAAGACTGGAGTTTGGTTTTCTCTCTCTTGTATGAGAACAGAGTTTTCTTATGAAGTATTTTTGGTAACATATTGTGAGTTGCTCTGCCTTCTACATGATCTGTCATTTGCCTTAAATATCTTTTATTGTCTCTTTGGTTGAGTGAATAAGCATTGCTACAGTGATATATGATCCTATTTGACCAAGTATTTTAAAAACTTGACTTTTTTTTTAAAAGAACAAACTTCCCAAATATCAAATTCTAATTAAGATTCTTTTGACCCCCAGCTAACTTTGGGATGCTTCAAAGGACCCCTGAAATGTCCTGAAGAGAGAGATTAAACTAATTAGGTTTATCTGACACATTAAATTACATGGGTAGCACTATCAACTAAGTGTAACAAAACCTAATTTTATGGGTAAATGTCATTAATGTAGTCATTCCAAAAGTTATACAGAATTCCTAAAAATCTGATGTGTCCTAATACACTGTAATCAGTTATAATCCTAGTCATTATCTTTAAAAGGTTGTACCCCACAAAAATAACTAAGCTTCTTATCAATTATATTGTAAACAGATCCTTAACCATGCCATTTTAAGTCTTTTGTCACTTATAGACAATCATTGTTTTACTCTCATGCTTTTACAAAATGAGGATTTTCAACAGGATTCATAAAAAGAGCTTTTTGACAAATTTGTTTCTAATAACTTTGAGATCATACCACTGAACTCAGTAAGAAATTACAAAACTCTAATGGAAAACCTGATGACTTCATACAGATCAACTGGAATTACACAGAACTGAATGAATTGATAAATATGACTTACAATTTTATGACTTCTGAAATATTCTGATTTTTAACGTTTGTTTTCCAGAAAAAAATCTTTCTCTTATACTTTTTGATCTATAACAAGCTGATAAAATATACCTTTGTAAACAAAGATGAAACATTTATCTTTTTCTCTCTACATAATCCTTCCAAAATTTGGCTTATCCAGCTGGCTCTCCTGTGAACTTGATGGCTTATTGCGACCAGATTACAACTAGTTACACTAATCACTGTTTTAATTGTTTCTCTTGTTGTTTTCAAATTATTTATGCCTTGTGCCTTGTGCTATATTTTATTAATGTTACTAGCTGTATTATCTATATTCTATTTCATAAGACTATTGTCTCTTTCATTACCCAATGCATAACCAGGCCACTGAAAAAAAGTAATGATGGCTAAATGTCTTGAGGCAATCGATCACATATATAACTCTATATAAAATAACTGTAACAGTAAAATTCTAGATATGGGAAGAAGCAACAAGGGAAAACATTCCCTGGATGATAACTGACTAGTAAAACAGGCAATTCAGAGGATTTTAAATAATCAACAGGGCCTCATCCAAAAAATGTAGCACATTGAGTAGCCTATTAACAGAATCCTCACCTGATCTAGGAATGAGCTTTCCTAGAGCCATGGGACAAAACTGGTTATGAAATGCCTCCCAACTGTTGGTCAAATTTATGACCAAGAAGAGGCACTGTGGACAAAGAATGCTGCCTACCATTTCAGTAAACAAAGGATACTGCAGCCTTAAAACCCCAACAGTGGACTCTGAGAGGAAACCAGGAGGGAGAAAAACAGGATATTGCTCCTAGATAGTTAAGATGTTCATCAAAGGAATGATCTCAAGGAGCCCAGATTCCCGCATCTTCCCATATACAGAGAAGCACTAAAATCATTACCTTGAGGTGTCTGTTTCAGTGATCAGCAGTAAATTTTGGATGTTCAACTACACGGGTTTTTTCCCCAGCAAAAACTCCTACATCCCCTAGCTCTTCCCTCACCTTTTTGCAACAGTCCCTCAGAGCAATCTGAGAAGCTGTGTCTGGGTTACAGTCCTCAGTTAGGTCCACCAAATAAAACAAACTTCTCAACTTCCAGGTTCTGCTTTTGTTTTTGTCTTTTCAGTTGACAATGGGAAAGGGGATAAAAGAGAATAACCAATCATCAGAGAGGGGTCTCCAGGGAGCAAAGGTGATGAAGGTATTACTCCCTCAGCTTTGTACCTGGGACCAACAAGTGCAAGAAGTTAAGTCCAAAGTAACTTGGCATGGATGTCCCCACCCTGGATCTTAAACTTCTGTCTCTGACCTGCAATATTGGTGTGATCAGACCTGTGAGTGCAATAAACTGCTTACTGCAGTGATTTTGAGTCTAGAAGCTCTGCACCTGGATGAAGCCAAGGTCTCAAGTTCAGGTGGTCCCCCCTGCACTTAGAACACGTGTTGCTACACGTGGTACATGATACAAAGCACGTGGTACAAAGCTAATCCATTCATTAAAAGATGTTTTTTTAAAAGCTGAACCTTTTTTAAGAGCCAGGTCTGTTGGGAAGGGGACAGGCAGGTCTGGCTTTCCTGATGTGAGGCGTGTTCCCACAGAGGATCACAGGGCTCTGTTCCTCCCATCCTCAGGCTTCCAAAACTGCACGTTTGCAAACAGATTAGGAAGCTCCACATCCCTCACTTAAAGCACGGCCTGGGGCACAGCACCTCATTCTAATCTTTTCCAGAATGAGGCTTTTTATATAAACAACAAGTCAGCAGACAAAGCAATTGACCATGTGGCTGTATAACCTGAAGGAATGAATTAGCAACTCTTTGCTACGGATTTCTTTCTAATTACATATAAAAGAGGACTTCTGTACCATAGCCGAGAAGTAAATGCATTACAGTCATGGACCACCAATGATGTGGTTCCTGTTCTAACCTGTTTTTTTGTGCGTTCTGTCGATTTTATAGGTTTCTTGGTTTTTGTCCCCAAAGGCCATGAACAAGGGTAGTCCCCCGCAGCCGCCCTCTCTCAGGACAGGCTCTTTGGGAAAGTGACCCGCACTTTGATTTGGGGCTTCCCTGGTGGCTCAGATGGTAAAGTATCTGCCTGCAATGCGGGAGATGCGGATTTGATCCCCGGGTTGGGAAGGTCCCCTGAAGAAGGGCATGGCAGTATTCTGGCCTGGAGAATTCCACGGACGGAGGAGCCTGGGGGGCTGCCGTCCGCGGGGTGGCAAAGAGTCAGACACGAGACTGGACTGAGAGCCCAACACCTCTCTTCACTTGCAGTCACTTGGGGAAACAGGCCGCTCTGACAGTCCCATTTAATAGTGTACCAGAGACGCCTTCACAGTGCCACTCGGCTCACTAGATATTTTTTTATAAGCAAAAAAATGCTCCTCAAAGCCCTATCAAATCAAGGTCGAGCATTTCTTCAGGGCTTGTGTATAAAGCATCCTGCTAGCCACTGGGCAGCGTCATGATAAAAGCTACCATATTCATGTCAAATATACTGAACTCTCACTACGGGCTTCACGCGGCTTGACACAGCCCGGGAAGTCCTTATCCCGGCATGAGAGTGCTTTCCGGGGAATGCTGACCTTACCCCCATGCAAGGATGAAGAAACTGAGGCACTCGCCCAAAGGTAAGGCATTACACCAAGTCCCAGAGGGACGGAGCAGTGAAGCCTGGCTCCAGACCCCTGTTCTTCGCTTGCAGAGCACAGAGGTCACACAGACAGACCCAGTCGGGCCCTCCAAGAGAGGGCGGAAGGAAAGCTGCCTGGGGCGTGTGTGGGAAGTGTGTGCGCGTGAGGTGTGAGAACGGGAGGGAGGGATGGGGAGACTGACAGCTGGACTGTGCTCAGAACCGAGCTTCCCGGAGACAAGACGCCGAAGACGTTCTGGAAGGCAGGCGGCCAGGCAGGGTGTGTTGTTTCCTAAGGCTGCTGTGTGAAGTACCACACACTGCGTGCCTTCACAGGCCAGACATGAATTCTTCCGCAGCTCTGAAGGCTGGAAGTCCAAAATCAAGGTGTTGTTGAGTCCCTCTGAGGCTCTGGATAGAATCCATTCTTGCTTCTCTGAGTTTCTGGTGGTGGCAGGCAAACCGTGGTGCTCTTGGCTTGCAGCTGTATCACTCCAGTCTCTGCCTCTGTCTTTAAATGGTATTATTCTCTCTGTATCTTCACATGACCTTCTGATAAGGCCATCAGTCACTGGATTTAGGGTCCATGCTAACCCAATATAGCCTTATCTTAACCTGATTACATCTGCAAAGACTGTTATTTCCAAGTAAGGTTGTAATCACAGGTGCAGGGGTTAGGACTTCAACACAGCTTTTTTGTGGGCACAATAACCCACGGAAGTGGGGATCATCCAAGACTCTGGAAAGAGGCCCTGGATGCACCCCATCAGGCAAGGCTGAAGCGGGAGCTTGAGCCGGCGCAGCGCATGAACAGGAATCTCCAGGAGGACGAGGGAACGGAGACCACCTGGGGCAGAGAGGGTGAGGGCACTCGGGACAAGGAAGAGCCGTGAGCGGCCAGGCTGGGGCGACTAGCAAGTTAGTGACGGGGATCCTGGAGTGCAGGTTACCATGATGGATGGGGCCAGATTAGAGAAGGTGTCTTCAGGGACTTTATTCTAGAGCAATGGGTCTCAAACTTGAGCTGGAACAGCATCTCCTGGAGGGCGTGCTAATGAAGACACTGGCCCCACTCCAGCTCTGATTCAGTAAACTGGGGGCGGGGCCTAAGCCCCTGCATTTTCACCAGTTCCAGGGGATGCTGTGGCTGCTGGTCCAAGGACCACACTTTGAGAACTCCTCTCTGGCACTGAAGTTCAGAGGAAGGGACAGGAAGTAAGCACTAGAGGTGGTCACCAGAAGACAGATGAGCAGGGGAGGAAGGAGATGACCATTAATTCTCTCCGAAGGCCTGAGGAGTCTCCTATCAAGAGACTGAATGAAATGGAGGAGGAGTGTTATCGTAAATTCTGGTCCGCCTGGGGTCTCTGGCAAATCAGGTCATGATGCCTTATGAAGTTCAAGGGATGCAACTGATAAACTCCATGATGACATAGGATGTGCTGTTTTTCAAGCAGGGATATTTGGAGTAGGTAGTCTGGATTAAAAAGAAATTAATGGATTGTGGTTGTCTTAAGGGTTAAAGGAGACAAGTTTATTTTACTATTTATATATTTGTTTATTTAGGCTGCACTGGGTTTCAGTCGCAGCATGTGGGATCTTCAATCTTTGCTGTTGTATGTAGAGTCTAGTTCCCTGACCAAGGATTGAATCTGGGTCCCCTGCACTGGGAACTCAGAGTCTTATCCATTGGACCACCAGGGCATGCATGTGTGCTAAGTCACTTCAGTCGTGTCTGAGTCTTTACCACCTAAGGACGGTAGCCCGCCAGGCTCCTCTATCCATGGGATTCTCCAGGCAAGGATACTGGAGTGGGTTGCCATTTCCTTCTCCAGGGGATCTTTCCAACACAGGATCAAACCCGAGTCTCCTACATCTCCTGCATTGGCAGGTGGGTTCCTTACCACTAGCACCACCTGGGGAGTCCCTAGACCACCAGGCAAGTCCCTAAAATTGTTTCTGAAGAAACTTCACTCCTTTGCATCCTGCTACATGGGTAGCAACTTGGCCATGTAATACAGTTTATATCCAGAAGTTAAAAATCACACATCCAATAGCGACTCCACTAAGTTGTGTCTCATTTTTCAGTAAAAAGCTGTTTTCTGTAAAATACAAAGCTTTTGTTTTCATGTCAGTGGGATCAAAGATGTTTCCTCCAGCACATGTCCAGACTATCATTATATTAGATACTATACAATGCCTGCTTGCTTGTTTAAAAGTCACTGGAATATGGGGTGTGAGTATTGAATGTGTAACTGAGGACCCTAATAAGGGATGGAGTAATAGGTATTTATTATTCTAAGAGCACACTTTAAAAACCTAACATCCCCTTTAAACTCAATCAAATCCAACAAAAACGTGGGCAAACGGAGGAGTAGGGCAGGTACCCAGAGAAATCTTGCTGCCAGCTGCCGTAGGGAATGTGAAAATGCCGTGACTCTGGCAGTCTCCAAAGACACGATTCTGCCCAAGACTCATATCTACAAAGAAAACCCGTGGGAATTCCCTGGCGGTCCAATGGTTAGGAATCCCCACTTCCACTGAAGGGGGTGTGGGTTCGACCCCTGGTTGGGGAACTAAGATCCTACATGCCAAGCTGTGTGGCCAAAAAAAAAAAGAAAGAAAAAGAAAACTCTATGTTTTAGGGAAAGACTGTCTCATGTTTTTCCTCTCTGCCGTCGGTTTCCAGGCACAGTCCCTTCATGTGGCCTTAGAGCCGGCAGCGATAGCCTTGAACTTCATGTTCCCACACCGAGGGGGTGGGTGGTGGGGACAGGCCAGTTGTCAAGAGCTCAAAGCTGATGCTTATCTCCCCTCGGGAGCACAGTGAGCCTCACTGACCTAACAGACTCGGCTTCTAAATGTCCCCTCCAGCCTTCACGTTTGGTAAGAAAACATAAATGTCATGCCATTCCAGGAAAAGCAAACTTCTTCATTTTATAAGGTTAGTCTTATGAGTCAGGCTTAGTTGGAGACAAACAACTCATCTGTGGATAAAAATTGCTGCGCTGCACTTATGCTCCGGACCGGGAGAACATTAGTGTGTTACATTACACCCCGGAGTTATTTCATTGCATCTTCCTTCTCTCGGGCAAGGCCAGATAAGGCGAATGCAATGTATGGCGAAAAGTCAGTGACCTTCAGATCAGGCCCCATCCCGTGGGGATGAAGATGTCTGCCTCGGACACTCTCAGGCTAAGGAGTAGTGGAGAGAGACAGGCAGACCACTGTGTGTTCATCTGTTTGGCCAACTTGGGGATGGGTTCCTGACCCTCCCCAAAGAGCGGGAGTGGGAGGGGTCAGAGGCAGTCTTCCCCTCTGCTTCCCCTCTGGCCCAGGATGGGCCTCGGGAAAGGCTGGTTGCGAGAGCGATTCGAGGTGTTGTAGGCACGTTGGGAATGGGGACCTGGCCCAGCCTCCTGTTCTAGGCACCCAGCGGTCCCAACACCCTTCCAGCTGCCTTTGTTTTCATCTAATTTTAATATCTTAATCACTATGCTTTACATATTTAAATAGTTTTCTTCTGGGGGTTGTAGTCAGAAAAGTTCAAGGGTATAGAATCATAGAATATTAGACTTAGAGACTTTCAACTTCTTGCCAACACAGAACTGACCGACACTTGATTATTCAGCATTTGGTTGAAGATGGGGAAGTCAGCACCTCCTAAGGCGCTTCCTCCTACTCTCTCTAGCAGGTCCCTTCACCAGTGCAGCGGAAGAGAGAGAGGGGATGCCCCCACCCTGTAGCAGCTGACACGTGCAGGGCCAGAGCACAAAGCGGCCTGCCGTCAAGTGCCAGTCAAGACAGAGCATGTCGGGCAGGTGTGCTGGGGGTGAGGAGGTTCCTGGGGCTGCAGGTCGGCCAGAGCTGCCCTTTCTTCAGCAGGGTCACGTGTCTGGCAGTGTGGCAAGGACTTGCATCAGCTCACAGTCACCTGGAAGCTGGGTGTGCTGGGCTGAGGAGTGGCCACCAAAGAGATCCACATCCTAATCTCTTGAACCTCTGAACATGTTACAAGGCAGAGGGGACGCGGCCAGTACGAGCAGGTTAAGGACCCTGAGCTGGACAGGGTGTCCTGGCTCAACCAGGCGGGCCAGTGTGCTCACATGGGTCCTTACAAGGAGACGGCAGCGTTACCCTCAGATGCTGCCTGCTGGCTACGAAAATGGAGGATGGAGCACGAGCCAAGGAGAGAAGGCAGCCTTTAGAAGCTGGAAAAGGCAAGGAAATGGATTCTCCCCTAAAATTCCCAGAGGAAACGCAGCCCTTTCAATACCTAGATCTGAGCCCAGTGAGACTGATTTCAGTCTTCTGACCTCCAGAATCGTAAGAGAATGAATTTGTGGGAGTTGTTTTTTCCTACAAAGATTGTGGTCATTTGTCACAGCAGTGAAATCCATACAGATACAAAATTACTTGTGATCCTTCCTACTGTTCTGTGTGGGCACCTCCCTTGGGGCCGTCTGGATTCAGACCCATCATCTCCTACACAACTATGGTACAAGACTCTTTCCTAACTCGACTTTACTGGCCAGAGACATAACCCAGGGTGGAGAAGTGCTCCTACTATGGGACTAACTCTGTGCAAACCTCTTAAACTGGGGACCATCACAAAGGCGAATAAATGCCAAGCCTGCAGAAGTGTGAATGATTCTCTAGGTGATTCATGCTGATGCTCTGAGATCAAGGGTTGGGTGGGATTTGGGAGACTGTGTGTGTGTGTATTTAACATTCTGTGTCTCTTTAAGATCAGTCATTTTAGGGCTATTTACATTCTGTTTCCAGCAGAACCACCTAGGTTATTCAAGGAAAATCATGCTATCAAGCAAGATTCCTGGTGGTTAAATTCATGACCCGCCAGCAGTGGTCTTTATTTCCGGCCAAGACTAACCCTCTGTGATCACACACATCCTTGGCTCTAACACCCTGTGTGGCAAGACGAGTGAAAATGCTGTGGGTTGGTAAAGCAAAAAAAACGTGTGTGATTCAAAAGCAACTTCTTACAAGCTGCTTAAAAGCATTCCTACTTGCCAGCTCACTTGTAGCTGGCTCGGGTGACTCAAGGACGAGGCCAGGAAGGCCAAGGCTAGGTTTAACCGCAGGGCCTTTTCCACTTCGGTGCTGGACCCAAACTCTGCAGTCAGAGGCTGCAGGCTAGGTGGGCACTGTGGGGAGGGCGGGAAGGTGGGCAGAGACATGGGGCACCGGTGTCATTTCAGCAGGCTCAGGGCCCTGGAAGGTCGCTGTTCTGCTCAGTTTCTGGATTGTTATGTTTCATCAGCACAGCAGAGGGCGCTGAGGAGCACCACCTTCATCCTGCCAATAGCTATCCCCCTGCGGTTCTCTCACGAGGGCTATGAAAGCGCCGAGAAGCATTCCTTGTGTGAAAGTGGAGATCCTTTCACTTTAGGGTTTTATTACATATCCTTTCCCTCCATATTCACTTCAGCCTTCTTCACTCTCCAGTTTTTCTTTTCTATGGTCTGCTTGATGCATTGCTTTTCTATTCTTGTGAACCATCACCTCTGAATTATTGACATTAATGGAGAGAAGATTTCAAGGAGAGCAGTAATTAGATGAATTATGCTGTATTAAAATGCTTTATAGATCGAAAAGGGATAAAGGAAGAAGCTTTTTCTGGGTATACTAGGCTCTCTCCCAGCTGCCTGTGGGCTCCATGGACAGGCTCTGTTCTGCCCACAGACCCTGCGGCGGGCGGGGGGCACAGCGGCCAGCCCACCTGTGGGGAGGGGAGGGATGCTCAGCAGAAGTCAGCTGTTTTGCTCTGAAACTTGCCTGTCTCAGGTGTCCCCATTGCTTAGCTGCAAAATTGTTAAGTAAACTGGTGAAGAGTAGGCAGAAAAAAACATAAGTCCACAAAATCCAAGTTAAATACTGTAAAAAGAACTGATGAAGTCTCCAAAAACTCTTGCTGGTTAACCAGGTATGAGTGAGTCAGGGTTAGGCAAGAAAAGTCAGAAGGAAAAGGAGAGGACTGAACTGTATTCTTTGCAAGTGCTTCTGCCATTGTAAATAAACAAAAGTGAAAGTCACAGATGCCCACTATGGGTGGATCTTCTTGCTGGAAAGACAGCAAGGAGTGCCAGTTAATGTCCTTCTCGCTACATCAAAAGACAGATGACAGTTTTATGTTTGCTGATTTTCATTTAAATTGAAGCAGTTAAGGTTTGGGCATAAACCTCCCCTACCTTACCTCTGGTCAACTGTTTTGATTAATGTTTCCAACCAGGTCGTGACTTGGTCCTCCAAGCAATCCCCAAACAAGGGCTGATTTCAAATGGGTTGCCTTTGTTCTTACGTCTGTGCACACAAAGATCTCACCAGTCTTTCTAAATGCCAGGGAAAGGTTGGCTTCTCACCAGCTGCTTGGGGCAGGGACAGTGGTCATAGGTCTGACAAGTGTCCTGAGCGTAGTTGCCTCACTGTAAGGACAGTCCCAGGTGGTTGGGAGCAGGCTTATCCAGGCTTATGTACCCTAGAGCTCTCAACACCACAATCTTCCACGCTCTGGGGCCTGCGGCATCAGAGCAACAGGAGCCTCTGGTCACGGAAGGGTGGTGGACGGTTGGGAAAAAGAGGTCATCAGACAGGGGCAGTGAGGGAAGCCTGTGTCCCTCACTATGACTCTCTCCTTATGATCTCTCCTTGTGATCAGTAAACAAAACAGAATACTCACAAGTGTTTCATCAGCTAGTTCTGACTTGAGAATTTCAATACTTCCTTGCATTTACTACCATAGTGGGTGGCCAGACGGTAAAGAATCTGCCTGCAATGCAGGAGACCCAGGTTTGATCCCTGGGTCAGGAATATCCCCTGGAGAAGCGAATGGCAACCCACTCCAGCAGTCTTACCTGGAGAATTCCACAGACAGCCATGTGGAGGCAAAGAGTGGGACAGGACTGGGTGACTTAACACTTTCACTACCATAGCTGTTACTGCATTTTACCACTAGAGGGCAAGAGTGTTCCTAAAATAAGGCATTCATCCAGAACCAAAAAATCACTTAGAATTGAGTGAAGTAAGCCAGAAAGATAAAGACCACTACAGTATACTAACACATATATATGGAATTTAGAAAGATGGTAATGATAACCCTATATGCAAAACAGAAAAAGAGACACAGATGTACAGAACAGACTTTGGGACTCTGGGAGAAGGCGAGGGTGGGATGTTTCGAGAGAACAGCATGTATATTATCTATGATGAAACAGATCACCAGCCCAGGTGGGATGCATGAGGCAAGTGCTTGGGCCTGGTGCACTGGGAAGACCCAGAGGGATCGGGTAGAGAGGGAGGTGGGAGGGGGGATGGGGACGGGGAATACATGTAAATCCATGGCTGATTCATGTCAATGTATGACAAAAACCACTACAATATTGTAAAGTAATTAGCCTCCAACTAATAAAAATAAATGGAAAAAAAAAGAAATTCAGAGCTGGAAGAGGTCTTAAAAATCATCTGGCTCACAGGCTTTCAAATTTTTTTCAACTGACATGCACAAGAACTGCATGCTTCATAATGAACCATTTCTTACATATATGTTCGCAATATTTTGAGGCACTACTTACCTTTACTCTGCAATGCACGCTAAACAATTTGTGTTCCAAACTGTTTCATTACAAACAAAAAGCAACTGCAACCACTAAATAGATGTCATAACCCACCAGTGTGCCATTAGCTTCAAAAACCCTGAGTTGGTCCCAGTCTCTCATCTACTAAGGGACACAATAACCCAGAGGATGGAGAGGGATGCTGCCAGCTACCCTTCTCTTACCCACCCAGCCACCTACTAAACCCAGAGTCAGTCCTGGGAATGAAAGACATCGTGTAGCAACTCGGCACTTATTCTACTAATGCACTGATTGGATAAAGTAGCTGACAGTCTATCATTTTCCACCTCCTCTCAATGATACAACTGCTCATGTAATCGAAGCAGAAATTCCTTGCATTACAGGTCTCTTCTCATTCAAGTAGTTTCAATCAATCAAGTGATTTCAATCAAGCAATTTCATTGAATTTCCATAGAAACTGAAACCACTTTAGTCTCTCGAGAGTCGTGGCCCTGAAAGTCACCAAGTTCTCTTCCTTGGCTCCCTGGTGTTGAAACATTTATAATCATTTTGGGAGGAAATGTAAAGGTAAACCAGAAGATCACAGGAATGTATCCTTTCTTAGGGTCAATGCTCTTGGTTCTTCTATTTAACCCCCTTTCACGCATATCTGTCTCTAATTTATTGATTATCCCCACACCCCTGGGATTTTTTAGGCCAAAAAGGAGCATCCCTTTAAAATTCAGGATTATATTATGACAGATGAAAAGAGTAACTGAGCTCTATGGATAAGAAAGGAAAAATTTTCTTCACTCACTTGGATTTTGAGAGCTAGTTTATTTTGTGAAAGATGATACAAAATTTTTTTTAAACGGGGTATCCAGCAAGGTCCTACTGTATACCACAGGGACCTCTGCTCAATGTTATATGGCATCCTGGATGGGAGGAGAGTTTGGGGAGAACAGATGAATGTACACGTGTGGCTGAGTCCCTCTGCTGTTCATCTGAAACTATCACAGCTCTATTAAGCAGCACTCCAATATAAAATAAAAAGGTTTTAAAAACTAAAATTATATAAATAAAAATAAGGGGATAACTAAATGCATGAAAATGCAAATTATTTTATTATTTAATTCTTTAATGGTTAGAAGGAAGAAAAACATTTCTGGGACTGAAAAATTCCTGGTGCACTTTAGAAATCTGAGGTTGGCTTTCTGTAGAGAATCCTTCCCATTGATAAGCAGGGAGCAAATCTCCAGGTGGAGAGTGGGGGTGGGGGATGTGCTGTTTGGGCTCTGGGATGTGGCTACTGTCCACTTTGATAGAAAGTTCTCAAGCCCTATTCCCTCACTTCTCTGCGGGGAAGTGGGCGGGGGTTACTTAAACTGAACCTCCTTGAGACAGCAAGGTCTGCTACAAGTGACAAGCGCAGGTTGCCTTTTTCTAGGGGGGAAAAAATGCTTTCACCAGTCAATAAATCTAGCCAAACTAGGTACAGGGTTAAGTCTTTGAAGAACCAAGGCGTTCTCTTCCAAATGGCGTTCTCACACCCCCAACACCACATCTAGAACTATCTTAGAACTTCTACTGCCACTCCTTAAAATTCTCTCTTTATCCTCTTCATTAAACTCTAGATTCTTCGGTGCCGAGTCTACAGGCTTTGTGGAATATTGGGGGGGGTGCTGGAAAGAGCATCGTTATTTGGGGACAAACAGGGTAGTTGTGTAACTTTCGTCGTCATCTTCTACTGGAAAAAGCCACGTAGCTTCAGGGACACAAAACGGTACCTACAGCCTGGAAATCAGCAACGGAACAACGAGCTGCCAAATTCTCATTCATTCCGCTTACAAACACAACAGCCCTGGGTCATTCACTCTTATTAAAGCAGACGCCAGGGTCACGAAGGTTCCTGGCCAGGCCAACGCGTAAACTGCAATATTATCCTAAACCCTTGCAAGACGGCCTGCATTTGACAAGGGAACGTCCACGGTTCGGCGTGGGAACTGGCCTGGATTTTGAAAAACCCTGTCCAGAACTGACGCTCAAGCCACTGGTGGGTCGTGCATTCGGTGGCCACGTCAGAGCAACCAACTCTGGAAAGATCAAGCCTGGCCTTTCGGGCCTGCTCCTGTTTCCCCATGTACCTGTTTCCCAGGCATGGGAGTTACCCTGTGGACATTCTTCATGGCCTTGTAGATGCCAGAAGGAACAAGTCAGCTTGCCGCGGACTCTGCGCCCCGACGGGCCCTCTCGGCACCTGGCGCCTCGCGCTCCCGCCCGCGGAGCCCCGGCAGCCGGCGCCCGCGCGCCCGCGCCGCTCGGGTACTCACCCACGCGCGGCCGTCCAGCACGTTCGCCAGCACCTGCAGGGCGCTGGGCGAGGCGGCGCGGAAGTTGAAGAAGTGCAGCGCCGCGCGCGCCGCCTGCGAGAGGAGCCGGCTCGAGGGCTCCGCGTCCTGCAGCCAGCCGGAGTCCTCGGGCCCCCCGGACGCCGCCGCCCCCTGGAGGGCGAGCAGCAAGAGCAGCGGTCCCGCGAGCCGCTGGGCCGCGGGGCGCGCGTCCCCCGGCCGGGGAGCGGGAAGCGGTTGCCTGCGGAGCTGCATGGACGCGGGTTGGCGCGCCGCTCGACCGGTCCGAGCTTCGGGTGGGCGGCGCCGGCGCTTGGGGAAATAAGGCCGGGCGGGCCCCTCCCCTCCGCCCCCAGGGCGGCCCGCGGGAGGGCGTCCGGGTCCCTCTCGGCGTCTCCCGCAACCCCTGGGCCCCTCCGCCCCGCCCCGCTCCGCCCGAGCCCAGCTGCCCCGGCTCGGTACCCGGACGCGGCGGCGCCTCCGCGGCGCGAGGCGGGGATGTCTGGCCGGGGCCGCGCGGGCAGGGGGACAAGGGGCATCTCTCCAGGGAGCGCGGCCAGGTCGGCGCCACTCCGCGCCCACAGCCTAGCTCGGGGACCTGGTTTCTGGCTGCGGTTGCTGTGATTTCGAAGCCCTCAGGGTTTCAGAGCAAACCTGCTTCAGTTATTCAAGGCTTGGAGCTTATTTCCCAGAAGAAATTGGAAACGGGTGGAGAACAGGACGTGACGCTGGCATTGATGGGGGTCCTGACAGCCCAGTGCCTTTGACGTGAGCCAGATACCCAGAGAATTGGGGCCCGAGAGGGGCCTGCGGTGGTAAGCTGATAAGAACCTAGAGGCCCCACTGGACTTGGAAACGGTGATAACCGTGGTGGAGTGCAGGTGGGCGTGGAAACCAGAGTCCGGCGAAGTGAGGCATGGATTGGGCTGCAGCCCTGCGGAGGCAGCAAGGGTTGACGACTCTTTTTAGACACGTGGCAGTGAAGGAACGAGATGGCCCTTGTTCTTAAGCCCAGGCAGAAAGCCCAGGAGAACTCGGAATTAGAGGCACTCCCAGCATCCTTTATCCCACCTGCCTTTAGTCTGTTGAGGGGTCTATGCCTGCCCAACCCTCGCTGACCCCATCCCCACCGAGGAGCCAAAGAAAGCCCCCTGTCCTTGCTGGTTACTGGTTGACGCCCCACATAAAAATAATCTGGATAAGATATGCGTGGGGGAAGCCTGGGATGGAGGGGGGGGCGATAGATGGGGACGCCACCTTTGAAAACATCTCGCCTCCCCCACTGCTTCGTTTGGATGTTGTCCATCTCGTGCCCGTCTTTTCTCCAAGGCATTCATGGAACACTCACCCTGCTAGGCCCTGCGGGAAGTGAGGAGGGGGCAGTCTGATAAGTCTCCATGCTCCTGGAGCACACCTTCTAGGCAGGGGGGACCGAGAGGCGAGGGAATGAACCCTTTGTTGGAGGCAGTTACATGCTGTGGAGGAAGAGTAGACCTGAAAGGCAGCTGGTTATCATTTTAAATGGCGCAGTCAAAGCAGACCTCGCTGGGAAAGTGATATTCAAGTAAGGACGCGAAGGAGAGATGAGGGAGCCAGGTGGACATGTCCAGAGCACTGCAGGAAGAGGGGACCGCAGCGGCGAGGCCCGGAGGCGGGGGTCCTCCGGCACGTGTGAAGAAGAGCGAGCAGGTGCGGCTGGAGGGAGAGGACAAGGAGAAGGCAGCGATGCCGAGCCTGCGGACCGTGGGCAGCCGGGCAGAGCATGCGTATTGTGTCTGCGTGTGCCCCGTGGAAGGGCGCCCCCATCTTGCCAAGTCTCCCGATGAAGCCCATCCGAAGAATGGCTGAGCAGAGGAGACAGGAGCCCGGCTTCCTGATGACGTTGAGCACCCAGATCAGCTGATCCTGGAGCTCGTTTCTAATGTTCATTGAAGCTGGAGGTTCTGTTTCTTGCTTTCAGAGGCAGCCTAACACAAATAATTATCTTCCTAGAACCCAGGCATCTTCCTCTCCAAGGGGTTATCGTGGTAGGTTTCTTGAGAAGTTATCACTTCTAGGTTTTATGAAGACTAAATTCTCCTTATTTTATTCCAGTGCTTCACCCCCAGTGGGTGCTGGGCGGCTTTCAACCACAGTAACAGGAAAACTCATCAACGTTGTGGACTCTGCAGTGGTCTGGAGTGGGAGGTCTCCCAGATGGTTTGAAGGATTCAGCCTTTCTCCAGCCTTCTGCACAGCTCTCCTCAGCTGTTTGACTTTTTGTGCATAGACTCACCTGTAGCTCCATGATAATAGAATGGCTGTCACAGCTCCAGACACGGCTCCAGGCTTAATCCCTGCACTGGGAAGATCCCCTGGAGAAGGGAATGGCAACCCACTCTAGTATTCTTGCCTGAGAAGAAATAGTCACACAAGGGAACAGGCATAGCTGCTTAAGTACAGAGAACTCTTCCCAGGTCAGCTGTTTATAATAGTGGTAGTTAACTGCACCTGGGCCAGATTGTTGGTCAGGAACACACATTTCAAAAGTTAATTACAGCATTCACTTTATTAACAGATTTTCTGGAACAGGAGAGGATTCCTTTGATTGAGAACTGTGTGTTTGTCCTTTGTGCATTTATCTGTGAGATTGTTGAATTTCTAATTGCTTTATAGAAGTTCTTTAAATACTATGGAGTGGGGCTTCCCTGGTGGCTCAGATGGTAAAGAATCTGCTTGAAATGCAGGAGACTCAGGTTTGATCCTTGGGTTGGGAAGATCTCCTGGAGAAGGGAATGGCTACCCACTCCAGTAGTCTTGTCTAGAAAATTCCATGGACAGAGGAGCCTGGTGGGCTACGGTCCACAGGATCACAAAGAGTCAGACACGATTGAGCAGTTTTCACTTGCAGGCCGAGATCTGTCACAAGAATCACTAATATTTTTTCCGCTAAGTTCCTACACTGTGTGTGTGTGGTGTTCCTTCTTGCCAGATGCCGTGTGCGTGGGCGATGTTGTTAACCGCACACTGTGTGCCAAAGGGCCTGAACTTGTGACACAGGGCTGATCCCGCCCTGGTCTCCCTGGCGTTGTGGGAGGGTTCCCTGCAGGCAGGAAGGAAAGTCTCAGCCAGCAGGACTGCCCCCCGCCCCAGCCAAGAGTGTCCTGCACGTCATGTTTGTGTGTGTGTGTTAGCTCAGTAGTGGCCAACTCTTTGCAACCCCAAGGACGGTAGCCCTCCAGGCTTCTCTGTCCATGGAATTCTCCAGGCAAGAATATTGGAGTGGGTTGCTATTCCCTGCTTCTAGTTCCTTAATCATTGCTCGGGTGATTGTGAGCATTTTTATAATGGAGAATTTGGTTTGTGTTTAAGAAATATAATGGTATAAATCATTATATATGTACTTCGATATATTTGAGTGAAAAGATTCAGAAGAAAAATTGATATAATATTTTTCCAGGCTATCTGTAATGTCTATCAAAATTATCAATTCATGTACCCACTGACCCAGCAATTCTACTTCTATAGCTTATAGAAATGATACATCCACATTTGTACACAGAGATGTATGAGAATGTTTCTCTCTTACGTAGGTTGTAAATTCATTTTACAAATGTCTCATTTTCTGCTCTCCACCCCAGAACAGTGTCTGGCATACCATAGGCATCAGTACAAATTTCAGGAAAGAATGAAGAGTAAAAGCTGGAAAAATCTAAGTCCCATGGCTGGATAATTATGGTACCTCCATCTAGTGGGGTACTCTACCACCATTAAGGAGTGAGATCCAAGCATGTAGATACTGAGCCATCTCTAAGGTATAATGTTAACAGACAGCAAAGGTGTAGGGTAGGGCAAATTGTATGCTACTGTTTGTTTAAAAAGAAACTATATAAACATATGCATGCGTTATCAAATGAAATGGAAGAAAACACCTTTTCTAGCGAAGAAAAGCAAAAAGACAAAAAAGGCTGGGGTCTCCCAGCAGGGACGGCTCTTCCTCTGGGTGACGCTGCTCGGATCTTCATCATTTCCTGCCCCTTCCCAGTGCTGCTGAACACACTTCACTCCACCCTCACACCCCTGGGCGTTGTGGGGGCTTTGGCATAGACCCGGGGACCTATTTGGGCATGTGCTGGGCTGCACCCTGCAGACCTGCAAGCCTTGGAGCTGCCCAGCCATGAGATGGAAGGAAGAGCCTAAGTACAGAGAGCAAGACATCAGGGTTTATCAAATAGCAGAGCCTACAAGTCTGAAGCCAAAGGTCCTGAGAGACAACCCCTACCCCGTCAGGCAGACAGGACACAGCTGCAGTCTTTGCTATGGGGAAGAGGGAAAAAAGAGGTGGACGCTTACATGGGGAGTGAACATCAAGTTGGCTCATCAGTTACCAGGGACATCAGCAGCTGGGATGGGGGGCAAGCACGCAGGCAGTTCTTGGTTGGGCCTTATGATTAAGGGGACCAGATAGTGATGTGAGAGAAGCAGGTACTGGTCGATCAGGGGACGGACGGAGAGCAGGAGAGCAGCCATCTTGAACGGCCTGACCAGAGAGTGAGTCAATCGTGAGGAGCTGCTGACGGGGTCCTGGAGAGGAGCTCCTGAGCTCTTCTAAGACACCGTGTTCTTCCCTCTCTCGCTGTGACTTTGAGAGGAAGCCACAGCCCCGGAAGCTGTTGGCACCATCTTGCCGTCCACAGGAAAGTGGGTGTCGGGATGAAGGCAGAGAGGAGACAGAGAAAGAAGCCAGGTCCTTGAGACATTACTGACCTGCTGGCTCATGATCTTCCTGAAGCCTGCCCTGTCCAGACCTTTCAGTTAAGGAACCAGTGAGCCAACTTTATTGTTTAAGCCAACTGAAGCATGATTTTGCTGTCCCAGTTGAAATATTCCTAACGGACTGCTGAGGCAGGTACTACTGGCAGGAACCAAGGAGGCTGCCCCAGCGGAGGCTGCCCCGTGGGGTTCTGCTCATGCCGGGCCAGGGAACACCCCAGCTCCCTCCGACCCGAGACGACAGTATTGGCAGATTCCACCGACACTGGGCTAAACCAGGTGGTGAAGGGAGACCCCCCGGCCCCCAGCAAGTCCCTACCTCTCCAGCCATGGGGGCCAGGCCAGGCTGTGAGCCGGGAGGAGAAGTTCCTGTTCCCAGGCTGGAGAGCAGTCAGCTGCACTGCCTCAGACGCCTCTCTAAGAAGAGCAGGCTCAGGAGGAATGGGAGGGAGGGAAGACCCTGGGGAAGAGAAGGAACCCCTAAGATAGAGACTGGAATCCAGGCCGTGGCTCAGAGTAGGATCCACGGGAGCACTGCTGGGGCGGGTGGAGTATCTCGAGTATCCTTAATGACAATTTTGGGGAGCACAGTTGACGTCAGGGACTAGTAAAGATGAAAACCCCCAGTTTATACACGAGTGACCCGCCTGCCGATGCAGGAGATGTAAACACACAGGTTGGATCCCTGAGTTGGGGAGATCCCCTGGAGTACGAAACGGCAACCCACTCCAGTATTCTTGCCTAGGAAACCCCATGGACTGAGGAGTCTGGCGGGTTATGGGGAGCTATGGGGCCCCAAAGAGTTGCACACGACTGAAGCGATTTAGCACACACACGCACGTGAGGTAAAACCCCAGCTGCTCCTTTCTGGGTCCTGACATTTGCCCAGACCGTCTCTAGAAGGACAGGCAGAAGCTGCTAACCGTGGAAGGGAGCTGGGGGAAGGGGGGCTTATTCAAACTGTAAGTCTTTGGCTGTTCCTATTCCATCTGCAGACAGCACAGAGGCTCCGAGCTCAGACTTGGCGCTAGGCTGCCCGCTGTGAGGAGCAGCTGCACCAGTGTGAGCTGAGGCTGGTGGCTTCACCCCCGCCCGGGGCCTTGGGGGTGCCACCTCCCTCACAGGGCTGTCAGTGAGGCTCCTGGGCACTGATATCTACACACACGTGAGGCACTTCACAGTAACGGCCAGGACTGTGATTATTATTCACTTTAAAAATTGAGGTGTAATCTTGAAACTAATGCAATCAGCTGAGAAATTTTCACAAATGATGTAGAGAGATAGAAGGGTCTAAAAACTTCTGGGTCATTAAATAAAATCTTAGCTATTACTTTTAGCCTTCTTATTCTTATCTTTTATTGGAGCTACTGGCAAGTCAGGAATTGAGTCTATATTCTTTTTTTCTTCTTCTCCCTGGTATCAGGGAATGCTGGTGGAATTGGTTGGAAGAAGGAGATGGATAATCAATCCTTGACTACCGAAAGCTGCTTCATCATAGTTCAATTCAGATGTGACCGAGATGCTCCTTATCTGCAGCCCTGAAACTAGGAATGCTTAAATTTCAGCTCACCTGGTTCTTTGGGTTCACATCTTGTATGCTCCAGGTGACCTCTTCACTGCTGTTTGGGTTCACCCTGCAAACCTCCACGTTTTCCATGCTGTGTCGGTGGTCCACAGTGTCTCTCCTGAGACGCCTGGAGGGAGATGCTTTGCTGGTGGTGGAAAGAACAGAGGCCTGGGTCACTCCATCTGCTGTCCTAGACTTGTGGCTTCCTCATTTCGCCCTTGAGGGTGCAGGGACTCGTGGGGGACTCACCATGTCCTACACAGGCGCTCATAAGCTACCTGAGGTTCATACTGGCTGCGGTGAGTCCCCAGAGAGGGCACTTTGCTTTGGGAACAAGAGCAGGGTTGGAACTTTCCAGGTTGTGCCCACACCCCACCAGACTCAGGGACAAGGCAGAGGCTACAGTGCCCATGACCCTAGACACAGGTCTAGGCTGCGGTGGGACAGCCAATAGTTGTTTTCTGAATCTCTGAGGATAAGGAGAGAGCATTTCCAGCCTGAATCCAGTGAGGCTGAGTTCTTTGAGATACACAACTGGAGACTAGTTTTCTTCTAAAAGAGATGTGATAGGAAACAAAGGGCTTGCATTTATTCCTGTTACTAAAGGAAAGCTTTCCCATGACATAGTTTAGGTGAAGACTGATGTGGATGTTTGGAAGCCTTGAAATCCAAATGAATAAGGTAACCGACACTATCCAATAGAATTTTCTGATGAAAATGTTCTATGTTTACACAGTCCAGTATGGTAGCCACAAGCTACAGGTGACTATTTAATGCTTGAAATGGGGATTAATGTAGTTGAAGAACTGAATTTTAAAGCATATTTAATTTTGATTCATTTAAATATGCATAGCCACTAGTGGCTGGTGATGATCACTTTAGACACATAGTTAACTGACTTTCACTACAGTAATGATTTGGGGAAAGAAAGTAGCATTTTTGAGAGTTGTATTTCAAACATAATGGTGGATGGTTTCTGTAACAGAATTATCTCATTTAATCCCTACTATTTAGAGGGATAAACTGGGGGCCAGAGAGAGGTGACTGGCCCAAGGTGGCATCCTTAGAGGGGTCAAGGGAAGGGTTCAGCCCTGGGTTTGGCCCATTCTTTCTCCAAGCGCCATCCTGTGGGCTCTGTAACCAGAGAGAGTCAAGATGGGCTGGAGGGGGTTATCCTACAGCAACAAAGCTAATTAAGGCCAGAAAACAACTTTGTGGTTAGGGAAGTTGGGATTATCTTAAGAGAAGAATACTGAAGGAACCAATCAGTCTTTAGCATTAAATTAAGACATTTAGTTTTTGGAGGAGAGTGGCAGGCTGCCTCTCTCACCACTACTGAAAGTGGCAGTTAATTCTGGCTACAGGGCGCACACAGGAGAAGGTTTTAAAGCCTTACCTCTGTCACGGGGGCACTTCTTTCCACATCTCGGTGAGCCTGAGTGGACTTCAGGTCCCCATGGGCCAACTCTGGCCCAGGAGGAACTCAAGCCTTGGGACACTGTGAGTAGCATTTAGACTAACCAGAAACTGGTGGCTTCTGAAGCAAAAGCCTGTATTCAGGTTATCTGTAGATCTCAAAACTGATGTTAGCAAAAGCACGCAGCGTGGACAGCCTCTTTGCTGGACCACTCTTGATACAGAGTTATTGCCAAGCTTCAGCAGATGAATAGAATTGTGAGGAAACTCTCTGCCCCACTCACCTGTGGGCAGGAAACAATTCCTTAAAAATCCACCATGAAACTAAAAGTAATTTAGATTGTAGAGCTTTGAGAAAAAAACTTCTCTTGCAAAGATTTGACAAGAGAGTTTGACATGTAACTGACAAGGATTTTTTTTTAATGAAATGAACATGGTCAGTACTGCATGTATTGGATATTGCAGTTTTCCAAAGTAAGCTGTCATTTTTGGCATGTCACTCGAGTTAAGAACACAGCATCATCATAGACCAATTATACGTGTTCTGGTGAACTTGGCATGGCATTTTGTTTTTCCATCACTCACTTAGAACAGGATGTCTGCCGTTCTGGGAATGAATTAAAATTCTATTTTGGTGATCTGTAAACTGTGATGTGAAATAAATTATGAATTGTGACTGCTTTGATGTTCCAAGCAAAAAATATATAAAGCTTCAAACTGTAAAGTTTACATGATGCTGCATTCATTACAGAGTGAAATGGAGGATTTAGAAGTTTTAGGGGGTTTTTTTGGTAGCAATACTTGGAATTTTATGTTTTTCCAAGAAAAATCCCCAGCAGTTGTTAATATTTATATGCCGTAACTTCCTGGAGCAAGTGACCTATGAAACTCTGTTTATGGCACCACTGTTCACCAATCAAACTTGCACAGAATATGTTATCAGGGAAATCAACTCTGCATACCACGGAGGAAGGCCTCTGCCCACCCACGGCAGTCTGGATAACAGGACAGTGTGTTAGAAGTCCCACGTTCTGCTTTTCTTTCCCTCCTTACCATTCTTTCCATGGGTTCATTACAGGGCGTGAGTCTAACAGAACAAAACTCTGAGAAGTAAATCACCTTTTAATAGTGTAATAGAGTAATACGTAGAGGACAGTCTCCTAGACCGTCTGTATACTTACAGAGGTTGGTGTTCTTTGGAATGTGATGAAGCAGTTTGTGGATCTTCAAGGCAGGAAACCATTCAAGACAGGCTGGATCTGTGGTGGGTTTAGAAGAGTCGGCAGGTTGGGAGAACATCAAGGGGCAGGCGGTCAGGCAGAAGAGGAGGCCTGAGCCAGCAAACGAGGGGCAGCAGCAGGACCACCTGGGGTAAAGCGAACAGCTGGAAGACCTGGTGGCCTGGAAATGGGATTTGCTCTTGGAGGTTCCTCGGATCTTCTGTATACCGAGGCTGAAAAAAGCATACAAGTTGGATTGTATGTATATTTGTTTTGGAAACAGATGTTCTTCAGAAATAGTTTTCATTGGTAACAGAACTATGACCAGGTTTTAGGATGAGGAGGTCCTGTGCTGACTAGCATGAGATTCTTATCTTTTGATTCTTACAGGACTAGTAAGTTCAGTCTAGTGCACCGGGCTGTGGTCTGAGAGGGAGGGGGAAGGGGGTCTAGTCCCAGCTCCACCACCCAGACTGACTTCAATCTCTTCTATGTAAAACGCCTGGTGTGGGACGAGGGAGATGACAGTCAGAGGGAACTGCCGGTTCGGAACACAGGAGGCTGTACTCTGGCTGTGCCCCCTCAGTGTGGGGAGACTTGCCAACTGCCTCTTCCCGGGGCTAACCTCAGAGAGATCTCCCCACCTTCTACAAGAAGCTCCGTGCCTTCTTACTAGCATGCATATTTTAGGTATTAAAAAAATCCAAATGTCCCCCAAATCAATGTTTTGATGGCTATTCCTATCATCTGAACTAAACAAAACAATTGCATGTTTGGAATTTGGTGGGATGACTCAGATTTGAAATGGTCAGTAAGCTGATGTAGCAGTCGGGAGAGGCTAGGATACACTGCAATAATGAATATGCTGTAATCTCAGGGCCTAAAATAGCAAAGGTTTATTTATTGTTCCCACTATATAAGTCCATTACAGGTTAGCTGGGAGCCCGGCCCATATCACTGGTTTCAGGAGTGGGCTGCCACATCTGCTTCCTCAGGCGCCGGTTCCTTGATGGGGCTGAGGGGGAAAGAGAGGAAGAACAATTGTGCTCAGGCTCTTGAAATTCCTGCTGGAAGTGACATTCACTTCTGCTCACCTTGTATGGGCCAAAGCACATTCCATGGCTGTGCCTAGCTTCTTCAGAGGGTGGGAAGTACAATACCATTATCTTTCCCAGGAGGTGGGGAGCTCGAAGTGTTTGCATGCCTGCTTAGTCGCTCAGTCGTGTCCGACTCTTTGCAACCCCATGGATTGTAGCCCTCCAGGCTCCTCTGTCCATGGGGATTCTCCAGGCAAGAATACTGGAGTGGGTTGCCATGCCCACCTCCTCCAGGGGATCTTCCCAACCCAGGGATCAAACCCAGGTATCCTGCATTGCAGATGGATTCTTTACCATCTGAGCCACCAGGGAAGCCTGAAGTATTTGGAACAGCACAAATGCCTGCCACAACAGAAGTGCCAGGTGTGGCCCAACTTGATCACAAGTCTTTTGGTAACGTTATTGGTCTGCTATGCTGCCCTAACAAATTGCCACAGGCTGGGTAGATGAAATGGCAAATTTTTTTTTCTCCCACTTCTGAAGGCTAGAAGTCTGAGATCAAGGTTTGGCAGCACTGGTTTCTTCTGATGCCTCTCTTCTTGGTTTGTGGATGACTGTCCTCGCGTGATCTTCTGTCTGTGCATGTGTGTGTCCTAATCTCTTCTTATAAGGACACCAGTCATATAGTCTCAATGACTTCATTTTATCTTATTACCTCTTTAAAGTCTGGGAGTTAAGACTTAAACATATGAATTTATTGGGGTGAGCTCAATTCACCCCATAACAGATACGTAAAAACTGGGGCCTATCTCATCCATTGGGACTATGACAATACTAGGAGCATGCAAAACTTTATTTTTGGCTGTGCTGGGTCTTCACTGCTGTAGCAGAGGCCACTGTCTGTTGCAGTGCAGGGGCTTCTCACTGCGGGGGCTTCTCTTGTTGCAGAGCGCGGGTTCTAGAGCACACGGACTTCAGTAGTTGTGGCATGGGGGCTCAGTACTTTGGGTTCTCGGGCTTTAGAGCACAGACTCGGCAGCCCTGGGGCACAGGCTTAGTGGCTGGGCGGCATGTGGGATCTTCCTGGAGCAGGGATTGAACCTGTGTCCTCTGCATTGGCAGGCAGATTCTTTACCACGGGACTACCAGGGAAGTCCTGATTTAATTTTTTTACTGTAATTCTCTCGTGATAGCTATATGGTAGAAAATCACAGACCAGTTAACTGTTTTTGAATATTTCCCTGCTATTAGCCATTGATCCAGGCTAGTGATTCTCAAACTTAGAGCAGAATCCCAGGAGGTCTGGGATGGGCCTGAGGGTTTGCATTTCTAACAAGTGCCCAGGTGGTGCTGTTCCAGGTCCGGGAACTAGACTTCAAGGAAGGCTGGTGTAGAAATCTGCAGCTGGGATGGTGAACACCATCTTCACATGCTTCCTCATCTGAGTGCCTGTGTGGTTCATGCAGGTACCCACGCTGGCACCTTCTAGGCATGAGCAGGCAAGCGAGTCAGAATTTCGAATCATCTGACCAGGACAAGCTCTTTTGTATTCTTAGTCTCTGTATAAACCATGTACTATTATTACTCACTCTGCACCAGACCTGCCTCCTCTTGGCTCACTCTTCAGTCACTTTATTTTTGTTTTTAGAACAGAGGGTTCTAGTAGAACATTCTTTGTAACAGTTATGCTAATTCCACCAGTTTTGAGGGGAAAAAAAAGACTTACCCAAACCTTTTTCCATTTCCAACAGGTGCTATTTTCATAAACAAGATTCCCTGGGCCCAGGGTTAACTGTGACCAGTTCTGCTTTGGGGAATCATGGAACTTCCTGCTAAGACACGACACTCACTCTCTTCTTGACATCCTTGCCCTCCTGTTGGGCTGCAGACTCCGGCCCTGCCATTAGGAAGGGTGATGCTTTAGTTCCCCAAGGAGTGGTGACGGCCAGGAGGTCAGAGTGCACATGCCCAGAGCAGGTGGCTGGGCAGGCCTGCTCTCTGCCTACCCAATACCCATTGTCCTTTTCTTCCTTACTAACTGGACCCCAGGATTGTTTGGGGTGGCAGCGTGTCCCCTAAATACAGCAATGCCCTTGCGGCCAACAGTAGCTGTGTGATCCAGTACTGACCAATGACATCCAAGCAGCTTCTGTGTGGGACTTCCAGGGAATGGCTTGTTAAGTGGGTCTGGCTCAGTTGGGGTGCTCTTATCCCTTTCCTCTTCCTTTTTTCCCTTCCTAGAATGCAGATGCAAGGCTTGGAGTTGTAGCAGCCACTTAGCTCCAAGAGCTGCACCCTGAGGAAGCTGGAGCAGGAAGAGAGAAGGAACCTGCCTCTTTGATGACTTCCCTGCAGCTGCTGATCTCCAGACTTCCTCTTCTGAGAGAAAACAAACCGCTCGCTCAGCAGGGCCTCCGTCAGGCTTCTGGTTACTGAGTTACCCACAAGGGCTCTGCCTCGGGCAGTGCGGTCTCTGGGAAGGAAAAGAAGTGGTTGAAGGAGGACAGGCCTGTGCTCCCTGCTGCTGTCACAGTAATGAGAAGTGGTGATCACCATTTCCTGAGCACTAACTATAGCTCAAGCACAATGCCAAGCCCTGGACGCAGAGAACCCTGGCGTTGAAAGGAATCTCGCGCATTATCCAGCCTCACCCTTTCCCCTGAGGATGCCAGACTTGGAAGGAGGGTCGGACTGGACAACTTACACAGGAGCCGGGGGCTGAGCATTCTGTATGTAAAGAAGAATCGTGTCTCCCACTTTCCAAATGTATCAGGACACTGCTGTGATTAATATAATAGCACAGCGACTTTCCTGGTGGACCAGTGGTTGAGAATTTGCCTGCCCATGAGGGGACATGGGTTCAAGACCTGGGCCAGGAAGAGCCCATGTGCTGTGGAGCAACAGAGCCTGTGTGCCTCAGCTACTGAAGTCTCTCTGCCCCAGAGCCCATGCTCCACAACGAGAAGCCGCAGCAATGCAGGCACCACAACAGAGTGGCCCCTGCTTGCTGCAGCTACAGAAAAGCCTGTGCATGCATTGAAGACCCAGCACAGCCAGTAGATACATGATAAGAAACAACATAGACAACGGAATAATATATATAAACATGTAAAATAATATAATAACATGGTGTATATTATGTATAACATATACATGTATGTGTATAGTATATATGTTAACATATATTAACACATATAATAATATATATTGATTTAATAAAGGCACTGCTAAATGCAGAGGTTGCGGCCATGATGAATTTTCTGGGGTGTGTGTGTGTGTGTTTAAAGGGTTTTCATACCCAGATGTTATGAACCCCTCCTCATGCAGACCTGCCCTGTGCTGCTCCTTCTCTGAGAAAGCCCCCTGGGAACCTCAAGGCCTTCCTTACCCTGAGTTCAGCGCTGACTCTGGGTAGCTCATACCAGTGATCTGGTCCACTTGAGGAGCAGCTGAGAATAAACCCTTCCAAATATTTGGAAGTCAGTAGTCACATGTCCTCGTACCTCTTCCCTCATTGTTACCTTGATCTAGACTGACAGTCCTGGTTTGCCTGGGATTATCCCAGTTTTAAAGCTGAAAGTTCTGTCTGGAAACCTTCTCAGACCTGGGCAAATCAGCATGTCTAATCCCTTAACCTGTGACTGTCTACACTTCTTCAGGCTAAGCAACGTGTTTCCTAAAATGTTTGCAGTAGAATGAGGTGTTTACATCTCCCTGCATCCTGACTCTCCTCTCTGGCACACTCTCCAGCATGTCAGTGTTGCTGGAACCAAAGACAGCAGCCAGAGTTGAGTTTGGCGGGCTTGTCTGTCAAAGCCATCAGTCTGTAACCAACGTACCACCGTGGGCTCCCAACTGCGAGCGTGATTAAGGAAAACCACAGGGCTTGTGTCTCTCAAGTCCAGTTTCCCAGTCACAGCCTGGGTTCGGCAGCTGGCTTTTTGGACCTGACGGCAGTTTGTTGTTTCATTTATTCTAGTTTAACATTTTGGCCTGGGCCCAGGCATCATTCTTGTGCAGGTGATGTGAATTGCGAGCCTGCAGCCTGTCTTACTGGTGGTTTCAGCCCCGTGCGTGCCTTCTAAACATCTGGTAAACAGTTCTTCGACTCTCTCCTCCAGGGCTCCGGACAAAGCACACCGTCGAAACACCCTTTTGGGTGGATATGCTGTCAGCCAATAATTCGCAGTTTTCTTGCTGAGCCACCTAGGAATCCATCTCAATGTTCTTTGGCCTGTGGGGGTAATCACAGCGATTTGGAGCACAAACTCCTGAAAAATAAAGATCCGTGAGGGGCTGAAGCCTTTCCCAGAAAGCATAAGGTGTTACCGGTCAACGCCATTCTAACGAGCACAGAGAATTGAAGCACTGACCCTATAATTTTGTGGGTGGTTTACTCCCCACAAATCCCCAATGGCTGACTGACTCCCTTTGGCCACTCAAAGGTCTCTGTGTCAATTCCTCTCACCAACAATTATTTAGCAAACTCCTGAGGAGTTCAGGTTGATTTGCTAACTATTCCAAGGTTTTATTCTGTTACATGAAGACATTGGTACAGTAGGATACACTTTCACAGGTATCCTTTTTAAAACTTGTGTTTTAACTTTTCTGTTCCTCTACCTGCTCCTATGACCTTAATTACAACTGAGTTAAGGCCTACAGATAAATGCCCAGGTCTCAAACATGCAGTTCCATGAGTTTTGTCAAATGTATGGATCCACACTACCAGCATCCCAGTCAAGATACAGAGCTTGTCCATCACCACGGGCAGGTCCCCTCCCTCACCCTTCACACAGTCTAAGGCCCTTCCACTGCAACAGATCTTAGACACCATTCTAACATAATTAGGGTAGAATAAATACCCTACAGAAAACATGATCTGAATGTCCCTCCTACATTCAACTGCATTCAACTGTCCCTACAGTTTAGAATGCCCCTCCCTCTACCAGGGGCAAGGTACCAAGTGTTTACTACATTTTGTCCCCATAATTCCCACTGCATAAAACAAGTAGTTCCATATGTCACAACAATTAAAGCCTTTATTCTGTGTTGTAACATGTGGTATGTAACAAACACCTGTATAAAACTGAAGCTAAATGGGGACAATCTGCCTGGACATGAGTGTCACTGGGTATGGAAGGACTGATGTCAAGGTCACTGGTTGGCTGAATTAACCCTTGAGGCCTGCAGCTGGTGTGTGTTGGCTGATGTTTAAGGAGACCCACATCTGAAGTGCATTGCTGACTGCTGCAGCCGACATGCCTGCATGTGTCGGGGGAACGTGAGTGAGTGGTGGGGCCTGACTTTGCAAATCGTGAAGCTTTCGTTTGTTGCCAGAGGTGAACTGGCCCATTCACCCTAAGTGGACAGAAGAAAACTCTCTGAAATTCTGCCTTGTAAGGAGTGTTCGCATTTATTATGATGGTGACCTCAGGAAAATTCTGGAACGTTCTTTAAGTCTGATGCAAATTATGTTTTAGGAATCCTACCCCAGGTTCCGCTTTGGTGTTTTTGCCCTCCTATGGTTAAGTGCTTTTCAGATCACTGGGCAGCAACAAAGAAACATTGGCAGTGGAGTCAGTGATAACCACCGCTCTCACGGCAAAAGTAGCGACCGTTTACTGTTTGCTTGTGTGCGGGATGCCGTGCTGAGGGGCTTATGTAAATCGTATTGATCAGTTCCCATGGCTGCGCCCTTTATAGATGAAGCAGTTGGAGTCAGACAGGTTAGGTAACTCACCTAACAGGGCTACACCACGTTAACGGCAGCATTTACACCGCTTCTCCCAGCAGAGAGCAGATGGTAAACTTACCCTGGGCGATTGGAAGCGAGTGTAAATAAGGTGTGGACAGGGCTTAGGGAAACCGTGAGGGCTACCAACAGCGGGGCACTCGTGCCCCCATCAGTAGCGAGGAGAAAGCTGGGGACGGGGAGGCTGTGTGCAGAGGGCTCTTTCAGGAGCTGTGGTCTTTGGCCGGGAGTCACTGTCAGTCACAGGGCATCCGCAGATACAGAGAGGATGCGTGCCCTGACCTCACAGCACTCGCCTATCTCCACTTCCTGGGCTCTCCACTGATAAACCCAATGGAAGCAGGAGGTGGAGACCCGTTGGTGTAGTCAAGTATTTATACTGAAATTTTCTTCGCTCAGTCTATGGCATGTTGTTTTCACTTCATGTATGTTGACTTTTGTTCTACATATATTTCACACTTCTGTATAGTCAGATTTAGCTTTTCTTTCAAGGTTTGTGCTTTTATATCTTATCTAAGAAATTCCTTTCCTACTCCAATGTAATTAAAAATAGGCTCTTACTTTCTTCCACAGGTGTTAAGATGTTGATTTCCACATCGGGTCTTTAGCATCCATAATTTTGTATGTGTGTACGTAAAAAAGTGATTTTTTTCCCCCAAAGCAATTGACAGTTGTCCCAGCAACATTCACTGGTCTAAACTATAGTACCAGCTCTGCCGTGAATGGAGTTTTCACTTAAGGACATGCACGTGGATATGTCCCTTGGTTGATGTGTCTACCTGGGCTTGTTATTTTATAAACACCTGTCACTCATTATGTTAGTGTCTCCAGCCTTCTTGCTGCTGCTGCTGCTGCTGCTAAGTCGCTTCAGTCGTGTCCAACTCTGTGCAACCCCATAGACGGCAGTCCACCAGGGATTCTGGCTCCGCCGTCCCTGGGATTCTCCAGACAAGAATACTGGAGTGGGTTGCCATTTCCTTCTCCAATGCATGAAAGTGAAAAGTGAAAGTGAATCTGCGATCCCATGGACTGCAGCCTACCAAGCTCCTCCATCCATGGGATTTTCCAGGCAAGAGTACTGGAGTGGGGTGCCATTGCCTTCTCTGCTCCAGCCTTCTTAGTAAGTCACATTATCCAGAAGTGTGAGTCCCTATCTCCTGCTCTTCCTCCTCCTTCTTCAATTTTTTTAGCTGTACTATTCCTTTGTTACTTGCTAATATTTTGAGAATGAACTTGACAAGTTCCAGGGGAAAAAGTTGTTGGGGTTTTGTCTGAAACTGTTTGTCTGAAACATTTGGAGAGAACTGACTTATTCAAAATATTGAGTTTTGAGGAATTCCCTGGTGGTTCAGTGGTTGAGACTTGGTGCTTTTACTGCCGAGGGCCTGGGTTCCATCCCTGGTCAGACAACTAAGATCCCACAAGCCATGCAGCCCAGCCAAAAAACCCCAGCAAAACAAAACAAAAATATTGAATTTTGCCATTTGTGACTGTGGTAGATATAGCTACTTGTTTTGGTGTCCTTTCTTTTTTAAAAAAATTATTTATTTTTAATTGGAGGATAATTGCTTTATAATACTGTGTTGGTTTCTACCATACATCACCATGGATCAGCCATAAGTGTGCATATGTCTCCTCCCTTTTGAAGTTCCCTCTCACTTCTCATCCCATCACCCCTCTAGGTTGTCACAGAGTACTGGTGTGAGCTCCCTGAATCATGTCAGCAAATTTTGCCTGGTTATCTATTTCACATACGATAACGCACATGTTTCCATGCTACTCTCTCAACTTGTCCACCCTCCCTTTACCCAACTGTGTCCACAAGTCTGAGCTCTATGTCTGTCTGTGTCTCCACTGCTGCCTTGCAAGTTCATCAGTTCCATCTTTTAGATTCCATATATATGAATTAATATATGATATTTGTTTTTCTCTTTTTGACTTACTTCACTCTGTATAATAGGCTCTAGATTCATCCATCACATTAGAAATGACTGAAGTGTGTTCCTTTTTATGGCTGAGTAATATTCCATTGTGTGTATGTACCACAGCTTGTTTACCCATTCATCTGTCGATGGACATCCAGCTTGCTTCCATATTCTAGCTGTTGGAAATAGTGACGCAATGAACACTGGGGATATGTGCTCCTTTTTCAGTTATGGTTTTCTCAGAATATATGCCCAGTAGTGGAATTGTTGGGAGTTTTATTCCTAGATTTTTAAGGAATCTCCATAGTGGTTCTATCAATTTACATTACCACCAACAGTGCAAGAGGGTTCCCTTTTCTCCACACTTTCTTCAACATTTATTGTCTGTAGATTTTTTGATGATGGCCATGCTGATCAGATTGAGGTGATACCTCATTATACTTTTATTTGCATTTCTCTAATAATGAGCAATGTTGAACATCTTTTCATGTGTTTTATTACCCATCTGTATGTCTTTTTTTGCTAGATAGACTGTAGCCCGCCAGGTTCCTCTGTCCATGGAATTCTCTAGGCAAGAATACTGGAGTGGGTTACCATTCTCTTCTCCAGGGGATCTTCTTGACCCAGGGATCAAACCCACG
This sequence comes from Muntiacus reevesi, assembly GCF_963930625.1. Classification (NCBI taxonomy): domain Eukaryota; kingdom Metazoa; phylum Chordata; class Mammalia; order Artiodactyla; family Cervidae; genus Muntiacus; species Muntiacus reevesi. The sequence goes on along the minus strand of NC_089256.1, from coordinate 84,474,801 downwards.
TCTCCTGCATTGCAGGCAGGTTCTTTACCATCTGAGCCACCAGGGAAAAATTGGGAAAGGAGTACATCAAGGCTGTATATTGTCATCCTGCTTAATTAACTTATATCCAGACTACATCATGAGAAACGGTGGGCTGGATGAAGCACAAGCTGGAATCAAGATTGCAGGGAGAAATATCAATAACCTCAGATATGCAGATGACACCACCCTAAGGGCAGAAAACAAAGATGAACTAAAGAGCTTCTTGATGAAGTTGAAAGAGGAGAGTGAAAAACCTGGTTTAAAACTCCACTTACAAAAAAACTAAGATCATGGCATCCGGTCTCATCACTTCATGGCAAATAGATGGGGAAACAGTGGAAACAGTGGCTGACTTTATTTTTTTGGGCACGAAAATCACTGCAGATGGTGACTGCAACCATGAAATTAAAAGACACTTACTCCTTGGAAGGAAAGTTATGAATGACCAACCTAGACAGCATATTAAAAAGCAGAGACATTACTTTGCCAACAAAGGTCCATCTAGTCAAGGCTATGGTTTTTCCAGTGGTCATGTATGGATGTGACAGTTGGAGTATAAAGAAAGCTGAGCGCTCTAAAAATCCCCTGTGACCTAATTCATCCCTTCTACCTCCAAGCCCTGGAACCACTCATCTTTTTACTGTCTGCATAGTTTTGCCTTTTCCAGAATGTCACATAGTTGGAATTACACAGTATGCAGGCTTTTCAAACTGGCTTTGTTCACTTAGTAATTCGTATTTAAGTTTCTTCCATATCTTTTCATGACTTGATAGCTCATTTCTTTTTAATATTAATATTTCATTGTCTGCATGTACCAAAGTTTATCCATTCACCTACTGAAGAACATCTTGCTTGTTTCTAGGTTTTGGTAATTATGAATAAAGCAGCTATAAACATCTGTGTGCAGGGATTTGTGTGGATATACATTTTCAAGTCCTTTGCGTATATACTAAGGGCTATGATTACTGGATTGTAGTCTGTTTAGTTTTGTAAGAAATTGCCAAATTGTCTTCCCGAGTTGCTATACCATTTTGAAGGATCATTGCTTCCTTTTAGGGGTTGAATTTTTTTTTAAATTACTTATTCAACTCATTTTTAAAAGTTTATAGATCTTTATAGGCTTCTAAAATTCATTTGATTTTTCTGTATTTAATTATCTACTGCACCTAATTATTGTCCTATTGTACGTAGCATTCTTATATGAAATTTTTAAAAATTCCTATACTTATATTTAATTTTCATTTTTAGTATTATTGATCTGTGCCTTTTCTTGTTTATTATTGGCCAATTTTGGAGAGTTCTATCCATTTTAAAGGTCTATAGAGTCAGCCTTTGATTTTATTAAACCTAGTGAGTTAGATTTCTTATTTATTTCATTCACTTTGTTTTTACATTTATTACTTCTACCTTATTATTTTTATGACTTCCTGAAGCAAATGTTGTAGATCATCAGTTAAATTTTTCTTCTTTTCTACTATATTTGATTTTTTTTCAATAAGCATTGTTGCATTCCACGTATAGAATGGCATCCATTTCTAAATATTTTATAATTTTTATAATGATTTATTCTTTAACTCGTGAAATAATTAGAAAACTATTTCTTATTGCCCAAATACATTGATTTATTTTTAAAATTTGCTTTTGATTGACTTTTCTTCATGGTACTGAGTTTTTTTATTCACTGAGATTCCTTTTGCTGTTGTTCAGTGTGGTCAATTTTTGTAACTACTCAACTTTTACAAATGTTTCAAGTGTGACAGGACAAAAATATGTTCCTAATGTTGGGCACATGGTTGGATTATCCCAAACTTAATTAAAATCTTAATTCTTTTCTGGTATCCTTACAGGGCAGTCTGCCTGTTCTTAAATCCAAGGACTTTTTAGGTCCTAGACTAGCTTTCAGTTTAACTTTTTGGATCAGGATTCCTGTGCTCTGGAAATAATGTAAATGTGACTCCCATGCCTATGAATGGAGTAAGCCTGGGGATTTGATTTCACATGGAAGACTTACTCTTCTTTACACACAGCAGCAGGCAGATGACAAACTCCCTGGATGCCCATAGTCCTCGGGGAAACATTTGCTTTTACAGGTATAGTTTTTCTAGCCCTTTTTTATGGAAGGGTTCACAGAGAGTTACAAAACTTATGCTGCATTTATTAGAGATTTGAGAGGTGAATCTCTCAGTGAACACTTGGTCAGATGATACAGAAGTGTCAATTACAAAGGGGAAAAAATATATATATATATATAAAACAGTAGGCACTTAGGTTTTCATTGTAGTGTATTTCTAACACTACTTTTGAGCTTGATAGAAAGACTTAAATTATTACAATATTTAAAAATTATCTTTTAAAAAATTCTATCGAATTGGCTGCAGCTACTAACTCTGTTGCTCAGCTCTCTCAGCTAACTAATTCTGGTACTTGGGAAATTAGGAACTAAAAGGATTTATTTATTGTCTGTTTGTGCTGCTGTCAACAGAAACTGAGATCAGCTCTGACCAAGATTTGCTGTTTACACAGTGGTTTGAGGATTTTCCTTCTGCTTTTACACAAAATAGATCTCATAGTATGTGGGACAAGGAGTTTCCGATTTTCTCAGCTACTCGTTACCTACTGAGCTGATTATGGTATTCTTGAATCGGCATCGCTCTAGACAGAAGGCCACTGAAGACTTTAGTAGACTCCAGTTTGGGAGTATAGTCACTATGAATGAAGAAACCTAAGTAACTAAAGTGGAGGAAGTATGGTTGGGATGAGATAAAAGGGGTAGTAACCAGAAAACAAGTGAGGCCAGGAAGCCAGGAGAAGCCAGGCACTCTTAAGTTGAGACTGTGATCCTTAAAGGGGGTGCTTTGGTGGAGAGGCAGCCTCAAGTGCATCAAGCAGACAGCCCCTTCCAGGAGCCATGAAGGATCACAGCCCTGGTCAGCGATGTCCAGGATTTCTATTCCTTTAGTTACTCTGGTGCCCAAAGGACATGTCTACTGAAACAGAAATCCTGGCACTAGTCTCATCAGTTATCATAGCCTTTTAATGTATTTAATATTTGGCAGAGCTGATTTGTCCTTAAGATTCTTTCCAAAGTTGCCTTTTCCATGGCACCTCTGCAGAAGTTGAGAAGAAAAACCACTTTAAATAAAGGAATTAAGCTAGATGTGAGGATGGCTTATTTCAGGGAACAGAGGGCATAGCATCCATCAGCTACCCAGAGAGCTTGTGAAGAATGAGCAAGATGCTGCATTTGGATGATCTTTACTTCCCAGAACATCAGTCAGAGGGAGAGTACATTAAAACAAAGAGAGATTCTCCTTGTCTATTAGGGAGCAGAAAGATTTAAGTGGCATTTGACCAGACTTCTGGGGTGGGGAAAAAGTCTTGAACTATAGAAAAATTTAGGAAGCTTAGTTATCTTGACTAGCCTGTTTAACACATTTGCCTAATACTTAATACTTGTGAGTCCCCACAAGCTTTTGCACAGCAAAGGAAGCCATAAAAAAATGAAAAGACAACCTACAGAATAGGCTGAAAATATCTGTAAATGATGTGACAGACAAAAGCTTAATCTCCAAAATATACAAACAGCTCATACAACTCAACAAAAACAAACAACCCAATTGAAAAATGGGCAGAAGACTTTAATAGACATTTCTTTAAAGAAGACATACAGATGGCCAATAGGCACATGAAAAGATGCTCAGCATCACTAATTACTAGAGAAATGCAAATCAAAACTATGAGTCACCATCTCACACCAGAGAGAATGGCCATGATTAAAAAGTCTAAAAATAACAAATGCAGGAGAGGATGTGGAGAAAAGGAAACCCTCCTACACTGTTGGTGGGAATGTAAGTTTATGTGGCCACTATGGAAAACAGTATGGAGGTTCCTCAGAAAACTAAAAACAGAAATACCGTATGATCCTGAAATCCCACTCCTGGGACTACACCCAGACAAAGCTATAATTCAAAAAGACACATGCGTTTTTATGCTCACAGCAGCGCTGTTCACAATAGCCAAAACATGGGAACAACTAAATGTCCGTCAACAAATGAATGCATTAAGGAGATATGGTACATATACACGATGAAATACTACTCAGCCGTAAGAAAGAAGCAAACAGTGTCATCTGCAGCAACATGCATGCAGCTGGAGATTATCACACTAAGCGAAGCAAGCCAGAAAAAGACAAATATCATATGATATCACTGCTATGTGGAATCTACTATACGGCACAAATGAACTGATCTACAAAACAGAAACAGACTCACAGATACAGAGAATAGACTTAACGGTTGCCAAGGGGGAGCAGGAAAGGGAGAGAGATGGACTGGTAGTTTGGGGTTAGCAGGTGCCAAATATTACATTTAAAATGGATTAAAAAACGAGGTTCTAATGTAGAGCACTGGGAGCTATACTGAATATCTTGTGACACACCATAATGGACAAGAATATAGGAATGTCTATATGTGTATAACTGAGTCACTTTGCTATACGATAGAGATCAGTACAACATTGTAAATCAACTATACTTAAAAAAAAAAAAAACCCCCAAACCCAAGTCCTTTTTAGCCCCAAGAATCTGTGATGATTTTCTTTCACTTTGAAGGATGGAGATACATGAATTGAAGTAATGAAAATACAATTAAATCCTAGAGGGTAAGATGAGGAATTTGCATGTTGGTTATACCTCTGCTGGAGTGGTGGACAGTGAGTCCAAATCTTACATTTATAAAAGATGGGACACCATTTATTCATGCGTGAAGCATTTGTTGAGTGCCTATGAGGTACCTGTCCCAAGCATTAGGAAACACTACCATGAACAAAACAGACATGGGCCTTGCCCCTGTGGGGATCACAACTTTAATGGAGGAGGAAGATGTCACGCACATGCCAAAATAATTGCAAACTGTGATAAGTTCTTGAGGGGAAAGATGCTTGGTGCTGGGAGAGGCAAATTTGTCTGGGGTAGGAAATTCATGGAGGAGCAGACTTTCAGGCTGAGATCTGAAGCAGGAGGGAGGGGAGTGGGGGAAGTCCTGGAAGAGGGAACAGAGCCTGCACAGAGCTGGATGTAGCCAAGTGCCCGCATGGAATGCCCGAGGAGCCTATAGCAGGCTGGTGCGCAGGAGCTGGAAGTGGACCAAGGTGCTGGAGAACGGGGCCTGCAGACCCTGTGAGGACGACGTGGTCTTTGTTCTAAGACTGACACGAGGCCTAAATGTTTCAGCAGAGGCCTGATGGGATCAGAAGTGTCTGGAAAGCGTAACCCTGGCTGCCCTGCAGCGCATATACTGGAACAGGCAGAGGCAGAAGGCAGAGGCAGAACACCCTCCGTGGGGAGCGTGTTCCTGTAACCCCCACTCAGCGCTGCTGCCTCCCGCCCCCCATTTGTCCCCCGGGACCTCAGTTTACATGATGTCCATAGTTGCGACCTCTCTTAGCATCGTGGTGTCCTGGGCCTACGGTGGGGCTTTGAGGAGCTTCTCAGGTTTCAAAAGCACCCTAGGAAGACTAAATGTTGTTACCAACCCAAGCGGCCTGAGGCCTCCTAATCACAACCACCACATCCTGCTCTACCCGGCTGCTCTCTGGCGGGACCCTGCGGAGTTCTCTTTGACCCCAGCTCCAATCTGCCTGAGAACCCCAGCCTACAGAGCTAGAGGGGGAATGGCTTTGGGCCACAGTTTGAGCAGTCTTAACCCTCAGTGAGATTCATCTCTATTTTCCTCCTTACTGACCTGCAGAACTTTCGCTTACATCATTTGGGAATTAACTGTGAATTCTGAGTCAATGTCCATGTAAACTGATAGGCTGTCTTTCAGATCTTAATAGAAGTGAAGGGATTTTTCTCTGGTGGAACTATCCAGTGGAACTATTATTTTTTGTAGTGTTAATTTTTCGTCACAAAAAAGTAAATGGTACCAACAAAATAACATGGTATCAAGCTTCTGGAAACTAAAGGTAGTTTTAAGGAATCCGAGTAAGGTTTAGGTCTGCATGTATTGCTACATCTTGGATTCTGCAATCAAAATAGTTTATACAATGTGTATTCAGTAGTATATAGTATAGTGTATGCAATAGTATAGTGTATACAACAGTATACAATGTGGGGACACATTGTATTTTAAAAGTACTTTGTTCTTCTCTAATTAGAAGAGAGGGATTCTTATCCTACGAAAAGAGATCAAATCTGCTCTGTTCACCATCTTGGAGCCTGTGGAAGCCTGTCAGTAACAGGACTTCTAAAGAAGAAGCTGTGCGGGAGGCTGTGGTCTGGGGTCATTTTTGCCAGCTACAAGCGTGGTCTCTGCAACCAGAGAGAGCACAGAGGTCTTCTTAAAATTGAAGGCATTTATGCCCCAAATGAACCTGCGCTCTATCTGGGCAAGAGATCAAGGCATGAAGCACAGCAGAGTGACTTCTGGAGGAATCTGGAGGACAGTAACTTGTGGCGCCCACGGAAATAGCAGCAGGTCCTGCTAAGAACAGACTTCCTGCTAACAGACCTCACTGCACATAGAATTATATGATACTGTACCCCTCAAGGATTTAAACTAAACTGGCTCTCTTGAAAAACAAAAGGTACCATATTCTGACGTGCTGGAAGGGCCAGGTGATGGGACGCAGAACTTTGCAGTGGGGGCAACTCCTAGAGTCCTCCCTCCTGACTGGCCCTTGCGCCATGCATACAGCCATCTGCTCCTCTCCCCTGGCGTGTCACTGGGGGGCTGCTCTGCCCTCCCCAGTGGCCCTCTGTGGTCCCTCTGGGGTGTCCCATCTAATCATCATCACGCGAAAAGTCAAAGTCATTCTTGGAGAGAAAACTAATTAGATAAAAACATTAAACAGCTTAAGGTGAAGACAGTGAGACACGATCCTGGATTTTTTGAAGACTTGTTAAAAGACGCTCCATCTACAAGCTGGAGATCCAGGGGAGCTGGTCATGTGGCTCCAGTCCAAGCGCTGGAGAAGATGGAATGTTCTAGCTGAAGACAGGCAGAGGGAGCGAAGTCTCCCTCACCCCACCCTTCATTCTGCACAGGAGTCTGATGGACTGGGTGAGGTCCACCCACACCGGGGAGGGCAATCCGCTTGACTCAGTCTGCAGACTCGGAATGTTCATCTCATCCAGAAACACCCTCACAGACAGATCCAGGAATAATGTTTAACCAAAAGCCTGGGCCCATCATGGCCCAGTCAAGGTGACACATAAAATTAACCCATCACACTGTGGTATCTTTTTAAGGTTAAAAAAAAAGGTAAGTTATAGAACGTATATAAGGTAAGCTTTCATTTGGGTAAAATATACACACAGGTTCACACAGATACACCCTACAGATGGGTGACTGCACCAGCTCTTGTTAGCTGTGAGCCCGTAACACGGGGCGGAGTGTGGGGGCTGTCATGACGTAGGAGTAAATTGTGTGCATTCACATGCACATTTTTTCTTTTTTTTTTGGCTGCACCATGCAGCATGCAGGATATTCCCCAACCAAGGTCCAAACCCATGTCCCCTGCATTGGGAGCGTGGAGTCTCAACCACCCGACCACCAGGTACATCCCATACATGTATTTTTAAAATACAAAATTTACGAGATGGATAATGTCATCTTGATCAGCCAGGTAGGGTGGTATAAAATGGGGTATATGTGGAAATGAATGGGAAATTTCCATGAGGATACACAGGAAGTAGTCAAACATGCCTTTCTCCTGATGGCAGAAAGCTAGAGACTGGAAAGCAGTGTAAAGAGATTTTACCTTTTATTTTATATACTTCTGTTTTGTTTAAACATTTCAGCCCATGAACGCATTCCCTGTTAAATGACAACTTCTTTAAAATGTGTGTGTGTGTGTGTGTGTGTGTGTGTGTGTGTGTGTCTGTGTAGTTTTGCTGGTCACTAGTGCAATAGGCTCCTCTTGTGTGATGGCTGGAGGCATACCTACTGACAGCTTGAACTCAGGCTACCCTGAACTGGCCAGCTTTATGGTCAGCTTTGGGTGGACCTGTTTAAACTAGAGTACTCCAGAAAAGTGCCAGCAGAAACACTTCACACCCATTAGGATGCGTACATGCTAAATTGATTCAGCTGTCTACAACTCTGAGCAGCCCTTTGGACTGTAGCCCACCAGGCTCCTCTGTCCATGGGGTTCTCCAGGCACAGAAACTGGAATGGGTTGTGATGCCCTCCTCCAGGGGATCTTCCCAACCCGCCTGTTAGGATGGCTGCTATCAAAAAGGTAGAAAATAGAGGCTGGTGAGGATGTGGAGAAACTAGAACACTTGTTCACTGTTGGTAGGACTGTAGAATGGTGCAACCGCTGTGGAAAACAGTTTGGAGATTCCTCAAAAAATTAAAAATAAAATTACTGTATGATCCAGCAATGCCACTTCTGAGTACACACCCAAAAGAATCGAAATCAGGGTCTTGAAGAGACATTTATACATCTGTGTTCACAACAGCATTATTTATCATAGCTAAAAAGTGGAAGCAACCCAAGTCTCCATCAATGGATCTATTTCCAAATACAGTCACATTCTGAAATACTGGGAGTTAGACTTCAGCATATGAATTTGGGGACACGATTCAACTAAAAAACACCTGCTTTACTGCTAAATCCAACATACACTTTCTCACCCTTATTTTGCTTAATCCTTCAGCATCACTGGACAAAGATATCTACCTCCATCTACAACTCTCTCCTCTCTTGCTTCCCTGACTCCACACCCATGGTTTTTCTCCCATCTCCCTGGCTGCCTCCTTTCAATCTGTGCCATAAACTCTTCTTCCTTTGTCTTGCCTTTAAATGCTGAGGCTCCTCAAGGGTTTGATTTTGTTTTCTCCTCTCTGACACACTCTTCACCACTTCCACAGCTTTCACTACCTTTCTGAGCTGTTGCCATCCAAATCCCTGTCTTCAGCCCAGCTCCTCTGCAGAGCTCTAGACCCGAATACAGTGTCCATCCAAGGGACATTTATCTGTGCTGGATTTCCTACAGGTAACTTGAATTTATCAGGTTAAAACTGAGCCATCATCTTCCCACCAAACCTGATCTTTCTGTGAGCTCCAGCTCAGGGAAGAGCACCTTCATTCACCCCCTTGCTCATTCAAGAAGCCTGCAGTTTCATCTTGACGTCTCCTTGGTCATCCACCATATCTTTTTCCCTCCCACATATAAATTCCATCTCCTAAAAGGCTCAAATTCTGCTGCTTCTCTTCATCACCACTGCCATTCTGCTAGCTCAAATCACCATCCATTGGGTAGAGAGGGAGGTGGGAGGGGGGATCGGGATGGGGAATACATGTAAATCCATGGCTGATTCATGTCAATGTATGACAAAAACCACTACAATAAAAAAAAGAAAACCACTACAATATTGTAAAGTAATTAGCCTCCAACTAATAAAAATAAATGGAAAAAAAAATCACCATCCATCTGATGTTTCTAAAATGGAAATATGACTATGCCCTCCCACACCCGACTAAAAGATATTTCAGTGACTTCCCGTTTCTCTCAGAATAAAGCCCAAACCGCCTAACTTGATGTCTCTATGATCTTACCCCTGCTTGCCGCACCTTCCTTCATCTGCAGCTTCTTTGTAATTTTCTAATTTTTAAAAAACTTCTACTTGGCTGAGCTGGCATGCAGGCTCTTAGTTGCAGCATGTGGGATCTAGTTCCCTGACCAGAGAATGAACCCAGGCCTGCTGCACTGGGAGCGTGCAGTCTTAACCGATGGCCCACTAGGGAAGTCCCCAACTGCAGCTTCTTGTGCCCGTCATATTCTCTGTTCCAGGTTTACCCAAATACATCCCAGCATCTCTCATCTATGGGCTGTTTTCCTGCTGGGAACTCTCCTTGCCTTCCTTGGCCTGGTTTTAGCTCTGAGTGATCATTCTCTGGCTATCTGGGCCATATGTCCCTTTATGTAGCTCTGTAAGACTCTACAACTTCCAGCTCCTCCATGAGACTTCAAGTCCCTTGAAAGCAGAAATGTGTCTGTCTTGTTTACCACTGACACATAGTAGGCGCTCAGTCTGCACAACAGTATCCTCACATGGAGCATGGCTGGAACAGGGCTTCTGAGGACTTTCTTCCCACGGCTTCTAAGGTGACTTCCCACGCTTTCTGCCGACACAGATTTTCCTCCACCACAAGCCACGCCAGAGAGCCTGTGTGGTTCATGAACAATGGCAGCTGGAACCCTCCCTCCTAGAGCTGGCCTCACAAAGGAGATTATTTGAAAAGAGCCAGAAGAGAGGACTTTTTCCCTGCACTTGAGACATGGAACCACTAGATTAATCAGGATACATGAGCTCCCAGGCCATCCTGAAACAAAATAGATAGAGTCTATGCAAGCTCATGGGATGGATAAGTGGATTTGAACAGAATACAAAATAGAACTCTCTGACACTCTCTCTTGTGGCAGGATCCACTTACGGCCATCAGATACTAGGTTTTTAAATTTTTCATTCATTTAAAAATCTTCATGGAGGGGCTTCGCTATGCCAGGCTCTGTTCTGGACATACATGGTTAGAACTGAACACTCCAACACATACGTACATGGAACCAGATTCCTAGAAGTGACCACCCCAGAGAGTTCAAGAGCCTTTTTAAGATTATACTGCCTGTTGTAGTTGTCTTATTTCCCAAAGTCAGGGATTTTAAATGTCAACGGCATGTCTTTTGCTAAAAAGAAATATTTACAAAACTTAAGGGTAATGCTCCTCCAGATATTTTTCCAGGAGTAAAGTACCTGGAATTAAAGAAATAATGACACTATACCTAGAAGTCTCAACAAGTGGAATGTGAGACCAAGAATTCTCCTTCACTGGGATATTCCTCCTAGAATGAGGACGCGGCTGTTCCGATGTGAACTGGTATGTCTGGCATTGGACCTGGTTTATTCCTGAGGACACAAGAGTGGAGACACAGAATTCCAGAATTAGAAAACACCAAAAGAAGGGGCCTAGACTAGTGAAAGTTCTCTTCGCTACTCCTGGATGATGATTTGATCCTTGTTCCAGTGGGAAGAAATGGGGGGAAGTCCAGATGGGGGAAATCAATGAACCTCTTAAGACAAGGAGTGAGCAGAACAGGCAGTCAGCTTGTAATCTCCCCACTGCCGTCCTGGCAGGAAGGAAAGACTGCAGAGATTTCAGCACCAGAGAAACTGTTATTTCTCTGCCTGAGTGAAAACCTTAAGGTAAACACGAGGATGCTTGTGGGAAGCCGACCAAATTTGCACTGTGTTGACTTTTGTCTTCCTTTCTCTCCATCCTCAGTGTGAACAAATACCTGGGAAAGACTAGGGATCCTGCAGCCGGTGTCGGGAAAGCCCCGCCTCCCTCTGCCACGCCCTCCCTCAGTTTATGGGTTCAAGTCCCACTGCGACTTCTTCCTTTGCACCCACTGCTCAACTGTCTGAGGCCGTAAGTTTCAATGTTCCTCTGTTCACATGTTGCCTCTCCAAACAGCTAGTATTATATTTGAAGGCAGGAGTGTCCCTTGCATATTAGAGATGCCCACTTCATTTATTGTCAGAACACACAATAGGCCATTAAACTGCTGAGTGAGTCAAAGAAGCCCTAGAGCAACAGTGTTGGTTCTAACATTTGTTAAGTGTTTATGATGTATGGAAAATAGTGGGGTTTTCTTTCATTGTTCGTTCATTCATTCTTCCATTCATTCAAACGTGTGCTGAGTGCCTGTATGCCGGGTGACTAGTGAAGACACTCCCGGGTCTCCATGTGAACCAGAGACACAGATGCGAGAGGCTCGGGGAACAGAACCTCTGAGCAGACGCGCCCACCTGCGTGCGGCCCTGGCACCTTCCCTCTTTGTTATGATGCTCTTGGCTTAGAAAAAGAGAGATAAAACCAAGTTCAAATGAAGTTCATTGAGTGTGTTTGTTTGCTTACTTAAGAGTTTACACTTGGCAATCCTCTGGAGGACTTTGGCTGAACCCAGGGAATCAGTGGGGAAAGAATCACAAAGTTTGGGACTTGCTGACCAGAAAATTTCCTGTGGTCTGACAGATCACCGTTTCCCACACAGCCCTCTTCATCAGAGAGATGACCGTCTCACTTTCAACGGGCTCTGCTGCTTCTCCTGGATTTTTCTTCCCTGTGCTTAAATCAGAGGCTTCTGTATTTATTTACTGATTTTTCAGATTTAGCTATAACCTCTTGACTTCCTGCTGTCAAAGATAAGGATGTGGCACTCTTGCTCTGCCCATTCTGCCGATGGAACTGTATCGTAATTTTTTATTAATTCAATAGTCAAGGTAAACACTGTGGTGATTATGGGAAATATTTTTCCCAGCTCAGGCAAACTGATAATGTTTCCTTTGTAATGCAACTTTTCTCCCTGGAGTCCAAAATTATCTTAAGATTTATAACTGTTCCTAATGTTCTTTCAACTCTTTGCCAGAATTGTTAATCTCCACTTAATAGTCAAATGTGTCAGGTAATCCTTTGATTTTTTTTAAATTGGTTTATTTATTAATTTATTTTGGCTGTGTAGCACGTGAGACCTTAGTTCCCTGACCAGGTATTGAACCCGTGCCCCTTGCATTGGAAGCATGGAGTCTTAGCCACTGGACCATCAGGAAAGTCCCTTGATTTTTTTCTTTTAATGTAGCCCATCTGGAGCCTTCTGGCCTCCTGCTCTGATGTGTCATCCAACTCTCCTGGGTTGAATCCATGTCTTGATTCATCTATCTCTTCTCTTTCCCTGGTTTATTCCCGCATTTTGGTGAAGTACATCCTCTAGTAGCTTCCCAATAAGGTCTGCTTCAATTTTACTAAATTTTTGAATATTTTCCCATTTTTTATAGGAACTGATAACTCATTTTATTCTGTAAGTAGCATTTTTTCATTGGTGCAAATCCCTCTGAAGATATTAGTTAAGATTTTCCTGAAAGTTTATGCTGTTCATTGTGCTGCCTTAATTTCCTCTAAATTTTATGTCTGATTAGGATTCCCAACAATCATTGTGGATACGTCTTTTCTTTGAGTTCAGTGACCCTAAAGAGGAACATTCTAGCCTGCTGCCTCAGATGTACAAGCTGGGCCACCAGGATTCGCAGAGGCAGTGGAGAAACAGTCGCTGGTGGTTCTCCCCATTCTTTCAGCATCCTGAGCTGCCCTTAATCTCCTCCAGGGTGTTTTCTGTCAAAGTCGATGCCTGGCGGGTGGGGCAGAGAAGTGATCTAGGGGTCCCCCTGCTTTTAGTAAAGCCTCTTAACTCTCACCCCACCCCCTGAGAGGTCCCTGGTGGCCCCCAGTCCTGTGCCTTTCAGGGGGCTGCCCTGTGGGGCCAATCTGTTCCTGCCTCGCCTCTGCAGCTCACGCCTGGCCTCTAAGTCACTCCTTACTTGCTACCTGCTTTCCAGTTTCCAAAATTGTGCTCACATCTCTCCATCCTTGTTGCCTCTTTCTTTTTAGCTTTGTCCTTGAAGAGTCTGTTGCCTTGAACAAAATCTTTTTACTGTAATGAGGTTTTGAGATGGGACGAAGGCAAAAGAGGGTGTTTAATACACCACGTTGACTTGGATGGTTGCTCCATCTTTCAATGGGGAAAAATTGCTTAAAATATTCTTTGAAAATCCCACCAAGTTTGAGAAAGATGTGAAATCATCACATCTGTAGGTCCAATTCACAACCCTTATTGAGCTGTCTGCCGTGTAGAAGGTAAGGAGTTCCTGCCGGTTGACTATCTGAATGAATAAATGAATCAGGTGTCCACTGGTAGTACTATGGACTCTTTTGGAAGTTAAAGGACTCTGGAAACCCAGAAGGGAGGAGAGCACAGTAGGTTCAAGTGACTTCAGGAATACTGGTTCCACCTGGGAAGCTTCTAGAGTGATAGATCTCTGAAGATTGTTTCAGAACTAACTGAATCCTGTTCTTGGAAACTTGGTCCTGGGGAATCTGCCTTTTAATGAAGAACTGCCCACCTCCAGCCTTCTTGTTACAAGAGAAAAAGAAACCTCTGCTGTCTAAGGCACTGCAAAGCATTTTCTTTTTTGTTGTTTGCAACTGAAAGCATTCCTAACAGATATGTGGGGATTGTGAGAGTCCTGAAACGTGGAAGTGGAAAGGGTGTCCAATCAGGGGAGTGTGGAAAGAGTTCAGCAAACATCTCCAGGGATGTGTAGCTACCAAAAGCCTCCCAGGAGGAAGGGTGCTGATGGGGAGCCCTCTCAGGTGCTCCCCAGGTTCTCAGTGCTGACTCGCTCCTCCTTGCTTCTCCCCTCGCCCCACCAGCAGACCTACTCTGGTCTCCCTGGGAGGCACTGGGCTGCGGTTGTCTGGCCAGTCCTCGAGTCTCTCTCTTGTTTTATGTTTCTGCATGTGTTTCGTGCTCTAAGCCAAAAGCTGTTTTGGAGTCACCAATCTCAACACTGACTATTTTTGGCTGTTTTCAATCACTTTCTATCAACTTTATTCTTCCACGAGATCACTTGGCCACTGTACAAGGAAGCAGGGAAAGAAAAATCCACAGAGTAATATCTCAAGGTAACATCCTGCCATGTTTGTTGATAACAACCTACCCATTGTTGCATTCACCTCCCCAGCCCTACCCTCGGCAAGAGAGGCTGGAGTTACTTCCTGAACCGCTGGAGGCAGATTCTGTGGGAGCCTGCAGAGATGGCAGGGATACAGGGAGTTCTGGGAGGAGGTCAGTGGCTGGAAACCCAGGGAGTTCTCCCAGAACTAAAGAAGAATGAAGGGGGTCCTTTTTCCTGGAGGAAGAGGAAGTGGGTGAACTCCAAGGCCAAAGCCCTATGTCAGGGAGGCAATGAGACAGGTGACACTTCAGAGGAAGGTACACATTCTTTGATGGTTAAATGTAGCAGAGGAATATTCCATTCCTAGAGAAAGGAATTCTACTACAGAGATTGCTACCTCTGACCTGAGATTCTGCCCTAAGTAGACACTGTATGTTATGGTGGCAGGCACCAGGTGACTCTGCAGATCCAGCAGAGAGTTAAATGATCCTCATGAAACAAAAGGTCTCAGGTCAGAAATTAGTGATGATGTGGGGAACTAAACGATGAGCTCCTTGCTGGGGAGGAAACCAGCATTTTAAAATTCTCTCCATGTTTACAATCCTTCAGACCATATTCCTGGAGCACTTCACTGCTCTAAGTGTCTGAGAAGGACTCCTGAGGGACCAGGTACCAAGATGCAGCTGCAGATTATGTTTAGCCTTTGACAACAAGATTAGGAGCTAGAGGATCCCAAGGCAGGCCAGAGTCCTGGTGATCTGCTGACACTGGTTAGAATTCATTTAGAAAAGCACAGATGGAATGCAACAGTCTCACTTGATGATGTAATAAACACATAGTGTTTTACTTGAAGTGCCTGGAGATGTTTTCGAGAGGGCTCACTAAGCAAGTGGCAAGGATGGGGCTCACTCTCCAGCGGTTGCCCCTTCCTGACTGTCCCTACGGCAACTTCAAGGCCAGTCAGTGCTCAGGAAAGTCGGGTGCTTTGCAATAATGAGTTCACAATTGGAAGTGACTTGTTTTTCAGATCAGTTTTCAACTTGATTAGTGACTTTTATCAGTGGATTTCAGAGCTGTAAATTTTTCACCTTTTATACTTTGAAGCTAAGGCTAAGTTACTGTGTGTGTAAGCATTTGAGACTGTGCTGTTTTTCTGTTTGACTGACCCTCTGGTCATTATAAAGTGTCCTGTTTTCTGTTGGGTGGTGCTTCCTGCCTCACGACTTACTGTCTGGTATTAGGACGGCTCCCCCAGCTCCGTGTGGTGGACATCTGCATGATGACTCGTCCTCTCAATTTCAACCTTTCTGTGTTCCTATTTTTAAAGTGATAAGAACAGATACTACACTTGATCTTGGCCAAAGTTCGAGAAGCGATGTGTGTTCCTGTATTTAAAATCTGTTTTTCAAAATCCAGTATTATGGTTGTAGCTTTTTACCTGGATTAGTTAGCCTGCTTGATACAGTTTATATTTCTATTACTTCTTGATATAGTTGGGTTTTCAGTGACTATCTTACTGTTTTCTAATTAACCCACCTGCTTTATGTTCCATTTAAAAATTTTCCCTTCCTTCTTTTGAAAACTAAAACATTTTTTATCATTCCATTTTACCTCTTTATTGCCTTGTCACAGATTTCTTTAGTGTTTTTATGTCTTGAGAAGGTCTTCTCTTGTGGCTCAGATGGTAAAGAATCTGCCTGCAATGCAGGAGACCCAAGTTCAAACCCTGAAACCGGGGTTTCCTGCATTTCAGGCGGATTCTTTACCAGCTAAGCTACCAGGGAAGTCAATATCCAACTGCTATTGGAAATTCATACTTGGTGACCCATGAGTATCTTAAATTCAGTGCATCCTCCTTCAGTGCCCTGGCTCCCTTCTCTGTACTCTATCTCAGCAATAGTGCCACCTCCTACCAGGCTGCCAAGCCTAGAACCTGGGCATCCAGTAAACCATCCAGAAACCCCTTGACTTCCCCCTCTTTCTCATCTCTTTTTATCACCGACTCTGACTGCCTCTACATCCTAAAGGTCCCTCACATCCATTCACATCTCTCTACACTTTTTACCTGGTCTTTTCTATCGCTCAGCTACAGAACACCGCCTAATGACTCAATCTGCTACATGAATGCTCATAGAGGCAAACAGTTTATGACAAACAACACCTAACCTTTTGCCATATCTATCAGCCTCTTTTCAGACAGTAAAGAGCCCACAAAGGGTTGAGGGGGAGGGGGAGACCTGATAGAGCAGGAAGTACTCCTAACAAAGAGCATTACAAAGGATCTGAAGATTTCACTCCCAGTGAGTCCCGTACTAGCCAGTAAGTGCTCTGTCTTCACATTAGGAAACAGAAACGCTCTCCTTGGAGGTCACAGCAACCTAAGTGAGTAAAACTCTGAAAGCCAGTTTTCAATTCCCAAGTGTACTGACTATCTGGAATTTTCAGGGGACTTGATGGATCAGAGTAATGCAAAAAAGCAAGACCTCCAGCCCCAGGGTTTTATGGCATCTATAAAACATGTTTTACAGTTTCTGCTCAATTTTATGCTGTTAAGCTAAACATTTGATATCATATGGCACTTTAAGCACATTGATTTATGGTAAGTCAGCAATTGCATCTGTAATAAAAAACCCAAAGTATGGGTTTTAAAAGTAATCTACTGTATTTATTATTGACATAAACGGTTACCTGCAGTCCATTTGAACATCATCTTAGATTTAACTCGTGCATTAAAGATATTATGTTTCCCACTCAGCAAGGTCATTGCCAAGGTGAAAACTATATATGGTTGGAAATGAAAAAGATCAAATGCGTAATGATAAATATTTTTCAAATAAATGATATATAGGATTTCATCTTTCTACATTCCTGATTAATAATCACATTCTGTTTATTTTTTACACTCACCTCTTTCCCCCAGCCCCCAAGTCCAGCAGCCACTAATCTTTTCTTCATCTCTATAGTTTTTTTATTTCAAGAATGCTGTGTAAAGGAAATCAGGCAGTTTGTAAACTTTTGAGACTGGCTTTTTTCCCCATTCAATATAATTCCCTTGAGGTCTGTTTAGTTTTATGTGGGTTGTCTTGTGCTTATTTTGGCAGCATGGATACAACTAGGGTGGCATAATTCAATTAATTTGAAAACTACTTCAATACAAACCAAAGTAAGAGTGTCTAAGTTCAAAGTAATTTCATAACAGGGAAATAATTTAGTCCATTTTAATGAAGGAAAAATGTTAATTTCTAGACAGTGTTAGAGCAAGTTTGGGCAAAAATGCATTTAGTTTATTTAAGAGGTGGCTGGCAGCATATTAAAAACAAACAAACAAACCTGATAGCCCTAAGGCTAATTTAAGAGCTGTTTTAAACATCACATTGTATACCTGAAATAAATACAATTTCAATTTGTCAGTCATATCACAATGAAGCTGGGGAGAAAAACAAGGAAATTGGACCACAAGGAGGTGAAGTTGACCTTTCCAAGGTGACAGAGAAGTCTGTGGCAGTGTTAGCTGCTCAGTCATGTCCAACTCGGCGACCCCATGGACTGTAGCCCGTCAGGCTCCTCTGTCCCGGGGATTCTCCAGGCAAGTACACTGGAGTGGGTAGCCATTCCCTCCTCCAGGGGGTCTTTCCAACCCGGGTCTCCTTCATTGCAGGCAGATTCTTTTACCATCTGGGCGACCAGGAAAACCCACGTCAGTGGTGGGATTAGGCTAGAAACAGCTTCATCTGTGAGCCAAGCAGGAGTGTCTGACAAGATCCAGCAGGCCCGGGAGTCACAGCTCTTTTGGAGGAAACGATGAATGAGCTGGCTTTCTCCTTATCTCTGTTTATCCTGTGTCATCTTGCCCTGGTAGCCTCTTGAGTATGTTCTTCTTTCTCAAGAGAACTGGGCTGCCATAGCTTGCCTCATCTGGAGAGGGATTGGGGGCTGTGCCCGGCCCCTTCTCTGGGAGGTGACTTGACTTTACACGGGACATTGCTGGTTAGACATCGGCCAGGATTTCAACTGCTCGAAACCATTAGTGCATTATTAGGCATTATTTTACTCCTTTCCAGGTTAGTTGACTGGAATTGAGAAGAACTAAACTTAGCCAGGAGCATCAGTAGTAATAATCCCTTATGTTTTCACAAGGCTTCCCCAGCTATTAAGGTATATTCCTCCGCATAGTATCAACCGGTTATTGCTTAAAACCACTAAATTTGGGGTAATTTATATAACCAGAAAAAAAATAGATAAAACTATTAATTCTGTCCAATAATAAAAAGACAATCCAATTAAAAATGAGCAAAGGATCTTTCTCTAGAGAAGATTTACAAAGTCTAATCAGCACAGGAGAAGATTTCCAATATCATCAGCCATCGGAAAACACAGAGCAAAGAAATGTGACTTCACACACACCCACTAGGATGGCTATCATAAAAAAGACAAGAGACAATAACAAGTATTGGCAAGGATGTGGAGAATGAAATCCCTAGTGAGAACTGAAAACATACGTCCACAAGAACTTGTATAAGAATATTCATAGCAGCTTCATTCATAATCACCAAGAAGTGGAAACAACTCCAGTGTCCATCAAGTGATGAAGAGATTTAAAAAAAAAGTACATTCACACAATGGACTATTGTTTGACATTTACAAGGAATGAAATACTGATACATGCTACAACATAGATGAAACTTGAAAACATTTTATAAAACGGAAGGAGCTAATAATAATATACCACATGTGCAATTCCTTTTAAATGAAATGTTCCAAATAGGCAAATCTACAGAGAAAAATCTTGGGAAAGATTGAAAGCAAAAAGAGAAGGGGGTGACAGAGGATAAGATTGTCAGATAGCATCACTGACTCAATGGACATGAATCTCAGCAAACTCTGGGAGATAATGAAGGACAGGGAAGCCTGGCATGCAACAGTCCATGGGGTCTCAAAGAGTTGGACATGACTAAGTGACTGAACAATAACAAGAGGCTGAAAACATATTAGTGGTTTTTAAGGCTGGGTGGATGGGGGACACGAAGGGGAAATGAAAAGTGAAAGGTGATGGGTATAGGGTTTCCTTCTGGAGTGTGGAAATGTGCTAAAATTAGATGGTGGTGATAGTCACACAACTCTATGAATATACTGGGGTGGCCAAAAAGTCTGGGCTTTTCTGAAAAGCCCTGATGTTACAGAAAAACCTGAACTTTTTGGCCAACCCAATACTGAAATGCATTGAATTTTACATATTAAATGGTTGAATTGATGGCATATGAGTGGTATCTCAATAAAGAAATTACAAATGAAAGCCACAGACTGGGAAACATTGTTTACAAAATATAATCTGATTAAAAATGCAACAATTCGAATATATATTACAACTAAATACTGGGAACACAAACACCTCTATTAAAAAAAAATAGGGCAAAGATCTGAATAGACAGTTCACCAAAGAAGATACATGAATGCTAAATAAACATAAAAAGTTGTTCAATGAACATCATTAGTCATCAGGGAAATGTAGAGTGAAACTAGCCAGAGCTATTACTACATATCCATTAGAATGGCTAAAATCAAACAAAAAAAAATCTGACAATATATAGTGTCCATGAGCATGTGGTAATACTGGATCTTTCATACATTTCTTAAGTATATACTTAAGAAACTTAAGTATATACTTACCATTCTACTGACCAAGCCTACACATAGGTGTTCACTCAAGAGAAATAAACAATTTGTGTTTTTACGAAGATGTATGCATGATTGTCCTTAGCAATTTTATTCATAGTAGCTCAAACTGGAAGGAGCTCAACAAGGTTTCATCAACAAGCAACTGCACAGACAAACCATTCTATATCCCTTCAATGCAAGAAAAGGAATAAACTACCAGTGCGTACAATATGGATGCAGTGCAGATGGTTTATGTTACGTGAAAGAAGAGAGACCATGATGACTATATATTCTCTGATTCCACTTATATAAAAATCTAGAGAAGGCAAACTGTAATGGAAGGAATCAGATCAGGGGATGTCTAGGGATAAGTGTAGAGGAAAGGATGAACTGTAATGGACCAAGAAGGAATTTTTTGGGGTGATGTCTATTTTATGTTTTGATTTGGGTGGTGGTTACATAATATATACATTTCTCATGAATTACTGACTTGTACAATGACAAAGTACACATTTTACTGAATATAAATCATACCTCTATAAAAGTGATTAAATTTTTTAGACAAAAATCAAAGAAATGTGTGGTTTATGCAAGTAGGGAATTACTACAGGCTGAAAAGTTTGTTTTCCCCCTCAAATTCAAGGTTAAAACCTAATCCCCGATGTGATTATTAGAAGGTGGCACCTTTGGGAGGTAGAATTAGTGCCCGTAGAAGCCAGAGAGCTCCCTTACCCCTTCTGCCACCTATGATGCAGGAAGAAGAAAAACACCAGGTACAACCCCAGCTGGCGCCCAGATCCTGGACTGGTCAGCCTCCAGAACTGCGAGAAATACATTTCTGTCACTTATAAACTACTCGGGCTATGGCGCTCCGTTTTAGCAGTCTGGATGGACTAACACAGGAATAACAAGGGATTATTGTTGATAACAAACTGAAATCCACCATGCGAGTCAGTCCTTACGTGAGGCGCTTACAGACAGAAGTCGGGGTTCCTAGTTCCCAGAACAGGGATCGAGCCACTCCACCATGTGCTCAGTTCTCTTTAGTTTGTATAATATCACCCGACATGAACCCAGAGCACTGTGAAAATGAGAGAAACATGAAGGAGTTTTAAAACCAAGTATGCTGACTTTGTGACACAGTTCCTGGATGGCGCCCTCAGAGGAGGGGCATGTTCCAGGATTAGATCGGGTTAAGTGAACCTGAGGCAAGGATCTTGGGGGTGGGGAAAAGCATTAACATGAGGGTCTGAGACTGCTATCCTGGGGCCCTTGGCTGGCATCTGAGAACCTGGATTTGGAGAAGGATCCTAAAACTCTTATGAGAATGCCTCACTGTGCCTAAATTGCAAATAATGTGGGATGTGCTTCCCTTCTGCAATTAGGCCACAGGCCAGGGAAAGAGTATCTCTGTGACCACCTCTCAGGAGAGACACTGGTGAGACTTTCCTGGTGGTTCAGAGGCTAAGACTCTGCACTCCCAATGCAGGGAGCCCAGGCTTGATCCCTGGCTAAGGAACTAGATCCCACATGCCACAACTAAGAGCTAGAATGCCACAACGAAGATCAAAGATCCTGTGTGCTGCAATTAAGACCCAGTGCAACAAAAAGAGAGAGAGAGAGATTGAGAGAGAGAGAGAGAGAGAGAGTCACTGAGCACTGAGTTTCTCAAGAGCTCCCCTGGAAAATGGCATTTCTTACACGCTTTAACAATTTGTTGCTGGGGGAAGGAACAATATCCCGTTTGACTCACTGGGAAAGAATTCTTAGGAGCGTGTTCATGGTTCTCTGGACTTCATCTGACACGCCTCTTCCCTTTGCTGAGTTGGCTGTGTCCTCTAGCTATCATCAGTCATGACCACAGGTACAACTATATGCTGAGTTGGCTGTGTCCTCTAGCTATCATCAGTCATGACCACAGGTACAACTATATGCTGAGTTGTGTGAGTCCTTCTACAGAATCATTGAACCTGGGGGTGATCCTGGAGGCCTCAACACAAGAGGTGATCCCAGGAGATACAAAGAAGGGCAGAAATGATGGCCTTAAAGGCATATACTGTCAAATAAGTTACCTAAGTGCGCAAATGGGGCAAAATTCTTCTGGGGAACTTGGAACAAGTGTAGAACAAGCACGTATGTGGCAAGGGGGATGTGATATTTATCCACCAACTCCTGAGTTGGTATTAATTGTCTGCAACTTCCAGCCTACCCTGTGCATGGGCCCAGTGGGCATTAGGGGGTGGTGCACAGCCAGCCCTGAAGGCAAGAACCGAAGCTGGAAGCCGGGCTTACACGTGCAGAAACGCCATGTGCCTGCAGAGAGTAAGGTGGGCCGCGTCTGCCACAGCCCTTGAAAGGCATTAAATGGAACATGAAACAGGACTATTGCCCAGCCTTTCCCAAGCTGCTCGTCGCCTTCCCTAGGAACACAGGGAAGAGGGATCACTTGTGGCTCATTCCCACCAGGGAGCCCCTGCCTCCTGGGAGAGGCCGCCCCCGGGCACCGTGTGCAGAGGTGTCTTATCTGTTGAAGACAGAGGTGTGGGCCTTGTTCCCTCTCTGCCCTCAAGTCCTGGGCGCAGGAAGCCGTGCTCTGGTTTACTGTTTCATATTTCACCTCTTTACTCCGTCTGATGAATAGGCCAGCAAGAGGCCTCCCCACCCACAGCAGGGGCAGCTCCTCCATCAGGCCACACTGACCGCTTCTCTCTCTGTCTGGGTATTGTGTGCATCCACTGGGGCTGATCCACTCTGCTTGCCCTTGGTGGAGTTGCCACACTCCCCAGAACTCTCTGGCTTACTTAACAGTCTTCACATTCTGTCTTTTTCTACTTAGGCGGCTAGAAATTCATCATCCATAACATGGGGATATTAAGAGTACCTACCTCAGAGAGCTGCTATGAGTATTATGTCAGATATCACAAGTAAAGTGCTTCAAACAGCGCCTGGTACACGGCAAGCACACAGGAGTTCACTATTATTATTAGGTATTTATAACCAGGGGCTTCCAGGTGGTAAAGAACCCGCCTGCCAGTGCAGGAGACCTAAGAGATGCTGGTTCGATCCCTGGGTCAGGAAGATCCTCTGGAGGAGGGCATGGCAGCCCACTCCAGTCTTCTTGCCTGGAGAATCCCACAGACAGAGGAGCCTGGAGGGCTCTAATCCAGAGGGTTGCAAACAGTCGGAAGCGACTGCAGCGACTAAGCACACACATCTATAACTAATTGGCAGATGCATATTTATTGGAAGAAATAAATTTATATTTATTTATAAATAAATCAAATCCAGATTGCCTCAACCTGCTGATTCCAATGCATCAGCAGACTAGCATGATGATGGATTCTTCAGGAGCTCTCAGCCAATTTTCAATTTCAGCTTTCGCATAACTGTCAGAAGTTCTAGGTAAAACACCATTCCTCTCAAACAGCAGTGAGTGATTGACATGCTCAGCCCCTAAAATCAAGGTTGCCAGGCAGACTGAGTGAAACTCCCGCTCAAGGAATGGAAGGTAATACGGTGGGAACTCTCCTAAGTTCACCGTCACCTTCTACCATCCACACAGTTTAATCTTTCCTTAAAAAAAAAAAAAAGTCCAATATTTACAGAACTGATTTGAAAACTCTTTCCATAACCATTTATGGGAAGAACAGAGAGGCCATGGCCAGAAAAGTTAGAATGCTCCAATGAGAAACAAAAGCCACAGGGCCTCACGAGCAGAATGAGACAGACAGCCCCGTGGTCACACGTGATGAACAGCGAACGCTTAGCAAGCACAGTGGAAGGAAGAGGGCGATTCTGAGAACTCCCTCATGAAGACTGCACTTCTGGTGACCTTGGAACAAGAGTGTAAGCAAGAACCCCAGATGGCCCGGCAACTGGAACAAAGGCCCAAGCAGGACGAAGCCAGCAGGTGACAGCGTGTGGCAGGACGTCCCCCGTGCGGAGGGAGAGATTCAGAAGGGGGGAGACCTGTTGGCCACGCCTGGCTAAGGTCTGTCATCCTGAGGGATCTAACTACGGATGCCGGAACTCAGGGTGCATCATCTGTTGTAGTTTTATTAACCGTGATTATGTTTGCTGAATACTGAACTTATACCAGAATGAACAGTTGGGCTGACCCAATGAGCGTTTGTGGTCTTTAAGATTCTCAGAACCTTTAGTGAGGTATCCTAATTTGTGTATGCTACCATTTTTCTGCTGGGATTCTCCTGATAAAATGTCTATTTAAAAATAACAAGTACAGTTAATTAATTTTGATAACAAATATGCCTGATTGATGACGATTAACACAGCTCTAATCTCCGAAGTTAACTTTTTCTTTCTCTTGGATTTGAAAATTACCTGGTTTTCTGAAGTAAACAATGATGAATATTAATGAAATGAAGAATGATAATGAATATTAAAGAGTGACAATAATTAATATTAAAATGCCACAGGCTAGATAAGATTTTTCTTTCCGTTTAATGCAAAAAGTAACCAGTTCAAGGATTTCCCAGTTCTTAAGATAAATCTTAAGTTCAGTCAGTCAGTTCAGTCGCTCAGTCATGTCGGACTCTTTTCGACCCCATGGACTGCAGCACGCCAGGCTTCCCTGTCCATCACCAGCTCCTGAAGTTTGTTTAAACTCATCCATCGAGTTGGTAATGCCATCCAACCATCTTATCATCTGTTGTTCCCTTCTCCTCCTGCCTTCAATCTTTCCCATCATCAGGGTCTTTTCCAATGAGTCAGTTCTTCACATCAGGTGGCCAAAGTATTGGAGCTTCAGCATCAGCATCAGTCCTTTCAATGAACACCCAGGACTGATCTCCTTTAGGATGGATTCACTGGATCTCCTTGCAGTCCAAGGGACTCTCAAGAGTCTTCTCTAACACCACAGTTCAAAAGCATCAATTCTTCAGTGCTCAACTTTCTTAATGGTCCAACTCTCACAACACATATACATGAATACTGGAAAAACCATAGCTTTGTCTAGACGGACCTTTGTTGGCAAAATAATGTCTCTGCTTTTTAATATGCTGTCTAGGTTTGTCATAGCTTTTCTCTCAAGAAGCAAGTGTCTTTTATTTTCATGGCTGCAGTCACCATCTGCAGTGATTTTGGAACCCAAGAAAATAAAATCTGTCACTGTTTCCACTGTTTCCCCATCTGTTTGCCATGAACTGATGAGACCGGATGCCATGATCCTAGTTTTTTGAATGTTGAGTTTTAAGCCAGCTTTTTCACTCTCCTCTTTCACCTTTATCAAGAGGCTCTTTAGTTCCTCTTTGCTTTCTGCCATAAGGGTGGTGTCATCTGTGTATCTGAGGTTATTGATACTTCCCCTGGAAATCTTGATTCCAGCTTGTGCTTTATCCAATCTGGCATTTCGCATGATGTACTCTGCATAGAAGTTAAATAAGCAGGGTGACAATACACTGCCTTGACATACTCCTTTCCCAAATTGGAACCAGTCTATTGTTCCATGTCCAATTCTAAGTGGTGATTCTTGACCTGCATACAGGTTTCCCAGGAGGCAGATAAGGTGGTCTGGTATTCCCATCTCTTGAAGAATTTTCCACAGTTTGTTGCGATCCACACAGTCAAAGGCTTTAGCATAATCAATGAAGCAGAAGTAGATGTTTTTCTGGAATTCTCTTGTTTTTCATATGATCCAGTGGATATTGGCAATTTGATCTCTGGTTCCTCTGCCTTTTCTAAATACAGCTTGAACATCTGGAATTTCTCGGTTCACGAACTTTTAAAGCCTAGGTTGGAGAATTTTGAGCATTACTTTGCTAGCATGTGATATGAGTGCAACTGTACGGTAGTTTGAACATTCTTTGGCATTGCCTTTCTTTGAGATTGGAATGAAAATTGATCTTGCCGATTAAAAAATGCATAAATGCTTTAGGAATTAATTTAAAGAAGGATTTTATGAAAGTAGTGTTAGGAGAGAGACTGCAAGAGTTAAGAGATTTTCATTTGATGTTTGGAGACTGTCCATTGCCCTGGACTGGAGAGGGGTCTGTAAAAGTGCAGATAAACACCCTCCTTCTAGTTCTCTGATCCCACACAGGACATTTCACCAAGGACAAAAATGCCAAACTGTGAATGTTTACATACACAAAAAGCCGTATGATCAAGGTTTAGTTCTCACTGCTCATTAATTTTATTCTTAATTTGGCTGATTCTAGGTATCAGCTCACACCTATCATATAGGTTAAATCAGAACATGATGATTTTAGCCCTTCAAAAAGTTCCCTCCCAATAAGCATGTTAGTCTTAGGCTTTTCAAAAATGACTTGTACCTTGGAAACTCTTGCATAGTTTATCTAATGAACACATGGGGTGGATTTTTAAAGAGAGCTATTGTCCTAAAATATATGAACTGAGAGGATTGTACCGGAATCTATTCCTTAAAGTAGTACAATGGTGACATCCACTGGCCAAATAGCTTTAGTGACAAGTGACAAAGAGAACACGCCAAAACAGATACTCTACATAGTTGAATGTTGTTCAGTTGCTAAGTCACGTCGACTCTTCTGCGAGACCATGGACTGTAGCCCTCCAGTCTCCTCTGTACTTGGGATTTTCCAGGCAAGAATACTGGAGTGGGTTGCCATTGCCTTCTCCAGAAGATCTTCCCTACCCAGGGATTGAACCCACATCTCCTGTATTGGCAGGCGGTTTCTTTACTACTGAGCCACATAGGTGAATACATCCATCCAAAAGCAAATGTATTCAAATTTAAAAAATTATATCCACTATTGTATACACTTCTTAACATTATTACAAATCTATGCTGCATATGCCAATCTACACTGGCAAAAATTCAAAAGTTTAACAATATACTCTCTTGGTCAGGCTGTGGGAAAACAGGTATTTTCATGACACAAAATGTTACAAACCCTTTAAAGGGAAACTGGGCAACATCCAACAGAAGCACGCATGCATTTATCTGTTGACCCAGCAATCCCACTTCAGACTGAGACACTTCTGACAATATAAAATACATATGCATGAAATTATTTATTGTGACATGATTTATAATTGCAAAATATTGAATACTTAATAAATGCCCCAATATAGGAGAGTGGCTGAATAAATGATGGTACATACATACGACACAGTGCTATGCAGGTAAGAGAAAGGAAAGAAAGAGCAAAATCTATATGAACTGATAGGAGAGTTTTTCAGGATAGATCATTAGGCAGAGAGAAACCACTCAATGACTGACACAGGTAACAATGCCGTTGCTTTTTTTTTTTAACCTAAGCCAGGAGATAATAAAAAATTTTATTGTACCATAAATGTATGGTGAATCAGGCATGGTAGAGATGGATGAGAAAGGCATTTCAAGGCAGATATGATACCTGTGATACTCGTCTTTGTCTTTCATGGCCCAGCCTCCTGATACACACACTGGTACAATCGATCAGGGGCAGTCATTTCTACAGATAGTTACAGATGTACATATATCTACATGTATAGGTAGAGATATATACACACATACATATGTAGGTGGATAGATATTGGAAACAGATAATTAAAACGTGTGGGTTTACATGTATGAATTGAATCATATATTGATTCTGCAGTATTTACAGAAAAATCACGCTTGAACAGATGACAACAGGTGAACCAGAATCTAGTAAGTCTGTTTACTTCAAGATTTTACACTGATCTGTTTGACATGGGTGTGTGCTGACTTAAATTTCAAGATTAGAGTAGGGAAGTATTACTGCTTCCCAGGTTGTAAAAGCTGCCGTTGCTTCTGTAGAGATATGCTCATATTTCTCTTGCTATCATTGCTCTTCCAGCAAGCTGGTCACTGAAATTTAATTTAATTTGATCTAATCTAATTTTGTCTCATCCTTTTCTCTTTCCTCATCTCAGTTTGAATTTCAGAGGCAGTTTTATTGTATGGCTTTGAAATAGTACTCATTTTATAGTATTCTATTTCTTTCTTCTATTAAAATTGTAGTTTTCTTAACATTTTTCCTTAAAAATAGAAAAACAACAAGCAACCACGTGTACTGCAGGAACTGCGAGCTGGAGTGCCTGGGCACTCACAGGAAACTCTGGATGGAGCAGAGGAGGACTGGAGGGGGAAACCCTTTCCGTCTGAGATGTCTCTCCTTTGCCATCTACTGACAAAACTTAACCGGGGCCACTTGGCAAAGGAAGCATATTTAAATGATCACAGAAGAGGGCAAAAGGATGAGCTGGAGGTCAGACAGTAAATCTATAACGGGCATAAGGAGTGTCCACACAGACATCCTATGGCTGTGCCTCTAACAGCTTAATTCTTTCTTAATATATTTACCCATCCTTTGTCTTTCTCTTTCACAACGTGTAATTCATAAGTATGTGAACATATATCATTGTTTATATTCATATATACACACATACATGTATATGTGCATGTATATATATTTAACCAAGAGAGGGAGAGTTCCTTTATATTTTTCCAATTAGAAGATGTAATATTACTTATTCTGTCACCCTTATTAAGGAGGAAAAATATGATGAATTTATTTTTGCAATTAGACAGTAAAACAGACTTCCACAACTATAGTAGACAAACAGGCAGATAAATATATAGGCATCGGATGAATGAATATAGACACATAAAGAGAAAAACAGAAATGAGTTGAAAGAAGAACGCATACAGAGATAACACACAGTGAGAGGGAGATGCGTGTGCTTAGTCGCCCAGCTGTGTCCAGCTCTTCGCAACCTTTTGAACTACAGTCCACCAGGCTCCTGTGTCCATGGGATTTTTCAGGCAAGAATACTGGAGTGGGTTGCCATTTCCTTCTCCAGGGGATCTTCCCAACCCAGGGATTGAATCTCCATCTCCTGTGTCTCCTGCATTGCAGGCAGATTCTAACTTTATTAAAAATTGAAGTCTGTAGGGCATAAATGCAATCATTGGTGTTAGAAATTTGGGGCGACTGTGGATGGCATCTCATAAAGGCATTGTACGTATCTTTGTTCCCCATAAGCCAGCCTTGTCTCTTTTTCATCCTGACAAATTCACCAGTTGAGTATCTTTGGGTCAGGTCCCATCTCTTGAACTGGTTTTCGAAACAGATACTAACGTGTCAGTCTGGGGGTCTGTGTGTGAAAGGAAACACACGCATTTACTCTCACACTTTACACTCATGTACTTACAGCCCTAACAGTCATGCTGGGATCTGAGAGCCAGAGGCTCTGGGTCCTAAGGTGTAAGAACTTCCCCCTTCGCACTTTTCACTCTTCCCACTGGGGAGTGCTTCTGTACTGGGGCACTCAGGTTTACTTTCTAAGGCAGCCTGTCCAAGGGGCTGGTTTTGGTGTTGTCTTACTTGTTTGTTTTTATCTTTTCTTCCTCATTTCTAAAGTCTGTATTATGTATCTTTTAAGTTTTGCTTGGTCATATTGCCTCATATATTTTTATACTTTCATAGATTTTTGCATATTAAAAACAATTTTTAAAAAAATTTTGGGCTGTGCCGCAAGGCATGTGGGATCTTAATTTCCCAACCAAGGGTTGAACCTGTGCCCCCTGCAGTGGAAGCTCAGAGTTTTAATTACCGGACCGTCAGGGAAGTCCTGATTTTTGCATTTTTAATGAATTTTTTCATTCGGGGGAATAGTCATATATATAAATAATGTAATATCTTTCACAATCCCTTTCAGACCCAGGTTCAATCCCTGGGGTGGGAAGATCTCCTAGAGAAGGAAATGGCAACCCACTTCATTATTCTTGCCTAGAAAATCCCATGGACGGAGGAGCCTGGTAGGCTACAGTCCATGGGGTCACAAAGTCGAACACAACAGAACAACTTCATTTTCACTTTCTTTTCCTTCTTTAAGCCAGAGGTTTGAAGTAAGTTATACAATACTTTACTGTTTAATCTTTGTTCACTCACTAATTTGTATTGCAACAAACTCTGCTCCTTCAAGACTCAAGTTTGCCGTAAACAAATGAGGAAAACAATAAAATTATTCCATTGGAATTGTGTAAAATAGATTGTGTAAAAATCTAAATAGTTCTTGTGTATTTTGCTATACAATTAAAAGCATCATTTATTGAGCATGCAAACATTCATTCAGACCTTTAAAAAAAGTTTGGCTGCAGAGGGTCTGACCCATAAAGACTGCTCTTTGGCTTTAATTATTTTAGATTCAAGGTTTTGTTCCCAAAAGATATTAAGACTACTATTTTTTGTTCATATTTTTTTTCCATATGAGGACATGGACATGCTTAAAAATTCCACCATTACTTTGATATCCCGATAAAGCATGCAAGTCACAAACATGATTTTTACTGAAGGAAAGTTCAGTTCAGTCGCTCAGTCGTGTCCGACTCTTTGCAACCCCATGAACCACAGCACACCAGGCCTCCCTGTCCATCACCAGCTCCTGGAGTTTATCCAGATTCATGTCCATTGAGTTGGTGATGCCATCCAGCCATCTCATCCTCTGTCATCCCCTTCTCCTCCCACCTTCAATCTTTCCCAGAATCAGGGTCTTTTCCAATGAGCCAGCTCTTCGAATCAGGTGGCCAAGTATTAGAGTTTCAGCTTCAACATCAGTCCTTCCAGTGAAGACCCAGGACTGATCTCCTTTAGGATGGACTGGTTGGATCTCCTTGCAGTCCAAGGGACTCTCAAGAGTCTTCTCCAACACCACAGTCCAAAAGCATCAATTCTTTGGCACTCCGCTTTCTTTATAGTCCAACTCTCACATCTATACATGACTACTGGAAAAACCACAGCCTTGACTAGACAGACCTTTGTTGGCAAAGTAATGTCTCTGCTTTTTAATATGCTGTCTAGGTTGGTCATAACTTTCCTTCCAAGGAGTAAGCATCTTTTAATTAACTGATGGGAAAATTATGGCGCTAAAATCTGAAATAAGACTAAAACATATAGGCTTATGATTATAGTCATATAGTATGACTATAGTCATACGGTATCTTTTCTTATTGCAAAAGCACTTGTGTTTCAAGAGACTTTTAAAAATTATGCTTTATGAGGACATCATTTCAAGCTTATGCCATTCTATTGTTCCTTATAAATGAGTGAATTTTATATTTTGGGTAGAGGAAGTAGATATTCAGAGTGAACTTCCTTGCAAATATATTGCTGAGAGAAATGTTAACAAATGAACAGGAACATTACCTGAGTCCCAGAGCTGAGAGGTGAAGAGCTTAGTCCACACCAGTGACAGTCAAAGGCAAGGTACCAGGCAAAATGTGTGAAAGACACATTCTCAGGTCATGGATGCTAATGCCAAAAGAAAAGGTAAAGGAAAAGAAAGCAGTTAAAGAATGATTAGTAGGTGAACTGGCCAGGGCTACCCAGACCTTCTAGTGGATGCCTTTTCATGATCTGGCCTATGAGCTTTGTCAATTAAATACCAAAATGTAAGGGTAGTCTTATCTTATACTACTATACTACTTCCTAGGAGATGCAGGTTCCATCCTTGGTTCAGGAAGATCCCCTTGAGTAGGAATAACAGCCTACTCCAGTATTCTTGCCTGGGAAATCCCATGGACAGAGGAGTCTGGCGGGCTATAGTCCATGGGGCTACAAAGAGTTGGACACGACTGAGAATGCACACACACACACACACACACACACACACACACACACACACACACACTATTAAAGCACATATTTTTCCTTTTAAAATTGGTACCTCATTAAAATAAGAATCTACAGAATTTTCATTCTGATTATATAAACCTGACCAGAGACTATAAAATATCCATTGTGAGCTGATAAATGGGAAAATCAGACTTAAATTCTAGCTCCAAGATTTAAATCAATTTAAAAATTGTTTTTGCCAGACACCCAACACTTTCCTTCTTGCGTGTTCAATTTTGAATCTCTAAGTCTTTGCATACGATGTTGTTTCTGCCTGAAAAACCTTCACTCTCCTCCTCCTCAACCTTCTCCATTCTCTGAGCTCAAGCTCACTTATCACTGCTTCTGGATTCCCAAGTAGAACCCAACATTTCTCTCTCTTGCCCCACGTTAGAAGCTCACCCTGCTGATGGAGAGGTGGGGCTGGGGCAGATCCCAGCGGGAAGACACTGAAGAGGACCAAGTGGTTTCCAGCTTGGCTTCTGAGTAGGAGGGAGACAGTGAAAAGTTCTGACCCACACAGCCCTCAGGATGAGTGGTAGGAAGTAAAAGTAGGTGAAGGCTGAATCTAGAACTTTGATTTTTGAGAGAACCCTACTCTCTTCTCTGCCTACAGGGCTAACTTTGCTCCAGAGGCTGCAGCCATCGCCACACCAATGAAACCAGCTAGTCAACCCAATAGCCTCTGATCCCAGCCAGATGACAAAATCTACAACTATACCCTCATTCCTATTTTTCTGTAACTTGGTAATTATAAGTGACTAGCTTGACTCATAAGAGGTCAAGGAAGATAGAATGAGCATGTTTATTGTGTAGGCAGGAATGGGTTTTTCCAAGTCCATATGCTTTCCTTGTTACACCTTGAGCTGGAGCAACACTCCTTGGGTTTAATGATGTCATCCCTCCACTTTAGTGTTTTTTCAAGCTGGGTCCTGCACAAGGCGTTTTACATACCAGAACACACAAGGCACTTAGGGCAGGTCAATGTCTGGTAGACATCATTGCAGACTTCCATGAAAGTAATACTAGTTCACAGAATTCCCATATATCCTAGACCCAGATCCCCTAAATGTTAATATTTTTAACATTTGATTTCTTTTCCTCCCTCTGCACGCATGCATACATACATACATATATACACATGTGTAAGCATGCACACATACACATTTTTTGGAACCATTTGAAAGTAAGTTGCAGGTTAAGTTGGTACTAAATATTTCAATGTGTTTTCTAAAATGAAATATTTTTTCCCAATTCTTTCATAACCACAGTGTGATAGTCAAGATGAAGCAAGTGACACTGATAGGGTATAAATTACCTAATCATAGGCCTTATGTGGATTTTGCCAACTGATCCGATAATGCTCCTTACAACTGAAGAAATTCTGGATCACATGTTGTAGTCAATGATCATGTCCCTTTGGTCTCCCTTAATCAGGAACAGATCCTTAGTCTTTCAAGACATTGACTTTTTGAAGGTGTACAGGGTAGTTATTTTGTAAAATGTCTCTTGATTTGGGTTTGTCTGGCATTTCATGATTAGACCTAGGCATGAGCTTTGGCAGGGCTACTACAGAGGACTGTGTCCATTTCAGTGCATATCAGCAGGCACATGATGTCAGTTTATCTCAGTACTGGTAATAATAACTTTGATCACTTGGTTAAAGTGGTGTGTGCCTACCTATACACCTACCCACACAGCTTTCCCTTACAAAGAGTACACAACAACTCCAGCCTTGTCTTTTTTAGTTTACATATTGGATGGTTGTCTCATTTTCTTTTGACAGACCAAAGCTCAAAACTAACCAACGAGATCACTCTGACTTGCTGTGTGGCCAACATATCATAGAAATGTAACAGTGAAAGTAGGAAGCCCAGTTAAGGCTGTCGAAATCTTGTGAGAAGCAAATCCCGAGTGGTGAAAAAAATTTTTTTACACTAAAAAACTATATGAATAAATACACCATAAACATAGTCAAAGGAAATTATCTCACAAACAGCCAATTTCATCAGTGATAGAAAGCAAAGGACTCATCTGAAAATATAAACAAAGGATATGAAGAGCATTCTTAGAAAATGTAAGTGACTATTAATCACATAAAGAGGTTGGACCTGCAACTCGAACATTTCTGTTCGAGACAGAAATTTGAGACAACACTATGAGAGCTGTTTTTCACTTATTATTTGCAAACATCAAAATTCTGATCACATGGTTGATTAGGGGTAGTGCTGGTGGAGTGCAAACTGGTATGACTTTAATCAGAACAATTTGACACTATGTAGCAGAAGAAGAACTAAAGAGCCTCTTAATGAAAGTGAAAGAGGAGAGTGAAAAAGTTGGCTTAAAGCTCAACATTCAGAAAACTAAGATCATGGCATCTGGTCCCATCACTTCATGGCAAACAGATGGGGAAACAGTGGGAACAGTGGCTGACTTTTCTTTTTGGGCTCCAAAATCACTGCAGATAGTAATTGCAGCCATGAAATCAAGACACTTACTCCTTGGAAGGAAAGTTATGACCAACCTAGACAGCATTATTAAAAAGCGGACATTACTTTGCCAACAAAGGTCCGTCTAGTCAAGGCTATGGTTTTTCCAGTGGTCATGTATGGATGTGAGAGTTGGACTATAAAGAAAGCTGAGTGCTGAAGAATTGATGCTTTTGAACTGTGGTATTGGAGAAGACTCTTGAGAGTCCCTTGGACTGCAAGAAGATCCAATCAGTCCATCCTAAAGGAGATCAGTCCTGGGTGTTTATTGGTAGGACTGATATTGAAGCTGAAACTCCAATACTTTGGCCACCTGATGCAAAGAGCTGGCTCATTGGAAAAGACCCTGATTCTGGGAAAGATTGAGGGCAGGAGGAGAAGGGGATGACAGAGAATGAGATGGTTGGATGGCATCACTGACTGGATGGACATGGGTTTGGGTAGACTCCGGGAGTTGGTGATGGACAGGGAGGCCTGGCGTGCTGCGGTTCATGGGGTTGCAGAGTTGGACACAACTGAGTGACTGAATTGAACTGAGCATTTTAAAAGTATACCCCTTTGATCCAGCAATCTACTTTCAAGAATTTCTCCTACAGGAAAACGTGAAATGAGCATCGTCCAGGCAATTCACAGCAGGACTGGGTACAGTAGTTTGGAAACAACTTAAGTGTCCCTCAATAGAGGGCTTTTAAGTATAACATATTTATAGGACAGAATCCTTTGCATCTGTTACACAGAATCAAGCCATTCTCTTTGTTATATTGTTCTGTTGAAAGAAAAAAAAAAAACTGTGGAATATCTCTGGAAAGATACAAAGGAATCTAGAAAAGGTGATTGCTTCCCAGGAGAACTGGGGAGAGGGAGGCGGAAAAATCTTGCCTTGAGCTCAATTCTCTTCGGTACTATCTGAATGTCATACTAGGTATGTTTCTCATGAAAAATAAGCAAAAATTTAAAAGGAATTTAAATGTCTGTTGCAGTACACCGTTGCAAGCATCAGTCTTTTAAGAACAGCAGTGGTGGAGCTCATGCATGGATTCAGAGTATATTTTGGAGGAAAGCTGACAATGCCAAAGGTGGGGAGTAGATATTGGCGCTGAGGTAAGTAAGCCGTCAGGATGAATGTCAGGCTCGTGGCTGGTGACAGGTGGAGAGATGAGCCATTTACTTTGCTGGGGAGCAGCTAGGGAGGAACAGGTAGAACGTGTGACAGAACTCAAGGATTCTGCTTTGGATAGGTAAGATTTGAAATGCCTATTAGTCATCCATTCAGAGATGTTATATAGGCAGTTGAAATAGGAGTCATTGTTTAAGAAAGGAGTCTGGAATGGAGGTTATTTAGAAGGCATCAGCATATAAATCAGCACCAATAAATAGAAATATGTAAGCCACACACATAATTTAAAATTTTCTAGCTGTCAGATTAAAAAGTCAAAGCAGGTGAAATTAACTTTAACATTCTATTTGACCCAATATGCATAAATATTATTAATTCAATGTGTAATCAGTATGAAAATTAATGAGATCTTCTTTTTGGTTGCATCTTGAGGCATGTAGGATCTTAGTTCCCCAACCAAGGATCGAACCTGTGTTCCCTGCAGTGGAAGTGTGGAGTCCTAACCACTGGACCGCCAAGGAATTTCCAGAGATATATATTTTTTCATAGTGTTTTGAAATCTGGTGTGTATTTTACACTTATAGCACACCTCAAATAGGACTAGCCACATTTCAAGTGTTAACTTGTCACATGTGGTGATGACTACCTTTTGGACAGTATAGAACAGTGATGATATTTAAAGCTATGTAACTGGAGGAGTGGAGCAGAGTCCAGGACTGGATTCGGGAGCACTTGAACATTTAGAGTTCAGGTAGAAGAGGAGGAGCGGACAAATGAGATAGCAAAGGAGAGACCACTAAACCAGCAGGGAAACAAGGCAAGAGTACGTCAAGGGAGCCATGAAGAAGGGGCTGTCAACTGCATCAACTGATGTTGAGAAGTGGAGTAAGATAGGGAGAGAAGTGACCACTGAGATTGGGAAGACAGCATTGTTAATAATCTTGGCAAGACAGCTTTATTAGGCTGCGGGCTCCTCCTTCGGAGCTGGAGAATGGGAGGTGGAAGGTGGAGTCATCTTGTGCAGACATCTCAAAGGCAACATGTTCCAATCTGATCTCTCTTCTCTGGCATCCTCCCTCATTCTCCTCTCCCTGTATTCTGATCTGTACTGGGGAGAACACGCTAGAAACCTGGGAGAGGTTCTCAAGTCCAGCCTTTCTCTCAGACCTCATAAGCTATTATTCACAAAGTCATCCATTTCACCTGTGAAACACTTCATCTGTTTTCCTTGCCTGCAGACAAGTTGCTTCAGTCCTGTCTGACGCTTTTCGACTCTATGGACTGCAGCCCACCTGCTGCCTCTATCCATGGAATTCTCCAGGGAAGAATATTTAATGGAGTGGTTTGCCAAGCACTCCGCCAGGGGATCTTCCCAACCCAGGGATCGATTTCACGTCCCTTCTGTTTCCTGCAGTGGCAGGCCGGTGCTTTACCACTAGCGCCACCTGGGAAGCCCGTTTCCCTTGCTCCATCCCTATTTCCCCAGGATAAGCCCTCATCACCTCTAATCTTCCTAATATCTAGTAATCCTCATTGTTATTCAACCTCTAGCTTTGTCACCCTCAAGAGTTCTGTCATGAAGCTTGGCACCACCACAGGTCTGGCGTCCTTGCTGCTCTGCTAGAAATTTCTACCTTGCATGACTCCTCATGAAACAAGCTTCTATGTTTCTACTCTGGAGTTCCCTCTCTCGTTCCCAGATCAATTCACTCACACACACACACACACACACACACACACACACACACACACACA
This sequence comes from Muntiacus reevesi, assembly GCF_963930625.1. Lineage (NCBI taxonomy): Eukaryota > Metazoa > Chordata > Mammalia > Artiodactyla > Cervidae > Muntiacus > Muntiacus reevesi. The sequence continues at coordinate 84,437,624 of NC_089256.1, read as the reverse complement.
CTCAGTTGTTTCATACTTGCATCTTTATTATCCATAACGCTCCCCTCACCTCTATTACCCACCCCTTCATAAAGAACCAAGACTGACTCATTCTTAATTCTAGTTCAGGTATGAACTTCAAGGATCTTTAGTACTACTCCACATCTCCTCCGCCGTCACTTTCCCCTACAGCTGGTTAAACGGTACTCTCCGTTTCCCAAACGCCTTTCCCAGGCATTGCGCTAGAATTCAGGGCTCATTCATTCACCACACTGTTCTCTAAGGTATCAGTCAGTCGCTCTCTCCAACTAAACTGTGAACTCTCTGAGGTCCGAGAGCTTGTCACATCCCACTTAGCTTTCCCAGTGCCTGAGACGTAACTTGACACATCATAAGGTGCTCAACCAACTGTGTGTTATTTATTTTTTTTAACTGTGTGTTATTAAGAGCAGCCAAAAAGGCTGCGGAGAGCAACGCTGCGAGGGCGCTGCGCGCGTTCTCGCCTCCTCCGCGCAGGTGGGATCGCGCAGGAGGAGCCTGGCGTCGGGCCGGAGCGGAGGCCCGCACTTTCTCCGGAGGAGCGGCGCGGAGTCGGCAGCCGGAGCAAGGCAGGAAACGAGAGGACAGCGCGGTCGGCAGAGGAAGGGTAGAGGCGCCCCGCCTAGAAACTTCCGGGTGAAAACCTCAGGCAGCCGTTACCCGCGGCGGCCCGCCGGCCCGGCCCACCGAGTGGCCACGCCCACTCACATGAGCGTAGCCCCGCGCGACCTGCCGCGGCGTCACGTGAGCGGCTGCCGTCACGTGAGCACGGCTTGCCCTGGGCTCCGGCAGCGGCTTCCTCCTGGAGTTGCACTAGCTGTCATCTCTCGGTCTCCCGCGGGCTCGATGGAGGAAGAGGAGGAGGAAGCGAGGGCGCTGCTGCCAGGCGGCTCGGACGAGGCGGGCAGAGACAGCCGGGCCACCCCTGCTGCCTCCGGGGCGCTGCAGGCCCTCTGCGACCCCAGTCGCCTAGCGCACCGGCTTGTGGTACTATTCCTGATGTGCTTACTTGGCTTCGGTGAGCCGGCCGGCCTGGTGGGGTGGGACTGGAAATCAAGGAATTCCAGACTGTCTCGGAGTTGCGTTGAGCTCCAAGGTCCTCCCGCCCCCTTTTTCCCCCACCTTCACGACCCCCATTCAGCCCTGTTGCAGGCTATTCAGTGTCCCGAAGGTGGGGGGTCAGGGGACTGAGCTGAGTGACTTTTGTCCCACTCATTTGCTCTTGCAAGAAGTTCCAAAAGCTAGCAATTTGCCTTCTTGGGCTTTAGATATGAGAGAATCCCTAGATGTCAAGGTTCCTCTCATGACACTTTGTTTAGAGGGAATTGAGAAAGATGTAATCCCCTCCTCCAAAGAAGCCTCCAAATATACTTTAAAGTATTTAAAGAATATTTAAATTTTTTTGATTGAGGTATTCGTTGGCAGTCGTTTATGTTTCTCTTCCTCTTTGGTAAAACGTATGAGTGTGTCTTGTTGATTGCTTCAGTGGGTAGATGTATTCTTGTACTCCTCCGCTCTGCTAATGTGAAGCAATCATACTGGACTGGACTTGTGCTGTTTGGTTTCTGTTACGAAATTTGGTGACTGAAAGCAGTTTCTGGAGATAATTTTTTAAAAATATCTGCTTATTATGTCCCAGCAACTAATTTTTTCCAGTAACATTCTATGTCAGTATCAGCTTGGTGTGAAAGTAATAATGTATTTTTCGCGGACTCGCTGGATTGGTGTAATCAACAGGTTTATGGTGGATACCTTTATCTACTGCTGGAATATATAAGTAGGCATGGAGGCTGCTTTGGGCTTTAGTTTCTTTGCATCTCTTTTTGTTCCCTCTCTTCTCACTTTGTGGAAAGATGGTGCCCATTCATTAACTTTGAAGCCTGACATTGATATTCCTTACAGCCATTAAAGCAGGATTCATAAAGTTCTGAGTTTAGGAACAAAAAATCAAGAACAACACAAGACACTTAAAATTGCCCCTACTTTAACAATTTATTTTTAGTGATTTTTATGTTTACCTTTAGTGGGTTTCAGAAGCCAGAGTCATAACTTTTCTAATGACAATTTTATTTCTTTTGAACTGGTGGCTTCTCATGTATACTTCTAGACAGAGTTAGTGGAGAAACAGAGGCAACATTATCTCGTGGCCTATCAAAACTCTGTCGATTTTATTACTGTAAAAAGTCTGACCTCTCTCCACTTCTTTCTTTCTGACCCTCCAGAAGATGTTACTATGTTTTAATTTAACCTTTTAGAACTCTATTTTATTTTTCTTCATTCCTGGCTGTGTATTTCCTGAGTTATTTGATCTTGGATATACTGTTTGTGGAATTAGAATTCTTATTTTGAAAACAGATCTAGTCAGAGTAGTTAAACTCCATTCCTGTGTGCTCAAGTGGTGGCTTTAGGTAACATTACTAGGAAACTGCTGAGGATGTTTTTGACATTTTTCATGTGTGTGTGTGTGTGTGTGTGTGTCGGTAGCTTTAAGGAAAATATAGCTGTTTCATGAAGATGCTAATAAAACAATAGACATAGGAAACAGGATGAAAGTAAGGTGGAAAACAACTTCCCTAGGGCTCATCTGGTAAAGAATCCGCCTGCAATGTGGGAGACCTGGGTTTGATCCCTGGGTTGGGAAGATCCGCTGTAGAAGGGAATGGCAACCCACTCCCAACATTCTGGCCTGGAGAACTCCATGGGCTGTGTAGTCCATGGGGTGGCAAAGAGTCAGACACAGCTGAGCGACTTTCATTTTCAAGGTGGAAAAACAGTTGTTGATTAACTTCTTAATCCAGGTTCCCAGTATTTGCTGTGTTTGCTGGCTGCTACTGAGGCTAAGTCACTTCAGTCGTGTCCGACTGTGTGCGACCCCATAGACGGCAGCCCGTCGGGCTTCCCCGTCCCTGGGATTCTCCAGGCGAGAACACTGGAGTGGGTTGCCATTTCCTTCTCCAATGCATGAAAGTGAAAAGTGAAAGTGAAGTTGCTCAGTCATGTCCGACTCTTAGTGACCCCGTGGACCGCAGCCTACCAGGCTCCTCGGTCCATGGGATTTTCCAGGCAAGAGTACTGGAGTGGGGTGCCATTGCCTCCTCTGGTATGCAGGTTAATAATTTGTAAATAACTTGGTATGTTTTCTCTGGGTTATTTGGCTGCAACTTAGAAAGTCTTAATGGACAAGAAAGCAGTCCAAAAGAGTTTCCAGTGTCTGTCTTTTTTTTTTTTTTTTTTTTTTTTGAGTTTCCAGTTTCCTTTAGTCCCTAGTATAAGCATTGCAAATCACCATTGGAGTAGTAATTGCAACTTGAAACTTTTATATGGAAAGTATTACTAAAAAGAAATTTGCTTTTCCATTTTCTAGGCAGCTACTTTTGCTATGATAATCCTGCTGCCCTTCAGATTCAAGTTAAACGGGTAAGTTGACTTTTCAACTGTGTTTCTTTTGTTGGCTCTGGAGCAGATACATTGCTGAAGCATCAACTCTCAGATTGCATGGTCCGAAACATTGTCTAATGAATCCATTTGAACATCTGTTGTCACCAAATCTGTGAGGGCAAGGAGTATTCTTGACTTGGAATGAGTGGCCACAGAGAATTCATTTATGGCACTTATGACTTGATATTGTTTCATACCTTAGATAAATAACTACTATTTCCACAGTGCAACCCAGAAGGTATTGTGAATTTTTGTTGGCATTTCTCTCTCCCACTGTGTAATCATCAGAATGACAGATGATTTGGTAGGAGAGTATTTTGCTTTCTTAAATATGTTAATTGTTATTTCATTTTTAAAATGTGGATACTGATGGCAGAGGATTGTCCATGTCAGTATTTTTGATATTTACAGTTTCCTATGTATTTAGATTTTTTTTTTCCCTTTGTAAGTTTTTTTTTTTTTTTTTATCTTTGGATAGGAGGAAATACACAGATTGGCCCTTCACATTCTAAAATGAATGAGAAAGACCAAGAATAAGTGAGGTAGGAGGAAAGGACATGCTAAAGATTGTCCTTTTTCATGTGGGTGAAGCCCCACGCAGGTAATACACAGGGAATGGAAGTGCAGAAGACACAGGCAGAGGTAGGCAGAAGTGATCCCCCTAGTGCAAGAGCTGATGGATGCTGAACTCCATGAAGCCTCGGAAATGGCTGCAGACTCAAGAAGTTCCCAGGTGTGACCATTTTTCTGGAGGTAGAGGCCAAAGCTGATAGTGACAGTAAATGATTAAGAAATGCCTCCACTACCAGAAAGAATGTTTTGATTGTCAGTTGCTACACTTTAACTGCTTTGAAAAAAATCGTCTTGTTTTCTTCCCATGTAGGATATGCAGGTGAATACCACGAGGTTCATGCTGCTGTATGCCTGGTATTCTTGGCCCAACGTAGTTCTGTGTTTCTTTGGTGGCTTTTTGATAGACCGAGTATTTGGAATACGGTAAGCTTGGGGAAAATCTCACTTACTGGTAAATATGATTATTAAGAAAGCACAAGACTAGATTAAGTATTTCTAGAAAGAACTGAGTAAACTTGTGTATTGAGTGTGTTAACCTGCATTTGTGTGTGTGTGTGATTTTGGTTTTTGAAACTTGGTTGGTATTTCAGTTAAATGCTGGTAATGGTGTATGGAAACTCAGTTATCTAAAGGTAAATTATGCCCTCACTTGGAATCAGCAAGCCAGGTTCTGATTTCTGTTGCTGCCACTTTCTCAGCTTCTTAGTTCTTCTGATCTGTTCCTAGCTTCCTGAGCCTCAGTTTCCTCACTGGTAAAATATGGATAGTATTTCCTGCCTTGCACGGTGGTTATAAGGATTGAGGGAGGTGGATGCACAGTATTTGGCATGTATTTACTGTTTACCTCTCCCAGCCCCAGTGAGATTTTCTCTTCTGCCTTTCTTTAGGCATTAAACTTTCTGTGACCACTCCAGTTAGATGCTGAGGAAGGCCTCACATTATTAGCTCTGTCAGTTTTCATCCTGAGGATGATGTGCTGTTCATGGAGACTTTAGGATGGATGTAGTCTGGAGCATTTTCAGAAGGCAGAGGGCAAAATAAAATGGCCATGTGCTTTCCAGCCATGTGTGCTGAAAAAGAATTGAAGAAACTATATGTGTTTAAGCTTGGGGACTAACTTAAACACTTTGATGAGTGTATAAGGAGGACTTTCATTTGGTTGGTCTAAAGGGGTAGAATTCACTTGAACTTGAAGGAAACAGATGCCATTTATATGTGATGAAGATTTTGCTTGATCATGAGTTGTTTTGGGAAAACTTTCAGTAGACTGTGGTATGACCATTGCACAAGGATTTTTGGAGGGACTGGGATTTCAGAAGGATGGTTTACTCATATAATCTTTAATGACTCTCCTAATACTGGTATTTTATTACTCTTGGGAAACATTAATGAGCTATTCAGAGTGTGGAATGTTAGAGTAAGCAGATTTATATCATTTCTCATGGTCCCTGTTTTTCCTTTTAAAAATAGCTTTTGGTTATACAGAATTAGCTGAGAAGGCAATGGCAACCCACTTCAGTACTCTTGCCTGGAAAATCCCATAGACGATGGAGCCTGGTGGGCTGCCGTCTATGGGGTCGCACAGAGTCGGACACGACTGAAGCGACTTAGCAGCAGCAGCATACAGAATTAAGACCACTTAAAATTATTTAATAGAATTCCTTGGAATCAACCCTAAACTCAATAAAAATTTGTGAGGAATGTCCATTTTTAAATGGGAACCCTGGGAACTTCTTGAAGATTATTTAACAAGTTTTGTTGAAGAGATGATAATGGCTTAAACAGACATGCCCTTACCAAAGCCTCTGGAATCCCTTTGGGATTAGAGACCTCTATGGATTAGCATTCAGCCTTGGAAAGCTGCTGATTTCAGAGGCCAACCAGAACCTCATTTTTCTTCCTTTGGAGGGAATGCAGAGGAGTCCAAGAAATCCAAAGTGAATTATTACTGAAGGATTTGGTGATAAACTCTTAATTCACTTTCTTTCTCTTTTTCTAACAGATGGGGCACCATTATTTTTAGTTGTTTTGTTTGCATTGGGCAGGTAAGACAAATTGTTCCCTGATTCACTGTGGACGCTGTCTCTTGAATACTTGTCTACTTCCATCAGCACGGATGTATTTGGTGAAAGCCTAACTTAATTAAGCAGAGTTCACAAATGCCCATGTGACATAATGCACAGTCCATTTTAAGCTTCAAGACAGATGAACACTGATACTTAAATTTCACAGATTTACTAAGAGGAAACACTAAAATCATTGTAGAAGTTGTGTTTCATCATATGTTACTTATTTTGGATTCCTTGAATTTTAATTTTCTTTTTCATTGATCCTACATTATATTCCATGTTATAGGTGGTTTTTGCCCTGGGTGGAATATTTAATGCTTTTTGGCTGATGGAATTGGGAAGGTTTGTGTTTGGGTAAGTTATGCATAATTTCATTTGTCTTAACATATTACTGTTTGGGGGGCTTCCCAGGGGGCTCAGTGGTAAAGAAAGAATCTACCTGCAGTGTAGGAGAATTGCAGGAGATATGGGTTTGGTCCCTGGGTGGGGATGATCCTCTGGAGGAGGAAATGGCAACCCACTCCAGTATTCTTGCCTGGAAAATTGCATGGGCAGAGGAGCCTGGTGGGTTGTAGTCCATGGAGCAAAGTGTTGGACACAACTGAGCGACTTAGCACATGCACACGTTGCTGTTTTAGTGTTCATTTATCAATTTATTAAAGATTTGCCAAAATATGTTATTGTGTCTTCTGGAGAATTACTTCAAATTCTTGAAATCTATCTCTCTCTTTTTCTCTCTCTCTTTCTATATGTGTGTGTGTCTGTGTGTCTGTGTGTGTATATACACACACAACTGCTCAATTGTTGTCTTAATTTTCCTTTACAGTAAGCAAGAATTTTGAGTGGTGACAGTTAACTCTGTATAGGCTTTGAATATTAAATAGTTTTCCAGAGATGATGTTTTTCTTAGGTGTTTTGCTTTTCTGTTGTGTTGAAGACTGTGATTTAAACATCATGTGGAAAAGTGTAGACCATCAATTTCTAGCTTGGTGATTAATGTACATTTTGCTGTTTCTTGATGGATAATGTGTAGGTCCTTTTGAATCATGTTGAAAAGACTTTAATGAGCAGATTACTAAAAGACCAATAGCTCTTAATGAATTTCAGTGTCTGTTCTGTAAGCTCATTCTCAATTCAGCCTTGGGCTTCCTGCCTGGAGGGATGCAGACAACCTAACTTATGCTTTTTACAGGTACCAGGGACCTGTAGCCATAGGTGACACATTCCCAAAAGTGGTCTAAGTGAGGGAGAAGGGAAAAACGGTTTATTAAAATGTGAAAGGGACTCAGAGGTAGATGTGTGATCAGAAATGGCCATCCATATAGGATTTGGATTCGTAGAAGCGGGGAAATATTTTTAGATGAGGACAGTGGTGAGGAGGACTCAGTGTTTGAATGCAGAGAAGAGGAATCTCTTACCTGAAGGTCAATATTTAGAACCTGCAGAAGGAAAATTAAAATCTGGAAAGTAGGAGAATGTCAAATATGGAAGATACTGGCCTAAAAAGTGTGAATCTGTGTGTTTTCACAAAGTATGGACCACTCTTCCCGGATGAGCACTTTATACAGCGTAGATGGTGATGTGGTAGCTCAAACTCCTTTTATTGCCAGGCAGGGTTGTCATCGCAGTATGTTAAATTACCTGTACTAAGCAGTGTAAAACTATGAATGCAGGTTTGTGTGCCTGATGCCCAGTGAGGTACAGTGAAATGTAGGCGTTTAGAGCAGAGAAAGGTATACTGCAGGGCTATGCAAGGAGACGAGGTGGCTCATGCCCTCAAAAGCTTCATGCTCCTGGAAGGGTTTTGGCAAAGCATTTTGAAAGACAGACGAAGCGGGGATGTCTCAGGGTACCTGATCAGCTCGTGTGCAATGCTGTTACTGGCTGATGATGGGCGGTGATGACGGGAGGCAGTAGGGTGGTGTCACAGGGGTTAGCTGTGTCAGTCCTTCGGCTCCCGGACTTAAGCTCCCGGGCTGTGTGCTCCTGGTCATCGCGTACTTCCTTTTGGTGGGAGCAGTTTTCACATCTGCAACACAACTCAGGAAATTCGTACCAAATACTATTATCTGTGTCCTTCAGAGAGGAGCTGCAGCAGAGGATACGGGCACAGGCCTGTCCCAGGAAGGCCCCATAGATCTACTTGGTTACAAAACAACCCGTCCAGGGTGGACTTCGTGGGTAGAAGTCTGGACTGCGTACAGTGTGGACGGTGTGTCTGCACCTGATGTCTGGACCTGGCCTGGGGTGACCCGAGGGCTGGCTCTGCCGACTGGAGGACCTGCTGTGGCCCTCTGTGTGGCTTGGCTTTCTCATAGTGTGGGGGGCTCAGGGTAGCTGGACGCCTTACACAGTGGCTCAGGGTTCTAAGTGTGAGCGTTTGAGTGAAAAGGCAGATACCCCCTTTTATATCCCAGCCCCACCTCCACCACCTTCTACTCGTTGAAGCAATCACAAGCCCATCTAGATTCAGAGGAGGGGCGTAAACACTACCTCTTGATGGGAGGAGTGTCAAAATTTTACACCTGCTGCCTTGCTAACTATGACATTTCTTTTAAAAACTGTGACTTTTCTTTCCTTATTTTAGGATTGGTGGGGAGTCCTTAGCAGTTGCCCAGAATACATATGCTGTAAGCTGGTTTAAAGGCAAAGAGTTAAACTTGGTGTTTGGACTCCAACTTAGCATGGCAAGAATTGTAAGTATGACAGATAACAAAGCCAAATACGAGGCAAAAGATTGACTCTTGTAACTGTGTCTTAAAGATTACAGGATGAAATATATTTGTGTACAAGTTGTTTTGGTTTTTCATATATTTTTCTAGACCGTAATGTACCATTTACCTTTAAGTGAAGGCATTTCTAATCTTATTTCACCCAAGAGGAAGCAGTTTCAAATGCTAATTGAGCATTCGATAGTTTAGAGGTTCTGAGCATTGGGACAGATGGATCACAGAGGTTTTATTCTCTAACTTCTTTACCCATTTTCAGCATTACTGCGGTGAAAGTCTTTATGTATGGTCATCCAGGCTCTGCTTGCACATTTCTAGTGATAAGAAGGTCTCATTCATCTACTACAGTTAACTTTTTGTTTTTTAAACAAATTCTCAAAGTCATGTCACTTTATAAAAAGCATCCAAATACATTATTTTATTATTATTTGTTTATTTGGCTGCTCTGGGTCTTAGTTGTGGCCCATGGGTTCTTTACTTGCAGCACGTGAACTCTAAGTTGCAGCACGTGGATCTTAGTTCCCCAGCCAGGGATTGAACCTGGGTCCCCTGCATTGGGAGCATGGAATCTTAGCCACTGGACTACCAGGGAAGTCCCAACTGCAATTAACTTAGTGAAGCTCAGTCTCCCATAGAGACAAGATCTGCCTGCACAAGTAGCTTTTACTGATTGTTGGACTTTTGCCTTCTAGTGAGTGTTTATTTTCTCTGTCAGGCACTAGCATTTTGCCTACATAGACAGATCTGAAGGTCTTGGTCAGACATACTCATTTCCTGTGCTTGTCTAAACCATGTGGCCTGGGTTTCAGTTCCATGACTGTGGTGCTCCTGCCTCTCTGGACTTCACTGTGGGTGGTCATGCTCCTTCCAGCATTTGGAACCTGGAAATGATCACGGTGTTTCATGATAGGCGGTCTGGTAGAAGGGTACCCAGGAGAGCTACATTATGTTGTTATAAACTCAACCTGGAAGGTGTTTTGGCCATCCCAAATCCTGTTAGGTTTTTTTCTCATGAACTCTTTATGAATGGAGGTTTTTAAAAAGATTCTTGCCATTAAAAGTCAAGATTTAAAAAAAAAAAAAAAGTCAAGATTTTAAAGACTGTAAAATGGCATGAAAATCCTTGGAACATAGTCTTAGGGAAGAAATCCAGTACAAAAAAATGCAGTACAAATGAAATATTTTTAATGTAATGCTTCATCTTATGAAATATATTACACATATGTGTGTTGTATATATATAAAACATTTCTAATTTTTGTACACGTGAGCTTTTTCTAGTTTTGCAGTATTATAAATATAGCTGTTGTGCAGTGACACTCCAAAACTTGTCTGTATCTCTGATTGTTTCCTGAGGCTAGATTGCTCGGAATGGAATTATTACTGAGTCAGAGGGTTTGTTTGGGTTTCTTAGAACTGTTGAGACATATTTCCACCTTATCTTTTCAGAGATGTTTCTATCTCTGTCTTTGGGATATGGGAGGATCCTTCTTACTGTAGCTTTGATAGTGCAGGCTATTATTTTTTAAAAGTCATTTTGTCAGTTGGATAGGAAACAGCCAAGTAGTACTTTAATTTTTTACCTTTGATAACTAGTGTCGTTTTCCACGTTCTCTAAATTTTATCCACAGAGACATTCTGGCTGCTTCATAATGTATCTTGTGCAAATCAAGACTTGTCTATAGCAGTTGGTGGATCTCATCATCCAGTAACTCCTAGAAGAAGGGAATAGGAGCAGTTGAGCAAGGCTCATTCTCAGTGATGCCACTGTGGTTACTAGTGATCTTCAGGTTCTTTTCTTTGTGGTCACAAACTAGTTAATAATCCATTCACCTTCATCTAGAGGAGCCCTGAGTTTCTCAAAAGGTGTCTCAGGGGCCTCTGTGATGCAGGGCTTATCGGATGGTAAGGGGCCTGAGCTGGACGTGGAGTGAAGCAGATCTCAGGCAGCCTCCTCTGCAGTAGCCAGGGTGGCTTGGCTCTAGTCCGGATGGTGTATTTAGGGTCCCTGTGAGACGCGTGAGACCAGCGGAGCCCATCAGAGCTGCTGGGGTAGATGGAGGTTCAGTCTCTTTTTGTGTTTTTTATGTCTCTGCACTTACTCAGAAGGATCGTGGAGGTTCCGGCTTTACCTCATCATGATTTTTCTGTTGGCTGAGTTGGGAGCTTGTCTGATTTTACATACTTGGGCTATTACCATTACCCTTCAGGCAGTGGACTTCTCACTTCTGCTGTTTTTCATGCCTTGCCTGGGGGTTGCAAGTCCAGCAGCCTTTTGGTTCTTCTTTGTTACTTTTAAAATTTCCTTATTTCGAGAAATATTTATTGAGTACTTGCTAAGCCAGGTCACGTTAGGCATTTTTAGATTTAAAGGGTTATTAAGACAACATGTCTTTGAGAGGCTTGTGTTTTCGATGATATTGAGGGAAGTTTCTGGTAGCTCTTCATTTATACCTTAATGCTCATCTGAGTAGTGCTGGCTACTGTTTTGTGAGAAATGGCCATTTGTGCCCTTTACCGTGAGAATCTGGTTGAGGACCCATTCGTTTCTTAGTCTCCAGTGTCTGATCTCAGCAGTAGTGTTTAGAACACTTCCTTGATTTCTTCTCTTGGCTTCAAGGACCCTACAGCCTCATCGTTTTCTTCTTGCTTCCTCTTCTGCTATGTCCATCTCAGTCTTCTCAACCTGTAATGTGGGCTGGGTCATTGGACACCTTCTCATTTCTTTTGACACTCACTTCCTTGGTAATCTTATCTGGTTTTGAAGTTTTAAATAGCACACCTTTGCTCCTGAAGTTGTATTGTCCAGGCCTCTCCTTTGAATTCCATCCCTCATGTGTAGCTTTCTCACTGACATTTCCATGTGGATGTCTCGTAGGCATATCAAACTCAACACAGCCAGAGCCCAGCTCTTGCTGTTCCACCTCCCATCACCCAAACCAGCTCATGCTAAAGGTTTCTCCTTTTCAGTTGTGAGCAGTTCTTTTCTTCCAGTTTCTCAGGAAAAAACTGATGTCACTGGGAACCACTCCCTACCACTCGCTCAACTCTCCGCCTGTTTTCCAGTAGCGAATCCCGTCAGTTTTACCATCAGAGGGTATCTGCAATCTGATCGCTTCTCACTGTGTCCTCTCCCAGTCTCCCCAGTCCAAGACCGTCATCTCTCTTCTTCATTATGGCAGCAGCCCCCAGCCAACGTCCTGGCTCCTGTGTCATCCTCACTTGTAGGGGGTTTTGAGTATAGCCGCCAGAGTGAGTTTGCTAAAATGTAGGGATTGTACCAGTTCTCTACTTAGGATCCCAGTGGCTTCCGGTCTCATACAGGAAAAGCCAGAAGTTCTTGGATTACCAGTAGCCTGCCTTCCCCCCAGTTCCTCCCTGAGGACCTCATCTCTTCCTGTCTCTCCTTCGCCGACACTGCTCTAGACTCTGTGCCCCTGGCCTTGAGCACGCCGGGTGGCCTCCCTCTCGGGGCCACGGCACTGACTGTCTCCGATCTGGAGTGCTGCGCTTTCCCCGGGGCGGCCCCACGGCTTCCTTCAAGTTCTCAATCCACAGTCACATTCTCAGCAAGGCGTCCACCCCTTTCTACTCTCCTTCCATGCTTTATTTTTTCCTTATTTTTGAAGGAAACATGTATTGCTATTTGATATGGGCTTCCCAGGTAGCTCGGTGGTAAAGAATCAGTCGGCGTTGCAAGAGACTTGTAGGAGACTCGGGTTCAATCCCTGGGCCGGGAAGATCCGCTGGCAAAGGAAATGGCAGCCCACTGCAGTAAGCTTGCCTGGGAAATCCCATGGACGGAGGAGCCTGGCAGGCTGCAGTCCCTGGGGCCACAGAGACTCAGACACGACAGCTCGCCACGCCAAGGACAATCAGAGGATGAATTTTTTCCCAGATGTCACTATCAGAAAAAGCTGTGCTTTTTCTGAGCCAGAGTTTGTTATTGTCTTGGGTACCCTGTAAATTCTGTAACTTGTGTTTTATTTTTGTTTGGGCTACTAGGAAGTTCTAGATGTACGGTGCTGTTCTGAATACTAGCATTTTCTATAAATTGCCAGTTTTGTGTAGTAATCTTAGCTGTGGCTTTATCTTAGGTTGTTATTTTTCCTTGTAGTGTTTTTTTTTTAAATTATCTGTTGTTTAATGATCCCTATTATACCTATTTCTCTAAGCTACTCACATCTTTTTTTTTTTTTTTCAAGCAGGACAGATACAAATGAAAATGATGATGGTTTTTTGTCTTCCAGGGAAGCACAGTAAACATGAACCTCATGGGATGGCTGTATTCTAAGGTTGAAGCTTCACTGGGTTCTGCTGGTCACACAACCCTTGGGGTCACACTTATGATCGGTTAGTCAATCCTGAAGTCCCGTTTTTGGTCTCTTCTGAAAGCTGCTTACGCAAAGTGGTGTGACAGAGAGGGGAACCCCGGTTAGACCACTTGGTTATAGTTGTGCCTGCACAATTCACGAGTTCTTGGACCTAATTAGACACAGTGAACACAGTAGCATCGTTCATCCCACTTGTGTTTTTATTTCCACTTTCTTAAAATCAGGATCTTGTCCCATGGGTGCTTCAGTGTTGTTGCAATGAGCAAATGAGAGTATATGTGAGATCTGAAAATAGTCGGGGGGTTTATACCTCCCTGTAAGGTGGTCATTAATAGTCTGTAGCAAAAGGGAGAATTGTTCCCTTCAATCAAAGTCAGTCTGCTTATGAAACTTCGATTTTGTAGATGTCAGAGGTGATAGGATGTGATTAGAAACCTAGCAGGTTGGGAGCCCAGAGTCTGGATTCTGGTCCTGACTCATCTTGGACAAGGAAGTTAACCTCCACGTCTTAGTTTTCTGTAAAAGTGTGGCTGTGTGACTCAGCCACATAGATCACTTCTGGCCCCAAGTGCTGGTGGCTAAGGCTCGGTCGTGCTGGCTGCCAGCTGGTCAGTGAGAAGCGGATGAGACGCTCTTGACTCATCAGCTGTGCTTCTCTGTGCGGTAAATTTGTCTAACTGAGCCCCGTGGGGTGTGGAGGACTGCTTGCAGAGCCCTGGGGAGACTTGTGGGTGGCGAGCTGCAGGCTCTGTGCCATCTTTTATTCCATACAGTTCCTTGGTACAGGATGGTGAAGGGACTGCTGTGTCCACAGACTCTTTGCAACCCACGGACTGTAGCCCCCGCCAGGCTCCTCTGTCCATGGGGATTCTCCAGGCAAGAATGCTGGAATGGGTTGCTCTATCCTCCTCCAGGGGATCTTCCTGACCCAGGGATTGAATCCAGCTCTCCCTCATTGCAGGCAGATTCTTTATGACCTGAGCCACCAGGGAAGCCCAAGAATACTGGAGTGGTCAGCCTATCCCTTTTCCAGGGGATCTTCCCAACCCAGGAACTGGGGTATAGTGAGAGGTAATGCTAGACAGGCAGCTTGTTTCTAGAGACCGCTCCTCTCTTCACCTCCCTCTCAAATTCTTTGCCTCTCAAAAGCTTTTTCTTACTTCCAAATGCTCTTCAGTATTCTTTCTAGTTCCCTCCATGATGGAGAATTCGAGAATAAATTTGAAAGAATTTTAGAGCCAGGAAAGATCTGTGCCATCAAGTCAAAGCTGCTTATTTTACAGATGGGAAAATTGAAGCCCAGAGAGGTTAAATTCCTTGCCCAAGATCAATCAGCTGGTTAGTGCCAGAAGCAGAACCCACGTCTCCTGACTCTGCAGTCTTTCGTATTATGTCGTATTGCATCAGCAAATTAAAGATTCATTAGCTTTACTAAACTTCTTTTTATTAAAATCTTGAGGAGCGTAAACTCTCTTCACTCTCTGTTCTGATTCACTTTAATGATATGAGTCAGCCTCGGTGAGTAATGCTAACTGCACGGAGGAGAGAGTGAGAGGGCTGTGCTGTGGGAGGGCTGGTGCCCTTGGCCTGCCAAGGGGCGGGGGTTAGACTTGGGAAGGAGTCAGAAGGAACAGGAGCTGATCACAGGTCAGACTTTGCTTTTGCAAATCTATCCTATTCCCCTGCCCCGGTATCCATCCATAATGGGAGCTTAGGCTGAATTAAGAAATTCGGACTAATTTGCTAGCTGGTCATCGGCTTTCTTTAATCTGTATTCTGATTATAAGACTAGACTAGTGTGTTTTAGCCTTTTCCTTCTAGTCTCCAACCTTCTACTGGGAAATAATTAATATACAGTAATAGCAACTGTTATGTGTTGAGTGCTTCCCATTTGCACTTCCTTTCCTTCTGTCCTGGTTTAGTAATTGTAGTTTTTTTCATATATGCATCCAGATGCCATCCCTTTCCATGGCTAAGTTTTCTGCTGTTAATATAAAGTGCTGCCTTTTAGGAACCTTCAGCTTGGTTCTCTAAAAAAATCTCTCTCTCTCTTACATTATAGGGGGTATAACATGTATTCTTTCACTTGTCTGTGCCTTGGCTCTTGCTTACTTGGATCAGAGAGCAGAACGAATCCTTCATAAAGAACAAGGAAAAACAGGTTAGTCTGAATGCAAGAAAACTTAGGCTTTTGGGAATTATGGCCTTTTTGAGATAATTTACAATGAGGTAAGTTCTTAATAGTAATGTTGTAAACCCAGTGAGGCTTAATAATACATGTTTATTAAATCTTTTTCTTCCACTTACACTTTTTAAAAAGTTATATCAATGTATAGTCGATTTAAATCTTTTATTTCCAAATCTATTTCCACTTGTCTAAAGTTTTGGATACATTTTTTTCCCCTGTAAGTGGTTTTGGCAGAATTTACCTTCTTGATTGTACTTTGTATATTTGCAAAATGATAAGTGTTCCTGGAGGAGAGGAAGAAGATAGATACTAATCTAGATTTTACATTTTTCTATTGTCTTTTAAAATTATCCCCAAAGCTGTATTCTAGTAATTTACTGAGAAAAGTTTTTTTTTTTTAACTGAATTGCAAAAGTTAATCAGGTGATAAAAAGAATCCTGACTTAGAAATGCAGAGTTGCACTGACAGCATTACTCCTTTCTCCTCTCAGGTGAAGTGATCAAGTTAACTGACGTGAAGGACTTCTCCTTGCCCCTGTGGCTTATATTTATCATCTGTGTCTGCTATTATGTTGCTATTTTCCCTTTCATTGGACTTGGAAAGTGAGTAATTTCTAGCCTTCCATTTTTGTTGGCTAAATTATAATGAGAATTTAATCATATAAGTGTAAATTTTTAAGCTGTAAATTTTGCTTCTCTGGTTGTTAGTATGTTCATAGAAATTGTTTTACCTCCTGGGATATGACTGTTTTTCTTAGCTTGAGGTTTGTTTGCTCAGTCACTCACCTGTGTCTGACTCTTGCGACCCCATGGACTGTAGTCTGCCAGGCTCCTCTGACAGTGGGATTCTCCAGGCAAGAATCCTGGAGTGGGTTGCCATGCCCTCCTCCAGGGGATCGTCCTGACCCAGGGATAAAACCCACTTTTCTTGCATCTCCTGCATTGACAGGCAGATTCTTTACTACTGAGCCACCCAGGAAGCTGTAGCTTAAGATTTAGTATTGGTTTAATACTTGGATCAGGTTTTTGAGGAAATACCTAATTACAGTTTTTGATTCATAATACTGATTTATTTCAGTGCTTGATTTTGGATTTGGATTCTTTGTTTCCTGTTTATTGTTTTGTTAGGAAGTCTCTTACTGAGAAAGGAGACAGTGTGTTAGCTCATAGTGACAAGGCCCATCTCCATTTGTTAGGACTGCAGTTCTAGCAGACTCAAATTCAGGGTTTAAATCAAATTCTTCGCTTTATCTCCTGCCTCCTTTGTGTTTTTGTAGGCACCTACTTAAACAGAGTGGGCTTCCCTTGTGGCTCAGTTGGTAAAGAATCTGCCTGCAATCCAGGAGACCTGGGTTCAATCCCTGGGTTGGGAAGATCCCCTGGAGAAGGGAAAGGCTACCCACTCCAGTATTCTGGCCTGGAGAGTTCCGTGGACTGTATAGTCCCTGGGGTTGCAAAGAGTCAGACACGACTGAGCGACTTTCACTGTCACTTAAACAGAGCAGTGTGTGTGTTTGTGGAGGAGCATCTTTGTAATTACAACCCTTAAATTCAGTCTTTCATTCTACGGTTTGAGAGAGGAGCCTTTTACATTATTTATCAAAGGACTCATCAAGTATTGCTTTTAAGGAAAAGAAGCCATCTTGATTTCATATAGTAATACATTTGGGTTTCTGAAAATTTGTGTGTATTGTTTTCTATATACATAAAAGAGGAAAAATTAGGCATCAGTGTATTTTATTTAGTTGCTGAAGTACTTACATAAATACTAAAGCTTTAGCCAGTTGCTCGAAGATGAATATCAAATAAGATGGGAAAACAGTTTAGAAAGAAGGAGAAGTTGACTATTTTATTCAGTATTATTTTGCTTTTATTTTTACAAAAACAGAATAGTTCTAAATGGTTTATATTTTTTTCCCCTCTCTCTCTTTATTTTAGAGTTTTCTTTACAGAGAAATTTGGATTTTCCTCCCAGGCAGCCAGTGCTATTAACAGGTATTCCATTAATTCTGTAAATGCTTACTGTATGCTCAATGTGGGTCTTTCATTATAACCCTGTGTTAGAGCCAGAAAAGACTTAGTGAGCTAACGTCTACAGTGTGAAACCAAGTCTGTCTTGGGTCTTGATCCTGAACATGGCCATCTTTGCATTAATGGAAAACCAGCGAAGTCTTGGATCACTTTTATCTCTTTATATTTCTATTTACTGATGACCATTTTAGAAGAATGTTAAATGAGCTAGGAATTTTAGAATTAAGGACTTTGGGATTTTTTTTTTTTTTGCTGTGATGTCTTTGATTAAGTATCTTTTGTATTTTCTGGGCAGTATCGTATATGTAATATCAGCTCCCATGTCCCCAGTATTTGGGCTTCTGGTGGATAAAACAGGAAAGAACATCATCTGGGTTTTGTGCGCAGTGGTGACCACGCTTGCTTCCCACATCATGCTGGCCTTCACGCTGTGGAACCCCTGGATTGCTATGGTAATGTGGCTGCTGACGCTGAGGGGCCCGGGGGGCTCTGCAGCCTGTGCCAGGAGCCGCGCTCGGCTCTTCTGATCGCACTGCCGCTGATAGTGGGGAAAACGGTGACTTGAGTTCAGTTTCCACAGGATAACTATTTTTAAAGTATATAAATAATAGTCATTAATACATAAAGTCTTTTTGATTTCATTTGGCTGCGTAATACTCTCAATGCTAATGGAGAGTTTGAAATAAAATAGTCATATAAAAGCCAAAATGCCTATTAGTTCCCTGTATTTTTCATTAAGAGAAGTCATTCCGTCATCTAGCCCAGTATCCGTGATTTTACACTTTGTGTCTCTGACTCTTAATAGGTCAAAGAGTCATGATGAATTCATCAGGTTTTTGTTACTGTTCATCAGAAATGTCATTTTTTAAGGCCACAGGCTGAAGTGCTGTATTTCTTACCTGTTAATAAAAGAATATTGTGAATATATATATATTTGTGCCCTTGGTGAGAAGTCTGTGGGATGGATTCCTAGAAGTAGAAGTGCCAGAGCAGAGGTTTTGCACACCGGACATCTTGATGGGTGCTGTGAAACCTCTCCTGTAATGACTTTCTACCCGTTTAGAGCTTTACCAGTAATATATGAATGTGTTTGTTTTTTTTATTAATAGCGTCCTTGCTATGTTGGACACTGGCATTGTTTTAATTGTTGCCAATTTGATAGGGATTAATGATGAGTGATCTTATTTTAGCTTAAATCATAAAGTTTCTCCTTTAATTGGAGAAAAAGTTAGCAGTAGGTGATGTTTAACGAGCAGTGGTGGTTATTGGTTCTGTGCCCGGCTCTCTAGATGGGTGGTGATGACCCAGAGGTAAGATAATAGGCTACTGGCATGATGTTACCATGATTGCTTAATTTGTAATTCCTAATGAATACTGGGACATTAGCTTGCCTAAGACATTGGTAATGACTTTTTGCAAATTAGCTTTATTTTCTTACTTGGTGCATTTTGTCACTGGAGGAATACTGTTAGTGAGGGGCCAGGACCTTTCTGTATTGAATGTGAATTTTTAGCATAATTACTTTGTAATGCAATTTGTGTGGATATGCATGTGTTAGTTATTATGTCACTCTTGCTAATCTGCATCAAAGGAAAATCACCTTTTGGTAAATGTGAGTTTTTTGCTTTTTTCTGCGTTGCTTCCTATAGTGTCTCCTGGGACTCTCCTACTCACTGCTTGCCTGTGCCTTGTGGCCAATGGTGGCGTTTGTGGTTCCTGAACATCAGCTGGGAACTGCATATGGCTTGTAAGTGCACATGGGTCATATAATGTCTCTCCCTGCTGTGTCGATTTAATTATCTTATACAAGTCCAGGTCTCTTGCATCTAGTCATCTTCAGGCTTTTGGGACAGCTCTGAACCTGGAAATAACCAGAAAAGTCCATTAATCTATTTGTGTTATTATTGTGGCAAAAAAATGCCCCAAGCCCCTAACAGGAGAACAGGCGATAAGACACCCCGTAAGAGGGCATTGCTTGCTGACCATCCTACTGCCTGTTTATCTGTAGACTTCTCAGTGAGACGCTGGGTTCCTGTCATCTCTGGTGCAAAAGGCCAAAGCGGGGAACCACATCTGTAGTTGGCATTCACTTAGCCCTTTGTCTCATTCCGCAGGAAGGTGTCACGTTCATCCTGCCCGTGCTGAGGCAGATTCCCTTACCTGTGAGCCTAAAGTTAAGTAGTAGAAACAGTCATGGGGAAAAAAAAAATCTAATCAGATCATTTCTGATTGAAAACATCTCTTAGCATTGATAATATGTGGTTTATTCATATGATTATTTATTTATTTTTTTAAATTTTTTTATTTTTTCATATGATTATTTATAGTGACTTGCTATTTTGTGTATGCTGACTTTAGAATTGATATGTATATTTTTTTACTTTCTTAAATTGTAGCATGCAGTCCATTCAGAATCTTGGGTTGGCGGTCATTTCCATCATTGCTGGAATGATCTTGGATACTCGGGGATACTTGTTTTTAGAAGTTTTCTTCATTGCCTGTGTTTCCTGTAAGTGCGCCACCTGGCAACATTTAGCTTCTTCTAATATGTGGCAGAATGTCCTTGTTTATTGGAGAAGGAGATGGCAACCTGCTCCAGTATTCTTGCCTGGAGAATCCCATGGACAGAAGAACCTGAAGGGGCCTGGCGGGCTACAGTCCATTCAGTTGCAGAGTCACATGACTGAAGTGACTTAGCATGCACATGTCCTCATTTATACTTCTAGGTTTTTATTGTTCTCTTTCCCCCTTTTAAAAACCAAATTCCTAAAGTGTTGCATTCACATTTGCTTAATTCTTAGGTTGTGCATCTGTTTCCCAGCTAGTGATTTTTTTTTTGGTATTATTATTTTTTGATCTCTCCGTTTTTAAAATTATTTTTAACTGGAGATAACTGTCTTACAGTGTTTTGTTGGTTTCTCCCGTGCAGCTGCGTGAAGCAGTCATAAGTATACACAGGCCTGCTCCCTCTTGAACCTCCTTCCCCCAAACCCACAGAGCACGGGGCTGAGCTCCCGTGTTATACGGTAACTTCCTATTCCAGCTAGTGACTTCTTAGTTCTGTGAAGATTCATTGGCACTTTTCAGAAGATTCCTATCCATAAAGGTAGCAATAGAATCTACTTTCTATTCTGTTCTAAATATTTGTTTTTTTCATGGTGAATGTTATGTTATATATTTTTAATTGCAGTGCAAAGAAGAATGTAGTACAGATACATGTTATAGCATGAATGAACATTAAAAACATTCTCCGTGAAAAAAGTTACCCAGAATAAGTCATCCAGATCCCATACTCATCTTGTCTGTTTCATAAATACTTAATGTTTTGTTTTTAAAAAGCAAAACACTTTCCCCTTTAGAGTGGAAACATTTGAAGGGTCCTGAGTATGTCCCTGGTGTGAAGGTGTGGACATTAGTGTGGCTTAGGGCTGAGCACTCATGGTTTATTCATTAGTCTGTTTTAAATTGTTTTTATTGTTAGTCCTGTTATTTAATTTTACCAATAAAACATTTATTTAATGATACATTGGTTAAAAATAGGAAGCATTAGGAAACTGCTGAAAACTGCAAACATAAATCAGTATTTTTCCACTAATGTGTTCATCTTACACATAAATTGTGTTCATCTGAAGAAAATGTCACATAACATACCAAGATGTCTTTTATACTTCAGTAAGCTGTATTTAAAACGATATACTCCATAGTGTTCATCGCAGCACTGTTTATAATAGCCAGGACATGGAAGCAACTTAGATGCCCATCAGCAGACGAATGAATAAGGAAGCTGTGGTACATATGCACCATGGAATATTACTCAGCCGTTAAAAAGAATTCATTTGAATCAGTTCTAATGAGATGGATGAAACTGGAGCCCATTATACAGAGTGAAGTAAGCCAGAAAGATAAAGAACATTACAGCATACTAACACATATATATGGAATTTAGAAAGATGGTAATGATAACCCTATATGCAAAACAGAAAAAGAGACACAGAAGTACAGAACAGACTTGAACTCTGTGGGAGAAGGTGAGGGTGGGATGTTTCGAAAGAACAGCATGTATACTATCTATGGTGAAACAGGTCACCAGCCCAGATTGCATGCATGAGTCAAGTGCTCGGGCCTGGTGCACTGGGAAGACCCAGAGGAATCGGGTGGAGAGGGAGGTGGGAGGGGCGATCGGGATGGGGAATACATGTAACTCCATGGCTGATTCATGTCAATGTATGGCAAAAACCACTACAATATTGGAAAGTAATTAGCCTCCAACTAATAAAAATAAATGGAAAAATAAATAAATAAAATGATATACTCCACTGATAATTTTATCTGACTTCATTTATAGGAATAAAGACTGTACTTAAAGTGTGGCATTTGCAGATGATTGCTATGATTAGCCTGAATGCATTTTGTTATCTCAAAATTAGCACATCACATTTTAAAAATACATTATTTCTTCTTAAATAGTGGGCTGTATATGAATTAATGGACTTCCCTGGTCTGGTGGCTCAGATGGTAAAGAATCCACCCATCTTCCAGATCCCTGGGTCGGGAAGATCTCATGGAGGAGAAAGTGGCAACCCATTCCAGCATTCTTGCCTGGGAAATCCCATGGACAGATGAGCCAGGAGGGCTACATACAGTCCGCTGCTGCTGCTGCTAAGTCGCTTCAGTTGTGTCCGACTCCGTGCGACCCCATAGATGGCAGCCCACCAGGCTCCCCCGTCCCTGGGATTCTCCGGGCAAGAACACTGGAGTGGGTTGCCATTGCCTTCTCTGACATACAGTCCATGGGGTTGCAATTATGATTACATAGGAACCATTGGGGAAAAGTACATGTTTTTAAGGACCCTATGTTTTTTTCACTTCCAGTGTCACTTTTAGCTGTCGTCTTACTCTACGTGGTGAATCATGCCCAAGGTAAGAGAAGTTGAGGTATTTTAAAAAATTAATTTATTTTTTAATTGAAGGATAATTGCTTTACAGAATTTTATTGTTTTCTGCCAAATATCAGCCACAGCGGACAATTGTTTGGGGCCCTTGGATTGTCTCCATGCCCCTATAGAGGCCAGTGCTTTAGTTCATGTAATGACATTCTGTTTATAGTGTTAAAACACATTTTCCTTCATAGCATATAATTACGTATTCTGGACCTTCACGTTTATTTATTAAAATTGTTGTTCTGTTCTTGCTGGTCATTTCAGTTTAAGTTTCATGTTAGATGTTATTTTTATATTATCATAAAGAAGTATGACTTTAAAAAAAGTAACCTGAAGTCTTTCCTGTATACTTACTTTAAAGTATAACTGTGAGGACGTTTCAGCTTGTGTCTTATATTTTTAAAAAATGAGAAGTAAACACATTTATGGCTGAAGTTTGCATTTTAAGGTTGAAAGTGTTTGATAACAGAATGAGAAACTCAGATTTTTTTCATTTGCTTTTATTTTTTGTCCTTAATAAAATTTTTGTATTACCTTTAAGTTTTCTAGACTGACTTGCCCCTAAAGGTTGTCATGTATTTAGAAGGATGACTATATATGATGCTTAAATAATTTTAGGTCATTTCTTTTAATGTCTCTTAATTTTTACTGCTTATTAATAGTACAGTGTCCCAAAACCTTGAGCAATATACATAAGTCCAAATTTCTTAAAAAATGCTAACAGTAAGGAGTGATTATTTGTATCATATAAGGATTCTTAAAAAACATTTTCCCCCCCTTAGGAAGTTTTCAGGAGATAAACTATTTCTCACCTTTCAAAGCTTTTTTGTTACTTTAAGATGTATATGTACATGTGCACATTGGCACATGCATGTTTGAATTTTACTGCTGATAGTTACATTGAAAAAATTCCAAACTTGTATGTATTTTAGGTGGGAACCTAAATTATTCTGCAAAAAAAAGGGAAGAAATGAAACTTTCTCATGAAGAGTAAGTATTGAAAGAGAAAAGTCTTTATTTTGAAAATCTTGAAGCATTAGCAGTTTATTTCAAGATTGGGTTTAGACTTTTAAGAAATTAGTCTCTTGAGTTTTGAGAGCTAGCAATTATCTTTGGGACTGCTGTAACATAATTCTTGTTTGTCTTAGAAATTTTTAAGGGTGAATATCAAAGATTAAAATAAAATGAAGGGAATGAAAAGCAAGTTGGGCTTTAACTTCTGAGAGAAGAGAGAGAGAGGCCTGCAGTATTTGTAATTTAGTGGAGGAGAGAGCTTTGTCCTCACTTCCTGTGCTAGGCTTACCCTTTCATTCTTTCTCGTCTTTTCTTTTTCTTAACTAATTGTTGTTGTTCAGTTGCGCAGTGCTGTCCGACTCTTTGTGACGGTTGAGATAATCTTTTATTATCTAGTTGAGATAAACTAGTTAAGATAATCTTTTATTTCCTCCTGGTACTAACATGCTATTCTGTATTCTCTTACTTGAAACAGATTAAAGTATATAGTGTGGAATTTAGGTTCAATCAGTTTTTTCCATGAGTGTGTGCTGAACCATAGTAGTGATTCTATATTTTTTTTGAACTTTTTATTTTATCCTGGGATGTAGCCAATTAGCGATGTCGTGATAGTTTCGGGTGAACCGTGAAGGGACTCAGCCATAAATACACAAGCGTCCGTTCTCCGTTAAACCCCCTCATCCAGGCTGCCACATAACCCTGAGCAGAGTTTGAGGTGGCATACAGTAGCTCCTTGTTGGTTATCCATCCTAAACAGCGGTGTGAACCTGTCCATCCCAAA
Source organism: Muntiacus reevesi (assembly GCF_963930625.1). Taxonomy (NCBI): domain Eukaryota; kingdom Metazoa; phylum Chordata; class Mammalia; order Artiodactyla; family Cervidae; genus Muntiacus; species Muntiacus reevesi. The sequence continues at coordinate 84,413,510 of NC_089256.1, read as the reverse complement.
CCCCCTAACTGTCCCCACCCACCCCAGCGGCCATGTGTGTTATTCTAAGTCTGTGAGTTTCTCTGTGTCCTGTACGCTCATTTGCATCATTTCTTTTTAGATTCCACATTTAAGGGATGTCATACAGTGCTTCTCTTTCTGTCTGACCTGCTTCACTCAGCGTGACACACTCTAGTTCCATCCTTGTTGCTGCAGATGGCATTATTTCATTCCTTGTAATGACTGAGTAATATTCCATCATGTGTATGTACCACATCTTCATCCATCCCTCTGTCAGTGGACATCTAGGTGGCTTCCGTGCCTTGGCTGTTGTAAACAGTGCTGCAGGGCTCATTGGGATGCATGTATCCTTTGGGATCCTGTTTTCCTCGGGATGTATGCCCAGGAGTGGGATTGCAGGGTCCTATGGTAGCTCTGTTTTTAGTTTTTTAAGGTGTCTCCATATTGATCTCCATAGTGGCTACACCAATTTACGTTCTCACCAGTAGTATAGGAGGTTCCCTTCTCTCCACACCCTCCCCAGTATTTATTGTTTGTGGGTTTTTTGATGATAGCCATTCTGGTCAGTGTGAGGTGATGTCTCATTGTATTTTTGATTTGCATTTCTCTCATAATTATCGCTATTGATAATTATCGCTATTGAATATCTTTTCATGTACCTAATGGCCGTCTGTATGTCTTCTTTGGAGAAATGTCTGTTTAGGTCTTCTGCCCATTTTTTGATTGGGTTTGTTTTGATGCTGTTGAGCATGATGAGCTGTTTGTAAATTATGCAGACTAATCCCTTATCAGTCATATTATTTGCAGATACTTTCTTTTGATGATTCTTTTTCTTGTTATTTCTAGTTTTTTAGATACTGAATTTTTTATGATTTAAAAAATTTACTTGTAAATATATACCATATAAGTTTTATGAATTTTGAGTAGGCTGAAATAGGATAGAACAAGGCTGTGTTTTCTGGAGATTGATTCTTGGTTGTCTCAAATTCCTTTTTTTTCTGGCCACACCTTGAGGCTTGTGGGATCTTAGTTCCCCACCCAGGGATTGAACCTAAGGCCTCAACAGTGAAAGTGTGGAGTTTTAACCAATGGACTGCCAGGGAACTCCCTCAAATTCCCTTTTAACATAGTAATTCTACTTCTGTAAATAGTTGATAAAATCATGTTTTAGAAGGATTTTTAAAGTCAGAGATACTCTATAAGTAAACAAAAGGTAAAAATGCAAATATATCCTAATTTTATTCAGGAAAAAGTATGCAGGCATATGTATTTCTTAAATCCATTACTTGTATATAGTGGGAAAAAGGCTGAAAGAAAAATCCCCAAATATTACCAATTCCATTTGAATGGTAGGATTAGAAGAGTTTATTTTTTTTCTTCGCTTTTCTATATTTTCTGAATTTTCTACATTGATCCTGTGTTGCTTTTATGGTCAAGAGGAGTGAAAAGATTATCCAGCAAAATGTGTAACTTAATACTTGACACTGCATGTTTTTTATAGTGGTTATGGTTTTGATTTTGTAATGATGGGGTTTTGTGGGGTTTTCCCCTCCCTTTTTTGATAATGTATTATATTGTGTTTTTCAGATGAGAAGTTTAAATGGCTGTATCATGAGAATGGGCTGCATACATCATTGGTTTGAAAACCTCCATTTTTTTTTTTTTTAATTTAGAGTTTAGTCATTAGGAAAAATAATAGTCTGGAGAGATTTTATATTTATATTTTGAATATAACTATTTTAAAGCATAACTGTGGGGACTGTGTCTTCTGTATTGCTGAAAAATTCTCCTTTGGAATAGGCTTATCTGTGGTGAAGTTTACAAAATTGCACCTGGTACATGCAGGTGATTTTGAGTAAGGACAGTAAATAATGGAAATCTTTGAATATTGTATTGACATAATTTTCACAAAATGTACCTTAAGGATATGGCTTTTTTTTTTAAATCGTAAAGCAAAAAAGCTTTTGAAGTAATAGAAAGGATGTTTTATATGGAATAAATAATGGCATTTTAGTAGGCATTCCCTTTTGTAATAGGGGATATTTGAAAGATAGTTTTATGAAGTCTCATTTCCACATACAGCAGATTTTGTTCTCCTCTCTTTAGTTATGAGAGGTTGCTGACCTTTTTGAGCTTCTCTATTTCTCTGTTACTGAGAACCCTAATCCCTTATGGACATGATTTTGTGGTGCAAACTTTCTGTATGATTTTTCCTATAGTCCAGTTAATTACTAAAAGTTATGTAACTGTAAATTATGGTAATTGTATATCTACCCAAATAAATAAAAGCACTGCAAAAGAAATACTTGATGTCTTTAAATTTTGACTTAAAAAGCATTAAAACACTGATTGTAACTCTTATTTATGGGGAAAATTATTTCTATAAAAAGAAAATCTAAGTTGGAATATGGAAAATTTGCCTAGTTACCGTCGAAAGATTATGGGAGTAGTTTTTCCTCCACAGAGTAGGACCTTACATAACATTTATGTCTTTTGCATTAAATAAAATATGGATATGAAATTTTTCTGGCAAACTGAAACACTCTTTAGCTTCCCTGGGGGTCAGACAGTTAAGAATCTGCCTGCGGTGCAGGAGACACAGGTTCGACCCTGGGGTCAGGAAGAATCCCTGGAGAAGGAGATGGCAGTCTACCCCAGTATACTTACCTGGACAGTCCCATGGACAGAGGAGCCTGGCGGGATACTCAGTCCATAGGAGTTGCAAAGAGTCAGACTCAACTGAGCGATTAACACTGGTCTGGTCATATTATATATTAAAGTCAAGGAATTTTTGTGTATTGCATTCTCTGGACATGCAGATATTTTAGACACCATTTAACATATTTAGCTGGTTATATTGTTTGACGTACATGGCATAACATCGTTAAGTTTAAAAGTCCTAGAACAGCTTGAAAGTGTATTACTTAGGGAAAGTTTATTTTTTCAGTACATCCGTTTTTCTGGTTTATTGTATCATTACTCAGTTGTTATTTCTTTAGGCTTTGACTGCCACGTGACTATTCTAGTCCATGGCCTCACCAGTTGGGAAAAGCTTCATTGGGGCTCAAGTTTCTGTTGTAAATTCTGTGAAACCAGGTTGTAGAGAATCTTGGATAAAATAGTCTTAAGAAAAGGGAGCAGCAAAAAAAAAAAAAGAAAAGAAAAGGGAGCAGCATGGATGGAGCCCCTGAGAAGGGATGTAACATGACCAATTAAAAAAAAGAACAAAAATGTAAGCCACTCACTGCAGCTGAGGCACAGAGGAAGTGTAAGGCGGGTGCCGGACCACAAGCGCCCTGCACCGCAGCAGACTTGCCTTCTTTGCAGAGTCTGGTTCAGTTTCCCAAGGAAAATCCGATTATTTCCAGGTTCTGTGTCTTACCGTGTCCAGGCAGTTTTTAACCGTTCAGAGCAGACCCTATCTGCTCTGAGTAAATATTAACAAATATTTAAATAGTAAATAATCAGGATGAAAGGAGAATTCCTCTCCCCCTTCTGCACCCCAGTAGAGCCCAGACTTTGTGGGGTACAGTGGACAAGAGTTGAGGGAGTGAAGTGGGAGGAGGGTGAGAGAGAAAAGATACCCAAGGTACCAGTTCAAGGTCACTGAACTGGCAGCAACAGGGCTGGGAGAGCAGGGATGAGGGATCGGCTGCAAGGGGAGCAGGGCTTATGTGAATGGCAGGAAGCCTGGCCTGAGATGTGGAGGTGTGGGGAGGTGGGCCCGGGCCATCTCCAGTTTCAGAGTCCTCGCTCAGGGGATGGAGTGAGAGTGTCAGAGAAATAAGTGTCCTTTTTGGGTTCTGATGGGTTTGTGGAGGTGCAATCCAGGCTTGGGGGAGAGGAGAGGGAAGGAATGGGCCATGTTTAATGGAGATTTTAAAATGTTTCCCATGACTTTAATTTTATTTTCTATGAATTTTAATGGATTACATGAATTTAATGGTTCTATGAATTTTAATGGATGCAGACTTGTGTTTGGCTACCACAATCAGACTTGCCAACAAAGGCCCGTCTAGTCAAGGCTATGGTTTTTCCAGTGGTCATGTATGGATGTGAGAGTTGGACTGTGAAGAAAGCTGAGCCCTGAAGAATTGATGCTTTTGGAGAAGACTCTTAAGAGTCCCTTGGACTGCAAGGAGATCCAACCAGTCCATCCTAAAGGAGATCAGTCCTGGGTGTTCATTGGAAGGACTGATGCTGAAGCTGAAACTCCAGTACTTTGGCCACCTCATGCAAAGAGTTGACTCACTGGAAAAGACCCTAATGCTGGGAGGGATTGGGGGCAGGAGGAGAAGGGGACGATAGAGGATGAGATGGCTGGATGGCATCATTGAGCCATCCAGTCGGCATCACCAACTCAATGGACATGAGTTTGAGTAAACTCTGGGAGTTGTTGATGGACAGGGAGGCCTGGCGTGCTGCAATTCATGGGGTTGCAAAGAGTCGGCCACGACTGAGCAACTGAACTGAACCACAATCAGAATACAGTTCTGATTAAAGAACAAACAGTTCTTTAATGAACATTTCAAAGGAAAAATGTAACATTTTAAGATAACGTGTGTTCTCTTCACTTAAAGAGTTATTTTAGAAAGTTTTGGGTTATTTTCCAGCACTTGGGTGTTTTTTTAATGTCTTTTTAGTCTGATGACTAAAAAGTTGTTATAATCATGTTACTTAAATTAATATGCTGTGTTCTGTAGACTGTAGTATTTCACCTCTTAACATCTCTGAAGTTGGGATGTGTCTTTGACAGCATCTTATGATGCAAAGAAATATACTAGTGAGGAAAACCAAGCGTAATACTGTAATAATAGATGATGCTTGATGATATGCACAGACTTCTGTATCATCATTCATTTCTGGGAGCACTGAACCTAAGGCTCTTTACTAGAGGTGGTGATTCAGAAATGTGAAAATTGTGGACCATCTTCCACACGTTGATGAGTGAGGGAAACAGACAAAAGGTCAGTGATTGTGAGACAGTGATATGGTGCAAAGGGCACTGTCATAGAGCAGTGACTAGTGGGGGTTAGGGACCCTAGAATACTTCTGAGATTCCCAGAGGAAGATGGTCTTTGAGCTGCATGACAAAGGATGAATCAGATGACTTGCCTAAGCAGTGGAGCAGTGAGGTATGAATGGGGAGGACAAGAGTTTCTGGAGCGAATCTCGGAACCTGCTGGTTGATGAAGATGGAGTGAAGGAGGCTAGTGTAGGGTTCAGGTTGGAAGTTTTTTTTTAGATTTTTTTTAATGTGGACCACTTTTAAAGTCTTTATTGAATTTGTTACAACATTGCATCTGTTTTACCTATTTTGGCTTTTTGGCCCAAAGGCATGTGAGATTTTACCTCCCCAAGCAGGGATTGAATTCACACCCCCTGCATTGGAAGGTGAAGTCCCAACCCCTGAATCACCAGGGAAGTCCCAGGTTGGAAGCTTTGATAGGAGATAAGATTGCTGAAGGACTGTTGTCGCATGTTCAGCATTTTGATCTTAAGCCTGAAGGCAGATGGGCGCTTTTGGAAGATACATATGTTGGGAATTAAGATTTACATCTTACAAAGATGACTGTAGAAGCAGAAGGAAGGGAATGAATTAGAGGTTGAGGAGAACAAATCTGGGGTCAGAGAATGACAGATTGGTCAGAGCAGTGAAGCCCACTAGAAGTGATGAAATTTGAACTAAGGCAGTGGCGGAGCAGATGAACAGGAGAAAACACGTTCCTGTGATGCTGTGATCCAGGGAGGCCGATCTGACCACATGATCATGACAGTTTGAAGTGTGGGAAGAGGCTGGAGTTAAGCACGACTCCCAGATCTCTGGCTTGGATGGATGGTGGTGCCATTGAGCTGAAAGCAGGTTTGGGAGGAAAACGATTTCAGTTTTGACTTTATGGAACTTGCCATGCCCGAGGAACTGTTGTATGGACAAGAGCATGGGTTTGGAATGCAAGAGGCTTTCCCTGGAGAGGGGTTTGCGGGTCATCACTGGGGCCTTCAGGGAGTCAGTGAGGTTGCTCAGGAGGAGAGTGGGGTCGAGCAGAAGAGTGCAGGGGCAGAACCCTGGGGCTCCCCACTCACACTTACAGGGTGGGAGCAGGAGAGGGTGCAGTGTGTGGAATCAGCTTAATGAGGAGGTGGGTGACAGTGACAAATGCCATGGAAGCCCAAGCAGGATAGGGCATGACCATTTGGTTTGTAACTGGAAACCACTGGTGTGTTGTAAAGAGCAGTTACAATGCAGTGGGCTGGTGAGATGGGCAGTAGCCAACTTGTGATGATTTGGCACTATGAATTCAAGGTAGAAATGGCAATAAAAAGCATAGCCTACTATTGCAAGAAATTAGGCTATAAAAGGAGAGACCATAAGGAGTGTTCAGCGACTGTGTCTTTGTTGGGTTAATGCTTTCTAAAGGTCTCATGGCTAATGTGTTTTTATACTTGTGGAGTGGAACTTTCTCAGACTCAACTATTCTTTAATTTGCTTGAAGTGGCACTTTTTGCTTTTTGTTCATGATTTAACACTATAAAAACACCCAGCTAGAGCTCGCTGCAGGAATATGAGTTCCATCTTGAGGCCATTACCTTTGAAGTTGTTTGGTACATTAACAAATAAACAGAAAACAACAAGACAAAAAGTTGAGAAATTGAAATACTAAGGAGATTGAGCTTGTTTACAAAAAAGTAAAAGACAATGAGAATACGCAACTTTATAAGCTTAGGTTATGCTTAATTGCAAACAACTTGATGAAAAATTTCCTTTCTTTATTGCCCTTGAAATATGGGCTAAAAAGTGAGAATGCTTGCAGGTATTGTGTGTCCTGGAATTGCTTTGAATTGCAGTTGGTGAGTGTGAGAACAAATAAATCCCAAACGATTTGTGATTTAGTTTTACAGGCACACACTCATAAACTGGATTCAGGCAGTAATTCCGGAAAGCATACACAGGAGAATTATTTGCTGTATGTTCATTTACTCCACAAAGATTTAGCGAGTGCCCATATGTTGAAATCTCTGCTAGATCCTGTAGGAGAGGAAATAAGGGGACTTAAATAATGCTGCTTATACTTTGTTGAAGGGAGATGTGGATGAGGGTCTAGAGAAGAGAGAAAGCCTTCTTTTTTTTTAAGTATTTATTTTTAGTATTTATTTATTTGACTGCACCAGGTCTTAGTTGCACATGTAGATCTAGTTTCCTAGCCAGGGATTGAACCAGGGCCCCCTGCCTTGGGAGTGCAAAGTCTTAGCCACTGGACCACTGGGGAAGTCCCGAGAAAAGGCCTTTTGATGGGTGATCAGGGGAGGCTTCTTGGAAGAGGTGGCATTTGAACTGTATGCTGAGACAACGGTTCATTCATTCTCTTTGGTGTGTCTGTTTCACATGATACCCTTGACTACTCTCTCTCTTGAAACTGCCCTGGTTTGATTTCCCCACACTATTATCCAGCACCACCTACTGCCTCTGTGTTCCCTGTCAACCTTTTTTATGGTTCCTGTATCTCCTAGGTTCTCTGTCCTTTTTCTTCCCTTCTTCCTCAGAGATGTAATTTCCATCTGCAGCTTGGAAGAGTTGCCTGAATAGATAACTCTAAACCCAGAGCTTGAGCCTAAACTTTCTCTGACCCTCCATCCTACATTTCCACCTTGAGGCCTCACCGGCAGCTTACATGTCTGAACTCTCCCTCACAATACACAGCCTTCTGCCTTCCCTCCTTTCCTTCCTTCCTTCCGCTTTCCCATTGAGCCACAATGGAGTGTCCACATGTGCTCAGTGCTAGTTGATCATGCTTTTGACTCCTCAGGCTTGGAGTCTCAGAGTCAGTTTTTTCTGTCCCCCTTACCACCTATGTCTCAATAATTTATTTCACTCTTCTTCATTCTTTCCAGTATGTTTTGAAATCTTTTTGGTTCTACTAAAAGATTGAGTTCTTCATGCCTGTTACCTGCCTGCTTGGATCATGGCAGTGGCCTCGGAAATGGTGACCTTCCTCTACCTCCTGTTCATTGTCAGCATCACCATTGCTTACTAAGTGTCCATCATGTTTGGAATGTTGCTCAGTTCAGTTCTGTTGCTCAGTCATGTCTGACTCTTTGCCACCCCATGGACTGTAGTACGCCAGGCTTCCCTGTCCATCATCAACTCCTGGAGCTTGCTCATACTCGTGTCCATTGAGTCAGTGATGCCATCCAACCATCTCATCCTCTGTCAAGCCCTTCTCCTCCTAGGAATGTTGCTAGGGTACCATAGTCTATATATTGAAAAATGGAGTAGAAGGAGAGACAAAACAGACCTGACTGATAAAGAAGTCCATCACCAACTCCAAGGCCATAGGCCCAGAAGCTGAGTCAGCAGTGCAGTGAGATCGGAGGAGGTGGACCCCAAGATCTGGGGAGATGCATATCTAGGCATGTGGAGAAGGTTTGGGGCAGGGTGTTGAGTGGTGGATGGTGGCCCTCTGGTGAACATGTGAGAGGTGGTGTGTATAAGACCTGTGAGTTGAAAAGTTCAGCTAGGCCTGGACTGTGATGGATCTAGTAGACCAGGATGAGATATCTGGTTTAGAAGTAAGTTTATAGGGAGAGAATGGACAGAAATGGGGAGAGTATGAAAAGTGTTCTTTAAGAAGTACCTGGAGGCAGTGTGTTAGGCTGACTTTGAAGTCAGTTAGGAGATTTCACAGAAGTCTTCTGTAACATTTGTTTCTTATCTCTAAACACAAGACTGCCAGATTAAGTTTCTCGGTCACAGTTTTGATCCTGTGACCCTCCTGCTCAGATGCCCTTGGTGGGTCCTATGCCTTGAGGAGCAGTTCTTTTGCTGACTTTGGGGTAACCTTTGTAATCACACTTCAGCCTATCCTTCCAGCATCGTCTCCACCTCCTACCCGTCAGTAACCAACCATTGGCCCCCACACAAATTTTCTATTCTCCCCAGTGCTTGAGAAACTCTGACTGCAGTTTCACCCAGCTTGCCGCATACACATGACACCCTTCATGGCCCCTGCAGCCCCTGCCCCTGACAAAGCTTCCCTCATACTTACACGGTGTTGTTTGCTTTTAATTAATCACCAACTCACACTACTTTTTTCTGTAGCTGCCGAAGTTGTTAATTAGTGCCCATACTGTTTGTCTGGGTTTGTTTTTCCAACCGTCTGTAACCTCCTCAAGAGCTGGCACCGCGCTTGCCCTTGTAGGTAGCTCCAGCCTTTATATTTGCACCCAGTACTGTCTCAGTGCTGGTACTTCGAACATGATGATATTTGCTGACCTTCGATTTTGTTTTAACCTGTCCGAGCAGCCAGGCGGATTACACAAGATGCTCAGAGCCCAGGGTGATAACACATTTGAGGACCCACGCTTTCACCAGGGTGGTGGGCGCTGAATGCGGAGACTGAGGAAGAGCTTCCATTCCTTTTAGTCTCCTCGTCCCCTTGTGTTGATGGGCGTTTGCTAACCAAAGGGGAGTCAGGAATACCCCCTTGACTTTTGCTGGGCAGTGGGTTCCCAGCTCCCCTTTCAATGGGGCCCTTTCTCTAAAGGGGAATAGTCTACTTTGATTCTTGTATCTTGAGATAACTACCCTTGAAAACTATGATATGATGACCACTAGGTGAAACTTTCTTGATCCCAGTGATAGAGAAGTAAGTTAAAAGTGGATGCTTATTCTTTGCTGTTAGATAGGTCAAAAGATTCTGCAGAAGCAAAATTAGCGTTATATGGATCAGAGAAATAATTGTAACCACATAAGTTAGCAAGGACTTAAGGCTGGAAAACTGGCCAGGGTTATAAAGCACTCGGGCTGCCCTGGTGGCTCAGATGGTGAAGAATCTGCCTGCAATGCAGGAGACCCAGGTTCAGTCCTTGGATTGGGAAGATCCCCTGGAGAAGGGAATGGCTACTCCAGTATTCTTGCCTTGAGAATTTCATGGACAAAGGAGCCTGGCTAGCTACAATCCATGGAATTGCAAAGAGTCGACGTGATTGGGTGACTAACACTTATTATTTACAAACTACTTGCTTTTTAGATAAAAGTGATGCATCCTGAAAATTCTAGATGTTTTCTTTCCATTTGCAGGGTTGGCAGGCTGGCGGGTGTTAGAAATAATGTCTAAGTGGGATGTAGGATGGCTTTAAGCCATCTGGGGAGCCAACTCTCCAGAAATGTTAAACCTTGCTCATCTGTAAGAGGTGATCGTTGAGACTATAGGCCAGCTGAGTGTTTCCTTTGTGTTTGTGAGAAGAAAGGTACAAAAAGTAATAATATAAGCAAGACAACAGAGAATATTCAAAAGAGCAGACAGTTTTAAGCTCTCTCAGCTATTACAGAAGCACTTATTTATATAGAAACAGCTGACCTGCTAATTAGAAAACATCCTTGCCTATTCATTAAACTAATTATCTGAAGGAATTCTGCTAGGCAACACTTAGTTTAGTTCTAATTATTGTGTGCCCTTGAATGCAATAAACGGCACTTTTAGAATAAAATTTTATAATTTAGACATGTACATGGTTTACTCAGACATTCCCTGTAAATAGAGTCGGGGTAGTAATGAGGGTTACACTTTAGCTTTTATGAAAAAGGATTATCTGTCTTTTCATAGAGAGATTATAATGAAGTATTAAATCATACATGTTTAGACCTGAGAGCTCCTTGGAGATCATTATTGTTTAAATATAAGAGGTTTCTTTAAAGGTCTTTTCTGTTTTTGTATTACTTTTTTTTTTTTAAGAAGATGAGCATCAACTTGTGATTTATGACAGTGGCAGAACTTTTCTGTCATAAACTGAGGCATTATGTTCACATATGAATAAGATGGGTCATCATTTCTGCAGCCACTTTACCCTGCAGAGCCTTTTCTGACCTTCACCAGAATACTGGTTAAGAAGCGCAGTAAAAGAGCACATACGGGGGTCCCCAGCCTCTAGGATCTAATGCCTGATGGTCTGAGGTAGAGCTGATGTAATAATCATAGAAATAAAGTGCACAGTAAATGCACTTGAATCACCCTGAAACCATCCCTGTCTACCCCTGCTCCATGGAAAGATTGTCTTCCATGAAACCAGTCCCTGGTGCCAAAAAGGCTGGGACTGCTACAGTTGTCTTCAGGTCACAGCAGTTATGGAAACAGGTGAGCTGGTACTGTCAACAAAAGCTCAGCCAGCTCTTGAGGAGTATTTGGACTGGGCCATCTGCTTCAGTCTTAGGGCTGTGTTCCTCAGAGCCAGTGTCTGGGTTTGAAGCTCCCGTCCAGTACTATGACTTGGGCGTTCTCCAGCTGGGTGACCTTGGATAAGCTACTTTAAGCTCTGTGCTTCAGTTTCCTGATCTGTCAGAGGGGCTAGCAATAGCTCCTGCCTCCAGGGACTGTTGGGAGGACTAAAGGAGTTATTTCTTATAAAGTGCTCTTACGTAGTAAGGGCTCCATCACTTCTTCACTCAGCGCCTATTATCCTCTCACTGTGTGCTGGATCCTGTTGTGGAGGCTGTTGCGGACAGCACTCAGGTGAGGTCCCTGTCCTATTGGAGCCTCCATCCTAGGGGGACGAGACCATGAATAAGGAAACGAACAAGTCCCGGTCCTCATAAGTGTTACAATAATGACAATAAATCGGGAAATATAATAGAGATTGATTGGTTTAGGGGGAGAGAGGTCAACGTTGGCTAGGGTGGCAGGAGTGGCTTTGGAGAAGGTGACGTGTGAGCTGAAATCTGAATGACGAGAGATAAATGTCAGCTTCACTAAGAAAGTCTTCCTTTGTGTTGGTAGCTCTTTCCATAGTCTTATTTTAAAACCACTTAGGATCAAAATTAAAGTCCTTTCAGGACCTCACTAGGAGACCTCGTGGGAGTCTCTCTCCCAAGAGCTCCTGACTCTGTTCAGACGAGTCATTGTGGACATCTTGGAGCTCTCCCCCTGAACTTCATCTCGGCAGGACCCAGACCTGCCCACCCCCAGGTCTCTGTCCCTCGGCTCCGGCTGGGGGCTCACCCACCTTGTCGCCCAGCCCCTGGAAGAGCCTGGCTCTGTTCCCACCCGCCAGGAAGTAGAGGACCGGGTTGAGGCAGCTGCTCAGGCTCACCAGAGGCCTCCAGATCTTGTAGGCCAGGCTGACCGCGGTCAGGAGCTGGCAGTCGTCCGAGGACAGGAAGCGGAGCGTGAGATAGAGGCAGCGGGAGACGTGGAAGGGCACGAAGCAGAGGGCAAAGAGGCCAGACACCAGCAGGATGGTCCGGATGGACTTGGCCCGCGCTGCGCCCCCCGCCCTCCGGAGGGTCTCCGCGGGCGCGGCCAGGCTCCGGACCATCAGGGAGTAGCACCCCAAGATGACCAGGGCGGGCAGGACGAAGCCGGACAGCGTCAGCACCATGCCGTAGACGAAGAACTGGTCGAAGCGGTCCGCGCTGGTCGTGTCGTGGCAGATGACCTGGCCGTCGATGCCGTCGGTGTGGGAGAAGACGAGGGTGGGCAGCACGTGGATGGCCACCAGCGCCCACGCGGCGGTGGCGCCCAGCAGGGCGTGCCGGCGGGTCCGGTAGGGCAGCGAGCGCAGCGGGTAGCGCACGGCCAGGAAGCGGTGCACGGAGATGCAGGCCAGCAGCAGCACGCTGCAGTAGAGGTTGGCGTAGAACAGGAAACGCACCAGCTTGCAGAGCAGCCCCCCGAAGGGCCAGGCGTCCCCCAGGGCGTAGGTGACGATGAGGAAGGGCAGCGTCGATATGTACAGCAGATCCGCCACCATCAGGTTCACCAGGTAGATGGTGGCGCAGCTCCAGCGCTTGGCTTGGCGCCAGGAGAGCCACAGGACGGCGCCGTTCAGGGGCAGCCCCAGCACAAAGATGATGCTGTAGGTCAGGGAGAGGTAGATCTGCTTGTATTCCTCCGAGCGGCGGCAGGATCTTCCTTCCGCTGAGATGTTGGTGTCTGGCTTCTCCATCTCCCCGGGGGAGCACCGCTCTTCCTGCTTCTCCTTCCCCTGGGAGGAAACAGAGTGGATAGCAGAGCATCACGGCCTCAGCTGAGGGTTAGTTTCTGCCTGGACTTGGCATTAACTCCTGAAGTCTGGTCAGAGCCCTTGTTTGAGAAAGAGGAGTGCTAGTTAAAAAAAAAAAAAAAAAAATAGAGCTAAGGCCAAGGGCAAAGCAGATTTTAAAGGAAGGCTTTTCAACTTACCAGGTCCGCAGGGCCTCCCTGACCCCGAGTTGTGTGCTCTTGGCTGGAGGCTGGGTTGATAGGAAGCTCGGATGCCCATGGTGGCAGGGAAAGGTGCTGCCGTCATTTAAGCGGGGCACACCACCTCCAGCGCTGCGGCTTCTTCTTTGGTTAGACTACTTTGCATAGACTTAGGAAACCTCCAAGGGGACCTCTTCCAGCTGAAGATGCTGGTGCATCCGTAGAGGGCAGCATTTCCTGCAACCTGGCCCTAACCCCACATACATGCCTTGGCGGCCGTGGAAAGTGATCCTTGGGGGTTAGGGAGGATTAGGAAAAGCATGGGTTTTGCCTACAGGCTCTGCGAGAGGATTTCGATTTGTATCTCTTTCAGGATTTATTAACTGCGTATTTGAATCCCGAGGCCGATTTGCCTGTTAAAAACCTCAGCATCCCGGACGTCCAAGAAAACGCATCTGGGCTGTGAGGCCAGGTGCAGCTTCTTTCTTACCCTCGTCCCCGCTGACAAAGCAGATCCAACAAGCAGAGCCACGGATCTGAGGCAGCTGTGTGTGCCTGATGCATCGGGAAATCAGCCAGCACCAGACCTTCAGGGGTGCCTAAGATGAAGCCTGAACTTTCCAAGAAGTTGGTTTCTAGGGGCTCATCTTCAGAAAGATGAGTTAATACAGGCAAAGAGGCAAAAGTGTACGTTGGGTAATTTGGGGGTTAACTGTAACATACAGATCTTTACTCACAGCAGAAAGAACAGAGACTTCATGCATTCTATCAGTCAACAAGCACTTATGGAGCACCTGTTGCTCAGGCACTATGGAGAAAAGATGGGCACAGCACGTGCTCTCCAGGCTCTCAGAATCTGGTGGGGAAGACAAGCAGATACAGCTGATTGCATTGCCGCGTGGGAAATGGTCCCCAAGTGCTGCAAAAACCAGCAGGATGCTGAGGGAGTCGAGGGGAGACTTGGGTTTGGTGCCACGGGAGCTGCTTGGGAGAACCAAGAGGGGCTTACTGGGAAAGAAGGGTGAAGGGCATTTGAGGGGTGGGCCTGGAGGCCTAGCACATGCAAGGAGACAGAGCTGCAGAGTCCTGGGATGGCGGGATGACCTGTGTGGGGGCTGAACTGCAAGGATGCGGTAAGGAGGATGGATGTGCTTAAGCAGGACCGTGACAGGTAAGGCAGTGTGGGAGGAAGGCCCAGAAGCGAACCTGGACCAGTTAGACTGTAAGGGGGCCCGGGCAGTGCCTGCGGGTGGGAGATGCTCGGGACCCCAGCGAGCCCATGTGGGTTGATGAGGAGAGAGGCCCTGATCCCAGAGGCACTTCTGAGGCAGAAACAATGGGACCCATTGAACATGGGGCGTGAGCCAGAGGAGGAGTTGAGGGTATACCTGAGGCTGGCGGTGGGGGGCGGGTGAGGCCAGTGCTGATCTGAAGCCTGAAGCTTGAAGGCCGGGACGGATGTTCTGAGGCAAGGGGCTTGTTGACCGACTCTAAGACCCGCCTGACTGGGAGATCAAAGCTTTTTGGCTGGGTGAGTATTCATAGGAAGAATGACATTTTCATTCATTTTGTCCCCTATCGTCTTCCACATGGAGGGCTGGCCAATGCTTAGTTATTTTCAGCAAAGCTGCCTTCCCAGCTCGCCGTGGGCTCTCAGGGGGATGCTGAGGAGCGGCACTGGCCTGGTTCCGTGCTGGCTCGGGCCTGCCAGCTGACACTGTGATCTCGTGTAGTCCTCTGAGCAACCTTGGGGATGAAGTCCTAGCTCTGTTTTACTGTGAGGAAGCCTCGAGTCAGAGGAGATACCCCTGCAGGGCTAGCTAGGCCCCCCAGGGTGGAGGGCTTGTTCCTGAGGTGGGCTGTGGGCTTCTGCCCCCTCACGACTGTGGTAAGAAGCCCCCCAATCCCAGCTCGGCAGGGACTGTGAGTATGGTGTGAAGGAGCAAGTCATCTTCTCTCTCCGAGCCACAGCCTCCTGGTGGGGTTGTTGGGAGAATCAGCTGGAAGAGAGGCGCGCAGGGTATCATAAGGGGGTGACCCAACAGGTTCTGGTTCTGTTCCCACCTTTCCTTTTCCTCCTCCTAGAGACTGCGGTGCTCTGACTAAGCTCTTTGGCTTATGTGGGAGGGTGAGCAGGTGAGTCGCATTTCCACTTGGTAACAGACAAGGTCACTTTTCTTCCTGCTGTGGTCTGAAATGTGTCACCTACAAAGTCATGTGTGTGTGCTCACTCACTTCTGTCTTTTTGACTCTTTGTGACCCTGTAGACTGTAGCCCACCCGGCTCCTCTGTTCATGGGGATTCTCCAGGCAAGAATACTGGAGTGGGTTGCCATGTCCTCCTCCAGGGGATCTTCCCAACCCAGGGACTGAACACATGTCTCTATGTCTACCTGCATTGGCAGGTGGGGTCTTCACCACTAGCACCACCTGGGAAACCCTTACTCAGTCTGGAGGGACAGCTGTCTAAGGGAGAGTTTGACCATCCTTAGCCAAGGCATCACGTAAGGGAACTACACCATGTTTGGACCAGTGCATTATTGAGGCTGCTATCATGGAGAAAGGAAGGAGCAAAATGCAGACTAAAATGGGTTAATTCACTCACCAGAATCTGGGACGATGTTGAGCACCTCCTTCTTGAGGCCGCTTTTCTAGCCTCTGCAATCCCCTGACTTTTCTCCTGTCTCTCTAGAACTGGCTTCCTCCATTCATTGGGAAGAAGCATTGGAGGGCTATGTAGCTGTTCACAGCAAAAGTGGAAAGACCTAGAATGGAAGAGAAGCAGGCTGGGGTTTTATAGGAGAAGAGAATTTGGGAGACAGTTTTCACGATGAATGAAATTCTCGGGAGAAGAGACATCCTCACTTCTAAAACGTGACTGTGTCATGCGTTTTCTCCTCTTTGTCGCCATTTCTTCAAGACCTTTCAAAAAGACTGATATGATTAGGGTTGGAATTTGTTTCACTGTTGGACTCAGTGGGGATAAGGGCCTTGAGGAAATAATGAAGTGATAATCCTGAATGGGTTAGATGGGTCCCAGGGATTCAGCCCAGAGTTCTTCCCATTGTGAGCCTCCAAGAGCCTGGGCCTGTTTCTGGCTCCCTGCTAAACAGGAGCCTTGGGTAATCATCCACGGAGCAATGACTTCTGAGTACCACGATGGGTATCTTTCCATGGGAATCAGTCAGTCAGTTCAGTTGCTCAGTCATGTCCGACTTTTTGCGATGCCATGAATCGCAGCACGCCAGGCCTCCCTGTCCATCACCAACTCCCGGAGTTTACTCAAACTCATGTCCATCGAGTCAGTGATTCCATCCAGCCATCTCATCCTCTGTCGTCCCCTTCTCCTCCTGCCCCCAATCCCTCCCAGCATCAGGGTCTTTTCCAATGAGTCAACTCTTCGCATGAGGTGGCCAGAGTACTGGAGTTTCAGCTTCAGCATCAGTCCTTCCAATGAACACCCAGGACTGATCTCCTTTAGGATGGACTGGTTGGATCTCCTTGCAGTCCAAGGGACTCTCAAGAGTCTTCTCCAACACCACAGGTCAAAAGCATCAATTCTTCAGTGCTCAGCTTTCTTTATAGTCCAACTCTGACATCCATACATGACCACTGGAAAAACCATAGCCTTGACCAGACAGATCTTTGTTGGCAAAGTAATGTCTCTGCTTTTTAATATGCTGTCTATGTTGGTCATAGCTTTTCTTCCAAGGAGTAAATGTCCTTTAATTTCATGGCTGCAGTCACCATCTGCAGTGATTTTTGGAGCCAAAAAATAAAGTCAGTCATTTTTTCCATTGTTTTCCCATCTATTTGCCAGGAAGTGATGGGACCCAATGCCATGATCTTAGTTTTCTGAATGTTGAATTTTAAGCCAACTTTTTCACTCTCCTGTTTCACTTTCATCAAAAGGCTCTTTAGTTGTTGTTCTTCCATGGGAACAGGAAAGTCTTTATCATTTTCATGGTTTGAAATAGTTACCGCTACCCAGAGAAATGACTCAGCCATGATGAAGAAAGGGCTCTTCTTTCTTCTTTAACAAGTATCTGTAAGATACGTACTTCAAGAGTTCAGAAAAGGGAAAAGTTACGAATAAATTTGAGTAACAATGAAATATTGCTGCTTTCAGTTGTAGAGGAGTGGTTATTGAAGTGAGAAAATAAGATCTCCCTTAGAAAAGATTTTGGGCCAAAGAAGTGGACATTTCTTATTTCCATTTTTGAATGCCACTCTTGTATTCTACATGTGTTTAATCTATAAATTTATTTTAATATTTTACCTATATCTAGAGACCTTTCTTGGAGAAATGGAGCTACTTAATGGAGTCTTATAAATGCTTTCAGACAGTAAATTTGTTTTTACAAGTTACTCTGAAAAAACTGTTGATAGATGCATTTCTTTAGGATTTTTATTTTTAATACAATTTTAAAAGGTTATACTCCATTAAGAGTTGTTACAAAATACTGACTGTGCTCCCCGTGTTGCAGAGTAAATCCTTGAGCCTGTCTTACACCCAGGAGTTTGTCCCTCCCACTCTCCACCTCTATGATGCCCCTCCCACAATGGTGTGCAAAACAGTATGGGGGTTTCTCAAAAAGCTGCTATAGGGAACATCCCTGGTGGTCCCATGGTTAAGACGCTGTGCTTCCACTGAAGGGGATGCTGGTTTGATCCCCAGTTGGGGAACTAAGATGCCACATGCTGCATGGTGCAACCAAAAAAAGCTAATGAAATGTATGCATTACTTAACTTATAAAGATTTCTTAATTTATAAGGGTGAATTATAAATTTATTTTTCATATTCGCAACATAAATTGTCTTTCAATAAGTTTTTTAAATGGGGCCCCAAGATATATTTAATTAGGTGGTGGATTACAGGAGTTAGTAGCTTGAATTACTTTTCCTGTGTTTCAAATCCACTAGATAGTTTGGTGTTATTTAGTCAATGAACCACTAGGTGGTGATGAAGACTGACAGTTTATAATTTTTTCCCCTCCAAATGAAAGCAAGAATTGGGATTGGTTTTAGGTCCAGGCCTAGTAGTTGTGAATGTATATAATTCATTGAGGACATACAGAAAATCCCACCAGCTAAACCAACTCCTACTGGTCTTTTATCTAAAGTTACTATGTTAGGTTCCCACAATAAAATGGTGCTGCAATCAGTTGAAAGCAGCCTTGCTGAGATTGAGTTATAAAAAGATCTCGTGAGATAGGCACGGCCAGAATTATTTCCCCCATTTTCAGTTTGGTTCAGTTCAGTCACTCAGTCATGTCCGACTCTTTGCGACCCCATGGACTGCAACACACCAGGCTTCCCTGTCCATCACCAACTCCCGGAGCTTGCTCAGACTCATGTCCATCAAGTCGGTGATGCCATCCAGCCATCTCACCCTCTGTCGTCCCCTTCTCCTCCTCCTCTTCAGTCTTTCCCAGCATCAGGGTCTTTTCCAGTGAGTCAGTTCTTCACCACCTGCAGTGATTTGGGAGTCCAAGAAAATAAAGTCTGTCACTGTTTCCATTGTTTCCCCATCTATTTGCCATGAAGTGATGCGACCGGATGCCATGATCTTAGTGTTTTGAGTGTTGAGTTTTCACCATTTTACAGCTGAGCAAACTGAGGTGCAGTGGAAGTCCTATCTGTGATGTTTTGGGGGAACCTGGGCTTCCTTTACAAAGCAGAGACAGCAAATTCCCAGGTTTCCAGAGGATTTCTAGTTTTTTTTTTTTAAGCTACCTTCCCCCATCTCACCCACCTAATCACATAACAAAGAAAGAAGGGAAATAGAAAAGCAGGTCATGCCTGAGGTCACTAGAGGTAGTGCCTTTTATAGAATGCAGAGTTTAAGTGTTACTCACTCAGTCGTGTCTGACTCTGTGCGACCCCATGGATTGTAGCCCACCAGGCTCCTCTGTCCATGGAATTCTCCAGGCAAGAATACTGGAATGGGTTGCCATTTCCTTCTCTAGGGGATCTTTCTGACCCAGGGATTGAACCCAGGTCTCCTGCATTGCAGAACCCTAGCTTGAAAAACATGATCTGGAGATAATGGTAAAGAGAGAGAAGACAGATCTGAGTTTTAAAAAACTGTCAAGGGACTTTCCTAGTAGTCCAGTGGTTAAGACTTCACCTTCCAATGTAGGGGGTTCAGGTTCGATCCCTGATCGGGGAGCTATGATCCTACATGCCTCATGGCCAAAAAATCAAAACTTTAAATGGAAATAATATTGTGACAAATTCAATAAAGACTTAAAAAAATGGTCATCAAAAAAGAAAAAAATATTGAAAAAAACTCAAGAATGAGACCTACATAGCAACCCAGTTTTAAACTATACCTTGAGTCTTAAGATGAAAGGTGGTGATTAGCCTTTTAATAATTTTGTATTATATTTTTGCAGTGTGGGCTTATGCCTGCTGTGTACCTAGATCTCTTTTCCATGTGTGAATTGTCCCCAAACATAAGAATGCAAGGGCTTTTTTTTTTTCCACAAGGAAAAGCAAATTGGATCCTTTAAATAATTTAGAAGAGTATCTAGAGACTGTGAGTACTTAATTTTAATAATTAATTTATATAGCAGCTTGCACATTTTTGTTTTCTGTTGACAAGGATCTGACAAAATTGGCAGCTTCAAATTAGTGTAAACACAGGGAGTGATTGGGAAGCATTGCTCTGACATTGTATTGTCACAACAGAGAAGGTGGCTGCTCTGAAACTGATGTTACTGTCTGGAAAAATAATCACTACTGAAGAAGTAATGTTTTTACTTTACCTATACAAATGTGTAATACCCCCACACCCTCAATGACTTTGAAATCAGATTTTTTTTTTTTGTTGTTGTTACATTAATGGTGCAGTAAAAATAGCTATAAAGTCCTGTGGCTCTGGAAGTCCATCATTTCCCCTGGAGTCATGACCCTGAAAGGAATTCTTTAGGAAACTTTTTCCTTTTCGTTTCATCTGGCATCAAAGATCTTTAAACACATCACAACTGAGTCTTTGCTTGTGTGCTGTGTGCAGAAATGTAGAAAGCTGCTTTGGTTTGGGGCAAGAGAGGAGATCAGTGGCAGAGCCTGGGGCTCAAGAACTAGCGGTAAAGTTGCCCCAGGCATCGGCAGAGTAGAGGGCTTGTATCTCAGACCCTGCCTTCACTCACTCTAACCCTCGGGCATCAGCCTCCTCTCACAGCTTCCCTAAAAGGCCGTTTACAGCACTAGAACGCTGACGGATGTGCGGTCCACTGCCAGAGCCTTTCCTGTTGCTAGGGTGTTGCTAGGGCGGGGTGGGCGGGGAGTGGAGGGAGGAATCCACAGTGGCTCTGGACTCTCAGCACGTGAAGGGAGGAGGAGGATGATGTGGTACCATCGTGTCTGGGAGAGCAACTCCAGGGAGCAGGGGTGAGCGACAAGGGGAGTGACCTGGTGAAGGAAGGACCTACCTTGGGCCACTCTTACCCTCTGGCATAAGACTCTCACTGAACCCTATTTTTGGTATTTTTTTGGCCCTATGAGGCATTCTTCTCCCTCCCCACATGCTCTGTGCTGCTTCTGTGTGGGAGAGGGGCTCCTGCCGCATCTGGACCCGTTTCTTTGTGTGAAGTGATTCTTGTAGTTTCTTCTTGTCTTTCTTTTTTTTTTTTTTGCTATTGCGTTGTCTGCCCTTTTGCTATTGAGTTTTAGGAGTTCTTTACATATTTTGGATAAAAATATTTTGTTACTCATATTACAAGTCTTTGTTTTCTTACTCTGGCTTTCCCAGACTTAAGGGCATATATATATATCTTTTTAGGAAACAAAGTTCTTAATTTTAACATAGTTGAAATAATCAATATTCCTTTTATGGTTTGTGCCTTTTGTCTCTGGTTTAAGACTCCTTCTCTACCCTGAGGTCATAGAGATATTCTTCTGTATTAGCGTATGAAGTGAAGTGAAGTTGCTCAGTGGTGTCCGACTCGGGACCCCATGAACTGTAGCCCACCAGGGTCCTCTGTCCATGGGATTTTCCAGGCAAGAATACTGGAGTGGGTTGCCGTTTCCTTCTCCAATTAGCATGTAGAAAGCCTTCCCCGTTTAGATCTAATTGATTTTTGCTACTGAAGGGTTTAATGTGTGTGTGTGTGTCTGTGTGTCTGTCTGTGTCTGTGTCTAAGAAACACAGAATCGCGTGACTTGATTAGATGCTGCGTAGAGAGTGGAGAGGGGGAGAATGGGAGACAGGTGGAGAGTGTTTGCTCTAGTCCAACAGGGACATCATGGTAGCTTTGACCTCAGTGGTGAGTGTGTACACCCTCACCCAGAGAGTTCTGGGTGTATTCAGTGGCTATTTAGGAGGGAAATGAATGTGAGTTGGTGGTGGATTAAATATTGGGGAGGAGCTGGTGGATTAAATATGGGGGAGGACCTGAGGACTACCCCTAGTGGCCTCTTTCTGCTGTCCTAACCGACACCTTCACCCTTTTCTTTTTTTCCTCTATTTCATTGCTTTTCTGTTCAGTTCCTGCTTCCTCCTTGCCCCCCCTGACCCAACTTTCCCTCTGGGCTTCCTTCGCCTTCCATCACTGCTGCAGATGGCTAACTCTGCCCGTGGAAACTCGGGAACTTTCCCCGAGAGACTGATTGGCCCAGGTGGTCCCCGTTACTCCTGTTTGGCCAGGACTGCCACACCAGGCCTCTGGCACGCTGGGGGTCTGCACACCTCCTGGCTGCCTGGGGGGCCCCTTGCTGGTGCCCCGGGGCTGCTGGATGGGATCATGGAGGCAGGAGCAGGCCACACTTGATGGGTGCACACCCATGGCTGCTGTTTCTGGGGAGGCTTTGAGAAAGATGATTCCTCCTCCGAAGAGGGCTCTGAGCAGCTGGCACTTGGCATGTTCTGTGAGTACAGATGCGTGTTAGAAAGAGAAGATACACTTAAGAGAATGGATTTTCTTTTCCACTAAACCCAATTTTCTTTAATAATGTCTATATTGTGACCTTGCTTTCTAAAATGCATGTTTATAACAGAAACTTGTCATGACTCTTAAAAGTGATTGTCAATAGCAAACATAATATTTGAAGGCGGTCTCCAACACAGAGAGTTTCATTTATTAATAGCATACCAGTCAGAAATTTGACTCTGAGATATTTTGTTCATGCATAAACTATTTCAATCAACAGTCCTATTAATGATGGAATGCAGATATGTATGTTTATGGTAAAAGAACTAACTGGATATTTTTTGAAACTCTTTATATGCAAGACGTATGAAAAACAGGAGCTGCAGAGAGTAAAATCAGGCCTCAATGTCATGTTCAGTAAAACATGTCAGAGGTGAGGGCTCAGAAAATGCCATAGTGAAATACGAGGGGAAGGTGTGGAGTTGCAAGGGGTTTCATTTAAACACAAGGCTCACGTATTAATATTTTCATTGATTTATTTTCATGCCAATATGTTCTGACATAAATATGGTGATCTATAATGTATCGACCATAAAAGTCAACATTATTTTTAAAGCTGACTCAGGGAAATAAAACCACATTGTTAGTGCTGATATATGCGGCATGTTATTCTGTTGAAAAATTAACCTCTCCTATCCTGTTCCTGATTGAGCTAAATAAAAAGAATGCCTTTAAATAGCCACTGACCTTTGTTGCATAATTTGCTTCCTGGACAATGTTCAGTTTGTAATGGGACAGGCCCATGGAATGAAGTCAAGAGCGGAAAAGTGAAAGTGAAATTCGCTCAGTAGTGTCCGACTCTGCAACTCTTTGCAACTGTATAGTCCATGGAATTCTCCAGGCCAGATTACTGGAATGGGTAGCCTTTCCCTTCTCCAGGGGATCTTCCCAACCCAGGGATCAAACCCAGGTCTTCCACATTGCAGGCAGGTTCTTTACCAGCTGAGCCACAAGGGAGACCCAAGAATACTAGAGTGGGTAGCCTATCCCTTCTCCACCAGATCTTCCTGACCCAGGAATTGAACCAGAGTCTCCTGCATTGCAGGCGGATTCTTTACCAACTGAGCTACTAGGGAAGCCCAAAGAGCGGAAAGACTGTCAATATATTTTCCTTTTAGAGGTTCAAAAGGCCTATGAAACTCCCCTGGCCAGATATTATGAAGCCATAATATGTGTCTTCTGTATGAGACCAACAGTGAGAATGGTAGAGTGGCAACCCCAGACAGGACACGTGGGTACAGTGTCAGCCGTGGACGGTCGCAGAGAAGAGAGTCTAGCATGCCAGAGGCAGGGAACACACCCCAGGGCTCTGCCCAAGCCAACCACAGCCGTGATGTGACCTTCAGTGAAATGATATTATGAAATGGACAGCAACCAAGGAGAATTTAACTTAGCAACATTGGAGAGAGTGCTTCATAGAACCTGGATCTATTTGGATGACTTATTCTTCCACTAAGTTTCAGAACAGAAAAAGTGTGCTGACTTTTAACAAAATACTGAGAAATTTAGGAATACTGAGAGTTTTAGAGCTAGAGGGACCCTGGGTGTAAGGCAGGGGTAATTACTTGATCGATGAGGCAGCTGTTACACCCCAGGAGATTAAGTGAGCAGGTTGCCCAAGGAGACACAGCTGGTTAGTGGCTGCCATACCTGAGGTCCAGATCTCCTGGTTCTCCATCCAGGGCTCTTTCTGCTCCATTTTATCCACTAGAAGCCATGACTGATAATACACATTCTTGGAGGATATTCCTCAGAACCACCCAGATCTAGTTTCCAACCTGCCACTGCACCAAACCTGGTCTTGTCAAGGCTCTCGATAGCCACCAACTCGCCAAATTCTCTGGACTTGGCAAGTTTTCTGACTTGATTTAAACCTCTCATCGTATTGCAGTTCAATGCTCCTTGAAGTGTCTCGTCTCTTGCTTTCTCCATTCGTTAAGACTTCATTGCTGGTAAGAACGGTGACGCTAAGCAATAATTTATTGGCTCATATAATCACTGTCCTGGTGATGCTGGTTTTAGACACGGTCTGATTCAGGAGCTCAGACAGAGTTACTAAGACTGCTCTCTTTATATGTTATTTCTTGGCTCCATTTTCTCCAAATTGGCTCCATTCTGAAACACACTCTCCCCTCATAGTGACAAGATGGCCGCCATAAACTCCGCTCTCTCATTTAATTATGTGCAACTCTGGCAAGAAAAATTATGCCTCAGCCACGAAGTCCTGAGATTAGCAGTGATTGGTCCTGTTGTCTTATCCTGAGTTCAGTGTCCTTTCCTGAACCTACCACTATGGCCAGGGAATGGAAGGCATTGATTGGCTCAGACTGGGATTAAATGCTCCGCCTAAGAGAGAGCTGGGCTCACCCCAATCCCAAGTATTAGAGGAAATGGTGGTTCCCCTAAAGCATATTTGAGGTCCTGTTACCACACGAAATGGACTGACTCTGGGACAGCAAAAACAGCAAATGCCCAGAGCAATTTTTCTGACACCACACTTTCCTAATATGCCTCCGACTTCACTCTTTTAAGTCTCGCTCACTGTGTCACCTCAGCTGGATCTCTAATGCTGAATACCCCTGTGGCCAAGCCCCAGAGCTTCCCCGCTTCTAGACTGTACTGTTCTCAAGGCGATTTCATCCAGTCCATTGTGAAAGGAGAAGTTGGGCATAGCCCAAAGCACTTTGAGAAAACCTTGGCTCACACATGGAATTGAAATGGTAGGCCAGGGAATATAATGAGAAATAGTACTTAATGGGAAATTTTGAGAGGGAGGAAGGGAGATTGTTGATGCAAGTGTATCTGAGAAGGCAAAGCATCGAGTTACTCCTTATCCTTTGCTCTGAACATAAGGGATAAGGTATGAGAATATTTAGAAGTAGTTACCATACAGGCATGGGGCTTCCCAGGTGGTGCTAGTGGTAAAGAGCCCTCTTGCTAATGCAGGACACATTAGAAAAGCGAGTTTGACCCCTGGGTCTGGAAGATCCCCTGGAGGAGGGCACGGCAACCCACGCCAATATTCTTGCCTGGTGAATCCCTTGGATAGAGGAGCCTGGCAGGATGCATCCCACAGGGTAGCAAAGAAATGGGACTGAGGCGACTTTGCACGCACCATGCACCATAAAGGCACAAAACATCAAGTGTATTAGCCAGGCGGGTTAAAAGTCTTGTTAACGTTAGATCTATAAATACTTGCTTTTCTCCCTGTGAAACTAAATTTCTGGCTGGGTTGCTTGCTGAGAAGGTAAAGAATTCGCCTGGGATATTTCCCTTCCCTATTATACAGGTTTATTGTAATCCTTTATGGTCTACAATCTTTAACCTTGAGGCTATAGTAATTGCAATGCTTGTTTTACCTATTTGTTGTGGGGAATTCCATTTATTCACTATATATCTGTTATAAGAAATTGTCTATATTAGAATATGTTTGGGTAGGAGATAGAATTTATGTACCTTAGCAGTCATGTGCCCACCAGCCCTGTTAATGACTTCACTCACTTTGTCCTGTGACTGTTTCTACATAAATTCATAAACCCAGCTTCTAGTCAGGAACCATTAAAGCCCTTTGTCTTGGCTTTCTTGTTGTAGCGTTTATCTGAGGAAAATATATTTGTGATTCTAGAAGAATAATTTCTAAAGAATATATGAAGCTTGTTTTCTTCTCACCATCCCTGTCTTGATAATTCCTTCTCCATACCCACAGCTCTGTTCCGTACCCCGAGCTCCACACTTGCATATCCCATAGTCCACTTGGCACTACCTGGCTATTTTAGGTAGATTTTACCAATCTACTGTGGTCAAGAGTGAACGTCTAATTTCCTCATTTTTCTCCTACCAAATCTGCCTCTCTGCTGAGCACTCTATCATTTCAGTAAATGGCACTGTTACAGATCTAGTCGTTCAAGCAAAATCCCAGAAATCATTCTTCATTCTTCTCTTTTCCCTTTTCCCACATCAGTCCATCGCCAAGTCTTACCAAGTATCTGTCACACCATCCACCACTGGTGTTTGCACTGGGGTCTTTTGTCCACTTCAACTGTACCCATCACTTGTCTTCTTGCCTCCTTTTGCCTACTCCATGCAGAGCGGTCAGAATGATCTGCATGACGCAGAAATCAGACTCTGTGCCCTCCTAAAGGTATTCTATTGCCTCCCTTTTGTCCTTCAGAATAAACCCCAGTGTCTTCCCAGAGACTGCAAGTCCTGTGTGCTCTCGTCCCTTCTCTACACTTCAGTCTCATCTCGTCCTGTCTAGCCCCTGGTGATGGGGCTGCAGCCACACTTGCAGTGTGTCCACTGGGCTATGGGTGTGCAACAGGAGAAAACTCTCTCTCACACACACACACACACACACACACACACACACCACACCACACCCTGATTGATGTCATCAAAGCCTAGGAACTTTACGGAAGAGGGGTGGCTACAGAGGCCAGGAGCAGATGCAGTCTATTATGGTAGGACTTTTTCCTCTATGCTAGTCCCCCCATGGCATGTCTGCACACAACAGGACAGGGGCCTGCTGTGTCTAAGTAAGCAGCCAGATTTTGGCTGTACCTCGTCTTTTACACATAGGACTCACCTCAAGACTGAGCCTAACCTTCTGTGTGCTGTGTCTTTTGGTTTTCCAGGTTTGGACCAAACTCAGCACCAGCAAAGTCACATTATCATGTTAAAGGAGAGTCAATATTGTTAAGTCTGAAAAATGTCTGCTGCTTGCTTTAAAGCATCTGGATAGCCTGTTTACCCATGGTTCATCCCTTGACTCTCCTTCAGTTTGGATTATTCTCATGCTGAATTTGGTTCCAGGACCCAAGGCACAAGCTCACTTCCCTGAAGACCTATCTGTCCCCTGCACACATCACACTTCTCCATGCCTCAGAGTGTTTACAATTCCTGCCCCAACTGCTTGAAGCACACTTTCCCAGTTTTTTATCCATATGACCAAATTCATCTCATTCTTCAGATCTTAGCTAAAATATAATGTTCTAAGAAGGCTTTTTACTATCGAAAACAATTTGGGCTGTAATTCCTTCCTACAGCACCTAATTCACTTTTTTTTTTTTTTTTTTTTTTACAAAATCTTTATTACTTTGCTTGGTTTTTGTCTGTATGCCACTAAAATATAATTTAATTGAGATCAGGGACCTTGTCTGTCTTGTTATTTTTTTTTTCTTTTAAATTATTTACTTATTTTTGGCTGTGCTGGGTCTTTGTGCGGGCTTCTCTAGTTGCAATAAGTGGGGGCTACTCTCTAGTTGCATGGGCCTCTCACTACCGTGGCTCCTCTTATGGCAAAGTACAGGCTCTGGGTGCACGGGCTTCAGTAATTGTGGCACATGAGTTTAGTTGCTCCTAGCCATGGGGAGTGTTTCCAGACCAGAGATCAAACCCCGTTTCCCTTGCATTGGCAGGCAGATTCCTTTCCATTGTACTACCAGGGAAGTCTTGTTCTCTTTTGTATCCTCAGGCTTAAGAGCACTTTGTACAAAGTTGACACTCAACAGATTTTAGCTGAATGATGGAGTGGGCTGTGTACTGTCCCTGAGGGACGGGAGACAAGTGACTTGCTTTGCTGAGGGCCAGACTGCCTGTCTTGCCCCAGCGGGGTGGATTTCATTGCTGGGTTCATACAGATGATGACAGGCTAGTCTCTGAGACAGTGGTTGTTGGGGAACCACCATCATGGATGGGCACGGAGAAAAGTGGCTTGAACCTTCAGCCCCCAAAGTCTTGGCTCTTCCTGTGTTGAATTTCTCAATGGCCCTTACTCCTCAGTCTCCTTTCTAGAAGCCATGGGTGATGATATAGAGCATCAGGAAAAGCACCTATTATTGATTCCATAGCCAGCTTTCGACACTGCTCTTGGAAATTCTGTACAAAGTGAAAGTGAATACATAAAAGAAAAAAAGAAAGGATTATGACTTGTCTTCATCTCCAAAAACAGTTATGAGGTTGATCTTGCTACTCACAATTTTATATGAGTTGCTTTGTGATGATTGACCATTTTTGTGATTTTCAGTTTGTTGGTAACTGTGTCAGTCAGCTTTCATTAGGTGATGTTGCAGCTTCCCTGGTGGCTCAGAGGGTAAAGTGTCTGCCTGCAATGTGGGAGACCTGGGTTCGATCCCTGGGTTGGGAAGATCCCCTGGAGAGGGAAATAGCAACCCACTGCAGTATTCTTGCCTGGAGAATCCCAGGGACAGAGGAGCCTGGTGGGCTACAGTCCACGGGGTCGCAAAGAGTCGGACACGACTGAGCGACTTCACTTTCACTTTCCTGAACTCCTAATGGCTTAAAACAGCAAAGATTTGCTTCTCATTCTCCATGTGCCAGTGTGAGTAAGGGTCAGATCTTCTCCATGTCTCTTCCTCATCTTGGAATCTAGGCTGAGGGAATGGCCCCTGTCTGGGACATGTTTGTCTCGTAGCAGAGGGAAGAAAAGAAAGAAAGGAAATATGCAATGCCCTTTAAAGCTTCTGCTTAGAAAGTTACACTTCAATTCTGCTTGCATGTCATTGGCCAAAGCATATCACGTAGTCAAGCCTGGCATCAATGGGCTAGGAGGCAGAGCAAATGATTGAGAATGTTAATATAACCTTCCATAGGAAGTTTCTAATGATCAGAAAGTACTGTTCCTGAAAATTTTTGGCAAGCTTCTAGTAATGAAAATGTAATAAAGAATGAATATTTTTAATTGTCATCATGTATTAACAGTATATGAAAAGCCACATAATGCAAGACAAAGCCCAGGATATAGAGAATTTGGAATCTGTATACCGATAGTTGCTGAGTAAGCCTCAACAAGGCATTTCGTATCACTGGACTTCCATTTCTGCAAAACATAGGGTTTAAATGAGAGGCTCTCCAGTTTCATTGTAAATAAAAAGCATCCGTGTTCCACTGACTCCAGGTACATGCCAAGTGGTATATCTGGGTGGCAGTGTTGGTAGTATTGAGAGTGTGATTTTCGGGGTCTCTTTGGACTGTTAGTGTTGCTCTGCATTTTGTAGGCGGGTGGGGAGATGAAAGATTTTCACCCTTAGTCAGCCTTAGAGGGAATGAATTTTGTACTTAATTTCTTACCACTGAAGCCTTGCCACTCGCCCACATGGGACCTGCTGTTCGGTTTAGAAGGGTTTTTCATTCCCAATTCACTTAGCCAAAGGGCAAGTTCTGACAAGGTGGCTGTTTGAGTTTTCTTGATGAGTGATGATGAAAAAAGCAGCACTAGGAAGTGAATGGAAACCCTGACTCCAGCCTGGCCCGAGATTGTTAGGTTTGGGAAAGAAAAAAATTAGGAAAGAAAAATAAGATCTTGAAAAATCTCATTGATCTATAGATAATTCTATATAATTCTTCTCATTGGATGAGCCTCAGAGGTTTGGGAAACTTATTCAGTAAGATGCTAACCTGAACATGTCAGGACTTTTTTTTCTCTTGGTACATCTATTCCCATTTTTCTTTGCTATTTAGGTCTACTTGGCATATATCTTAAATTAGAAATGCTTAGCTCTTTCAACCAGATTTTCAGTTTAGATCAGACCCTGCAGAGCTTCAGCCACTGAATTAAAAACTTGACTAAGTTCTGGTTGACCTCTAAATGCCCATTCTTCATTTCTACAAAATTGATTTCATTTATTTTTGAATATGTGTCCTGAAAATTGTGGCTTTGAACTATTCCCTGTAATGTAAACATGTCACTGTCATTGTCATCACTACTAACAATTAAAATATTAGTTCAATTTAGTGGACTACTTTCCTGTAATGTAGCTCTCACACATGTGCATCAGGAGATAGAAAAATGCAAGGATGCTCACTGCAGTTATTGTTTGAGTTCAGGAAAAAAAAGAATGCCTAAATATTCACCAGTAGGAGAACTGATCAATGTATAGTACTATAATCATACAGTATTCATGCAGCAGTTAAAGTGAATGAACTAGAACAACATGTATCAATATGAAAATATCTCAAAAACATGTTGGATCAAAAAAAGCAAGTTGCACAATTATACACACAGTATGAAACCACTTCAAGTTTAAAAACATAAAAGACTCCAAATTATACATAGGTATACATATTTACAGTAAATGTAAAATGTAAAAGAAGGATACACAATAATTTCAAAATAATTGTCCCCTTTGGGGAAATTAGTTTTTGTCTATAACTTGTTTTATTTATCAAAAATAAG
This sequence comes from Muntiacus reevesi, assembly GCF_963930625.1. NCBI lineage: Eukaryota > Metazoa > Chordata > Mammalia > Artiodactyla > Cervidae > Muntiacus > Muntiacus reevesi. The sequence goes on along the minus strand of NC_089256.1, from coordinate 84,383,209 downwards.
ATCTCATAAAAACAAAAAAAAAAACCAAATCAAATATTATTAGATATTAACCTTGGCTAAATCTTGCTGGTGGGCATGGGGTTATCTGTTATTGTTTTTTTTAATGCTTTTTGGTATATGGGGAATAATATTAAAACAGTCATTCCCTTTCTCTGTTTCTCCCTTTTTTCTCATATCAACTTCAGAGAGGTAGCATAGAACTGCATGTGGAAAACAACCTCTAGAAGATGGGTAATCTTCATGGGATTTTGAGAAGGTGATTTCTTCTTTATTTTTAATTTAAAAACATCGCTGCAAACTTAGATTCAAGATAGGTTTGGAAAAAGATCTGGATTCTCGGGACCTTTTCATTCATAATGATTTTTTTTTTCCCAGGTGTCTTTGAGCATCTTCCCTTGCTTCTGGCAGCCCCATGCTCCAAATCCCCCTGTAGCCACCTGCTGTCCTCAGAATGGAGCCCAGGTGGCCTGTAGCATCTGGCCCCAGGCATCTCCCCCGCCTCTTGGACCTCTGTCTCCTGCCACATTCCCTCTTCTCTCCCACCAGGTCTTCACAGGGCAGTGGCTTCTGCCTGCCTTCCTGTTGGCCCTCATCCCCCTTCAGCCCCCAGGCTCCAGGCATTTCTTCAAAGTTCTCTTCCCTGAGACCCTCACAAGGGTTGGTGTTGTTCTCATTTTCTACTGGTTCCCCAGTGCTGGGCCTATGCTCCATACATATTTTTTGTTTGTTTGTTTGTTTAGAAAAATTTCTAACAGCTACGTATTTATTAACTCTCACTAACTAACTTGAAATTAGAGTTGGAGAGAGTAAATGAATCATGTCACACTCTTAACACCCTTTATCCGTCTTTATGAAAGGAGATGTCTATTTATTCTTGCCTCATTTTTTGCTATGCATAAGACATTAACAGGCATACAGTTATCTTACCAGACTTAATAGAAATTCCTATCATGTTCTTTGCACATATTTAAATTTAATATTACTTAGTCACAGCAATAGAAAGTTGTTGCTTCATGAATTAAGTTTCAGTAGTTATTTTTAAGTCAGTTACCTGTAAAGTAGACAATCTGTCCTCCGAATCAAGAGCGTCTATTGGTAATAAAGATTCCTAGGATTTTCTGTTGAGTTTAATATCAGTATTAGCAGGCACTATGCATGGGAAGAAAGTTACTGAAACACATTCCATGTAAAGCATGCTTCTTTTAAACTAAAGGCTTTATTTATGGAAGTAAGGGTAATTTTTTTGATAGTTTTAATTATATCAGGCAATCTCTTAGAAAGAATTCATTGGGTGGTGTTAAAGTCAGAATCCTCTGAGTTTAATAATGCAAGTGAAAATTTAAGTAGTGTCTTTGAGTAAGGGGCTGGAAGTCTGCAGATCTTAAAAGGGTATATCTAATAACATGTTGATAACTCACAAATTGTCGGTTTTGGACTACAGACCCAGAGTGAAAGGGCCTTCATAAATTATGCATGTCTGACAAATAGGTGATACATTTTTCAAATCACAAAAGTTCTTCAGAATCAAGTCTGCTCTGTGGAGATAATTAAAGAAAATCAATGTGTGTTTATTGATAGATATTTGACTTGAAAACACATTTTCCACACTCGCTCAGACAGTGGGGCGCCCGAGCTTCAAGTCCACTGTTCTCTGGGGTGGAGGCTCGAGCGTGCTGGGTGTGGTCCTCTTGAGTCCACATGCTGGTTCTTGCCTTGGTCCTTGCCCTGACCCTAACCCTTACAGAGCTGAGGACAATTGACTTGACTTCTATCTCTGTCTCTTCTCCTGAGTGAAAGAGTATAACTGTGTTTTAGTTTCATTGGGACCACGAGAGGCTTAATTCATCAATGTTGGTAAAGTGCCAGGAAGATGAGAAGTGCTGTGTCCATTCCGAGCAGCATTATTGATTCCATTTTTTCTTTGTGGTTAATATAAAATTCTCCACATATCAGATAATGGCTAAGCGTTGCATAAACAGCCAAGAATTGCTGGCAGGAGAGATGTAGCCTGTGTTTTCCCCTAGGAAAATTGATGTCTGTAAAATGCCTTTGCTTTCTCTCAAAAGACATTATTATTTGATTTAAACTGATTATATTGGTACTATACTTTTATTTGCCTATCAGTGTATTTTCTTTTTATTTGCTTGTTTTGGTTTGCTTTTTCAGTAACTATTGGTGATAATGTTGAACCTAATAAATGCTTTATACTGTGGAAGTCCTGGATTGGTAAATATTTTGTTTATCCATTTTAGATAAAACTGTTTGTCAAATAATAAGGAGGATACATACATACGTGTGTGCATACATGTATAAGTGTATCTATATATGTAGCATATGTATGTGTATATATACCAAGAAATATAAAATGGTAATTTGCATTATCCATAATGTATAATCCTGTTAGTTAAATAATAGGCTATAGGTATGTATGTATACATAATATACACATGGATACATATAAATATATCAATTTTATGTTAATATGCTTAACATGTCTGTGTTATTATTCCACTAAAATAATGTAACATAAGTAACTACTGCTGCTGCTGCTAAGTTACTTCAGCCCTGTCCGACTCTATGTGATCCCATAGACGGCAGCCCACCAGGCTCCCCCGTCCTTGGGATTCTCCAGGCAAAAACACTGGAGTGGGTTGCCATTTCCTTCCCCAATGTGTGAAAGTGAAAAGTGAAAGTGAAGTCGCTCAGTTGTGTCCGACTCTTAGCGACCCCATGGACTGCAGCCTACCAGGCTCCTCCATCCATGGGATTTCCAGGCAAGAGTACTAGAGTGGGGTGCCATTGCCTTCTCCAAAGTAACTACTAATTATGACATTTAGCTAATTCAGCATGCTTTACAATATTTTAGGAATTGCACTCCTGACGTTACTTTTCACAGGCATTTAAAAAGCATATGAAGAATTTAGGCTAGTTACTTTATCATTATAATTTTAAAAAATGGCGTGATATAGTTGAATTATCTAGCTTATTATTCATCAGAGTTGGTTCTGATCACTTTCCCAAATTCCAAACACACCCTCACAAGTTAGAGTATTCAGCACCACTGGTTACTGTAGAAGAGACCCTGCAGTGGGCTCTGAAGAGAGCTCTGAATGTGAAGACTCTTCTTTGTTACATGGGGTCTGGTCTGTTTGTTTAAACAAAATTCTGTTTCTAATGGTATTATGATCATGGCTTTTAGAAAGTATCTTTCCATGATACATGCTGGAAAAAGAAATCAGTTTCATTATCTTATGGTCACACTATTTGTGTGGAGCTCAGCCGTGAAAATCATCTCCATAAAAACACCCCAAAGATTTATAACAATTTGCTTGTTTCATTTGTCACTCATTGGTTCTTTTTCTACATCATTTATTGGATGCTTGGTATGTATTAGATGCCTTGAAACACATTAAAGAGTAGAAGACAGCCCTTATTCTTAAGGAAGTTGTGATCTGGTTGAGTCAAAGAAAATGCCCTAGAAACAATAGATTAAATAAACGTTTATGGACAGAGGCTAGTAGGTGTCCCCCAACATCCCCTCCTTCCTCAGTAACGGAATTCCAGTTTTTGGTTGGCCACCCAGGGTAAAGATGCATCTCTCAGCTTCCCTTGCCAGTGCCAAGGGCCAGTGCCAAGTCTGGACCATCCTGGGTAAGAGGAAGTTTCTAGACCCTCCCTTATATGTTGGTTATGTCTCCTTCAGTCTTTCTTTTTCATGTTTTCTTCTTGCTCACTGGATATGAATGTAATTGCTGGGGCTTCCGTGACCATGCTGAACCACACAGATAAGGGCTGAACCTAGGGATGGTGGAGCAGAGTCTGAGGGCGACTGGGGGGCCCTGCATTTACGGGACTTCCACATGGCCCTGGGCAGCTACCCCAGGGCTTCTCTGTGAAAGATCAATAACTGCCACCTGTCTATTATTTTAGGAGTCTGATACTTCCAGCTGCTTGTAATCCTGACAGGCACTTTCAACAAAGTGTGCATTTTAAGTGTGGAGGGGATAATATACAGTGAGTAATCAGAACGGGGAAGTGCCAAGAGAGGCTTCTGAGAAGAATATGCTATCCCAGCACGATTCTTCTCGCACCTGCTCCTTATTTTTGCTACCTCACCATTTCCTGAACATGACACTTTCTCTCGTCCTTACCTTTCCCTTCTGCAATGCTTTCTTTATGTACCTTCCTTCCCATCTAGTTAATTTTATAATTACATTAAATTACATAATCCACATAAGCAGTTAACATAGTTAATTAAGCTATGTAAACACACAGTACATTTAGCTGTTATTCTCATTGTTATCACTGACCTGCTCAAATGTGGCTTCTGTTCTGAAACCTCTCTCAAGATTCTTTTTTTAAAAAATTTTTATTTATTTCTTTTTATTAGTTGGAGGCTAATTACTTTACAATATTGTAGTGGTTTTTGCCATACATTGACATGAATCAGCCATGGATTTACATGTGCTCCCCATCCCGATCCCCCCTCCCTCTCTCAAGATTCTTTCCGCCTCCCCATTTTATCAGAAACAACTATCCTCTTAGTGTCCTAATACCAGGCACTGAGCACTGCTCCAGGAACGCTAGGGTTGAGGAAAGTGGCTGGCTAATTACTTGTGTTGCTACTGCTCAGGAGGAATGGGGGAGGGCAGGAGGAATGTGGCTCTTCTACATTCCTTCCCCTTTGCCTTCTGGAGGCTTCTTTGTCATTGTGTCCCCTCCCCATCCCTATGCCTCCTTTCTAGGCTAGTTCTTCGTGTTCAATAGCTTCGACTCTGCTTTAGCTCTGCCAACATTATAACCTCTGCTGTTCGGAGCGTCAGGGATGTGGTGGCAAGCAGATCAGAGTGTGGGGCTGAGAGCAGACAAGCTGTGCTGGCAAGATTACCCCACCTCCTTTTGTGATAACTGTGGGACTGGCGTTGTAGGACCAACAATGTTGCTCTGCTCTTTGATTTCCAGGTGTTTCTGCTCAGATGGGATTGCTCTGCCGACATGATGGATGTGAGGGGCCGCGTCTCAGAGACAACCACGCTCAGCTGTACTCAGGCATCTTTCTGGCACTTTCCCACCTCCAGCCTGAGGGGGCTGGGGGCACAGTCACGCAGGTGTCTGTGCATCTGACCATGGATGGCACAAGCCAGCATTATTCTGGTGTCTGGGTTGGACTTGGACATAGACTTCTTGCATCGTCTTTGGGAGTTCAGACACATTAAAAAAAAATGCCCTGTCGAGAATAATGAGGGCCCTGATGCTGATGGGATGAGGCAATTTCACTCCAGATGGTGGTCTTTAGCAAAAGAAACTGGTGCTGTCAGACTTGAGGTTTTCAGTCACTGAAGAAGAATCACTGATTGAGGATCATTTACCCAGTCCCTCACTTTTTCTTGGCTTCGTCTCTGTTTAGAGAACCGAGTGGTCTGTCCAGCTTCCTCCTGTTGGTGCTGCCATACCTATGTTGCCTGGCTCTTGAACCACATTCCACAGTGGTATGTCCCTGAGGCCAGCGTACGTTGGGGCCATATTTCATAGTAATTGCCTATTTCATTGAGACCCTTTTAATTTTAGCTAATTTCCCGAACAGGGCAAATTCTTACCTACTTATTCAAAAACTTTCTTCTGATAATAGGTGATTACAAGATGGCCCTTCATCTAAGCCCATCCACCCATGATATCCAATGAGCAAAATTCCCCAGGTGAATACTTTCTTTTTATTAATTTTTTTTTAAATGAAGAGGTTGGGGAAATTGAATTCTAATATTTCTTTCTGTGCTAAGGTATTTTAAGTTTTGTTTTATTGAGTTAATGCATATTTTTAAATACAGTTAGCCCAGGCCTCCAATATGAAAAACAGCATAACTTGTGTTTAGTGAAAAGTACCAGTTGAAAAGGAGAATTGAAAGTATTTCTGGAATTGTTAAACTAGAAAATATCTTTATTTGCAGCATACAGTGGGTAAGGAACCACCTAATAACTGATGTATAAACTAAAGGTATCTTATGTTTCCTTCTGGGTTTTTAAAAAAACCTGAATTAAGTAGGATTTACAGATGGAGGCAAACCTGGCCTCCAAATACTGAGGAAAATGTTCTTGAGTTTCATTGCTTTGCACAGGAGGAATTTCATGATTTTCCAAACAGCTCTATTGTTTCATCAGGACAGAGTACTCACAAAGAATCCTCCCTCTTTTTTTTTTTTAATGCTTTTATTTTATTTATTTATTTTTGGCTGCGCTGGGTCTTCAGTTGCTGCGTGGGCTTTTCTCTGTGGCGTGCACGCTTCTTACTGGGTGGCTTCTCTTGGAGAGCACGGGCTCTTCGCTCCAGAGCTTCAGCAGCCAGGCTCCCCAGCTCCAGCGCACAGGCTCAGTAGCTGTGGTCAGGGGCTTAGTTGCTCCAGGGCATGTGGGATCTTCCCGGACCAGGGATTGAACCCCTGTTTCCTGCAGTGGCAGGCGGCTTCTTTACCACTGAGTCACCTGGGAAGTCCTCCTCCCTCTTTTATTTACTGACATTCAGCGATGAAAGGAACTAGCCATTTCTCCTTGCAGAGTGAAAGCCCCTCCCCACGAGGTTGGCACCTGGAGGCTTAGCGGCCTCGGGGAAGCCTACGCCGCGCAGAGCATTGTGGGAGCGATGGGGGCTGCTTCCGGGAGCTCAGGTTGAGATGCGCCCTCGCCGGCAAAGGATGCTCCGAAATCTGGTGCCAGCAGCTGCCTTGGAGGAAGTTAAAGGCCTTAGGGCCTCCCCTGTGCCCATTTCTCCGGATGACATACTCCAGGATGAAAGGCAGGTGGTGTGAGTTTCTCTTCTGAAATGTGGGGTCCCTCCGAGCCGATGTGGTGTTCCGAGGGCTGTTCTCCGTTGGAAGCCGAAACTCCCCAGATTGCAGTGCAGTTCGGAAAGCAAGACTCCAAGCCGCCTGGGTTAGCTTTGCCTGTTCAGGTAGAACCCCTGGAGATGATTGCGTTTGTGCTGCCTCTGCTCATCCTTAAGGATACCCGAACCCCAAAGGTTGCGGGGATTGGGAAATGGCAGACAGGCTGGGAGTTCTTTGTTAGGAAGCCCGGTGACTGAGGCTCATGTACGCAGCTGTCAGCAGTTTGTCATCCTGCCTCAAAATCCAGGAACCTGGAGGCAGGCGATGACGGTACCATGTTGTTGTTGTTGGCCAGTGGCTAAGTCCCGTCTGACTCTTTGTGACCTCATGGGCTATGGCCCACCCGCCTCCCCTGTGCGTGGGATTTCCCAGGTGAGAATGCTGGAGTGGGTTACCTTTTCCTTCTCCAGGAGATCTTCCTGACCCAGGGACTGAACCTGGATCTCTGCATACTCCAGCATTGGCAGGCAGATTCTTTACCACTGAACCACCAGGGAAGCCAGTGGTACCAGGTTGGTCAGAGCCAAAGGCTGGTCAGTTGCTTTCTCAGAGCGTGGAACGCTGGTGTTCTGGTCAGCCTTCTCCGCACCTCTGCTTGGGAGCTGTTGGGTCTGGTTTACAGGCTGCATGTCTTTTGTGTATGTGGGTGTGTAGGAGAAATTACTAAAAAAACGGCCTTTTCAGCATGGTTAGCTTTTTCTCCACCCACCTCCGCAGGTACAAAGAGAAATGGGAGCTACAGAATGGCGTGTGGCTCACAGACTTATTTTATTTGACTTGTAGAGGATTTAACACTGGGGGAGGAAGAGTTCACCTAAAACGATTTCCACTTTCTCCTGAAGAGTTGGTTTTTGTCTTAGGACAGTCAGCTAGCGCTAGGCAGTGGCTGCCTCTGAGCGGAGGCATCTGCTCCCTAGTTCACTGTGGCCCACCTTTGTCCAGGGTTGTTCATTGTCTGCTTGGCCCTAGAAGGCATTTGAGGGTGAGAGCCTCAATGGACACAGCCGTCCTCCCTGCTCCCAGCCTCTTTAGTGTCCTCTGTGCTAGCCCTGCTCTCTCAGGCGCTCCCTCCGTGAGCCTGTCCTCCTGTCCCACCAGAGCAGACCCTGGGCGGCAGCCCTCTGTCCTCTTGGGGAAGAGCACCAGGCTTGTGATGCTCTGTAGCCTTCACCACAGGTGAAGGTGAAAGAACTGGGAAACTGAGTCCTGACTGGGGCTCTGTTGGCACACCCCAGCCTGCTGGGTACTGGGCGTGGCTCTGAGTGCTGTGGCACGCGGGTCTGGCCCTGCAGTCCTTCGCTCTGCCCCTGACTCCCTGGAGCTGAGCTTGACTACAGCCTGAAGTCGGGGATAGAGATGTATTTTTTTTTTTTTTTTTTTGGTTTTTAAACTCCTTTTGGAGAACTGTGGGGCTTCTTCATAATAGAAATTATAATAACACAATTACACATATACTCATATTATATATAATGTGTGTATACATACCTTCTTGTAAATCATTCCTTTACTCTCAACCTTGACCTGCTAAAGTAGGGGTAAATTATTGCCCCTGTTTCGCAGATAAGCCCCAGAGAAGGCTCAGAGCACATGCCCCAGATCTGAGTCATTCATCCCGGCAGGGACACAGAAGCCTATGTTGGATTTTGTTTTTTTTATCTGCACAGTGCAAGGCCACACTTTTAAGCTTGAATGTTTCTATATATATGTAAATGTCTATAGTCACAGCTTAGCACAAGAAAATATCAGGGTTACTACTCACATTCACTCTATCATTCAAGAGGCCATGAAGAGAACTCGAGGAGGAAAAATCCCCAATACTTCTTACACCTGTAAATTCCTCCGTTAAGCTTTCAGTATCCTAAACTATTAGATATTAAAAATAAACACATCTTTAGTAACAGAAAAAGGTCTTGGCACTTCTAAATATTCAGAAATTTGCAAGCCCACCAGCACCCTTTTTACTATATCTGCATACTGTTCTTTAAATTTTTTTTAAATTTTAATTTTATTGGAGTATAATTGATTTATAATGTGTTAGTTTGGGGTCTACAGCAGAGTGATTCAGTTATACATATAATCATTATTTTTTAGATTCTTATCTCATATAGATTAGGATCATATTGTTATATTCTTAAAAATTTACATTTAGGTTGACACATGTTAAAAATATCAACTTAAATTTGAATGAAAAATTTTAAAGAATCCAGTAGTCACATATTAAACAATAGTAAAAATGAGTTTCATAAGCTAGTTGTATTTTTAAATGTCCATGAAAATAAATCTGATTAGTAATTTCATTTTAAAGTTTGTCTATAAATTGGTTAAAATTGTGGCACATTTGCCACCTTTTGGGAAACCTGCTTCTGATGAAAAAAAAAAATGTGAATTGCAGCTCTTCATGTCACCAGCAAGCCTCCCGAGCTTAGTGTTGGAAAGGTATAATATATAATCCAGCAGACATAGAACAAAACTGCTGGGGGACTTCTGGCGCTTCTGGGCGGTTGTTACAGTCTGTTGGGTCTTCCTAGGATTTCATGTGGTGATGGGCAAAGCTCGTGCAACGGTGGATATGGGCTGTGCTGGGCACGTGTAGTGACTCATCCTTACCGTGAGCCTGCCCCAGAGGCTGGTGAACTGCTTTCTTCATCTGATTTTATGTTCATGGCTGGCTGATAACCTCCATCTCCAAGAGCTCACAATAGGAATTGTCATGCAAATATTTAATTTCCCTAATCCAAGATGTTAAACTTGATTGGTTTAAGAGATGGTAGGAAAGTATTCTTCATGTCTTGAGTATTGAGTTTAAACGCACTTTAGAGTTACAGTCCTGATTTGTTTGTTTTGTATATTTAGACTTTGAACATTTGAACTCAAGTAAATTTATGTACATCGTGAACTACTTATTAATTTGAACAAAAGGTCCTGATCATGTTTTAAAAATAGATTTCAAGTACTGAAGAAAAAGTGAGAAAATTTTATGTATTTATTTAAAAATATCTGAACACTGAAAGCAACACTAAAACCATTAATAATCCTTGTAGTAAATGTGCTTGGGAATTCACAATAGATCTCACAGTCTTCTGAAGTACTGACTTTATTGAATTATCCATGTGGTTCATATTGGTGCTGGAAGGTGGGGCCACCTTACAAGATTCAGATCGAGGAAAATAAGAGCTTGGGAGATGCCCTCTCAGCTACGTGGAGAGAATAAGATTCGGATAGCTCAAATTGTGGTATATATATATATATATATATATTAGCTTGACCCTTTGAAGACCAACAAAATAATCATTGTAAACATTTCTTAATACAGTTTTTGAAAAGCTTTATTTAAATATGTTACCCATTATAATAGCCATTGTGGTCTTCTAAAAATAATCTGGAGTTTTTATTTTTTAAAATGTATTTGTTAAAGTGTTATTACATTTTTTAAAGTATATGCATTCAGTTCAGAATAGCTCTCTGAGGATATGCTGTGCATATAAATATCATGCTGCAGACAGGGCTTAGATTAATGGACCAGGGAGGGTTATTTTATGGAGAGTTTAAGTGTGTATTATTGTTATTTCTAAATTGTATTAATAATAATATCCTACACATGTCCAGCATGTGTATGACATTTTACTCACCTTAGAGGGTCACTGCATACATTATCTCATTTGTTTCTCACAACAACCCTGGGAGGGAAGTGGGATGGTATCAAGTCTTGACACTGAAGTCCTTTGGTTGAGATAAAGTCCTGGTAATATTGGGAAGAAAAAGATGCTATAGAAACACAAGCATTCTTTTGTGTTTGACCAGTGTGGTAGCAGGTGTTCAGATTGACTTTGGACATGTTAGTCTCCAAGGAGAGAGCCTATCTCGTCATTTCTTCCATCTGGTAGGAGGGAAAAAAAGAGCAAAATGTGTGAGTACTCTCTTAGAGGAAAAGCTGCAAGATTAAGGGAGTAAACTACCTTCTACTTCATAGAAGTTAGCACTGAACCGTTGGATTCCCCATTGAGTAGTTACATACACTCTTGTTTAAAACACTTTTCTATACCCTTTCTGTGCCATTCATGATGAAATCTGGAGAATCAAGTATGTAGAAGTTGTCAGAGGAAACAAACAATTTTATTGTTATAGTCAATAGTGATTCAGTCTGGACTTACGTGTTGTTTATGAAATATTTTGAGCTTTCCTGTTTTACCAACAGCAGCATGGGAACTCAGAGACAATGGTATACTGATAGCTGAGCTGGAGTAGTGAACCCAGGACTGTAGAATCCTCAAGCCTGTGCAGAGAAATATTTAAATAATTTATCATAATGATTATTTCTATCAGATATAACTCCAGGATTAAATGCTAATTTTATTTGACTTACATAAAGGGGAATTATTACTGCAGTTACTTTTAAAGAGCTCCCTGGGTTTGCCAGGAGTATGTGAATTAACAGTAAATTGTGCACCATTACTTATTAATGGGGTCCAGCTGATTTATTGGTGGTCTGTCTGGCAATTAGCCATTCTGTATAGTGTCTTCCGTTTGGCCATTACTTTTTCACTATTGAGTGCAAGCTCAGGGCTGAGCACATTGAACCAATGGGAGAGTCTGCCTGTCAACCTAATAGGGCCTTGCATCATCTTAATGGTGAGTTATGATCTGTCTTGAAGGATATTTGGATACACTTAATATCTTTTGGATGACAACCATTGGAGGCATAGATGAAAGTACATGTTGTCATTGAACCACTAAAAATCTTTACTCAGTCACCAGATAGCCATTATATTATATGAATCTCTTTAGAATATTTCTTTTATTAAAAAAAATTACACAGGTGTTTTTAGCTTCTTTGGCACTTGTAGAATGAAATGCTGAGCAAACTGTAGCACAGCAGGTTATGGCTGGCAGTATTTATTTGCAAGTGTCACTTTGGGGTGCCTAATTTGTCCTCAGGAGAAATATTTTTTGCTCAGCTTGCAAAATGTTGTAATAAAAATTGGTGATTGATGTTGATTATAAGATTAAATGGCTGGGCCACAGTGGCCAACGTCGTAAATCAAAGCAGCTCAAAGTTGTGATTGGCCACTAGAGGAGGTTCTAAGTGGGAGCGTGTTTTTTATTTATTTATTTATTTTTTAACGAATCAATGTATTTCAGGTCTTTATAATATTGACTCCTGAACTTCATTGAAACTGTATTCAAAACATCATTTTACAGTGCTTTTAATAAGTTTTAATACAACCTGGTTTTGCCTATCTAAGCATGCAGGGAAGCTACGAGGCTTCCCTCATAGCTCAGTTGGGGAAGAATCTGCCTGCAGTGCAGGAGACCGGGGTCCGATTCCTGGGTTGGGAAGATCCCCTGGAGAAGGAAATGGCAACCCAGTCCAGTATTCTTGCCTGGAGAATCCCATGGACAGAGGAGCCTGGCAGAGCCTAGGTCGTAAGAGTCAGACATGACTGAGTGACTAACACTTTTGCTTTTTTCAAGCATGCAGTAGTGGAAGAAAATACACGAAAATTCTCTTCTTAGTGGGAAGGCAGTTTAAGAATTAGTGAGGGTGTAGGAGCTGCTAAACCCAAGCTCATCGCCTAATTCTTTGATTGAAGAGTTTTATATTTGGTTGCCTAGCATTAATTTCTCCTTCCTAACAAATTCCTTGGAGGGTATGTTGTCTATAGTCTGATGCCATCCTACAGTGTCCCAGGGGCCACCCCTACCCTGACACAGCTCCTCTCTGGAACTGGACTCTGGAGTAGAGGGAAGAACACTGGGAAAGCTTGGGGTTTTTTATTTCCAGTCTGATCAGAATGTTCTGGTCACTCCCATTTTCTGGCCATCATAGTGACAACTGAGTGACAATTGTTTTCCAAGTCTGTTTCTCCTGTCTTTGACACTTCTGGGAGCTCCATGATAGCATCCCAATAAATCCCCCTTTGCTTAACTAAACCAGAAGTGGTTTCTCTTGCATGACACTAAAATTTGGCATCTGTAAACATACAGGAAATAGAAGTTTTCTGATTGGGACTGAACATTCATTCATTCACCAAATATTTATTGAATACCTACGATATATGTTAGGCACTCTTCTCAACATCTTGGGAAGCAGTAGTGAATAAAGCAAAAATTTGTGCTTTCATGAAATTTGCTTTGTAATGGGGGGAGATATATAAAAAGCAAGGTAAGTTAAATATATGTATCTATCATATATATAAAAATACAATATGTAGGCCATGGTGAAAGGTGCTATACATATATACAATATTTTTCTTCTTAGTTCTTTCCTTGTTAAAGTTCCTTGAGTCAGGTAGGCCTGTTCAGATGTGGCTGATGATCTGGAACGACTTATCCTGAGGTTCTGTCTGTCTCTTGAGCTTTGCTCCAACACATTTCTGCATAACTCTCAAAGGGATGTCAGCTGGAGTCTGAGCTGAGTGTCTACAAAACAGAGAGCTGGAGAAAGGGGACTGGGGTGAGAGAAGGCAGTAGCAGGAGTTGAGTGAGGGCTTTAGTCTTGAGGCCAAAATTCTTCCTTCTGGGGCTCTGCCTGGGCTCAGGCAGTAGGATTGAAACAAGAATGCAAGGCTGGGGCTTGGGCAGGTGGCCTGGAGCAAGGATACAAACTGATCTGTGTGTGGAGGGGGAGTCTGGGTCGGAGATGTGAGGAAGTATCACAGGACTGTGTGAGGCAGCGCAGGGTAGCAGCAAGTGGAGGGACCTAAAGAAAGAGAGTCTGTGAGGGTGAGGGCAGGAAGTACTGCTGTGGTGAAGTAGGTGGCCAGCACCTTCTTCACTTGGTAGGCAGATATCAAGTGAGGGGACCAGAGTGGTGTCTGGAATAATGACCTAAAAGAGTGGGGAGGGGCATGGTGCTGCTGCCTTCAGAATTTTAGAATACAGCACATTTCTTCTCCCATGAGGTCGGGAACCTGGCGAAGCATCCAGCCCAGTGTTATCAGCAGGTTAGTGGAAAGCCACATATCAGGCCTGTCCCCTCACTAGGTGAGAGAGATCAAGGCCTAAATGCCAGCAGTGGAAGTCTAGAGCCCCAGCAGATCTGCAGGATGACAGAATATGAACACAGAATATCTTGGAAGGCTAGAAGGAAGGTCTGGGTTTATAGGGATGAGCTGAAGGTCAGTTTTGGGGTGTAGAAAACCAGATGCGTGGCACAGAATGAGGGAGAGATGGCCTTCCAGCAGCATGAATCAGGAAACAGGGCGGGTGTGTTTGCCCTCAACTTTGGCCTGCATTTTTAGGAGAATAATACTCAGAAAGAGAAAGGTGATTGTTTTTTTTCCTACAGTGTATTGAAGATGAAACACCTGGAACAAGCATTCTGGTGCCAATACTCTGAAAGAATTAGACAGAGTGGGACTCACTCAGGAGTGAATAACTGAAAGGATGAAAAGACCAGAAACCATTTTATATGTGAAATGATTGGAGGAATGTTGGATATTTAGACTGGAAAACAGGCTCAGGGGCTATATGAGAGCTGTTTTCAAATATCTGTCTCATGGAAATGGTTTTGTGCTTCTGTTTGCTTCAGAAGTATTTGGAATGATTAATGTGGGGGCATAGAGTTGGACACAATTGAGCAACTAATTTTCACATTTTCTGATAATAGAAGATCCACAGATTGGATAATTAGCCTCACAATGGGCTCAGGCTGGATGGGATAGTCACATGATGCCTTTTAGCCAGGTAAGGGTGGAGGGAGACATCCAAAGGCTTTTCAACCCTTCTATCATTTGGCTCTGCTAATAAACAGCAGACTGGACAAATAGCACAGAACTTAAAGAATCAAACACATACATGCACTATAGAACTGTTGGTAATTTCTTTTCTTCACTTTTGCTTGATGTTTATAGCTCTGTTTAATATAACCCTGGTCTAAAAACCTTAGCCTCAAAGTTACAGCTGTTTCTTGAATCTACTCTTGGTGCAGATGTCCTTTGTGGCCTTTTTTTTTTTTTTTTTTTTAATACCAGTGTGGCTCCAAAGTTTCTTTGTTGAGCTTCCGTGTTGTCGCACTTATGACTATCTTAGTGAATTATTTCATTCACTGAATTTTTATGTGGCCTGCTACTGAAGTCGTTGTCTCATAGTTCTAATCTAGTTCCCATTAGAGTTTTCTTTCTGCTTCAACAGAAACCAGAAGAAAGGGCGACATAGCAGTGGTGGCTCCCTGGCCCCCATCTTTCCCAATCAGTAGTATACTTTTTTAAGTTCCTATTCGTGACTTAAGAGAACATCTCCTCCCTTCCATCTTGCTGGGTGCTCCTTGAAATTTTCAGCTAGCTTAAGTACATGGGTTAAACGTACTCATTGACCCCTTCACTGAAGCTCAAACTCATAAACTTGGTTCAGAACACAAACAACTTTCTTTTGCAGGGGTAGTATCTCTTCCCAGTAACAAATCATAGTAACCAGGGTTTAGATTTCTGAATTATTTCAGAAGGAATGTAAAAGGTTATTTGGACAAAACCATAAAGATATTTCACCCCAGTATATTATTTCTCCTTGATTATATTCTTGACTTTTTATCAGGAGCCCCTGGGGACTGAACCCAAAGCAGTAAACAGTGGGGTGATTTTCTAGAATCTGGAAGTGTTATAAGAGAGAAGGCTTCAGTAGGGAGGGTTCTATTGTCCTTCAGATAGCACCTTGGGGTTGGTGTTTACCCATGTTTAGGTCTTATTTAGAATTCCAGCTATTAATAAAGAAAAAGCCCTACTCCCCATAGTTCCTGAACCAAATAAGAAAAGCCTCGCAGGAACCTCAGTGGGCCTGTGGCTCTGCAGAAATAGAAGTTGGGTCAGTTGAGAAAACGTTAAGGAGCAAAGCCTTTTCTTTTCTTAGAACTGAACCGCTAGTCGATCTGGCAACAGTATATTCCAGCTAGAAATAAACACATTTATCTTTTATCACTGAAAACAAGAAAGAAATCCTGGACTGCTGGAAACAGCTTTTCTCCCTCATCACAGGAGCTTGCCATGTAGGTTAATCTGCCTGGCATTTCTGAGAACCAGTTTTGTATAAGAGCTGCACTGGGCAAGGTGGGGCTGGGAAGGTGAGTCAAGCCAGGTTAGTCCTGAAAGAGTTCCCTTCACCCATGACTTTTGCATTCTGTGGCTCTTTGAGAACCTGGAGATAGTAAGAGGGGAGGTCTTGGTATCAATTCAGTAGACCTCCTTTAAGCTCTGCATAGAGAGTAGGTCAGTGTCACTGGCGACCTTGGTCTTAAGGGAATGGGACTGTTGGAGTCGTCACAGCCTTGGCCTGACAACAAACTGAAGTAGGCTTTCACTCAGCCTTGCGCATCTTTTCTTTCAGCGCACTAATTGTCCTCTGTGATTCTACACAGTTCTGACAAGATGGCAAATGTGCAGAGTAATTAAAGTAAGTGTGTGGTTTCAGTTGTTAGAATCTATTGCCCTGAGCTGAATGCCATTTGAGGGGCATCCCAGAGAAGGGCTGCATTCAGGCATGGAGGACAGATAGTTTCTTGATTGGTTTGTCTTTTATAACAAAAATTCAACTCAGGGAAATGACTGAAGAAAGAGAAACTTCGGGCTTTCCTTGGTAGTTCTTTCTCAGAACTTTAGGGATTCTGTGTTGTTGTTTATGATCAAATTTTCGAGAGTATTATCCGTATATGTAAACTGATTAGGAAGACTACTGATATAAATCAATTTATACATGGTTTGTGTACAAGGTACATTTGCCTCTTGTTGAAATAAAATAGCATTGGAATGTTGGGCTTGTAAACATTCCTTTTAAATAAAACTATACATCTCTGAAATAATTTTCCTCAGACTAAATCTTTGGGAAATCAAATATTTGCCCATTTGGAAAGCCTGAAAAATATTTTGTTACAAATAGTTTACACTATTATTATTGTAGTAACAGTGCTCATCAAAAATATTTTAGAAAACAGAGACAACTGTGAAGAAAAGAGAAAATATTTTGCATTTTCATTAGGTTGAACTAATCTCTGAATATTTTCTTTCTTTTTTCTTTTTTAAAATTAATGTGTAATGTGTGTCTGTGTGTTTACATAATTAGATTTATCCTCTGCAGTGTTTTTATATCATGATTTTTTCTCACTTTCATTTCACTGAAGCTTGTAGAAATGTTTATTTTTAATGACTGCATACTATTTGATCTTATATTTGTGCCATAACTTATCCAGCCTACATCCAGACATTTGGGTTTTCTCACATCTTTGGTGCACAGGACATTTGACTGCAACTTTATTGATTTCCCTTAGGTGGATTCCTTGAAGTTCTTTTTCAAGGACAACAAGGTATGATGCCATCTTTTAGGTTACTCTGGTACAAACAAACAAATGTGAAACAGTTGAATTGAAGCAGATCTCATTTTTAGAGAAAGGGTATTATTTCTGGATGATTTTCCTTATTTCTTTTCTTATTGGGTTCTCATGGTGCTAGAATTCCTTGGACTTTAGAACTAGGTAGACCAAAATTCAAATTCTAGCTCTGTGACTTTTTAGCTACTTGATGTAACAAATAAATTACTTGATGTAACTCCCTTGTCTAGTGCCCCCATCCATAAAATAGGGTCAGTAATAGGTTTTCAGTGAGGGTTAAGTGCCTATCTCTTATACTCGTTCCCTTTTCAAGGAGTATTCAGAGTTAAGGAAGATGTGAAGTCAGATGGATGATGAAGGTAACAAATGTTCTTACTGAGTAATACATAGCTTGAGATACCAGTTTCACACCATTTAATATTTATTCTAATATGAAAATCCACAATAGATAGGGATCAAAATAATATATTATTTAGTTATTTGGAAAAAAATCTAAGAATTAAATAATTAGAAAAATAAACTTACTAGTAAACACACCAGTTTACTGCACAGTGGTTGATTTCTTTCAGTGGGTGGTTGAGTCTCTGGAAATGATGAGACACAAAATTGTGTGAAGAACAATCAGAATCCTTTCCTTTGGGCTGTTTGGGCCATTGTTGTGACAAGGCACACTTTCGTGAACTATATTACAAAATCATAAAACTGATGGTAATACAGTCACAAGAAAGAAAGTAGTATGAATGACCTCATTCATTGAGTGAGATCTGAATGATCTCATTTTTTCATAATAAATACTTGATATTTTGGAGGTTAGAAGTCATAAACCTGGTAACTGATAACCTGAGGACTAATTGAGAAAAATCTTACAAATCTACTGAAAATGCATAAAGAATTATTAAAATGCACAGTATTGCAAATATTCTTTCCTGGTGATTCCAATCTACTCTAGCCTAAGTAATGAAACACTTTTTTTGTTTTTCTTTTCCTAATTAAACTTCATAAATTTACTGTACTGACAAGAGACAAAGCCTTTTAAAAGGAAAAAAAAAAGGCTTAATAGTTAGAGATTGTGGAAGTGTGGTATTTTTACCCATGAGAAAGAGACTTAACCACGGACAGGAAGGAAAATACCGGCATCAGCCCTTTAGCTGTCAGTCTGTAACTTTCTTAATCACTTAAAGGTATGGTATTTTTAAAAAGATAGTTTAAAGTTTGAATTAAATGTGATAAATACTGAATTCCTCTGAGTAGAATAAGTTGTTTCAAAATATATAAGGATTAGCACACTTTTATCTGAAAATAGGTTTTATCCTTAAATGTATTAAACTGTGTGATGAACATTTCCTCTGAAAGATATCGCTGGATCCGTGAGTGTCCAACCAGGGGTCAGAAACCACATGGTGATTTGAGCAGGGGCTTCCTGGGTAATTCAGACGGTAAAGAATCTGGCTGAAACACAGAAGACCTGGGTTCGAGCCCTGGGTTGGGAGGGTCCCCTGGAGAAGGGCGTGGCAACCCACTCCAGTATTCTTACTGGAGAATCTCATGGACAGAGGATCCTGACAGGCTCCACACAGTCCATGGGGTCGCAAAGAGTCAGACGTGACTGAGTGATTAACACTTTCTCTCACTTTCAATTTGAGCTGGACAAGTTGAATATAATTATTAACTGTAACAGACGTTTGGAGTCACGGGGAATTGGCTATTAAGAAGTAAATAGAAATGAAGAATATGGGAATAGCAGATCTAAGGAATAGTCACCACATCTAGGACTGAGGTAGAACACTCGAGAAAGGCCTCCCTTCACCCCAGGGCTGAGATACAGACCTCACTGGAGAGGGCATGGCCGTGGCTGAGTATTTGCTGGAGAAGTCGCTGAGGTGCTGTGCTGGCAGAACCTGCCTGAAATCTGCCCTCTCAGAGGCAGGGAAGTATCCGTAGGAAGATGCCTCGCCTTGGAACTTGCCTCAAGACCGCGCAAGGGGAGGCTGGGGGAAGCCATTTGTGGGAAGATGCCTTGCCGGTGGTACTCCACCACGAAGCTGCCTGAGGGGTGCTGGGGAAGCTGCTGGCCCCAGGGGACTGCTGGACGCGGTGGGCTCCGGGAGCCGGCGCCAGAGATGCTGCTTGTGCTGCAGGGGCGGGGGCTGGGAGGCTGTGTGTTTGGAGGACTCTCACGAGAGGACTCGTCGGAACCAGAGATGGAACTGCGCCTCCTCCAGTGTGCTTCAGCACTGTCAAGGGATGAAGGCTGTCATGCCAGCTGACAAAGGAGAAATGCTTACAGTCTCGGTACCAGGGGAGTCATTCAAGTGTGAATCTGGAACCCAGGAGCAGTACATTGATAATGACTACAGTCCAGGCCTTTGGCTAACAGCTTCCATATACACTCTTCTACTCTTCGCTGTTGTGTACAACAGCGAAACAACTCTCCCTAAGGAGATTCAGCTATCTTTTTACAGGTGAAAATGTTCTCCTCCTCTTCCCCAAATGAGGAGACACACACAATGATACACTGCCATTGTATCCATCACTGGCTAATATTAATTACTTGTAAAATTCTGTCGAGACCCATTGAATACTTTGTTACTGACAAGCTAAATCATAAAGTTAACTTCCAAAAACATGTATATGAGATAAAGATGAGAAGGACGTTGAAGAAAATTGTTAGCATCTACAAATAAACACACACACATAGCAGGCAAGGAGAAAACAATATAAAGCTACTGCAGACCTTGATGTTTCTCTGTTTGGTAATGAGACTGTAATTGATTCCGATGGCATTCTTTTCCCATTGTCCTTATATTTCGTCTTCTTTCCTGTTAGAACCTCAGCTGGTTGGGATTCTTTATCTGTTGGAACAACCCACACCTTGCTGAAGGGTCTGAGTCCTCAGTTGTCCTGAATTGTTTTTTTTTCCTATAGTTTTCCATTAACATTTACTGTTGTGCTTGGAAGCGCCCAACACTTTTGGGGTGAGAGATACCCCAGAGAATCTCCTGTTTTCCAGAATAGTTCTCTTGCACTCATTTGTAACAGCATCCTAATTTCTCTTTGGTAATTTCCCCTTTTTTTTGTTAAAATAGTTATCTTTTTATTTTTTATTTTTTCTGTTTGTTGGTTAGGTGGCATGGGCCTAAAATGGCCCAATCTCATCTTCCAATTCAGTGGAACCATTGAAAAGTTACAAACTCATCTTCCAATTCAGTGGAACTATTGTTGTGCCTCCTGATTGGAGTATCAACCCATTGGGAACTAAGACTGCCAAACTAGCAAAACCTGAGTCTCCCAGAACAGGAACCAACAGTTCTGGGAATGATTTGTTAGGTAACACTAAGAACTAAGATCATGGCATCTGGTCCCATCACTTCATGGCAAATAGATGGGGAAACAGTGGAAACAATGGCTGACTTTATTTTTCTGGGCTCCAAAATCACTGCAGGTGGTTACTGCAGCCATGAAATTAAAAGACACTTACTCCTTGGAAGGAAAGTTATGACCAACCTAGATAGCATATTAAAAAACAGAGACATTACTTTGCCAACAAAGGTTCATCTAGCCGAGGCTATGGTTCTTCCAGTGGTCATGTATGGATGTGAGAGTTGGACTATAAAGAAATCTAAGCGCTGAAGAATTGATGCTTTTGAACTGTGGGGTTGGAGAAGACTCTTGAGAGTCCCTTGGACTGCAAGGAGATCCAACCAGTCCATCCTAAAGGAGATCAGTCCTGGGTGTTCATTGGTAGGACTGATGTTGAAGCTGTAACTCCAATTCTTTGGCTACCTGATGCGAAGAGCTGACTCATTTGAAAAGACCCTGATGCTGGGAGAGGTTGAGGGCAGGAGAAGGGGACAACAGAGGATGAGATGGTAGGATGGCATCACCAACTCGATGGACATAGGTTTGGGTGGATTCCGCGAGTTAGTGATGGACAGGGAGGCCTGGCGTGCTGCGAGTCCTGGGGTCACAAAGAGTCAGACACGACTGAGTGACTGAACTGAACTGAACTGAAACTGAAGCAGAACCACTCCCATGTCTACTCTTTGACTCCTGAATCTACTAATTTTGGCTTTCGAGAAGATAACACCATATAATTGCCTGTGATTCAAAGCATATACTACATCCTGTAAGACAGAGCTCTCTTTCAGGGTGCAGGGTCCTAACTGGTGTCATAACTGAACCTTCTATCAGTTATTCCACCTTTAAACTAGCTAGTTCAGTTCATGGGTTTGAACACATTGCTGCACTTACTTCTCTATGAAATGATTTCATTGATCTGAAGCAATGCTGCTGAGAATATCATGATGATGGATAAAGCATTCTATGAGTCTGTGGATGGTGATGTTTAACTACCTTTTCAGCAGGGAAGGCAAATCCACATCCACAATATATATCTATTGCAGTAAGGATAAATCTGTGCCCCATTCGTGTCGGAGAGTCCCGTGTGATCAACTTGCCCCCCTGGTGGTGATCTGCCAAATGGTGCCATATCTGGGGATCAGTGCTGGTTTCAACTGTTGACAGATTAGTCACACTTCGCAGGTCATTTCTAGGGAAAGTCCATGTCTTTGAGCTCTTGCATAGCCTCTGTAGCTGCTTTGTTCATTTGCCAGTGAGAAAGCACTGGAGTGATGGAGGAAAGAGACTGACTGACATCCACAGAGTGCATCGTTTTGTCCATCTAATTACTAGGACCTTCCTCTGTAGTGGATAAGTATGGAGATTCGTTGAAAGATGTATTCTTCAGTCACTGGTTGTAAAGAAGCCACAGGCGTGTATTGAGAAAGAGGAGGCAACACAGCTGGACTTGTGTAAAACCTAAACGACCCTCATGCAGCTTGTAGAGAACACCGCACTGTTAACCAGCGTCAGGGGAGGACTCTTAACTATGCGGATGATAGCAGAGGTCATCATGATGCCATCCATTGGAAAGAGAGGTCCAGCACTTCTGCCCCCCGCATCCTGGTATCAGAGTCACTGAGGAAAGTACAACATGGTCAAGCACTAGATGGAGTAGTATTTTATTTTTACATGGAGAAGAGACAAAGCAAGCTCCACCCCAGCAGTGTGCTAGTGTGTGCTCTCGCAGCCAGTTGCACACCCCTCTCAGGCTGCAGCAGAGGGACCTCTCTCCTCCCAGTTTCCAAGAAGTCTGAGATACTGAAAGCTGGGGCCATGCCTGAGGGCCACTGATTCACATGCTTAAACAGAACCAAGGGGGTAACACCCTGCATCTGCAATAGGAAGAGATATTCCCACACAAGGCAGCGATCCCAGCACAGGCCCTGTGGGCTCTTTCCATCTTGGTAGGAATGCGTTTTAGACCCAAGGTCCATCTTACGTGGCTGTGTAGGGGTCAGAGGGCTGTGTGTTTGAGACTACCTTTCTCAACACATCTTTCTCCTGCCTTCCAAACCTGCTTGATCTTAGCCTTTCATTCCCATTTTATGACAGACTGCTACTGAACATACCTGCTGCTGCTGCTGCTAAGTCACTTCAGTTGTGTCTGACTCTGTGTGACCCCATAGATGGCAGCCCACCAGGTTCCTCCATCCCTGGGATTCTCCAGGCAAGAACACTGGAGTGGGCTGCCATTTCTTGCTCCAGTGCATGCATGCATGCATGCTAAGTCACTTCAGTCATGTCCGACTCTGTGAGACCCTATGGACAGCAGGCTTCTCTGTCCATAGGATCCTCTAGGCAAGGATACTGGAGTGGGTTGCCATTTCCTTCTCCACACTGAACATACCTAGCCGATGGCTATACAACACTCAATTCATGATGGGAAGCTCAGGCCTCATGGTCACCTGTTATTGCATAGTTAGGAGTTCAGTCTCTATTCTAGGTCTAGTGGCAAAACCAGATGCTGTTTCTCAGAAGGAAAACAGTTATTTACAGAAGAGAACATAATTCATTTCCATAATCCCAGCAGTCTGCATTGTGAGTCTCCAATTTGTGCTTCACCAGAGGCTCTAAAAAACATCCATATTTGCCACATAGATTTCCAGGTGTCATTGAATCTGCTGGATAATAAAGATGGAGAGGTAAAGAGGCTTGTACTTCAACCTGAACTTACTGCAAAGCCTTCTCTTGCTCTGGTCCCACTTGACATTGGGAGACTTGTGGGTGTCTGGAAGTGTTAAAGTAGCACACTCAAGTGTGGTGTATTTTGCTACCAAGAGGCCACCGGAGCATCACGACTTTCACTTGGTCATAGGGGATGTGAAGTGCAGGAACTTCCCTCTTTTCAGCTGAAGCGTAGTTGATTTACAGTATTAGTTTCAGGTGTACAACATAGTGATTCAGTATTTTTACAGTTTATACTCCATTAAAAGTTGTTATAAGATGTTGGCTATAATTCCCTGGGCTATATGATATATCCTTATTCTTTATTTTATACATAGTAGTTTGTATCTCTTAATCCTGTACCCCTAATTTGTCCCTCTTCTCTGCCTTCTCCCCTTTGGTAAACACTAGTTTGTTTTCTATATCTGAGTCTATTTCTGTTTTGCTATATACACTCGTTTGTATTATTTTTTAGATTCTTCGTGTAAGTGATATAACACAGTATTTGTCATCCTTTGTCAAACTTATTTCACCAAGCATAATATTCTCTAGGTCTATATACATTGATGCAAATGGAAAAATTTCAAATTTCATTCTTTTTTTTTAATAGCTGATTAATGGTCCACTATACATATACATATATACATATATATGTAACTTATCAGAAACTTATCTTTAGATAAGCAGGAAATTATCTTAGATAAGGAGGAAAACCTTTAGATTAGAGGAAATACCTTGACTTGCTCCAGACCATTAAACCCCTAGAAACTTCCCTGAGGTTGGGGTGGGGTAGAGTGGGGCTGAAATTTTGTGGTTGTCATCTTCCATATGTCTTATGAAAATGTTAAGTACTTGTTCCTTCCTGCTCATTGGGTCTCATCAGTATTATCTTGTTAGTGTTGTAGGACAGTGTGAAATTAGTGGTTGTGGTCCAGTTGGTAAAGAATCCACCTGCAATGCGGGAGATCTGGGTTTGATCCCTGGGTTGGGAAGATCCCCTGGAGAAGGGAAAGGCTACCCACTCCAGTATTCTGGCCTGGAGAGTCCCATGGACACAGTCCATGGGGTCACAAAGAGTCAGACATGACTGAGTGACTTTCACTTCGCTTCAGGACAATCAGGCTCTCTACATATTATGTTAGAGCAGAGAATAAGAAAATGTGATATACTGTATACTCCTGAAGCAAGATTATGAGGGCATAGTGTTTTCACTATGAGGTAAAAACAAACTACTTCTGGTGGCCCTTGCAAATTACTATGAGAAAAAGGCATTAGTTATATGCTATGTGCTGGAGGACATGTTTATATGCTCTCGTTAGGATATTACCTCTGGGTCAACCACTACAACTCTAGTAATCATTTGATTAAGGCTGTGATAATCCACAGTCAGTTTTCCAAAACCCATCTGATTTCTGCAGAGGCCAAATTGGTGAGTTAAAGGAGCATATGATAGGCATCAATATTCTTGCTTCTTTCAAGATTTTGACGGTGGCAGTGATCTCTAAAATTTCCCCAGGTTTTACTGTCTTGGCAGGAAGAGGACATCCTGGTAACTTTCACCCCATAGAGATCCTTCCAGTTGCCAAGTGTGTCTGTTCCAATTATACATCCCGAAACTGGGGAATAACTGAAAAGTAGGTCCAGAGCCCAACTGGACCTACTGTAATTGAGAGTTGATGTAAAATTCCATTTATCATGTAACCATTGTGAGCCCCACTTATTCACAATGATAATTTTGGTTTCTAGAAATGAGTGTCAGTTCAAAGTCAGTGTTGAGTAATCTCTGAAAAATTTAGGTAGTTATTTTTCTTTCCCTGCATTGTACAGACACCTAGTTAATAGCTCCATGTCCTTTGGGGGAGATTTAGAGGAATAGTTGCAGTGTGAAGTGTGTGGTTTCTTTTTTTAAAAAATGTGTTTATTTATTTGGCTGCAGTGGGATCTTCGATCTTAGTTGCAGCATGTCGGATCTTTGGTTGTGGCACATTGGGATCTAGTTCCCTGACCAGGGATTGAACCTGGGACCCCTAACCCTTTCTTTGGGAGTGTGGAGTCCTAGCCACTGAACCACCAGGGAAGTCCTTGTGGTTTCTTTTGAGGTAGATTCCATTACAAATTTATATAGGAAATACACAAAGATTAACATGTCTTTACCTGAAAGTCAATTTTATTAGTTAATTTATCAAATAACATGGTGAACATTTCCTCCAAAAGGTATGGTACAGGAAAAAACACTTGCCTGACTTTCCAGCTGAAATTAAGTTCTGGGCCATTTCAAGGGCATCATCACTCAAACCCTGGCTCTTTGCAGACTTGAGGAATAATATTTATAATGACCCAGAGCTGATATTAGAAATAAACGAAAGCCAAGAGAATCATTCTCTCGGAGCCCAGAAAGCAGCTGATTATTATGACAAAGGTCATTGCAGCCGACAAAGGTCTTTGCAGCCAGCAAAGGTCAACTTGTCACCTTTGCTATAGCTGCAGATCCTTCTCAGTGAGTTACCTTTGAGAAGTAACTTAAGGCAATAGACCAAGCATGTGCTTCCTGACTGTCGGAAAAGACAGCAGTAGTGGACTTAGACATTTAAAACATAAAGGTTCATCAATTTGAGGTGAGCAAGATGCTCCACAATTTTGCTAAGTTAGACAAAAACTCAAATCCACACTTGATCCAGAAACCCAGTGGAAAAGTGTAGATTTAATTGTCCATTCATCTCATTGCCTATTTTCCTAGTTCTAACAGATTATACCTAGATAGCTTGAGGGTCATTCTTTTCTTTCTGAGTATACATTGTTACTGCTAATGAGCAGGGGCGTGACTCAAAGCAGACTAGAAGCAAGAGTTTTGGAGAAACAGCAAACTAGAAAACCTGGTGAATAATTGACAGGTTAGCAGCCCACATAAGCGCCATTTAGAAGCCTGCTTCAGCAAGGACCGGAGGGCGCTTCATTACTTTGCTGGGAGCAAAAGCAACCTCTGAAATTACATGCTAGAAGCTTTGGCAGTTCAAACTGGGCTGCCCATTAGAGAGAATAACTTATTTAAAATAGCTCATTTGAAATCTTTGTTGCCAGGGTTCATTTGCCAACTGCCTCTTTCAAGGATAATCTCATTTCTACTTTCAGATAACTTCACAACCATAGGTTTCTCCTGTTCTTTTCTCTAATTTAATAGTAGATATTAATGCTTATTAAACATTTTATCTGATTAAAGCTTAGATCTGGCTTGCTTTTTAAAACAGCTTCCATATATTTAAAAATAGTAAATAGATGATGCATTACTGTCATTTTTTTCCTCTGCTGTTGGTCTCTGACCATGATTACTAATTGGAAAAGAAGAAATGAACCAAAAACAAAACTAGGAAAATGAATTCTATGACATGCCAATTAGAAGCACATTTATAGTTTTAGGAACCAGGATCACATTAGAGTATTATGACATATAGTTTTAGTTATCAGCTTCTATTACTTTTGAAAATGATAAACATACAAAGATAGTTTTCTGTTTTTAATTTTTCTCTTAATCTGTTCCAGGTAAATATCTATATAATTTCCACCCATAATGTATGGTATAACTTTCAAGTTATTCCTTATGTTGGTATATTCATTTCAGATTCATCTATTCAACAACTTTTAACCTATCTCAATATTTTTCACTGACTCTTCAAAGTTCATTATTGTTCTAAGGTCACATATAATTCTATCTTGAGGAATTTCTTCTCTTTGCCTTAGTAATATGTAGTATGGTCATTTGAAACTTTTGGGGTGGGGCATTTCACTATAGTATAAATTGTCCCATTGCTGCTTACTTGTGAAAATGCCCTAGTATTCACAATTAAAAAGTACCATAAAATGCCATTTACCCAGCTCCAGGAAAAAAATCAGGATTTATTTTGAGGAACTCTGATGCGTGTGTGAGGGTTTCCGTAAGGAGAATAGTCTTCAGGCAATAAATGATAAAACATAGTTTAGTGCAAGGAGAGCCAAAGATATATGTGAATTTTGGTATGAGATCACCTTTCAGCTACGTTGAACTGGACTTGTCTCTGTGTCACTCAGTCATGTCTGACTCTTCTGTAACCCCTTGCACCCTAGCCCACCAGGCTCCTCTGGCCATAGGATTTTCCAGGCAAGAATACTAGAGTGGGTTGCCATTTCCTTCTCCAGGGGATTTTCCTGACCCAGGGATCAGAGTCTCATCTCCTGCACTGGCAGGCGATCCTTTACCACCGAGCCACCAAGGAAGCTCATCTTGGTCTCTCAGTTCAGTTCAGTTCAGTCGCTCAGTCGTGTCCGACGCTTTGCGACCCCATGAATCACAGCACGCCAGGCCTCCCTATCCATCACAAACTCCCGGAGCTTGCTCAAACTCATGTCCATCAAGTCGGTGATGCCATCCAGCCATCTCATCCTCTGTTGTACCCTTCTCCTCCTGCCCCCAATCCCCCCCAGCATCAGGGTCTTTTCCAGTGAGTCAACTCTTTGCATGAGGTGGCCAAAGTATTGGAATTTCAGCTTCAGCATCAGTCCTTCCAGTGAACACCCAGGACTTATCTGTTTGGTCTCTAGGTTCAAGCAAATGGAGAAACCTGCACAGGTGAGCTGTTGGTTGGAGAAGACTTGGGCAAACATCTTGATTTCTGGGGTGGAAGGTGGTAGATTCTGAACAGAGTATAATCAGTATAGATTCCTAAAGAAAGTTGTAACCAAATAAACAAAACATTGGCTAGCTATTGGGAGTGGTTTCAGTTAGGTTGAACCATATATAGTTGTTGATATTGGAAGATTTTTGACCTGGAAAAAATGGCAGTTTCATAACATTCAACCCGTTAAATAATGGGTTTTGATTTTTAAATTATTTATTTATTTACTTATTTTCTGGCTCCACCCTGTGACATGTGGAATCTTGGTTCTCCAACCAGGGGTGGAACGCTTGCCCCCTGCAGTGGCCACACAGTCTTAATCGCTTGACAGTTAGTGAAGTCCCCTGTGTTTTGATTTCAACAAAGCATTTTTAGAAGCCTTCCAAGAGTGAGATGATGAGATATAACCAAGACTAGATGCTTCAGCATCTAGAGTATGGTAATGACTCAGTGTCACCTTGACCGGAGCCAAGGGCTCCAGCCTTGGCTCCAGCCTGCTCAATGTTTTCATCAGTGTCTTAGGTAAAGATGACACTGAACAAGGCAGACTTATTAAATTTAGAGGGAACATGAATTGAGAAGTATAACTATTGTTGAGTTTAGACTGCAGACGACCTCAACTAACTGAATCTCAAGGCTGATTCAAACATTAAGTAAACAGCAATGGATGGAGTTTCCTGAATTTAAGTTTGTTTATTAGTTCATTAGCTCTTTTTGAATTCCTGCCATGTGCTAGACACATTTCAGGTACTGGTCGTACAGTGAGGAACAAACCTGCCAGGGTCTGCTTGCAAGTATGGGTTAGAAAAAAGAGACAAAGACCAAACTACCTGTTACCTAGGAGAAGGAAGTGGCAACCCACTCCAGTATTCTTGCCTGGAGAATCCCGTGGACAGAGGAGCCTGGCAGGCTATAGTCCATGGGGTCACAAGAGTCGCACATGACTTGACGACTAAACCACCACCACCTCTTACCTAAGTAGGGAAAGAAAGATCCTCAATACTGTAGGTTCTTGTGAAACAAATCTGAAGGTTTTTGATAACAGGAACTTCAATACCGCAAACCTTCTGGGTGTGTTATGAACTGCACCAAAATTGTCACTGCACCAAAATGCAGTGTATTTGCTAATAGCAAAAGAACTAATGAAAGCTTAGGATTTGTTGTCATAAATGCAATGTTCAGCCCTTTGGAAGTACTGGCAAACAGTTTTCTGGGCCTTTCAGATGACCACAGGGGCTATTCAGAGGTGGGGGGGTTAGGGAGGGATAACATATTTTGGCAAACTAGAGTGTACCTAGACAAGGGGAATCAGGGTGCCAAAAGTTCTAATAGCCATGCATTTAATTTTTAATGATTTAAATTTAATTTAATGATTGTCTTCAAATAGTTGAAGTCCTGGCAAATAGACAAGGAAGGAAGCTTATTCTTTTTGTTGCTCTACTTTGTGGAAATAGAATAAAGCAATGGAACTTTCAGGGAGAGAAATTTTTATTTTTATTTTGGTTTAGTAACGACACTGCAAAGAGATCAAACCAGTCAATCCTAAAGTAAATCAACCCTGAATATTCATTGGAAGGACTGATGCTGAAGCTGAAGCTCCAATACTTTGGCCGCCTGATGCGAAAAACTGACTCCTTAGAAAAGACCCAATGCTGTGAAAGGTTGAAGGCAAGGAGAGATGGGGACAACAGAGGATGAGATGGTTGGATGGCATCACCGACTCGATGGACATGAGTTTGAGCAAGCTCCGGGAGATGGTGAAGGACTGGGAAGCCTGGTGTGCTGCAGTCCTTGGGGTCACGGAGTCAGACGCAACTGTGCAACTGAGCGACAGTGATGAATGACACTTCTCAGCTATAGAAACTGTCCTTCAGTGGAACACAGGGTGCCCGAGTTAGTTGGACATCCTGCCTCCAAGCATTTGACCAGAGACTGGATAACTCTTGGCCAGGGCCAGTAAGATGGCATTCCTGCACTGAGTAAGAATGCAGGGCGATGCCCTGGGCTGTATCTCCAGCTTCATGTCTCTGACTCTTGTGGTGTGTTTGCCTGTGTTTATGTGAAGTTGTGAATGCTGTGTAGGTTTTCTTTTCTCCCCCCCAAAAAAAGACCAGTCTAAGGTGGAGTTAAAGAGTAGGTTACCTCCATGCATTTGGGATCAGTCTAAATAGGGGGTTTCCCTGGTGGCTCAGGTGGTCAAGAATCTGCCTGCAGTGTGGGAGGCCTGGGTTGGATCCCTGGGTCGGGAATCATCCCTTGGAGAAGGGAATGGCTACCCACTCCAGTATTCTTGTCTGGAGAATCCCATGGACAGAGGAGCCTGGCGGGCTATAGTAGAGTTGGAGAGTCACTTAAAAGTTTGGGCATAGAAATACTAGGAATGGTGAAGATGGTCAAAAAAGGCTGCTCCAGCTGGCTTGGGGCTAGCACCATAACTGGGAGCAGGCAAGTCACCAGGAGAAGAAGGTGAGGCTTTTATTCCAGTTACCACTCCTGGACCCTGCAGGGAAGGGTTGGGTGTTACTTAGGATTCTTGGTTGCAAGACACAGAAACACCAACTCAAACTGTCTTTAACTAAAAAGAGATTTGTTGACTCATGTAACTAAAAAGTCCAGCACTCATTCTGACTTTAGGCATGGTTCAGTCCAGTGGCTCCAACCATCTCCTTCCTTCCTTTCCTTTTGTTTTCATCTGTATGGCTTGTACCTGCATCTAGAAGGGTGTCTGACAGGGTAGATAGCCAACAAAAATTTGCTGAAGGCACTTGTGAATGAACACTCCAGCTTGGCAACCCCAGGTAAAGTCCCCATAGTCAAAGTTCCAGAGGGACTCCAGTGCGTGACTTCAAAACTATCACTGGTGATGGGGAGGATGAGACACATTGATCAGACCATTGGGCTGAACCGATTTAGGTCTGGGAGTCGGCAATATCTGCTGACATGTTATTCTCCATCTTTCCTATGGAATCATAAAGGAAAGAGGGAAGGCCCTCCTTTTCTTTTGTATCCCCCGTAGAGGCTAGTTCTGAGTGCACTGTTTTTATTTGACAAGCGTGTATTCTTTTCTGCTAACCAGAATGGCTGTTAATAACAAAGGTGCTGAAATAAGTGCTTTCCAGGTGGCTCGAGTGGTAAAGAACCCACACGCTGATGCAGGAGACATAAGAGATGAGGGTTCGATCCCTGGGTCGGGAAGATACCCTGGAAGAGGAAGTGGCAACCCACTCTAGTGTTCTTGCCTGGAGAATCCCATGGACAGAGGAATCTGGTAGGCTACAGTCCATAGGGTTGCAAAGAGTCAGACATGACTGAAGCGGCTGAGCACGCACACACTTGGCAAAGCAACTGAATTGTGGCATCTCCTTTGAAAATTGCAACAAAAAGTTTCAATGAATTCAGAATTTGATATATTGCTTCCAATTAATTTTTATATGCATAAATCTAAGTGATAAATAGGAATTTTGAATTCATCCTACCTGGTCACCACAGAAAGGTATCCTTTCTGCTTTCCACTTTAATCATGTAATTAAAAGATTAAATTGAATGAATGTTTCCTGCAACAGGAATAATCTTCATGGAAAAGCTTGCTTATCTTTCCATCAGGGCTGTCTGAATTCTAGCCCTGGAGCAGAATTACTAAAATATTCTTTCACCCAAATTTTAGCTCCTTTATAACCAGGGCCTGCCCCCGAGGGCAGTGCTGGCCTGTTTATCAGCAGGGCTGTGCTGCACAGATACGGGAAAGTGGTACTGAGAGTGAACTCAGGAAGATAAGGGGGCATTACAAGTAGACTCTTCTTTTCAGATCCATGGAGACAGAGCTTGCTTTTCTCAGACACTGGAATGTTAGAGATTTGGACCGTCAGGGATTTGATGGGAAATATCCTGATACAATGCTTAGGGGACTGTGCTTCTCTAACAGTGAAGGAAAATGGTTCTTCTTCCTCAGATTGCTTCCATTTTGTATTTGAAATGACCTTACAAAGGTACAGCAGAACCCCAATCTGTGTGGATTCCCTTTCCCCTTCCAGTCTGATTTTACAGACTGAAATATACTCTTGTTTGGTGGAAGTTAAGTGTTTTTGCAGTGTATTTATCTTACCTGATCACTCTAGTTTTTTAACCATGTTCTCTCCATGTCATTATTACAGCTTTATATCCTAAGAGATACTGTGTATAAGACATTTGATGATTAAAATAAAAGGGACATGCCTGGTGTTCTAGTGGCTAAGACTCCCTGTTTCCACTGCAGGGAACATGGGTTTGATTCCTGGTAAGGGAACTAATGATTTATAAAATGTCAGTGTCAGTATGGGAAAGACTAGAGATCTCAAGGAAATTAAAGATACCAAGGGAACATGTCATGCAAAGATGGGCACAATTAAGGACAGAAATGGTATGGACCTAACAGAAGTAGAAGATATTAAGAAGAGGTGGCAAGAATACACAGAAGAACTATACAAAAAAATATCTTCATGACCCAGGTAACCACTATGGTGTGATCACTGACCTAAAGCCAGACATACTGGAATGCAAAGTCAAGTGGGCCTTAGGAAGCATCACTATGAACAAAGCTAGTGGAGGTGATGGAATTACAGTGGAGCTATTTCAAATCCTAAAAGATGCGACTGTGAAAGTGCTGCACTCAATATGCCAGCACTTTTGGAAAACTCAGCAGTGGCTACAGGACTGGAAAAGGTCAGTTTTCATTCCAATCCCGAAGAAAGGCAATGCCAAAGAATGCTCAAACTACCACACAATTGCACTCATATCACACGCTAGCAAACTAATGCTCAAAATTCTCCAAGCCAGGCTTCAACAGTATGTGAACCGTGAACTTCTAGATGTTCAAGCTGGATTTGGAAAAGGCAGAGGAACCAGAGACCAAATTGCCAACATCTGTTGGATCATAGAAAAAGCATGAGAGTTCCAGAAAAACATCTAGTTTATTGACTACGCCAAAGCCTTTGACTGTGTGGATCACAGCAAACTATGGGAAATTCTTCAAGAGATGGGAATACCAGACCACCTGACCTGCCTCTTGAGATACCTGTATGCAGTCAAGAGGCAACAGTTAGAACTGAACATGGAACAACAGACTGGTTCCAAATAGGAAAAGGAGTACATCAAGACTGTATATTGTCACCCTGCTTATTTAACTTATAAGCAGAGTACATCATGAGAAATGCTGGGCTGGATAAAGCATAAGCTGGAATCAAGATTGCCAGGGGAAATATCAATGACCTCAGATATGACACCACCTTTATGGCAGAAAGTGAAGAAGAACTAAAGAGCCTCTTGATGAAAGTGAAAGAAGAGAGTGAAAAAGTTGGCTTAAAACTCAGCATTCAGAAAACTAATATCATGGCACCTGGTCCCATCACTTCATGGCAATTAGATGGGGAAATAATGGAAACAGTGACTGACTTTATTTTTTGGGGCTCCAAAATCACTGCAGATGGTGACTGCAGCCATGAAATTAAAAGACGCTTGCTCCTTGGATGGAAAGCTATGACCAACATAGACAGTATATTAAAAAGCAGAGACACTACTTTGCCAACAAAAGTCCATCTAATCAAAGTTATGGTTTTTCCAGTAGTCATGTATGGGTGTTTGAGTTGGACTGTAAAGAAAGCTGAATGCCAAAGAATTGATGCCTTTCAACTGTGGTGTTGGAGAAGACTCTTGAGAGTCCTTTGGACTGCAAGAGATCCAACCAGTTCATCCTAAAGGAAATCAGTCCTGAATATTCATTGGAAGGACTGATGCTGAAGATGAAACTCCAGTACTCTGGCCACCTGATGAGACCTTGATGCTGAGAAAGATTGAAAGCAGGAGGAGAAGGGGACGATAGAAGATGAGATGGTTGGATGGCATCACCGTCGACTCGATGGACATGAGTTTGAGCAAGCTCCAGGAGTTGGTGATGGACTGGGCAGTCTGGTGTGCTGCAGTCGATGGAGTTGCAAAGAGTCGGACATGACTGAGTGACTGAACTGAAGGGAACTAAGATACTGAATGCCGTGCAGCATGACCAAAAAAAAAAAAAAGACATCTACTTTTAGTGAGGGCTCAGTTATTAGGGAAAAAAAAAAAAACAAACCAAACCTAAGAGTGATAACTGGAAACAGGCCTGTCATTATTGTATGGGCAGACCTGGTATTAGAGTGTCTGAGCATCAACAGAGACTGCCTTGGTAAGTATAACTGTAGCATTCAGAATGTACAGATATTAAACATTGTTGTACTTGTGTATATACTTATCTTTTGTTATAAGTCTTGTCTTCCTCTGCCACCCTCTCAGAATTGAGATCAGATAGCTGCAGAATGAGAATGAGGATAGTGTTGTACTGTAGCTTAACCAGAACAGATTGGGAGAGATTACGAGTGCTGAGTTATCTGTATTCTGACTTTACGTGATGGTTACAGGTGTTACTGTTCTTCTTACCCTATTATGTCAGGTGATGTATGGGGTGAAGCATGTGTATAATTAACTCCTCGAGTATACTGTATTTTGCAGCTAAATGGAAAAATCTTAACTATTTAAATATCTTAACATTTTCTGTTAAAAAAGTCTAAATAGCTAAAGGACATCTGGACCACTACTGCCAAAAGATTGAACAGTTTAAAGGCATGGCTCATGACTTCCTGTTGGTTTGACAAATAATTTTACTTTAAGGAGGCTAGAGGTCTGTCTAGGAGATTGACTGAGTGAATTACTTGTTCAAACCTTCCACTTTTCTGCTTGTAGCATTTAGTTACTGCCATCAAATGACACTTTCCACTTGAGGAAATCATAGCTTAGTGCCTCCAGAATCTCTGCAATAACCCCTTGGGTATTCAAATACTTTACCTAGCTTGGATTTTAAGCTTCTAGTGCAATAGGTGGAAAAAAGCAAATGGAACATTTTATAAGCTTGAACATTTCTTCCCCCTAACCAGCCTCTCTCTAAGGATTTTTACTGTAACTCTGACATTAGATACATCATGGAAAATTTTAGTTAAGTATAAAACACTCTTAGGAACCACAGTTTAGTTTTTGATTCAGATACTCACCTTCCTCGTATAGTCCATCACCAATAAATCACCGTTTGAAACTTCAGTGGTCTACTAAGTTGTGCTAAACAATGAAAATTTAGTAAATATTCTTTAACATCCATTTTGCTTCATAACTTGTATTCAGTTGTGGCTTTCTGATGTCAACCTGATGGATTTTGCATAATTTGGGTGCCTATGCATCTTTTAGAAGGAAGATATGTTTTTTAGAATGTCTGAATATTGATTGTCATTATGTTGTGACCAGAGAGGTTAATGTTCACTTAGAATTTCACCCAATTGAGTAAGGGTCCTGGTTGGCAGACTTTATTTATGTACTGACATTGAGGATGGTTCCTTGCAGATATTGGATTGCGAGCATTATGAAAGCTCTACGCAGAAGTCTCTCCCATTTCTAGGGTGCTTGAAATTCCACTTTATGATATTTACTATTTTGGGTTAAAAATTGTCTTCTTTGGCTAATCCTCTTTTAAGACTATAAACTTTAGTAGAAAGTAGTTTCTCCTAATTGTCTTTGCTCTCTGTTATGGAAGCATGTGTCATCTTGTTATTTTAGGACTCTAAAATGAAGAAAAAGTATGTAAAATGAGCTTTGTTAAAGATAAATTCAAGTTCCTTCAAAGTTTTTGCTAATGGTCAACCTTGATGTGTGAAAGAGATCTTTTTCAGAAACTGTCTTTCTTATCTTTTCCAGTTAGTTCTATTTTTTGATTAACCAGTATCATAGGTTAATCATATAGACCCTATGGACTGTAACCCACCAGGGTCTTCTGTCCATAGGATTCTCCAGGCAAGAATACTGGAGTGGGTAGCCATTTCCTCCTCCAGGGGATCTTCCCGACCCAGGGATCGAACCAGAGTCTCTTAACGTCTCCAGCATTGGCGGGCAGGTTCTTTACCACTAGCACCACCTGGGAAGTCCATATGATAGGTTATAAAACAGTAAATAGAAAACCAGGGTGATTCCAAATTTGTACATCCCTGCCAAAAAAAAAAAAAAAAAGAATAAAGCATGTTACAAATACTGCTTGTTAAAGCAGTTTGATCCCATTCCTCCTCCCCACCTCTCCGCCCCAACCCCCGCTGTTTCTTTTGCAAATAAAGTAAAGCCTTATCTAGGGACAGGTTAATTGAGCTTTGAAATAATAGTAATGGAAATAATAGTGATTAAAAAAAAAACTGTACTAGTTAAAAATATAGTTTTTCTAAAATAATTGAAATCATGTACTTCTTAGAAGACCTCTGTCTTTTGGCCCAGTCACTCTGATAGTAAACCAATTTTCTGGTAAAGAACAGTTGATGAAGATAGCATTAATTGGTGTCTTGGCAGAGATGGCTGTGAACTGAAGTTTGAGGCACTAAGGGGTAATGATACTCTTATCCCTGGCTTGGTGGGGGAGGAGAATGACACTGTGGTGGGCTTTTGATGGCGACTGGGGTGAAGGCAGGGTTGATGGGAGTGTGATGTCTGCGGTCAGTGAATAGAGACAAAGTCATGTCTAATGCTGGCTTTTATTGTCTGGAATATCTTTCTGGACACTAGAAAGATTCTCATCTTTACTCACTGATAAACTGATGCTGCACAGACTTTGAAATAAGGAGAGATCAGCTACAAAACTGAGTAAAATGTAAGTTTATGTAAGAACAGCTGTAGATCGTAAAAATTAAAAAGTATTTTCGTTAATAAATAACTGTATCTCATTTTTGACTGGTTCAGTGTTTTTTCACTGTGATTTTGGATGGACCATGACTTCTTTTCCTGTCATTGTTGCGTGCATGCTTAGAATAGATACCGGAGAGAGACGCACCAGAAGGTTTGCAGTGTTATCTCTGGATGGAAGCCTTATGGGTGATTTTTATTGTCTTGTTTTCTGTTTTTCTCTAGTTTCTAAATTTCCTGTCATGAACATTATTTTTGTAGTACGTGAAATAAAAGGCTGTAGCAGTAACAGTATTTTGATCTTTGATCTCTGGACATGAACATGTTGAATCCAATTCTGCCAGCTGAGGAGGCTACTTCCTTCACAAAATTGAGCTAGTTGGAACACAGAATTACATTCTTCATAAATGTGTCAAATCCCTCTCTACTACTCTAATTGCTTCCCTAAAGGCCTGAAACTGTTAAATTATCAAATGCTTTAATTTACTGCAGGGAGTAATTTACTTACCATGTAGGATTATACCAAACAAACATGCCTTATAATTTGTATTAGAAATCTGGGCCTTTTGTGAAAGACCACCCCACTGAAAGTCTGATTTAGGATTTTAAAGCAACCAACAAACAAGCAGAAATGTTTAAAAGGGGAGAGAAGGTTTATATTAAGAAATTTGAATTTTGATGCAAGTGAGTAGCATTAACTTAGTTTTGAAAACTGAAAAAGTGCTTTTAGCTCACTGTTAACATAGATGTTTGTGTGGTCTCTCAATTTTTAAAAATACAGATCAAAGTCTTATCCTTACTTAGGCAAGATTCTGTCATATTTTTAACAGTATGTACACTCACATATATGAGCATATCTTTTAAATATTTTAATCATAATTTATTCACATCCTGCTTTATTTTAGAAAAGGATTTGATGTGTCTAAGATCTACTTCCTATGGAAGGAAATGGGTTATTTTGCGTCTTCAAACATAAATGCATTTAGCTTATTCTTACGCATATACCACAGCTTTTATTTACTAGTTTTAAGTATAAGTGGCCAGCAGGAGGATTACTGGGTCAAATCCTAGCATTGGGTTGAATTGTGACTATTTCTGTTCTCGCAGGAAAGTCTGAGAGTATGTTCCTCTGAGACTTGCTGCACTTGCTGGCTGTTTTGCTTTTCTGTTTGTGCAATCTGACCACTGATCTCACTTTTATTTAATTTGCATTTTTGGACAAGTGGTGAGAACGAGCATCTCTTCTGAGACCGTTTATTTTGTTCTTTTGCCACTTGCCTGGTCACACATAATCTTTGTCCATTTCTTGATCCATTGCTTTTTCTTCTTATCGACATGAAGGAGTCTTATGGATTTTATGAATAACAACCTTTTATTGGCCATCTGGGTTGCAGTCTTTTTCACTGCATCTAATTTGTTTTTTTAATAGTATCTTTTACTAAAGTAAATTGTTTAATTTCTGTCATCAGGTATTTTCTTTTGTGGTTTTTAGATTTCCCGCCCAGCTTAGAAAGGTTTCTTCTATTCCCAGTTCATAAAAATATTTTCAAACATTATTTTTTTATATTTTAAATTAATCCATTATTTTAATATGTAAATATTGAATTCATTTGGAATTTGTTTTTAGAGTTGTGTGCGGTAGAAGTCCACCTTTTTCCCCCCAAGTGCATAACCAGTTATGCCAGCATTATTTATAAATAAATCACCTTTTTCTATTTATGTTTCCATGCTGACTTTATTCCACTTCAAGTGCTCATGCATGCTAGAAGAGATAATTAAAACACAAGTCCCGAAATACTTTATCCATCCAATTGGCTAATGCAATTTAATGATGCATGAGATGCTTTTTTAAAACAGTTTTCATATGTGCATATAGGTAGTTCAGTTCAGTCGCTCAGTTGTGTCCAACTCTTTGCGACCCCATGAACCGCAGCATGCCAGGCCTCCCTGTCCATCACCAACTCCCAGAGTCCACCCAAATCCATGCCCATTGAGTCGGTGATGCCATCCAACCATCTCATCCTCTGTCATCCCCTTCTCCTCCTGCCCTCAGTCTTTCCCAGCATCAGGGTCTTTTCAGATGAGTCAGCTCTTCGCATTAGGTGGCCAAAGTATTGAAGTTTCAGCTTCAGCATCAGTCCTTCCAATGAACACCCAGGACTGATCTCCTTTAGGATGGACTGGTTGGATCTCCTTGCAGTCCAAGGGACTCTCAAGAGTCTTCTCCAACACCACAGTTCAATGGCATCAATTCTTCAGTGCTCAGCTTTCTTTATAGTCCAACTCTGACATCCATACATGACCACTGGAAAAACCATAGCCTTGATTAGACGGACCTTTGTTGACTAGTGTCTCTGCTTTTTAATCTGCTGTCTAGGTTGGTCATAACTTTCCTTCCAAGGAGTAAGTGTCTTTTAATTTCATGGCTGCAATCACTATCTGCAGGGATTTTGGAGCTCCAAAAAATAAAGTCAGCCACTGTTTCCACTGTTTCCGCATCTATTTGCCATGAAGTGTGCATATAGGCACACCCTCCCAATATGACACCAACACCATCTTTTATAGATTACCTTTGAAATTTGTCTAATGCATGTTGTTCACTACTTTTTATTCCTGTACTTTCTGAATTGTAGTTGGTTCAGGAAAGGTATTTTTTACTGCTGGACATTGTGGGCATAGTAGCCCATGCACTTTTAAATCATAAATTTTTGTTGACACTCTATGAATTGTAAACAACAAAATTCATCATCTAAACACAGTAAGGAAGGGAGTTAGTGTATATTTACTGTTTATGTATTTCTTTAATTTAGCTTTATGCAAGTTCATCAGTTATATGGTACACAGTCAATTCACTTTTGATTTAATGCTGTTTTAGGGTATATATCTATGGCAGTTCAAGTAAATGGAGTTTACTTGGCAGTCTTTCCAGACATAAATATAACCAAAAGTCATGAGATTTTATACAGTAATCAAGGTTTTTAAATGGAGAACCCGTATTTAATGGAATATTCTTGATCTTCTCATTTAAGATTTAATGGAGGCTGTCCCTCAGATTTACATATTTATGAAAGTGAATGTGTCAGTTACTCAGTCGTGTCTAACTCTCTGTGATCCCATGGACTGAGCCCTCCCATGGCATTCTCCAGGCAAGAATACTAGAGTGGCTTGCCATGCCCTTCTCCAGGGGATCTTTTAACCCAGGGATCAAACCCAGGTTTCCTGCATTGCAGTCAGATTCTTTACTGTCTGAGCCACCAGGAAACCCTTAAATATTTTCCTATGTCCTTAAATAAATCAAGAAATTAACTAGCTACATATAGGACCTTTTTACTATAACTGAAAATCTTAGTTTTCTCTTTTTAATTTTTAAGATAGCCCAAATAACAGTGTAATTAAATTATTTTTGATTATCTAGTTTATCCTGAAGAACTCAGGAAAAAACAAGATTGAAAACATGGCTAAACTCAAAGTGAACATAAATGGCGGTAGCTGAATTCTAGCTTTCCTCCTGGCATGATGCTCAGTGGTGTTTCTGAATAAAGATGTTGTCTTCTTACCTCTGCATCCTTGTTCTGAGCCCTTGCAGTGATCATCACTGCTGCTCAGAGACAACCAGCTCTCCTCATTAACGAGAAAGGGATGCTGACATGTATTCGCATCCAACATAGAATCATGTAGTAGTGGGCTCCTTTCTGATTCTGGGGAAAATTTGGGGATTATGTAGAAAGGGCATTGCTGTCCTTAGGGTTCATTTCTGTTTAGGAAGGATAGAGGAATAGGGGAAAGTATACAGCATCAAGTTGTGAGTAAATAATACCTTTTATTCACTGAT
Organism: Muntiacus reevesi; assembly: GCF_963930625.1. NCBI lineage: Eukaryota > Metazoa > Chordata > Mammalia > Artiodactyla > Cervidae > Muntiacus > Muntiacus reevesi. The sequence continues at coordinate 84,342,757 of NC_089256.1, read as the reverse complement.
GATGCTCCCTAATCCCAATTGCCTTTCCAGAGAAGGCAAAAAGTGAAGGCTTTCCAGCACGGTGGCAATAAAGCTGAACATTGAGGTCATTAATTGTCAAATAGTGTCTTGAGGCCAATATTAACAACTGTTTTAAATTCTTGAGTAAAGGTGCACATCCCAGGAAGAGGGCAGGGTGGTTGAGTATGAATGAAGTGAGAAGGGCAAGAATTACAGTTAGGCTTGATATTTAGAGTTTTGTAAAACAACAACAACACAGTAGAGAAAATTCACTGATGTTGGGAAGAATTCCATGTAGGTCTTGTACTCTTTTTATGACAGTTCCAACTGGAATAGCAGTTTGTAACCTAATTAATATTTTCATTCATCCATTTATTCAACAAGATTTTGTTAAGCCCATACTTCATGCAGACACTATAGATCCTGGGATTACAAAAAGTCTGTCTTCTTAGGTCTTTTTGTCTAATTTGAATACAAAAGCTGTAAAGGTATAGTTTGCTAAAAAAGGGTTTACTTAAATTTATTCAGTGTTCCAAAAGAGATTTAAGGAGGCTCAAAAATTATTTTAATTAGCTTCAGTGTGGATTGTATTTGAATTATTTAAGTCCCATTCATCAGAAGCAATGCAGACTGCTGTTCTAAACTTCCAGGCATTTATGCTTGTCAACTAGTGAGATGAATAATGAAAACTGATACAGGATCTTAAAAATTCAGAGAAGGAAAAAAGTCTTTGTCCTGACACTATGTCTCCCAGTAACAGATATTATTATATGGCTAAGCATAAAGAGTCTATAATTGAGATATCTTTTAAAGTTTACTTTTTGAATAGGTAACGTAAGTACACGCCACACAATTCTTGATATAAAATGGCATACAATAAAAAGTGAGTTTCCTCACCCTCTCTCCCAGTTTTCTAGCTTTGCTTGCTCCAGTGGGGATCGCATTTTGGGTCTGTTCTTTCTGAGATAGTTTATGCATTTTGCAAACACAGGGGCTTGTGTGTATGTTTTAATTTGTACATAAATGATAGTATGCCACTGTATAATGTTTTGTACCTTCCTCATTTGTACTTATTTCTTTATTCTTATTTTATTTTTGGTTGTAGTGGGTCTTCGTTGCTGCACAAAGGCTTTCTCTAGTTGTGGTGAGGGCTGCTCTTCACTTGGCATGCAGGTTTCTCATTGCGGGGGCTTCTCTTGCTGCGGAGCGCGGGCTCTAGGCACGTGGGCTTCAGCAGTTGTGACATGAGGACTCAGTAGTTTTGGCACACGGGCTTTGTGGCTCCATGGCATCTGGGATGTTCCCAGGCCAGGGACTGAACCTGTGTCCCTTGCAATGCAAGGTAGCTTCTTAACCACTGTAGCACCAGGGAAGTCCTGTATCTTCTCTTTTGTTTATTTGTTTAACATATCTTGGAGACCATTCCTTAGCTGGACATGTAATGCTATCCCATTTTAAAAACTGGCTTCATCATCTTTCATCGTAAGGATAAACTAGAATTTATTAATATTTACTGTTGCTGCTGCTGCTTAGCTGCTTCAGTCGTGTCTGACTCTTGTGCGACCCTAGGAACCGTAGCCCACCAGGCTCCTCTGTCCGTGGGAATCTCCAGGCAAGAATACTGGAGTGGGTTGCCATTCCCTTCTCCAGGGGATCTCCCCAACCCAGGGATTAAACCTGGGTCTCCTGTATTGCAGGGAGATTCTTTACTGCTGAGCCACCAGGGAAGCCCATTAGTATTTACTAGTTACCTATTACTGGTAGACATTTAGGTTGTTTTTATCTTTTTGTTCTCTAAAAGAAAGTTTCAGTAAGATGCCTGTGTAAACATTCTATATGTAAATAGCTAAAAGTAGAGATACTGAGTCAAAGAGTATGTACACTTTAAATTTGATGGATATTGCCAAGTTGTCCTACATATATGTTGTGTCAGTTTACAATCTAATAGCTCTTCCCACACTGTTTTCAGCCCTCTGTGTTTCCAAATATTTTGATCCTTGTCTAACTAATCAGTTACATAGCATCTCTTTTTAATTTGCATTTATTTTATAACAAATGAGGTTGAATATCTTACATGTTTAAGATCAATTTGTATTTCTTTTTTAGGGAGGTTCCTATGCTCTGCTTTTTCTGTTGGTTTATTGAGCTTTTAAATTGTTTGTAGGACCTCCTTATTAAAGAAATGAATTATTTGTCTGGAATGTGGGTTGCACATGTTTTTCTACAATTTATCATTTTTAAGACTTTTTTTTAACAACTTAAATTTTAAATATCGGTCGGGTTCATTGCTCTTTCCCTTTTATTGTTTCTGGATTTTGTATCATACTTCATACCAGTTCTGAGGTAAGAAACATTCTCCTGGGTTTTCTTCTAATGCTTTTATGATTTGACATTTTAGATTTACACCTTTGATCCATCTAGAATCAGTCTTATTAGGAGGTATGAGGTCATGACCCCGCGTTTTTACTTTGGTCTCCCACCACAGTCCTTTGTAAGAAGGCTTTAGAATAGCATGAGGAGTTTGGTGGCAGTGAGAGCAGGTAGAAAATCACCCTGGAGGATCCGGTGATGAATTCTGGCACTTTGCTTTGCCTGAGCTGTTTCTCCCTCCTCTTTCTTCTTGCTCCCACCTGTGCCGGTTTTGATTTTTGCTGATAAAAATTCCTGGATATCCCTACAAGGGTCTACTACCTTTCTCCCTGTTGGAAGAAAGGAGTGAGGATGGAGAGGTACAGAACATGCATATGTCTATGTGGTAAGGCCTTGACAAAGCTGGCACTAAAACCAAGGTGCATGTAAGGCTAGATGGTGCATATTTTTTGACTTTCAAACTTCTTGGGCCCTTGAGTAGAAGCTGACTTCCTGGGGAGGTCACAGAAATAACTGTTTGAGATTGAAGAGCACCTATATTTTTGAAGTCATTTTGCTGTGGATCCGAGCAACTGTTTACCGTAGGACATTGTTTACAAGTTGATACAACATATACTTAATGAATATGGTTGTGTTTCTATGTGTAGAGGTATTGTTTATCAATACACATTACTTGTTTTGTGGATTTTTATTCTTTGCATAGATTTAGTGAATAGGAACTCCGAAGTCAGCATGGAGGCTGCCATTTTTCTTGTGGAATGTTCTTAGGAAGGCATAGATGATTTTTTAAGAAAATTATCTGAAGGCAGTTTGGTAGGAAGCATGGCATCTAGGAAGCTGGAACGGGCACCAGGCTTAGTTCACGTTTCTTTTCTCTTGGCAGACCCCCTCCTTCGTAATCCCATGCTCAGTCGCTAATCCTCTTGAATCTGTGACTTCATCATTTCTCACCTTTGTAATGTCTACCCGCCAAATTATTAAACACATTCAAGCTTCTTGTTATAAAACAAAGATGTAAACCAGCCTCTTCTCAGCCTTCCCAGCCCCCTTTTGAACTAGCACTTTTATCTATCGTCTCTTATCCTCCTCCGTACCCCAAATTTCTTGAAGATTAGTCCACTCTTGCTACTTGCACCAGTTCACTCCTCAGTCCTCTGTTATACAGGTTCACCACTGTCATACCATTTATATGACTCTTGTTTGGGTCAACAGTGACGTCATCTAGTTGCCAGATCCAGTGGGTATTTTCCCAATATCTGTTATTATGGAACATCTCTGCTGGATTTGGGCTTTTGGCACTACTCATCTCTTCCTTCCTTTCAGTTATGACTTCTTCCTGTCTTTCTCTGGGGGTCTCAAAGGTCCTCTTTCTTTGAGAGTTTTTTTTTTTTTTTTTTTTTTTTAAAGTTGGTGTAAGTAAGTGAAAATCAGTTAGTCATGTCCGACTCTTCATGATCCCATGAACTGTAGCCTACCAGGCTCCTCTGTTCATGGAATTCTCCAGGAAAGAATACTGGAGTGGGTTGCCATTCCCTTCTCCAGGGGATCTTCCAGACCCAGGGATCGAACCCAGGTCTTCTGCTTTGCAGGCAGATTCTTTACAGTCTGTGCCACCAGGAAGCCCCTTCTTTTTCCTCTTACTATTTCTTAAATACCAGGTGGTCCCCGAGGTTCTGGCTTCAGCCATTGTTTTTACTGCTTCACATAATCTCCGTAAGTCATACCATGCTCCTTTTGGGTACTAACTGTTGTGTGATTGGAAACAATTCCTCTGGGTCTTTATATTCCAGCAGACTTCTACCCTGACTCCTAGATTAAAAAATACAGCCCCTTCTTGGGGCCCCATAGGTTCCCAAACACAGATGATGGTTGGATTCATCATCTATATTTACATTAGCTCCTCCTCCTCCTTCATTCTCCATCTGATTCAGCAGCATCACCTTTCATTCAGTTGCCAAGAAGAACCCCAAACCAGAGGCCATATTGCTGCTCCTGTTTTCTTCAGCCTTATATCCAGTGAAACATCAACTTCTGGCAGTTTTAACTTCTCTTTTACTTATTCCCTCTCCTCTGATGCAGCCCAGGTCTTTAGCCTCCCTTACCTGGACTATTTTTAATTGAGTACTTTGATTCTGGTCAGGGCCATTTTTCATAAAGTTCCTAGAAATATTTCTTAAAAATATATAACTGACCTTTGAATAACATGAACTTGACTCATATAGGTTTACTTATGCACAATTTTTTTTCAATAGTAAATATACTACAGTATACTACATGGTCTGTGGTTGGTTGAATTTAAGGATGTAGAAAAATGGAGGATATGGAGTACAGACGATGTAAATTATACATGGACTAGTTTCCTACATTGTATCGTACCAGGTCATTCCTCTTTGGTTGCTCCTTGTTGCTTGTGGGATAAGGCCGGTCTTTGGATAGGATCAGAGGACCCTCTAATCTCACCTGCCCACCTCTCCATCTGTGTCTTTCTACTCCTTCTCTTGCACTTTTTTTTCACATTCCACAGTGCTGTGGTTCTCAGGCCTCTGTTCTTTTAGTCTTTGTTCCTCTGTTCAGACGGTCCCCTCAGACCATCCCCCTCATTGCATGAAGTGATGTTTGCTCTTTCCTGGGACAGCTCGGGTGTCTACGTCTGGGGAAAGTCTTCTTTCTGTTTAAGTAGCCTTCATAGGAGGTTCAAAATACTCGGTGCCTATGCATTTATCCAACTCCTTTATGCCTTCTAAATAATTAGTGTTTAAACGTCTCTCCCCCTCTACTGGGCTTAAGGGTGGGATAAATAATTTCAGCTCCTGTGCTGCATGCAGAACTTACCACATATTTTAACTCAGTCAATGCTTATTAAAATAATCTTGAATGAATGAATGAATGAAATTCAACAGCTGTTTGTACAAAGATAAGCATGACATTGTTGAGTTAGAAAATATCTCAGAAAGAATCTTTTATTAAACCATATATAAATACAGATTTGCATCCTTGCTCATATTTATCAAGATTCTGAAGCAGAGAACCTTTGAGAAGTCTGCATTCCTATGCCTTTCCATTTCCCGCTGGTCTGATTTTCTTTGAAACTGTGGTGGTTGGACACTGTTAAACATACTTGCAGCTGCTTACTGGGATCTACTTAGAGATTAAGAGAGAAATACTGGAAAATGTAGATGGGCACATTTAAATGACTTCTTTAAACTCTGCTTTCAAAGCTGTTCTAAACAATTTTGATAAAAAATTTAACCAGTTTTTTGAACATCTGGTAGGCACAAATAGCTTACTCTATTACAAGGTGATATTACTTGAAGGAAGGGACATAGCAATTGTGGTACCTTTATGTGAATTTCTCTGTGGAGCAGTTATTCTATAACGTGGCCCCACTCTTGAATTAGTGTGTTGCCAGTGGAGTCCCTTTAAACACTATGTTTATTGGTTGACACTGTAATAATAGCACTGCATGCTCAGTGGCTGATACAGGGTCTTTGATCATTGTTCCATATTACTAAGCCTTCGTCTACACTCAATCAATCATCCGGCACAGTCAACTGCATTAGGAAACGAGGGCCCGCTTTTGTTCAGCAATGCACTTGATAAGTTCAATCTTCTAAGCTTGGAACTAGGTGATGATGTGGCTAGTCTGTGTTCAAGTGGAGAATAATTTATTGTGAATTTTGGCATGCAATTTCACCCTTGCTGGTCCAGAAACTCATTACATGGTGGAGGTGATTGCTAATCAAGATTTCTGGGCTCTGCTGTCTCCCTAATAAAGTTTTCTCACCCCTCCTACTCTCTGTATTTTTATCCCAATTTTCAGCTGCTATCATCGTGGAGCCACATGTAATAAGTAATAAAACATTAGGGAGGGTTATGCGGTATTTTAAAATATTAGGGAATAGTTGTAAATCATGTAAATGATTTTCCTTTGTTTGGATTTTCTAATCATGACATCTCTGTAATGGGAATGTCTGAATCTGAGGCATTGGGGTATTAAAATGGTCCATTATCTAGAGACCCATCTTCTCATTGGTATATAAATGCTTGAGAGGTACCTTATCATGCCTGTTCCATAGCCATCCATTCCTGGAACCATGACAAAAGGGAGCAGGGTAGAGCCTCGTTGGTATGGAACTGTGTCTGTGGCTGACATGGTGCTTGTAACTGGTGTGGAGAATTTCCAGGGCGTTGAGAGACATAAGGGAGAGAGAGGATGGATGAAATGGGATTAAGTGGAACCACATGGGAAAAACGTTACATGTGTTTTACTTTTAATTATTTCATAATAATTGGTATTAGAAAACAAAAATTGCAATGTGGTATGTAATTTTGATACTTAAATTCTTTAAAATGAAATTGACAACAGTTAGTTAATACTTCTCTCCCCAATAGTAGCGTTTATACTTTTGTATATTTTGCACAAGTATTACTCCTTTTATGATCATATTAAACAGCTTTTCATTTTGCAGATTATAGAGTGTGATTATTCTTTATACTTGGAGGGTTGTGCTGCTGTTTTGATACCTGTGTGCAAAGTCTTAAGGAATAATATCACATGTAAATAATGGGTGATGGTGTAGTTCCTAATATGTTAGCTGTGTACCAAAATATATATTATTATATTTTCATAATTTAAAGAAATCCTTAGTGGAGGTTTTTATAAAGCAAATTCTCACCCCCTAATCAGGATGTTTATGTATTGGGTTTGCTTAAAGCAATGGATGCAGTTATATGTAAAATTCAAATAGAGTTTTGGAATCCAACAGAAAGCATTTATGGATTGTGGATAAATTTCAAGGTAAAGTTATTTTACTTTTGTTCTCAGTGATATTTTTTTGCACATTCAGAGTGACTTTTTCCACACCAGAAGTTTATATAGTGTTGTATAACCTTTACCTTTCAGTAGAGAAATCTGAAGTTGAGGGTCTCCTTAGATGAGAATACGCTGTCCCCTGCAGCTCCCTAGGTCTGGGCAGTGGCTCCTTTGTACTCAGGGCTGCGTGGCCTGTGCTGCGGGGCTGAGCAGAGCCCAGTGTGGATGTGAGCCTGTGACCTGCTGGGCTTCTCCTTCTACATCCAGGAGCAGTGTTCCAGCTGTGGTTGCTCCAAGTTGAGATCTGAAGTCATAAGATATTCAGGATGTTTTCTCTTCTCAAATTAAAGTGATGCTTGCTCCATGGTTTGCTCAACCTTGGGGAGAGATGTGCAGGTCAGAGGCCAAACCCGTGTCCAGCTTCCCTCAGGAGAACCTGTGCTGTGTCCTCTGATCGGCACTTCCCTTGGTTTCATGCACTTCCCTAAAATACTTTGACTTTGTGTGGATTTCTGGGTCCAAATCACAACTAAAAATAAATAGATCTACTTCAAAACAGTTTAAAAAAAAAAGGAAACTCAAACCACAGTGTGAACAAAAATGACTCTCTCGGCGAGCCAGCTGACAGTCCTGTCAGGGCTTGTTGCATTTGTAGGTGGCGGATTCCACCCCATTTGGCATTTGGTGAAATGTCATCACACCTGTGGCAGGCCAGATGCCTTCATATCAGGCACATTGGTAGATCTGCTTTCTGGTAGGGTGAAGGTGGCCTTGCCCCTTCTCTTTGAGCTCCTTACCCAAGCTTCTTTGTGGTCACATTTGAAGATTTTGCTAGAGTTTAGGGAAAAAAACTAATTTTTATGTGTGATCCTGTAGAGGCGAGAGAGCCACAGATACGTAGGGGTGTGTGTGTGTGCCAACTGACAGTGTTTGGTTGTCTTAGGATAAGACATATGATTTATGCAATATTAGTAAATGCTAATTGAGGAGGAAATGGCGAGCCACTCCAGTATTCTTGCCTGGAGAATCCCATGGACAGAGGAGCCTGGTGGGCTATAGTCCATGGGGTCACAAAGAGTCGGACACGACTGAGCGACTTCAGTTCAGTTCAGTTCAGTTCAGTAAGTGCTAATACCTAACATTACTCAATTGCTATTTCAATATTACTTATATATATGTGTGTACAGATAGATAATTTATAAAACAGGAAAAAAAACCACTGTGACAAAGTAGTGGACCATTTAAATGGGAAGAAGAAAATAACAATCTAAAGGTAATGTGGTCCCCTTTCAGTGGACGTTGCCAGGTGTTATGGAGGCCAGTGACCTCGGTTCCCAGCCCCTCAGGGCCAGCCTGGCAGGCAGTTTGCAGAGAATCTAGGTGTCCTTCCTGGATAAGGTCCCTTCCCTCTGATTCAGGTGGAATGAGGAAGCTGACTTCAGGTCGACACATGACAGTTTAAAAATGTATGGAGAAATTTTCTCTAAAACAAGAGTTGCTGTTCTGAGTTTTGAGTTCATGTATGGAATTAGGGCTCTCTGACCCTTGAAATTGTATTCAAACTTTTTAGGTATTTGTATGTGTGCATATTTCTGGGCATAGGTTCGTATGTGTGTATATATTTCTGGGAATGGTTCTGTACTTTTTATCAGATTCTCAAAGTGAAGTGTGAATACTCCCAAGCTGAGCAACCAACTATGTCCTAAACCTTTTGCGATTTTAGATTATGAGGATGGTAGCTTGTGTTGTTCAGATCTTTTCACTGCACCTCCCTGCTGGCCCTTTCCCTCAGGAGGTTTAGGGTCCCTCTACACTGATGCTGGAATTGGTCGTGTGACTTCCTTTAGCCAATGAAATGCGAGTGGAAGTGATACATGCTGCTCTGAGAACCATTGAGTGGTTCCATCGTTACTCTCTTAACTCTGCTACAAAACTCACAGGTCCTTGAGACGGCCTGTGCATACTGCCTGGCTGGGGGTAAAGATGCCAGAGCCGAAGCTGACTCTTGGACATGTTACATGAGGGGGAAAATAGACCATATTGTCTTAAGTCATTGAGATTTGGTTTTTTATTTTTGCTGCTGGTGGCGTTACTTAGCCTGAGCTGACTGATCCAAGTGGCAGCTTGAATTACATTCAGAATCCAACAGGGCACATGGGAGAACCCTAGTTTAGTGAGTTTCCTGTGGTCTGGCACACATTTAGAAGAGACACATTTTCCTATAGATTCCGTGTGGTCCTTCAGGGTTTCCCCATGGAGTCAGAAATAAGACTTCAGCCCTGTAGTTAGTCTATTAAGAGCTAGAGAGTTCATTTTGTTGAACCAGAATCCTTTTCCTCTGGAGCAAGAGAGCCACTCTGGGCCTGTGTCTTCTCTCTGACCCACAGCTAGTGTGTGCAGGAAAGAATTACTGATGTGAGGTGTGTCTGAGGTCAGGAACAGCTCTCTGAAGCATAACGCAAGCCACCTAACACACTAGGTATGAACATGCTGAAAGATTATGGGGTGCATATCATTTGTGGTGCAAAGTACAGTACAGATTCATTTTCTAAAATGCTCCCATGCTCCGGGCATGACAAGGATGAAGAATAGGTGTTGCCACAATAGAGCACAGTGAAAGGCCACCATGAGAGAAAACAGATTTCAGAGGTGACTCATAAACAAAGTACTACCTTCGAGAAAATAAAGAATCCATCCATTACCCACACAGAGTGCATAATAATAAGGGCAAACGCTTTATCACCTCATATTTGACGCCTAGTGGTCAGAACTCCCACAGAGGAAACACTGCAGAACCTTGTACTCGAGTCAGAAGGGGCTGCGTTCAAATCAAAGAGCTGTTCTGTCTTTGGAGAGATTCGTTTTATTCCATACCCTAGATTCTTAACTATTGCTCCCATTAAGCAGTTTCAGTTTTTAATAAACTTATTGTTTAAGAAACATTCTGTACTGATTATCCCTAGTGTCATAAAATCGGGAAAGCTGATGGGCAGCTCATAAAAGATCTGCCCTGAAGCTTTTTACTCAGTGGAAAATGATCTAGGAAACTATATAACTATAGTTACTGGTACCCCAGATGGAATAATAATTTCTTCCTAATCTAGCACATTTAAAAAAATGTTCAACTTCTTTCATCACAGATTATAGACTTCATTTCCTTTCCTTTTCATTCATTCATTCATTTATTGCCTACTCCTTGCTGGAACTGTTCTTGGAGCTGGAACTCAGCAACGCTTTGCCCACAAGGTGGCTACATTCTAGTGGGAGAAGACAGAAATTAAGTACCAACAGCAAAAATAAAGCACTAATAGTATGTCGGGAGGAGATAAATACTCTGAAAATAATAGAGCAGAATAAGAGGAGATAGAAAATTAGGGGCACAGAATGTTATTTTATACAGGACGGTCAGGGCAGTTCTCATTGATGGAGGGCATTTGAAAGTCCTGAGTGAAGTGAAGGACTTGTCCTGTACATGTCTGTTGGAAGAGTGGGGAGTTGGATTTATGTCTCATTTTACTCAGCTCTATTTCTGAGGAGTGGTATGTAAATTGAGTTTTATTTTTAAGTATATTATGGAAACTTCTTATAACTTTCTTCCCCCTAAGTGAATGTCTCTCTAGAATGAAGATCCCATTGGTAAAATGAGCAATTATGCCACAAAATTATTTGCATCATGAATACGAGTTTCCACACCAGATTCGTTTTGAGTTGGTTACACATGTTTATGGTAAGATGTTATATATGAATGATGGACAAGAAGAACAGTTTGAGTGAAAAAACTTGGATGTAGTTTTTTTAAAGATACATCATTTTTTAAACTGTATAAGAGTAAGCAAGTCAACAGTGCTGCATGGCTGAGACTCATATTACCTCTTTGAATTAATAATCAGAATGTTTTATTGTTGGCATATGCAAATCACAGAAATACTTTCAAAATATCTGGCAGCCCTTAAAAATGATTTCTGTTATTGGGTTAGCATTCTTTTTGTACTTTTATGTATTCTGAGGATGTACTGGAAATAAACGTTTTTCCAAATAAATGAAGATGTAACTCAGGCTTCAGGAAGATTATCGCAATCTCCAAATAAATTTGTTTAAAGCTGCAAGTTTATGCTCTGCCTTTTAGTTTCACCCCTCGTGGATTCAGAGATTGTTTTGAAAACAAACAAACAAAGCCTGTTAAGAATATAGTGAAAGTCACTCAGTCGTGTCTGACTGTTTGCGAGCCAATGGACTAGAGTCCATGGAATTCTCCAGGCCAGAATACTGGAGTGGGTAGCCTTTCCCTTCTCCAGAGGATCTTCCCAACCCAGGGATCAAACCCAGGTCTCCTGCATTGCAAGCGGATTCTTTATCAGCTGAGTAACCAGGGAAGCCCGTTAAGAATATAGTGAATTATAAAATTTTGTCATCAGCTCATTTTATGTATAATAAGCTTTGACTTTATAACAAAAATTGCATGATGTGGTGGTTGTGGTTCAAACCTTGGGGAGTGTAAGCTTTGAGTGCCTTTGCTATTTTAGAACATTTAGGTGGTTGTTAATTTGCAGGAGAGTACAACCAATGTGAAGGTGAGCAATCAGTGTAAGGAATCCTGTTCTTTACCTCTTTCATTCCCTGCAACCTTCCCTTTATCTCCTTTCAGTAGGCATAGTAAATGTCGGATGCTGAAGAAGTAGAATTGATCCATCCTTTTAGCATTTATGACTAGTGTCAGGATTAGGCATTTCTGGGGAAGTACTGTATGATACAGTTCATTTCTTTCCTTCTCTACCCTAGAAGAGCACTCAAATCATCCAGATTATTACCTCTTTCTATGACAAGTTTACCTTTTATAACCATCTTTCTTAGGGTTACCTGAGATGGTGTTTTTGCATGTATTTTTTCTGTTGAGTTAAATAACACAGCTGTTACTTTTAATATGTAAAACATTTGTCTCTTCATGGAAGAATGCTATTTTATAAGCAAAACACTTCATCTTTAATTTACAGGTGTATTGGACCAAGTTCTTTGTCTTCAGAAATGCTCCAAGTTGGCTTCTTTCTCTTTTCTAAGAAATCTGTTTTCTATTTTCTCTTTGTCCCTTAAAGAGCTTATTTGTTCATATCTAGGCCTTGAAATAGAACTTGGCAGTATTATAAAATCAATGACTCCTCTTTAGAGCACCAAACCCAATCTGAGTGGTTGAAGTTGAAGCTTTTTTTCCCAATTCCAGACAAGTAACTGACTGACTGTGCCCCCTCTCTTCAACCTTCTGGATGCTTGTTTTTGAAATGAGTTTTCTTCTTGCACTGCTGACTTCTCTACCTGCTGTGTTAGTTTCCTACAGCTGCTGTAACAAATTATTATAAACTGGGCAGCAGAAATTTATTCTCTCGCAGTTCTGAAAGTTAGAAGTCTGAAATCAAGGTGGCATCAGAGCCGTGCTCTTTGACAATCTTTTCTTGATGTTTCTAGCTTCTGGTGTTTTTCTGCACCCCTTGGGTTCCTTGTGCTGTAGATACTTTGCTCCCACTTCTGCCTGTTAGCACTTGACATTCTCCCTGTGTATCTGTTTTCACAGGGTATTCTTTTCTCTATGTGTGCATGCACAATCACTCAATTGTGTCTGACTTTGATGCCCTTTGAACTGTAGCCCACCAGGGGTTACAATCCCTCTGTTGATGGGATTTTTCAGGCAAGGATACTGGAGTGGGTTACAATTTCCTTCTTCAGGGGATCTTCCTGACCCAGGGATCAAACCTGCATCTCCAGCATTGCAGGCGGATTCTTTACTGCTGAACCATCAGGAGAAGCCCTCTTTTCTTTGCATCTCTGTTCAAATTAAATAAAAGTCATTGGGTGAAGGCCCACCCCAATCCCGTAGGACATCCTATTAACTTGAATATATCTATAAAGACCCGATTTAAACAGGGGTCCATTCTGAGGCTCTGGATGGGCGTGCCTTTGTTGGGGACACTTTAACATGCCCAGAGCTGTTAGGCCCAGAGCATATTCATGGCCAAATACTATCAGTTCTAGTCTAAGATTTTTCTTTTGGTAAATGTTTTAAATATATAGTGTATTTGTTTTCTTTTGTAAAATTTTTGTTGAGATTTAACATATATGCAGAAAAGTTCATACATTTTAAGTGAATAAATTTTTACAGAATGAAATACAGCTATGTTACTACCATCAGGTCAAGAAATAGAGCATTACCAGCAGCCCAGAGCCTCCATCATTTCCCAGTCACTGTTACCCCAGAATGGCCTCTATTATGACTTCCATCATCAGCATGGATGAGTTTTCCTTGTTTTCAAGCTTGGTATGTATGTATTATTTTGTGTCTGGCTTTTTGGTCCAGCGTTATGCCTGGGAATTTCATCCATGTTGTAGTATGTGATTATAGTTTGTTCATTCTCTTTGCTGCACAATATTCAACCCTATGAATATGCTACAACTGTTTTCCCATGCCATTGCTCATAGATATTTGAATTACTTATGGTTAAAAAAAATTACCAATAATACTTTGTGAATCTTTTTGGTCATGTCTTTGGATGCACATACATATGTGTCTGTGTTAGATATATAGTCAGGATATGACTTCTTGTCAGATACATGTAATTCAAAAATCTCTGAGGTTGGTGTTTTTCTGTTAATGGTGGCTTTTGATTGAATATAATTTCTTAATTTTAATCAGGTGATGCTGAATCTGATCTCCTTTAGTATTGACTGGTTTGATCTCCCTGCTTTCCAAGAGACTCTCAAGAGTCTTCTCTAGCACCACAGTTCAAAGGCATCAGTTCTTTAGCGCTCAGCCTTTTTTATTGTCCAGCTCTCACATCCATACAGGACTACTGGAAACACCATATATGGACCTTTGTTGACAAAGTAATGTCTCTGCTTTTAAATATACTGTCTAGGTTGGTCGTCGCTTTTCTTCCAAGGAGCAAATGTCTTTTTATTTCATGGCTGCAGTCACCATTCACAGTGATTTTGGAGCCCAAGAAAATAATGTCTGTTACTGTTTCCATTGTTTCCCTGTCTATCTGCTATGAAGTGATGGGACCAGATGCCATGATCTTAGTTTTTTGTATGTTGAGTTTTAAGTCAGTTTTTTCACTCTCCTCTTTCACTTTCATCAAGAAGCTTTTTAGTTCCTCTTCACTTTCGGCCGTAAGGGTGGTGTCATCTGCATATATGAGGTTATTGATATTTCTCCCGGCAATCTTAATTCCAGCTTGTGCTTCATCCTGCCTGGCATTTTGCAAGACTATTTTCCCCATATGGTTATCTAATTGGTCTGGCTCCATTTATTGAAAAGATCATTCTTTCTCAGTTTTATTGAAAAGAAAGTAATTGTATAAGTGTGGGTCAGTTCCTGGGCTTTCTAGTCTGTTCTGTTTAACTTTGTGCCAATACTATTTTGTTTTTATTACTATAGCTTTATAACAAATCTGGATATCTAGTAGTTTAAAACCTCCGGGTTTGCTATTTTTTTAAAAAAGAGTTTTAGCTATACTTGGCTTTTTACATTTTAATAAAAAATTTTGAATCAGCTTGTGAATTTCCAAAAGAAAATACCTATTAGGAGTTTAATTTGTAGTTAATGAGTATACAGATTAGTTTTAAGGTAATTGACATTTTTATAATTCTGATTCTTCTAATCATTGGAAGTGGTGTGTTTCTCTACTTGAGGGGTTAGCAACCTTTTCCTGTGAAGCATCAGGTAAGAAACACTTTAGGCTTTCTAGACAACATGCAGGCTCTGTCACATGTCACTCTGTCACAAAGTCTCTTTCCTGTTACGTTTACAACCTTTTAAAAATGGAAAAGCTCTTCTTAGTTTATGTGCAGTAAGAAGCAGTTTGCGGTTTGTAGTCTGCCACCCCTTTGTTAATTTAGATTCTGTTTAATATACCTTAATGATGCTTTATACTTTTCTATGTAGAGTCCTTGCGTGTCTTTCATTATATTTAGTCTTGGCTATTTGTGATTTTTAGCACTACTTTGAGGAGTATTTTCTTAAAAATCATTTTTCCAATGTTTGTTTCTTGTACATAGAAATAAAATTGATTTTTGTACATTTACATTTTTCCAGTGATCTTGATAAATGTATTTATTAATTATAATAGTTTATCTGAGATTCTTCTGGAGTTTCTACACATAAATAATGTCATGTGCTAACTATAGATTTCTTTGTTTTGATTTCCAAACTTTAAGGCATTTATGTATTTTCTTATCTTAGTGTATAGGCTAGAATTTCCAGTACAGGTTGAATATAAGTGATGACTGTGAGCATCTTAATTTTTTCAAGAAGGCAGTTATATTATGTGGTTAATTATGGTATTAGCTATGGGACTTTTGTGGGTACTTTTACTCAAACATGATTCCTTCTATTTCTAGTTTGCTAAGAGTTATTTTAAAATTGTTAATAAGCATTGAATTCTGTCAAATACTTATTATCTATTAAGATGATCGTATAATTTTTCTCCTGTATAACGTGGTATATTATAATTTTCAAGTTATATTTTACTTTCAAGAATTAAACTAACCTTGCATTCCTAGGATCGACTCTTTGCTTACTGTATATTATTTTTAAACATCTATATCGCTACTTTGTGTATTTTCATGGCAGATTGGTGAGTAGTTTTCCCCCCTTTGAAATGTTTTTATGTTGCTTTGATGTGTAGCCTCTTTTTTATTCTCTTTTTGTCTTTTCTGAGGCAGTTTGTAAAGTGAGTGAAGCTATCTTGGTCTCTTAAATCCAGCCAGGTCGCCTATTAAGTACCGGTGATTGACTGCAGTCAGCGTTATGTAGAGTGGCATAGTCTGAGCTTTGCCTGAATTCATGACTCACAAAACCATGAAATAAAATTATAAGGTTATTGTTTTAATTTACTAAATTTTAAGGCATTGGGTGTATGGAAGAATCTCATTGTAGTTTTAATTTGCATTTTCAAGATAGAATAATGGTTTGAAAAACTTTTCACGTACTTCTCTACCAGTCATACATCTTCCTTGGTGAAATGTCTCTTCAAATCTTCGGCCCACTGATTTCATTGGATCTTTCACTATTACTGAGTTTTGAGAGTTCTTTATATATTTTGGATACAAGTTCTTTATCAGATAGGTGTTTTGCAAATATTTTTCTCCTAGTCTATTACTTGCATCTTAAGTTCTTTAACAGTATTTTACAAAGAGCAAAAGTTCTCAATTTTGGTGAAGTACAATTAATGAATTTTTTTCTTTTATGTTTTTTTTTTTTTTTCTGTGACTTATTTAAGACATCTTTGCCTTAACCCATGGTCACATTTTCTTTTTTCTTCTGTATATTTTATAGTTTTATTTTTAACATTGTGGTTGTGATCCATTTTGAGTTTTGATTTCTGTTTTTGATGTGAGACAAGATTTGAGGTTTGTATCTTTGCATATGGATATCCAATTGTTCTCGTACCACTTATTGAAAATGGTCTTCTCTCCTTTGAATTACTATGGAGAATGAATTGACCATATATGTGTATACTATTCCTGGACTTTCTACTCTATCCGTTTATATGTATGTCAGTCCTATCCACGGTGTCCAAATAACTGTAGTCTTATCATAAACTTTGCAATCAGGCTATTACATCCTTCAACTTTGTCTTTCTGTTTCAAAATTATTTTGTAAAAACAAAAAAAAATTGAGCATGTCTTCTGTTTCATGAAAATTTTATAATCAACTTGTGAAATAAAAAGTCCTGCTGGTATTTTGATATGGATTGTATCGAATTCATAGATCAATTGGGAAAGATTTGATATTGTAAAAACATTGAGTCTTCTGATCTGTGAACATGGCATCTTTGTTTATTAAAGGCATAATTGATTCTCTCAGCAGTGTTTTGTAGTTCTCAGTATACAGATCATAGCTGCTGCTGCTGCTAAGTTGCTTCAGTCTTGTCTGACTCTGTGCGACCCCATAGACGGCAGCCCACCAGGCTCCCCCGTCCTTTGTTCTCCAGGCAAGAACATTAGAGTGGGTTGCCATTTCCTTCTCCAGTGCATGAAAGTCAAAGTGAAAGTAAAGTCGCTCAGTCGTGTCCGGCTCTTAGCGACACCATGGACTGCAGTCCACCAGGCTCCTCTGTCCATGGGATTTTCCAGGCCAGAGTACTGGAGTGGGTGCCATTGCCTTCTCCGACAGATCATGTGCATATTTTATTAAATGTATTTCTTAAGCATTTCATGTTAATGCTATTGTAAATTCTTTAAAAATTATAGTTTTCTATTTTTAATTGAAATATAGTTGATGTACAACATATGTTATAGGTTATTATAGTGATTTCTAATTTTAAAAAGTTTACTTCATTTATAGTTATAAAACTGTAACTTTTGGCTGTATTCCATGTGTTTTCAGTATGTATTTGTATTTTATTTTATACATAATAGTTTGTACTTCTTATTTCTCCACCTTGATATTACTCCTCCCCCGCCCCCTTTCACTGGTAACCACTGGTTTGTTCTCTATACCTGTGATTCTGCTTCTTTTCTGTTATATTCACTAGTTTGTTGTATTTTTTTAGATTCCACATATAGGTGATATCATTCACTACTTGTCTTTCTCTGTCTTACTTATTCCACTTAACATAATACCCTCCAAATTACAATTTTAAGTTGTTCATTTATAGTATATAGAATGTTTGACTTATACTGACCTTGAATTATGTTACACTACTAAGCTCCCTTAATAATCCTAATAAGATTTTTGGGGATTTCTTAGGATTTTTCACATAATTTTTACTTTCAATAGTCACAAGTATTTTTAAGAACTTAAATGATACAAATGGTCTCTGTGCCCAGATACTTACCATTTTTGCTGCTCTTTCATTCTTTAAGTCCTTTGTTTTCCTTTGGTATTATTATTATTTTTTTCATTCTGAAGAAATTTCTTAAGCATTTCTTTTTTTTAAATCAGGTGTGATGGCAACAAATTATCTTTGTGTTCTTTCACCTTAGAATGATTTTATTTTTTCCTTTATTCCTAAAGGCTATTTCTGGTAGAATTTTGGGTTAAAAACTATATTCTTTTAGTTCCTGAAAGATGTCTTTCCATTCCCTTCTAGCTTTCATGGCTTCTGATGAAAAATCTGTAGTCATTCAAACTGTTATTCCTCTGTACATGATATGTCTTTTTTTTTCTCTGCCTGCAGTTTGATTATGACCGTTAACTCAATCCAGTGCTATTTTCACTTCAGATTTTGTACTTTTTGTCTAGAATTTCCATTTAAATATTTTCATATCTTCTGTTTCTCTGCTAATTGTGCTTATGTTTCCTTTACATGGGCTTCCCTTGTGGCTTAGCTGGTAAAGAATCTGCCTGCAATGTGGGAAACCTGGGTTCAATCCCTGGGTGGGAAAATCCTCCAGAGAAGGGAATGGCTACCCGCTCCAGTATTCTGGCCTGGAGAATTCCATGGACTGTCTAGACGATGGGGTTGCAAAGAGTTGGACACTACTCAGTGACTTCCACTTTCACTTTTCCTTTACATCATGGAGTATATTCATAAGATTTATAACAGCTGCTTTTCCTGAAAACTTCTGCAAGTATCTGTCATTTCTTGTTCTGTTTCTATTGGTTGGTAGAATCTTCTGTTTATAATTTGTATTTTTCTTCTTTGCCACATGCCTGTAAGTGTTTGATCAGATTCCAGGCACTGAATTTTATTTTGTTCAATGTCAGATTTTGTTGTATTTCTTTAAAGAGTGTTGTTTTTACCGTAGCAGATCAGTTTGATCCCTTTGAAACTTGTTTTCAAGTTTTCTTGTGGTAGGTCTGGAGCAGTCTCTATTCTAGGCTTAATTTATCCCCCACTGCTAAGACATGACTCTTTTGAATATTCTACTTAATGTTCTCTATTTTATGAAGTTTATTCATTCTGAGTGATGAGAATGTGAGTTATTCCTATTAATGTGTGATTTCAGGGACATTTCCAGCCTGTTTGGTTCAAGTAATTCTATCCCTTGTCTCATGGAGTATTACCCCAGGCATGTGCAGATCAGTAGCTACAGACTTGAGGGGACCCCTTTGATGATCTCTGGAGCATTTTTCTTAGTGCCTTCTTCTCCAATATTCTGACCTACAGAATATGTCTCTTTAAATGAGAATACTATATTCTGTTTGAGTTTCCACTCTGAACTACGGTTTTGAAATGTCTCCAGGAAGTAAACTGGGGCAATCGGAGCACTTATCTGATTGTTTTCCTTCTCTGAGAGATCACAGAGATTGCCTCATTGCCTAGTATCTGAAAAATTGTTTTATGTAATTTCCCTACTTTTCTGATTGTTAATACTAGGGCAATCCCTGTAGTAAATGGTTCTTCATACATAAGTAAAATTCCAAAAGTAGACTCTTGAACATCTTTTGTGTACAGAGCCCTGGGTTGGAGTCACAGGTTAAATATTCTCCTAATTGTGTTAAAATGCATGCCGTGTTTATACATACATCTTATAAATTATCTGTTTATTTCCTTTCCCCTAGCCTCAAATTTGATACTTTCAATTTATTATTTCTATAAAATTGATTGTGTTTCAGTATAAATGGCGATTGATGCAGGCTAGAACTATTGAAGAACTTAGTCATTTTATAGGTGGACTATTGGAATTGACTCCTAACTGATCCTGATCTTCTCAGTCTCACTGTCTTCCATTCTCATCTCCTCAATATTTCCATAGTGATTTTTAAAATATGTGATCTCCTGGATAATTACAAACACCTACTAACTCTCACTTTGCTTCTACCTTATCCCCCAGCCCCCGTCTATTCTCAACCCAGCAGCCAGAATGATCCTTTTAAAACGATTCAGATCGCATGAGACAAGTGCTCGGGGCTGGTGCACTGGGATGACCCAGAGGGATGGGATGGGGAGGGAGGTGGGAGCGGGGATCGGGATGGGGAACACATGTACATCCATGGCTGATTCATGTCAATGTATGGCAAAAACCACTACAGTATTGTAAAGTAATTAGCCTCCAACTAATAAAAATAATTGGGACAAAAAAATAAAATCATTCAGATCAAGTTACTCTCCTGTGCCTATGTAAATCCTTCAGTGTTTCCTGAGTTCACTCAGGAAAAAAGTCAAAGTCCTTCAAGGTCTTTGAGACCCTACCTGATCTGACGCTGTCTGATCGTATCTCCAGCTCTCTTCCTCTCGTTCTGTTCCTCCATGCTGTAGTATAGGTGTATCAAGCAGGGTCCTGCTTTATGGCCTTCGAACTGATCATGTCCTGTGCTTTGAATACTCTTCCTTCAGATTGGCTCACACTTAATCCCTCAGCTCCTTCAGGTCTTTGGGGAAGTGTTACCTTCTCAGTGTTGCCTCCCTGGCCCTCCAATTAAATGATGGAATTTGACCCGGTCGTCCTCTCTGTTTCAGCACGTCCAGTGTCTTACACTGCTCTAATTATTTCCACAATATTTATCAGCTTCTAACATCCTAGCTAATAAAACACTTACTTATTATGTTTAGAATCTGTTACCTCTTTCCCACTAGAATGTAAACTCTCTAAGGGCAGAGTCTGTTGTCTGTTTTACTCTCTGATGTATCCCCAGAACCTGGTACTTTTAGGTCTGTAATAAATATTTGTTGAATGCATGTAAATTTGATATTCTTTAAAGTTAGTTGATTTAGCTATTAATGAGCATCAGAAGGATAAAGCCTAAACTCTTCACAAAGCAGAGTACATTCTTCATGAGCACCTTCTCTTTCCCATGTCCATCTTTTTAGCTTCTCCATCCCTCCATTCCCTGATTTCCACCCATACTTAATTAGTAATTCCTGAAATATTACTGGCTCTCTCACATTTCTTGGCAACATCTCAGGCAGCACCCATTGCTTCATACTCACTTTATGGCATTATAACAATTTCATATTCAGATGTGAGCAACCCAAATTTTATTGTCTAATTCACAGTAAAGCTTCTTCCCTCTTCGCTGCTAGGGACATCAGCTCAAGGACCTAGAGTGGGGAAGGAGATGTGGTTTTTCTCTTTCATGCTCTATCCTTGCTCCTGTCTGTGCTTCTCTTCTCTCCAGAGTCCAGTGAAGAAGGAGAGAGAAGGGGTGGAGTCTGTCATCAGTTGAGGTTGTAATCTAGTTGTTGGTGGCCTCTCTGAGGCAGATCTTTCCCCCTGTCATCAGGGACCTCTGAGATGCACAGCATGCTGATGCAGGTGACATCTCCCTGACTGATTCACAGCAGAATGACCCACTTAGCACCTTTCTACTGGGATATTCTCATATTGGTAAAGCCTTCTTGAGTGGGCTTCTTTCAAGATACCTTGAAAGAGATGCTGGATGTAAATATCGGCTACACAAATGCAGATCTGACATCTAAGGCATAATCATCCATCCATTTTACTTTACTGCTGCTCTTCTGGTCCCGAATCCTGAATGTGAGGAAATTAGGTAGAATCTAAAGAATGAATCGAATTCATGGACCTGGCAGAGAAATGGAAATAGTTTCTCAGTGAGACTCAGTAAATGACTTCTGACTGGATGCAAGTTTCTGAACCTTGGTCTTTAACACTCAGATAAACAAGTAAGTATGTGCATAGCCATCTTACCACTGACTAGCTGTGAGGTAATAGCTACTTGATCTCTCTGGGACTCAGCTTCATCATCCATAAAGTGAGGCAGTTGAATTTTGCAGTTAATGATTTATTGTAAGGCCTATGAGGCCCTTGGGCTTCCCTGATAGGTCAGTTGGTAAAGAATCTGCCTGCTATGCAGGAAACTTCGGTTTGATTCCTGGGCAGGAAGAGCCGCTGGAGAAGGGATAGGCTCCTCACTTAAGTATTCTTGGGCTTCCCTGGCGGCTCAGCTGGAAAAGAATCCACCTGCAATGTGGGAGACCTGAGTTTGATCCCTGGATTGGGAAGATCCCCCGGAGAAGGTAAAGGCTACCCACTCCAGTATTCTTTTTTTTTTTTTTTAATATTATTTTATTAGTTGGAGGCCAATCACTTTACAACATTTCAGTGGGTTTTGTCATACATTGACATGAATCAGCCATATAGTTACATGTATTCCCCATCCCGATCCCCCCTCCCACCTCCCTCCCCACCCGACTCCTCAGGGTCCTCCCAGTGCACCAGGCCCGAGCACCTGACTCAAGTTATACTTTTCTAAGAATTTGTCCATTTCATCCAAGTTGTCCATTTTATTGGCATAGAGCTGCTGGTAGTAGTCTCTTATGATCCTTTGTATTTCAGTGTTGTCTGTTGTGATCTCACCCTTTTCATTTCTTATTTTGTTAATTTGGTTCTTCTCTCTTTGTTTCTTAATGAGTCTTGCTAATGGTTTGTCAATTTTGTTTATTTTTTCAAAAAACCAGCTTTTAGCTTTGTTGATTTTTGCTATGGTCTCTTGAGTTTCTTTTGCATTTATTTCTGCCCTAATTTTTAAGATTTCTTTCCTTCTGCTAACCCTGGGGTTCTTCATTTCTTCCTTCTCTAATTGCTTTAGGTGTAGAGTTAGGTTATTTATTTGGCTTTTTTCTTGTTTCTTGATGTGTGCCTGTAATGCTATGAACCTTCCCCTTAGCACTGCTTTTACAGTGTCCCATAGGTTTTGGGTTGTTGTGTTTTCATTTTCATTTATTTCTATACATACTTTGATTTCTTTTTTGATTTCTTCTATGATTTGTTGGTTATTCAGAAGCGTGTTATTTAGCCTCCATATGTTGGAATTTTTAACAATTTTTTTCCTGTAATTGAGATCTAATCTTACTGCACTGTGGTCAGAAAAGATGACTGGAATGATTTCAATTTTTTTGAATTTTCCAAGACCAGATTTATGGCCCAGGATGTGATCTATTCTGGAGAAGGTTCCGTGTGCACTTGAGAAAAAGGTGAAGTTGATTGTTTTGGGGTGAAATGTCCTATAGATATCAATTAGGTCTAGCTGGTCCATTGTATCATTTAAGGTTTGTGTTTCCTTGTTGATTTTCTGTTTAGTTGATCTATCCATGGTTGTGAGTGGGGTATTAAAGTCTCCCACTATTATTGTGTTACTATTAATTTCCTCTTTCATACTCGTTAGTGTTTGCCGTACATATTGCGGTGCTCCTATGTTGGGTGCATATATATTTATAATTGTTATATCTTCTTCTTGGATTGATCCTTTGATCATTATGTAGTGTCCTTCTTTGTCTCTTTTCACATCCTTTATTTGAAAGTCTATTTTATCTGATATGAGTATTGCGACTCCTGCTTTCTTTTGGTCTCCGTTTGCGTGAAATATTTTTTTCCAGCCCTTCACTTTGAGTCTGTATGTGTCCCTTGTTTTGAGGTGGGTCTCTTGTAGACAGCATATATAGGGGTCTTGTTTTTGTATCCATTCAGCCAATCTTTGTCTTTTGGTTGGGGCATTCAACCCATTTACATTTAAGGTAATTATTGATAGGTGTGGTCCCGTTGTCATTTACTTTGTTGTTTTGGGTTCACGTTTATACAACCTTTCTGCATTTCCTGTCTAGAGAAGATCCTTTAGCATTTGTTGAAGAGCTGGTTTGGTGGTGCTGAATTCTCTCAGCTTTTGCTTGTCTGTAAAGCTTTTGAATTCTCCTTCATATCTGAATGAGATCCTTGCTGGGTACAGTAATCTAGGTTGTAGGTTATTCTCTTTCATTACTTTCAGTATGTCCTGCCATTCCCTTCTGGCCTGGAGGGTTTCTATTGATAGATCAGCTGTTATCCTTATAGGAATCCCTTTGTGTGTTATTTGTTGTTTCTCCCTTGCTGCTTTTAGTATTTGTTCTTTGTGTTTGATCTTTGTTAATTTGATTAATATGTGTCTTGGGGTGTTTCGCCTTGGGTTTATCCTGTTTGGGACTCTCTGGGTTTCTTGGACTTGGGTGGCTATTTCCTTCCCCATTTTAGGGAAGTTTTCAGCTATTATCTCCTCGAGTATTTTCTCATGGCCTTTCTTTTTGTCTTCTTCTTCTGGAACTCCTATGATTCGAATGTTGGGGCATTTCACATTGTCCCAGAGGTCCCTGAGGTTGTCCTCATTTCTTTTGATCCTTTTTTCTTTTTTCCTCTCTGCTTCATTTATTTCCACCATTTTATCTTCTACCTCACTTATCCTATCTTCTGTCTCCGTTATTCTACTCTTGGTTCCCTCCAGAGTGTTTTTGATCTCATTCATTGCATTATTCATTTTCAATTGACTCTTTTTTATTTCTTCTAGATCTTTATTAAACATTTCTTGCATCTTTTCAATCTTTGTCTCCAGGCTATTTATCTGTACCTCCATTTTGCTTTCAAGATTTTGGATCATTTTTATTATCATTATTCTAAATTCTTTTTCAGGTAGATTCCCTATCTCCTCCTCTTTTGTTTGACTTGGTGGGCCCTTTTCATGTTCCTTTACCTGTTGGGTATTTCTCTGCCTTTTCATCTTGTTTAGATTGCTGTGTCTGGAGTGGGCTTTCTGTATTCTGGAGGTCTGTGGTTCCTTTTTATTGTGGAGGTTTTACCCAGTGGGTGGGGTTAGACGATTGGCTTGTCAAGGTTTCCTGATTAGCGAAGCTTGCGTCAGTGTTCTGGTGTGCGGATCTTGATTTCTTCTCTTTGGATAGCAATGGAGTGCCCAGTAATGAGTTTTGAGATGGGTCTATGTGTTAGGTGTGACCTTGGGCAGTCTGTATGTTGACGTTCAGGGCAATGTTCCTGCGTTGCTGGAGAATTTGCGTGGTATGTCGTGCTCTAAAACTTATTGGCTCTTGGGTGGTGGTTGGTTTCGGTGCAGGTATGGAGGCTTTTGTAGGGTCACTTATTACTTAAAGATTCATGTAGTCAGGAGTTTTCTGGTGTTCTCAGGTTTTGGGCTTAAGTCTCCTGCTTCTGGATTTCAGTTTTATTCTTCCTGTAGTCTCAGGACTTCTCCAACTATACAGCACTGATAATAAAACTTCTATGTTAATGGTGGAAAGTTTCTCCCCCGTTAGGGATACCCAGAGAGGTTCACCGAGTTACATGGAGAAGAGGAGAGGGAGGAGGGAGATAGAGATGGGCAGGAGGAGAAAGAGGGGGACTCAAGAGGAGAGAGACAGATCTACGAAGTTGTCTGATCCCAGAGTGTTCTCCGTAGCCCAGACACCCACAAAGATTCACAGAATTGGATTGGGAAGAGAAGGGGAAAGGAGGAAATAGAGGTGTTCTGAGGTAGAAAACAGAGTCAAGATTGGGAGAGAATAATCAACACACTCGTGAATAAAAATGGGAGCTGAATATTGGATTCTTAAATGTTCACAATTTATATCATATACTGAAAAACAAAAATTAAAAATCTAGAGTAGAGGTTAGACTCTTAAAAATACTATATTAAAAACAAAAACCAAAACACACAAAAGAAATTTTAGAAATGTATATGAAGTTTGGTATAAAAATAGGGCTTCTCTTTTTTTTTTTTCTCTTTCTTCTGTAAGGTTATAGTGTATTGAAAATGAAAATTAAGGCATAGTAAAAGGAGTGCTAGAGGGCTTTAAAAGAAATAAGAGAAAAAGAAAAAGAGAAAAGAGAAGAGAAGAAGAAAAAGGAAAAGAAAAAAAAGAAGAAAAAGAAAGAAAAAATAAGAAAAAAGAGAAAAAATTGTTTTGCCTAATTAAAAAAAATCATAAAAATCTATGAAAATGAAAGTTAAGGAGTAATGGGGGAGTAATAGGGAATTTTTAAAGGAAAATAAAAGAGAACCAAGAAAAAAAGAAAAAAAAAATTTTTTTCCTTACTTAAAAAAAAAAAAAAGAAAAGAAAAAGAAAAAATATATCTAGGAATTTCTCTGGAGCTGTTGCGGTCAGTGTGGGTTCGGCTCAGCTTCAGATAGCTCCTCGTTCCAGCTTACACTTCTCGATATCTACAGGCCCTTCCGGTGTAGTCAGTCGGTGGTTTCTTCAGGGATTTTAATCTGTTGCACCGGTCCCTTCTGAAGCGGTTCCCTTTGTTTATTTGGGTTCTGTTGCCGGTCTCTTCCGAGCCTAATTTCCGCCCTGACACACGGGGCGGAGGTGGATTCTTATTCAGGTAGCTAGTTCCGTCGCGCTGCGGGGAGGGCTTTGCGGGGAGGGGCTGTGCGGGGAGGGGCTGTGCGGGGAGGGGCCGGCGCTCCAGGGAGAGGCTTGCGCTCTTTTCTCGGTCTGCGCTGCTCAGGCTCCGGGCTGCTCTGTCTGAAGCGCGCGCCACGCTGCGTGCGGCTCCAGCCCTCGGGTGATTCACAAAAGCGCGGCACACAAAGCTGGGCCCGCGCTCCGTCCCCACGCCGCCCGAGCGGCCCAGGCAGCCAGGCGCTTGACGGGCGCTCTCTCCCCGGGTGCGGCGCGTCTTCTGCCCTGCGCGGTCCCAGGCTCAGTCCTCGCCGGCGCCAGTCGGGAGCGCGCGCCCTCTGCCCTCCGTGTCCCCAGCCGCAGTTCCCGCCCGCGCCGGTCGGGCGCCCGCGCCCTCCGTCTCGCCGCGACCCTCCCGGCGGGCTTCGGCCGCCCAGAATCTCGGTCCCTTTGTTCTGCGAACGGCTGGCAGTGTGTTCGGGCCGGTTAATTTTCTCTCTCTTGCTCTCCCACAGTTCAAGTTGGCAACTCACAAAAGCTCCCTCTGATTGTCCTCAGGGCGCTCAGGCCCGGATCCAGCCCCAAGTAATGCCGCCCGCTCCTCTCCGTTCCGCCCCCACTTGCTGGTGGCGGATGCGGGCGTCTGGGGTACTTTTCTGCTGGGAGTTGCTTTTAGGCTCTTAATCTGTGGGTTTTATTTATTGTATCCCTCCCAGTCAGATTCAAACTCTTGAGATTCCAACACTTCCCCCAGGCCCGCCAGAGCGAGGGTTTCCCGGTGTCTGGGAACGTCCTCTATTAAGTCCCTTCCCAGGACGGATCTCCGTCCTTAGCTCTTTTGTTTCGCTTTTTATCTTTTATATTTTGTCCTACCTCCTTTCGAAGACAATGGGCTGCTGTTCTGGGCGCCTGATGACCTCAGCTAGCGATCAGAAGTTGTTTTGTGAAGTTTGCTCTGCGTTCAGTTATTTTTTTGATGAATTTCTAGGAGAGAAAGTGGTCTCTCCGTCCTACTCCTCCGACATCTTGGCTCCTCCCCCCACTCCAGTATTCTTGCCTGGAGAATTCCATGGACTGTATAGTCCATGGGGTCCCAAAGAGTTGGACATGACTGAGCGACTTTCAGTTTGGATGATAGCAGACATGATGCCCTTTGATTCTCTGCTTCCCTTTCTATTTCTTGGATGTGTCATGGAGATTAGGCTTTGCAAGGTTGAGCTCCATTTCTTTACTCTTTCTGTAGGATGGCAGTTCCAGCACTATGAAGCATTGGTTTTTAAATTTGTATTGAATTATTAATGAAATACCACTTGTAGAGGGTAAGCTAGAACATAGCAGGGAGTCCAAGAAGCATGAAGATCTCAAATAGGGGACATCTTGTTGTTTTCTGTGCCAGTGACTGGGTGGCCACCAGAGATGACAGACAGGGGCTTGGCAGCGTGTACCAGGAATGCCTGCCATGGGTCTTGGAAAACAGAGGCTGCTCAGTAGAAGGGGGTGATATATCTTCCTGACAAAGCTCCTGCCAGGAAAGAATGTACATAACTCAGCCCCGAGCCTTGCTATGAGCTCTGCCAAATCCGACAGGCAGGTAACAAAACACTGAAAAGAAAGTAATGTCAGTCCAGCCTAGTGACGACCAATACTGCACCTTAATTACTCTACCTAGTGACAAAAGCTATTTATCAAGCTTGAAATAAAGTGGTTTTAAAGTCAGAAAATTATGTGCCAGCCAGTCAGAGGCTGTAATTTTTGGGGCATTGGCTTAAAGGCACATAAACTTAAATGAAAACAAATTGGAGAGCTAAGTAACTATACATATGCCCAGTAGCTCCCCCGGTTCTGTCTTTGGTTTTTCTGATTTCCATACCATGCCCCTGCACCTGTGTTTCTGGTCAATTACAGCATGTCATCTAAGCCAAGATCTCACCCAGGAAGCAAAAGGAAGATGTTCTGTCTTTATTTATTCCATTTACTCAACAAATATTTATTGTATTTTGTGAGTACAGTAGAAAAGAAGGCCGAAGAGGCCTGGAGAAATTCATTTATTCAACAGGTATTTATTGAATACCTGCTATGTGCCAGGTATTGACTGGGGAGCTAAGCATGGTGGTGGTGAACAAGACAGCAGAGACCTCTTCTCCCATGGAACTCACACACAAATAAACAAGAACACGGATAAATGAGAAAATAAATGACAGTGGTTGGAGGGAAGGATGGCAATGCTAGAAGAGACTGTAATGATCAGGGAGCAGAGTTCTAAAAGCACGGAGCAGCCTTTGCAAAAACAGTAGAGCAAGAATAAGCTTCGCATGTCTGGTGAATGGGGAAACAGGTCAGCATGACTGAAGAGGGGTGGAGTAGAAACAGACAAGATCAGAGAGGCAGGCAGGGGCTAGATTGAGAAGGGCCTGTGGGTCAGGTGAGGAGTGTGGATTCTATTTGAAGTACAGTGTAAGCCACCGGAGAGTTTTAGGGAGGGAACAATGATCTGATCTCAACACTTTGTTGAGAGGGAAGGGGTGGAAAAGATTTTTGCAAAAGAAGAGGCTTTAATTACTTAACAGTTGTTTAATCAAAGAAGGATTTATTGAATTTTCCTCACGTGCCACATGTTGATGACAGAACAATGAATTGGACACCGCATGTCCTCAAGATGCTTGAGGTACAGTGGTGAAGTCAAGTGTGTAAGAACAACATGACAATAGTGAGCCTTCTTGGGCAAAGTCACCTGTAGTCACTGCCACCATTATTAACAGGACGTGGCTTCTTAAAGGAGGCTCTTCTGGATGTGACTTTTAAATACAGAAATCACACTGAGGGCAAAAGGAGAAGAGGGCAGTAGAGGATGAGACGGCTGGATGGCGTCACTGACTCAATGGACATGAACTTGAGCAAACTGCAGGAGATGGTGAAGGACAGGGAAGCCTGGCGTGCTGCAGTTCATGGGGTTACAAAGAGCTGGACGTGACTGAATGACTGAACCACAACAACATCAGCAGATGATGGACATGCCACTGGGTCTGCTCTCTTAGAGATAACACAGGCAGTCTAAGAGGCACAGTGGAACTCTAAGTCATGAGACTGACTTCTCTATGTGGCTGTAAGGGGCAAGTGTTCCCAGGAATCTGGGCTTCACTTCCTCTATAAGAAAGAGCTGAAATAATTGCTCTGTAATGTCCCCTCCAGTTTTATCTGTTTGTAACTTAGAGGATGCTTTATCTTGATCATTCATTTTAGGCTGCTTTCTTGCCATAGTAATACAGAAGACTAACTTTGAACCCCAATTAAGCAAAACATTATCCCTCACAAAAGAATTTCAGTCTTCTCATTAGTAGACCTGAATTGCACAAAATTGCACTCAACTATGAGTATATATTTTTAATTTCATCAAAGTATTTTTAGAAATTTGTTTTCTCTCCTGCATCTAAGTCCCTGCATCATCTCCTTGATGCTTCATCATGGCCTGAAAAGCTTACAGTGTTTATTCTTGGGCCCTTTATAAAAAAAGATCACTGACCCCTATTTTAAGGCTGGAATGTTGTAGAGCAGAGTTTCCTGGTTTGAGATCCCCAAAACCCCGTACCTGCCAGATGCTCAGTGGAGATGATGATTCCATGGTCCCTGACAAGTGCTGGAGTAAGAAACAAATCCATAACCACAATCAAATGAAGAAACAAACCCATTTCACTTTGTTTAATTCTGTGTTTCCAAATGTAAATGAAGTCAGACCTTTTATTAGATAACAATCCTTTTTTTTTCATTTGTTTTTATTAGTTAGAGGCTAATTACTTTACAATATTGTAGTGGTTTTTGCCATACATTGACATGAATCAGCCATGGATTTACATGTATTCCCCATCCCGATCCTCCGTCCCCTCCCCCTCTCCACCCGATCCCTCTGGGTCTTCCCAGTGCACTAGCCCCGAGCACTTGTCTCATGCATCCAACCTGGGCCGGTGATCTGTTTCACCCTTGATAGTATACTTGTTTCACTGCTGTTCTCTCAGAACATCCAACCCTCGCCTTCTCTCACAGAGTCCAAAAGTCTATTCTGCACATCTGTGTCTCTTTTTCTGTTTTGCATATAGGGTGATCAGGTAACAATCCTTAACTACAGTTTGAACCCTGGACCTGAGCAGGTTCCCTCACCTACAGTTCCTGTGTTCTCCTGGCATGTACTCTTGATTTCACCCTGCCTGGCTGCAACGGCAGGGACGTCTAACTACGTTTCGTGTTGTATCAGTCAGTTCAGTTCTACAGTAGCTCAGTCATGTCCGACTCTTTGCGACCCCATGAACCGCAGCATGCCAGGCCTCCCTGTCCATCACCAACTCCCAGAGTTTACTCAAACTTATGTCCATCGAGTCGGTGATGCCATCCAGCCATCTTATCCTCTGTCATCCCCTTCTCCTCCTGCTCTCAATCCCTCACAGCATCAGGGTCTTTTCCAATGAGTCAGCTCTTCACATGAGGTGGCCAAAGGATTGGAGTTTCAGTTTCAGCATCAGTCCTTCCAATGAACACCCAGGACTGATCTCCTTTAGCATGGACTGGTTGGATCTCCTTGCAGTCCAAGGGACTCTCAAGAGTCTTCTCCAGCACCACAGTTCAAAAGCATCAGTTTTTCAGTGCTCAGCTTTCTTCACAGTCCAGCTCTCATATCCATAGTCTTCCCCTTTTGCTGGACCAGCTTTGCAGCAAACTGAGGAGCCACACCAGCTGAAATGATACTTCTTCCATCCAACCCTGGGAAATGCCCTTTCTGAGGCTTCATACTGCATGCCAGTTGGATCAGTTCAGCCTCAGGATGAGGATATACAGACCTGTAGATGATGATGTCATTGTTCAGTCACTCAGTCATGTCTGGGTATTTGTGACCTCATGGACTATAGCCCAACAGGCTCCTCTGTCCATGGGATTTCCAGGCAAGAATACTGGAGTGGGTTGCCATTTCCTTCTCCAGGGCATCTTCCCGACCCAGGGTTTGAGCCTGGATCTCCTGCATTGCATTGCAAAGGCAGATTCTTTACCACTGAACCCCCAGGGA
The DNA here is from genome assembly GCF_963930625.1 of Muntiacus reevesi. Classification (NCBI taxonomy): domain Eukaryota; kingdom Metazoa; phylum Chordata; class Mammalia; order Artiodactyla; family Cervidae; genus Muntiacus; species Muntiacus reevesi. Next base: position 84,311,462 of record NC_089256.1, on the reverse strand, counting down.
GGCCCATAGATGATGTAGAACACATGAAACTGCTTTGCCTGTTTGTGGTGAGGAGTTTGAGTTAAGACATAAGTGCTCTCTCGCCTGCTTTTTCCTGTGACTAACAGAACTCTCTCCAGCTTATTATGCTCCCTGAGTTTCCCTGTAGGACAGCTCCATCCAATATACAGTACCGTGTGGCTCAGCCTGTGTTGTGCAGGCCAGGCCTAGGCCCTGACTTCTCCTCACCCCCACCACAAGCATAACAATTTCAATAATAATAACTACCATCTCTTCTGAACCTGTGAACCCCCTGGGTGGGCTATGGTGCTGACCTTTGGCTGTGGTCAGAGTGATTCATGTGGCATCTGCAGGGTCAGACGCATCGAGGAGATTTTATCAGCAGTTGTCCAGCAACTGAGGCATAGACATTGGTTAAATGAACGAGTGGGTGACTAAATGCTGTTCAGCTCTGGAGAGCTGCATCATGGTCGGCAGAGACTTGTGCAGTATAGGTGTTCTAGACTACTCTCTGTGCAAAGGATGCTATGTATGAGAGGAGATGGGGCAGTAAAATTGAATGGACATGGGTTTGAGTCCTAGACCTATCAACAAGGCAATGCATCACTTTCATCGAGTTCTTTAACTTCTCTTGAGTGTTACTCGTCTCCCCTGTAAATGGAGTAATCATACCTACCTTGCTGAATTCATGTGATGATGAGGCTGTGGACAGGAATTAACATGAAGGCTAGCATGGATCTGGTACGTGATAAAAACTCAATGGACTGCCGCCATGATTATGAGGTTATTAAGGGTGGGAAGCATCACCAGCCATCACTCCATCCAGTCCCCTCATTCTGTCAGTGAGGAGACTTGGTCAACACAGTGGTTGGTGGGAGAAGACAGGTTTCCTTAGCCCTAACTCAGTGCTCTGCGCAGCACATTTCTCTCTTCAGTCGCTAGTTAATTGCTGAGGGGAAAGACCTCATTCTGACCTTGGATATTTCCTGTAAATCTTGACTCTGCTTTGAGGTCCAAAGGATGGGTGTCTGGCGTCTAGTGTGCATGGGTTTACGGTTTGACTTTTTACCCACAAAGCACATTGTCTTCCAGAAACAGGGCCTCTCTCCTGTCGGTACCTCTCAGGTTGCCAGGCTAGGACTTGGGAACATTAGGCTCACAGATGCCTCGGACACACGACCGAGTGGCTTGATCACGCCTCAGGGCTTGGAGGAGGTCATCCGCCCTGGAGCCAGGCGCTGCCGTGTTACCACACGCCTGGCTGGAGTGTTCCGAGGAGCACCTGGAGGCAGCGCTGATGAACAGCGGGGACAGAAGTAGAAGCAGCAGCAGGAGGGGAAGGACCAAGCTCTTGCCATAGGCTGGAGGGAGCAATTGTTTTCCTCAAAAAACCCAGTGCTGCACCTGGTGTCTAGATTCCTTCTCAGGCAGACCCATGGAAATCCCATTAGACACAATCTAGCAATTCCAGTCTGGGAATTTACCCAAAGGAAATGAAAATACTAACTCCAAAAGATATCTGCACCCCCACACTTATTGCAGCATTGTTTGCAATTGCCAAGGTGTGGAAGCAAGCTACGTGTCCAGGAATGGATATGTGGTTCAGTAGTAAAGAATCCGCCTGCCAATGCAGGAGGTGCAAGTTTGATCCCTGTGCCGGGAAGGTCCCCTGGAGGAAGAAATGGCAACCTGCTCCAGTATTCTTGCCTGGGAGATCCCATGGACAGAAGAGCCTGGCGGGGCACAGTACATGGGGTCACAAAAGAGTTGGACGTGACTTAGCAACTAAACAACAACTGCAGACACACACACATACACACAATGGAATTTTATTCAGCCATAAAAAAGAAGGAAGCCTTGACATTTGCAACATCATGCATGGACCTTGAGGGCACTATGCTAAGTGAAATAAGTCAGACAAAGAAAGGCAAATATCATATGATCTCATTTATATGTGGAATCTAATAAGACAAAGACAAAAAGCTCCTAAACTGCCCCATTACAGAGAATAGGTTGGTGGTTGCCAGACTCACCGGGAAAAGTTGAAGGTGGTCAAAAGTTACAAACTTCCAGTTATAAAATAAATTAGTCATGGGGATACAATGTAGTGACTATAATTAATAATACTGTGTGTATATTTGAAAGTTGCTAAGACAGTAGATCTTAAAACTTTTCATCACGAGAAAAAGAATTTGTAACTGTAGTGATGGATGTTAACTAGACTTATTGTGGTAATTATTTGCAACACATACCAAATTATTATGTTATACACATGAAATAAATATTATATGTCAATTATATCTCAATTAAAGAATTTCCACTAAACACATAAAGAATATGAACTATAGTAGTCCACAACTGACTGTGCTTCTTGGGTTCCTATGAATGTAACTGGGTATCTACTTATCCAACATTATCATAAAATGAGCTACCACTAATTATTTTGCTATAAAAATATCAAAAAATATGCCATAGAGTGTAAAATAAAGTCTCTTCCCTCACTCTGCCCCTAAAATAGTCCCACTTAGTCGAATTTTCTGCTGTTAACAGTTTCTTATGTATTTTTCAGATATTCATACTCTCTCTATATATACATATATATAATGTATATGTAGTATTAAAGTGAAGAAAGTGAAAGTGCTGGTTGCTCATTCATGTCCAACTCTCTGTGACCCCGTGGACTGTAGCCCACTAGGCTCCTCTGTCCATGGGATTGTCCAGGCAAGAAGAGTGGAGTGGGTAGCCATTTCCTTCTCAAGGATATCTTCCCAACCCAAGAATCAAACTCGAGCCTCCTGCATGGCGGGCAAATTCTTTACCATCTGAGCCACCAGGGAAGCCCATACATAGTAGTGTTGTTGTTGCTGTTGTTCAGTTGCTTAGCTGTGTCCGACTCTTTGTGACCTCATGGTCTACAGCACGCCAGGCTTCCCTCTCCTTCACCATCTCCTGGAGCTTGCTCAGACTCATGTTCCTTGAGTCAGTGATGCCATTCAACAATCTTGTTTTCCTTTATCCCCTTCTTCCTCTTGCCTTCAATCTTTCCCAGCGTCAGGTCTTTTCTGGTGAGTTGGCTCTTCACATCAGGTGGCCAAAGTATTGGAGCTTCAGCTTCAGCGCCCGTCCTTCCAATGAATATTCAGGATTGATTTCCTTTAGGGTTGACTGGTTTGATCTTGCAGTCCAAGGGACTCTCAGTAGTTTTCTCCAACACCACTGTTCAAAAGCATCAGTTCTTTGGTATTCAGGTGCTTTTAAGGTCCAACTCTCACATCTATACATGACGACTGGAAAAACCACAGCTTTGACTTGACGGACCTTTGTATAGTAGGTACAAATTCCACAGGCATGGTGGAGGCACTGACACTTGATGTGCCACTGAAGGCGGTGAAGAAAGCTGGGTAACTGTCCGGGGGCATGTGGGGGAGGGCCAGACTGAGGGCCCATGAAGTGCAGAGTCCTGGGTTGGGACTGTGCCTGGTACATTTGAGGAACAGCAAAGAGGCTGTGGGGCTGGAGTGGAGGTGACAAGAGGTGGAGAATACACAAGGCTTTGTAGGTCCTGGTTGGGACTTGGTCTTTTACTCAGAGTGAAATGAGCTCCTCGAGCAGAGGCATGATGTGACCTGACTTACAGGGAGAAATATTTAGAGGCTCTTATGTAATAATCCAGGTGAGAGATGACAGCATGAACCTTGGTGGTAGTGGGGTGGAAAAATGGTTGGATCCTGGACATGTTTTAGAGAAACACCTAACTGGTGTGATTTGTTGTTGACCTGGTTGTGGGATGTGGGAGAATGAGCAGGTAGGGCAGATTCCAGATGTGGTGGCTGAGCAGCTGGAAGGATGGGGTTTTAAATTTACTGTGGAGCCAGTATTCAGGACCAAGTGTGCTGGGCCATGGGTCTCGACTCCTTCCTCTACAGCTTGCCTCCTGGGCACCACACGGTCATCCATCCTACTGTGATGTGGGAGACTTCTGTGTTTCAAGTCAAGGAGCAAAATTTCACAGTATTGCCTTCTATTAAGTTGGAGACTTTCTAGCCCAAACTGTTCCTGGTGTCTCAGAGTGTGTTATAGTGGCCATTTCTGGTAGGTAAAGAATCTGCCTGTAATGCAGGAGACCTGGATTCAGTTCCTGGATTGGGGAGATCCCCTGGAGAAGGGAATGGCAACCCATTCCAGTATTCTTACCTGGACAATCCCATGGACAGAGGATCCTGGTGAGTTGCAGTCCATGGGGATCGCAAGGTGTTGGACTGAGTGACTAATGCACGTACTTAAAAGATACTTATTAGAACCCAGGTAATTCATCCCTGGAACCCTGGGCTCACTGGGACTGTCTGCACTAGCCTGTTACTCTGGAGTCCTGCATCCCTGTTCTTGGTGGCCATACCCTTGGTGGCCTGAGTTTTACCATGCTTTCCTGCCGGTTACTCTCTGTGTCTTATAATGAAAACACAGTGAAGATGAACATGCTATTTATAATCTCCTTCCTGGAGCCATTTCAATTAAAAGTTAATTAAATGTCTTCACATCATAATTTTAAAGTATTCTTTGAGTAATAGTGAGATGGAGTGAGAGCTGTAAGAATTCCCAAGTCTAAAATAAACTTATGCAAATACCTTTTCAAAATGCCACTTTATGCACAGACAGCATTACTTAAACATGATTAGTGCTTTTATGTCTTAATTAATTTTATTAATTAAAATATTTAACAGGTGAGCTTGTGACTAGGGGTGCTCAGTGAAAGCATTCTTTAAGTGTTGGATTATAGGTTGACCCTTGTGCTTTAGAGTCATGGTGCTCACATTTCGGTGACTCTAGCAAAACACCTCAGGAGCTGATGAAGAAGACAGAGGCTCATTGGACTGGGGCCTGGGACTTGCCTATTTTTATTGTCTCCCACATGGTTCTGATACCCACCAAAGTGTGAGAACCACCGCTTTTGAGTGTCAGCTGCTTTAGTGTTTCCGGTCAATGATTCTGCACTTGAAAAACTGGGGGGCAGATCTATTGTGATCTGCCCAAGGGCACTCAGGTGCTTTAGGCATGATATCTTCCTCCCCACATTCCAGAGTGTGAGTGTGTTGTTTACAATGTGACTGAAATGGACACAGGCCCCCAAAACTTCACGCCTAGGCATACTTCATACACTGTTTCCTCTGAAAACAAGCTGTGGAATTCTGGAGTTCCATTGATAAGACCTCAGGTATGTAGATTTGTAGGCAATATATTGGCTTGTGCCAAAGCAAGACTCTCATTTCTCTGCTCAATGCATCTCCTACATGGCAGTGCTCAGTCTATTTTTCTGGCAATGACTTCATGGTGGCTGTAAGCGGACGAGGCCTGTGTGGACCAGTTCAGGACTGAGTCTTCCCAAACCAGTAGTGGCAGGGGGATGCTCATCTATGGCAGGGAGGATGGTGTTTCTGTAGGGTTTGGACCTTTTAGGTCTATGTCTTGTTTCTACTTTGGGTAAGAAAGAGACTCCCGGCCTTATCGATGATAGTGATGGTTAATGAGTGAAGGAATGTTCCACGTGCTTTACATGTATTATCTTAATTAATCCACATAAATCCCACTGGTGCCAATGCTTTGCTAAGTTGCTTCAGTCGTGGCCAACTGTGCCAACTGTGGGCTATAGCTCGCCAGACTCCCCTGTCCATGGCACTCTCCAGGCGAGACTACTAGAGTGGGCTGTCGTGCCCTCCTCCAGGGGAATCTTCCTGACCCAGGGATCGAACCCAAGTTTCTTACATCTCCTGCATTGGCAGCCAGATTCTTTACCACTAGCGCCACCTGGGAAGCACCATAAATCCCACGGAAAGTTTGATATTATTTCTATTTTAAGGAAAAGGAAATGGAAGTACAGAGAACTTGCCCATGGCCACCTCAGCTAGCTGTGGACCCTAAGGTCCAAAGCTAAGGCAGGCTGTCTGGCTTCAAACTTTATCATAAAATTTTAACCATTATGCTCTGCTGTTTCCAATCTGACAGTATTTATGTTCCTTCTTTCTGTTATGTTGGCCTAGGAGTCATCAGTGATGGTGACACACGGGTGGACGCTCCAAAGGGCAACCATGCAGGGTACTGAGGAATTCGGGGGCAGACGGGACAGGCGGGAGCTCCTGGGAGCCCTCCCTCACCTGCAGAACCAGAGCCAGGTGTGGGTAGACGTGCTGGTGGGGCTATACAGGGCAGCATTCAGCAATAGGACTAAACTCACTCCTTGCAGGTAACATCCGTTCTGATGGGCAGTGCCATGGTACACCTGACATGGGGTGTTTTGAGTGTTGTTGCTGGTATATATCCCTCTCCTAGAGCCATAACTGGCTTGGAGATAGTCCCCTTGATTATAATGGACCTTCTTCTAGTCCAGGAGAAGGAGAGGGCCAGCTGTCTACCAGGGTTGTTCAGATGCTGCTGGCAAATAGCAAACTAAAGGCCCCTGGAAGGCCCCTGGGTAATGGGGAGGGAATAGGTGGAGGATGGTAGAGGTGCAGTGAATAGGATAGGTGTCATGATCCAGGGCAGGATTTATAAAATTTGAGTAATATAAGGATTTATTTTCAAGGAAAACTACTACAGCGTATTTCCAGTGGTAAAGGAAATTAGTCTTATTATAGTATTACTTAAGTATGTTCAAACAAAACTAATTACAAATTCCTCACGTTTTTAGCTGTTGTAAAACTGAAACATTTTAGTAAGATCAAATAAAAGCAAAGTTACAATAGCAGTAATATTCCAGTTAGTGGCACTGATTTAATGTGATGGATACTGCTGTTTTGCTGAAATAGCCACAACACATTATTAACACATGTGCATGGCAGTGACACTGTAGGTTCTGTGGACGTCATGGCCTCCACTTCTTGTGTCATGGGATGACTCAGTTATCCATTGTCCAGCTCCACTTGTCCGGAGGAACAACCATGTGGCTTTTGCTTGTACAGGGGCGGTGATGTCCTTTGGCCTCCATTGAGTGCAAGGACATCACTGGCTTCTGCCCAACTCCTTGGTGCCAACCTGATCATGGTACCAAACCTGGATGCCAGTGTTGTATGGCTCTTCTTGGTGATAGAGGGATTGACTATACAGATGATAAAAAATGTACATACTTTGATTTTTGTTGAGATGATTTGGGATTGCACTCCACTGAAATGTAAGCTGTCTTGAGAGCAGGGACTTTGATCTGCACTCTGTCATATTCTTGGTGCTGAGTGTAGTGCCAAGAACAGCTCTGTCCAGTAGAAATATAATATAGCCCGTAAATATGAGCCGCATATGGAATTTAATATTTTCTAGTTGCTACACTTAAACTAAAAAGAACAGATGAAATTAACTTTAGTAATATATTTTATTTAACCCAGTATATTTTATATGTAGTAATTTCAACATATAATGAGTATAAAAATTACTAATGCAAGATTTTATACTTTTCTTTTCCTGTGAAGTCTTGTGTGTATTTTACATTTACAGCAGATCTCAGACTAGTCATAATTCAACTACTTGGCTATCGTGTTGGATGTGCAGGTGTGGAAGATAATAGGTGCGCAATAAACATGTTTTTAAAAGGAATATTTCTTGATGAGTTAAAGAACTTTTAGACATTCAGGATACTGTTCTCAGAAATACTGGTGCTCCCTTTCATGTTACAGTGAGGCGGGGGAGCAGAGGAAGATGGGGCTCTAGCTTTTTTTGCCTCTCTCTTGAATGATTGAGACATCATCCTATCTGGTCTCACTGTGTCCAGCCTTGCTTCTGCCGTTGTGCTCCCCAGGAGGACCAGAGGACTTTTTCCTAAAATGAAAGTCACTCCCTTGTTTAAAAACACTCCAGCGGCTTCTCTTAGGCCTTAGAGTCTGAGTTCCTTACCTTGGGTTACAAGGCCCTGGATGGTCTGGCCCTAGCCCTTTTCTCCAGAGTACCCTCTTCTTCTGTCCTCCTTGAGCCCCCCGTTTCTGCCACACGGGGCTTCTTTCTCTCCTTTCACAAGGAAGGCAGGAAATACCTCCCCGTCTGTGGCTTTGTTCATGCCACTTACTATTCTTGTGACAGTCATTCCTCCACACTTCGTTCCCTGCTTATTTCCAGTATATCTGTCAGGTACAGGTTAAAATGTCGCCTCTTCCAGAAAGCCCTCCCTGAACCCACTGTCCTGTCGTGCCCCTGATTCCTGGTGCTGTGCGCTAGTTGAACATTTCTCTCTCTCATTTCTCGGAGCTGTGCCCCCTACCCTCTGAGATCTGGGATAACTTAGGAAAGAATACAACTGATATGGATGAGGGAGGCCTGGGAGACTTTACTGTTGTTTTAAAGTATGGCCCAAAGTCTTGAAACAAAAGGAACAGACAGATATTTCCTACCTGATAAAAATATGCACTATGGGCAAGGCTTAAATAAAATACAGAAAGCCTATTCCTCATGGCAATCCCTTCCCTCTCCTCACTGCAAAGACCAGAGGATTTTTCTAGAGGGCTCAGCCACCAAATGTAACCTTCCCTCAATTGGGAGATGTTGGTTGTTGGAAAACTTATGACTCGTCTGTCCTTGGGTGTTGAGGGCTCCTCCCAGGCCCTCCTCCTCCGCAATTAGAATGACTTCCATAGTACTTATGCTTAGTGTCTGTATCAGCTAGACCAGTGATTCTGAACCAGAGGAGCATCTCAGAATCACTGGGGAGTTTTCCTAAAGTACAACTGTCTGATACTCATCCTCCCCCAGTTCCCCTCTAGACCAATGACTCAGACTCTCTCAGGATGGGGCCCAGGAATGCATATTGTGAACAGGCTTCTCAGCCAACTCCGATATTTAATCTGTGGTTAAGAATGGCTGAGCTGGAGTGCAAATCCCTGAGCTGGGATCCAAGAAAGCAAATAGTCTAAAACCAAAGCCATTTCAGGTTATAACGGGTGCTTTTTTAATGAGGTGCGCTAGGGTCTAAGGGCAGTGACATTCCCTACTCCAGGAGAACAATCTGGGAGATCCTTTAGCCAAGGCAGAAATGGCATCCCGTAGGGAAGGTGAAAGAATGCCATACCTGAGTGATCAGGCTTTATTTGTTCCTTGTGCAGCTCATAATCTTAACTTTTTATTATTGCACAGCTGCCAGTTCGATTTTACAATGCAAATAAAAGTCTGACATGTTATGACACTTAGCATGTATTGTTCACCGTATCTATTAAGAGATGAAATAGTTTATTAAAAATGGTTCTCAAACCACATTCAAATGCACATTGATAAGCATTAATATAGTAAAATCTGATCTTCCATATTCCACTGGCCATGGGGCCGGAGACTGAGGATAAAGCGTGGTGCTTCTGTATTTGGGGACCTGGGTTAAAGGAAGCCCACAGTGTCGATTCTCACTGTATTTTTATTAATTCAATAGCTTCTTATTAAGGCCCTGTATCAGGGTCCTGTTTCTAGCAATAAAAGAAGATCCAAACCTCTGCCCTGTGGAGCTTATGTTTTAGTGGAAGTGACAAAAATAAGCAAAATAAATACTTACTTACATTAACTATATAGTGATAGAGATATGGTAATTGCTAGGGAGAACAAAAAAGCCTGAAAGGAGGATAGGAATTACTGCATGTGGAATGTTTTTTGAAAAAAATTATTTATTTTAATTGGAGGATAATTACTTTACAATGTTGTGATGGCCTCTGCCATACGTCAGCGTGAATCAGCCATAGGCATACATGTGGCCCCTCCCTCCTGAGCACCCCTCCCCTCTCCACCCCATCCCTCCCTCAGGTGGTCACAGAGCACTGGCCTTGGGTTCCCTGTGTCATATATCAAACTCCCGCTGGCTGTCTATTTTACACATGGTAATGTATATGTTTCAGTGCTGTCCTCTCAAATCATACCACCCTCTCCTTCTTCCACGTCTCCATCCAAAAATCTGTTATGTCTGTGTTTCCTTTGCTGCCCTGCATGTACGATCATTGGTGCTATCTTTTTAGATTCCGTGAAAGTGAAGGTGAATGTCACTGAGTCATGTCTGACTCTTTGCGACCCCATGGACTCTATAGTCCATGGAATTCTCCAGGCAAGAACTCCCTTCCTTCCCTTTTCCAGGGGGTCTCCCCAACCCGGGGATTGAACCCAGATTGCCCACATATCAGGTGGATTCTTTACCACCTGAGCCACAAGGGAAGCCCTTAGATTCCATATATATATGCGTTAATATATAATCTTTGTCTATCTTTCTGGCTTACTTCACTCTGTATCAATAGACTCTAGGTTCATCCACCTCATTAGAACTGACTCAAATGCATTCTGTTGTAGAGCTGAGTAGCATTCCATTGTGTATGTACCACAGCTTCCTTATCCAGTCATCTGCCGATGGACATCTAGATCGCTTCCATGTCCAGGCTATTGTAAATAGTGCTGCAGTTGTTGTGTGTGAAATGCTGATGGGCATAGGTGGTGGTGGTGGTGATATGTGAGCACAGACCTGAAGGGGAAAAGGGGATGAACTGTGCAGGTGTCTGGGAGTAAAGTGTGCCATGGGGTACAGTAAGTGCAAAGGCCCTGAGACAGGCAGCAGCATATTTAGAGTGTTTTCAGAATCACCAAACAGTGAGGCTAGTATGGAGAGAAGAGTGAAAGCAGGTAGGCAGTGAGGCTAGGGAGGTAAGAAGGGGCTGCAGCACGGAGTTTCACTCTTACTCTGAATGAGAGGAAAAGCCAGTGCTGGCTTTTGAGCTGATGTGTAGAAGAGACAGTTTAATTTCAGCAGGATCCCTCTGGTGGTGGATGGAAACTACCCTCTAGAGGAACCAGGGTGAAGCAAGAAGAACCTTTAAGAAGCTGTTGCAATATCACAGATGGGTGATAGAAGTGGCTTAAATCAGGGTGGCAGAAGCAGAAGTGGGAGAAGGGGTTAGATTCTCGACATATTTTGGAGGGAGAGCAAGCAAGATTTGCTGAGCATGAATGTCAGAAAGAAAAGAGTTAAGGATGAGACCTGGGACATGTGTGCACCTGGAGAGATGGAATGGCAGTTCACTGAGATGAGAAAGGTCACAGGTAAGCAGGGCAGGACAGTGCTCAGAAATTAAGGAACTTGTTCTAGACCAGTTTACAAAAGCAAGTGGTGGTTCCCTTGCAGCCCTGAGCTTGCTACTGTTCGCGGTTGCTGCTTCTGAAGTCTTAATGCTTCTTGTCACCTTACTAGCTCATGTCAAATGGCAACTTTTATTGGATGTGCTTGTGAGAAAGGAATTAGGATGCTCCCAAATTTTGTTTCCTGATCTACGATTATTCCTTAAAAAGAAAACTTTTTAAAAAAATGTTTTCTTTAAACGTTACAGGATTAATTTCTTAACCCCTAATTTGGCTCTTTTCTGTGTGTCTAATTAAATAATTCATCTTCCTTTTCAGAATTTCTGCTTCCAAGGAGTTGGATTAATTTCTCTCTTAAGTTGTTCCTTTTTAAAGAGAGTGACCCCACTCAGCTTTCTAAGTTGTGAGAAACAGATTCTCTCATGTTCCCCTTAGTGGTAAGAATTCATGGTAAGGATTCTGTAAAATGCTTTCTGGGAAGAAGGATTGGGGTGGGATTGTTTCTTGCTTGATTCATTATTATATATTTTTTGCGTATGTATATATATCATAGAATGTAAGATTGCAATTGAATAAGTACATAAAATATAAACAAATATGTGGGCTCATAGTGACACTAAAAATGAAATAAAACTCATTGGTCACCATTAAAGATTGCTAGGGTACCACCTCAATATTCTGAAAATAATAAAATGATAAAAACAATCTAGCAATTATTCTGTCTTCCTTGTATACTGTATTTGAGTCTGATCAATTGTTAAGGATTTGTTAAGGATTCCTTATAGAAGAATTTCAGCGAAAATGAAGAATTATGAAATCATAAATAAATGAATCTAGGCCATGTTCATCAGTGGGCGGTAAAACCATCGTGGGAAAGGCAGATGTAGAACTTCATGATGGATGGACCAGACTGACCATACCTGAACCCACTGATCTGGCAATTTCAGCTTGGCTCGAGGTCGGACACTTAAGGGAATAGATGCATAGGGGTTCGCTGTCTTGCTCTATTTTTGTGATGTTTGAAACTTTTCATAGTAATACAGTTTTAAAAGACAAAAATATGTTGATATTATGCACACACAAAATTTTTAACTACAAATAGGATCATACTCTCTATGTTGCTCTGCACTTACCCACTGAACTGATTTTCTGTGGGCTCGATATTGCTCAACCTAACTGGTCTCTAGACTTTAATATAGGGTAACTTTGCTGAGAGCTTTTATTTATCAGGACTGGTAGTGAGGATAGGAGATCAGTGATCAAGGACAAACAAGCACTTTTCTTCCAAGACAGGCTTGCAAAGTATACTGGCAGGGACCTCTTGAATCCTAAGAGATAAAAAAAGAAACTTTAGGTGAGAGGTGTCAAGGAAGCAGAAGTATTTGAAGCTGTTTTCCTGAGCAGAGAAGGGATTCACAGACTGTCCACGCTGCCATTTGGCGTCTTTAACCTTGGAGCAGCTTGGAGCCTGGTGGGGAGTGGGGGCTGCTTCCTGACGGTGGGTGGGAAGCCTCCTCCTCCAGCTGTGCTGGCAGACAGTCAGCTTCAGCCTCTTTCCCCTGGGTTCCAGAACTCCAACCTCAGCAGTTCTTCCTGGAGAGTTTAGGTCTGCTGCCTGACATCCCAGAGGGTACAGCTGTGGCCAGACACACGGTGCTTCAGCAGTGGCTGGATCTCTCCAGAGGCCGCTCTGCTGAGAGGCGTTTTGACAGGTAAATGGGGAGAGCAGACAGGAGTGTGTGGAAAGAGTATAAACTTTGGAGTCAGACAGGGATTTGAACAGTGGTTCTTCATCAGCTGTGTGTCTGTGGGCAAACCGTTTGATCTCTCTGTGCTTCCATTTCACTCCTTTGTAAAATGCTAAAAAAAATTCCTGCTTTCTGTGGCTGTGATGGGGCTCTGTGATGCTGTGTAAACTAAGTCCGTGATAGTGCCTGACACTTGGCAGATAATTTAGGAATGCTCAGTCTCGATAGAAGCTATGCTACAGAGATTAGAGTTTAGGAGATGAAAGTGAGGGGTCCTGGTTGGGCCTCGGAGAGTCTGGGTTCTGTGGACTGAAAGCTGGTTTCTGAAACTGACAGGATCCAGGGTGAGGCTTCGCGGAGCTGAGGACCCTGCTTCCAGGAGGCACGGCATTTACCACTGTTGGCCGCACTGCTGGCATCATTGCGTGTGTCTGTCTGAGCCAGGAAGCTCCAGGAAGTCAGGGTCTGCCAGTCTCCTGCTGCCTGCGTTATCCTTTAGTGCCTCATGTGCCACAGGGACTTTATACTGATCCGTACATGAGTGAATTAGTGTTCATGGAAGAAACTTGAACAAATACAAGTCAGAAAGAGGAAAACTCACCGTTAACCTAATCCCCCATTGCTAACGTTATGGGTTTTTATCCTTTAAGTCCTTACACTTATAGTTTACAAAACTGGGATCGTATGGTTTTATAATCTGCTTTGTGAAAATGTTTTGAACATTTAAAAAAATTGTGTATGCTTTCCTATAAAATAATTTTAATGACTACATAATAATCTTTGTATGTACATACAATGATTTTTATAATGAATGAATTCCTTGTCTTTAGACATTTAGGCAGTTTGTGCAGTATTTAGCTGATATAAATAGCATTGTAATATTCTTTAAAATTTTTCTATTTGCTTATTTTTGGCTATGTTGGGTCTTCGTTGCATTGTAATGAACATCCTTGCTGCTACAATCCTTGACCAAATAACCGATTGTTGTTGTTCAGTTGCTAAGTCATGTCCGACGCTTTGTGACCCCATGGACTGCAGCACGCCAGGCTTCCCTGTCCTTCACCATCTCCAGGAGTTTGCTCAAACATATATCTATTGAGTCAGTGATGCCATCCAACCATCTCATCCACTGTCGCCCCCTTCTCCTCCTGCCCTCAATCTTTCCCAGCATCAAGCTCTTTTCTAGGAGTTGATTCTTAGCAGCAGGTAGCCAAGTATTGGAGCTTCAGCTTCAGCATCAGTCCTTCCAGTGTATATTAGCTTCTCCACTTGAATACCAGTTTTATTTTACTCTTTTTTTTTTGAGATAATTGTAGACTCACGTGCAGTTGTAAGAAATAATACGGACAGATCCTTCAGACCCTTCAGCCAGTCAGCGTCCCCCAGTACTAGGAAAGTGTATTGTATTTCTTCAGAGTAACACCGTGATCAGGAAATTGACACTGATATAACCCCTCAATGCCTGTTTTTTTAGTTGCCTTGGCCAGACAGATGTTGTAGACACTATTGTAAACTCTAGATTTGCATTTTCAAGCATGTTTCTTTCTTCTTCAGTCAGTTACCCTCTTCTGCTTTTCCCCTACCTCTCCTAGATAGCCTGTCATTATGACACTATTCTAGCTGTCTTTGTGCAGGTGTGCAAGCTCTAAATTCTTGGAATTCCAAGCTCTGATGTTCCTTAGAGCCCCTGTGGAATAAGGTCAGAGACTCTTTTCTTCTTTTATCAATTTGTAGCCTTCTCTTGGTTTCTACTCCTAATACCAGTGTAGGTAACAGCAGGGTATCAGAGCTGGCAGGAATAATAGATACAGTCTGCTGTCCATCAAGTTCACTAATTAAAGCTGTGAGTCAGGCTGTAAGGTTACATTCCTTTGTTCTTATTTCGGATTCTGTGTAGTCACATATTATATACATATGAAAGTGCATCTATGTTATATTAAGAAAATCCCACCTTATGCACACGTGAAATCGCACAAATTTCAAATAAAAAATATCAAGAATTGTGTAATTTCAAAAATAACATGCAGCTTGAATGAAACAGTGACTGTGTTTACCTTTGCTTCACCTTTTGCTTTAGCCCGGCAAATGGGCACACCCACCACGGCTTGTCAGAACAGGAACTTCTGCAAGAGATGTTGGTGACTGTTGTGCCTTCATCTGAAAAGTCACTGTTATAATTGAGTCTCTTTTTGTAATTGTACAATAATGTCATACGTGTATTTATTAGTGTCTTGGACAGATGCTGGTGCTAGTTCTGAAAATGTGCCTGGAAACCAGTCACTAGAAAGGAAGGGAGATGTGATAAAACTATTGAGACAAGCATGTACTATGATCCTCTGTGCTTTTAATTTCAGAGAGAGCATTTCCTGAAATATTATAGATAATGCCAAGGAAATAAGAGGCTGCATTAAAGGGAAATAAGCTACAATGGTTGTAGATTTATGTGCCAGCATCTTCATACATTATATTTATTCCAGTGGGAAAATTAGTCATGAATTATGCAAGTTTTGATTTATGCGAGATCTTGACTAACTTATCCCTTACATAAAATGCATCCCCTTATAGTACTGAATTTACTTTGTTCATGATTCACATGGTGTGTACATTTAAGATGGGAGTTTGAAACTTCTTAGTCCTAGTGGAATTGAATTTCTTCTTTATTTTTACAACTTATGAAATTTTTAATTCAGTTGTTTGAAATTCAAAGATACATTTCTCAAAGAAACAGTCTTTACATAGGAGCTCACATTTGTTGATTACCTACTATACATGTGTTGGTGCTTTACATATTCTTTCTATTGGTGCTTTAATACAGTCCTTTCAACAGCTCTGACATTCACCACCCTGAATTTGTAGAAGAGGCTTCCATGAATCAGAGGTAAAGAAATGGGTCCCACAAAGATGAGAAGGCTAGGATTCAAATATACATATGTCTGATGAATATTTGATGTATATCCAAAACCTGTGTTTTGTCTGAGAGCCCATGGACTCTCAGAGCCCATGAGAAGTCAGTGTATGTCCGGAAAAATTATAGGCAAAATTTTGTTGACCTGTGTATTCATTTTTCATGTGCAGAAGGCTCATGGCTTTCATCAAATGTACAAGGAGTTTGTTAATCCCTTCTAGTGTTAAACACCCCAGAACCACACCAAAATCCCTCCTAAATGACCCACAGAGCTGTATTTAACCCTCACCACATATTAATCTTTGCAGTCAGCTATTTTAGGTGTTAATTAAGCATTGATGTCTTTGGGAAAACATTTCACAGTGTGCAGTGAAACAGGGTTTCTCTCTGTCCCACACTTCCTCTCAGAGGGTGGGGTAAAATCTTTTGGCTGCGGGACAAAACTCATGATAAACCTTGAACCCCTTTTGCTCCTTGGATTTCTAAGGGATCCCAGACCTGTCCTCCATATTTTGTTGGACATCCAGGCAAATGTACAGGACCACTAAAACAAGAATCCATCTGGTTTCCTATTTGTTTCTCTCGTGTGGCATGTTTTTTTTTTTTTTTTTTTCACATATCATGTTGTCTTAAAATGGTCATATTTATGCCTTATCTTCCCATTCAAGTTATAAGTCTTCTGAAAGCAAGAGCATGTTTTGCTTATCTTGGGGTTTCCCAAGTGCCCCGGATCATGTGTCACAGGGACAGAAAAGCCCTGAAGTGTCAGATTCACAGCAGTTTTTCTCTCCACATCTTGCTTTGCATGGAGTTTTTGACTGATGTGGCTCCTGGCTTTTGTGGGCTGGCTGTGGTATTGGAGTGGGGGAAGGCGCAGAATAGCGATGGTGGATAGCAGATCAACTTCAGCTACCTGTGGAAAAAGAAGGCAACAGCCAAGGGTCTGGAGGAAAGGTGGGGCTCAGAAGAAATGCAGCTGAAGTTCAGTGTAGGTTATTTGAAAGGAGAGAGAGGCTATGGGAGCTGCTCTGTCCAGGGGTGCTCTGGGGAGAGAGATGGTAAAGAAGGTTGTGGAGAATTATTCTATGAACCTGTGTATCCTCCCCACTCTCCATCCCCATGTTTCTATCCAATCCCCCAAATCCCATGGATCTTCAAGTCTTTGGGGACTATCCTTTCGGTTATATTTCATTGTGTAGCTAGGTTCATGCTAATGGGGGACATGCAGATTTGTCAGTTGCACATCTCTTTTAAGAGCGGAGTAAATATAGAACAGTTAAGCAAATTGATTAGGTTGGGTTTTAGTAAAAATGCTTACTTTTTTTTCAAATTTCAAAACTTAATTATAGGGACATCCCTGGTGGTCCAGTGGTTAGGACTTTGCCTTCCAGTGCAGGGGACATGGGGTTGATCCCTGGTCAGGGGACTAAGATCCCATATGACTTGAGGCCAAAAGAACCAAAACATAAAGCAGAAGCAATGTAACAAATTCAATAAAGGTTTTATAAATGATCCACATCAAAAAAATCTTTAGGAAACTTAATTGTAGAACACAGCATTTTCATAAAATTTAAGCAATGTCAAAGTATGTATAAAAACAAAGCTTCCTTTACCCTTCATGTCCCCCTCTCCTTTTCCTATCCCCCATCGCCTCTGCTAATAATTTGAATTTGCTTATCAAACCTCTTTATGCAATATTTGTCTTTCTATGGTCAAAGCCCCACAGAGTTAGGAGAAGGAAAAATTCTCTTCTGGTAGTATGAAGTCTAAATAGTGACAGCCATAGAATTTCTTCACTCAGTTTGATCAGAAAATGTAATTGCTTCTTCTGTCATACTCAAGAGGCCACTTGTATCTCCCTTGCAGGAAACCGTCTGCATGAGTAGGTCTGAAATTCAGAGGGTGTGAACGCAGAACATCCTGTAAGGAAATCTCTTAAATCTTTGTTGCCCTCTCCTGACCACACAGAAATTGCCTTTCCCTCTGTCATTCATTTGGATAAGCTACAGCTGCTTTTATGGCTGTTTTTTCTTCCTGTTTTTTTGTTTGACAGTGTCCTTTCAGTCAGAACGTCTTAGCAAATGCTCTCTTTTGCTAAGCTTCCCAAGGCGGTGTCAAATAAAGCACCAGGAACATCTGAAATAAAAACAGCATCCGTCACAGTGTTGAGACTGGCTGTAAATGAACACGTTCGTGAAATTTACAAACCATGGTTGACGCTCATCAGGGGCTGCCCACAGACCGGGGTGCAGACTTCCTTACCAGGTGATACGCTTTGTAGATGACTAGCCCTGTCCCTGAGGCCTTCATGGAAGCGCTTGTCTATGCTCTTGGCTTGTTTCGGCTCACTGCCTACATCCTGGTGGGGACTTACTCTGTGTCCTTGCCTTTGGTCCATTGAGTCTGCTGTGTCTCCCTGGAATGCTCTTACCCCGCTCTCCCTGTGTCCTGCTCTCATGCCCTTTTTGCAGGGCCTCAGTTCAGTTCAGTCGCTCAGTCGTGTCTGACTCTTTGCAACCCTGTGAATTGCAGCACGCCATGCCTTCCTGTCCATCACCAACTCCCGGAGTTTACTCAAACTCATGTCCATCATGTCAGTGATGCCATCCAGCCATCTCATCCTCTGTCGTCCCCTTCTCCTTCTGCCCTCAATCCTTTCCAGCATCAGGGTCTTTTCCAATGAGTCAACTCTTCACATGAGGTGGCCAAAGTATTGGAGCTTCAGCTTCAACATCAGTCCTTCCAATGAACACCCAGGACTGATCTCCTTTAGGATGGACTGCTTGGATCTCCTTGAAGTCCAAGGGACTCTCAAGAGTCTTCTCCAACACTACAACTTAATATAATTCCCTCAGATCCCCCACATCAGGTTTATCTGCCTTGCCTATCTCTATGAAATATTTTATACTTCATCCAACACTTAACACTTAGAACTTCTTGGTTGACGTCTCTTTTCCTTCCTGGGTGGCAGCCTTTCCGAGAGTCAGGACTGTGCCCGTCTCCATCACAGCCATATCACCAGTGTCTTACCCAGAACCTGACACAGAGAAGGTGCTCAATAAATAAGTTGTCAAGTCATGGAATGAGGTTAAGAACAAGGTTTTCTAAGCTTATTTAATCAGAGTCACCAGGAGAAACTTGGTTGCAGTACATATTTTGGGCTCCTTTACTGTGGAGATTCTGATAGCAAGTCTAGGGTTGGCTCCAGAGAGAGATGTATGTTGTTTTAAGCTCTAAGTTTGTAGTAATTTGATATGCAGCATAGAAAACTCAACATGGTCAATAATTGATGAAATGATGCTGTGTAACAAACCACCCCAAAATTCAATGAAAATTTGTGATGATAAGCATTTATTCGCATGCTGCGGTGTCGTGTGGCATGGCTAGTGTAGGCTAGGCTCGGCTGCTTGCTGTGGGTTATGTTGAGGTCTACTCCACGTGTGTTGGGCTAAGGGGCAGCAGTTTCTCCTGATGGTGATCCCCTGGTGCTCAGGAACCAAGTCAAAATGTACAGATTCATCTAATGCCTGTACTGTGTCACGTCCCTAACATTTCGTTGACCAAAGCCAGTCACATGGCTTTCCAGCATCAATGGGAAATGAATTATTTTCTGATCAATAATAAAAAATAGAAAAATTTGCCTGGCCTCTTTGTTTTGTAGCTTGGTCTGTTCTCCCTGAAATCTTGTAAAGAAGGCAGAACTTTTTTAAAATTTCATTTTCAGTTGAGGAGAGAAGGGCTCAGATTGGTTAAGTGAGATTCTATCAAATGGATGGTTTCTGTCAGAGCTGTGACTATAAGAAGAGTCCTTTCCACTGCTCTTCTAATGCTCTTCCCGTGGGGGGCATTTCCCCGGATATAGTCAGTCTCTGTTAATAGTGCATAGCAACACTGTTACGTGTTCTAAGAACCATGCAAGTGTCTGAGCCATTCTGAATTCGCTCCCCTGCGTACCCCACTCCCTCATTCCAGGCCTCTGTGCTGGTCATTCCCTTGTGTGTAATGGTTTTCCTGCTCCTCCCAACGCACAGTGCCCCATAACCTAACACCTCTACTTACTGTTCAGCTCTCCAATCTCAGCTTAAACTTCAAGAAGCCTTCCTTGGCTTGGGCTCCTTCTGTCTTCTCTTGTCATGCCCCAAACGTCTCTGTTGTAGCAGTTACCTCACTGTGTTAGTTACCTGCCTGGCCCTCGGACTGTCGAGTGCCCGAGAGGCAGTGGCTGGCTACGCCTCCTTTTCACTGCCATGCACTGCGGCACCTGGGACGTAGGAGACAGTAGTGTTTGTTTATTGATTGACTAGTGTTTTCTGCTTGTGGCCTCAAGTCACAGACGCTACCATTTATCTGTGAGTGACACCCTGCTCTAATGCTTTTATCTTGTTGTTTTACTTACTTTGCATAATCTGTCTTTATCCCTCCAATTATTAAATAAAACCTGGATCATTTTTAAGAGTACATGGGCCCAACTAGCAATTTTTAGATAACTGTGAAGTCTCCTTGACAAAAATAGAATGTTGATGGGTGTGGCATGAAAGTTCAGTCATCCTGGTTCTTGGCCAAATCGTGGAGACATTTAGATATTTAGACTCCCCACTTTCAATAGCGCTGTGGGAAGTCACAGTGCTTTTGAGCGGAGATTGACAAGGTCAGATGAGTGTTCTGGGTAGTTCTAAATGGATGAGCAGAGGTGAATGAGGGATACCCATGAGAAACTGCAATCCTACTGAGAAGTCCTGTCAGCTCAGACCAGGGTAACGGCGGTAGGAAAGGAGAGGAGAGAGAAATTCTGGTATTGTGTGTTAGTCACTTCAGTCCTGTCTGACTCTTTGTGACCCCATGGACTGTAGCCCACCAGGCTCCTCTGTCCATGGGGATTCTCCAGGCAGGAATACTGGAGTGGGCTGCCATGCCTTCCTCCAGGGGGTCTTCCTGATCCAGGGATCGAACCTGCGTTTCTTATGTCTCCTGCATTGGCAGGTGGGTTCTTTACCTGTTCTTCACTTGTACTTCGGGCCACCTGGGAAGCTCTAGAGAGATTCTAGAAGTAATGAAACACTCTTATGGGAGATTGGTGACTTTGGGGCAGAGATGTGAGATTCCTGCCTGCCTGAGGCATTTTGGGTTCTGCTCCAAAATAAGAAGCCCAGTGCAGAAATCTGTGACCTAAAGAGCAGAGCCCTCATGTGTAATGCAAACAGAATAGCCTTTGGAGTCAGAGGTGACTACGTAACCTCTGAGAATTTCAGAATACACAATGAGGAAATAAAAATGTCCCTCATAATCAAATGAGATTGATATGTAAATATGATCAGTGGTTGGCAACCACCATTAAACTTTCTGCACTATAACCACTCGGACTTGTTTGTATCTATTAAAAGTCTACTCATCCCTCAGGGGTGAAATTGCCGCCTTCCCTGACCACTCCCACCTGAAGTGGTTCCTGCCTTAATGCTTGGAGCATTGTTGTCTGTATCTGAGATGCACATGGTGCCTTTCAAATTTGGTTTGTTTTGCTTTGTCTTCAGGAGCTGATTGAATTGATCATACTCCCCACACTCGATGGGTTGGTCCCAGCAAGGCATTCTCTTGTTTTATTCCTTTTTATTCCTCTCTACCCCTCCAGGAAACCACTTCGGTGTGTTTTAGTGTATGTCTTTTTGTTCATATGTATGCTTGCAGAACGTCTCTTGTGGTTCTGTGAACATAGATTTTTAATTTGCATAAGTGATACTGTGTTCTACATCTCATTCTGTTTCTTTCCTTTTCCTCAGGACTGAATTTTAATGCTGCATTCCTGTTGCTATGGTGTGCTTCTAATTCATCACATTGACAGCTGCATACTATTCCATGCTGGGCATCCCTCACATTTTACTTAACACATTTTTTTGATGTCAGACCCCAGGGTCGCTCCAACGCCCTTTGTCACAAGTGATGCTGTGGTGCACATCCTTAAGTGTGTCCCTTTCTGGCATTGGTTTTCAGTTGGGGATGATTTTGCATCTCCAGGGATATTTAGCAATTTCCGAAGACATGCTTAGTTCTGACAAGTGGTGGAAGATGCTGCTGGCCTCTGGTCGGTAGTGCTATTAAACATCCTGCAATAACAGAACAGTCCCCCCAACAAAGACAGGGTCCCAGCTGTCAGTAGTGCCAAGGCTGACAAACTGCCTCACGGTCACCAGATAAGATTTCTTAGGACAAATCCCAAGCATGGGCTTGTGAGTCGTGGTGTATGTATATTCTCACTTTGAGCTGGTGGAAACAGATCAGGGTTCCTGCACAGGACTTCAACACCTCACCTCGCTGCCAGTACTTGGATTACCCAGCTTTTGATTTTTTCAACCTAATATATATAAAATGAGATTTGTTGTTTTAATATTTCTGATTATTAGAGAATTAGCAGCACTTCTTGGGAGGCCAGAAGAACACATAATTGAGAAGCTGGGAACCTGCCGTTTTGCCTTTTGTAAAATTTTTACCAATTACCTGGTCTCTCTGAGCATCAGTTTTCTTATTGATAAAATCTGGAATAAAAATAGTAACCTACTTATAGAGTTATTGTTATCCCATTATTATCTCATCATCATAATAAATGAGACAATAAAAATTAAGCTTTGCCTGGCATATAGTTAGCACTAAATGAAAGTGCTATTATTTTAATGATAATATAATATGATACCTTTCTTACTTAAATTATATACCTTCCAGTACTTGGCACATAAAAATGCTTCATACGGTGTCATTGAGTAAAGAGCCAAAGGCTGCAGGAAGAAGGGATAAGGGGAGGAGGAACAGGTACTCTTATAACCTGGCCCACCTTTGAGCTCATGATTTATTGCTTCCACAGATGTTGTAAATCTCAGGGCAGCCAAATTCAAGGCTGCAAAAGACAACTCCATTCCTCTCATTTTCTGATGATGCACGGTTGCAGAGACAAGCGTCTACATCTTAAGGGCACTTTCTATTTATTAAATAAATGCCTACCAAGCGCCATGCGTTTCACATGCAGATACATCATTCAGTCCTCATGACTGCCCTGCAAGGGAGATCTTTTTATCCCCATTTCACTGGCACTTAGGTGATCTGCCCAAGCCACCTCCCTTCTTAAGTAGTGAAGGATTTGATGTTGGGACTTCTGGAGTCCACTTGTTCCCTCTAGCTGAATTTAGCTGAGTTCTCAGAGAATATGTGTTTTCTTAAAACATTTCTTTATTGGAGTAGAGTCGGTTGACAACATTATGTTAGTTTCTGCTGTATGGCAAAGTGATTGTTTTACATATTTCCATTCTTTTTTAGATTCTTTTCTTATATAGGCCATTACAGAGTATTTAGTAGAGTTCCCTGTGTTGTACAGTAGTCCTTATTAGTTATCTATGTTATCTAGTTATCTAGTGTGTATATTGGAGAGGGAAATGGCAGCCCACTCCATTATTCTTGCTTGGAAAATCCCATGGACAGAGGAGCGAGGTGGTTTATAGCCCATGGGGTTGCAAGAGTTAGATGCACCTGAGCGACCAAACCACCACAGTGTATATATGTCCATTCCAATCTCCTATTTTATCCCTCCCACCCATCTCCTGGGGACCATGTCTGTTTTCTACATCTGTGACTCCAGAATACGTACTCTAGATGTGCAGTGGCTTCGGGAGTCTAACAGCTCACTTTCTCTCATTTGTTCAGAGTCATGAGATGTGTCTGACTGTATGCAGGGGGTCTCTGGGGAAGCTTGTACACTGAAGCAAAGGTGTAAGCATTTCTGAGTGTTGTGTTACAGGTTCCTCTGATGGCTCCAGGCAAACAAAACACAACATGATGTGTACTGGAGGCAGTGTTCTAATTCTGCTGTGGTTTGTGCAGCTAGGCAAATGATCTCTGAGCTGGGTCATGAAGCATCTCAGGCTCAATGCAAATGCCATAAGCAGTGTAGAAATTGAGCTGAATGCTGTGCCCCGTTTGTACCCCTGATCTTCTAGTTCTTGTCACAATCGGATTCACAGAACACCTTCATAATTCTGGTGGTCTGATGGAAATATTGTTTGCCTGATCTCCATAAAAATTGACTTCAGGAAAGGTTAATTCTGGGCTATAAAAGGACTAAATCTTTTCCTTAACAAGCTTATTTCCTGCCTAACAAATATAATGAGCTAATTAATAAACATGAGCTCAATTTGGCCACTCTTCTGAAGCCAGGCAGTCCGATTTTTACTTCTGAGAGGCACAGAAGAACAGGAGAGCTTCATTATTAAGGGCTAAGTGGAGTCACCTTTCTTTGTGCCTGGTTCCTTGTAACCGCTCCTCTTATTTAAAGGCCAGATGCTCAGATCTGACACCTGGAAGTTGAGAACTTGGAGACAATACCAGAAGGAAAAAGTGGTACTTAATTACCTTCTTGCACCTATCAGTTCCACCAGGAAGGCAGGCCCCAGGATAATGATACTGACACCCTGAAACTGGTGTCTTTGTATTTCTCTTTGATAGCTATAAAATGCGCTGACATGTTTCACTGCAAATTACTTCTTAAACCGTTAACCATAACCTAATAAAGAGACATTTTGACAGAATAAAATGGGAGAGGTTATTTTTGTATAATGAAAAAACATTTATGAGTTGATATAAAAATACAGTGTAAGTGACATAACTTTGCTCCAGCATCCAGCATGGATCAGGTGGGCTCCTCCTTAGAATGGATTCAGCATTTTTGAATCTTTTGTGATGTGATCCAGGAGGAACTACAAGTTTGATTTTAGCACAGGATTTTTTTGTAAGACCCGAGTTGTAGAATGGCTCAAAATAGAGGTGTAAGGTGATAATGGCAACCTTCCAACTCAGAGCTGCCTAGGGCAGGAGGACTTAAAAGGCTGGTGGTGTGGGTGAATATTTGGGGGGTCTCTCAGTGAGGTTCTGAGTGGGTGGACTTTGTCTCAGAAGGGTTGGGCATCCTGAGCTCCCAGAGCCATCAGATACTCCACTTAGTCGGCTGTTCTGTGTAGGGCAGGGCCATCCTAGGGTGTGTGGAACCCTGGGTGTGGGCCCCTGACAATATAAACAAGTCTGATTAAAACTGCATTACAGGATTCCTGGGCCCAGGCTAGGTAAGTGACGTACCGGAGAAGATTTAGAATAAAGAGGGGGAGGCAGTACTGGCTTAGGTGTTGGTGAATTGTCCAGTCATTGCCAGAGAACACCTGTGTGGTATCCAGGCGCTCTCTCCTCCTGTTCCATCTGGAAACCATCTCTTTGTGTTCTTTATTGTTAAATGCAGTCTTCCTGGCTAGTTTCATGGCTCCCACAATCGGGAAAAGGTAGCGACGTTACTGTTGTTCTCACTGCTGTGTCTCATCGCGCTCTGTCTGTATGAGCCAAATGGTCAGCAGAGGGGATAAGGGAGGGTCCTGGGGGCCGAGTGAGCAGAGGGGCCCATGTGAGCAAGGGCCGTTCCTTCTATATCTGGCATAGCTTAGCATCAAGTCTCTGTGTCACTGGGGTTAAGTAAGTACCTGGATTGGAAGGGCCCGATGGCCTTGCAGGGTAATTGTCTTGAAGGCCCTGGGGATGGACACAGCCATGTGGGAAGTGCAGCCTGGCACAGGAAGTGTGGAGTCTGTGGGGATGGGCGCTGGAGTGGGAGGGGCCGCTCTGCCAGCTGGCAGCGGGGTCACACATTATGGAAGACCCCTGCTGCCCCCAGGGCCATCCTTGGGGGCTGTATGCTGGAGGCAGCGCCCTGGTCAGAATACAGATAGGCAAGAAGCAGAGCTAGAGCCCACCCACGCGGCTCAGGACTGCTGCGACCCTTCCTAAGTGATGCATCCGACCTGAGTGAGAGGCATCCCCGATCTGTATGTCAGCGCTTTGCACGAACCAATCTTGTATTGTCCCGAGAAAGAAACACTCTGCTGGCTAGATCACTGTGTGGGAACTGGAGCTTCCCTAAGATGACGGCTGGGTTGCTGGAGCTTTCTGAATCGCCTGCGGAGCTCTCTGTACAGAGCCTGGGGATAAACAATCTGGGAGCGCCCTGAAGGGGAGAAGTGGGAACCATGAGGCGCTGGTGCAGAGAGCGGCACTGCTGGCCCTGGCACGTCCCAGGTGGCAGAGGAAGGCGCTGCTACTGACTGATGGCCATCCAGGGCCTGGTCCAGACCTCCACATCATGGGGGAGCTCTGAGGCCTGGGTCTAAGCATGTGCATGAGCACTGGGACCATTGGGAAGCCTGAGAAGCGCAGAGGCAAGAACGGGCACCTTTCAGCCTGGGTCCTCTTTGCCCCACAGGCTGCCCTGCCAAGCCCTGGGGTGCTGTGATGCTCACGTGTTGCCCCAGGGCTCTCTTTGGCTCTGTCCTCTGGATCTGTGTATTTGTTTTTGGCTTTCTTCTTCTAGCAGTACCTAAGAAATTTGTGTTTGCTTCTTCCGTTTCACATATTCTTATTCTCATGGTTGTATCTCCAGTTTCTTTTAAACAACCAACTGTCTCCCCCAGCTCTCAGCATGCATGGCTGGAGCAGGGCTGTAGTGGGCCAGATAATAGCTTTGGCTTTGTGGTCTGCATGGCTTCTGTTGCAACCACTCGATTCTGACGTGGGAGAGTGGAAGCCACCATGGACAGTACGTAAATAAGTGGGTATGGCTGTTCTCCAGTAAAGATATTTTTACAAAAACAGGCTGCATTTGGTCTTCAGGCCATAGTGTGCTAACCCTTGTCTGAGAATCTAGGGTCGAATTGGGTGGAGAGGGAGGTGGGAGGGGGGATCGGGATGGGGAATACATGTAGCTCCATGGCTGATTCATGTCAGTGTATGACAAAACCCACTACAATACTGTAAAGTAATTAGCCTCCAACTAATAAAAATAAATGAAAAAAAAAAAAAAATAAAGCAGTGGCTTTAAAACCTTTTTGAATGTGAGTCACAGAAAGCACATATTTTACCTTACTACTTTATTTACTGTACACACACACACACACACATATACATATATATAATTGAAATAAAAGTTTCATGAGGCTCTGTTTTCTACTTTTAATATACTCTGGTCTATTCCCTTCCCTTCCATTCTGTCTCATAGTTAAAGCATGCTAGTCCTGACTAATTTGATTTTATGGCCTACTAAAGGTCACAGCGCACCGGTTTGAAAGACAAGGCACTAATGAGGTTGACCCCACTGAATGACCCAGGAGTGGGCATGTGGCAGTCAGCCCCTGGGCCCTTCCCCCATCCTGCTAGCTAGGTATTCGGAGTTGATTTCCTTAGGGAAGCAATGGTCTACTGGTTTGCTTTGAGAGAAGAGTCAGTTCTTGACTTTTGGCATACAATCTAATTAAATGTAAAATTTGAAGGCAAGGTCTGACCAGGAAAATGCTTTGCAGGCCCTAGTGTAGAATGAAAGTGTGTGGGTCCTCATTAAAAACCCCAGAATTCCTTGATGGACAGCCGAGCATTAAGCCAGGTGGATGGAGCCCTTCTAAGCACCAGGCCCTGTGTGGCTGCCCAGGTCCCATACACTGTAAGCCAGCCCTGTGTGGGGGCAACGTGGTGAATTAGACAGAAACTCCTATCCAGGCTGGGAGCAGGAAGGGCAAGGAGAGAATGTGAGGGGAGAGAGGAGAGGATGAAGGGTCTGGGCTGGAGCGATGTGTGTGTGGATC
Organism: Muntiacus reevesi; assembly: GCF_963930625.1. NCBI lineage: Eukaryota > Metazoa > Chordata > Mammalia > Artiodactyla > Cervidae > Muntiacus > Muntiacus reevesi. Next base: position 84,284,091 of record NC_089256.1, on the reverse strand, counting down.
TGAGCTTATTCAATCTCTTGATCTCTCCCAGCTCCCACGGACACTTCTGTGAGTGGAGCCCAAGTCAGGGCTCTGGGACCCCAGCGTACACCTGGGTGAACTTGGGTTTTCCTGCATGGCTCAGCTGTCTCTGCAGTATCTGGTGGAGATTTCCCTTCTGCAGTAACCATGCATTGCTGTTAACCTTGGCCATAGAGCAGGAGAGATGCCCTGGAGCTGTGGCTTAGCTCTCCTCTCGCTTGCCTGTTGTTGGCAACAGCCCTCTGACATCCCCAGATGCTGCTGTGCCCTGAGATGCAGGAGTGCCATGGTCATCTGGCGGAGGGGTGCCTGCATTTGGACAGGTGGGGTTTGTGTTAGTTTGCCAGTCTGAAGACGGTGTCACAGACTAGGTAACAGGATAACAGAATGCGTGGTCTCACAGTTCTAGGTGGTGGAAGCCCAAGATCAAGGTGTTGGCAGGACTGGCTTTCTTCTGAGAAATTTGAGGAAGAATCTGTCCCATGTTGCTCCTCTGGTTTCTGGTGGTTTGCTGGCGGTATTGGGCATTCCTTGACTTCTGCTGCATCAGCCCCATCCTGTCTTCATCTTTCACGAGGTTCTCCTTGTGTGGATGTGTATGTCTGGATGTCCTCTTTTTATAAGGACACCCGTCATAATGGATTGGGGGCTTACCCCATGCCAGCGTGACCTCATCTTATATCTGCAATGATCCTATTTCTAATATAGTCAGTTCTGTGGTGCTGTGTGCTAAGACATCAGCGTGTGAATTTTGGATGGCACAACTCAGTCCACAAAAGGGTGAAAGGAAGCCAGCTTGTCTTTCTCCTGAGCTCCCACGGTGGTGAAGCATACCTCGATCAACACATAGAACCGTAACCCTGGGAGGGGCTTGTGGCTTTGGGTTGTGTGCCTGGCAGTTACTTAGTTATCGTTCCTTACCCACCTCCCACTGCTGAAGCTGGGGAAACCAGGTATTACCCAGGTTCTCAACTTTTGGGGCTTCCCTGGTGGCTCAGAGGTAACGAATCCACCTTCCAATGCAGGAGATGCGAGTTCTCTCCCTGGGTGGAGGAGATCCCCGGAGAAGGAAATGGCAACCCAACTCCAGTACACTTGCCTGGAGAATCCCATGGACAGAGGAGCCTGGCTGGCTACAGTCCATGGAGTTCCGAAGAGTTGGACATGGCAGAGTGACTAAGACTACAGCGGTAGCTTCCCCTTGCAGTTCGGGGTGGCCGTGTGCCCTAGTTCTGGCTAATGACGCGTAAGAGGTGGTCTCCAGGAAAGCTTTTCTTTCCAGGTGAAAGGAGAGAGAGGCCAGTGGAGAGGGATATTGTTCCTGCTCTTGGAGTGTCGCTGTGTGAGATGGAGGCTTGCTGCTCTTCTAGTTTTCTGCCACCATGAGGGAAAGACCAGCAGAGTCGCAGAGTGTCAAACCCAGCACTGTGACCTCCACGAGCCACAGACCAAATAGGGGAAGTCTTCCTCTGCACTGTGTGACAAGTGAGGTGTTTAAATGTCTATATTAAGACAGTGCTGGCTAGGTATCGCCGGTTGCAGCCAACAGTATGCCAACTTTTATAGAAGTTCTGCAAAAATGGTTAAATAGATGAGGTAAAATGAGGAATACTATCATTTATCTCAAAGCTTTAGAGTGAATTCAGCAATTCAGAGACTTTACAAAGTTTCATTAACCGCAGTGTTTCATAAATATTTGTAACTATGAGACTTGTCTTATCCATCCTCTCTCTCTCTCCTTCTCCCTCTCTTCTTTCCTCCTTCTCTCTCCAATGTCATCTATTGATGTAACCATTGTCTCTTTTAGTATAACATATCTTCATGGAACTCATTTTGGAAAACGCTCAAACTATGGTATCAGATATACTCAAGCTCTTTGCCGAAGCCCAAGTTTCTGACTTTTTCCTGCCACCCACACCACCTCTCTAAATTACCACTCCCAGCACATCCGTCTTCCAAGAACAGGCAGCTCACTACCCTCACCCCGCTGTGTCTGGAAGAATAGAGCTGCACACTTTGGCCCCCAACTTTGGGCAGATGGCTGACCACTGAGGGCCCCCTTGTGCCCCTTGGGAGATTTTCCTAGATGAAGCAGTGACCTCTCACCAGCTCATTTACCACCTCTCTCTGCTTCTATTAGAGACAAGCAGAAAAATGTGGGAGCCAGAGGCTGTGCTTAAACTGTCAGCTACAGAAGAGCCATTGTCACCCTGGAGCTGGCTGAGACTAAATTCGGGGAGAATGTATGTGCTTCCTCTCCGGGAGACAGAATGGAGCAGATGGCCTATTAGCCAGAAAGGAGTTTCATTAGCATCAGCTGAAACAACTTCAAAGAAGCAGCTTTGGTGAATGCCACTTGCAGCTTCCAGGGGAACTTAGTTGCTTTCGAACAAAACCTCTACAATTTCCTGTCTTATGCTTTGTTATTTCTGGGCTGGCAAGGTAGAGAATGAAGCCAGCTTGTGCTGCATTATATTTGTATTACATTCTGTATGTATTACGTTCCACAAGGTCTTCCCTTGTGGCTCAGCTGGTAAAGAATCTGTCTGCAGTGCAGGAGACCTGGGTTCGATCCCTGGGTTGGGAAGATCCCCTGGAGAAGGGAAAAGCTACCCACTCCAGTATTCTGGTCTGGAGAATTCCATGGACTGTGTAGTTCATGGGGTCACAAAGAGTTGGACACAACTGAGCGACTTTCACACCACGTGTATACAGTTGTTTTCATCTGGTCCCTATGGAAAGTTCTCTTTGCTATCACCTTATCTCAAGAGGAAAATCTACCTTGTTTCACCCTCTAAATCCACAAAGATTAGAATGTGCATCTTGCGAGTTGCTTAATTCATTCAGGGGGTACCTTCATAAAGTCAAATATCTCAGTAACTGCAGAATGAAATTCACGCACCTAGCACAGTGAGGCGCACTGAGTCATGGAGAATGACTCTCGATTTGGAATTAGACCCAGCAGACAACTAACGCCAGCCTCTTACAGGTGATTTTTCAGGAAGTGACTTGAGTTTTCTAAACCTCTCTGTCCTCATTTGTAAAGTGTGTGTCCTGACCACTCCATAGCATTGCTGTGTGGATTCCACGGAGGAGGCTGAGCTCCTCATCTTATTCTGTGTCTGTAACAAATGGCAGCACACTCCAGGATTCTTGCCTGAGAAACCCATGGACAGAGGAGCCTGGTGGGCCGCAGTCCATGGGTCTCCAAGAGTCGGACATGGCTGAGTAACTGAGCACACACATTTGTAACATTGGGCTTGTTCCCTGGTGAGTCATAAATATTTAATTAACAAATGTTGGATGAAAAGAGGAGTGAATGAATAAGGGTTACTGTTTCCTGTGGCACTTTCAAATATTACTCCTAGCAGTTATAGTTATTTGGTTTGTGAAATTGCTTGTTTAATGTTTTGACACTTGTTTTAACTACAAAATGCCATACAAATATAATAATAACAATAATTTAATTTTTTCTTTTAACACAGATTGTCCAGGATCTAGATAATTTAAATAGATGTTCGAAGATTATAGATTCCCTCTCTCAGGTTGTAGTCAAATGTTTGTCATGGTATAGATTCAGACCAGTTCGTGCCTTCTTGCCTCTCAAGGTGCTGTTTACATTTACGTTTACGTCTCAAGGTCTGTTTATGTTCAGCATATGGAAGTTAGAGTGTGTATAAGAGCTTTCAGAGGTTAGGTACAGAAGACAGTAGGGATAACAGAGTAACTTTCAGGATATATGATTTCATACTTTTGAGGAATGGCAGTAGTTCTTACTGACATGTAGGTGGAGGTTCTTGCCGTTTATATATTAATAAACATACTGAGCAAATATATATATTGAGCACTTTCTATGCCAGGCAATGTGCTAGGCGCTGGGGAGAGAATAGTGAGCAATGTAGACTCTCTTGCCTCCTTTTACAAAGCATAGTATCTGGAGAGGGGATAAATATTAAACATTATTTGTGCAAATAAGTCTATGCATATAAATTATACATATATGCATAGTTATATCCAGTATACATATAGTCCGTAAAGGGTGTTTACAAAGTACAATAAGAAATGATAAGAGAAAGAGAGATTTACGTTAGGGGCAGAGGGCTGCTATGAAAGAGTGTAGTAAACCAAACCTAAATGATGAGTAGATGTAGCAGGTGAAGAGGAAGGATAGGGTGGGAAGCTGCAAAGGCCCTGGGGTGGCTACATGACCTGCAGCGCAGAGAACAGGTGTGATATGTGGCAGAGATAAATCTGGAGAGGTGAGCAGGACCAGGTGATACAGAACTTTGTATCAAAATGAAGGATTTTGGTGTTTTTTCTTTTTTTTTTGCCCTAGTGTTTTCTCCAGCTTTATTGAGATAAAATTGGTATGTAACAGTAGGCAAATTTAAAGTATACAGTGTGATGATTTGATACATGTGTATATTGTGACATGATGACCACAATAAGGTTAGTTACACATCACCTCACATAATTACCTTGTATGTGTGTGTATTGAGAACATTTAAGATCTACTCTCCTGACAGCTTTTAAGCATATAATATAGTATTATTAATTATAATCAACATACTTCGTGTTGTTGTTGCTGAGTTGCTAAGTCGTGTCCGAGTCTTTGTGACCCCCTGGGCTGCGGCATGCCAGGTTTCCCTGTCCTTCACTATCTCCCAGAATTTGCTCAAACTTGTGTCCATTAAATCCTTGATGTCATCCATCTCATCCTCTATCACTTACTTCTGCTCTTGCCCTCAGTCTTTCCCAGCATCAGGGTCTTTTCCAGTGAGTCAGCTCTTCATATCAGATGGCCAAAGTGATACAACATGTTAGAGCCCTAGAACTTATTCATCTTACATCTGGAAGTTTGTATACTTTGTCCAGCATCTCCCCATTTCCTCCAGCTGCCAGGACCTGCTAACCACCATCCTGTTCTCCGTTTCTATGAGTTTGGGTTTTTTAGATTTCACGTGTAAGTGAGATCATAAAATATTTGTCCTTCTCGGCATTATTTCACTTAGTGCCCTCAGGGTCCATTTATGTTGTCACGAATGACAGGACTTTATTCTTTTTATAGTTGAGTAACATTCCATTGTGTATGTGTGTGTATATCACATTTTCTTTATCCATTCATTTGTTGATGGACATTTAGATTCTTTCCATGTCTTGACTATTGTGAATAATGCTGCAGTGAACTTGGGAGTACATAAATCTCTTTGAAACACTAATTTGATTTCCCTTTGAATGTATACCCAGAACTGGGATTGCTGGCTCATATAGTACTTCTACTTTTAATTTTTTGAAGAACCTCTACACTGTTTTCCACAGTGGAACTGGTGCATCAATTTACATTCCCATCAACAGTGTACAAGGGTTCTCTTTTCTGCACATTCTCACCAACACTTATTATTTGTTGTCTTTTTGATAATAACCATTTTCAGATGTTTGAAGTGATATCTCATAGTGGTTTTGTCTTAACTGCAGTGAGAACCTGTTGAAGAGTTTTCAACAGGGGTAAGATTTATGCTTTTTAAAGATTGTGTTGACTGATGTATGGAGAATGAATTAGGGTCACGTGAGAGTGAACAGTTCAGAGGTTATTGCTATAAGTCAGACAGGGGATGATGGTGTTTTGGATGCAACAGGTGAAGGTAGAAAAAAATGGAAGAATCTGAAATATTTTGGAGGCAGTATCTCTGACTGTTAGAGGAATTGAACATTTGGACAATGGAGAAGATGGATGATGAAGGTCTCCAGATTTGGGCCTGAGAAATTGGTTGGATGGAGGAACTACTGGAGGCGTAGTAATTTGATGAGAAAGTTTAGACATATAAACTCAGGGTAACCTTGCTTTCTTTTTTTTTTTTTAATAAGACTTAAATTTGTAGAGGAGTTTCAGGTTCACAGGAAAATCGAGTGGTACATTTGTCGTGACTGGTAAACCAACACTGACACGGCATAATCACCCAAAGTTCATAATTTACATTAGGGTTCGCTCTTGGTGTTGTACAGTCTGTGGGTTTGGACAGATGTATAATGACATGTATCCTGCATTATCAGACAGAGTGTTTTCACTGTCTTACAGATCCTGTGTATTCTGCCTGTTCAACCCCTGCTGCTCCCCTTTTTATTTGCATTTCCACCTCCTACTGCCAACCACCTAATCTTTATACTGTGTCCATAGTTTTACTTTTCCTGAAATGTCATATAGTTGGAATAAAGCAGTATGTAGTTTTTCAGACTGACATCTTTCACTTAGAAATATGCATTTAGTGCTGGAGAGGGTGTGGAGAAAAGGGAACCCCCTTACACTGTTGGTGGGAATGCAAACTGGTACAGCCATGGTGGAGAAGAGTGTGGAGATTTCTTTAAAAAACTGGGAATAGAACTACCATATGACCCAGCAATCCCACTGCTGAGCATATACCCTGAGGAAACCAGAATTGAAAGAGACATATGTTCCCCAATGTTCACTGCAGCACTATTTACAATTGCTAGGATGTGGAAGCAACCTAGATATCCATCGGCAGAAGAATGGATAAGGAAATTGTGGTATATATACACAATGAAATATTACTCAGCTATAAAAAGGAATGCATTTGAGTCAGTTCTAATGAGTTGGATGAAACTGGAGTCTATTATACAGAGTGAAGTAGGTCAGAAAGAGAAGCACAAATACTGTATATTGATGCGTACATATGGAATTTCGAAAGGCCATAACGATGATCCTATATGCTTGGCAGCAAAGGAGACACAGATATAAAGAACAGACTTTTGGACTCTGTGGGAGAAGGCAAGGGTGGGATGATTTGAGAGAATAGCATTGAAACATGTGTATTACCATATGCAAAATAGATAACTAGTTCAAGTTCAGCGCATGAAGCAGGGCACCCAAAGCTGGTACTCTGGGACAACCCAGAGGGATGGGTGGTGAGGGAGGTGGGTGGGGGATTCAGGATGGGGGGACACATATGTACCCATGGCTGATTCGTGTCAGTGTTGTATGGCAGGAGTCATCACAATATTGTAAGATAATTATCCTCCGATTAAAACAATTTAATTGAAAAAAGAAATATGCATTTAAGGTTCATACATGTTTTTCATGACTTGATAGTTCATTTCTTCTTAGCACTGAGTAACATTCCATTGTCTAGATGTACCATAGTTTGTTTATCCATTCATCTACTAAGCAACATCTTGGTTATTTCCAAGTTTTGGCAGTTATGAGTAAATCTGCTATAAACACCCACATGCAGGTTTTTGTGTGGACATAAGTTTTCAACTCATTTAGGTACATACTGGCTCACACAGTAAAAATCTGCCTGCAGTGTGGGAAACTGGGGTTTGATCCTTGGGTCAGAAAGATCTCCTGGAGAAGGGAATGGCTACCTACTCTAGTATTCCTGCCTGGAGAATTCCATGGACAGAGGAGCCTGGTGGGCTACAGTATATGGGGTCTCAAAGAGTCAGACAGGACTGAGTAACTAACACTTTCATTTTCATGATTGTTGGATCATATGGTAACAGTATGTTTAATTTTGTAAGAAATCATCAAACTGTCTTCCAAAGTGGCCTTGGCATTTTGCATTCCCACCAGCAATGAGAAATTCCTGTTGCTCCACATGCTTCTTAGCATGTGATGTTGTCAGTGTTCTGGATTTTCACTAGTAGGTATATAGTGGTAGTGTTTTAATTTTCATTTCCCTGATGACGTATGATATGGAGCGTACTTTTATATGCTTATTTGCCATCTGTATATCCTTGGTGAGGTATCTGTTAAAGTCTTTGACTAGTTTTTAATTTTTTTTTGTTTTCTTATTGCTGAGTTTTAAGAGTTTCTTGTTTATTTTACACCTGAAAAGATGCTCAACATCACTCATCATCAGAGAAATGCAAATCAAAACCACAATGAGGTACCATTACACACCAGTCAGGATGGCTGCTATCCAAAAGTCTACAAGCAATAAATGCTAGAGAGGGTGTGGAGAAAAGGGAACCCTCTTACACTGTTGGTGGGAATGCAAACTAGTACAGCCACTATGGAAAACAGTGTGGAGATTCCTTAAAAAACTGGAAATAGAACTGCCATATGACCCAGCAATCCCACTCCTGGGCATACACACCGAGGAAACCAGATCTGAAAGAGATACGTGCACCCCAATGTTCATCGCAGCACTGTTTATAATAGCCAGGACATGGAAGCAACCTAGATGCCCATCAGCAGATGAATGGATAAGGAAGCTGTGGTACATACACACCATGGAATATTACTCGGCCATTCAAAGGAATGCATTTGAATCAGTTCTAATGAGGTGGATGAAACTGGAGCCTATTATACAGAGTGAAGTAAGTCAGAAAGAAAAACACCAATACAGTATACTAATGCATATATATGTAATTTAGAAAGATGGTAACTATGACCCTATACACGAGACAGCAAAAGAGACACAGATGTATAGAATAGTCTTTTGGACTCTGTGGGAGGTTAGAGTGGGAAGATTGAGAGAATAGCATTGAAATATGTATTTTATCAAGTGTGAAACAGATCACCAGCCCAGGTTGGATGCATGAGACAAGTGCTCGGGCCTGGTGCACTGGGATGACCCAGAGGGATGGGATGGGGAGGGAGGCGGGAAGGGGGATCGGGATGTGGAATACATGTACACCCATGGCTGATTCATGTCAATGTATGGCAAAAACCACTACAATATTGTAAAGTAATTAGCCTCCAATTAAATAAATTTTAAAAAGTTCCTTGTTTATTTTGTATAATAGTCCTTTATCAGATATATACTTTGCAATTATATTCTCTCAGTCTGTGGCTTGTCTGCTAGTTCTCTTGACATGATTATTATCAGTGCAGAAGTTTTTACTTTTAATGAAATCCAGCTTATTAATTATTTATTTCATGAATTCTGCCGTGGTGTTGTATCTAAAAGTTATCACTATACCTAAGATCATCTAGATTTTTCCCCTATGTTCTCTTCTAGGAGTTTCATAGTTTTGCATTTAGATTTGTGATTCATTTTGAGTTAATTTTTGTGAAGGATGTGAGTTTTGTGTCTATATTAATTCTGTTGCATGTGGATGTACAGTTGTTCCAGCACCGTTTGTTGAAAAGGTTTCCATTGCCCTGTTGTATGGCCTCTGCTCCTTTGTCAAAGATCTGTTGATTATATTTATGGGGATCTATATCTGTGTTCTCTGTTTCACTGATCTATTCCTCTGTTATTTCACCAGTTCTGCACTGTCGTGATTACTATAACTTTATAGTAAGTCATGAAGTCAGGTAGTACCAGTCTTCCATCTTTGTTCTTTAATATCTTGTCGGTTATTCTGGGTCTTTTGCCTTTATTTATTTATTTTTGGGGTAACTTTTAGAATCAGTTTGTCAGTATCCACAAAATAACTTGCTAGAACTGACAGTTTTGAAAAGCTGAATCCTATTCATGAGTTTGGAAGTATATCCTTTCTCTTATATTTAAAAGCAAATTTGGGTTGTTTCAGATTCAACTTTTCATATTTTCTTAGCAGTTGCAGGATATATTCATTGAGAAGGAAAGTGAAATTCACGTTTGTAATCCTTATGTTTTTATTTTTGAAAGCACTCTTGTTATTGGCTGTGTTGTGTTTCTTAGTACTTTTGAGGTAGATTTTACAGGTAGGACTACATTAACTACCACGCATTCATTTTGTTGAGCTGCTTCAGGAGAAATGTGGGGAAATCAGTCATACTTTATCATGAAAGCAAGTCTACTTGGCATTATTTGGCAGAGATGCTGGTTAGATTTCTTAGGTTATTAGAGATAAAGAGCGATTAAGGTGAAAATTTCTGTTTACCCCTTCAGAATGTAAGGAAGGTCACTAAGAGCCAGTCATATTAGAAGATTTTTCACAGTGGGAGGAATGCTGAAGGCAGGTTAAGTGTTCCAACCTGCCAGAATCCTTCAACAGACTCTATCCATACTTGGTAGCATTAGGCAAATGCCAGTGGGCTCCATTCATGTCAGAAATATGGTACTTATTCCTTAGCTTTTGAAAGGAGCTTACAGCCTCTTTCAGTTCCACTGAAATGTTTACTTTGATGAAGAATGGTTTATTTTAATTCCTAGGCCTATGGAATTAAATAACTGATAAATTTCTAAGATTGGTGCATATTTTCTTGGTAGAAAATTGAAAAAGGTTTTACTTGAATAAAAGCAATCTAACTATAGTTGAGGTCAAAGTGGTAGATTCAAGAGCTATCTTAAAGAGAATCAGGTGATTTCCTTTATTTGCTCTCATTGATAATCTGAATTAAATGACATTGAGGCACATTGCTAATCATACACTGAAATATCGAAATTGGGTACCAAATCACCAGAAATTCAAATATAAATACATTTTGGATCATTTATTGAATATATTCCAAATTTCCCATTTATGGATTGTATGTCAAAACAGATAGTTCAAAAATACCAAGTTTAAGATCTACTCTTCACCTATTATTTATGCAGTGCAGTATTAAGTCATTGTGTAACATGTTACATTACCTTAGTATCCAGTATGGGGATGTGGAGAGTGCCTGCTGCTGGGGCTGCTAAGTCGCTTCAGTCATGTCCAACTCCGTGTGACCCCATAGACAGCAGCCCTCCAGGCTCCTTTGTCCCTGGGAGAGTGCCATACACATTTAAAATCTCTTAAATTATTTAACATATGACAATCCATCTGTGTTACTGTTCATGTAAAAAAGCTTTTCCTATTTCCTTGGCAGTAGCAATTAAGCTTCATTTCTTCCAAGCTTAATGATCACAAATATGGTGCATATACTCAATAAATTTAGTTATGAAGAATACTGAGTCCTCCTTGATAAATTAAATATCTTTAAAACCCTCCTCCATGAAATTTAGAAACTTCAGATTCATGAAAGTCTATTTAAGAAACACTGAGATTAGGACAGAGGAAAGAGAATAAAGTTGTAGGACTTAGGCCAAGGTTAAAAGTAGTTTTGCAATTCACCAGTCCTTTATTGAGAGTAAGCAAAGGTAATTATACTCAAAAGTGAGAGGCAATATTTATTTCATTTATTATCATTACCTGAATATATTTGCTTCCAAGAGTTACTGTAACAAAGCTCTACAGCTGGGTGTCTTAAAACAACAAAAATTTCTTCGGCCTGAGATAAACTCAGGACCTTTAACTATATGCATCTTTGAACCTTGCTCTTAAGTTTCTGCTATCAGTTCAGTACTTACTGATATGTTTGACCTATTTGATCACTGGTAATATCCCAGCTTGACGTATTAGTTGTTTTAAATCGCTGGGACACAAAGTTAAATCCTGTGTTTGAAGAAAACCAGCAGAAGTCTTCGTAATACTCCTCCTGGTACTTAAATGCTAATCGTGAATTCTGCACTCCAGCACAGATTACAAGTAATAGTATTTTACTCACATGCAATATGCTGGTGTTGAGCTTTCCTCCCTTGATGTCTGTGAGTCTAGAGTTACTGGTGTCAAAGTCTTTTCCACAGTGCACAGCCTAGGATACTATTGGTAGAGACTGATGGGGATGTCTGTTAAAAACTTCACTTTTTAGTGCCCATTACAAAATGATGATCTGTACTAATTTAGGATTGAAATTTGATTATGTTAACATTTTAATTTTGGCTATGAATGTCAGCTTCTATATAAATGATTACTTTTATATTTTGAATCACCTTACATTAAATATCATTTTTCTATTTATTCATTCTTATAGCATCCCTGCTCTCCTCTCTACTTGTCACAATTCTTTGCATATTGTAGGTTAAATAAATGTTTAGTTAAAAAAGAAAATGATAGTAGAAAAATTTTGAAACCTTTCACCTACTCCCAAGAGGGCATATTTTTTAACAATTTGCTTTTAGAATTTCATTAAACTAACATTTACTATGAACTTATTGTGTTTGAGATATTTTCCTAGGTAATGATAATGAATGGGACCTGGCCCTGGAGCTCACGGTCAAGTTAGGGAGATGGCTGGAAGTACAGGATTGTCACCAGCTACAGTGCTACTTACAGAAGTCTCTCGTTGACTCAGTGCACTTTCCCCGCTTCCTAGGACAAGTGTGGACTTTCCCTTTCACTACCTGTTTAAACCCCCCACCCCTTTTTACATTCTGGATTTTCTGGAGTGTGGAGAGGTTTGATGGGATGAGAGCCAAGTGATGTCTGCTGGTGTGGGAGTACTGAGTGGCTAAGGGTGAGGTGAGGGAGCAGAGGGGGGAGGAGAAGGATGTCCTCTGTGCTATAGAAGAGGGATCAGGTGGGACCCTGCCCACAGACCCTGGTGCAGGACATGTGAGACGCTCCTTGAAGGTGAAAGCTGAGCTGGCCTTGGGCAAGGACTCAGTTCTCACGACTTCCATTGGTTCTCAGGCCTCAGGACCCCAGCTCTTTTCATCTTCTTTGCCCTGATTGCTCCCCTGTTTCCTAGTAGCCTTGAGTCCCACCCTTCCCTCTGCCATACAGATTCTTCTCTATTCTCTTCTTCCATAAAAGAACTTATTTGCAAGATGTCTCCTACCTGCCCCCCTCCCCCCAATTTTTTCCTAAAGCTTTTGGGGATCAGGAATCAAACCTTCAAAGGGGGAATATGTTTTCTTTCATTCTTTGACTGAAGCAAAAGAGGGGAAGAAGACAGAATATTTCCATTTCCACATTAAAACAGGTTCAGTTCAGTTCAGTCGCTCAGTCGTGTCCGACTCTTTGCAGCCCCACAAATCGCAGCATGCCAGGCCTCCCTGTCCATCACCAACTCCCAGAGTTTACTCAAACTCATGTCCATCAAGTCGGTGATGCCATCCAGCCATCTCGTCCTCTGTCGCCCCCTTCTCCTCCTGCCCCCAATCCCTCCCAGCTCAGGATCTTTTCCAGTGAGTCAACTCTTCGCATCAGGTGGCCAAAGTATTGGAGTTTCAGCTTCAGCATCAGTCCTTCCAATGAACACCCAGGACTGATCTCCTTTAGGATGGACTGGTTGGATCTCCTTGCAGTCCAAGGGACTCTCAAGAGTCTTCTCCAACACCACAGTTCAAAAAGCATCAATTTTTCGGTGCTCAGCTTTCTTCACAGTCCAACTCTCACATCCATACATGACCACTGGAAAAACCATAGCCTTGACTAGATGGACCTTTGTTGGCAAAGTAATGTCTCTGCTTTTTAATATGCTATCTAGTTTGGTCATAACTTTTCTTCCAAGGAGTAAGTGTCTTTTAATTTCATGGCTGCAGTCACCATCTGCAGTGATTTTGGAGCCTCCCAAAATAAAGTCTGACACTGTTTCCACTCTTTCCTCATCTATTTGCCATGAAGTGATGGAACCAGATGCCATGATCTTAGTTTTCTGAATGTTGAGCTTTAAGCCAACTTTTTCACTCTCATCTTTCACTTTCATCAAGAGGCTTTTTAGTTCCTCTTCACTTAGCACATTGATAATAAACACTTAGACACAAACAATTATGGTAGGAATCCAGTGAGCTTTAGTAGAGGCAGATAGAAAAGTTTATAAGAGCTATAAACTTAGTCAAAGCTATGGTTTTTCCAGTAGTCATGTACAGGTGTGAGAGTTGGACCATAAGGAAGGCTGAGCACTGAAGAATTGATGCTTTCAAATTGTGGTGCTAAAGAAGACTCTGGAGAGTCTCTTGGACAACTAGGAGATCAAACCAGTCTGTCCTAAAGGAAATCAACCGTGGATATTCATCAGAAGGACTTATGCTGAAGCGCCATCACTTTGGCCACCTGATGCAAAGAGCTGACTCATTGGAAGAGATCCTGATTCTGGAAAAGATTGAGAGAAGGAGAAGGGGGTGACAGAGGATATGAGATGGTTGGATGGCATCACCGACTCATGGGCATGAGTTTGAGAAAATTCTGGGACCTTGTGAAGAACAAGAGAGCCTGGTGTGCTGCAGTCCATGGAATCGCAGAGTCGAGCATGACTGATGACTGAACAATGAACGGCATGAGAGCAAGTGGAGGGAGCCAGAGGTGAGTGCAGCCTTCCCCGGGGGAGTGGTGTGGGAGCTGGGTTGGCAGATGTGTTGGGTTTTAAGAGAGAATTCCCAGTGGGGCAGAGATGTGCAAGGAGCCACAGAGGAAAGAGCTTTGGGCAGGTGGTGGTGGCTTCTGTGGGGCAGTCAGTGGTGGGCGCTGCGTCAGGGTGGCTCAGGAAGAGCTGATTGTGATGGGCCATGTAAGATGCGCTAAGGAGTTGGGTCTTGACCTTCCAGGCAATGAGAAACTATTACCTAAAACAGAGGCACCCTTTCCTGCCCTCCCTCTAAATCAGTCTAGATGTTAATAGCATCCCTTAGCCTCACAATAAATTTGGGGTCGTCCTGCCAACTCGGGCTCACCCCGAGAAGCTGGTGAACAGCTGTCATCTAGTAAATGAACCGTATGTTTAGTAGGAAAGGCTCTGCCTTCTCTCATTCCTCCCAGCCTGTCTAGTTAATCAATACTTGTATATCAACAGAGAGCTGGAGAAAAAGAAGGGAAGATAAATTATAGTTGTTGAGTAAGATGGAACCTGCAGATTCATGGAAGCCTTCGAGGGAAAAGCAAGGTCTAATCGGCATTTCTTATCTTCTTGGCTTGGGTTCAGGTGATGAATGGAAATGGATTGATGGACACTGGTGACAAGGCCTGCCGCTCCCAGAGTGATGAACTCCTGCCACCCTTGTCTGCTCACTCCTATGCAAAATGAGGAGTTGGCTTCACTTTCTCCTTTGTTTTCCTCTTGCTGTCAAATAATTTAAAAAATCATTTAAAAAATGAATTAAAGAGTCATCACTTGTCCTGCCGTGTTGGTCAAGAGAGTAAGTTTAAATCCCAAAATAATTTTAAGTAACCCATTTAGAAGTAATGCCAAAAAGGTTAAAATTTACCAGGAAGGATAAACATTTAAGTTTTACCCTTTCCAGATATCATCTCAGGGGATATTTATCCTTTCAGGTCTCACTTTATCTACACAGTTTTTGTCTTGAATGCATCCTGATGTCTCGCAGGCCTGACTGGATGTATTTACTGTGGTAGAGCTTCTGTAAATCTTGTCTGCTGATGGGTACAGCCAGTGACTGCGTTGGTGAATTATTATGTATGTAAGCATGAAAACGAAGTGCTCACTTGAAGGGCACAAATGTTGGGAGTTACCTGAGGGCATTTCAAAAATGGCAAGTGTCTGTAACTATGATTTCAAAAAGGACATCTCATCTAATTAAAGGCAGTAGGCATCACATTAAAGTTGTAAATTATGTGCTTGGAATTTCATTTGGGATTCTGCATGAAATCTCATTTAAGACATTTACCTGGACATTTGAATCTGGGTGAAGTGAGAGATGCCTTTGGACTCTGTTTTTAAGGGCAGAAATCCATTGGCTTCCATTGCAATAATTCCTAAACTTTCCCAGTAGAATTTCTCCCCAGCCTTTCCTCTCCTGTTGATTTCTCCTTTTGGTGGCTGAGGGCTTGGTGCTGTCAATGTTAGGATGAAGGCAGAAGGGTAGTTGACTAACAACCATCATTGGTGGGGGTGGGTAGGAAGCCCAGGGGTAAAGAAAGGTATTGCTGTTTCTGTTTTCCTTTTAAAAAGTTTTGTACATTCTTTTGTTCTGTTACTCAGTTGTGCTGGACTCTCTGCGAATCCATGGACTGAACCACACCAGGCTTCCCTGTCCTTCGCTATCTCCCAGAGTCTGCTTAGACTCATGTCCATTGAGTTGATGATGCCATCGAAGCATCTTATCCTTTGTCATCTCCTTCTGCTCATGCTCTCAATCTTTCCCAGCATCAAGGTCTTCATATTGGAGTATGGTTGATTAACAATGCTGTGTTAGTTTCCGGTGTATAGCAAAGTGATTCAATATTGCAAACACATGTTTTCTAACTAAAAAGTGTAGGCAATTGCCCGGGGGATGTCAGTGAAGGTTCTGCCTTTATTTAGAATCCTAACATCTTAGAATCTCATATGCCTGGGATCACACTTGAGATTTGGATTTAGTAATTTTGAGTGGGGAAGCCCAGAAATCTGGCTTTAAATCAGACATTCCAGGTGATTATTTTTTTAGAATAGAATGTTTTTTATTTTTAAAAGTTTTATTATAGAAAATTTTAAGTAGTCATGAAAATAAAGTTAAATAATGAACCTCCATGCATCCATCACTCACTTTCATCAATTATCAATATTTTTCATGTATGTACCCATTAAGTTTTTTCCCCTAAAACCAATCCAGATAGCAGGTTGTTTCATGCAAGTCTTTGATCAAAGTTTTAAGGGGCTCCCAACATGCAGGTATGACTGACTACTCACAGAGTTGATCTCAGTCTCTGATCCTCAGCTTTTGGATGTTGACTAGCACTGCTGATACCAAAACCCTTATCCTAAAGCATAGTGGTAATACCTAAGGTGACCAGCCTCCACTCTAGAGCTATCTGGTATGGCCTGCATTTACTCAAAATCACACTGTTGGACTATTCTGTGTGACCCAAGGCCAAGGCAAACAAAGATACTCCTAGGAGGCATCACATTCCAAGAGCTCAGAGATTATATCCCAGAAGCTCAGGGCAAAGAACAGCCTCTTTTAACCACTTTTTGAGCACAGTTAATTTTTTTTTTTTTACTGTATAGCTATTCAGTTCAGTTCAGTCAATCAGTCATGTCCGACTCTTTTTGACCCAATGAATCGCAGCACGCCAGGCCTCCCTGTCCATCACCAACTCCCAGAGTTTACTCAAACTCATGTCCATCGAGTCGGTGATGCCATCCAGCCATCTCATCCTCTGTCGCCCCCTTCTCCTCCTGCCCCCAATCCCTCCCAGCATCAGGGTCTTTTCCAATGAGTCAACTCTTCACATCAGGTGGCCAAAGTATTGGAGTTTTAGCTTCAGCATCAGTCCTTCCAATGAACACCCAGGACTGATCTGCTTTAGGATGGACTGGTTGGATCACCTTGCAGTCCAAGGGACTCTCAAGAGTCTTCTCCAACACCACAGTTCAAAAGTATCAATTTTTCGGCACTCAGCTTTCTTCACAGTCCAACTCTCACATCCATACATGACCACTGGAAAAACCATAGCCTTGACCAGACGGACCTTTGTTGGCAAAGTAATGTCTCTGCTTTTTAATATGCTATCTAGTTTGGTCATAACTTTCCTTCCAAGGAGTAAGCGTCTTTTAATTTCATGGCTGCAGTCACCATCTGCAGTGATTTTGGAGCCCCCCAAAATAAAGTCTGACAGTGTTTCCCCATCTGTTTGCCATGAAGTGATGGGACCAGATGCCATGATCTTAGTTTTCTGAATGTTGAGCTTTAAGCCAACTTTTTCATTCTCCTCTTTCACTTTCATCAAGAGGCTTTTTAGTTCCTCTTCACTTTCTGCCATAAGGGTGGTGTCATCTACATATCTGAAATTTTTGATATTTCTCCTGGCAATCTTGATTCCACCTTGTGCTTCTTCCAGCCCAGCGTTTCTCATGATGTACTCTGCATATAAATTAAATAAGCAGGGTGACAATATACAGCCTTGATGTACTCCTTTTCCTATTTGGAAGCAGTCTGTTGTTCATGTCCAGTTCTAACTATTGCTACCTGACCTGCATACAGATTTCTCAGGAGGCAGGTCAGGTGGTCTGGAATTCCCATCTCTTTCAGAATTTTCCACAGTTTATTGTGATCCACACAGTCAAAGTCTTTGACATAGTCAATAAAGCAGAAATAGATATTTTTCTGGAACTCTCTTACTTTTTCAATGTTCCAGCAGATGTTGGCAATTTGATCTCTGGTTCCTCTGCCTTTTCTAAAGCCAGTTTGAACATCTGGAAGTTCACTGTTCACATATTGCTGAAGCCTGGCTTGGAGAATTTTGAGCATTACTTTATTAGCATGTGAGATGAGTGCAATTGTGCGGTAGTTTGAGCATTCTTTGGCATTGCTTTTCTTTGGGACTGGAATGAAAACGGACCTTTTCCAGTCCTGTGGCCACTGCTGAGTTTTCCAAATTGGCTGGCATATTGAGTGCAGCACTTTCACAGGATCATCTTTCAGGATTTGAAATAGCTCAACTGGAATTCCATCACCTCCACTAGCTTTGTTTGTAGTGATGCTTTCTAAGGCCCACTTGACTTCACATTCCAGGATGTCTGGCTCTAGGTGAGTGATCACACCATTGTGATTATCTGGGTCGTGAAGATCTTTTTTGTACAGTTCTGTGTATTCTTGCCACCTCTTCTTAATATCTTCTGCTTCTGTTAGGTCCATACCATTTCTGTGCTTTATTGAGCCCATGTTTGCATGAAATGTTCCCTTGGTATCTCTAATTTTCTTGAAGAGATCTCTAGTCTTTCCCATTCTGTTGTTTTCCTCTATTTCTTTGCATTGATTGCTGAGGAAGGCTTTCTTATCTCTCCTGGCTATTCTTTGGAACTCTGCATTCAAATGGGAATATCTTTCCTTTTCTCCTTTGCTTTTTGCTTCTCTTCTTTCACAGCTATTTGTAAGGCCTCCTCAGACAGCCATTTTGCTTTTTTGCATTTCTTTTTCTTGGGGATGGTCTTGATCCCTGTCTCCTTTACAACGTCACAAACCTCCGTCCTTAGTTCATCAGGCACTCTGTCTATCAGATCTAGTCCCTTAAATCTATTTGTCATGTCCACTATATAATCATAAGGGATTTGATTTAGGTCACACCTGAATGGTCTAGTGGTTTTCCCTACTTTCTTCAATTTAAGTCTGAATTTGGCAATAAGGAATTCATGATCTGAGCCACAGTCCGCTCCCGGTCTTGTTTTTGCTGACTGTATAGAGCTTCTCTATCTTTGGCTGCAAAGAATATAATCAGTCTGATTTCGGTGTTGACCATCTGGTTATGTCCATGTGTAGAGTCTTCTCTTGTGTTGTTGGAAGAGGGTGATTGCTATGACTAGTGCGTTCTCTTGGCAAAATTCTATTAGCCTTTGCCCTGCTTCATTCCGTACTCCAAGGCCAAATTTGCCTGTTACTCCAGGTGTTTCTTGACTTCCTACTTTTGCATTCCAGTCCCCTATAATGAAAAGGACATCTTTTTTGGGTGTTAGTTCTAAAAGGTTTTGTAGGTCTTCATAGAACTGTTTAACTTCAGCTTCTTCAGTGTTACTGGTTGGGGCATAGGCTTGGATTACTATGATATTGAATGGTTTGTCTTGGAAACGAACAGAGATCATTCTGTTGTTTTTGAGATTGCATCCAAGTACTGCATTTTGGATTCTTTTGTTGACCATGATGCTACTCCATTTCTTCTAAGGGATTCCTGCCCACAGTAGTAGATATAATGGTCATCTGAGTTAAATTCACCCATTCCGGTCCATTTTAGTTTGCTGATTCCTAGAATGTCGACGTTCACTCTTGCCATCTCCTGTTCGAGCAGTTCCAATTTGCTTTGATTCATGGGCTAACATTCCAGGTTCCTATGCAATATTGCTCTTTACAGCATTGTACCTTGCTTCTATCACCAGTCCCATCCACAACTGGGTATTGTTTTTGCTTTGGTCCAGCCCTTCATTCTTTCTGGAGTCATTTCTCCACTGATCTCCAGTAGTATATTGGGCACCTACTGACCTGGGGAGTTCCTCTTTCAGGATCCTATCTATTTGCCTTTTCATACTGTTCATGGGGTTCTCAAGGCAAGAATACTGAAGTGATTTGCCATTCCCTTCTCCAGTGAACCACATTCTGTCAGACCTCTCCACCATGACCTGTCCGTCTTAGGTGGCCCCACATGGCATGACTTAGTTTCATTGAGTTAGACAAGGCTGTGGTCCTGTGATCAGATTGGCTAGTTTTCTGTGATTATGGTTTTAAGTGTGTCTGCTCTCTGATGCCCTCTCGCAACACCTACCGTCTTACTTGGTATACCTATTATATTATTATTATTATATTATATTTTATATTATAATAGGTATACCTATTATATTATTATTATTGTAGCAGAAGGAGAAACCATAACCGGCTCATCAGGGGTACCACTTGGAGTCACTCAGGAGCGATTCATCCCTTCTCGGAGTGGAAGATCATTCTTGGACTTGTTCAGGGTCAGCCCAGCACATGTGTTTGGGGGGAGAAGATGAGCCTGTGAGAGGAAGGGATTGCCTTCTCTCTGTCCCCATTCTCTTAGCATACTGGGCAAGCAGTGATTATAAACACTGGAAATTCTATCTAATGAATTAGTTTTTCTCAGGGGGCCTGAGATATTAAACCAAAGAAAACCAATGCCCTCTTTGATCATAGAAAAAGTGATGAAAAGCAGTTACACTATAAGAAATGATTAGGTTTGAGTTGAGGGGTTATAAAACTAATGGACATTGTGGCATCTTAGTTTCCTTCTGAAGTCTCCTAAAAGTGTTGTTGTTGATTTTACAACTGGAATTAAAAAGAACTCTAAGTCACTTAACTCTTCCTCTTGCTCACTAAAATCTTCACTTAATCATCTCAGGCAGACTGAAACCTCTCCTAATTGCAGAACCTCTCAGGAAAATCTGTTGGATGGGGCTCTTTTTCACTCTTATCAGAGATAACTGCAAAAATGTGCATCAACCATAGGTTGTTGAGGAGATACCCCACTGCTTGCTAGGGCACCCAAATAGAAGGATTTATCCTAAGCGTCTGCCTTTGACCAATGGAGGGAGCTTTGATGATGGGTCCTTACTGGCAGAAACCTTGTTTTACTTGTCTGCACTCTCAGTGCCCATCCCAAGGCTTGGCAGTCAGTAGGCATTGCCTAAGAGCCTTCAGAAGAAACCCTGAAAATAATGGTTTCTTTGTAAAGGTCCAGATTAGCTTTAGTTTGAAAAACTTTTGAAAGAGCCTGTTTTATTAGTTACTGAAATAATCCAGACTAGGTGGCTCAGCTGGTAAAGAATCCACCTGCAATGTGGGAGACTTGGGTTCTATTCCTGGGTTGGGAAGATCCCTGGGAGAAGGGAATGGCTACCCACTCCAGTATCCTGGTCTGGAGGATCCCATGGGATTGCAGAGAGGTGGATACACTGAGGGACTTTCACTTTTACATGCAGAAAAGGAACTGGAAGCCTGTCATGGCATAAAATGTTGGGAATTTTTTTTAACAAATTAAGCAAATTAAACTTGTTTCCCAGGTGCTGAAGTATCACTGACATAATAGCCAATTGAGAGTTGATGGGAAGAATAAGAGGGGAGAATGAAAAACTTAATAGCATAATAAATATGCAAGAATAATTAGTAAAACTTGGTATCAATTTAATTAGCTTAAAATAATTATTATTTATTTTTAGTTTTTAAAAATGATGGAGTGTTTTAACCTTCTTGGTCCTTTTATTTAAAAAAATTTTTTTGATTGGCTGATAATTGTTTTACAGTATTGTGTTGGTTTCTGCCAAACATCAACATGAATCAGTCATAGGTTTTTATTGAAATCGTTCACATGTAAATGAAATCATTCTTTTTCTGACTTATTTCACTTAGTATATTACCCTCTAGATCCATCGATGTGTTGCAAATGGCAAGATTTTTTTTTTATGGCTTGGTAGAATTCAGTTCAATCTTTTTATGTAGTACTCATCTTCTTTATCCATTTGTCTGTTGATGAATACTTAAGTTGTTTCCATATCTTGGCTATCGGAAATAATGCTGCAGTGAACATTCGCACATTTATCTTTCTGAATTAGTGTTGTTTTTTTTTTTTTTCCTCCTTTGGGTAAATACCCAGGAGTAGAATTGCAGGATCATATAGTAGTTCTATTTTAAATTTTTGAGGGACTTCCATACTGTTTTCCGCAGTGACTGCATTGATGTACTTTCCCACCAACAGTGCACAAGTTTCCCTTTTCTCCACGTCCTTGCCAACACTTATTTGCAGTCTTCTTGATGATTACCATTCTAAAATATGTGAGGTGAGATCTCATTGTGGTCTTGAATCCTTGGTATTAGTGATGTTGAGATTCTTTTCATATATCTGTTGGCCATCTGTATGTCTTTGGAAAAATGTCTATTCAGATCCTCTGCCCATTTTCTAACTGGATTGTTTGTTCTTTTTGATATTGAGTTGTATGAGTTCCTTATATACTTTGGAAATTAACCTCATATGAGATATGTTGTTTAAAAATACCTTCTCAAATTCAACAAGCTGCCTTTTTATTTTGTGGATAGTTTCCTTTGCTGTGGAAACTAAAAAAAAAAACCTAAAAAAAAACCCTTTTTAGTTTGATGTAATACCATTTGTGTATTAAAATTTTAAAAACAGTTTTATTGAGCTATTATTCACATACCATATAAAGTATTAAATTCCACCACTTAAAGTATTAAATTCAGTGGTTTTTTAAAAATATATTTAAAGATACGTGCAACTGCCACTGCAGTCAGTTTTAGAATATTTTCATCACCTCAGACAGAAATTCTATACCCCTTAATTATCATTCTCTTATCTTCCCCTGCCTTCTCCAGCTCTAAGCAATCACTAATCTCTTTTCTATCTCTGTAGACATGTCCCTGATTTGGACATTTCATATGATTGGAATCATATAATATGTGGTCTTCTGTGTCTGGCTTCTTTTACTTAGGACAAAATCTGTTTATTTGTTCTATAGTATCTATAAATGCTCCATTTGTATGACTGCTTAGTATTCCACTACAACACATTTGTATGACACATTTTATTTTCTATTTATCATCATTTGATGGATATTTGGGTTGTTCCCATCTTTTGGCTAATATGAATAACATTGTAGAAAATGCTCTTATACAAGTTTTTGTGTGGACATATGATTTCATTTATCTTGGGTATATACCTGGGAATGGAATTGCTGGGCTTTTGATAATTCTGTGTTTAATTGAGGAGCAGCCAGACTATTTTCCAGGATGGCTGAATTATTATTTTACATTTCCACTAGCAGTGTATGAGAATTCTGAGATGTCTATATCCTTGGCAAAACTAATTTTCCATTAAAAAAGATTTTTTAAAAATTATAGCCATTCATGTGCATGTGAAATGGTCTCTCATTGTGGTTTTGATATTCATTTTCTTCATGACTAATGAGATTGGTCCTCTTTTCATGTGCTTTTTGGCCATTTGTATATCTTCCTTGTAGAAATGTCTATTTTTCATTTTTCTTATTCAATTCTCCTTAAGCTTCATCTGAAAAATGAGGTTGTAATGCCTAGTTAATAGAACTAAATGAAATGGTACATGTAGCCATTTAATCTGTGTCCAGCTCTTAATTAATAATTCTCATTATTGTCATCACTCACAACAACTCTGAACCTCTGTTTCTTCATCTCCATTGTCCTAAAAATCTGTGATGTTTTCCCTAGTATACCACAATTATAAAAGTAATCACTGATATTTAACATTAAATCATATTCTGTGCTAAGTCTCAATGGATAGATTTATTGATTCCTGCAGACTGCAGTCGTGATATCTGATATGGATTCTCCTCAGCTTGAAGCATTAATGAGAGTGAAATGGAGATCATTTGGAGACCCAGTGTTTGAACCTCAGATTCCACATGGTTCAAGGATGTCGTTAAAGGCCTGTAACTGGAATGTCACACCAAGGAATCTCAAGAATTAAGTAGAACAAGAGTTAAGTAAATCTGTAGTAATAGGTATGGATGGAAAAACACTGTCTAGCATAGCTAACTCTTAAAATAATAACAGTCACTTGCATAGCACTTACTTTGTGCTGTACCCTTTTATAAGATACATATAATACACTTAATTAACCTTCACACAAAATGTTGAGTAAGTGGAATGAACAGATTCTTAATAAGTGCTTCTTTTGTGCCAGGCAGGCCCTCTGCTCTATGCTGGCAAACCAAGCACTGAGCCAAAAGCACAGTTTCTACCTTCAGCGTCTGCAGCGTAGAAAGAGAGGTGACGTGGCTCAACTGATTCCATCAGTGATTATGGATTACACTGAGATGGGAGCCGCGGAGGCATGAACGTGGTGCCGTGCAAATACTTGCTGGAGGGGGATTGCTTTTCTGGGGCAATAACTGAGCTGAGACATGAAAGGAGTGTGTTCGCTGGGGTGGAGTGAGATGCCAGAGGAAAGAGCAGGCGCCAATGTCCTGTGGCTGGAGGAAGCAATGTGAAGCTTAGAAACTGAAAAGTCAGGGTGTCCGGAATACAGAGAGCAAGGGGAGCATCCACGAGGTGGGCAAGAGCCCTGTAAGCCTACAGGAGTTTGGTCTTTGTTTTGAGAGCACAGGGAGTGATTGAAAGATTGTAATTAGGGGGATAACATGACCAGATTTCTGTTGCTGTGGCTACAACGTGAGAAATAAAGGGGGAGGGGCCCAAGGGGGCTGGGAAGACTGGTACAGACGAAGACTCAAGTGAGCAAGTTAGGGAGGTCCACGTTCACAAGGTGGATGACTCTACTGGCACGATTCACCTTTGTAAGGCTTGGGTATTTGTCTTCCCAGTCATGGTGTGGGCTGTCTTCCAGGTGCCAGCCAGCATCGGACAGGAAAAATCAATTTTCTGGGCACATATGCATATGACTTAGACACAGAACATGGAAATACTGAGCTTATCCAGGATGCTATTCTGTTATAAATCTTATAATGCCTGAGATACAGCTCCTCTCTTGGTGCCTTTTTAGCCCTTGATATCCTGCAGGACCTAACTTTGAGTCCATCTCTTCCTTGATTTCTTTTCCCAGCACTCTGCCCCTCTTTGATCTCTCCTTCTCTGAACTCCTATTAGAGTTTGTCATCTATTTTTAGTTTAGGTTTTGCAAGGTCAAAGCTTAGAGTCTTTCCTGCAGTTGGACCTCCTGCTGTCCCCAGGTGAATATACCTTTATATGACCTCATGTTTCCGACAGCTGGGTTCTCCACAGGGAAGGTTAACAGCGAGGGAGAGCAGCATCCATCTCCACTAAATGATACCCAAGAGCAGTAGGCATTAGAATCATGTTTGTTAGAATTACTTTGATTAGAGTCACTGAACATATATATATTAGCTTATATGAATAAATCACTGAATTTAAATA
This sequence comes from Muntiacus reevesi, assembly GCF_963930625.1. Lineage (NCBI taxonomy): Eukaryota > Metazoa > Chordata > Mammalia > Artiodactyla > Cervidae > Muntiacus > Muntiacus reevesi. The sequence continues at coordinate 84,259,054 of NC_089256.1, read as the reverse complement.
AATGTTCAGTATTTACCAGTACCACTGAGATAGAGACTCCTTCCCGCCTCCATCCCACCCCCCACCTCCTCCCCACACCTTTTGGTCTGTTCTCAATTCTGCAATCTGAATACCTAGAAAAGTGCCTGGCACAAAGTAAGTTGCTCAATAAATGTTGCATGAATGAGTGGATAGCTGAATTAGTAAATGGAGAATTTTCTGCATGTCAAGCACTGTTCTAGTTGCTTAAGTTGGATAATTTTCCCTTAACCATTATAACAGCTCTAGGATCTGAGTTTAGTGTTATCTTTCCAAAGCAGTGCTGTCCAACAGAAATATAATACAAGTCATGTATGAAATTTCAAATTTTGTTGTATAGCTACATTTTTAAAAGCTTTAAAAAGCAACATTAATTTTATAGTATATTTAATGTAGTTAAAGCATTTAATATTTAATCAATATAAAATATTAATAAAGTTTTATTTTGCATTTTTGTCCTTTGTCTCTGAAACCCAGTGTGAATCTCACAATTATAGCATATCTCTGCTCAGAGTGGCAATAGTTCTGGTGTTCATTAGCCACATGTGGCTCCCAGCTACTGTATTGGCCAGCAGAACTCCAGAATCTAGGATGGCTCTAACTTAAGATATATGTAGATATCATTAGGCAGACTTATTAATCCTTAATCATTATCAAGTTTCAGTCAATATAACCCCATAATTCTGTGAGGCATGAATACAAGGTGTTTTTTAGTTCCTGCTAAATCTTTCCTCTCACTGGCCTCCTCTGGGACTTGCTGTCTGATCCAGGACTTGAGGCCACCTTGCTGTCAAAGCCCCTCCAGAGGGATGTCCTCAGCCTGATTCCTCTCTGTGATTGGTACCAATGGTACCAACAGTCTGTTCACATTGCTAAGACCACTGGGAGAAAGGAAAGCGTGGCCTTTATCCCGCCTGGTCCTGCTGGGTCCTTAGCACTGCCTCCCTGCCCGATTCTCCTTGGCTCCCTTGTATACAGTGATCAAATTGGAAAGGGAAGAACAATATACATTTGCCCCACAAATGCCTTTTCCACCAGAAGTCTTTTCCTGTCATTTTGAATTTCGAGTTGTGTCATTTCTATATTTAAGTTGAATAATTCTATCAATGATTACAACCCTGGATGCCATACTTTAGTTTGGACAAAGACTGCTTTTAAAAAGGAGAAATCTTATCTTTTTAAATAAATTTTCTGTTACAAATTAGTGCTTATATTTTTCAGATATAAGAAATAATTACCACCCATTTAGCACTTGGTCATTGTTCAGCTGAAGTGACTTAGCAGCAGCAGCAGCATTGTTCAGCTTTCTATTGCTATGAAACTAATAAAGCCCAAATTTCGGGACTTGAAACATTTGTTTTATGTAGTTCATGATTTTGTGGGTTAGAAATTTTGGAAGGGCTCAACTGGATGGTTCATCTCGTGGCTGGGGAAAGATCTACTTCCAGGATAGCTTCTTCACCTCCATGTCTAGTGCCTCAGTACTTCTGAGCCTCTCTTTATTACCCCATGGCATTTCATTCTGCAGGATTTCTCCAGCATAGCTTGGATGTCACAGAAGGATGGTTTCATGGTGACTGCTATTCTTACGTGTGATTGGCTTGTGAGAGGTAGGATGCAGAAGTTTCCAGGATGGTAAAGGACTATGCTTGGAACTGACATAGTATTACTTCTGCCATATTCTGTTAGTCAAATCGGTCACCAGGCCCAACCAAATTAAAGGGGGTGGAGAAATAGATTCTACCTTTTGAGAGGATATGTTGAGGTCATATTTCACATGAGCATGTGGGATGGGAAATACTGTTGCATCTATTTTTGGAAAATGCAATCTGCTAGTTTTATGCCATCTTGGATGGTGTCCATTTGTCTCATATTTATCTCTTTTCTTCCACTGAGGTTACAAGAATTATACCTTCTTTTCTCTGGTTTTCTATAGAGACCATCAGTCCCATAATAGATACTAACTAATTATTATTGATTGCAGATTGTTGTTGTTTAACTGGTAAGTCATGTCTGACTCTTTGCCACCCTGTGGACTGCAGCCTGCCAGGCTCCTCTGTCCTTACTGTCTCCCGCAGTTTGCTCAAATTCATATCCGTTGAGTCAGTGATGCTATCTAACCGTCTCATCCTTTGCCATCCCCTTCTCCTTTTGTCTTCAGTTTTGCTCAGCATCAGGGTCTTTTCCACTGTGTCGGCTGTTCACATTAGGCGGCCAAAGAATTGGAGCTTCAACTTCAGCATCAGTCCTTCCAGTGAATAGTCAGGATTGATTTCCTTTAGGATTGATTGGGTTGATCTCCTTCCAAGGGACTCTCAAAGTCTTCTCCAGTACCACATTTCAAAAGCATCAGTTCTTCCATGCTCAGCCTTCTTTATTAAGGCTTGAACTCTCGCACTTGCTCATGACTACTGGAAAAACCATAGCTTTGACTATACGGACCTTTGTCGGCAGTGTGTCTGCTTTTTAATATGTTGTCTAGGTTTGTCATAGCTTTTCTTCTAAGGAACAAGTGTTTATTTTTCTGATAAAGTACCCAAAGATAAATTAATATTGGAAATTTTAGGAAAAATATAAATATTTTTATATTTGTACCTTACATGAAAACTAGTTTTAGCCACATGATTTTCTTAGTTTCCCTAATTATTTTTTTTTCCTTTACTGTGCCCACCCTTCTCATTGCCTTCTAAATCATCCTTTTAGATTCATATTATAGCCATCTCCTTCATCTCCTTCTCCAATTAACTCAGCCTGTGTGATCTGTCCATTTTCTCTACTCTAGCCATTTGTGCTGGCTCCAAACCCACGCTTTTATACCCTGCTCAGTGATATTGAGCTGGCCTCCTGCGAACTAGATTTTTCTTTCGTAGCTATCTTCCTTTTAGGTTTCACCAATACAACACAATAGAGGGCCACTGGAAGGCAGGGCTGGGAAGGAATGTACTTGTTCTTCCTGCTTGCTTGCTCTTCCTGCCCTGTTCTCAGCAGTTGTCCTCCTCAGAGAACAGCGCTTGTTCACCCGGAAGCAATGGCTAGTTCTGATTCCAGCCCAGCTACCCACAGGGTAGGTATGGTGGGCCCTCAGAGACACGGTGTCCTCTCCCTGGGAGTCTGCATCCTAGCTCCGCTAGCAGCCACTCCTCTGAGCCCCTACTACCAGCCCCAGTGGGAAGTGCTACCCCTTCCAGGAGTCTAGGTCTCAGCTCCGGGGGTCCTCATCCATAACTTGTCTGATATCCTAACTCCTTCCTCTTTTTCCCCAGTCCTGAGGTTGATAGTCCCTTCCTACAGTTATTATCTATATGTTGCATTCAGATTCCCTTTTTGTTTTCAACACCCTCCAACACCAATCTCTTATATTAAATTTTCTCTGTTGAAATACCTAGAGTGGTCTTTGTGTTCCTGACTGGACCCTGACGGGTCTTCTGTGCCTACTCCTAATTTGATAATTGTATAAACCGTGTACTGTTTTGTGACATGTTCTCTAGGTGCCCTGAGCTGTCATTTACTTGTTTTTTATTTTATTGAAAAAAATTTTTTTTGGTTGTGCTGCAGAACATGTGGGATCTTAATTCCCTGACCTGGGATCACACCTGTGCCCCCTGCATTGGAAGCACAGAGTCGTAACCACTGGACTGCCAGGGAAGTGCCTGTTATTTACATTTTTAGTAATTGTTTTCCCATATTCCTGCCTTTCAACCTCATATTTTAAACTCCTAGAGAAGAGAGACCATTTCTCCTGGTGGTTTGTGTTTTATATGACATGTGTTTTACATGGTTGCTTGTGCTAGCTCGTGATAACTGTGTATTAAGTCTTTATCAAGTTTTTGAGTGGAGTTGGCAATCCATGATAGAGGATGTGGAGTCCAAGGCAATGGTCAGGGTAGAGGGATTGATTGCTCACAGAGATGGAGATGTTTCTCAGCCAAGTTATTACTGTGAGCCGCTGGTGGATGGGTCACAATTATAGGGTGGCTGCATCAGGGTTGTAAGTTTGGGAGGTCACATTCATTGCCAGCTGAAACCCTCATAACTGGTATTTGAAAACACTCAGTTCCTTGAAGTAATTTTCCCCTCCAGTTGAGGCATTTCTGGTTGACATCTTCTAGGTTACTGAAGTCTCATGTTTTATTTGTTCAGGTTAGTTTCAAAACAGCTTGTTTGGAGCACACCTCTTACCTAGGTTGTGAAAATTGGTCTTAAGTAAATTGAGATATTTAAGTTTGGATTGTTGTAACAGATGTGGGATGACTTCTACTTTGATGTTAGTGGCCCTGTGCTTATATAAGCTTAAAGAATAAGGAGAAAACTCTTTACAGTTGTATTTAATGGTCTTCTTTCAAGACAGCATCTGTGATGATTTATGCTTCAGCACTTATGGTAAAGTGGAAATTACTTTGTTAAACTGATTTCTGTCTTTCCCCCAAGCAACCCAACCTTCCATTTTGTCAGAGTTTAATTTTCTCCTTAACATTTTCCTGTGTTGATCTTCCAAAACCTGTTTTTCTTTTTCTTTTTTTTTCAGTTTCTTCTAGGCGCTCATATATTTATTGGAGTTAACCAAGCAGGTAAGTCCTATCTGATTCTTGACTTTACTTTGCTCACCTCACTGTGAGTTTTAGTAAAATAATGTACTTCATCAGGTGTCAGTGTTTAGATAATGGAGATTTCTGTAGTATCTTTTACTTTCTTTTGGTCAAGCAAATGTGTTGATTAATCTATGACATTAGATCACAAGATAGAAGCCATCAGAATGAACCTTTTTTATTTCTTTTTTCTTAATGGTTCCTGTCTAGATGTGTACGTCATTTGGAAAAGGATTAATGGCCACATTAGCATCAAGATTAATTGTAAGACCAGTCACCTGAAGAGGGGCTTTTCGGCTGAGTATCAGAATAAGCAGATAAAATTATAAATTCTAGCCCACATGACTTTCTTGGTGTTAACAAGTACAAATTCAATCATCTATTTCTTAAATTTGGCACTATTTAAGGATCATGTACTGTTTGCTTCATTTTGTTTTAATTAGATTTTAACTTGAAGAACTACATCCATGAAAAGAAAGCTGATTACCAGTCATCAATGTGCAATTTTATGTTGTTGATTATGCAACCATCCTATCATCTCTTCTTTTTGCCTAGAAAGCTGATTCATATTTTGTGTTCATAGATAATTTCAATGCTTTAATAATGTTTAGTGCTTTCTGATTTTAGAATCTGATTTAAAATAAATTTAATTTATTAAATATTTAGGGTGCTTGAACCATTGTTTGTGTATCAGGAATTAGTAGTATATCCCTGGAGGAATAAATCAAGGCACAGAAGGAAAGTCTATGTGCTGTTTTAAAGTTAAGAAGAGATGCCTTTATAGCTTTCAAAAGTGTTTGAAAATTAAATGTTTGATTTATAAGGGCTGTGTACATACAGGGCTCAAATTATTCATGTATCATTTGGAAAATATAAAATGCTTAATGTTCTGACATTATGTGATAATTGCTATTCTAATATATAGTGTCTACTAAATCTTTCTGGGAGCGGGTAAAGGTGGCATTGATATACAAGAGCACATGCTTCGTGTGCTAGTAAATCATTCTTCCATTGAGTTAAGGCCAAGGAGGGAGCAGTGAGTGGAACTTAAAGTGATATTACAGTATCTGGTACTGTTCTAATCAAGAAATATGTAGCACTGCTAGTGAAAAATGAGTGGAAACACAGAAATCCACTAAGGAGAAAATGCAGTCAGAGATTTATCAGTGATGCTTTTTGCAAGGTTTCCAAGAATCGTGATCATCAGTCAGTGGAGTTGCTTTTCAAGGTTGAGGCCGTGTTAATTCTCTTTTTTGTGTTGGTACCACTCTGACAACATGCTCTTTGGGGGTGCTTATTCATTAATGAGGCCTTCCCATTGGGTGCAGTGGTAAAGAATCCGCCTGTCAATGTAGGAGATGCAGGTTCGACTCCTGCATCGGACAATCCCCTGAAGTAGGAAATGGCAACCACTCCAATATTCTTGCCTGGGAAATCCATGGGCAGAGGAGCCTGGTGGGGTACAGATCTTGGGCTGGCAAAGAGTCAGACATGACTGAATGACTGAGCACACACATTCATTAATGAACTAGAGTCCTCCTGGCTCTATCACTAACCGTCTGGGTGAACTTGAACACGTCACGTCACCCTCTAAGTTTCCTTCATCTTCAGTTTCCATAGGCCATAGCTTACCTTGTAGGGTGAATATGAGTAAATGAGATAATTCATGTCCAGCACCTCACCTGGGGCTTGGCGCACAGTAATTACTTGATACTACCACCATTTACCTTCTGCAGATACCTGCCCACAGTTATTTTAACAAAGACTGGAGGGGTACATGGTAAAATAGAATAGGAAAAGAATTAAGGAAGGACTACAAAATCAGTGATTTTATCCCCACAATGCCAGATTAGCAAAATGGAACTCTCTGAGTAGGCATAAGGATGTGAAAGACTCGAACCAAATGTGTGTAGGAACTAGTTGACTAATTTAAATTTTTCTTTTTGAGTTGAAGAAAGGCAGTTTCACCCAGTGTGCCTTTTTTTTTTTTTAATGTACTCTGGCCTCTCTTGGGGATCTCACTTTCTGCCAGGGACAAAATAGAGCTCAGTACATGGTGAAAGGGGAAGTGCTCCTTAGCTACACTCATTCTCGTTTCTGGAAATCAGAAGTCAAGGAGATGAGCAGTACATCTCAATTTAGGAAGGTGATACATGAATGTGTATATTCAGGGTGTAGGGGAGAGGAGTGAGAATGGACTGATCAGGCTAGATCACTTCAGTTCAGTCGCTCAGTTGTGTCTGACTCTGCAGCCTCATGGACTGCAGCACACCAGGCTTTCCTGTCCATTTCCCACGTCTGGAGCTTACTCAAACTCATGTCCATCGAGTCAGTGATGCCATCCAACCATCTCATCCTCTGTCGTCCCCTTCTCCTCCTGCTTTCAATCTTTCCCAGCATCAGGGACTCTTCCAGTGAGTCAGCTCTTTGCATCAGGTGGCCAAAGTATTGGAGCTTCTGCTTCAGCATCAGTCCTTCCAATGAATATTCAGGACTGATTTCCTGTAGGATGGACTGGTTGGATCTCCTTGGAGTCCAAGGGATTCTAAAGAGTCTTCTCCAACACTGCAGTTCAAAAGCATCAATTCTTTGGCGCTCAGCTCTCTTTATAGTCCAACTCTCACATCCATACATGACTACTGGAAAAACCATAGCTTTGACTTGACAGACCTTTGTTGGCAAAGTCAAGTCTCTGCTTTTTAATATGCTGTCAAGTTTGGTCATAGTTTTTCTTTCAAGGAGCAAGCAGCTTTGAATTTCATGGCTGCAGTCACCATCTGCAGTGATTTTGGAGTAACCAAAAATAAAGTTGGTCACTATTTCCATTATTTCCCCATCTATTTGTCATGAAGTGATGGTACCAGATTCCATGATTTTAGTCTTTTGAATGTTGAGTTTTAAGCCAGCTTTTTCACTCTCCTCTTTCACTTTGATCAAGAGGCTCTATAGTTCCCCTTCACTTTCTGCCATAACGGTGGTGTCATCTGTATATATGAGGTTATTGATATTTCTCTTGGCAATCTTGACTCCAGCTTGCCCTTCATCCAGCCCAGCATTTCGCATGATGTACTCTGCATATCAGTAGAATAAGCAAGGTGACAACATACAGCCTTGATGTACTCCTTTCTCAATTTGGAACCAGTCTGTTGTTCCATGTCCAGTTTTAACTGTTGCTTCTTGACCTGCATGCAGATTTCTTAGGAGGCAGGTCAAGTGGTCTGGTATTCCTATCTCTTGAAGAATTTTCCACAGTTTGTTGTGATCTACACAGTCAAAGTCTTTGGCGCAGTCAATAAGGCAGAGGTAGATATTTTTCTGGAATTCTCTTGCTTTTTTTGTGATCCAATGGATGAGTATCAGGCTAGATACTCTATGTCAATATTAGGATGATGAGTTCATTACACATCTTTAAGAGTCAACTCTATAAGGAATATTTACTCTATTACTTACAATATAGGAGAAAACTCATGCAGGAAATAATCATCGATCCCTTGTTTTGAGGATATTATCACCTAATGGCTATAGAGTCTGAGGGATTCCAAGAGAGAGGCCATCACACACACACACACAGAGGAGATAACCTACCTCTGTATGGGGAAGATCATGACACTACTCACCCATCTGGATTTTTTTGTCCTCCTTACCACTTCTTTGTCCTTCGGGGAAGGATTGTTGAAGCCTTGGCTTACTGGTCTGGACTATAGAGAGACCCCCAGACTCCAGTGGAGATAAAGGTACCAGTGAAAGTGAAGTTGCTCAGTCGTGTCCGACTCTTTGTGATCCCATGGGCTGTAGCCTACCAGGCTTCTCCATCCATGGAATTTTCCAGGCAAGCGTACTGGAGTGGGTTGCCATTTCCTTCTCCAGGGGATCTTCCTGACCCAGGGATCGAACCCGGGTCTCCCACATTGCAGGCAGACGCTTTACCGTCTGAGCCACCAGGGAAGCCAGTATGTCTCCTAAAACAGTGGCTCTCAAACTTGTTAGTCCTCAGGACCCACTTCCGCTGTTAAAAATTACTGCGGACCTTAAAGAGCTTTTATGTGTTGTATCTATTAAAATTTACCATGTTAGAAATTAAAATTTATTAGTTCACTTAAAATATCAATAGCACCAATCAATTCATACTTATTAACATTAATAGCAATTACTTTAAGCAAAAAATACATTTTCAAAACAAAATTAGAAGAGTAGCATTGTTTTACTTTTTTTCTAAATCTCTTTAACGTCTGAGTTCATAGAATACAACTGGGTTCTCAGATTGGCTTTAGGACTCAGTCCAGTGTGGTCTCACACATTCAGTTGGCTCTGGAAGGTTCCATCATCCATTTGTGAGAGAATGTGACCAAAAGGCAAGTGACAGCATAGTATTAGCGTGAAAATAGTTTTGACCTCACAGACCCTGCGCCCCCATGACTAAGGCTGGAAAGATATTCCTTTAGCTGATTTCAAGGAACGAAGGACGGCTATTACCTTGTAGTTTGGGGACCGTCAGGAAGCTGGCAGTATTGTCAGCGCTCAGAAGTAAAGGCCCTGGCTCTAGAACCACAGCCCTGATTCTGCCACTGTCTTACAACTGTGTGACCTTGAAGTTCCTTAACCCTTTTTGCCTGCTTTTTCATCTTAAAAATGGAGTTTGCGATAGGATCTGCCTCTAATGTCTGTTGTGAGTCTAAGTGAGATAACGTGAGCAGAGTGTTTAGCTGGTTCTAAGTGCTCACTATTAGCTGTGTTTCTTTGGTGTTTATCACTGTTAAGGTGTCAATCCATTATGAAACTGTTTCCACATCTAACAAATGAGGCTGGTCTGGATGGTCTTAAAGACCTCACACAGCCCTAAACATTCTGTGATTTTGCTCTGAAGCTTGCCTTTCCCACATTACAGAAGGGAAGTAGGGGTGGTGATGGTGTATACAGTTCTAGTGGTAAGAAAAAGTACTTATTTTCCTGTTATTTTGATAATTAGCCACCATTCCTTTCCCCCTCTCCTGCATATAAATCTGTTAAAAGCTTTCAAGGGCTTTAAGAATAAAACTTGGTGAAAAAATTGTTGTTTGCTTGGGAAAAATTAAATTTAGCCCTTTCAGTTGGAGCCAATATAGATAACTGAGCAAACAAAAATTTACAAATTTGTTTCCAGGTCCCATAGTGGTTTCAGGTCAAAGTCATAATAGGGTTTATCTCATGTCTAAATTTAATTGAAGGGTAAATGAAATGATGCTGAGAGATTTTGCTGACTCCTCACTTTACAAAAATATACAGAGTAGGTAATAGACTTTTAGCGGAAGAGGAAAGTAAGGAGCCTGGATTCATGGACTGGGGCAGAAAGCAGGAGAAAACAGGCGAAAAAGTGTTTTGAGAAGGTGAACATTAGACCTGTAGTTTGATTGAGGACCAAGATCAAAAGAAATCAATACAGATGTTTTGGTTTATTTTTTTCCCCTCCGTTTTCACTTAAGTAGCAGTCTCTAATACAATGGAAAGCTGGCACAAAGCGTATTAGAAGGGAGGTAAGATGAATGGGCTCAGCGGTAATAGGAAGTACAGCACATGTTGCATGCTGCTTAGTTTAAATTTGCTGGGGCCTTGCTACAGAGCCCTGAGGGGAGGCTTGGGGATTTGCATATGAGGACTTTATTAGAAGGAGATATTTAGTGGATGTCTTGAGAACATCATCGCTAAAGCGCTGTTGCCTGAGTTGACTTGCAAGGATGGTACAGTAGCAAGGCTTGACTTTGGTGAGAAAATGTGCTAGAATTCAAATCACAGAAGCTTGTGTCCATAGTAGCAAATAGCATCACAAATGGCAGTCATCATGGAATAATGCTAAAATTCTATACTTAGAGGTAACTGTCAGGATAGCAGCTTTAGAGTTTATAGGTATAATTGTTTACTTGATATGGTATGATATTGGTAATTTTTACGCTTCTGACATTTCTAGAGTGATGCTTAATGTCGACTTTGCTATCAAAAGTCATTTGATACAATAATGGAAAGCATGGGGTCTTGCAGGTGAGAAACGAGCTCAGGTTGAACCAGCAAACTGTTTCCAACAAAGACAGATATGTTTGTGCTCAAAGGAAAAGAATAATAGCTGTAATCAGACAGATTAGGAACTCCTACTTGTGGTAATCACTGGAAATGTGAATAATATTTTTCATTTTTCAAAAATATATAGATCAGAAGGAGCTGAACCTGGTTTGTTGCCATTTGCAACCTAAAAAAAAAATGGTCTCTTGACCTTATCCCATATGGAACTAGAAGTCATCCACTTGCAGTTTGTTTCATCAATCAAAGCTGTTATCTGCCTGAATCTTTCATCTATCCCAGGAAGTTTCAATATATGAAAAAAGCCCTAACGTGGCAGAGGAGCACACATGCACCCCATGGACTCTTCTTTTTGTGCCGAGCAAATATATTTCGGATTCTGGCCCCAGACAGTTCTCCTGAACCGGGACTCCACCTCTGGTTGATGCTTCTGGAGAGCCAGGACGTGGGTCTCTGGTTACCTGGTGCTAGGGTAGGTTCGTGCCCTGATGGCTGGGTCTGGGCTCAGGCATCCAGACTGGGGCTCATTAAAATGGCCAGCAGGGATGACTGGTGAGAGCAGCAGGAACCGCTTTTCCTTCTGAAAGACTGAGTGAGTTGACCTGTGCCGCAGACAGACTTCTGTTGATGCCACTGGAAGGCGCCTGGCATTTTCTGGGCACATAGGAGGTGCTTAAGTAACAGTTTGATTGAAGTCCTCAGACAGTACAACAGAGTAGGATGTGCCCATGTAATACAGTCCTTTGATGATTAATTCAGAGAAAAGCCTGGAAAATGATTTATCTTTTCTGTTTACACATTAGGCAATCTGCTTCAGAAAGAAAATGATGACATTTAAATCCCAATACTGTCTGTTCTTTGTAATAATTGGCACTTTAGCAAAATTCTGCTGAAATAGGAAGGATTGAAAGGATGTTTACCTCCCTGAAACTGGTGGAGAGACACGAGAGAGGAGGGTTTCTGGTATCGACTTCAGCATGAATTTATGAAAATTACTGAACTTCTTTGTCCTCACTTCTCATCTTTCAGAAATGGGAGGCTTCCCTGTGGGAGGTGTCGCTAATGCTCAGCTCACCCATATCTAGTTCTCTTTACCTTTCACATGTGTGAGAGGTTCTTGCTTGTCAACCCGTTTTACGGTGTGGTGAGACCATGAGACCAGTACTGGCCAGCTGAGTTGTGGGCAGGAGTAATGTCTGCCCGTTTCCCAAGGAGAGCATTCAGTTGCTAGTGGGAGCCCTCCAGCTTTGTCTTGTCCATGCCTCTGCAACAGAAATGCAGATGGCAGAGCCCCCATCAGTTTCAGTGAGTGTCAGTGAGAAGGTAAGGAGCAGAGCTCTGCCACTTTCACCTGTTTCAGAATCAGTGCTCACTCGACCCTTAATGTCAACAGCGGTTGTTTCAGGTCTCTGGGGTGTGAAGGGCAGTTGTCACCACAGCTAACTTAGTTTATTCTGGATGATATATGCCCATTATTTGATTCTTTAACTGGAGGATTATTTTATTAGTTTTCTTCTTTCAATACATAGATGTCTGGTTCTCAGGTTTCAGAGTACATCAGAATCATATCCTGCTGGTTCAGTTTGCAGATTTTTGGGCCTTTTTGCCAGAGCATCAGACCTCAGTATACCTGGTGAGAGCTGCAGGTATCTGCTTTAAAGAAACAAAACAAAATGGGTTTTTTCATGATTCTGATTCAGGAGGTAGGACCACACTTCATGAAATGTTGTAAATCTCTATCATGCTATAAAGATTCTGGCAATTATTTCTCAAGTTCTCCTAAACAGACATGTTCAGATATTAGCGAAAGGTTAAAGGCATTTACAGCAGGAATAAGTATAATGGATATAAAGTTCACCAGCTCCGTTTCAAGGCTGCATGAAGCAGTGATAAAGTGAAGACACAGAAGTGGTGATTAATAGACCTGACCACTTTCTAAATGAGAATTCTAAAGATTGTTAATCATTTGGAAATTGAAGTGATGACCTGGAAAACAAGTCAGAATTAAGAAATATCAAGTCAGAAATGGATTTATAGAAGTAAAAGCAGAAAACATTGAGACATTTCTCTCACAGTTGATTTGGGAGTAAGGTGGAGAGTGGACGTCACAGGGAGCTTAGAGCAGGGGGAGGAGGAAGCTGGGTTGAACTCCAGTTGTGGGCTTTGTCCTAGATCAAGATATCCCAGCTTGATTCAGCATCTTGATATAGTGCTGCCATTTACAAAGATGACAGTTTTCTATGGATCATGTTTTTTTGACCTTCTGGAAGTGGGTTTTTACTGATTTTGCAGAAGGAATTTGCTCCTCCAAATTTTGAAATAAAAGACTTTTGGTTAAGATAATGATTTTATCCCTTCTACCCACCCTCCAGCTATCTATCAATTCTCTTAGTACTGGAGAGACGACAGACCTGTGAAGTTGGTAGCATTGTGCACCAATTCCATAGACTCATTTAGGGGACCTTCCTCTTAGAGTTGTCATGGGCGGTGGGGTGACTGCTCACAACTGCTAAATCCAGTGGTGGAGACAGAGCAGCTGCTGCATGGGGTCTCAGGCAGGGTAGTCCTCAACCTGTGGGGTCTACCTGCTTCAGGATTCTGTTTAGAGAAGAACCAACTGCCCAGAGCAGAATCATCCATAAGAAATGGAGAGGGCTTATCAGGATTTGGGTGGGGGAAAGCAGGAGCAGTACCCACTAGGAGATTAAATCCAGGAGTCAGTCTAGCACAATTGAAAGCGGTTCTGCCAACTGGTATTTGAGGTGTCCTGAAGTCATGGTCTTATACATTGAACAACTCATCTTCCCCATCCCCTGTTATCTTCAGGGAAAAGCACATGGGGTCCACTTGTCCCCACCGTATCGATATGCTGCTCAGTTTATCCTTGGGTGACTCCTTTTCCCCTGGAAGGTTCCCTTTGCTGTTCCCTGTGAACAAATGGTATTTGTATAAACATTTGAGAAGAGAAGGTAGCAGCAGTGGGCAGCATAATTTGCTTGGGTCCTCTATGAAGGTTGGCCTGTGTCCTTCACTCTGCACCCTCGCTTCTACCCCGAAGAGATTCAGAGTATAAAATGCCAAAATATACCACTCTGGCATAGGATTATTTTGAACTGAAGGCAATTGATTAAAAGCTCTCTGTCTTCCCTCTATCTGCTTGAGAGTAGAATATAAATTTCCCTTATGAAGGTGCCCCGCCCAGCATTTCTCATACCAGGAAGAGAATAACAGTCTTATCACTGGAGATGGATGGCACCAAAGAAGATTCTACACAAACGAACCTTGCTCAATAGCCCTTACCCCATTTATTTGCCTTCCCATCATTTGCTACCCATGGAGGCTCAAGGCTCAAAATCCTCTTCTTGTCACTTCTCTAAAAAATTCTTGCTCTTTGCTAAGATGCTATATGAGTCCAAGTTCTAGCCACCCCTTCGAGTTACTCATCACGTGTGTATGCATGATGTGCTTATTAATACACTTCTGTTCCTTTTTCTCTTGTTAATCTGTCTTTTGTCAGTCTTACATATAGGGTCCCAGCCTGAGAATCTAAGATGAGTAGAGGAAATATATATTTTTCCTCCCCATAGTGCCATATCCTCTTTTTTTCATGCCATTATTTTAATGATTTTTAACTCAAGTAATTTAGAAGGAAATTTTCTGCTAAAAGGGAGAGAAAACCAAACTGAAGTAGGTCATGCAGGAAAAAAAAAAAGAGTGCACACATATGTTATATGTGCATGTGTGTCTTTATCATGTACTTTGAATAGTCTAGGGACATTTGTGTTTATTATGTCCCAATCTATGTACTCGAATGATATTACCAGGAATCTGATTATGTTTTCCTCCGTCCTGCTTTCTTCTGTGCTGTTTTATTCTAAGATTCTCTTAAAGAGCTAGCAGATATTCTCTTGACTTGCGTTTTTTTCTAGATTAGTGAAATCAGTGGAAGGAGAGTTCCAATTTCTCTGGAGTTACAGAAGTTCTAGGGCTGACGTCTGTTGGCTCTGACTGGCTTGTCTTGAGTCATATCCCCTCCTCGAACCCACTGTGGGGCATGTTCAGGTGCACTCTGCCAAGGGGCCAGGCCTTGGCTACAGTCCCACCCCTGGACAGTGCAGGTTGGGAAATCCCACCTGAACCGTGTGAAAGAGATGAGGGGAAAGAGTGGCTCTCTAAAGGAAAATCAGAATATTCTTACCAGAGAGAGCAGGTAGCTGCTGGAAGCCAAAATTCAGAAAACTGTCTACAGCAGAAGGTGTCTCCTGGCTAGCGGTGAAATTTGAAGTTTTTAAATTCTAATAAGTAGGTGGGAGAGTGTGAATTGGATTTACTTCTTTCTCATTCACTTTATCAACGTCAGTTTATGAGAGGATAAAATCTAATTTTCAGGAGGAATATTCTTTGTTTGACCTGTTTTAGGAACCAAGAGAGAATTTGCAAAATAGGATTAATGTTGCTTCTTATTAGTGACACAGAGTCTAAAGCTCTTCAGGATTCCTGTTATAAACTTCCATTTTACTCAAATATGCAAACTTGTTATTTTTGTCAATGAGAGGTATATGCACAGTTCAACATGTATTTCATTATTTTATATTTGGTGCAATACTATTTACTGTTTTTTATCATGAAAGTCACTAGTTGTTATTCTTAAAGGTGCAAAGCAAAGTTGACCTTGATATTGCTTGAAATTTCGCTTGAAATAAAAACTCCAGAGAGTTTTTCTGTGATGAAATTCTTTACTTTCTTAAATTCAGCATTAAGAAGATGGATTTGGGTCAAACCCCAGCCACCCAGTGAATGACAGGGTGACCTTCGACAAGTCACTTAGTCTTGTCTGTAAAACAGGATAATCAGAAAACCTCTGTTTTAGCATTGTTTAAGGATTATATGAATGCTTGTATAGACCTTAGAACAGTGTTTGGCACATTGTTAGGATTCAGTAGATGTTATCTATTCTAAACTTTTAGACATAGACGGTCTGAATTGTTAATTCCTTTCACAGGAGTTCTTTTTTGGACAATTTTATGTGCATATTGAGGGTAGGAGCTGATGGTTTGAAATTTGCAGGCTAAATATTTTTTACCCCTATCTTTACAAAAAATTCCAAACTGGGTTGAAGTTTTAAGTAAAGAAAAGTCTAACTTCTAAATGGTTATATTTATCATGAAAAAAGAAAAATAAAATACTTATAAAAATTGTGGGTAAAAACCCTCCAGATTAATTCTCCATATCGGCAGATTATAAAAGCCTAGGTCTTTAAACAGGTAAGCAGTTGGAGAAACTGATTCATAAATATTTTTAAGATATAAAATGTTCAAAAGTATATATATCATATACTTATTTATTAAATAACTATACACTCTCAGGGAGGTGAGATGGGGGAAGAACAAAGGGAGGAGAAAACTGAGGATGCTCGCTCCGGGCCTGGTTAAATCTACACTTCTGTGTTTTCTTCGTTCTAGATTCTGCTTTCTGGTATTTCTGATCTGGGTTTTGTGATCTGATTTGACTCTTGCATGATTCGTTTTTCTGGCTTCATGTTTTTGAGCTGCCTCTGAGTCTTCTTGACTCTAATATGACACCTTGGGCATACACCCCAATGTGTGTATTTTAACACAGGATCCAGCCCTACTGAAATAAAGACCATGTTTAGTTCATTCAGAGAGGAGGAAAAAATGTCTTCTCTAGTTATTTAACTAAATTGGGCTTTCAGTCTAAGAGAATGGTAGGCCTGGTATTTCCGTTAGGACATAATCTTATGTGACCAATAGACCAGTGAAAATATTGTGGTTTAAGAATTAATCTAAAAAAAATTCATCTGATAAAGCATAGCATCTCAGATAATAGGACCATCCTTCAGTTGGTTAGTCTAGTCAAAACTTTAGTGGACTGAGTGTTTAAATGCATTGGCCCATGTGATGTTTGCTTTTATCATTTTTTCTCCAAGGTTTTATGTTTAAACTTTGTGGAATTTTCTTAGGAGAAACATTTACTTACATCCATATAAAAACAGAGCACAGCCCAGAGAGTTTGTTAAAATAAAGCACAATTATCAATGGGTCTCTAATTCCTTATGTGGAAAGTCGATTCATTATATAGAACAACATTTAAAGAACTATCTAATGTAATGGGTTTCAGTTGCTATCTTTTGCTTATTTTACCCTGATTTTCTCAAATTTGCTTCAAAAAAAAAAGCTTTTAAAAGTCATTTTAAAGTTGTTTTTTAAATTATGAAAGTGATAAATGGGAATACTGGAAGCTGTTAGAAACAACAGACCAAGTTTGCACACTTTACAGATAGATCTTAATATAGTTCTGAATGAAAAAAAGTAAAAATAAAATGGAAGGACTATCACAATACTATTTATGTAATTAAAAAATACATTTCAAATCAGTGTCACACATTTTACTACACAGCACCATGGTTTTCTACAAGAAAGAAATGGAAATAAAAGAGGAAAAAATGATGAGACAAGAGAGAAAGGCCTTGTGAGAACAAATGATGATATATATATATGCTCCTGAGGACCAATAAAAAATTGTAAGTGTAATGAATACTTACTGTAAAAAGGCAAATAAAAACACACTCATTAATCCACTGTGTCCTACCAAATAATCACTGTTGGCATGTTTATCTATTCATTTACAGCCTTTCCTTCTTTTCTAAAGAAAAAAATATTCAACACTTTCCATTTGGTTTTCTGAAGGACAAAAAGGCTTATGGATTTATTCATAGCAACTTGAAATTTGTGACCCTGCAGAGCCAACATAAGCTACTTTATTCTATTATCTGTTTTTACCCCTTCCTAGTTTACCATTCACCCTGTCTTTTTCTCCGCCTGCAGAACATCTGAGCTGAAGTATCCAGGGATAGTTGGAAATACAATATTTCCAATACAAGAGATCTGGATCTCTCCAGAAGGGCCTGAGTGGTGATAATGATGTGGGTGGTGTAAACTTTTGAAAGCCATTCATTTAGCACATAGTAAGCACTGCATTTATTAATTGATATAATTAATTCTATAGTTATTTATTGAGAAACAGCTATGTGCTAAACACTGAAATAGTAGAGGGATCTAGGAGAGGATTAAGAATCTTGGGATTGGTCGATTCTTTATAAGTGCTTACCGTATACTAGCCATGAGCATAGTCCCCTAACTTGGAATTTTTAAGATAATTTGCAATTTTTAGAAGTAAAGTATTTGGGAGTAGAGTCAATATGAAGCAAACCTTCCTGTTAGGGGGAAGGCTTTTCTGTTGGAAGAGTTTCCTTCTAAACTCTAAAACACTTCAGGCTGTAGATGGGCCTTTCCCTTAAAAAGGCTATGTAGAATTTTACCTTTGCTTAAACTGTGAAGAAAAGATTGGGTAAGAAAAAACGAACTTGTACACAAGATTGTGAGAGAATGTTTAAATCTACTTAAGGACATTTTCAAGCATCTTTGCACTTTTCTTTTTGTACAGTGCAAAAATATTCATAGCATAAAAAATTATAATTTTAAGCTTGTTTAAGCTACAGTTCAGTGGCATTAAGGGCATTCATGTTGTGAACCATAATGACCATCTATCTCCAGAACTTTTCATCTTCCAAAACTCCATACTTACTAAACAAAAACTTACCAAGCCCCCTCCCCTCAGCCTCAGGCAACTATTGTTTTACTTTCTGTTCCTTTGAATTTGACCATCCTAATGCTGTAGACTAAATTCAAATTCCCTCCCAAATCCGTGTGTGTGTGTGTGTGTGTGTGTGTGTGTGTGTGTGTGTTAGTTGCTTAGTCAGGTCTGACTCTTTGCAGCTCCATAGACTGCAGCCCACCAGGCCCCTCTGTCCATGGGATTCTCCAGGCAAGAACACTGGAGTGGGTTGCCATTTCCTTCTCCAAAAGGAACTGTGGAAAGAAAGAAAGTGAAGTTGCTTAGTTGTGTCTGACTCTTTGCAACCCCATGGACTGTAGCCTACCAGGCTCCCCCATCCATGGAATTCTCCAGGCAAGAGTACTGGAGTGGGTTGCCATTTCCTTCTCCATCACAAATCCATAGGTTGAACCCTAATGTTCACTGTGATGGTATTTGGCTCTGGGGCCTTTGGGTGGTGATTAGATCACAGGGTGGAACCTGCATGAATAGGATTGGTGCCCTCACACCAGAGACCCCAGAGAAGGAGGACACAGTGGAAAGATGCCTGTTGATGAAGCAGGAAATGGGATCTTATCAACTCCAGATCTGCCAGTGCCTTCATCTTGGACTTCCCAGCCTCCAGAGCTCTGAGAAATAAATATGTGTTGTTTATAAGCCACTAAATCTATGTTATTTTGTTATAGTAGCCCAACTGACAAAGGTACCTTGTGGTCTCATTTAAATGGAATCATATAATATTCGACTTTTTGTGACTGGCTTATTTCTCTTAGAATAGTGTCTTTGAGGTTTACTCATGTTGTAGCACTGTTCCTGAAAGTGGGGTCCGGCTGCTCGCTGCTCAAAAGTCAGTAAAAGTTTGGTGGAAAGGAAAGTTTGCTTTATTTTGGATGTCAGCAATTGGGGTGGAATGTGGTGGGGCGTGAGAGGGGGTTTCTCTCCAAAGGCTGACTCCCTCCTCATCCCCGCCCAGTGACAATCAGGGGGTAAGAGCTTTTATAGGTGAAGGGAGGGGGTTACATGCATAAACAGTACAGTCAGCTCTAATAGTCATCTCAAAATTGGTCATGGGGTGGCCTAATCAGTGTCGTCTTGTTCTAAGTGCAGTTAATCTTCAGTTCCAGTATTGGTTTGTTCCCATTTCTTTGAGGCCGGATCTCAGAAGTGTGGCAGCTGATGTCATGGCTAGAGTCTGGTCCTCATGCAGTTACCTTCTTCCACCTGGTGGGGGTTTCAGTATCTACAAGACAGCTCAGAGGAAGTGGCTCAGAATATTATCTATCACCCCTGACTACACCTAATGACTAAACTATTGTTTTTTAGTCTTGTTGGACTGTTTTCCTTTGTTTTTTCATTTTCTCACTTCTCTGATTAAACTTATTCTTTGGCTAAAGTTTTTTCATAGACAGAAGGCAGGTTGAGGACATGGCGGCAGAGGAGGACCCTAGGACCCTGTTCTATTTCAGCATGAGTCAGAACTTCCTTCTTAAGGCTGAATAATGTTCTATTGTGTGTATATGCTACATTTTGCTTATTCATCTATTGATGGACGCTCGATTGCTTTCACTTATGACTATTAAGAATAATTTGACTGCTGTGAACATGGGTGTACAAATATCTGATTGAGAGCCTACTTTCAGTTCTTTTTGGTATATACCCAGAAAGGGAATTGCTGGATCATATGATAGTTCTATGGTTACATTTTTGAGGAACCACCGTACTCTTTTTCATAGTGGCTGCACCAATTTATACTCCCACCAGCAATGTACCAATATTTGCATTTTCCACATCTTGGCCAATACGTAAAAAAAATATATATATATATTTAGCCATCCTAATAGGGGTGAGGTAGAATCTCATTGTGGTTTTAATTTGCATTGTCCTAATGATTAGTAATAACCAGGGCTTCCCTGGTGGCTCAGATGGTAAAGCATCTGTCTGCAATGCTGGAGACCCAGGTTCGATCCCTGGGTCGGGCAGATCCCCTGGAGAAGGAAATGGCAACCCACTCCAGTACTCTTGCCTGGAAAATCCCATGGACAGAGGAGCCTGGTAGGCTCCAGTCCATGGGGTCGCAGGGAGTCGGACACGACTGAGCGACTTTACCGTACCTTACCTTAACGATTAGTAATATTGAGCATCTCTTCATATCCTCGTTGGCCATTTGTGTATTTTCTTTGGAGAAACATATTTAAGTCTTTCATTCATTTTAAAAACAAATTGGTTTTGTTGTTGAGGTTTAGAGATTCTTTATTCTAGATATTAATTCCTTATCATAGAGTTTGAAAATCTTTTCTCCCTTCCTGTGGGTTGCCTTTCCATTTACATTTCTTTCAAGTATCTTTTTTGAAATTAATTTCTATTGGAGTGTAGTTGATTTGCAACGTTGTGTGAGTTTCTGTTGTACAGCAAAGTGAGTTAGTTACACATGTACATATATGCGCTTTTTTAGATTCTTTTCCCGTACTGAGTATTGAGTAGAGTTTCCTGTGCTATACAGTAGGTTCTTATTAGCTACCTTTTTTGTGTATAGTGGCATATCTGTGTCAATCCCCATCTCCTAATTTATCCCATCCCTCCTTCCCCCTTGGTAACCACAAGTTTATTTTCTATATCTGTGACTCTGTTTCTGTTTTGTAAATAGATTCATTTGTACCATTATTTTAGATTCCTTATGTAAATGGTATCATATGATATTTATCTTTCTCTGTCTGATAGAGAAAGATAGCAGATGGAGAAAGATACCAGACGTCAATCAGTATGACAATCATGTTGCTGCAAATAGCATTATTTCATTCCTTTTTATGGATGAGTAATAATCCTGTGTGTATATGTATGTATATATACCACATCATCTTTATCCCCTCCAGTGATGGGCATTTAGGTTGCTTGCATGTTCTGGCTGTTATAAATAGTGCTTCAGTGAACACTGATGTACATGTATCTTTTTGAATTATGGTTTTCTCCAGATATATGCCCAGGAGTGGGATTGCCAGATCATATGGTAATTCTATTTTTAGCTTTTTTAAGGAACCTCCATTCCATTCTCCATAGTGGCTGGACCAATTTACATTCCCACCAACAGTGTAGGAAGGTTTCCTTTTTTCTATACCCTTTCCATCATTTATTATTTGTAGATTTTTTGATGACGGCCATCCGGACTGGTGTGAGATGATACTTCATTGTAGTTTTGATCTGCATTTCTCTGATAATCAGTGATGTGGAGCATCTTTTCATGTACCTCACTTGGCCATCTGTATGTCTTCTTTGGAGAAATGCCTAGATCCTCCATCCATTTTTTGATTGGGTTGTTTCTTTTTTTTTGATATTGAACTGCATGAGCTGTTTGCATATTTTGGAGATTAATCCCTTATTGAGCACTTTGTTTGCAAATATCTTCTTCCATGTGGAGAAAAACTGTGGAGCTGACTTTTGAAGCATCTTTAATGTAACTTGGTGACGTGTGTTTACATGGAAGTACTCAACATTCATTGAGGAACACAGACAACAGGAAATGGGCTTCGCTCTGCCTCTTTGCACATTCAGGTTAGGGGAGAGACAAGCCCCTTGTTAGAAGATGATGTAACAGAGCGTGCTGAAGGGTGGGAGAGTATCGAGGGAAAACCTCTGCTGTGTTAAGTGTGAAGTGCTTATATTTGTTTATGAAAGCAGTTACCCCAAAGACTGCCACAGGATTTCTCATCCATCTCAGGGTGTCAAATCCATATCCGGGTACAGATGACTCCCAAGTCCCAAACAGAAGGATGAGAACCCAATTTTCACTTCTAGACTTAGCATCTCTTTCTAGATGTCTTGCAGGTATGTCATAATCTTGTTAGGATCAGTTCCTAACAAATATATTTAAAAAGAAAATTTATGAATTTATTCTATCAAAAAGTATAATGATCTACCTCTTCATCAAATTCTGAGTTTACTTCCTTAAAAAAAATCACTGCACTTTCATTTTCAAGGTCATTTTGTACCTATATGATGCTTAGATGATACAGAATAAATAGATCGAAGTAATTTTCAGCTCACTTTGTCATTGCCGTATTTTTGAAATTTGATCGAATGTGAACTATTATTCATAGATGGTATTTAGAATTTCAGCAAGAAGGTTAGTATAAATTTCCTATGACTTTGGGTGACTGCTTTTAATATTCTAGAAAGATTTTGATAGAGTAAATATTTCACTATTTTAAAAGCTGGCAAGAGCTGTTGATCACAAAGAAAACAATGTATGTAACTTCGAGATTCTAAAGTTAGACTTAAATTTTTAATCTTATCCCTAATTTATTTTAGTCATTGAGCATTCATTTTGCTCATCCACTTAATAATTGATTTTGGATAGCATCATTCTTTAAAGGAGACCAAAACAGAGCAGATAAGTCAAATTTTTCCAGTGCATAAATGCTTTCCTATGAATATATTAGATGTTCAAAATCTATATAAATACTTTCTATAAGGTTGCTTATTATTCATAGATGGTGATAAAATGATGATGAATAAGAGTTATGTGTTTTTTATAGTTTACAGAGCACTTTTGCATATATTATATCATTTTATCCTCATGGAAGCTTTGTGACATAGTCATTATTTTTATCATTTCCACTTTATAAGTGAGGAAATAAAGGCAAGGGAGAATTTAAAAAACCTGCCCAAGGTCACTGAGCAAGAGATTGGATCCAACTCTAGCTTTCTCACTACAAACTGTGCATCTTTTGCATCAATTACCACATCTCCCCTCATGTCTGTTAGTATGTGGGTTTGCTTTAAACTTTTCAGAATCTACTACTGACTTGAGTGAAAATCACTTATGATCATTTTCCAAGGTTTCTCATATGAAGAAGTTGACCCGTGTCAATCACAAGAGAAATCTGGTTATTGTTGTAGAGGGAATGAATTCTCAGTCCACCAACTGAATTACTTAACTTCTAGTTCATGGTCCCATGCTGCCTAGCATTTCTTACTAGGAAAATCTCAATCAGTCACGATACATATATTCCTTTGTTGTCTCAGTCAGTTTGAGATTTTCTTCCATCACCATCCTTTTCACAAAGACTGCTTCTAAATTCCCAGAAACGTTGTGGAGTCAGGACGTCTATGGAGTGTGGGAGAAGTTTTAGGTTCCTGGGTGTCATTTGTCCAGACTGGCATCTGCTGAACAATCCGTCATCCCATCTGGTCCCCAGGCATCATCCCTTCTATCTGCAGCTGCTGAGATGTCTGAGCTCCCAGCTGGCCTCTGAGCATCAACCTCCTCTAGCACCTGCTGTGGTGTCCTTCTTCTTACAACAAGCCTCTCTCAGGCCTGGTTACTTTCAGTGCCATTTCTTCTGGGCTCTTGACCACAAGGGACAAAGGTCTTCTGCTCCTTAGGTCTTTCTCAGAGGCTGTGAACCTGTGGTGGGTCGTCTGTAGACTTTGCTTACTATCCACCAACACTGCAAGGCAGGGGAGCCTCTCTCCAAGGCTTGCTCCTCCCTGAGTTGTACCTGGGAAAGGTGTTGCCTCGCCATCATTTCCTCCTCTCTCCCAGTCATGCCTGGGTGTGGATGGTGTTCAGGGTCCTTCTTAGGAACACTCATCCTTGGCCATCTCTCTTGCTTTCCCAAGACTACTTGTTCCATTCTCCAGTCCAGGCACTTTCCCCCCCTCATGTATATGATTCACTTGAATGTTTAATTTAATTTAGTTGTTTCTTAAGTATTAATGGGTTTCCCTGGTGGCTCAGATGGTACAGAATCTGCCTGTGATGGAAGTGACCTGGGTTTGATCCCTCGGTTGGGAAGATCCCCTGGAGGAGGGCATGGCAACCCACTCCAGTCTTCTTACCTTGAGAATCTTACAGAGGAGCCTGGTGGGTTATGGTCCATGGGGTCACAAAGAGAAGGACATGACTGAATGACTAAGCACAACAGTACTTAGTGCTTAATACGACTAGTACTTATTTACTAAATTACTCAATGGATAGTTTTCTTTCATCCCTGTGCCCTCTTTCTTTCTCCTCCTTACTTATAGACCACTACTTAACTTGTTTAATGTGCAAATTTTTCTTTACATATCTTCTTAAAAATGCATATTGTTTTGTGTGCCCACCTTTAATTTACATTAATTAACATTCATTTAATAATAATATCATAGCTAACATTATTAAAATATTATCCTTTATCTAAGTCATCCCCTCATAGCAGGTTGATGCTAAAGAGAGATGGACATAAGAAGCAGATTGTTTCAATTTAGAGAACAGGCCCACTCTCTCTGAAATCTTTCTAAACATGTGAAATATTTTCACTTACTTGGATAATTTATTCATTTTAAAACAAATGTTAGGGACTTCATATTAGCTGGCCAAAAACAAATGCAGTCTCAGCTTTCAGCAGTTCTAGTCTTGAGGGCTTAGTATATGTGGGTGTCTTGTTAACTGTGAGAAATGCCTCATGGTCTGCTTAGTATTCCATTTCTGGAGGTGTGAGTGGAGCCGGGATAGCACGACCTGACTTAGGTTGAGATGAGGTGCCATCACGGCAGGATCTGCAGACCCCTCACTGCAGGGCCCCTGCTCCTGCTGGTCCTGGAGTGACTCAGTCCTGGCTTAAATGAAAGAAACATATTCCCAGAATCACTCAGAACTCTAAAAAGACATTGCAGAGCAGAATTCTTCACCATCCTCAAGATATATAAATACTAAGCCCTGAACTTGAAATCCATGCATTTCTGGGTTGAGTGTATTCTTTTTCTACTGCTGTGAGTGACACTCCAAGGCCAAATGTGTGTGGGGCTATTTAAGCACTGTGATGATTAACCATTTTAGCCTCATTCTGTGGCTGCCAATACCAGGGGGGGAATCAACATATGGCTCTTCTATCTTTGTTAACATTAACCTTGAGCACAAGGATGGCCAGACCGGGGAGCCAGAGAGAGCAAGTTCCTATAAAATCCAAAGCTATACATGAGACTGAGGGATGGGATTGGAACAGGGGTCCATATGGGGACGGGAAGGTGATGCTAAGGAGAGGTGGTGAAGAGACACGAGAACTGCTTCCTTTGAAGTCTTGGAAGGAGTTTCTCTTTTCATTATTCCTGCTTCTTGCTTCCTGGGTCTCTGATACCACTTGACCCTCTAATCCCCTCCCAGCATTCTATGTACTTGCATTCAGGCTGTGCTCAAAAACATATGGCGTACTGTGCCTTATAAAAATTATCTTATTTCTTCTCCCCTTCTAGGAAGTTTTATATTGTTATCATAGGAAATGGGGATGCAGAGGCCTTAGTCTATGGTGATTCAATTTGCATAAAACTCAATCACTTATACATTTCTGAGATTATGCTTTGGTTAAAAAAAAGTATAGTCTCTATTTTTGAGTGCAACATGGTTCCTGTAATAAGTTTCTGAATTTCTTGAGAAATTCAATTGTGAGGCCATCTGGTTCAGAGGTTTATGTCCTTGTCTTGAGATAATTGTATTATCTATACATCAACAGTGATGTCCTCCTTAACTAACTGAGTCATCCTGCAATTTCTGAAAATATTTTAATTTGATCTCTATTTTTGATCAAAGGACAAAAGGAACACCACCTATGAGAGGATGTTCATAAAAAAGATCAAGTATAATATTTTTCAGGTTTGATTTCTTCAACAGAGCTAAGGTGAATTTTATCTGCTTTTGTTGTTTCTTTCCTTTCCAGTTGTAATCCTGCAGAAAAATTTACTAGGACACAGCATAAATGCAAACTGGTAAATAGTGACAATAGGTAAAATGGTCATTTAAGAAATTATAGGTGAGCATAGTGATGAGGAAAATTGTAGATGAGCATGGTGATGAATTAAAAGATGCTTGCACATTGGAACCTCCATGAGAAACCTAGACAGCATATTAAAAAGCAGAGACATTGCTTTGCCAACAAAAGTACCTGTAGTCAAAGCCATGGTTTTTCCAGTAGTCATGTATGATGTGAGAGTTGGACTATTAAGAAAGCTGAGCACTGAAGAATTGATGTTTTGAACCTTGGTGTTGGAGAAGACTCTTGAGAGTCCCTTGGAGTGCAAGGAGTTCAAACCAGTCCATCCTAAAGGAAATCAACCCTGAATATTCATTGGAAGGACTGATGCTGAAGCTGAAGCTCCAATACGTTGGCCACCTAATGTGAAGAGCCGACTCATTGGAAAAAGTCCTAATGCTGGGAAAGATTGAGGGTAGGAGGAGAAGAGGATAGAATAGCTAGATAGCATCACAGACATGAAAGTGAAAGTTGCTCAGACATGTCCAACTCTTTGTGACCCCATGGACTGCAGCACACCAGGCTTCCCTGTCCATCACTGGAGCTTACTCAAACTCATGTCCATCGAGTCAGTGATGCCATCCAACCATCTCATCCTCTGTCGTCCCCTTCTACTCCTGCCTTCAATCTTTCCCAGCATCAGGGTCTTTTGCAATGAGTTAGCTCTTCACATCAGGTGGCCAAAGTATTAGAGCTTCTGCTTCAGCATCAGTCCTTTCAATGAATATTCAGGACTGATTTCCTTTATGATTGACTGGTTGGATCTCCTTGCAGTCCAAGGGACTCTCAAGTGTCTTCTCCAACACCACAGTTCAAAAGCATCAATTCTTCAGCACTCACCTTTCTTTATAATCCAATTCTGACATCCATTCATGACTACTGGAAAAACCATAGCTTTGGCCAGATGGGCCTTTGTTGGTAAAGTAATGTCTCTGCTTTTTAATATGCTATCTAGGTTTGTCATAACTTCTTTTCCCAAGGAGCAAGCATCTTTTAATTTCATGGCTGCAGTCACCATCTGCAGTGATTTTAGAACCCCCCAAAATAAAGTCTGTCACTGTTTCCACTGTTTCCCCATCTATTTGCCATGAAGTGATGGGACCAGATCCCATGATCTTGGTTTTTTGAATGTTGAGTTTTAAGCCAACTTTTTCACTATCCTCTTTCACTTTCATCAAGAGGCTCTTTAGTTCTTCTTTGCTTTCTGCCATAAGGCTGGTGTCATCTGCATATCTGAAGTTATTGATGTTTCTCCTGGCAATCTTGATTTTAGCTTGTGCTTCATTCAGCCTGGAATTTCGCATGATGTACTCCGCATTTAAATTAAATAAGCAGGGTGACAATATACAGCCTTGACGTATTCCTTTCTCAATTTGGAACCAGTCTATTGTTCCATGTTGGGTTCTCACTGTTGCTTCTTGACCTGCATACAGATTTCTCAAGAGGCAGGTCAGGTGGTCTGGTATTCCCATCTCTTTAAGGATTTTCCACAGTTTGTTGTGATCCACACAGTCAAAGGCTTTGGTGTAATCAATAAAGCAGATATTTTTTTCAAACGCTCTTGCTTTTTTGATTATCCAACAGATGTTGGCAATTTGATCTCTGGTTCCTCTGCCTTTTCTAAAGCCAGCTTGAACATCTGGAAGTTCACTGTTCACATATTGCTGAACCTGGCTTGGATAATTTTGAGCATTACTTTGCTAGTATGTGAGATGAGTGCAATTGTGTGGTAGTCTGAACATTCTTTGGCATTGCCTTTCTTTGAAATTGGAATGAAAACTGACCTTTTCTAGTCCTGTGGCCACTACTGAGTTTTCCAGATTTGCTGGCATATTGAGTGCCCACTTTCACAGCATCATCTTTTAGGATTGGAAATAGCTCAACTGGAATTCCATCACCTCCATTAGCTTTGTTCATAGTGATGCTTCCTAAGGCCCTCTTGACTTCGCATTCCAGAATGTCTGGCTCTAGGTGAGTGATCACACCATCATGATTATCTGGGTTATGAAGCTCTATTTTGTATAGCTCTTCTGTGTATTCTTGCTACCTCTTTTTAATATCTTCTGCTTCTGTTAGGTTCATACCATTTCTGTCCTTAATTGTGTTCATCTTAGCATGAAATGTTCTCTTTATATCTCTGATTTTCTTGAAGAGATCTCTAGTCTTTCCCATTCTATTGTTTTCCTCTCTTTCTTTGCACTGATCACTGAGGAAGGCTTTCTTATCTCTCCTTGCTATTCTTTGGAACTCTGAGTTCAAATGGGTATCTTTCCTTTTCTCCTTTGCCTTTAGCTTCTCTTCTTTTCACAGCTATTTGTAAGGCCTCCTCAGACAAGCATTCTGCCTTTTTGCATTTCTTTTCCTTGGGGATGGTCTTGATCACTGCCTCCTGTACAGTGTCACGAACCTCTGTCCATAGAACTTCAGGCACTCTATCAGATCTAATCCTTTCAATCTATTTGTCACTTCCACTGTATGATTGTAAGGGATTTGATTTAGGTGATACCTGAATGGTCTGGTGGTTTTTCCTGCTTCTTTCAATTTAAGTCTGAATTTTGCAATAAGGAGTTCATGATCTGATCCACAGTCAGCTCCAGGTTTTTGCTGGCTGTATACAGCTTCTTCCTGTTTGGCTGCAAAAATTATAATCAGTCTTATTTTGGTATTGACCATCTAGTGATGATGTGTAGAGTCTTCTATTGTGTTGTTTGAAGTGGGTGTTTGCTGTGACTCATGTATTCTCTTGCAAATCTCTGTTAGCTTTTGCCCTGCTTCATTTTGTACTCCAAGGCCAAATTTGCCTGTTACTTCAGGTAACTCTTGACTTCCTACTTTTGCATTCCAGTCCCCTTTGATGAAAAGAACATCTGTTTTGTGTGTTAGTTCTAGAAGGTCTTGTAGATATTCACAGAAACTTTCAACTTCACCTTCTTCAGCATTACTGGTTGGGGCATAGACTTGGATTACTGTGATATTGAATGGTTTGCCTTGGGAACAGAGATCATTCTGTCATTTTTGAGACTGTACCCAAGCACAGCATTTCAGACTCTTTTGTTGACTATTAGGGCTATTCCATTTCTTCAAAGGGATTCTTGCTGACAGTAGTAGATATAATGGTCATATGAATTAAATTCACCCATTCCAGTCCACTTTAGTTCACTGATTCCTAAAATGTCAATGTTCACTCTTACCGTCTCCTATTTCATGAGCTTTCATGAACCTAACGTTCCGGGTTCCTATGCAATACTGTTCTTTAGGGCATCAGACTCTACTTCCATCACCAGTCACATCCACAGCTGGGCGTTGTTTTTGCTTTGGCTCCATCTCTTCATTCTTTCTGGAGTTCTTTCTCTACTCTTCTCCAGTAGCTTATTGCGCACCTACCAACCTGGGGAGTTCCTCTTTCAGTGTCCTATCTTTTTGCCTTTTCATGCTGTTGATGGGGTTCTCAAGGCAAGAATACTGAAGTGGTTTGCCATTGCCTTTTCCAGTGGACCACATTTTGTCAGACCTCTCCACCATGACCCGTCCATCTTGGCTGGGCTTACACGGCACAGCTCATAGTTTCATTGAGTTAGACAAGGCTGTAGTGGGTAACCTATCCGTTCTCCAGTAGATCTTCCCGACCTAGGAATTGAACTGGGGTCTCCTGCATTTCGGGTGGATTCTTAACCAGCTGAGCTACCAGGGAATGTGTTTGAGCAAACTCCAAGAGATAGTGAAGGACAGGGAAGCCTGGGGCACTGCAGTCCAAGGGGTTGCAAACAGTTGGACACAGCTTAGTGACTAAACAACAACAAAAGTGATGAGGAAGAAGCTGGAAGAATGTAAGGGGGTTTGCAGTTTCAGGCAGTCAGTGACTTATGACTGAAATACAGAGACAAACGTTTGTATATACGTGGAGGTAACAGAATTGGTTCATGGTGAACAGACTTCAATAAAAGAGAAGTAAAGTATAGCAGGGAGATGGATAAGGAAAAGACATTTAGGAAGTGAGAGTGAAAATCAGGCGAGTTTAACATGAGAAACCTGGGCCTAAAACATTAGGTAAAACACCTTACAACAACGAGAATACAATTAACATTTCAAATCAGTGTTTGTAATTAAAGGCATTGATTTAACAGGGAAGAAGGGGAATGAACTTGAGAAGGAAATCACTGGAGGAGAATAAGTCACCATAGTGATAGTCTAGTTATTCATTTATTTTCTATTGGAAACACTGCTGTGGGTCTGGCTGATATGAAAACCAGTGACCTAGACTCTAAAGCCGTTGTACCCCATTAGCAATTTTTTCAGTCATCTTAAAGAAAATTTGAAGGGCAAACAAACATGATCCAGGATAACCTGGTACTATGAACTGAGTGGGAAGCTGAATGAGAAATCTGACCTGTTGAAATGAAAAAGCATGTACCTCATGTTTTTCTCTAAGGGTTTCCTATTTGGCGTGAGAAATATGAGTGGTGTCTGGGTAAACTGTTTTGGTAATATTTCTGAGTTCTGTTCTCCTACACAGTTTCAAAGAGTTTTACTTCTCACTCGTCCTCTGCTGCTGCTTCCATTTTGAGGTTTAAGTTTTGCAAACGTTATGTTATCCATAATATAAAGTTTTTAGCAACTTCTTTCCTAGGATTTTATCTCATGGACAGATTCACACATGCAGGCAAATATGTATGTCCGCCCCTGTAGAATTACCTGTAATAGCAAAAGAAAAAAGGTCTCAATGCCCATCATCCAGGTAGCATCTATAAGTAAAAGAAGTAACATTTAGGAAATGATTACTCTGCTCTTGTTTCTTTCTTTCTGAGCCCCTGGGAGTCTCCAGTTAGTCTTAGAAGCCCATCAGCCTGGGAAGGGGGCATAATCAGTTTCTGACATGCAGAGTCAGATCACAGAGCAAGATGAGAGCCTGGCAATCCAGGCCATTGTGAAGAGAGGATTTTGTGAATATCACCACTTCCCTGCTTCAACATAGAATGGAACAGAAATGATATTCTTTCCTATGACAGTAACGCCACAGGGCTTTTTTCTGTATCTTTAGTGGTAGAAGAAGCCTCTCAAGCAAGGAGAATAAGAGAAAAGATTGACCCTTTCTACCCTGGGAGATTTGGGGACGAAGAAAGGAAGGAAGTCAGTGGCATAACCTTTGTGTGTCCCAGGCTTTCGCTTCCTGATTGTTGCAAATATGGAGGGAGTGGGGCTTTAGGTGAGAGAGGATGCTCTGCTTCCCCTCCCCCGGGAGGAGCTGGAGCCAGGTCTCCTGTGGGACCACGCCCTCATCCATCTGCTCCCATGGAGCCCCGTTGTTTCACAGTACATCTTCAAATTCTGTGTGATTCCGGCAAATGCAGTAAAAATAACTGGACTTTTTCCTCTTTAAGAATTTCTTAGTAAAAGCAAGTTTTGTATGGTCATTCTTACCTAAAAGCATTGTGCCTTGTGGTCAATGTAGCTGAACTTGGGCAACTGACCACGAATGTGAAATTCCAGCAGGAAATAGCAGACCACCAATCTTGCCGACACTCTTCGTCAATAATTAAAGATTTATCAGAGAGATATGGATAAAATCCATCCCTTTATCATCTGGGGTGGAGGTAGGGTATGTGCAGTAGTGATACCAGTATACCCCGACTGTTTATCCCTCCGCTCACCTCAGTGGGTCCTGAGGATTCCTGCCCTTAGCCAGGACTCCTCCGCACCCCAACAGACTGCAGTGACGTTGCTCTACTCCCATCAGGGGAATGAAGATAAGTCACCACTTTCCACCATTCCAGCTATTTAGAGCATCACCATTCTAAGTAACTAGCCGGTTTACACTTAGAAATAAGTGGTGGTTTATCTTCATTTTTTTCTACTATGGGATGGCTGCAGCACACAGGCCCGACAGCAGCTGCTTTCCAAATGCCGGTACCCAGGAGTCTTGGAGAACTGGGCTCAGTGCCCAAAAAGTACAAGCACGAATAATGAAAATACGCACCAAAGAAAGTTGGGCAGAAAACAATCCTGGCTTGGAATTAATGAGCCCCAGCAAATCCCTTTCCCAACAAGAGCATTTCATGTCTATTGTGTGTAGAGGTTGATTTTTATTTTTAAATAAAATTCTGATTTATTTTTAAGAGGGCTTCGAGGTATTTCTGATATGCGTATTTCTGATATGCGTATTTCTGAGCCTGCCGGCAAATTTTGACTCTCAATTCCTTCTCTTTTAAATTCTGGAAATACAGGAAAAGCTCATACCTCCCACCCTTAAGATTTGCCCCTTTATCATCTGGGGTGGACATGTAGGGAGTGTGCCATTAATTAAAAATTAATACTTAAGTTTTAAGGTAACTATTTCATTGGAAAGTAGACTGAGATTCTGTTTGTGGGTTTTCCATTATTTAGTTCTGTAACCTTCATGGACTTCAGTTACCCCACCTGAGAAATGGGCTCAGGTGAATTTTCATAAACTTGCTCCTTCCAACCCCAAGAGTGTCTGGATCTGTGCACACACTCCACCTCCCCTTTCTGTGACCTCCACACTCTGAGACGTCTTCTCACCTGTCCAGATGTTCCGTAACCTGAGGCTAGAGACCGTCTAGGCCTCTGCCCTTCCCACCCCCACAGTGTTTCTGCTCCCCGTCCTTCCTTCCCACCTGATCTTCATTGGCTGAGGAAGCCAGAGAGCATGTGCGTGTGGATTGTCCTGCTAGCTCTGGCACTTACCTATTTCAATTTAAGTAAATGCAGTTTCCTTCCGGGCATTTTTTGCAATGGTCACCAACTCAGCCTCTCTCTCTGTGTACTTGATTAATGCGTCCCTCACAGATGGTAAACTCATGTGGGCAGGCAGCACGTGTCTTTGGCCTACCCTGAGTCCCCAGTGTCCAGCACAGTGGCCAGTGCAGAGTAGTGGTACAGTTACGTATTTGTTTGAATGAATGAATGGGTCGTTTCCAGGCAGGACCCCTTAAATCACACTTAGCAGGCAGTGAAGTTAGACCTTGCTGAAATCCTTGTTGGCTTATGTAGGTCTATCCTGACCCCCGATCTAAAATAACCCCCAGCCCCCCTCCCTCCCTCCACTCATCTGCCCTTGGTCTTTCTTCATTCTTGTAGCCTGCCTTATTCCCTTTCCCAGGACTCACACTGCCTTTATTTATTTGTCCCCAGCTTTGTTACCTGTCTCTTCTATCAGAGTAAACTTCATGAAGCCCGAGACCTTCTTTACGCTTATTCAAGGCTGTATCCTTACCATCTGGAACAGCAGCGGCACAGAGATGTTGGCTGAGGGCATGAAGACTGACATATTGTTTGTAGCCGATTCAGATGGCGTGGACTCTCTGGCGCGGACGTTGGCTGGAAACCTGCTCCTTGCAGTGTCCCAGGCAGCGGTGCCAGGTACTGCTTCTCCCTGTTCCCGGCAGAATATTGGCTCATCATGTTCTCCTGGTTTCCCTTTCAGGGCCCAGAGCAGAAGCCGTGTTCTTGAATGATGGTCAGTTCAAAACAGGTCGTCTTCTCCTTCACTTGTTTCACTTCTCTTTCTTTATTTTTAACTTTCCAGAGCTCTGAGAAAAAAAGAGAGCAAGAGACTTGAATAGAGGGTACTAACTCTTCAATCTGATAATGTTTCCTTCGCTGGGCAGGCAGGCATGCGTGGTACCCAGGCCTCTCTGGTGAATGAGGAACATCTGTTCCAGCTAAGCCTGATGTCTTGCAAAGCACTCAAGGCTCCTAGCTGCCTCTAGCATGGTACCCAGGGCCCCTCTCTGGCCTGCTGTTGTTGCTGCCTATTTGGTGGTTTTTTTCTCATTCTTTTGTGCCTCGGGGTGTGTGTTTTTTGTTGTTACCTACAAAACCTCTGAGCTTTCTTGTTGTAAAAGCCAGACAGGAGCTGGATTAACAGATGTTTTTTAAATTTTGCTATATAGAGGAGAATTAATATCTTCCTTGTTCAATAAAGAACATTTTCCTAGTGTTTAAATATATTCCTTGTTTAATTATGTTTTAAAGTCACGTGTGTCTGTAGAGGAGTGGAGGTTTAAAAGTGGAGGCAGGAGCAGTAGCACATTTGAAATGATTTCTGAGGGAAAGACTTCCTGGCTTCTAAAGACATTATTCTTCATGCTGCTAATAAACTCTCTTGTTTGTCTGTGTAGCAGGCACAAATGAATTTGAATTTAATCCAAAGTGGCTGAGTGATTGACACACACTGCTTGCTAAAAGCATGATAGAAATTTCTCAACATTGGGAAGAGAGAATAGACTAGGGAAAAGAAGATGCTTTTGTTGTAAAACATTTCTATATGATGAGTTTGATAGAATTAGAAGTCACTGACTGCTTTTCATATTATGTTGGCCTTTAGTATTGGCTTTGTAAGAGGTAAAGTCAGCTTTAGTTTAGAAAAACATCCCACTTATAAAGTACAGCTAATTTTTGTGAAGACTTGACTTTCTTGAAATGGATTATTTTTCTGAACAACAAAGTGAATATTGAAAATAATTTCTCACTAATATGATGTGAATTTGATGAAAAAGGCATTGTTTCTGTATATAATACATTAACACCTTTAAAAACTATTGTTTCACCTGTTTATTCACTTGCTTTGTATTAGAATCAGACCATATAAATTATTCCTACCAAGAATGTGCAGTTTTATGTGACTCTGTTGTTAGCATTCTCCTTCAGATTTCTTCTATAGCTAATTTAGCACAACTGCATTTAAATCAGTCCCCGATGAGAGGACCTGGAGTTCACATTTTTGCTTTTAATAGACACATTAGTCTTCCTACATGGTAAGATTTCATAAATGGCTTCTTATTCTTTTCCTGGGAGATAGCTATTATATATCACTCAGTGCGTTTCTGGTCTTACCTTAGGGAATTTACAGGGCTTGTCATTGCTTTGGCTTCAGCTGAAACACAAGAGGTTTTAAATTGGATCTTGTATTTGTGTTCCAGATTGAGAAAACTCTTCGGGTACCTTTAATAAGAATCCTGTAAAGATCATGTTGGCTAAACTAGTTTGAATAACCAAATATTACTGAGGTACTTGGTTATTTGCAGGCTGCTTTCCCCCTACTCCCAGTGAGAAAAGGAAGGGAGGGACCCTTAGAGGCAGGGGTGAGGTGAGGCTCCTGGCAGGGTTATTTACATGCTGGCATTGGGGCATAAAAGCTGTGAGTGCAGTCTTCACCTGCCAAATGAGAAGCTATGGTTGATTTTAAAACATTACATAATATAATTTGCATTCATAGTAGAAAAGCAGGTAATACAAATTAACAAAAATAAAAGAGTATTCATAATCCTACCAGCCCGAGATAACTACTGTTGAAATGTTGTGTATAACGTTTTATGCTTTTTCTAAAGTTTGTCTTTTTTTTAATGCAAAAATGGATCTTTTGACTAGGATGTTCAATTAAAAATATATATCCTTTACCTGTTCCTTAATCAATAACCCTTGTCTTGTGCCTCATAATACAAACAGTGTTTACAAAGAGTAGGAGAAGGTAGTCATTTCTGCAGGTCCCCAAGTGGCCTGGCCTGAGATGAACTCGAGGAGCACATGGTGGTCCCAGGGAGCTTTCAGGAGAGAGAGGAATGTCTTGCAAAAGCTGCCTGAGTGAAGCCTCTAGTTACAATGAAAACAAAACCCTGGTTGTGCATGTCCCAGAGTCACAGAGCAGAGCTGGGACATTTACATGAAGACTCCTACACAAAACGGTTTGGTTGGAGGGAAGTGGGGTTGGGGGATCAGATTTTCAGGATTTGTAACTCCTGCCCATTTACTTATCATTTTTAAGACCTGGAAAGGCTCTGAAAACTGATCCTACTTGCAAGCTGGTAGGTTAGCCTGCTACAGTGTTATGGATGCTGCCAGAAGACACAGGATGCCTGGATGACAGGCAGAGGGCCTTGTTGCTCATGCTGCAGCAAGAAGCATGAGCTTCATGTTCAGTTCACGTTTCCCTGTCCTTCAAATCTCATGAAGTGACACACGGAGGCTCAGGTAGATCTCACCCATAATGACTAGGCACCTCTTTTGGCTTCCACAGAGTGGGTGTCTCAAAAAACTCAGACCTTGTTCCCTTCTGTTTAACCTTCACACACATATACCCTCCTAATAGATGTTCCCTACTTTAGTAGAATAGTAGGATTTTCCCCAGAAAATGTACTGTTAAAATATGATTGTTGCTTTTCAAAATAGCCATCAGTTTTGAAGGGCAGTTTATCTAAGCATTGGTGAATTCAAACAACACCTGTTTAAGTACTTTCCCTGTTGAAAAATAATGTGCTAGATGTTTAAGTCTGGGCCTCCTGCAGAGTTTAGGGGCCTATTTTAGGCCTTGGATGAGGAGAATCAGTGATTAGGTTACTATTTAACAGGACACTAGATCATTAAGTCTCAGAGGAGACCTGGGTATTTTACATTTTAGGCTAACTACTCCTTTTATGACTTTAGATGACATCTAATTTGGAGAATAAACACCTCTGTAATTAGCCTAGAGGCATGAAAAAGTATTTGATGTTTGTACCTTTGTTATCAAGATTTGGCTCTGCCAGCCACAGTAAGCTTTAAAACCCTGAAGGTAAAGCCTGTGTGCTCAGGAAACTCCATTAAGGCATCTGGTAATTAGAATTAATTTCCATCCTGGGCTTTCAATTAATGTAATTGATATAGTGTATTGTGAATTGGTCTGAGGATATGAATTGTAATCTTTCTTCTTTCACAGTATGAGTTTGGGAGATGGTATAGGTTTGGACTGATGCTGAAGCTGAATCTCCAATACTTTGGCCACCTGATGTGAAGAACTGACTCATTGGAAAAAGACTCTGATGCTGGAAAAGATTGAAGGCAGGAGGAGAAGGGGACAACAGAGTATGAGGTGGTTGGATGGCATCACCAACTCGATGGACATGAGTTTGAGCAAGCTCCAGGAGTTGGTGATGAACAGGGAAATCTGGCGTGCTGCAGTCCATGGGGTCGCAAAGAGTTGGACATGACTGAGCGACTGAACTGAACTGACAGGTTACGGTAGGCCCTAGGAAGTGTGACTTCAGGCTTGGCTGGATGCCAGTTGCCTCATTTGTTGTGTGCTCAGTCACTCAGTCATATCTGACTCTTTTGTGACCCCATGGGCTGTAACCTGCCAGGCTCTTCTGTCCATAGGATTTTCCAGGCAAGAATACTGGAGTGGGTTGCCATTTCCTACTCCAGGGGATCTTCCTGACCCATGGATTGGACCTGCATCTCCTGTGTCTCCTGCTTTGGCAGGTGGATTCTTTACCACTGAGCTACCAGAGAAGCTGCCTCGTAGGTTAGGGGATCTTTTAAAAAGTGGCTGTTAAACTCCAGTCCTAACCTTCTTTCCCAACCTTGGTTTTTCCCATTGGAAGGATTTGCTCAGCCAGGCTGTTTACTTTCTGGCCATAGGCAATGAGTCATCTCCAGCTTCATGCCTTTGCCCATGCCTTTCCTTCCCCTCCTTCATGGAGATATTTCCTAAGAATGGCCAGCCAAGTCTTCATCCTTCACAAACCTCTCTACGTTCATGCCATTTCTCAGTGATGGCTCGCTCCTCTCAGATTCGCAGCAGGGGAGTGTGGAGTTTGAAGGCAGGAGCCTCACCTTACACCTTGCTTAACATGCTGCAGTACAAGCAGGAAGACTTCAGTGGCCACCTGGCTACTTGATCAAATTAAATCATGAAATAAATAATATAGTGTGTGAAATTGAGGGATTTAGGGGCTAATCTAGAAAAACATTAGAATTGCAAGAGGGAGTAACACATCACATGATTTATTGGGTGGTGACTGGACAGGGTGCATGAGAAGGGAAGTTCTCACAGCACGACACCATCCAGAGGCTTATGGTGAGGGAACCGCCATCCAGAAAGGTGGAGGAGGGCAAGTGAATTCCAGGGAACAGAGGAATCAAAAGGAAGGCTTGAGTGTCTATACAGTGTCCCTCAGCAATGCAGTGGGAATCTCCTTGTCAGAGAGCTCTGAAGGACAGCAGTGGCTTGGGGTTTTATAGCTGCAAATCCCATCTTATGACTAGAGAACAGCTATTGGTGAGGTCTTGTGGGGTATGCAAAATAAACAGGTCCCGAATGGATAGAAATTTGCTAGTTTGGGCTATTTTTTATTGAGTTATAATTAAATGCAATATATACTAGTTTCAGGTATACAGCATAGTGATTTGATGTTTTTATACATTGTGAAATGATCCCCACAGTAAGACCAGTTACCATCTGTCACCATACAAAGCTGTTAACTATAATTTATCTGCAATGCAGGAGACCGGGATTCAATCCCTGGCTCAGGAAGATCCCCTGGAAAAGGGAATGGCTGCCCACTCCAGTATTCTTGCCTGGAGAATTCCATGAACAGAGGAGCATGGTGGGCTACAGTCCATGGGGCTGCAGAGTTGGACACGACTGAGTGGTTCGCACTTTCATTACTTCACTACTTCCTAGTCCCTTTGTGTCCACTACATCCTCACGACTCATTTATTTTATATGTGGAAGTTTGTACCTCTTAATCCCCTCACCCCAGTTTTGGCTTTCCCCTCAATCCCTACCGCTCTGGCAACCACTGACTGATTTTTTGAATAAGCTAGAATGTACAAATGTACGAGTCTGTTTCTGTTTTTGTTGTTGTTGTTAATTTGTTTTGCTTTTCAGATTCCACATATAAGTTAAATCATAGAGTATTTGTTTTCCGCACTATGACTTCACTTAACACGATACCCTTCATATCTGTCCTTGTTGCTGCAAATGGCAAGATTTCATTCTTTTATTTTATAGCTGAGCAATATTCCATTGTGTCTGTCTGTATCTTGTGTCTCATCTTGTATCCATTCATCTATTGATGGACACTTAGATTGTTTTCATGTCTTAACTATTATAAATAATGTTACAAGGAACATGCGGGTACATATATCTTTTGAATAGTATTTTTGTTTTCTTCAGATAAATATGCAGGGGTGGGATTGCTGGATCATATGCTAGTTCTATTTTTAGTTTTTTGAGGAAACTACAAAGATTTTTTGCCTTAGTGTCTGCACCAATTTACTTTCCCTTTAACAGTGCGTAAAGGTTCCCTTTTCTCCACATCCTCACCAGCACTTGCTGTTTCTTGTCATTTTGATAATAGTCATTCTAACAGGTATGAGGTGATATCTTACTGATTTAAAGTTCCTGGATGACCAATGATGTTGAGCATCTTTCGTGTGCTTGTTGGCTATCTTATATCTTCTTTGGAAAGATGCCTATTCAGATTCTCTGCCCATTTTTAATTGTTTTTTTTTAAAATATTGAATGAGTTCTCTCTATATTTTAGATATCAATCCCTTATCATATATATTGTTTGTGAATATCTTCTCCCATTCAGTAGGTTGCCTTTTCATTTTGTTGGTTTCCTTTGTTGTAGCCCCATTTATTTTTGCTTTTTGACCCTTGCTTGAGGAGACATAGCCAAAAAAATATTGCTAAGACCAATTTTGAAGTGTGTACTGCCTATGTTTTCTTCTACAAGTTTTGTGATTTTAGATCTTACCTTTAAGTTTTTACAGAGGGAGGGGACGTTACACATTTTGACATCGGTCTTAGCAATATTTTTTGGAGATTATATATACATATATTATATATATATATACACACATGTATGTAGACACTTTGGTATTGATCTTAGCAATATTTTTTGGCTATATATATCTATGTATCTCTAATTATGACTGATTCACGTTGTTATATGGCAGAAACCAATACAACATTGTAAAGCAATTATCCTCCAATTAAAAAATTTAAAAAAGGTTTTAATCCATTTTGAGGTTTTTTTTTAATATGTATCAAATTGTCTCAACATCATTTATTAAAGAGACTCTTTTCCCCATTGTATATTCTTGCCTCATTTGAATAGATTAATTGACCATATGAGCATGGGTGTATTTCTGGGCTCTTGTTCGGTTTCATTGATCTGTGTCTGTTTTCTTGTGCCAGCATTTTATTGTTTTGATTAGTATAGCTTTGTAATATAAAATAAAGTAAATAAAGCCTTCGGCTTTGTTCTTCTTTCTCAAGATTGCTTTGGCTCTTTGGGGTCTTTTGTGGTTCCGTATAAATTTTAGGATTATTTGTTTTGGTTCTGTGAAAAATGACTTGGGTGTTTTGATAGGAATTGAATTGACTCTGTAGATTGCTTAGGGTAATAGAGATGTTTTAATGATATTGATTCTTCTAATTCATGAGCATAGTATAGCTTTCAGTTTATCTGTGTCATCTTCAGTTTCTTTTCCTCAATGTCTTTCTGTTTTTTAGACTGTAGGCCTTGTACTGTGCTGTGCCATGCTAAGCTGCTTTAGTCATGTTTGACTATTTTCGACCCCATGAACTGTAGCCTGCCAAGCTCCTCTGTCCTTGGGGTTTCCTAGGCAGGAATACTGGAGTGGGTAGCTATGCCCGTCTCCAGAGTATCTTCCCGACCCAGGGATCGAACCCATATCTGTTACGTCAACCTGCATTGGCAGGCAGGTTCTTTACCGCTAGTGCCACTTGGGAAGCCTTTCACCTTCTTGGTTAAATTTATTCCTAGGTAATTTATTCTTCTAATGCAATTGTAAATGGGATTGTTTTCTTCATTTCTCTTTCTGATAGTTTGTAATTGATGTATAGAAATGCAGTGAGTTTCTATATATTAATTTTATATCCTGCAACTATACTGAATTTGTTTATTAGTTCTATTTTTTTTTTTTTTTTGGTGGAGTCTTTGGGATTTTCTATATATAGGATCATATCATCTGCAAATAATGACAGTTGAACTTTTTCCTGTTCAGTCTGAATGTCTTTTATCTGTTTTTCTTGCC
This sequence comes from Muntiacus reevesi, assembly GCF_963930625.1. Classification (NCBI taxonomy): domain Eukaryota; kingdom Metazoa; phylum Chordata; class Mammalia; order Artiodactyla; family Cervidae; genus Muntiacus; species Muntiacus reevesi. The sequence continues at coordinate 84,218,142 of NC_089256.1, read as the reverse complement.
TAGTTGTTGTAGCTAGGACTTCCAGTACTATATTGTATGAAAATGTTGAAGGTGGGCATCCTTGTCTTGTTCCTGATCCTAGAGGAAAAACCTTAAGCTTTTCACCATTGAGTATAATGTTAGCTGTGGGCTACTTATGGCCTCTATTATGTTGAGGTATGTTCTTTTTATGTATACTTTGTTAAGAGTTTTTATGATGATTAGATGTTGAATTTTGTCAAGTGCTTTCTATGCATCCATTAAAATAACCATGTGATTTTTATCCTTTTTTTTTTTTGGCTAATGAGAGGTATCATATTTATTGATTTGTAGATATTAAACCATTTTTGCATCCTTGAAGTGAATCACACTTGATCATGGGCACTCAATTTGATACTGTACTCCAGCCCACTCTAGCCATCCTGTCCCACCTAAGGAGAAATAAAAAAATCTGAGGAACACTTTTGACGGTCACAGACCAGGATTTAGGCTCACTGAAAGACTGAGACCTACTCATGGGACTCTAGAACATTTCCCCTCCTCTCTCACCTCACCACTACATTACTAAAGGCTACTGATGGTAGTTCCTTGTACCAAGTAGATCATGTTTGTGTATCAAAAAAGAAAAGAAAAGAAAAGACATACCTTGATGAATCTGGGCAAAAATTGTCAATTTAATTTATCTTCTCAAAGAATCAACTTTTAGTTTCATTAATCTTCAATTTGTTTTTTAGTCTCTACTTAATTTATTTCTGCTCTGATCTTTATTGCTTCCTTCCTTCTTCCAATGGTGGGCTTCATTTGTTTTTCTTTTTCTTTTCCTTTAGGTGTCGAGTTGGGTTGTTTATCTGGATTTTTTTTCACCCTTGAGGTAGGCATGTATGGCTGTGAACTTCCTTCTTAGAACTTCTTTTGCTGTGTCCTATTTTGGGCAGTTGTGTTTCCATTTTCATTTGTCTCAAGGTATTTGTTGACTTTGCCTTTGATTTCTTCATTGACCCATTGATTGTTTAGAAGCATATTGTATAGTTTCTACGTGTTTGTGTGTTTTTTCCAGTTTTTCTTTTGTACTTAATTTCTAGTTTTATCCTGCTGTGGTTGGAGAAAATGCTTAATCTTAATTCAATTTTAAATTTCCTCTTAAGTTTATTAACACTTGTTTGTGGTCTAGCATGTGATTATTCCTGGAAAATGTTTCTGTACACTTGAAAAGTATTCTGCTTTTGAGTGGAATAGTCTATACATATCTATTAAGCTCATCCGATCTAATGTGTTACTTAAGGGCAGTGAGTGTTTCCCTATTGATTTTCTGTCTGAACGATGTATCCATTGGTGAAAGTGGAGTATTAAAGTCCCCTACTGTTATTGTATCATGGCCCCTTTTCTCTTTATTTCTGTTAATATTTGCTTTATATGTTTAGGTGCTTCTATATTGGGCCCTTCAGTGTTTAATAATGTTATAACCTCTTGTTGGATTGACCCCTTTATCACTGTATAATGCTCTACTTTGTCTTTTGTTACAGTCTTTGTTTTAAAGTCTGTTTTGTTTGATATGATTGTTGCTACCCCAACTTTCTTTTCTTTCTGTTTGCATAGAATGTATTTTTCCATCCCTTCATGTTCATTTTATGTGTGTCTTTAAATCTGAGGTGAGTCATGTGTAGGCAGCAATTAGATATGTCTTGTTTTTCTGTCCATTCATCTCCTATGTGTCTTTTGATTGGAGCATTTAATCTATTTACATTTAAATAGGTCTGTACTTATTGTCACTTTGTTAATTGTTTTCTGTTTTTTCTTTCTTTTTTTTTTATTAGTTGGAGGCTAATTACTTCACAACATTTCAGTGGGTTTTGTCATACATTGACATGAATCAGCCATGGAGTTACACGTATTCCCCATCCCAATCCCCCCTCCCACCTCCCTCTCCACCCGATTCCTCTGGGTATTCCCAGCCCACCAGGCTCGAGCACTTTTCTCATGCATCCCACCTGGGCTAGTGATCTGTTTCACCATAGATAATATACATGCTGTTCTTTCAAAACATCCCACCCTCACCTTCACCCACAGAGTTCAAAAGTCTGTTCTGTACTTCTGTGTCTCTTTTTCTGTTTTGCATATAGGGTTATCGTTACCATCTTTCTAAATTCCATATATATGTGTTAGTATGCTGTAATGTTCTTTATCTTTCTGGCTTACTTCACTCTGTATAATGGGCTCCAATTTCATCCATCTCATTAGAACTGATTCAAACGAATTCTTTTTAACGGCTGAGTAATATTCCATGGTGTATATGTACCACAGCTTCCTTTCCATTCGTCTGCTGATGGGCATCTAGGTTGCTTCCATGTCCTGGCTATTATAAACAGTGCTTCGATGAACATTGGGGTGCACGTGTCTCTTTCAGATCTGGTTTCCTCAGTGTGTATGCCCAGAAGTGGGATTGCTGGGTCATATGGCAGTTCTATTTCCAGTTTTTTAAGGAATCTCCACACTGTTTTCCATAGTGGCTGTACTAGTTTGCATTCCCACCAACAGTGTAAGAGGGTTCCCTTTTCTCCACACCCTCTCCAGCATTTATTGCTTATAGGCTTTTGGATAGCAGCCATCCTGACTGGTGTGTAATGGTACCTCTTTGTGGTTTTGATTTGCATTTCTCTGATAATGAGTGATGTTGAGCATCTTTTCATGTGTTTGTTAGCCATCTGTTTGTCTTCTTTGGAGAAATGTCTGTTTAGTTCTTTGGCCCATTTTTTGATTGGGTCATTTGTTTTTCTGGTTTTTTTTTTTTTAAATCTTCTCTGTTTCTTTTGTCTTCTCTTGGTTTCATTCCTTGTGGTTTGATTGATTACTTTTGTGCTATGTTTTAGTTTATTTTTTATGTATACCTTTTAGGTTTTTGGTTTGTGGTTATCAATCAGGTTCATATATATATTGACCTCTATATATAGTGGGAGGAGGCACTGGCAACCCACTCCAGTACTCTTGCCTGGAGAATCCCAGGGACGGAGGAGCCTGGTAGGCTACAGTCCATGGGGTCACAAAGAGTTGGACATGACTGAACGATTTCACTTTCATGCATTGGAGAAGGACATGGCAGCCCACTCCAGTATTCTTTCCTGGGGAATCCCAGGGACGGAGGAGCTTGGTGGGCTGCCGTCTATGGGGTCGCACAGAATTGGACATGACTGACGCGACTTAGCAGCAGCAGCAGCAGCAGCTATATATAGCTGCCTATTTTAAACTGATAGTCACTTAAGGCATTCTAAAGTGTTTGAAACATAGTCTTCTGTCTCTCCACTTTGGTTTTTGTTTCTGTGAATTAGCGGAAACAGCTACCCCTCTGTCTTGAAGCAGTGGACTTGTGTGGGAGCATCCCCTGAGTAGACTGTTTGAGTCTGCTGGCTTTGGCAGGCTAGCTGGAGCTGAAGCAGGCCTGAGCTGAGGACCATCCGTGGGGAGTGCTGTGCCCAAAGCTGCTTTGTCAGACTGCAGTTGGAGCAGAAGTGGGCCAGAGTAAGTCCCTAGGGAACAATGCACTGAGGCTGCCTTGGCAGGTGTGGGCCAGGGGAGTCCCAGGGGAAACCCAAAATGACATTGCTGGTTTTTCTGAGTTTGGAAAGGGTCCCAGCAGTTTTCTCTCTGTTTGTCAGAAGTTCCAGGGTTAGTAAATGGATTTTATTTCTGTATAGTCTCATTGACCTTTAAACTGCCCCTTTTTTCCTGTATCCCACGATGGGTGAACCTGCGCTTGGGCCCCTCAGCAGTATCCCTCCTTGCTGCAGATTGCCAAGTCAGTGATGGGGTTCCTGTGGATAATGTGTCTTCATCTTTCCTACTTGTTTCTGTGTGGTCCTTCTATGTGCAGTAGCAGTTCCTTCAGACCTCAGGTCTCCTTCAGGAGGAATTGCTCTGTATGTAAGTATAGATTTGATGTGTTTGTGGCTCAAGGTCTTTCTAGTCACCATCTTGGACCTAGTTTGAGCTACTTTTAAAATAACTTAAAGTATTAAAAATTGAGTTTGGGGAAGGAAAATGGCAGAGGAGTAGGTGGACGTGGAGTACATTTCTCTCCACAGATACATCAGGAATACACCTTCAGACCCAGAAGTTCATGCAGAACATCAGCTGAGAGTGGACAGGAGTAGCTGACCAGTGGAAAAGAATATATAGAACCATGTAAAACTCGATAGGATGAAGGAGCTAGGGGAAAAACAGGAGTGTTAGTAGGACTGGACTTGCACTCGGCAGGTGGGGTAACTGAAGCTGGAGTCTGATCCCCACATTGGGGCAATTGTCTTGAGTCAGAGGAGAAACATTTAAGCCTGATAGGGAAACAGCTGATCTGTGGTAGCCTAAATGGAATGAGAATCAGACAGCCCTTGCCACAGCCGTACATGCCCCAGACAGGAATGCTGGTTCCCTAGAAGGTGCAGTGGCTGGGAGCTAGAGTTTAGGGATTGTGGAGCAATTCCAGGGCTAGGGCTGCTGTTGGCTGCGGAGGGGATGCGAGGGAGGAGATTGTGGTGAGAAATGCTGGTGGAGGAAAACCTGGCAGCCCTGGAAGCAAGGTGCGATACTGCTGAGTCACACCTAAGGGGTGGAACCATCCCCATAGCCTCTCTCTCCCCACGCCAGCATTGGCAGCTGAACAATAGAGAGGCTGGCCCATCAAACGCCTGATGCGCTGATCTACAGAGTAAGACCCCGGCCAGGGGGGCCTGTCTATGTGCTTGACAGGCAAACGACAGAGAAGGACCCCAGGCAAGGGAGCCCTCTAAGTGCCAGAATGGGTGGGGCTATGGAGAAAGACTGGCCAAAGAGGCTTTCTGATCGCCAGCTACAAGAGACGAGAACAAAGACTCTGATGGGGCCATAACTCCTGCAGCGGAGGCGGTCTGTGTTCGTGCACACTTGGCACTGCCAGGGTCCCTGCAAACCAACCGGCCGTGCCACCTTCACACTCAATTCTCACTGGGGCAGAACTGCCACAGGCAAAAAAGTCTTGCATCTATGTGTGCAGGGTCGCTTCGGTCCTGTCTGACTCTTTGCAGACAGGTGTCTGCAAAGTCTGACCATGTAGACTGTGACCTGCCAGGCTTCTCTGTCAGGGAGGGGAGTTCTCCAAGCAAGAATTTGGAGCGTATTGGCCAATATTGGTTGCCATACCCTTCTGGAGCACTATATTTCCTGCTGCCGCAGCTGCCAACCCCCCTGAGTACCTGGTGCTACCAGAACCCCTGAGACCCAAGCAGCTGCACCACCTCCGCACCTGGCCCTCACAGGGGCAAACCCAAGTCCTCCAGGGCAGCCTCTGGAGCAAAAACCCCAGTGAACAACCCCCATGCAGAGGTGGAAATAAAACCACAACTGAAACCCGGGGACAGTGTGGCTGAGGAAGATGACCCAAAACCTCCCCACCAGCTGTACAAGCTGCAGGTTAAATCCACATGATCAGCTAGGCAGACTCTGTGTCTATGGAATATATAAAGGGTCACTGAGAGCTCCCACAGAAGAAAACGCATTAGTTCTGATAGCTGTGGACATCGGAGGCAAGAACACAGGAGTAGGACCAGGTTAGCATCTGAACTGCGCCCGCGGCAGGTCCAGAGATCAGTGTAGTGTTGGAGAGCATCCTAGGGAGGTGAGGTGGACTGTGACTCCCAGCAAGGGAACGGACTCTGACAGCAGTGACTCAAGAACATTTATTAGTCTTATTTTTAGCTTGTTCTGTGGATTTTTTTGGATTTTTAAAAAATTTTTCTCCCCCCGCCCTTATAGTCGATTTTATTGGCAGTAAGAGATCCAACTAAGTTTTTGAGTTTTTTTTTCTCAGTCACATTTTTTTTTTTTTATTGTAGTTATAAACCTCTGCCTCTATGTTGGGCTTTTGCAGTTCTGTGGAGTTTTCCTTTTTTTTTTCTCTGTTTTTAAAAATTTAATGTTTTTAACCTATTGTTTTCCTGACATTTGTTCCTTTGTTTGCTTTTCCTACTGTTCTTTTCCCTTTGCAGTTAATATTTAACATATAAAAATCTTCTTTATCTACCTCTATTTAACTTTGCATATCTATTCTTTCTTTTTCTCTTTCTCTCCTTTCTTCTCAACCTATTTATTAGTTTTATTTTCATTGATTTCTTTCGCAATTGGCACCTTGCTTTAGTTTTGTTTTCCAGTTTGTGCTTTAATTAGTTTTGTTCTGGTAGATATAATTCTTGGTTTCCTTTATTCTCCAGGTCAATCTATTGTATTTTATTTTTGTTGGATTGTTTTGATTTTGCTTATGGGTATATATGTACATGTGTATATTCAGTTACACTTTTTATTGTTGTTATAAACCTCTGTCTCTACATTGGGCTTTTGCAGTTCTGTGGAGTTTTCCTTTTTTTTTTTTTCTTCCTTTTTTCTTTCTTTCTCCGTTTTTTCTTTTCCCTTTTTTTATAATTTTAATTTTTAAACCTATTATATTTTTCTACATTTATTCCCTTGTTTGCCTTTCCTACTGTTCTTTCCCCCTTGCAGTTAATCTTTAAATGTATATAAATCTTCAACTACCTCTATTTAACTTTGTATATCTTTCTTTCCTTTCCTCTCAACATATTTGTTAGTTTTGTGTTCATTGCTTTATTCCCCACTTGGCACCTCGCGTTAGTTTTGTTATCCAGTTTGTGCTTTAGTTAGTTTTATTCTTAACTGGTAAATATAATTTTTATTTCCTTTGTTCGCTGGGTCAATCTGCTGTACTTTATTTTTGTTGGACTGTTTTGACTTTGCTCATGGGTGTATATGTATATGTGTATATTCCATTATTTTAATTATTATTTGCCTGATTTTGTAGCTGCCGTTTGTCTGGGGTTCATCTTTGATTTCTTGTTTTTGGATATTTGTTTTCATCTCACTTAATGCCATAACAAACCACTTGTGGAGTCTTCATTCAGAGATTCATTCAGAGATCAAGCCCTGAACCTTTGGAGTGGGAGCACTGACTCCAAGACCCTTGACTACCAGAGAACTAACCCTAGGGAGTATCAGATAGTGAGAACTCACACAAAGGAAACCACTTGAATACAAGACCTGGCCTCACCCAACCACCAGTTGCACCCTATGCAGGACACTTCATCTAAACAACAAACAAAACAAAAATACAAACCCAATCATCAGCAGACAGGACTACCACCTCACTCAGCCTTGCCCATCAGAGGAAAATCAAACAAACAAAAACTCAGCACAAATCTTACCCTATAGAAGCTTACACAGACCACTGGACCAACCATAGGAGGGCAGAAGCCAAAAGGATGGAAGAATTCAACCTTCTTCAAAGAAAGAATTCAATTTTCCTTGAAGTCTGGGAAAAGGACACCTCAAACACAATAAATTTTAAAAAAATAATGAAAAGGCAGGAAATACTACACAAATGAAGGAACAAACTAGAAACACAGAAGTCCAAATAAATGGAGAGGAAATAGGCAAAATACCTGAAAAAGATTTTAGAATAATGATAGTATTCTATCGTTAGATAGAATGAAAAACCTTGAAAACAAAGTGGAGAAAATGAAAGAATCAATTAACAAAGACCTGTAAGAATTAATGAATAAACATACAAACAACACAGTTACTGAAATTAAAAATGCTCTAGAAGGAATCAATAGCAGAATATCTTAAGCAGAAGAATGAATCAGTGAGCTAGAAGATAAAATGATGGAAATAACTTCTGAAGAGCAGAATAAAATAAGAAGAATGACAAGAACTGAGGACAGTCTCAGAGACCTCTGGGACAATATCAAATGCACCAACATGCAAATTATAGTGGTCCCAGAAGAAGAAGATAAAAAGAAAGGGTATGAGAAAAATTTTGGAGAGATTATAGGTGAAAATTTCCCCAACATGGAAAAGGAAATAGTCAACGAAGTTCAAGAGGCACAAAGTATTCCGTACAGGATAAACCTAAGGAGAAACATGCCAAGACACGTGCTAATCAAGCTAACAAAGACTAAACACAAAGAAAGAAGATTAAAAGCAACAAGGGAGAAGCAACAAGTAACATACAGGGGAAACCCCATACGCTTAAGGCTGTTCATTCATCAGAAACTCTGCAGGCCAGAAGGGAATGTCAGGATATATTTAAAGTACTGAAAGGGAAAAATCTATAACCAAGATTACTGTATCTGACAAGGATCTTGTTCAGAATTGATGGAGAAATGAAAAGCTTTTCAGACAAGAAAAGGTTAAGAGAATTTAGTACCACAAAACTAGCTTTACAACAAATGTTAAAGGGACTTATATAGTCAAGAAATACAAGAGAAGAAAAAAGATCTACCAAATCAACCCCAAACAATTAAGAAAATGGCGATAGGAACATATGTATCAATAATTACTTTAAATGTAAATGGACTAAATGCTCCAAGCAAAAGACACAGACTGGCTGCATGGATATAAAAACAAAACCCATATCTATGCTGTCTAAAGAAACCCGCTTCAGATCTAAAGACGCATATAGACTGAAAATGAGAGGATGGAAAAATATATTCCATGCAAATGGGAAACAAAAGAAAGCTGGAGTAGCAATCCTCATGGACAAAATAGACCTTAAAATAAAGAAGTTTGCAAGAAATAAGGAAGGACACTACATAATGATCAAGGGATCAATCCAAGAGAAAGACATAACAATTGTAAATATCTATGCACCCAACATAGGAGCACCTCAATACAGAAGACAAACACTAACTGACATAAAAGGAGAAATTGACAGTAACAAGATAATAGTAGGAGAACTTAACACCCTATTCACACTAATGGACAGATCATCAAATCAGAAAATTAGTAAGGAAACACAAGTCTTAAATGATACATTAGATGAGATAGATCTCATTGATATCTTCAGGACATTCCATCCAAATGCAGAAGAATACACTTTCTTCTCAAGTGCACATGGAACATTCTCCAGGATAGACCACATCTTGGGTCACGAATCAAACCTCAGTAAATTTAAGAAAATTGAAATTGTGTCAAGCATCTTCTCTGACCACAATGCTATGAGACTAGATATCAATTATAAGAAAAAAACTGTAAGAAACACAAACACATGGAGATGAAACAACACATTTCTAAATAACCAACAGGTTACTGAAGAAATCAAAAGGGAAATAAAAAAATTTCTAGAAACAAATGACAATGAGAACACAGCAACTCAAAACCTATGGGATGCAGCAAAAGCAGTTCTAAGAGGGAAGTTTATAGCAGTACAATCCTACCTCAAGAAACAAGAAAAACATTGAATAGACAACCTAACTTTATACCTCAAACAACTGGAAAAAGAAGAACCAAAAAACCCCCAAAATTAATAGAAGGAAAGAAATCATAAAGTTTCAAGCAGAAATAAATGAAAAAGAAATGAAAGAAACAATAGTAAAGATTAATAAAGCTAAAAGCTTGTTCTTTGAGAAGATAAACAAAATTGACAAACCTTTAGCAACACTCATCAAGAAAAAATGAGAGAAGAATCAAATCAACAAAATTAGAAATGAAAAAGGAGAGGTTACACCAGACAATGCAGAAATGCAAAGGATTATAAGCGACTATTATGAGCAACTAAATGGCAATAAAATAGATAACCTGGAAGAAATGGACAGATTCTTAGAAAAGTTCTGTCTTGCAAGACTGAGCCAGGAAGAAATTGAAATTATGAACAACCCAATTACAAGCACCGAAATTGAAGTTGTGATAAAAAAAATCTCCCAAAACAGAAAAGCCCAGGACCAGATGGCTTCACAGGAGAATTCTATCATTTAGAGAAGAGCTAATGCCTATCCTTCTAAGACTCTTTCAAAAAATTACAGAGGAAGGAACACTTCCAAATTCATACTACAAGGCGACAATCACCCTGATACCAAAACAAGACAAAGACAACACAAAAAAAGAAAACTATAGACCAATATCACTGATGAACATAGATGCAAAAATCCTCAATAAAATTTTAGCAAACATAATTCAGCAATACATCAAAAAGATCATATACTGTGATTAAGTTGGCTTTATTCCAGGGATGCAAAGATTCTTCAACATATGCAAATTAATCAATGTGACACACCATATTAACAAGGGAAGACCCAGAGGAATCGGGTGGAGAGGGAGGTGGGATGGGGGACCAGGATGGGGAATTCGTGTAACTCTATGGCTGATTCATATCAATGTATGACAAAACCCACTGAAAAATAAAAAATTAAAAAAAAAAAAAGTGATCATCTCAATAGATGCAGAAAAAGCCTTTGACAAAATTCAGCACCCATTTATGATTAAAACTCTTCAAAAAATGGTCCTAGAAGGAACCTACCTCAACATAGTAAAGGCCATATATTATAAGCCTACAGCAAACATTATTCTCAATGGTGAAAACTGAAAGCATTTCCCCTAAGATCAGGAATAAGACAACGGTGTCCACTTACACCACTGTTATTCAATATAGTTCTGGAAATCCTAGCTACAGCAATCAGAGAAGAAAAAGAAATAAAAGGAATCCAGGTGGGAAAAGAAGTAAAGCTGTCAATGTTGCAGATGACATGATACTGTATATAGAAAACCCTAAAGATAGTATCAGAAAATTACTAGAGCTAGAACTGGACATGGAACAACAGACTGGTTCCAAATAGGAAAAGGAGTACATCAAGGCTGTATATTGTCACCCTGCTTATTTAACTTATATGCAGAGTACATCATGAGAAATACTGGGCTGGATGAAGCACAAGCTGGAATCAAGATTGCCGGGAGAAATATCAATAACCTCAGATATGCAGATGACACCACGCTTATGGCAGAAAAGTGAAGAAGAACTAAAGAGCCTCTTGATGAACGTGAAAGAGGATAGTGAAAAAGTTGGCTTAAAGCTCAACAATAAGAAAACTAAGATCACGGCATCTGGTCCCATCACTTCATGACAGATGATGGGGAAACAGTGGAAACAGTGGTTGACTTTATTTTCTGGGCTCCAAAATCACTGCAGATGGTGACTGCAGCCATGAAATTAAAAGACGCTTACTTTTTGGGAGGATAGTTATGACCAACCCAGACAGCATATTAAAAAGCAGAGACATTACTTTGCCAACAAAGGTCTGTCTAGTCAAGGCTATGGTTTTTCCAGTGGTCATGTATGGATGTGAGAGTTGGACTATAAAGAAAGCTGAGTGCTGCAGAATTGATGCTTTTGAACTGTGGTGTTGGAGAAGACTCTTGAGAGTCCCTTGGACTGCAAGGAGATCCAACCAGTCCATCCTAAAGCAGATCAGTCCTGGGTGTTCATTGGAAGGACTGATGCTGAAGCTGAAACTCCAATACTTTGGGTACCTGATGCGAAGAGCTGACTCATTTGAAAAGACCCTGATGCTGGGAAAGATTGGGGGCAGGAGGAGAAGGGGACAGCAGAGGATGAAAGGGTTGGATGGCATCACCGACTCAATGGACATGGGTTTGGGTAGACTCCAGGAGTTGGTGATGGACAGGGAGGCCTGGCGTGCTGCGGTTCATGGGGTCACAAAGAGTCGGACATGACTGAGCGACTGAACCGAACTGAACTGAATCAGTGAATTTAGCAAAGTTGCAGGATACAAAATAAATACACAGAAATCACTTGCATTTCTATATACTAACAATGAAAAATGAGAAAGAGAAATTAAGGAATCAATCCCATTCACCATTGCAACAAAAAGCATTAAATATCTAAGAATAAACTTACCTAAGGAGGCAAAAGAACTGTACACAGAAAATTATAAGACACTAATGGAAGAAATCAAAGATGACATTAAACAGATGGAGGTATTCTATGTTCCTGGGTGGGGAGAATCAATATTGTAAAAATGACTATACTACCAAATGCAATCTGTAGATTCAATGCAATCCTTATCAAATTACCAATGGCAGTTTTTACAGAACTGGAACAAAAAATTTCACAATTCATATGGAAACACAAAAGACCCCAAATAGCCAAAGCAGTCTTGAGAAAAGAATGGAACTTGAGGAATTAACCTTCCTGACTTCAGATTATACTACAAAGCTAGTCATGAAGACAGTATGGTACTGGCACAAAAACTGAAATATAGATCAATGGAACAAGATAGAAAGCCCAAAATAAACCCATGCACCTATGGGTACCTTATTATTGACAAAGGGGGCAAGAATATACAATGGGGTAAAGACAGCCTCTTCAATAAATGGTGCTGGGAAAGCTGGATAGTTACATGGAAAAGAATGAAATTAGAACAATTCCTAACACCATACACAAAGATAAACTCAAAATGGATTAAAGACCTAAATGTAAGACCAGAACCTATAAAACTCCTAGAGGAAAGTATAGGCAGAACACTTGGATGACATAAATCAAAGCGAGATCCTCTATGACCCACCTCCTAGAGTAATGGAAGTAAAAACAAAAGCAAGAGAGTGGAACCTGATTAAATTTAAAAGCTTTTGCACAGCCAAGGAAACTATAAGCAAGGTGAAAAGACAGTCCTTAGAATGGGAGAAAATAATAGCAAATGAAACAACTGAAAAAGGATTAATTTCCAAAAAATACAAGCAGCTCATACAGCTCCATACCAGAAAAACAAACAAACCAATCAAAAAGTGGGAAAAAGACCTAAACAGACATTTCTCCAAAGACATACAGATGGCTAACAAACACATGAAAAGATGCTCAACATCACTTATTATTAGAGAAATGCAAATCAAAATTACAATGAGATATCACCTCACACAGGTCAGAATGGCCATCATCAAAAAGTGTACAAATAATAAATGCTGGAGACTGTGTGAAGAAAAGGGAACACTCTTGCGCTGTTGGCGGAAATGTAAATTGATACAGCCACTATGGAAGATGGTATGGAGATTCCTTAAAAAGCTAGGAATAAAATCACCATATGACCCAGCAATCCCACTCCTAGGCATGTACTCTAAGGAAACCAAAATTGAAAGAGATTCATTTATGCCATTGTTTATTGCAGCACTATTTGCAATAGCTAGAACATGGAAGTAACCTAGATGTCCACTGACAAATGGATAAAGAAGTTGTAGTACATATACACAATGGAATATTACTCAGTAATAAAGGGAATGCATTTGATTCAGTTCTGATGATGTGGGTGAACCTAGAACCTATTATACAGAGTGAAGTAAGTCAGAAAGAGAAAGATAAATATTATATTCTAATACATATATATGGAATCTAGAAAAATGGTACTGAAGAACTTATTTACAGGGCAACAATGGAGAAACAGACATAGAGAATAGACTTATGGACATGGGGAGAGGGGAGGAGAGGTTGAGATATATGGAAAGAGTAACATGGAAACTTACATTACCATATGTAAAATAGATAGCAAATGGGAATTTGGTGTCTGGCTCAGGAAACTCAAACATGGGCTCTGTGTCAACCTAGAGAGGTGGGATGGGGAGGGAGATGGGAGGGAGGTTCAAAAGGGAGGGGATATATGTACACCTGTGACTGATTCATGTTGAGGTTTCACAGAAAACAGCAAAATTCTATAAAGCAGTTATGCTTCAATAAAAAATAAAAAAAACATTTTAAATTGAGTTTGGTACTGGTGGGGTTTTGAGCTAGTGGTTGTCAGCCTGCAGTGACTGCCAGGTCTTAGTTGTGGCACTCTGAATCTTTGATCTTGATTGTGGCATGCAGGACCTTTAGCATAGGGATTTTTAGTTACAGCATGTGACTTCTTGGTTGTGTCATGTGGGATCTAGTTCCCTGAGCAGGGATGGAACTTGAGTCCCCTGCATTGAGAGTATGAAGTTTTAGTTACTGGACCACTGGGGTTCTTATTTCTAACTCCTCTAAGGATGCCTAGGCTCTCTATGACCTCAAAAAAAGATAGATGGAAGAATTTATATAAAGTTGCTAAACTACTAATAGACAAATATAATTTTTTCATATTAAAGGTGGTGGATCTAAACCTATTTTTGAGCAAGAAGTAAAATGCTTACCATCTGGAGGTTAATTAGTTCTTTATGTCATTAGTATACTATTTAAAATATTCGGTGGTCTTTACTTGTCAGCATACTGTAATATATTAAAATGGTATCTATTGGGCATCACTTCATGCACTGTTCCTTTTAGTAATAGAATTATAGTAGTTCTTTGGAAAGTATTTCAGATGGTGTGGCTCAGCCATGGGATTTTGAGTAGGCAAAGAGGTTTTTTCCCAATCATCATCTTGTACTCATCAGTTATACTTAATTTTCTTTCTGCTCAGCCTAAACCTCTCTTCTTTTCTGTTTCTCTCTTCTCTGTCTCCTTTTCATATTAATTCCCTCTCTTCTTGTCATCTTCTGTGCTAAAACTCACATACCTAATCTCTAAGTTCAACTTCTAAAGGAAGGGAATGGTCAGTTCTTATCCTTTCAATAGGTCAGAGTGATGGGGATGGAGGCTGATGGGGGAGTTGGGAAGTTGGGGAGTAATAATGGAGGAGGGGATTAAAAACTACTATACTTTTTCCCCTTTTCTGAACAAAGGGTAAATTGTGATAGATTACAGAAAAATCAAAATACCTGAATTCCTCTTTAATTACATGACAGATTCTCATAGAATTCTACAGGGGAGCAGGGTGAGGTCACCAAGGATGAGTGAGATTGAGGAGGAAAGAAGGCATAGTAGTCTAGACTCCCAAAGAGCACCAGCAGCTAAGAGAAATAGAGCATAAGAAACCACCAAAAGAAACCCAGGAGATGGGAGTGTTGGGTGGGGTCAACAAAGGGTCAGTACTGCTGAGCAGTCAAGCATTATGAGTTTAGAAATGCCTTTACTCCGTTAGCTACATGGAGGTCATTGGTCCTTTTGCTGAGTATAGTGCAGAGGTTCAATGAGCAGATGACTGATTGGAGTGTGTTAAGGAGGAAAGAAAGCAAATAAATGGAGACAATTTGTGTGGTCATCTACACTCTTTTTTTTCTTTTTTCCATTCTAAGACCCACTGTTCCCTTTTTCTCTCTAACCCATATATTTCAGGGGGTATCTTACAATGGCTCTCAAGGATGCTTGCCAGAAACTGGGTGGAGGAGTGGGCTGGGACAGATTTGTCAAGGCCTCAGGTATATGTGGACAGAGTTTGGGCAGAACATGTTCATCCAGTTAGCACCTCAGTTGAGTTCTGGGATCTGATAGTACCACACTCTCCCGAATCTTGACTTAAATTCCTATCTCATTTGTGGATTAAAATGTCTTCTAAAAGGGTGATACAATGATTCAGCATTCAAGCATTTTTAGACACTAGAAATTGATTATAGAGAGACAGCCCATGACTCTGAAGACTGTGAAAGTGACCAAATGCCTGGTTCTAGTCACAGATTTTCAAATGTGGAAGAGCGTGAGGGATGATTCATGCTTCTGGACACCTGTCTGTTAACTGCATCTGGGTAATTTCAAGGCATACTGTTTAGCACTATACTAAGTATACTTTTTAAAATGAAATGAAAGTAGCATACCTTATTCATATTATGATATTCTTATTTTGAGCTTAAGTCTTTACATCTAGAGATTATGAATTGCTTTTAGCCATTTTTAACAGTTATGTTTAGCCTCAGAAGGACATACTAATTTTCATAAGCTGAACCCAAGGTTTTGATTTCTGTATCACATTTAAGGTTTGGCATATAATTTTTTTCACACAGTAGTCTTTTCCATACAGTGATGAACTTTATTGGCTAATATTTATTAAAGAGTTTTATAAAATTTGCATTTTAAGTTTGACCTAGCAAAAAAAATTATAGCTGATATGCTAAGAGGTAAAAGGAAATTGAATCATATAAAATGCTCATTTAAAATCACAAAAAACGAAAAGAGTGGAAGATATAAATGGGAACAAAGAACAAGGGTGATCAACAGGGAAGAAAATGAACACATGTACTACATATAAATCCAGCTGCTCAATAAACACTTTGAACATCAACGGTCTGAATGCACCAATTAAAAGAGATTGTCTGAATGGAAAACCAAGACTCAACTCTTCATTGCCTATAAAATTCCACTGTAAATATAAGATGCATATAGGTTAAAAGTGAATGAATGGAGAAAAAGATACTGTGGAAACACTAATCAAAAGAAAGCAGGAGTAGCTATGTTAATTTCAGGCAGACTTCAGAGCACAGGAAGTTATCAAGGATAAAGAAGGGAATTACAAAATGATAAAGGTGTCAATTCTCCAAGGAGACATAACAGTCTTTAATGTATATGTACCTAACCAAATCAAACTGCATGAGGCAAAAACCGATAGAACTACACAGAGAAATAGATGAATACATTATCATAGCTGGAGACTTCAAAACCCTTCTAGTAGAAACGGACAGATTAAGACAATCAGTAAGGGCATAGTTGAACTCAGCAATATCAAGCAAGTAGGTGTGATTAACATCAATAGACTATTTCATCCAGTGTTTGCAAAATATACATTCTTCTCAAGCTCACATGGAATGTTCACTGAGATAGACCACATTCTGGGCTATAAGACACAGCTTAACACTCTTTGTTATTGTTCAGTTGCTCAGCTGTGACTGCCTCTTTGTGACCCTGTGGACTGCAGTATACCAGGCTTCCCTGCCCTTTACCATCTCCCAGAGCTTGCTCAAAATTTTAGTACATTTAAGAGTAGAAAACATGCAGTGTCTGCTCTCAGACCACAATGGAATTAAACCAGAAATCAATAAAGAACAATAACTGGAAAATCCCCAAATAGAAGTTAAATAATACAGTTCCAAATTACACATAGGTCAAAAAATGAAATCTCGGGATAAATTTTAAAATATTTTTAAGTTTGAAAATGAGAATCTAACTTATTAAAATTTGTAGGATGCGGCAAAAGCAATGCTTAGAGGGAAATTTGTAGCACTGAATGCATATACTGGAAAAGAAGAAAGGTCTAAAATCAGTAACATACATTTCCACATTATAAAACAGTAAGTTAACTCCAAAGCAAGTAGAAGAAAAGGAAACAATGAGCAGAAATCAGTCAAATTGAAAATAGGAAATCAATACAGAAAATCAATGAAACCAAAACTGTGGTCTTTTTCCTCAAAAAGATCAATAAAGTTGACAAGCCTCTAGGCTGATCAACCAAGAAAAATGAAAGAGAACACGAATTTCTAGATTTAAGGATATCAAATAAAAACACTCAACGTACCAGGTTTCCACGTACCTCTTGTTTGACTGCCTTTACAGGTCCACGTCTTCTTTTAATGGTAATTCCTCCTAGTTCCATCTCCACTTCCCCTGCTCGGTCACTGCTAGCTGGGAGGCAAAAGCAGAAGCAGATTATATTCAGAGAGGCTGAAGAGGTTCCTCCCGCAGTGGAATTTGCCCACTCTTCATCACTTGATATCTGAAACCACTGTAGTGAAGTTTCTTTCAATGGAATGAGTGGTCTCTGAAGGGTAACGATGCCAGTTTATAAAGTGTAAAGCATCCACTTCAGATTGTTTCTGAACAGGTGTTCAGCCAGGTTGACACGTCCTGATAGGGAAGAGCTGAGGGAAAGTTGGGTGCTTGGCAGGGTGGGAGCCTGGAAGGAAACTGCCTCAGAAAAACGTGAAAAGCTGGGGGTGGAGCTGGACAGTAGCTGACCATGGGTACCCACCTTCCCAGTCAGGCCTCTTTGGCTCCCATCTGTGATGGTGCTGCCACAGGCCACTCTCCTCATGATCCTGCCTCTCTGCCTCTCATCAGGTGCCAGACCTTCTCAATTTTCGATTTTAGGATGGCCCTGCAGTCTGCTCAGCTGCTCAGGCTTGTAATGGCTCAACAATACTGATCCTGACTGTGAAGACTATGACTGGTGACTTGTGTTTTTGTTTTTGTTTTTAATCTACAGCTTCTGTTTAGCATCATTGTGGTAGGGAGATGGTTAGGATGTTTCTGGCACCCTGGTTGTGCAGATGGTGAAGAATCTGCCTTCTATGTGCAAGACCCAGGTTCAACCCTTGGGTAAGGAAGATCTCCTAGAGAAGAGAATGGCTACCCATTCCAGTATTCTTGCTTTGAGAATTCCATGGACAGAGAAGCCTGATGGGCTACAGTCCATGGGGTTGCAAAGAGTCAAACACAACTGAGCGATTAACACTTTCACTCTCACTTGGGATGTTTCTGCTGCAGTGTGGAATAACTGGAAATGATTTTCTTGCTCTTCAGTTATATGAATCTATCCTGATTAGAGAGGATACTCTTTCTGGCCTAAGTCTTGCCTTATGGATCCTGGGGAGATGTAACTCCTTTTTGGCTTGCGTCACTGGGCATATTCAAGACAGTTCAACTGTGGTTTTGGCTAGCCTTGCTGGGTAGAGGGCTGAGGAAAATTCAGAAAACATCCTTGCTTACTAATATCTTCCTTCTACCCTTTTGCATTCACATTTTAATTTTGGCAAAATCTTGTTAAAATTGAGACCAAAGGTAATCTGAAAGGATAGAAAAGATACACCTCAAAAGAGCCAGAAGTCTGCATATGAGAAGAAAGAGAAGAGTTTATTCAGACTCCCCAGCACTTCCTCCCTCCTCCCTGCTTTGATTGTGTGAACATGAGCACCTCAGGTCTTTCTCTGTTTGGTCAAGTCAAACATTATGTGTTTGTTCCTGAAAACTCCTGAGAGGAGCATATGACAATTTGGATAGTAGTCATGATAGTCTTATTCTAGGAAGGCAGAACAGGAAAGGATTAGCGGATGGGTTCTGGAGTCAGTGTCCCTAGATTCACGTGGGTTGTAGGGAAGGCCGCTTTAGAAAGGTAAGTTCTGAATAATGGCAAGGTGGAAGCCATGCACGGATATGGGAGGGGAGCCTCCTAAGTGGAAGGACACAGCAAGTGCAAAGGTTGTGAATGAACAAGTCATACTCAAGAAAGAACAGGGTGTGGAATGGAGCTGAATTACTGTGAATGGAGAGAGTATCTGGAGAGCAGGTGGAGGCAGCTTGTGTATGGCCTTGTAAACTAGGGTAGGGAGTTAGATCTCACTCAGAATGTAATGAAAAGTTCTTAGAGTGTTTTAAGCAGGTAACAGACATAATTTGATTTTTTTTTTTTTAAAGATCACTCTGGCTATCATGGCAAATGGGTTGGGGAAGAGTAAGAGTGGAAGCAGGGAGACCAGTTAAAAACAAGAGAAAATGGAGTCTTAGGCCAGAGTGGTTGTGGTGGGGATGGAGTGAAGTCAGTAAGTTTGGATATATTTGGGTGTGGGAGAAGGTGGAAGGACTGATGCTGAAGCTGAAACTCCAATACTTTGGGTACCTGATGCAAAGAGCTGACTCATTTGAAAAGACCCTGATGCTGGGGAAAATTGAGGGCAAGAGGAGAAGGGGACGACAGAGGATGAGATGGTTGGATGGCATCACCGACTCAATGAACATGAGTTTGAGTGAACTCCAGGAGTTGGTGATGGACAGGGAGGCCTGGTGTGCTGCAATTCATGGGGTTGCAAAGAGTCGGACACGACTGAGCAACTGAAGTGAACTGAACTGAAAATATGGAGACTGATGCTAGATATTTGGGAGTCATTGTATGTAGATGACATTTGAAGCTTCAGGAATGGATGTGATCTTGAAGGGAGTGGGTATAGAGGGAGAAAAGAGGCCTGGGATCTGAGCTTTCTAGCATTTAGAAGTCCCAGGTGGCTTGGTGGTAAAGAATCTGCCTGCCAGCACAGGAGACATGGGTTCAATCTCTGGGTCAGGAAATGCCAACCCATTCTAGTATTCTTATGTGGGAAATCCCATGGACAGATGAGCCTAGGGGGTTACAGTTCATGGGGTTGCAAAGTCAGACACAATTGAGCAGCTAAGTGTGTGTGCGCACGGACGGACACACACACACACAGACACACACATACACACACACACACACACACACACGAGAGGAAACTGAGAGGACTCAACCAGACAGGTATATAAAGTCCTTAACTGAAAGCTCGACAGGTAGTAATGGTCAGTATGATTACAACCACTACCACTGCCTCTATTTTATAAAAGAGCTAAAATACATAAAATCTCTGATTTCACTTTTCCTTGGAGACATTATCTTTGATTATACAGTGCCAGCATTTTGTGCATGTTCTTTAATTTCCTTATTTGCCTTCACAGTTGAAGACATGGGCAACTGGCTTGAGTCCAGTGAGCTACCAATGGAGCCTAAAGATTCGCTGTTTTCAGCACACCTAGTGATTTCCAAGTTTGTACCAATTATATGAACTTTATGAGAATTATACTTGCTATCACTAGTACCAGCACTTTCATTTTTACATTTTCCACTCGTTTATAAACCAATAAGGATGAAATGCAGTAAAGTATTCACATAATGGCACAAACTGCTATACAAAGATGGTGCCTGCCAAAATGGGACTGTCTGCAGCAGGCAGTACTATAGTGTGATAGGTTTAAATGTTTATTACTCAGCTGAGGTATGAAAATGTGCACATGAACACAGTTTTACAAGGGCCTATGTTTTTCTACAACTGCACTTTCTTCCAAAAGTCAAATATATGAAAAACAAAACTCACTTGTACATGTCCACTACCAGGTATACCAGCCTTCTTTCATGTAGGTCTTTAGATGCTTTCTTCACAGAATCCAAAGATCAAGAATTATGGCCCCCATTTGTAATACTGGTGCTTGACTTAGTAATCAATAGCTCAAAATATCATTTAGTCAAATAGCCCTCCTGTTTAATGAGGAGTTAGAGATTGGCTAGCACACACGTCACAGATGGTAAGCAACAGACTTGGAGGGAGCCATGCCAGCCACTAATTACTAAGACATATTTGGAGAGCGTTGGTACTTGTCTTAACCCACAAGTGAAAGCTTCCATTGCTCCAGGCTTCCTTCCATTTCCACAACTTTGAGGCACGGTTGAAATCAAATTCTTTAGCAGTTGGCTTGACTTCCCAAATATCAGGCCATTTTAATTCTGAAGAAAGAACCCTTATCCCAGAAAAGATTAAAAAAATTTAGTTTCTCTAAGAACTCAATTCCCTCATCCTTGACTTAACTATACCTGCTCCCAAGACTGCCAGACTGTCACATACACACACATATATAAATGTAAAAGGATAGATATGTGGCTGCTTACGAATGCATTATTTTAATTGGTGCTTCACTTTTGGAATCTTTACATTAGTAATAGAAACACTCAAATTTACATTAGTGACCCATTTCTGAAGCTTGATCATTGATAAAAGTTATTCTAGTTTACAAATTCTGATGGATATTGCAGTATGTATTTACAGAGAGCTGGGATGAGGAGATGACATCTTAATGCTTCAAACACTCATTTAAAAAACTTTTAAATTATGTACCACCTATGTCCAGTATACAACATAATACTAAAGTGAACATTCATGAACCTTTAAGAACTTTGCCAATGCCGTTGAAGTTTCTGCCTGTTCTTCCTTTCCTCCTGTTTTGTTGGCTGTATGATTTTTACATCGTCAGAGCATATGACACTTTCCATACTATTTATTTTTCCCATCCTTATCTTTTAATGTTAGTTCTACAGTAAAATAGATTCAATACTCAGTCTATTCTTTATACTGAAGTTTTCCCAGTAATTTCTTATTTGTTTGAAACTCATTTTCTGGTAGGATACTCAGGAAATTTCATGGAGTCAATATCTCTGAATTCTTACATGTTCATTATTATTAGTTAAGGCATGTTTTCTGGAAAGATATATATAAAATCCTTGGCTTATATTTTCTTTCTTGGAATATCTTTAAAAATATTGTCCCATTGTTTTCACCATAAAATGTTGTTGTTATGAGGTCTGACACCAATTTTATTCTCTGCCCTTCATGTGTGACCTGGTCTTTCTGTTGGGATGACCAAATAGATTTTTTCTCTTTTAAAAAGTCTAATAGTTTTACAAATATATATATATTAGCAATCTCATGATGTACCTTTTTCATATTAAGATAAGTCTTTTAGAATTTCAGACATATTAATATTTTCTTGAATTATTATTAATTTTTTTCAGTTACATCTGCTTTAGTTTTCTTTTTGAAGACTGAAATTATATGCATGTTTATGCATTTCCCCCCTATCTTTTCTTTTACTCAGATCCTTTTTACTGCTTTCTCTATTTCTGTGTGAGTCTGTTTTCTCTCATGTTCCTTTTGATTAATTTTTTCTGGTACTATCTTATTTCTGATAATTTTTCACATTTATTCTCTTCTTTCCTGTCATTTTATTTATGACTTCATTTATTTCTGATGGGTGCTATTTTTTAAACTAAGTTTTCTTGATTTATATTTGCTCACTTTGAAATATTAGATTATAGCTTCTGAGTCCACATTTTCTGATTTGTTCTCATTGTCTGTTGGGATATTTAACAGCTCATCTTAATCTTTTTTCCTAGCAGTCATTTAGTATGGAATTGGGGGGTATATCTATTTCATGTTTAAGGGAGATGAGTTTTCTTGGGCTATGTAGAGAGGATTTCTTTTTTTTAAGTTTTATTAGAGTATAGTTGACTTACAATGTTGTTAGTTACACAAAACACTTACAGTGTTGTGTTAATTACAGTAAAGTGAATCAGTTACATATATGCATATATCTACTCTTTTTTAGATTCTGTTCCCATATGGATATTTACAGAGTACTGAGGAGAATTCCCTGTGTTATATATAGTAGGTCCTTATTAGTTATCTGTTTTGTACATAAGTACTGTGTCTATGTCAGTCCCAAACTCCTTTATCCCCCCACCCGGCTCCATTTCCTTCTTGATAACCACATGTTCATTTTCTACATCTGTGACTCTGTTGTGTAAACAGGTTCATTTTTACCATTTTGTAAAGATTCCACATGTAAGCAGTATCGTATGGAATGTCTTTTTCTGTCTGACTTCATGCCATGTGACAACTCTAAAGCTCATTTTTTTTATTCTAAATTTTAAAACATTCTATACTCAGGTATTTATTTTATATTTGGCATCTGATAATTTCAACTTCAGAAGTTCTTAGAAGTCTTCTTTCTTCAGTCTGTGGACTCATACTCATGAAGGCTTGTTTTCCTGTATGCTTGGCAGGTTTGATTAAACTTATCTGTTGGAAATTCTGAGGGCCTAAATGTTAGTTGTTTTCTGCAGAGAAGATTGGAGTTTGCACCTGCTAAGAGCCAGGAGGTTTGCCAGTCTTGGAATGTTTCAGGCTCTTTTGAGTCCTTGCTTGAAGCAGGAGTATTGGGTTCAATTTCTTCACCTGGCCAAGGGCAGCCTTCCAGATAGCTTATCAGCTCTGGCTTCTGGAAAATTCTGACTTTGCTTCTTCATTTGTGTTTGCTGACTGGCACAATGCAAGATTCATCTCATCATTTTTCTTTTTTCCCTCTCTTGGCTCTTGAGGATTTCTCCTAAGCTCAAAATGCCTTACAAAATATGTTTGTCTAAAATAATCTATGAGTTTGTCTTATTTATCCAAGCATCTAGTTTTGGGTCCATCATTTTGCTGAAAGGCGATGCTACTTTTCTCCAAAGAAAATAATTTCTCCTGTATATAGTACTTGAAATATGTAAAACTCAGAAGGCAAAGATAAGATCTTTTCCATTAATAAAAATCATAGTGTTAGGTATTCAAAAAACTCCACCAAAAATTGTTCACAACATTCTTTTATTTTTGTCTTGCATTCTTCCATGAAATTAATTTAAATTAGTTTTGTTGTAGCTTATCTCTTAAGAATCTTTTTTTGCTATCACTCTAGTCATGGTTCTATATATGCATCTATTTTCTAAATTCTTTTTGAAAATACATTTTTAAATTTGTGAAATCAATAAAACATGACAGAAAATGTGGAAAAAACTGTCACTGTGCCTCCTTGACCTTGAACTGAGATACGTAGGGCCTAGGTAAAGAAGAGGTACAAGGATTCACCTGTTCACAGTTCCGTCTTCTGGGATAAACACATGAGAGAATTCAGGAAGCCTGGCAAAAGAAATATTCGGAAGGAATCAGAGAAAAAAAATATTTCTTCCTTGACATCCAGAGACTAAGAATGTCTGTTTAAGAATGTCTGTTCCTGAATACTGTCCTAGACCCACCGGTCAGGATCTGTAGTTTTGATAAATTCTCTTTGGTTGCTCACAATGAAATTTTAAAACCACTGACCTTAGGAATTGTTTAGGAAGGTAAAGAAACTAGATGTTAATGTCAGACTTATGACTGCTTTTAGTTGTTCTAATTATCTATGCTCAAGTTAATATGAAGTAGATGTTACATAGTTCTTATTCCAGACTATGGGTTCAGTCCTCCCTAAAAACATTAGTATTGAATACATTTTGTTATAAGTTCCATAGACTCTTCATGTAACTGTCATTTTAAATTATAATATGGGGAATATTCTAATGTGGGGAATAAATAATAATTTTCTTAGTCATTTCTTCATTCTGTACATTTAAACCATTTCTAACTTTGGGCTGTAATATATGATACTTTGATAAACCTTGGTGGTGGTGTTGTTCAGTTGCTAAGTTATGTCCAATACTTTGCTACCCCATGGACTGCAGCATATGCCAGTCTCCTCTGTCTTCCACTATATCGCAGAGTTTGCTCAAATTCATGTCTCTTGAGTCGATGAGGCTATTAACCATCTCATTCTCTGCTGCCCTTTCCTCCTTTTCTCTTTAACCTTTCCCAGCATCAGGGTCTTTTCCAATGAATTGGCTGTTTGCATCAGGTGGCCAAAGGATTGGAGCTTCAGCATCAGCCCTTCCAATGAATATTTAGGATTGATTTCCTTTAAGATTGACTGATTTGATCTCCATGCTGTTCAAGGGATTCTTAAGAGTCTTCTCCAACACTGTAATTCAAAAGCATACATTCTTTGGTGCTCAACCCTTTGACTTCGCTCATGGCTTAGATGATAGAGAATATGTTTACAATGCAGGATACCTGTGTTTGATCTGTGGGTCAGGAAGATCCGCTGGAGAAGGAAATGGTTACCCACTCCAGTATTCTTGCCTGGAGAATTCCATGGAGAAAGGAGCCTGGTGGGCTACATTCCATGGTGTTGCAAAGAGTTGGACACGACTGAGTGACTAACACTATACACAACCTTCTTTTTATTTATTTATTTTTAAAAAATTTTTCAGTGGGTTTTGTCATACATTGATATGAATCAGCCATAGAGTTACACGTATTCCCCTACACACGTATACACAACCTTCTTTATGGTCCAACTCTCACAACTGTACATGACTACTTGAAAAACCATAGCTTTGACTATATGGCCCTTTGTCGGCAAAGTGAGGCCTCTGCTTTTTAGTACTGCTCTCTAGGTTTGTCATAGCTTTCTTTCCAAGGAGCAAGCGTCTTTTAATTTCATGTTTCCACTCACCATTTATGGTGATTTTTGTCTGAGAGAATAAAATCTGTCACTGCTTCGACTTCCCCCCTTCTATTTGCCATGAAGTGATGGGATCACATTCTGTGATCTTAGTTTTTTGCATGTTGAGTTTTAAGCCAGCATTTTCACTCTCCTTTTTCACTATCACCAAGAGGCTCTTTAGTTCTTCTTCACTTTGTGCCCTTAGAGTGGTATCATCTGCATATCTGAGGTTGTTGATATTTCTCCTGGCAATCTTGATTCCAGCTTTTGATTGATCTGGCCCAGCATTTCACAAGATATACTCTGCATATAAATTTAATAAGCAGGGTGAAAACATACAGCCTTGTTGTATTCCTTTCCCAATTTTTAACCAGTCATTCTATGTCCAGTTCTAACTGTCACTTTCTGACCCTCATACAGATTTCTCAGGGGACAGGTAAGGTGATCTGGTACTCCCAATCTCTTTAAGAATTTTTCACAGTTTGTTGTGATGCACACAGTCAAAGGCTTTAACATAGACAATGAAGCAGAAGTAGATGTTTTTCTGGAATTCCCTTGCTTTCTACATGATCTAACAAATGTTGAAAATTTGATCTCTGGTTCCTCTTCCATCTTCAAAGTCCAGCTTGTACATCTGGGAGTTCTTAGTTCATGTACTGCTGAAGACTAGCTTGAAGGATTTTGAGCATAACCCTGCGATCATGTGAAATGAGGGCAATTGTATGATAGTTTGAACATTCTTTGGCATTGCCTTTCTTTCAGATTGGAACGGAAACTGACCTTTTCCAGTCCTGCAGTCACAGCTGAGTTTCCCAAATTTACTGACATATTGAGTGCAGCACTTTAACAGTATCATCTTTGAGAATTTGAAATAGCTTAGCTGGAATTCCATTATCTGCACTAGATTTGTTAGTAGTAATGCTTCCTTGTCAAGTAAGGTCCACTAGATTTCACACTCTATGATGTCCAGCTCTAGGAGAGTGACCACACCATTCTTATTTGGGTCACTAAGACCTTTTTTGTATAGTTCTATGTATTCTTGCCACCTCTTCTTAATCTCTTATGCTTCTGTTAGGTCCTTATCATTTCTGTCCTTTATCATGCCCATCCTTGCATGAAATGTTCCCTTGATATCTCCAGTTTTCTTGAAGAGATCTCTAGTCTTTCCCATTCTGTTGTTTTCCTTTATTTATTTGCATTGTTCACTTAAGAAAGCCTTCTTGTCTCACCTTGCTATTCTCTGGAACATAGCCTTCAGTTGGGTATATCTTTCCCTTTCTCCTTTGCCTTTCATTTCTCTTTGTTCCTCAGCTATTTGTAAAGCCTCCTCAGATGACCACTTTGCCTTTGCATTTATTTTTCTTTGGGATAGTTTTGGTCACTGCCTCCTGTACAATGTTTCGAACCTCCATCTGTAGTTTTTCAGGCACTTTTCTATCAAATCTAATCCCCTGAATCTGTTTGTCACTGCCAATGTATAATCATAAGGGATTTGATTTAGTTCATACCTGAATGACCTAGGGATTTTTCCTATTTTCTTCTACTTAAGCCTGAGTTTTGCAATAAGGAGTTCATGGTCTGAACCACAGTCAGCTCTGGGTCTAGTTTTTGCTGACTATATAGAGCTCCTCCATCTTTGGCTGCAGAGAACATCATCAGTCTGATTTCAGTATTGACCAAAATATTGACAAGTGTCCATGTGTAGAGTCCTCTCTTGTGTTATTGGAAAGGGATGTTTGCTATGACCAGCGTGTTCTTTGACAAAACTCTGTTAGCCTGTGCCATGCTTCATTTTGTACTCCAAGGCCAAACTTTCCTGTTACTGCAGGTATCTCTTGACTTCCTACTTTTGGATTCTAGTCCCCTATAATGAAAAGAACATCTTTTTGTGTGTGTGTGTGTGTGTGTGTGTTAGTTCTAGACAATGTTGTAAGTCTTCATAGAAGTGGTTAACTTCAGCTTCTTTGGCACCAGTGGTTGGGACATAGACTTGGATTACTGTGATGTTGAATGGTTTGCCTTGGAAATGAACCAAAATCATTCTGTTATTTTTGAGGTTGCACCCAAATACTACATTTCAGACTCTTTTGTTGACTATGAGGGCTTTTCCATTTCTTCTAAGGGATTCTTGTCCACAGTAGTGGACATATTGCTCATCTGAATTAACTTTGCTCATTCCAGTCCATTTTAGCTCACTGATTCCTAAGATATCGATGTTCAATCTTACCGTCTCATATTTGACCATGTCCAGTTTACCTTGATTCCTGGACTTAACATTCCAGATTCCTGTGTAATATCGTTCTTTACAGCTTCAGACTCTACTTTTACCACCAGACACATCCACAACTGAACATTGTTTCTGCTTTGGCCCAGCTGCTTCATTCTTTCCGGAGCTATTAGTAACTGCCCTTCACCCTTCTCCGGTAGCATATTGGACACCTTCCAATGTTGGAGCTCATCTTCTGGTGTCATATCTCTCTGCTTTTTGATCCTGTTCATGGAGTTCTCCAGGCAGGAATAATGAAGTTGGTTGCTATTTCCTCCTCCAGTGGACCATGTTTTGTCAGAACTCTTCACTATGGATCACAGCCTTATTGTGGTGAAGGGCCTTGAATAACCTTTGTGTGCATAGACTTTTTTTTCTCAGTTTAAGCATTATTTCTCTGCACTTAGATACTTAAATTTGTAATTACTGGAAAGGAAGACATGAATGCACTTAAGACTCTTGATGAAGTGTGCCAAATTGCTTTCCGAAACCGTATGCCAATTCAAACTTTTGCCAGCAATTTAAGAATGTATTTCACACCATCCCAGCCAGCACTGAGTATTATCATTTATATTAGGCAAGTAGTCATGGATGGATGTGGGAGTTGGACCATAAAGAAGACTGAGCGCTGAAGAATTGATGCTTTTGAATTTTCATGCTGGAGAAGACTCTTGTGAGTCCCTTGGACAGCAAGGAGATCAAACCAGT
Organism: Muntiacus reevesi; assembly: GCF_963930625.1. NCBI lineage: Eukaryota > Metazoa > Chordata > Mammalia > Artiodactyla > Cervidae > Muntiacus > Muntiacus reevesi. The sequence continues at coordinate 84,189,841 of NC_089256.1, read as the reverse complement.
CAACCCTAAAGAAAATCAACCCTGAATATTCATTGGAAGGACTGGGGCTGAAACGGAAGCTCCAATACTTCAGCCACCTGATGCAAAGAGCTGACTCATTGAAAATACCATGATCCTGGGAAGGATTGAGGGCAGGAGGAGGTGGAGGTGACAGAGGATGAGATGGTTGGATGGCATCACCATCTCAATGGACATGAGTTTGAGCAAACTCCAGCAGATAGTGGAGGACAGGGAAACCTGGTGTGCTGCAGTCCATGGGGTTGCTAAGAGTTGGACATGACCTAGTGACTGAACAGTGAACAACAACATTAGGGAAGTACTGTTCTTATTGATTTTTAGTTTTCGGCTGTTGGATTCCACTGAACCTACTTAATGAGTCTTCTGAAAGAGCTGGGCTAGGTGAAGAGGGAAGAGATGTAAGGCAGAGTGGATCCCCGTTGTTCGGATATTCATCATAGAATCTAACTGATATCTGTTTCCTCTTGGTCTACCAAACTGCAGGTCACTTTTTTCTTTCAACCACTATTTCTGCATTTATGAAAACAAATGGCAGGGTCAACTGCCTTTAAGATTCTAACTGGCTTCTAAGTACTGATAAATCTCTTGTTGTGAATTTCGAATAGGTGCAGATTTCTCTGGTTGTCTTGTCAATAGCTGCAGGGATTTGTCTCTCTAACATGCATATTATATTCTTTTCTTTGGTGTCTTGAGTAGGATGTGTTTTAACTTTTGTTCCAGCTTTGTTTTCCCTCCTCTTTCTGAAAGTTCTGATTAAAAAAAAACAACCAGAATGCAAATATGGTATATGAATATTTAAAATGTGATTTGCATTTAACAAATTACACACGATCACATAATTCCCAGTGTGATTTTGCATCAGGGTAGAAGTGAGAATCTGTATTTTATATTAAATGCATAGCATTTAAATACTTTAATACAAACAAACTGCATTTGAATATTAATCTTTCCCAAAAAGACCTTGGCAGGCATATTAAATATTTAAGACTTTTCCTCATGCAAAGTTCTTGAGCCCCTTGAATGTTTCCACTTTTCTCTGTTATTTTGAAGTCTGGAGAATCTAGATGCTTTCTATATACCTATTGTGAATTTTTTATCTGTCCTCATGAAGTTTTTCTTCTATAAGGACAAGGGTGAATTAACAGGCCACATTCTAATCCTCAGCACTGAGAGTGTTAACCCCATCATGCTAAATGCAGCAGTGAGGAGAGCTTGAGTCAGTGGTAAGGAGAAATAAATTATTCAATATTAAGACATGATAGAAGCATAGATTCTAATTGTGGTGCTTGACCTTGAAAGTCATCAAGTTTAATCATCTACGTAAAGCAGAATCCAGGTAACACATCTATAGGTGATTGATTAATCACTTCTTGCATCCCTATGGTATTATGGAACTCACTACCCCACCACCTGCTTATACTGTAACTAGACAGCATTCATTTTGGGAACATTATCTTGAGTTCAATACTACCTCTAAATGAGCCACTAATTTTAATTTATTTTCCTGGAGCCATTACATGAAATTAGGTAATTCCGAACATGATTTTGTATAAAATAATTTTCTACAGGCATGTTTGCTGTACTTAGTAAGTGCCACAAAAAGGAATGATTTTCCCAGTATGCATTGAGGGAATTGAACCCAAGAAAAGTTAGAGACAATGAGGGAGATGGCTGAGTAGGAGAATGTGGAGTTGCTGTCTCCTCACAAACAGGGTACCTACAAGACCCTGGCAGGGGACCTTGGACACCTAAGGGGACAGGAGAAGCCCCCATGACTGGGTAGGACATGGGAAAGGACGAGGTGGAGAAGTGGAAGTGGGATCGGATGGGTGCCCCAGAGGGCTGGCTGGGGAAGGGAAGGGAAGGGCTCCTGTGCTTGGAGTGGTCCACCCGCGGTGAAGGGCTCAGTGGGCACTGGGAGAGAACATGGAGGGATCGGGAACTGGAGGGGAGTGACCAGTGTTTCCACCGTCCACTCGAGCCCCAGATCGCCTGCTGAGGCTGTGGGTCCTAAATCTCCTCCCTCAGCGTCCCCTGCAGGCAGAGATGAGTCTGAGCCCCACCCCTTAGGCCTTTCCTGGTCGCACACATCCAAAGCCCAGGTCCTGCCCAAGCCAATGCCCCACCCCTGCCTGAGCTCCCCCCACCAAGGTCATTTCTGCCCTTTTTAAATTTAAAAAAATTTTTCGTTTTGTTGTTGTGGCTCTATTTTGCACTGTTGTTTCATTTATACTTTTATTTTCTAACATGCATTTTTAATTTTTCTACTTTTATTTTTAATTTTGTTATTGTTCTGCACCTCTCACATTTTCTTCTTTTTTTGCTGTACACTTGTGGTATCTTGGTTCCCAGGTCAGGGGTCAGGCCTGAACTCCTGTGGTGGGAACACTGAGTTCAAATTGCTAGACTAACAGAGAACCTCAGTCTCCAGGGAATATTACTTGGAGTGAAATCTTCTGGAGGTTCTCATCTAGACACAAAGACCTGGCTCTTTCCTACTGCCTTCAAACCCCAGAGCTGGACACCTCACCTGTAAGACAATAATACCCATCCATCAAAAAAAAAAAAAAAAAAGAAAACTGAGATGAGAAGAAAATATGTCACAGATGAAGGAGCAGGGTAAAAACCTAAAAGACCAAATAAATGAAGAGGAAATAGGCAACATACGTGAAAACAAATTCAGAGTAATGGTTATAAAGATGATCCCAAATCTCAGAAACAGGATGTAGGCATGGATCAAGAAAATATAAGAAATGTTTAAAAAAAAAAAAAAAAAGAAATGTTTAACAAGGACCTACAAGAAGTAAGGGACAAGCAAACAGTGGTGAATAGCAGAATAATTGAAATGAAAAATACACTAGAAGGAACCAATAGCAGAAGAACAAATAAATGAGATGGAAGATAGAATGGTGAAAAGAACTGCTGAGGAGCAGAATAAAGAAAAAAGAATGAAAAGGATTGAGGACAGTCTCAGAGACCTCTGACACAATATTAAACACACCAACATTCAAATTATAGGGATTCCAGAAGAAGAAGAGAAAGATAAAGGGTCTGAGAAAATATTTGAAGAGATTATAGTAAAAAGTTTCCCTAATATGGGAAAGGAAATAGCCATGCAAGTCTAGGAAATGCAGAGAGTCCCACACTGGATAAATCCAGGAAGAAACATACCAAAACACCTATTAATCAAGCTAACAAAATTTAAATTCAAAGAAAAAATATTAAAAACAGCAAGGGAAAAGCAACAAATAATATACACGGGAATTCCCATAAGATTATCAGTTGATTTTTCCACAGAAACTCTGCAGGCCAGAAGGGAGTGGCAGGAGATATTTAAAGTGATGAAAGGAAAAAACCTACAACCAAGATTACTCTACCCAGAAAAGATCTCATTTCAGATTCCACAGAGAAGTCAACAGTGTTACAGACAAGCAAAAGCTAAGAGAATTCAGCAAGCACCATCAAACCAACTTTACAACAAATGCTAAAGGAACTTTTCTAGGTGGGAAACACAAGAGGAGAAAAGGACTCACAAAAACCCAAAACAATTAAGACAATGGTAATAGGAATATACATGTTGATAATTACCTTGAAAATTATCTATGTAAACAGGTTAAATGCTCCAACCAAAAGATGCTGACTGGCTGAATGGATACAAAAACAAGACTCATATATATGCTGTCTACAAGAGAACCACTTCAGACCTAGGGACATAGAAACTAAAGGCAAGGGGATGGAAAAAGATACTCCATGTAAATGGAAATGAAAAGAAACCTGGAGTAGCAATATTCATGTCAGATAAAACAGACTTTAAAATAAAGACTGTTACAAAAGTTAAAGAAGGACATTACATAATGTTCAAAGGATCAATCCAAGAAGATATAGCAATTATAAATATTTATGCACAGTGGTGCTAGTGGTAAAGAACCCACCTGCCAATGCAAGAGACGTAAGAGATGCAGGTTCAATCCTGGGTCAGGAAGATCTCCTGAAGAAGGCATCGCAGCGCACTCCAATATTCTTGCATGGAGAATCCCATGGACAGAGGAACCTGGCAAGCTACATAGGGTTGCAAATAGTTGGACACAACTGAAGTGACTTAGCACACAACCACATGTACCCAACATAGGAGCACTTTAATACATAAGGCAAATGCTGACAGCCATCAGAGATAAAGTTGACAGAAACACAATAATGGTGGGGAACTTTAACACCCCAGTTATTCCAATGGACAGAGCATCCAGACAGAAAATAAATAAGGAAACACAAGCTTTAAGTGATACAATGGACCAGATAGATTTAATTGTTATTTATAGGACATTCCACTCAAAAGTGGCAAAATACATTTTATTCTCAAGTGCATGTGCAGCATTCTCCAGGATAGGTCACATCTTGGGTCACAAATCAAGCCTCAGAAAATTTAAGAAAATTGGAATCATATCAAGCATCTTTTCTGACCACAACACTATGAGATTCAAAATCAACTACAGGGGAAAAAAAAAAACCAAACCAAAAAACTGTTACACAAGCACATGGAGGCTAAACAGTGCACTGCTAAATAACCAGGAAATCACTGGAGAAATCAGAGGAAAAATTTTAAAAAATACCTAGAAACAAATGACAACAAAACATGATGACCTAAAACCTATAGGATGTAGCAAAAGCAGTTCTAAGAGGGGCATTTATATCAATTCAGTCTCACCTGAAAAAGCAAGAAAAATCTCAAACAATCTATCCTTATACCCAATGACACTAGCAAAAAACAACAACAACAACAACAACAACAAAGAAAACCCAGAGTTAGTAGAAGGAAAGCATAAAGATCATATTAGAAGTAAAAGAAATATAAATGAAGAAAACAATAGCAAAGATCAATAAAAACAAAAGTTGGTTCTTTGAGAAGATAAATAAAATTGATAAACCTTTTGCCAAAGTCATAAGGAAAAAAGGGAGAGGACTCAAATCAATAAAATTAGAAACGAAAAAGGAGAAATGACAATTCACACCACAGAAATATGATACAAAGGACTAATAAGAGACTACTATAAGCAACTATATAACAGTAAAATAGACAACCTGGAAGAAATAGACAAATTCTTGGGAAGGTACAACTTTCCAAGGCTGAATCAGGAAGAATTAAAAAATATAAACAGACAATCACAAGTAATGAAATTGAAACTGTAGTTAACAATCTTCCAATGAACAAAAGTCCAGGACCAGACGGCTTCACAGGGAAATTCTATCCAATATTTAGAGAAGAGCTAATACCTGTCCTTCTCAAACTCTTGCAAAAGCTGAAGAGGGAAGAACACTCCCAAATTCATCCTATGAGGCTACCATCACCCTGATATAAAAATCAGACAAAGATACCACAAAAAAGAAAATTACTGGTCAATATCACTGATGAACATAGATGCAAAAATCCCCAACAAAATAGTAGCAAACAGAATCCAACAACATTAAATGAATCATACATTGTGATCAAGTAGAATTTATGCCAGAGATGCAAGAATCCTTCAGTATATGCAATCAATCAGTATGATACACCACATTAACAAATTAAAGAATAAAAACCATTTGGTTATCTCAATAGATGCAAAAAAAAGCTTTTGGCAAAATTCCACACTCATTTATGATTAAAAAAAAAAAGAAAGAAACCCTTCCCCTCTGCCCAGAAAGAGGGCATAGAGGAAATCTATCTCAACATAATAAAGGCCACGTGAGACAAACCTACAGCAGACATCATTCTCAGTGATGAAAAACTGAAAGCATTTCCTCTGAGATCAGGAAGAAGACAAGGATGCCCACACTTACCACTCTTTTTTTAACATAGTTTGGGAAGTCCTAGCCATGGCAATCAAAGAAGAAAAAGAATAAAAATTGGAAAAGAAGAAGTAAAATTGTCACTGTTTACAGATGACATTATACTATACATAGAAAATCTTAAAGTTGCCACCAGAAAACTACTAGAGCTAATCATTTTAGTCAAGTAGGAGAATACAAAATTAATGCACAGAAACCACTTGCATTCCTACACACTAACAATGAAAGATTAGAAAGAAAAATTAAGGAAACAATCCCAGTTACCATTGCAACAAAAGAAATAAAATATCTATGAATAAATCTACCTAAGGAGGCAAAAGACCTATGCTCAAAAAACTATAAAACACTGATGAAAGGAACCAAAGATGACACAGCTGGAGAGAGATACATATTCTTGGATGTGAAAGATCAATATTGTGAAAATGACTATCTGACCCAAAGCAATCTACAGATTCAGTGCAATCCCTATCAAATTACCCATGACATTTTTCACAGAATTAGAGCAAAAGAATTGGCAATTTGTATGGAAACACAAAAGACCTTGAATAGCAAAGCAATCTTGAGAAAGAAAAACAGAGCTGGAGGAATCAGGCTTTCCAACTTCAGACTATACTACAAAGCTACAGTAATCAAGATGGTATGGTATTGGCATAAAAATGGAAATATAGATCAATGGTAGAGGATGGAAAGCCAGAGATAAACCCACACACCTATTATCACCTAATCTATGACAACGGAGGCAAGAATACACAATGGAGAAAAGACAGGTCTCTTCAATAAACGGTGCTGGACAGCTCCATGTGAAAGTATGAAATTAGAACACTTCCTAACACCATACACAAAAGTAAATTCAAAATGGATTAAAACCTAAATGTAAGACTGGACACTATAAAGCCCTTAGAGGAAAGCAGGAAACATACTCTTTTGACATAAATTACAGCAAGATCTTTTTTGACTGACCTTCTGGAATAGTAAGAACAAATGGGACCTAATTGAACGTAAAAGCTTTTTCACAGTGAACTATAAACAAGACGAAAAAGCATCCTACAGATTGGAAGAAAGCATTTGCAAATGAAGCAATGGACAAACGTTTAATCTCCAAAATATACAAATAGTTCATGAAGCTCAGTATCAGAAAGTGAACAAACCAATCAAAAAATGGGTGAAAGATTTACATAGACATTTCTCCAAAGAAGACATACAGATAGCCAAGAGGCACATGAAAAGATGCTCAGCATCACTAATTATTGGAGAAATGCAGACTGAAATTACAATGAGGTACTACCTCACACCAGTCAGAATAGCCAACATTAAAAAATCTATAAACAGTAAATGCTGGAGAGGGTGTGGAGAAAATTGACATTGCCACTATGGAGAATGGTATAGAGGCTCCTGCAACTAAAAGCAGAACTACCATGTGACCCAGCAATCCCACTACTGGGCATACAACCTGAGAAAACCATAACTCAAAAAGGCACATGTACTCCAGTGTTCGCTGCAGCACTGTTTACAATATCCAGGACATGGAAACAGCCCAGGTGTCCCTTGACAGATGAATGGATAAAGAAGATGTGATGCATACACACAACAGAATATTAACCACAAAAAGGAGTGAAACTGGGTCACTTTTAGAGATGTGAATGGACCTAGAGTCTGTCATACAGAGTGAAGTAAGAAAGAAAAAACAGTTGTATATTAACACAGGTATGTGGAGTCTAGAAAAATGGTACAGATGATCCTAGTTTCAGGATGGGAATAGAGACACAGACATAGAGAAGGGACTTCTGGACACAAGGGAGGGTGGGATGAATTGGGAGATGAGGTTTGACATAAATACACTACCACGTGTAAAATAGATAGCTAGTGGAGCCTTGTAGTGTGGTATTTAGTGGTCTGTGATGACCTAGATGGTTGGGATGGGGGTAGGGTGGGAGGGAGGTCTATGATGATATATGTGTACATATAACTGATTTATTTTTTTGTATACCAGAAACAAATACCACATTGTAAAGGAATTATACTCCAATAATAAAAATAAAAGAACAAGTTAGACTGTTTTTTTTTTTTTTTAAATTTGACACTGACAGCAAAGACAACAAAAGGAAAAATAAACAAGTGGGACTACATAAAACTAAAAAGCTTTTGCACAACAAAGAAAACTATCAACAACATGCAAAGGCAACCTACTGAATGGGAGAAAATATTTGCAAATCATGCATTTGATAATTTCATAAGGGGTTAATACCCAAAGTATATAATGAACTCATAAAAGCAAAAAAAAAAAAAAAAAATTGATTTAAAAATGAGCAGAAGAACAGAACAGACCTCTTTTTTTTTTCATTTATTTTTATTAGTTGGAGGCTAATTGCTTTACAATATTGTAGTGGTTTTTGCCATACATTGACATGAATCAGCCATGGATTTACATGTGTTCCCCATCCCGATCCCTCCTCCCACCTCCCTCCCCATCCCATCCCTCTGGGTCTTCCCAGTGCACCAGCCCTGAGCACTTGTCTCATACATCCAACCTGGGCTGGTGATCTGTTTCACCCTTGATAGTATACTTGTTTCAATGCTGTTCTCTCAGGACATCCCACCCTCACCTTCTTCCAGAGTCCCAAAGTCTGTTCTGTACATCTGTGTCTCTTTTTCTGTTTTGCATATAGGGTTATTGTTACCATCTTTTAAAATTCCATATATATGTGTTAGTATACTGTATTGGTCTTTATCTTTCTGGCTTACTTCACTCTGTATAGTGGGCTCCAGTTTCATCCATCTCATTAGAACTGATTCAAATGAATTCTTTTTAATGGCTGAGTAATATTCCATGGTGTATATGTACCACAGCTTCCTTATCCATTCATCTGCTGATGGGCATCTAGGTTGCTTCCATGTCCTGGCAATTATAGACAGTGCTGCAATGAACACTGGGGTACACGTGTCTCTTTCAGATCTGGTTTCCTTGGTGTGTATGCCCAGGAGTGGGATTGCTGGGTCATATGGCAGTTCTATTTCCAGTTTTTTAAGGAATCTCCACACTGTTCTCCATAGTGGCTGTACTAGTTTGCATTCCCACCAACAGTGTAAGAGGGTTCCCTTTTCTCCACACCCTCTCCAGCATTTATTGCTTGTAGACTTTTGGATAATAGCCATCTTGACTGGTGTGTAATGGTACCTCGTTGTGGTTTTGATTTGCATTTCTCTGATAGTGAGTGATATTGAGCATCTTGTCATGTGTTTGTTAGCCATCTGTATGTCTTCTTTGGAGAAATGTCTGTTTAGTTCTTTGGCCCATTTTTTGATTGGGTCATTTGTTTTTCTGGAATTGAGCTGCAGGAGTTGCTGGTATATTTTTGAGATTAATCCTTTGTTGCTTCGTTTGCTATTATTTTCTCCCAATCTGAAGGCTGTCTTTTCACCTTGCTTATAGTTTCCTTTGTTGTGCAAAAGCTTTTAAGTTTAATTAGGTCCCATTTGCAGAACAGACATTTAAAAAAAAGACATCCTTATGGTCAACAGAAAAAGGTGCTCAATATCGCTAATCATTAGGGAAATGCAAATCAAAACCACAATAAGATGTTACCTCATATCTGTTGGGTGACTATCATCAAAAAGACAAGGGGTAAGTGTTCGTGAGGATTTGGAGAACAAAGAACCCTTGTGCCCTGGTGGTGGGAATGTAAACTGTGCAACCACTATGGAAAACTATGGATGTTTCTCAAAAAATTAAAAGTAGAACTACCATCTGACCTAGCTATCCCACGTCTGGATATATATCCAAAGGATGAAATCACTCCCTCAAAGAGATATCTGTACTCCCACGTTCTTTGCAGTATTACTTACAATAGCCCACGTATGGGAACAATCTGTGTCCATTAGCAGATGAATGAACAAAGAAAGTATGATCTAAATCTAAATCCAAATTAGATATCTGTATCTAAGATGTACTATTATTCAGCCATAAGAAGGAAAGAAATCTTACCATTTGAAACAACATGGAGGGGCATTGAGGGTCTTATGCTGAGTAAGACAAAGAAAGACGCATACTTTATGATCTCACTTATGTGTGGAATCTAAGAAAAATGAACTCATATGAGCTGAAGATACTGGTGGTTTCCAGAGGAAGGGGATGAGGTGGGGTAAGTTAGTGTGATCAAAAGGTACAAATTTCCAGTTATAATAAATAAGTTCTGGGTATGTAATCTACAGTATGGTGACTGTAGTTAACAATAATGTATATTTGAAAGCTTCTTAGAGTAGATTTTAAAAGTTCTCCTAACTAGAAAAAATTATAACTTTGAGGTGATATATGTTCACTAAGCTTACTGTGGAAATCATTTTGTGGTGTCAACATATATTAAATCATTATGTTGTATACCTTAAACTAAAATAATGTTATGTGGCAATTATATCTCAATAAGACTGGGAAAAAGTGAGCAAAAGTCAATGAAGATATCTTTTAATCAGTGATTATACATACTAATATTCACCAGTAGATTATTAGCTGTTTATGGGCACAGTGCTTTCTCATAAATAAATATTGATATTTAATTGATTTGTTAAAAAGAGTTAGGAGTTTATAACAATTTAACAGCAATAACAAAATGTCTAGCACATAGTGTTTCCTCTGTGCCAGGCACTGCTCTACATGCTTCATATATATGGGCTCCTTCAGTCTTTATAACCATCTATGAGGTGTATGTACTTTTATCTCATTTTACATATGAAGCACAGAGAAGTTAAATAACTTTTTCAAAGTTTAAATAACAGTGATTGGTTTTCAGCTCAACACTTTCATCCAATTTGTGTTCTTATCTATCATTCTATGTTTAGAGCGACCACATCATCTATTATTCAAACTGGGACACTTTTCAAAGTAATAATAACTACTTCTTGACAACACACCCACCTCTCAAATCACAGGCTGACAAGAATATATTGAAAGTCTAAGTATCACCATGAAGGGCAAATCCAAGTTTTCTGCGGCCTTAAATGTGATTTTGAGGGCTTTCAGAAAAAGGACATGAAGCTGTGAATACCATGTACATCAAAGTGAATTTTTAAAATTAAATTTATTTAATTTTAATTGAAGGATAATTGCTTTATTGTGTTGGTTTCTGCCAAACATCAATACGAATCAGTCATAGGTATACCTATGTTCCCTCCCTCTTGAATATCCCTCCCACTTCCCTCCCCATCCCACCCCTCTAGGTTGTTACAGAGCCCAGGTTTGAGGTCAGTTTTTTTTTTTTTGAATGAAAAGAAATCACAACAAATTAGTGGAAACTTGAAGATCCAAGTTCCTTTCTTCTGAGATCTGTTTGGGAAATATAGATTTCTCAAGCACACCAGAAATCTGTGCTTGCAGCTTGCCTTCCCTCTCCACTTGGAACATTCTGTAACTTCACAGGGGCGATGCAAATCAGGGGCCTTGAAATCAACGCTTCATTACGTTTATGGTAGAACTACCTCTGCTCATCATTTTCAGGTCACTTGGAAAATAAATTGAGCACCTAGAATGTTTTGTGGTGCTCACTGCTTGATAAGATAAATAGCATTTTACAGTAACGTGTCCAGAGATCCCCATAGACACATCAGAATGGTCACTATACAATTCTCTGATCCCGGCCAGTTACCATTTAGAACCCCTGGAATCTATAAGAACAGTTCCTACCCAGGAAGGTGTTTGGGGGACTTGCTGTGAATGGATTGAGCTCCTGGTTCTAAGTTTTTTGTATGGGCTTACCACTGGTCAATATGTTATTTTGACATGACCTTCTCTCTTCCTTCTGATCTCTTTGACTCTCTCTTCTAGGTCAGAGATGACTTCATAAACTTTGGTTCCTAGCCTTAGAAAGGCTGTTTCTATGAAAACGTGATTCTGCAAGTTCTGGTCCCCTTCTATCTAGGAATCTCATGGTGCCATATGCATTAGCAACATTAAGATTCACTAATAAAGGACACAGAAGGCAAATGCAAAGGCAAACGCTCACCACATTTATTTGTGGTTATGTATGGATTTGAATGCTTTCAGAAGCATAAATTACAATGTTCATAGTAATTCATAATTATTATGAATTAATGTTCATAATGTTCACCTATCATGCAATACCAACTCCATTCACTTCATCTTCTTGCTCTAGTCCTCCACATCTTTCCTCACCCTCATCCCCTTAATCTTCTAGGACAGCCAGCAGACAGTGCAGTAGTTTGGGTTAGGAAATCATTTCAGGCTTCTTTTTTTTTTGGAGGTTGTAAGTGGAGGGATAGTGCTTCCCATGTCTCACAGAAATTTTTTTTTCTCTGATAACCCCCGCTGTTTCCCTACAGAAACAAGTATGAGAAATGGGAATCAAAAAAGTGGCTCCTAAATGTTCTAATAAAGGACAGGAAGTCTGAAATCTGAAGCTAGCTACTGCCTGTCGGCCCAAGTTGTTCATTATATTCCTGTTTGTCTTGTTTAGCTTATACATCCCCTGGGCAAGAGGCCAGGTGGTTTTATTACAATACCCATCGGTCTGTCAACACCATCTAAATTAAAGCAAACGCTCTTCTCAGATGGCACTTTTTGATCATATCTCCCTACACCCAGACTGCTTAGGACTGAAAGGTTTGAGTTGGCTATGACATCATTAAAATGGACTGAACCCAAAATGACTGGGATGTTCTTGAGAAAATTCATTTTCTCATCCTGACATGGGCTGCAGAAGACATGCTGAAGCTGTAAAACACAGCTTGGAAATGACTAGGCTAATTTTAGAACCCGTTTACACAGCTGCTCCACTGAAAAGCTGACTTTCATTGTAATTCTTGCTCTGGGAGGACCTGCCTTTTATTTAATTAAAAATGATCGGCAAGGCAGGCTTTTGATATAGCAAGATCCACAGTAAAACTGCAAGGCGAGTGGAGTTGCAGTAACTCTGTGACATTCTGCTTTATTAGATGTCAGTTTATAATTAAAAGTTTGAGTGGCAGAACTCTGAGTACCCAGCAAAATGGTTTTGAGGATCTTAATTATTTCCAGCCATCTTTCCAGCAAATATATGAGATTGTGAGATTTGACGTGGGGGGAGACATTTGGCATTGCCCAAATATTCCCTTTGAAAAATGCAGAAATGGGAAATGCTCTAGGGTTTAGAACCCAGGAGAAAGAAATTCATATTTTGAAATGCAGTTGAGATCATCCCCTACTAGGTGAAGGAGTTTATGTGTTTGAAGCAATAGATACTAGAAGCAAAACAAAAGGAGTCAAATATCCTAGGGAAAGATATCAGTCTTGGCTATGAAGTTAATTAGAAAAATAAAAGTGCTTTTCCCTTCCAGTTATGCTTGTTATTACTGACGCCATGGTATTCATTTTATAGAAATGCTTCATAGAAATATCTAAATTTTATTTAAAAATGTTATGAGATTTTTCCCCCCTTGGTGCAAACTAATACAACAATTTTTATTGACCATCAGGAGTCATCAAATGCTATTTTTTTGGTCATCTATGTATCCAGAACAGAATCAATCACATTCATCAAATGTGTTTCTCATAAGGGCTATTTATATGTCTGAAACTTGGCATTTCACAAGTTAGTAATAGAAATAAAAGGAATTTCTGGGCAATCAACTAACTTAGTTGTTAATCTTATTAGCAAATTACATAGTATAATGTTCACGTGTACTTCATATTAATGGAATCAAAACTTTTTGCAATTTACTTAAGATTGCTACCTTCAATACTACCACATTTTAAAGATCTAGTCAAGTTTAAATAATAAAACTATCAACATGATTGCACTTGAATCTATGTCAAGGCTATTTTGGTGGATTAAAGTTAGGTTCATTACTTCCTGTTACCTATTTTATACCTGTTTAATATGGAGACTAATTAACTGATAAGATAGAAACAATGTAAAGAGAGATTACATATTCCAAAAGGCAGTAGATCTACTTGATGGTTTGGAGTCTTTGCATCCTTGTTTTCTCGAAGGAAATAGTAGTAAGCAAAGAGAAAATATCCTCTTTTTTTGACCATCATATTAATAGCTGGCTGAAATTTCTGCCAACTCAGTTTGAAAGTCAAGTTCAGAAATTATTAAGCATATTAGTTTCCAACAACCTCAGACTGGCACATTTTTAGAACTGTCTGGTAATTCAAATGTGGGAGGTAAATTACAGATTTAAATGAAGTACATGTGGGGTGTGGAGATGACTTTTTTAGCTTGCAAGTTCTCCACTAATTAGATCCCAGGAGGTGAATGAGAGTTATTGTTGTTCTTCTAGGTTCAGCTTTAAACAAAGTGAACCAGCAGAGTTAGTCACCTGTGGGCATTCAGACAAGGTACTGTTTAGAATACCCTCCCTCATCAAAGAAAGAAAAGGAGAGAGAATACGTCATTTAGGAGATGAACTAGCTTTGGTTTACAAAATGCACTTTCAAAATGTTTTGTTTACTACATCATCTCCTTAGAATCACCATCACCACTTTAGAATCATAAAGTTAAATAATATATTTTCTTTCAAAAAGTCTGGCACAACCTTTCAAAATACTTTAACTTGAGAGTAAGTCCAAGTTACGCCATGTTTTGGGAAACAAGCTCTGAGAGTCTGAGGCGGCAGAATTATGAAAGCTGAAGAGACTGTTAAGCGTGTTGACAGAGAGCCTCTCAGCTGCCTGTTGAGCAATGTCCCTCATCAAGCCCTTATCCAGATTCAGTACTCTGCTAGCCAGCTTGGCTAAGTCCCTCTCATCAGGTTAATTAGTAATGTTGGGAAAAATAAAGGGCTATTGAAGAAATTATTTATCTCTGCAGAGTGTGTTTGAAAGACCAGATTGTGCTTTAAAATTCTTGGCTCAAAGCAGTGCTGCTCTGTGCAATCCCCCACTCTTTTTTTCTTTATCATTTTTTCACTGTAATGCACAATATGTGTTTTTAATTTGTTTCCTTCAATTCCATAAAACAGCACTCAAGGCCTGTTGGGATGAGTTAAGCCTTTCCCTCCTTGCAGTGTTAACGATTACATGTGTTAGTGCATCCTCTAAAAGTAGTCAGCCTGTATATTGGTAAGATTCATCGTAATGGCATTGATGCTATGCTTAGTCACTCAGTCATGTCCGACTCTTTGCAACCCCATGGACTGCAACCCGCCAGGCTCCTCTGTCCACTGGGGATTCTCCAGGCAAGAATACTGGAGTGGGTTGCCATGCCCTCCTCCAGGGAATCTTCCCACCCGGGGATCAAACCCAGGTCTCCCACATTGCAGGCAGATTCTTTACCATCTGAGCCATCAGGAAAGCCCAATAGCATTGTTATGTTAATGAATTCATTCAAGAACGTCAGATCATGTACTACGAATCACTCATGGTTCTGGAAGTAAGAGTGAATGAAGCACAGTTTCCCTCTTTTTTTTTTTTGTTTGTTTTTTCCCAGTTTCCCTCTTTTGAGGGACTATTGAGGCAGTGCAACCTAGTTGTGCTACAGTGAGGGACAATAGAAGACAGTTGAGTTCAGTTCAGTGGCTCAGTCATGTCTGACTCTTTGCAACCCCATGAACCGCAGCACGCCAGGCCTCCCTGTCCATCACCAACTGCTGGAGTCCACCCAAACCGATGTCCATTGAGTCAGTGATGCCATCCAACCATCTCATCCTCTGTCGTCCCCTTCTCCTCTTGCCCTCAATCTTTCCCAGCATCAGGGACTTTTCAAATGAGTCAGCTCTTTGCATCAGGTGGCCAAAGTACTGGAGTTTCAGCTTCAACATCAGTCCTTCCAGTGAACACCCAGGACTGATCTGCTTTAGGATGGACTGGTTGGATCTCCTTGCAGTCCAAGGGACTCTCAAGAGTCTTCTCCAACACCACAGTTCAAAAACATCAATTCTTCTGTGCTCAGCTTTCTTTATAGTCCAACTCTCACATTCATACTTGACTACTGGAAAAACCATAGCCTTGACTAGATGGATCTTTGTGGACAAAGTAATGTCTCTGCTTTTTAATATGCTGTCTAGGTTGGTCATAACTTTCCTTCCAAGGAGTAAACGTCTTTTAATTTCATGGCTGCAATCACCACCTGCAGTGATTTTGGAGCCTCCAAAAATAAAGTCAGCCATTGTTACCATTGTTTCCCCATCTATTTGCCATGAAGTGATGGGACTGGATGCCATGATCTTAGTTTTTCTAATATTGGGCTTTAAGCCAACTTTTTCACTCTTCTCTTTCACTTTCATCAAGAGACTCTTTAGTTCTTCACTTTCTGCCATAAGGGTGGTGTCATCTACATATCTGAGGTTATTGATATTTCTCCCAGCAATCTTGATTCCAGCTTGTACTCCCTCCAGCCCAGCATTTCTCATGATTTACTCTGCATATAAGTTAAATAAGCAGGGTAACAATATACAGCCTTGACATACTCCTTTTCCTATTTGGAACCAGTCTGTTGTTCCATGTCCAGTTCTAACTATTGCTTCCTGACCTGCATACAGGTTTCTCAAGAGGCAGGTCATGTGGTCTGATATTCCCATCTCTTTCAGAATTTTCCACAGTGTATTGTGATCCACACAGTCAAAGGCTTTGGCATAGTCAATAAAGCAGAAATAGATATTTTTTTTCTGAAACTCTCTTACTTTTTTTATGATCCAGCAGATGTTGGCAATTTGATCTCTGGCTCCTCTGCCTTTTCTAAATCCAGCTTGAACATCTGAAAGTTCACGGTTTATGTATTGCTGAAGCCTGGCTTGGAGAATTTTGAGCATTACTTTACTAGCGTGTGAGATGAGTGCAATTGTGTGGTAGTTTGAGCATTCTTTGGCATTGCCTTTCTTTGGGATTGGAATGAAAACGGACCTTTTCCAGTCCTGTGGCCACTGCTGAGTTTTCCAAATTTGCTGGCATATTAAGTGCAACACTTTAACAGCATCATCTTTTCAGATTTGAAATAGCTCAACTGGAGTTCCATCACCAAGCTTTGTTCATAGTGGTGCTTCCTAAGGCCCACTTGAGTTCACATTCCAGGATGTCTGACTCTAGGTGAGTGTGAGTGATCACACCATTGTGGTTATCTGGGTCATGAAGATCTTTTTTGTACAGCTCTTCTGTGTATTCTTGCCACCTTTTCTTAATATCTTCTGCTTTGCTAGTGCAATGATGGTAAATACTTACCTGTATTCATGTTAATATAATCCCCAGGGAAACCCAAGAGACAGCTATTATTAGCCCCATTTCATTTTACAGCTGAGGAAACTGAAGCAAAAGAGGTTAAGTAACTTGTCCAGTGTACATATCATCAAGTAATTGACCCAGTCAGCCTGGCACATGAGCTCCTTAATTTCTGCTCGGGAGGACATTGGTTCCACTTTGAATCCTATTATTTACTGTCTCCACTCTCCCTGCTTCCCACTCAGTATCAGCAACAAGCCATACCCTGCAAGGCCCACAGCAGTATCTGTACTTTCACGACTTTTCTTGTCTTGCCTGGCTTTTGCCCCCTAACCCCCTGCCCTTTTCCTTTCTCCAGATTTATAGTGCAAGAACTGGGTTGGCAGATTATAAGTATGGACATCCACCTTATGATACCTTCCTGGTTGGGCTAAGAAATGTAGATAATGCATGCCAGTAATAAAATATTACATTGACTTCCAGGTTTGAGCTTTCAAATAGTATTGAGTGCATTGTTTTGAAGGATCTTGAGTTCTGAGACAGTGACTGAAGAGGTTTATCTTTGTAACGTTCTCAAGGGTGTATAAACTGTAAACGGAAACAATTTATTTACACTGACTTATTTGTGGCTTTAAGACTAGAATTCTTTTTAGGTCCACAGATATCCTTATGTAAGAGAAGGCAGGAACCAGTTATTCTTTAAATATACAATAATAAGATACACATTGCTTTTCCTGGCTTTGGACAGTTATTTGTTTTCTGGAAATGAGATGTTTGTATATTAATTCAGTAATAGAACAATTCCAAGAGTTATCTTAGAAACTAAATGGAATAGATAGCGTTTCAGTAGGCTGCCTTGATAGTGGAGGCAAGGTTTCTGATCATTGGCTCAGAGAGTGAGTAATAGAATGAGAAAGGAGCCTAGAAATTATTTAATTCCCCATTTTTCAAACTTCAAGTCAGTTGGGTACCTCTTTTTCAAGATTTAAAAAACATACCCATGTAACTAGCACTTATATATTATTTAGTTAATGTTTTTCTTTAAACTAACTTCTTGTTTTTATTTAAATTGCATTATACCATAAAGAAAATCAGTTTTGTATGCCATAAATAGAAATATAGATATAAAGAAATCAATAAAGATAAAGCAATATGTTAATTCTAGATAGCGACTTTGTCTTTGGAGAGCTCTGAACTTAAGGCCTGCCCTCTCTTTCTTAAAAAAGGAGATTTGCTTTGTTTATGAAGGTGTCAAATCTATACTAGCAACAAGCTGAGACTTTCTCCTTGACCTTAGAAAAGTTAAAAAGGGCATTGAAAAGGAAATAACTTTCTTACTAAGAGATTCAATATTATTTAGTGCTTTTTATAGCTCAAATAGTAAAGAATCTGCCTGCAGTGCAGGAGATCTGAGTTTGCTACTTTGGTCAGAAAGATCCCTTGGAGAAGGAAATGGCAACCCACTCCAGTATTCTTGCCTGGAGAATCCCATGGACAGAGGAGCCTGGTGGGATACAGTCCTTGGGGCCACAAAGATTCAGACACAACCAAGTGACTAACACACACACCAACTCATTTACTACTTCCACCATTATAGATCCCAAAGTTTGGAAGACACTGACTTAGTTTAATCTCCTTAATTTTCAAAGTAGAAAATCTAGATTTCACAAAGATGAATTATTGGGCAAGTCAGCCCTGGAATCTGTCTCTTGATCCCCATTTTTCCCAAACACCTTCTCCCTGCAATTAAAACAACACAAAAGAGGGATGCTTTTTAGTGGTAACCTGTCAATTTAGGGCATGGTCCATCTGAGCTCTGCTATAATTAGGTACCGATCATGCTTTTGGTCATGGAGCACTGTTGCTTCCCTGCCTTCTTTGGGTAGATTTACTGTTCCCTTTACATATCTGCTTGCTTATTTGTATATGTTTATGTGTATTTGAACACAGCACAGCATATGAATTTTGGAGGTTCTCAAAATTAAAAGCCTGAGTTCAACTCAACATCAGCAAATCAGCAATAGCAGTAAGTGCAGTTCCTGCTCCAGTCCTGCTCACTGCTACCCTGCCTGTGATGAAGTGATGAGCAGCTGGAGTTTTACTATCACCCAGGGAATGGTTCATTTCGACCTTGGCGGAGTCTACCTGCTTGCTATTCCTAGTACGGTACTTCTTCTCATCAGACAACTTGAAGCAATTATTATATTATGCTCTTTAAAACCTGGCTACTTCCCAGGTGGCTCAGATGGTAAAGTGTTTGCCTGTAATGTGGGAGACCTGGGTTCGATCCCTGGGTCGGAAAGATACCCTGGAGAAGGAAATGGCAACCCACTCCAGTACTCTTACCTGGAAAATTCTATGGGTGGAGGAGCCTGGCAGGCTGTAGTCCATGGGGTTTCAAAGAGCTGGACACTACTTCACTTTCACTTTTCTTTCTTTCTTTAAAATTAAAACTAAAGTATGGCTTAGGGCCACACCAAAGCAAGGCATGTTAGCGTTTTCTCTGAGATATATTTCATCACATTTTTCTTAAGGAATTTTACACTCTATACCTCACTGTGAAAGAAAAGAGCAGCTGCCCAAAGAAGGCAGGTTTACAATCACAAAAAGCTCCTGAGTTTTAGGGGTCTGTTTTCTGAAAATAAGTATTATTCTCTTTGGGTCTTCCTGTTATCAGTACCCTTATTCTTGTTTGTTTTTTTTAACACCAACACCTCTCTTTTATTTAGTGATGTCTCTTGAAGTCCCTTCTATATCACTTTGTATAGAAATACCTTTTTCTTTCCTTGCCTAGAATTCTGTAGTATGGATATACCATAATTTATTTATAGTCCTCTATTTATAGCTATCTTGTATTTTTACAGACTTGTACAGACATGCAGTATTAAACCATTGATTCTGAAAATATCTTTGCACCTATACAAATTCCTTTGTGCTTTTGTCATTAGCATAAATTCCTAGAAGTCAAATTCCTGGATCAAGGTGTATATCCAAATATAGAATTGAACATATTTTGC
Source organism: Muntiacus reevesi (assembly GCF_963930625.1). Taxonomy (NCBI): domain Eukaryota; kingdom Metazoa; phylum Chordata; class Mammalia; order Artiodactyla; family Cervidae; genus Muntiacus; species Muntiacus reevesi. The sequence goes on along the minus strand of NC_089256.1, from coordinate 84,169,840 downwards.
TCAGTTTCCCTCTTAGAGATGTAGCCGTTTTTATTTCTATCACAAGAGTGTGTATTTTCCTTGATCTTCAACCTCATATTTTTTGATCTTTGCAAATCTTACACAGAATAAAATTTTCCCCATAGTTTTAATTTGCATTTCTCTTATTTTTAGAGTTGCTTGAGTGATTCTCCACAGGTCTAATAATAGTTGTGGGCATTTCATTTTCTGTTAGTTATGTAAGTCTTGCCATTTTATCCTTAGGTTCTTGGTCTTTCTCTGTTGATTACCCAGAGAACACATGTTAAGGAAAACAGCTTTGGGCCGGTTATATGAATTGCAAATATTTATTTTCCACTTTCGTGATTGGTATTTTCTTTTACTGGTCTTTTATTATTTTTGTTTAGTGTAGCAACTTTTGACTTTTATCTGTTTGTATTTATTGTCTTTTTCTAAAATCTGGGATTTCATCATTCTTAGAAAAACCTTCCCTGTATCATAAAAATAAATTCTCCCATGTTTTCAGCATTTTATGGTTTCAATATTTACTATTAAAATTCTTATGTATCTAGAATCTATTTTGATATAAAGTGTGAGATATGGATCCAACTTTTTCCTTTTCATCCAGATTAGCATTCATTCTTTATTCAGTCATTTGTATTTTATTCACTAACATAGACTTCATTACATAAAATTACTACATTCATTCTAGCTATTGCCAGACTTCTTCTTCACAGTTTGTATTATATTCTACTATAAAAAATTAACACAAACTTAGTGTTAAAACAATATAAATTTATTATAATCTTGCCTTTCTGGAGGTCAATAGTCTGATATGGGTGTCACTGACTAAAATCAAGATGTCCGCTGACCAGATTTTTTTTAAAGCTGTAGGGGAGAATCCATTTCCTTGCTTTTTACAGTTTTGAGAGATTGCCTGAATTCCTTGGCTCATAGCCCTCCCCCTCGATCTTCAGAGCCAGCAATGGCTGGTGGAGTCTTTCTCATATTGCATCACCCAGACATAGCTTTTCTTCCTACTCCTTCCACTTTCAAGGCCTCTTGTGATTACATTGGGCTTCCCTGGTAGCTCATCTGGTGAAGAATCTGCCTGCAATATGGGAGACCTGGGTTCGATCCCTGGGTTGGGAAGATCTCCTGAAGAAGGGAATGGCTACGCACTCCAGTATTCCGGCCTGGAAAATTCCATGGATTGTATAGTCCATGGGGTCACAAAGAGTTGGACATGACTGAATGAGTTTCACTTTCACTTGTGATTACATTGGGCTCAGCAGGATAATCCAGGAAAGCCTCCCTATTTTAAGATGAGCTGATTAGTAAATTTCTTTGCATCAGCAACCTTAATTCCCTTTGCCACTAAATGTAACAGTTACAATTTCAAGTGATCGTCTGTGGGGGAACGTTATTGTGCCTAATACAGTCCTTTCTTCAAGGTTATGTCTTCATACATTTAAAAGTAAAATATATCTTGAACAAAATAAGGATTGTTGTAAGGAGATTATCAATTACATTTTTTAATTTATTACTATTTAGTAATCTTCTATGTGTTTTTGGTATTTGGATGTGACGCTTACAGAGATATTAATCCACTGTTTAGTAGGTGGATTTTATAAAGTTTGGTGCTTTTGAATCCACTGCTCTTTCCTTCTCTCCCCCAGTCCTTTCTCTCCACATTTCCCCTGTATTTCCTTCTACTCAAAGCTTTTCCTGTAATTACTGACAAAAGTCAACCTCAACACTTCCAATAGGAGCTTCAGATCCTGAGTTTTAGGGAGAAAAGGATATACTCTACCTATTCTACCATAGATTTACTTTTTTTTTTTTTGGATTTACTTTTAATTTGTTTTGGCCTAATCTAAAAAGATCCAGATTCTGAATTCAATCATTACATCAACAGATATTACAATTTGGTACCTACTGTGTGCAAAAGTATTTTCAAATAAGTCAAAACATTTTATATATGGTTTCTGTTTTCGGAGAGGCAAGATGAAGCTATTAAACCAGCGTAAGATTAATGTAATAATACTGATTGACAAGATAGGAAACGTAACAGGCAGCACATGATCAATGATTAATGGGTGAATCAGGGGGACAGGAAATGAGTGTAATGAGTTCAGAGAAAGGATAATTCTTTGTGTTGTGTGTACCCCACACTCATATATTACCCACTACCACTTAATTAACTCCATCAAGCATGCCCCCAAAGCCACGGTGGTTCTGCATATCGTCATTAACCTGTTCTTGCAGAAGGAAAAATCTTGGTGGCAGATGCAAGTAAGGTTATAAAATTCATGCTCAGTTTTGGAGGAATTATGACTGTTTTCAGAAATCTGGGGCTCATAGGGTTATTTTCAGGAGGTGGTCAGCATTAAGTGCTCATGGTGAGTGCTCAGCAAATATTTATTAAAATGAAATGATATGACTCAGCTCTTTCTATTTCTCCCAAGTTGATAGACACTTTTCTAATTTTTTGCTATCTTGATTTTTTTATGACTTTATCTTTACCGTCTGAGCCACCAGGGAAGCCCACCTATGATTTTATCTTTGAGGGATTTTTCAAGTTGTTATCTATAGGACTTAATTTGAAATCAGTGGTGGGTTTAATTTACATGGTGTTTTCTTGTCATTAATGAGCATTAAATAAAATCCGGCCTTATATCATTTTAATTTAGATTATCCGTCAAAGGACCACAACTTTCATTAATCTCAAATTATGAATGTCTGTATGGGATGGGTTCATTTGACTTTAATTATACAATTTTAGCTTTTCCTAAGAAATTTAAAACTATAGAAGACTGTTTTTTAAAAAGGCTTTTTTTCTTCTTATTAGTTTAAAAAGAAAGGGTAGAGTTTTCAAAGCACAGACTTTGTTCATTAGTAATTATTTATATCCTGACTTATTCCCTGGTAATCATGTTTTTCCTAGATATGTATTGCTTTTATAAGTTTTAATTGGACTGTTTTTGATACTGAAAAAGACTTGCTATAAAACAACCTGATTCTGTTGTATGACTCTTAATTTCTTGCCCTTCTAACGTTGATATTTCCTTTCTGTTATTTTTTTTTATAATTGCATTTTATAACAACAGTGATAACTCAGTTTTATATTTACATGTGTAATCTCTACATAATCCTCACAACAGTATTGCTGGTATGAGTGACAGAGTGAGAAAATTCAGAGAGCAACTAGTAGTTAAGTTGAAGCTAAATCTCATGAAGCTGTGGAGGGGAGTGTATTAATGATAAGGTTTTTCTTTCTGTGCAATCTCTTCCTTCCTTGTCACAGCGTGTCTTCTCATCTCAGTAAGATTAAACTACTTGACAATGGAAAGTGTTTTGACTGGTAGCAGATAACTAGAAATTCTTTTATCTCCTGTCTCATATTATCATTAGCACCAACTATCCACTTTGTAGAGAACATGTTTTCATGCACACATGTGTATTTTCATGCACACGTTTGCAAAGAAGAAAGCAAGGGGCTAGGAGGAAGGGGACTTGGCCTGGCTAGCTGCTTACCAAATCCTTTTTCCTCATCTTCCTGCTAGACTGTATCTTTCAGTCTTTTTTGTGATAGGTGCTGGTCAGGTAACAAAATGATAGTGAATGAGTGGGGTTTTTGATGTGTGGGATTGATGTGCACCATTTCTAGGTTGGCCTCTTACCAACCTCCTGTGTGTGATCCTGTATAATCTCTCCCGAAGAGACCCCAGAGATTAACATCTGAACCGAGCCTGGAAACATGGCATTGAAGATGGTAAAGACCCAACATGGAAGGCGCCTGGGTCTCTGAATCACTGCTTGGAGGAGTCCTCTGCTTTTTATTTTTATTTTTTTTCTTCTGTAAACAAGACATACTTGTCTTGAGTTGAAGTATTTGGTCATTTTGTTATGGCAGCTAATATTAACTTAATGGGAACATGTGTGTCTGCCAAAATTAGGCCCCAATTTCTTCATTTATAAAATGAAAGAATTTGCCCTACTCGCCTCCTCGCTCTTTCCCAAACACACCAAACATTCAGGACTTAGTTTCTTCGGCTTGAAAATTCTTTTCTCAGAAATTCACGTGACTTGCACCCTCCATCCTCAGTTCACCCCAAATGTGATCTTATCAGTGAGGCCTCACTGGCCACTGAGTAAAATGACATTTCCTCTCGTGTCCACTGCTCTTTTCCCCTCTTATCTTGCTCTACTCCCCCTTATAACACAATCACCAAACTATTTATTTATTTGGCATTCAGTAAAATATTTCTTGAAGAACTGTGTGAATGAAGAGCTCTCTCCAGGGGACCAAACAGCTCTAAAAGATTGTGTTCCCTAAATTTAAGAATTTGTCATCTAAGGGGGAAAATAAAACAGATTAAAAGAAATCAATCTTAAATTCACAAAATGCATATAAACTTTGTCAACATTATATTGCCAAAAAGGTAAGGGGAGATAGGAGTTCTAACAGTTACTGACCTCTGCATTTGGTCCAGCGTCTTAAGGGCAGGGCTGCATAACTAGTCCGTACACATCTAAGCCCAGCAGCTGTGCAGTGGAGCTGTTTTGAGCCATGGGTCAGGGGTGGTCTGAACAGAGCTCGAACTTGTCTCTGGTTTGTTGACACATGTCTCTGAGGCCTCACGTGTTGCTGGATGGAAGTGGGATGTGCAGATGTGAAGAGAAGGGGGCCAGCCCAAGGGGTGGGGGTGGCAGCTTGCAACTGCATCGTTGCTATGGAGCTGCCTGCCACTGGACTCAAGTGATGTTGTCACTCTGTTCTACGCTCCATGAATCTTTTTTTCCCCTTAGGGGAAAGGATGTCTTCATAACTTATGGATTTAATTAATTTTGCTTGAATCTTCAATTAAGGAAGCTGAATGATACACAGCTGAATGCAATATATTTACTGATTCTTCAAGCATTCATTCAGAAGGGCACCAATATGGTATTGTCAATAAATATTTGCACTGCCACTGCAGATGTGGGACTAATCAGAGTGCTACAGGGGAAAACAGAGATTAGACTCAGCCCCTATTTTTAATGCCCTTCCATTTTTAGAAAAGATCTTTTATCACGAGAGCCATTTCGAGGATACTAAAATTAACCACCATGTGATTGTAGCCTGTACAGTAACATCATGTTTGTGTCTGGCATCTGTGTTTATCTCCTTGTTAATTCCTCAACCTTTCCATTTATTTTTCATGTTCACAAAGGTTAATTGACATCGACTACTGTTTACATGAGGAATTCCTGGGTGAGTCTTAGTGGTGGCCACTTTGCAGGGTTTCAGTTCAGTTGAGCAGGAATTTTGATAGTCAATCTACGAGGCTCTCTGGAAGCCCGGCAGTTAATTGAAGCTGCACTGTCCCTGACTGGGCTGGACTGGTTAGCAAGGGGGAAGTTTGATTTTTCTTGTCTCTCTTTTGTATGGCTTAATCCTCCATACGCTGACTCCCTCTTCAGGTTCTTAGAGGCACATTCTCCCTTTGCTTAAACTTCCGTGGATGGAATAGTAATGATTTACTAGTGATGATCTGGGCTGAGGTAGGGCAGTAAGACTACAATATATTTACATACTGTTTTCAGGCAGTATACAAATTAGTATAACAGTGTTATTTCTCCATACATTAATACTGCAAAATAGGCAGGGCATACATAACCCCCACTACACTGATGAGAGATCTGGGGCTGAGATCACAGGGCTGGGTGATGGAGCAGCGACTGCAACCCTGGGTCTTCTGACTCCTGGTCCAGTTCTTGTCCCCTGCTTGGACCCATTTCCTTTGGAGTGAGGATCAAATGTGCCTGCTGGAACCTCCCTGCCGCCCCATGCTCTGTATAGTGCAACATTGTAAAGCAATTATCTACACCCGCCCTCCCCCATTCTGAGTTGGTAATTGACTCTTGTATGTCTATGGGTTTCCCTGGTGGCTCACAGGGTAAAGAATCTGCCTGCAATATGGGAGACCTGGGTTTGATCCCTGGGTCAGGAAGAGCCCCTGGAGAAGCGAATGGCAACCCACTCCAGTATTCTTGCCTGGAGAATTCCATGGACAGAGGAGCCGGCAGGCTACAGTCCATGGGGTCACAAAGATTCAGACAATTAACTCCTAGGCACTCACTTTCCATACCTTAGATTTCTGTGGATGGTGCTTACACATTCTTCTCATTTTCTTCTACTGGCTAGCCTTTCAGGGCTTGAAAATATTGTCACTTGCTGTTGTCACTTAAAGAATACAATGTATTTGCCTTACAGCAAAATAGAGAATGATAAAGAATCATATATGTGTATCTGTTACATTATCTTGTGGGTTTATAGCAATTATCACCTGCTGAAATTGATGTAAAAAGGTTGGTTGGGGGGTAATTTAACCTAATTGTTGATAGTTTACCTCTGATAGTTTACCAGAGGTGGGGAAATCACATCAATGTTTTATTATGTGAGTAAGTGTTTAGGGTTGAGATGTCTGTCTAGCATGGCACTGTCTGTTACCCTCCTTATTCTTTGTGATTTGCATCCAAAGAAATAAAACCATAAGTTTAGGAAAGTAGGGCTAACACCATCCGACCTCCAGCTTCCTGTTCCACGACCATAGGCTTAGTAATGGTGCTCAGCCAGTGTCTTGGCTGAGACTTGCTGCAGACCCATGGCGTCTGCCCCTCTCTGTCTATGCAGAGCACCATCTGTGGCTGCTGGCCCATGGCAATGCCACATCTCTGGGGACGAGCAGACACCAGAAGCTTCTAAGCCTCTGGCCCTTCTGCCTGAGGTGGCCTGCCAGCTCCTAACAGGCGCTCCACTTACGCCACAGTTTCACAGTATCTAAGGACCCCAGATGGGCCCAAGATGGACACGGGTGCACCCCCTGCCCACAAGCAAGCCTTTTCAGGTTCATGGAGGAAGCTGTGTGGCTTTGGAGCTCACTTTCTATAGCCCCTGATTGTCTTGATTATTAGAGATTTTCTGGAGGTTACTAGAGATTTTGGGGGGGGAGATTACTAGAGACTTTCCAAGCAGCCAACATGGATTTACAAGGCAAAACTCATAGGTGGAATAATCTTGCCAAACTCAACAGCTGTGATACTGGGGCCTCATTCTGCTTTAAATTCCTTTGCAACTGAGCATGCGTCCTGTGGAACTGTAGTGCCCCACGTGGTCTCTGCCTATATCAGGTGTGTTTAGGCATCTGCTGACCAGCACTTGCAGAAGTTGAATTCTTACCTAATGCTGTTTGCCAGGAGTCTTGTAGCCAAAGCCTTTTAAATCAAAGGGAATCATCAGAGAGAACAAAAGGTAGTCTCCTGCCCTCAAGACACAAGCTCTAATGTTGTTCCATTAACTGTCTGCCTTAAGTATCTGAATGGTTTAAGCAACTGGAGTGCATTTGTCTCCCTGACTTCGTCCTCATTAGGCAGGATGAGCATTAAACATGCACACACATGCACACGTGCACACACATGCACATGTGCACACACATGGCATTCCACAGTCTGGTTCCTGTGTGGGTACAGTACGTGTCACTATTTGTCATTCATTGAAATATATGAGATCTCTGTTATGAAATGTTCTGTCTCCAAAAACAGATATTGCTTCTCTTTTAGAAAAAATATCCTTGGCTGGATCCCTGGAACTTTAATTAAAATCCTGGTTGCTCTTTAAAAAAACGTTATTGCATTTCTGACAGCTTGGATGTGGAACAGTGAGGCCAGGAATCAGAACGTTTTGCTGGTGGAATGAAAGAGCCCATGAGGACAGATCAAAGGGTCTCCTGGACTAGCAAGTCTGGTGGGTCTCAGGGGGAAAACCTGCCACTTGATGAGGGCCAGCCCACCTAGCCCTAAGACCCCAGTTTGTAGATGATTATTGGAAGCAGTCACACATATTCTTTCATTTGTGCCCTTGACATTGTCTGGGCTGTTACAAACTAAAAAGATTATCATTAACAAGTCAGTGAATTCCTTTGTATATTTTTATGGATTGAATTTGCTTTTTCAAAATTCATACATTGAAGTCCCAGTCCTCAACATGATGGTATTTAGAGGTAGGACTCTTGACAAGTGGTTAGGTTTAGCTGAGCCATGAGGGTGGGACCCCCATGACAAGAATGGTGCCCTTGTACAAAGAGGAAGTGACACCAGGATACAGCGAGAGTGTGACTGTCTACAAGCCCTGAAGGGGGCCCTCACCAGGAACTGAACCTTTAGGCACCTTGATGTCAGACTTCCCAGTCTCTGGATCTGTTGTTTAAGCCACCCCATCTATGGTAGTTTGTTAGGGCAGGCTGAAACATGTATTTTAGTAAGCACTTAATTTATGTATTGCACTTATATATTTTGTGGTTCAGTCACTCAGTCACGTCCAACTGTTTGTGACTCCATGGACTGCAGCACGCCAGGCTTCCCTGTCCTTCACCATCTCCCAGAGTTTGTTCAAACTCATGTTCATTGAGTTGATGATGCCAACCAACCATCTCATCTTCTGTCATCTCCTTCTCTTCCTGCCTTCAATCTTTCCCAGCATGAGTCTTTTCCAGTAAGTTGGCTTTTCGCATCAGGTGGGCAAAGTATTGGAGCTTCAGCTTCAGCATAAAGATGTCCCTCCACATTTTTTTTTTTAATGGCTGTACCTTGAGGCTCCCAAGGTTTTAGTTCATTGACCAGGGATTGAACCCAGCCCCTTGGCAGTGAAAGCCTGGAGTCCTAACCATTGGACTGCTAAGGAATTCCTGAAGTATTATTTTCAAAATGCTTAAAAGCATTAGACTTTCAGTCGTGTCTGACTCTTTGCGATCCCATGGACTGCAACACTTAATTTTCATCTCCCTCACTGGACTGTGAACCAAATGAGGGCAGGAGCCACCCGTGTCTTGTCCATTGCCGTGTCCCTGGCACCTAGCTGGGAATATGGGAGACGTAGATGCTAAAAACAAATAAACTTTTGTAATGACCATCAAGGCACGTGGCATGCATACTCGGGAGAAGGCCCATGACTAAGACATTGCCTATTTCCACAGGTGAATGGGTCTTGAGGGTGAGTTGACGCTTTTGATTGTTATAATGTGAATGACTATTTCTTGATGTATCAGGAGTTTTTAAGATTTTTGATTCTCAGAGTAACTGGATCAGGTAGGTATTTTTTCTTTTGCAAAGGAGGAAGCAGTCTGAGAACATTTAAATGGCTTACCTGAAGACCCACTAGGTAGACCATCTTGTCTTCAAACTCAAGTCCGTGTCTCCAGCATTTCTGCAGTGCCACCACCTTTGAACATTTGTGCTATTCCTTCTCTTTGTGCATCAAGGACAAGCTTTTCTGATCTTCTTAACTAGAGAACTAGAGGAGAGAGAAATCATTTAATTTTTAGTAAAATTGTTACATGAAGAGATTTATATTTTAGTTGGTCACAGGAGCTTTGTCTTCAAAATACCTGCCAGGGTGGTTTTCTTCCTGAGTGAATGCAGAGCAGCCCAGGGGAGAGGAAGCAGGTGAGCCGTCCCCGCTGAGCTATTCTTACCGTCACCGTGGGTGGGCTTGTGGAACACAGAGTGAGCTTGTGCTGAGGGAGGGCTGGGGTGGGCAGGCAGGCTGGCCATCTGAGGACGGTGTGGCTGTTCTCCTCCTACATCTCTGAGGAGTGGCCTGGACTCTCCTCCACCCTCAGAAATTAGCAGCAGAACCTGGAGGAGCTGTTCTGGAAGACGCAACTGCACCCTTCCAGGTCCTCACACTCATTAGAAGGGAGCTGGCCATAGAGGGGGTGGCGCTGGGTGACAGCCTGGCTTCTGGCTGTGTGACCACGCTTGGCTGCAGGTTCCAGTAAGTCGCTTACTAGGGGGTCCTCTGGGGCTGGAGCCGAGGCAGTTGCTGGAGCAGAGGAGGGAGGGAGCCAGTGAATAATGTGCTTGTTTCCACATTCTGAGTTCCTCAATGGTCCGCTGTGAAGAAGTAGAGAAGGAGATGCGTGTAATGTTGGTTTCCTAGCTCCTTACGCTAAAGCTTCACCCTCACGAAATTCGATTTGCTGAGTAGGCACTTTAAAGCAGTGAGGTGGTAGAAAGGAGAATTCTGAGTTCTGACCCCAGGCTTGCTGTTGTGTGGGTGCCAGTGTAGCATAGAGCTGACTCCTTCAGAAGGCGTGCACATATGTTTTGGCAGAGAAATCACAGACTCAAAGCCCGCCCTGCCCTCTCATTCTACACGTAAGGAGATAGAGGCTCAGAGAGGTGATATGAATGGAGCAAAACATCTGCGCTTTCTTTTGCCTTTAGCTTTGGCTTCCAGATCCATTCAGAACCTGCAGATCCAGGCTCTAGGGCACGCAGAGGCCGTGTGGGCCTTTTCCTTGGCGTGGGATGAGCAGACACAGACACAGGTTGGCTCGAGTGGCTCTGCAGCTTGAGTCACAGCAGTGGATGGGATGCCCTCCCTTCAGTTACTAGAGGGCTGGTTGCAGTCATCTTGAATCACCCTTACTCCTGTGTGGTGGAGGAAGGACCCAATCAGAATCACCTAGGGAGATTTTCCAAAACGCATGTGCAAACTCTGCTTGCCTCTCCTTGTCAAAAGTGCACCCAAAGGGAAAAAGAGGTGGTGGTGAGCCTAGGTGCTGGTAAGTACTCTGGTTGTGCTCATCCCTTCCTGACACCCACTGTGGTCCTGCCAGACAACGGTAAGCATCTTGAGGGGGGCCTTGTCTTAAGTGTCTGCGGCACCAGCTGGAGTGTCTCATTCACTACATATGTGTTGAATGGAAAGATGAAGCAGATGGCATTGGAGAGATAAGAAAAAAAAAGACTCCTAGACAGAAAGGACTGGGCCCTGAGATGTGAAGAGGCTGGGAAGTTTCTTGGTCAATACGTGTTTATTGAGCCGGGCCATCTTCAGCTGTCTTGCCATCGACCCTCTTATCAGTATACATAAACACTGTTCTGCCCTTGACCTCAAGAGTTAAAATAATAAAAAGTTTAATTGGTCCTCATTAATTCTACTTTGAATTTATTACAGATAAACATGGCCTTGAAAAGAATCACTCCCACGCTCAGCCCATGCGTTTTATCCCAAGCCTCCCAAAGGTGCGCGGGTAGTAAAACAAATAAAACCGGCCTCCCACCTCCGCCCTCCCATCAACAGCACATTTGCTATCGAGTCCAGGCAAATGGCCATTTGCAAGGTTGGATGAGTAGTTAAGCCACACAGGCACAATGTTATATGACAACATTCTTCATGGTAATATCGTCCTTCTCCTCATTACATTTGAATATAGATTGCCAGCGTGCGAGGCTTCCAACCTTGCTCTCTATGCGTGAGCTGAGGAGTTCTTCAGACAAGGTGAAGCCCGCATGTGCTTCCCAAGAGTTATTAGCCTATTTGTAAGCCTAAACAAAATCACAGCTATTGTCTCTAAGAACTTAATTTGCCCAAGCTCTTTTCTTCCCATCCTTAATTGTGTATATATTTATAGACTTGAGCCACCTGCCTGCTCGGTGCTCATGTATAACCGTATCTCTTACATGGCACTTAATCGCTCAGGGCGCTTCCTTTATACTCTTTTTGCTTCAAACTCTCCATTTAAATATCTGTACTCAGCTTGGCTTCTGAGTATTAAAACATTTTTCTCCCACTTCCTTGAAAAGCTGCAAACAAACCTTTTCGCATTTTATCTGGACCAAACAGTAGTGGTGTTACACAAGAATCGAGAACTCAGTAAGTAAATCTGTGTGTTCATATGACTAAAGTGCATTATAAAAAGAAGCAATAAATCCAGTTTTCTACATAAAAGGAATTAGATTTTCCAGTTTACCTCTGCACTGGGATTAATAAAATGTGCAACAAATAGCTGATGGAATGATCCATTTGAAGTTTGTAAAGGCATCTTGGGAAGCTGGCAGGAGTAGCCTTTTTATTTTTTTTCAGAGAAAGGGTGCCTGTTAATTTTTTGATTCAGTCTTGCTCCTGAATGACTGTCTTAAAATGAGCTGAGAGAAGGCTACCTGCCCATTTCTGCATGGCTGAGCAAATTCCCCCGTAAATCCAAGTTTCTCTTCATTTCCATCACTATACGTCTCCAAATTACAGAGAATTCATTCCTGAGCTGGAGAGGTGCCAGAAGTTTCTCATCTAGCTGTCTGTGGGCTGCCTTTTTCTTTCCCCTCTTTGAGGCTTTCTGATGCCTAGAGTGAGCTCAACTCAAAGGTTTCCAGCCTCACACTCGCCTCACATTCCCCCACAGTCACACCGAGCTCTGGGATTTGGAGGAATAACCGCGTGCCAGCATCCGATTCACAGGCTCCTTTTACCTGCAGGTGTTCCAGAAACTTCAAAATGCGTCTGGTAATGTATTTGCTCCTCTTAACATGCCACTTTGGCATGCATTATATGCAGCTGCTTATTATTTTTTAAAAAATCTGTCTTCTGAATAACATGCATGCTAAAATGTTAAAGGGGGCTTGGAGGACAGTGTAAGCTTAATTAATGCCTAGGTGTGTGTGTGTGTGTGTCCTTGTTAATGTAGACATGTTGACATAAATATGTATTATTTATGGACACATTTGTCTGCAGACAGATTTCACTAAAGGGATCTCATTGAAAGCATTACTTTTTGTGTACATCCAGGTTTTCTAATCAGATCTGTAAACATCTCGCATGGCAGCAAGTAGAGGAAAAAATACGTTTTTCATCCCTATGCAAACGGCATGTTTTAGGCACCTTTTTGAAAAACCCTCCTTTCTTTCTTAAAAAAGGTGGTGTGTGTGTGTGTGTGTGTATGTGTGTGTGTGGGCAGGGAGTGTTGTGTTTTTGAAAATTTGGAGAGAAGAGTTATCTTGCTGCTGCACGAAAATTTCTACCCCATGTTACCTGCCTTCTTAAAACTCAGTAATCACGGAGGGGAAGAGATGTGGTTCTGCTTCAGAGTAACCCCGTGGGGATGCTGAGCCGCAGTGTTCAGCAGGCATTTTAGGCACTCTAAATACTGGTGCTGGAATAATAAGTAGATGGGGTAAATTTGCTCTTGCCGAGTCCTGCTCTGTTTCCTGGCTTGGAGAAATTGCATTCACACTGTACATTTAGGATGTGCATGTGTTTATTGAACTCTAGTAAAGCAGCATGAGCGTGTGGGCTCATAAATCACATCATTTCTTTGCCAGTACTGGGTGCTAGCTTCTAAAATTAAGAAATTATTAGCAATTAATAATACATTCAGCATCCCTTGTCTCATTGGATGAGATTTACATCCTGGGAACTTGCTCTTCTAGTTATAGAGACAGATGATTTAAGGTTCAGACTTAATTGCTATTTCAAATCCTTTAGCTACAAAGATGCTTGCAGTACTTTATTTAAAAGACTTGTTTTGAAAAATGTGTATGTATATTTCTCACTGTGGTGGTGAGCTAATTAGGACTGTAATGTGCTATGCATTTAAGATAAACAACTTCTCTTGAGTATTGCTCACTTGTAGAATAAGATTTGCTTTCTTGCCTTCATATTGTAATAATTCTTTCACTTTGCATTCTGTTCTTGCTGTTTGAGAGATCAGTAATTACTAATTGTTGTGAAGATAAGAAAATAATGTAGCAACTCAGAATTCACAAACAAAAGTAGGTTGAATTAGCAGTTTTCTGAGAAATTAAATGAAGCAGATTTTCACAAGTGAGTTTCTAAGTGTACAGTAGGTATTGATATTTGCAAATGGAAACAACTTAAATATAAACTTGTTAAGTATAACAGGTTAGGATAGTGTTAATGCCATCTTGTTGTAGCTACTTACCATATTTAAAATGAGGTAGTAAACAGGTTAATTATTTTATATTGGTTATTAATTACTTTTACTTCATGATATTGATTATAGACAAATTAATTTTGATTTGCTTTGAAGTTGAGATGACTGTAAACTTTGGTAAAATAGCTTACTGAATTGTAACAGTGAAAAGATATACTCTTGAAAATTAGTGTGAAAATCACTGTTACTTTTTAATGTTTGAGATCTAATGGTTTATCACTTATGCATCTGTATACTCACAGAGGATTATATGTATTTCCAAAAATTTTGCATAAATTTTAATACTTATTTTTATCAGCCATGTTCAATTCATAATTGCTCAAAACAGTACAGTAAAAATGCATTTCATTATGTTCAAATGGTTCCTTGAAAGAACATATTATATTAGAAGCCATTAAAAACCTGTGTTGCCTATTAATGTTAGACTTGTGTATTGTTCTATGTGTAACTGATTTTAAGTATTATTCATTTCCAATATTTAAATACATGTAATATTGTGAACTGTTTGATGTAGAAATCTTGTCTCTGAATGTGAATAACTTGATGAAGGTCTCAAATTGAATGTACAGGATGACTGAAGATTTAATACTTTTTTTGTATGTATTGCAATATGCATTAATGTAATATACAAATATTAAGCTATGTAAAAACATTCATTGCATTCAACCACAATACAAAACCCTTTCATCTTACTTTTGAAGTTGGTTATTTTGTCTGAAGTCAGTTTCATAGGCATAAAAAGAGGTTTTATTTTTCTGAGTTTGTGTGGCGCTGTGTGGCAACAGGAAAACATACAATGCCATTTTGTAGGGAATATAATGTGTACCAAATAGAGGAAAGAATGCCACGTTCGCCATCCGTCTCCAATTATGATTTCCTACTGGCTTTTAGATGTATCATAGATCAGGTCTTTATTTTATAAAACAGATTTATCTTACCTTTAATACCTAAAGTGATTGTGAAACACTTACCTCATAGAATAATTTCTCTGTTGTATGACTGAGACTGTCTTATGAAACATTTCATTTTTTAAGGTTCACATATAGAAGGAAGCTATAAAAATATAATTTGTGGACTGACCATGCATGATGGCTGAAACATACATCCTTTAAGTAAGCATTCACTGAGCATCGCTTTGCCAGATCATAACCTGGCATTGAGTAAGTGGGTGGGTGGGGTTGGGAGGTCTTAAGAAAGAGGAGATGCTTTCCTGCTCTTTTCTTATTACTAATTGGAGAATACTTTCCCCTACCTAGTTTCAAAATGTTTCCGTTCTTCGAGTCTGAAGTAGAGAGGAATGATCACAGTTGGGGCGGATAGGGCAGGCAAGCCAGGGAAACTGGAGAAGGTGAATTCTCAACCAAGTTTTGAAGGCAGTTATTAGCAGCAATTGAAAGAAAGGAGAGAAACAGGCATTTTGCATGGATGGAAAAGAAATCTGAGAGGAAACAAATCATGTCAGAAGGAAAAAAGGTGATATTATATGGGGAAGAGGAACCACATTGGGAGTAACAGCAAGAGAAATTGAAAAAAAAAAAGTACAGAGGTGGGTATGAAATATTTTAAATTAATCTTTGCTAGCCTTATTAGGTCCTATGGAAAATTCTTTGAACCAGTGAACATTTCTTCTATTTTATTCCGTCAACCTCTGTAAAGCAGCATTTCAAAACCTATGCAATAATGTTAATATTTCTTGAACATTTACTCTGGGCCAGGTACTATGCTAATACTTTAAATGGACTATCTCATATAGTCTTCATTGATTAATTAAAATATTCATCCTATATATGAAGAAATTGAGGTACTGAGAAGTTCTATAACTTGTGTAAGATTATACAAGGTCAGAAATGGGTGAGCTGGGATCTGAACCTAGACTCTGGAGCCCAACCTTCTAACCACTGCACTTCAAAGCCCCTTCACTTCATCTTAGCTCCAGTTCCAGACTGGTGTGACCAGTCGCTGACTAAATGTATCATTTAGCTCCTTTGGTAACAAATGCTGAGGTAGAATTACTGAGTAAGTATTTTACTGGAGGGTAAAGATAAAAGAGGAAGGAAGCAGAGTTGTGCAGGGAAAGTCTTCAGACCACAGTGCAGACACAGCCTCTTCCAATTCAGGGACAATCTCCAAAAGGAAGACTACCTATTAGAGGAACCCCACATTGGACAGAAATGGCCAGGCCGAGTACCCCTAACCTGCTAAACCACTGACTGGAGATTCCCAGGAAGGAAGGGCATGGCTGTGTCTCAAAAGTTGAGGCCATTCCTGAATGTTCCATAGCTGGAGACTGTCAGCTATCCCTGCTTCTTGCAACTCAACAGCAAGTTCTTTTGTGAAGGGTGATCTGTGATGTGCACCTTCTTGGCTGCCAAGGTGATGTCTATACAGAATATATCATCGAAACTCAGGGTGAGGCGAGCTCGGTACATAGGACAAAGAATGTCAGGAAGTGTTCACCTTCAGGGTCATGCAAATGCAGGGCATGGCCTAAGAGTGAGTGCCTCCTTAGTTCTACACCCTATGTGCTTTGCTTGTCTCACCCTAGTCTTCCGTACCTCAAATTCAAGACACTTAGAATTTTGCTCAGATCCTCTTTTCCTAAACATTCCCTTCCTTCAGGGAGATCCATGGGTCCTTGTATCACTAGTGTCTACCATCCAGTTCAGTCTCTCCACTGCCAGAGCATCATCTGAGTTAGATGCAACTCTGATTTATAATTCCAATGCTTAATACTGTTAATTAATTCTCTATAGCCTAGAGAATAAATCCCAAGCTAATTGCTATGGCACAGAAAGACCCTGTATGGTCTGATCTGATTTTGTGGACAGTGTGGACCCAGAGCTGGAGGAATTTCAGTACTCCAGCTAAGGAATAGCAGAAGTGTTGATTTGTATATACAGAAAGGTTGTATTTGATTTTGGGATTGAAGGATGGGTAAGAATTTGTAGAGTTGAGAAGCTATTTCATTATGGAAGAGGCAGAATGAGGTGATTTGGGGTGATTAGGGGAATGAGCAACTTGGCTGGAATATGGAAAATATATAAGCAGTTAATGGGAAATAGGCCTGGAAAAATAACTCAGAATCAGTCAAAGAACTGCAGCCATGGAGCTTAAGTTTCCCCCCCTGAAGGTTTTGGAACAGAAAAGTGACATGATGAAAACAATCTTGTATGAAGGTGATTGTGGCCTTGGTATCAACACTACACCGGATGGCGAGCGGCCAGGAGTCAGGGAGATCAGTTAGAAGGGTCTTTTGGTATTCCAGGTAAGAGGAAGTGGATTCTTGAACTCAATGTGTAAAGAATGGAAAAGATGTGGGAAAATATGCAGTAAAGGTGAACAGGACTCCAGGATTAATTAAAGGAAGGGGTTCAGGGAAGAGAGTACTCAAAGACAACTTAAAAGTTTGAATTGGGTTCCAGGAGGCTAGGGTATGGGAGCCAGAAACGAAGAGGCGGAAGCTTTTATTAAGGGAAGACAACAAAGGTCCACTGGCTGTGTGCATGATGGACCATCCCATTGATTCCCCCAAATAAATGACATACAAGTCTTTCATTTTTGTCTCATCTCAGGCACTGCTTATTCCGCTTCTCAAGTTTTGACTAATATTTAATTCACTGTCTTAATTCCTTGAACAAAAGATTAAGGTATAGAAGACAGAAGTTGTGTTTATAGACACCAACCATTCTAATAGAACTTAGGTTCCTTTTTCTAAATTCAACTGTGAAAATACCTGTTTTGGACCCACACAGTTTCCAGCAGCGTGTTTGAATGAATTATTATTATTATGCCTTTTTTTTTTTAAAGAAGATGTCTTGGTTTCATATACACCTGATCCTGGCCAGTAGGACCAGCCTATCTCACTGACAGTCTTTGTTCATGGGGTAGATAGAAGAGCTAACTTTGTCTCATGAGATGCAGATATCTCCTCATAGAGAAGACCTGAGTCACTGCCTCCCACAGGAACAGAGGTTATTGATTTAACATAAACAGAAAAAAAGACTAAATTTCTTTGCAAATAAAATTCACATAATATAGGATTATGATGCATAATTGAAAACCCAATTTTCAGTGAAAGGGAAATAATGGCAAAGCCATAATGCTAAATAAGCTTTAGGTACAGAAATGATAGTAGGTTTTTTATGGATTTGCAGTGTAATATGAGGAGCTCAAAGCAAATATTTAATTGCCCTTAAAACTGAACAACATAGTAAAATTTGCATTTTCTTTCAGGCTTGCTTATTTTACTGTGTAGTGCAGGAAAATACTTGTGGTAATATTACCTTATCAGCTGTAGTGTACAAAAAAAGTAAAGCTTTTAAGAACTGATCAAATTAACCTCCAAAGGCTACTAAGTGGCATATACAGTCAGACTGGTGACTAACAACAGTGATAATCAAAGATAAGCTCTGGTAACATGTTTGTTTAGTGATGATAACATTCTGTGATGATGCCCATTCATAACTAGGGCTACCAGACATAGAAATAAGGATTTATGTACTCTGACCTCTAGAATGTAACTCTATGTGAGTAGAAATCTTCTCAGTTCCAAATGTAGATGTAGATATAAATTTTCCTGATTGCATTAAACAAGAAGTAATAAGACTGCAGCATAAAAGGGAGGGATCTATCTGGGTGGACTTGGGTAATTCTGTTCTGTACTGTCAACCTTCAGGGCAGCAGTCTGTACTGGGCAATATTTAATCTTCATGACAGGCTAACGAGCTAAATACTATTGGTACTGCTCATTTTCCAGATGAGGAAACTATGACCAGAGAGGCTCAGTAACTTGTCCAGAGTCACACAGCACACAAGCCGCAGGGCAGATTTGAACCCAGAGCCTGAACTCACACACACTGCACGGGTGGTGGTGTGTGCGCATGGAGCAGTGATTGGCTGGCTCTCCCACCTGGAAGCCGCTTCTCTAAACTCCTCTCTTTCCTGCAGCTCTGCTTATTTCCCTTAGCTCCTTTCTGTATGCATTAAAGAAGTACAGTTGTAAACTCAGGAACCAGGACCAAACTTCATTTTCTGATGGACTGGTAGTGAATTGCTCACTGAGATAAAAATATGCTGCTGCCACAGTCTTGTGATATATGATGCTGTAGTGTGAGCGTCCATCTGCTTCTCCTCACTCACCCAACTATGTCACTTTTCTTAAATGGGCTTTGTTGATATTTGGAATTGGGGGACCTTAATTCTGCCTTCAATTCTGGTCCACACTGGACAGTTTGAGCTCACTCTTAATGGGAGAGGGCCAATTGCCACTCTGTGATCACATGCATGGGATCAAAAGTACATGAACATTCTAACCATGCAGAAGTCTGATGAAGGAAAGGTTAGGTGTGATACAGCCCCAGGTAAGCTCTGTTTATTGCCATCAGTGACTCTGGGTTAGCCTCCTTACATTGACACATTTCATTCTGAAGACATGGTATAGTAAAATCAACACAGGCTTCAGAACCAGACACGCCTGAGTACAAACCGTCCGTCTGTCATTGGAGCAAGTTACTTTAATATCTTTGAGGAATGGGGGTAATAGTTTGTATTGCCGTGAGGACACAGTAGTACAGAGTCGTTTCTGGCGTAGAGTAGGTGTTTAACAGATGTGTTTAGCTCGTCAATAGGAGTAGACACAGAAGTGGTTATAAGTACCTGACTCAGGATTCAAACTTCCTCAGTGCAAATCTGAACTCTGTCATTTAGCAGCTGAGTGATATGGGATAAATACTTAATTCCTCTGTGCCTTAGTTTTCTGGTCTCTAAAATGGGAATAATAAAAGCACCTTCCTCTTAGAACTGGGAGGAGGGATGCATGACTTAATCTGAATAAAGCCCTTAAAGCAGTGCCTCGCATGCACTCCATCAGTGTTAAGCCCCCTCTTTATGAGCTTCAGTTCATTTCAACCTTGTTTCTTTCAGAGCGAGGAGCCTGGCCATTCCTTACTAAGTAAACTTAAGTTTCTTGGTATCTAAGACCTACAAATATGAATTTTAAACCAGTGTCCACTGAATCACAGATATCATGCGCCTAATCAGCCTAGTGGTTTCTTATACAGTCCACACCCATTGCAGGTAAAGGTCACATACAGATTGTGGGGGGAAGAATAGATCAGTACAGCCACCTTGAGATGCCAATCTGTCATATCATCAACATTTTAAATGCACCTCTCTTTTGGCCAATCAGTGTTACTTCTAAGAATTTTCCTAGAGATGGTCTCATATCATTGATCAAAGGCATGTGGTAGAGTCATTGCTTCCAGCATTGTTTGTGATATTAAAAACCTTTAAACAACTGAATATATATCCAGAGAAAAAGTTTAAATAATTGATGGTATTTCCATGCAATGGAATACCGCAGAGATTTTAAAACTGTTAGAGTCATATAAGTGGATAGGAAAAGCTGTACAAACATACTTTTAGGAGGGGGAAACAACACTTTTCAGAGGAAACCCTACCATAAGAATGGTACTATTTGTGTTAAAAATAGGCTAATGTATTTATATACATATTCATGTGCTTATTTAATCATAGAAGAAATTTCAAAATATATATGAGTAACTGTTAGTAGTGTTTGCCAATGAGAAGTAGAAATGTGCATTGAGTGAGCATCTTTACCTTTCACTGTATGTGTACTATTTGAATTAATATAGATGTGTATTGCTTTTGCAATTTAAAAAATAGTCAAGACAAACTCCTTTCTTTCCCCTACCACTAGATATTAGTTTTTAAAAAGATTAGTCCGTCATACAAGTATAATCCTAAACTTTGGTATATTTTTGAAAAATTGAGCCAAATATCATCCTAAATTAAAATAGTATGTGTATCAACTCACTGCCAAAGCTCCAATTTGCTCCCAAGGAGCAGAATACAAAATTACTAAGGAGATTTCCTAACATCAAGTCACAGGAGAACCTTAAGTCCTGTGGCAAAATTCCTGTTATTTGAAGGTTCATGCACTTAGAGAGTAAACGTTAAATCAAAGAGCATTAGATGGGAGAAGGGAATGTTGAGTCAATAACGTTTCCTCAGGACTTGTTAAATTGAATGCTAAGCATGGGGAAACGTTACACTTGGGATTTTTTTTTTTTTGCATTAAGATTTTTCTGTATTTCTAGAGCTTCTTGCTCAGTCTTTTGCAAAATGCTATATAAAAGTTCCACTGCTTTTGGGTTTCAAGGGCAGAAATAATTTGCATGCAGGGGTTAATCAAGATTCCTTGCTCTTTGTTCTTTTAAAAGTGCTGGCACATACATTATTTCCTTTGATACTCACAAATGAGGTATTTAAGACAAGTACTATAAAGCTCATTTTCTACATGAGGATATGAAGTTTGGAGAGGTTAAGTGCGAAGGTGAAGCCAGTCAGTGTGGACCTGAACACATGAGGACCCTTGGTTGTATCTTGGTTATCCTTGCCACCATCTAGAGCAGAGCTGTGAAGCAGAATCATTCCTACGCTTGTGAAGTCGGTTTCGTATTTTTGTGAAATCATGGCTCTTCTGGTTCTGGAAGACCTAGGAACGCCCAGTTGAACTCCACCCCCCACACTGTGAATTATAAATGTGCTCATTTGAATGATTAAGGGACATCTAATAAAATCCAGATGGATCCAAGTTCCCATTTTGGTTCTACCCCTTGCTAGCTATGTACTAGCTATTGTTCCCTTATCTATCAAAATAGAAATAATGATAGTATTAATCTTCCAGGGCTGCTCTTAAGAGTTTAAATAAAATAACGTATGATGAGTGCCTGACAGAATGCATGAAGCATAGCAGAGGGTCAATACATACAACTCCAATAATGATTATTAATAATATTATAAATAAGTCAGAGTCCTGGCCAGTGCAGCAGGCATGGCTCCGATAGAGGCACAGATTTTGTCACCTGGAGGTGACTGCAGGAGCTACATCCCAGAGTGGGCACCAGTCAGTTTCTTTCCTTTTGAAAGAGACCTTTGTGAAACTGCAAAGAAATAAGCAACAGCAAAAAAGTTGCCTAAAACTTCACTGAGCCTCAGTGCTCAAGAAGGGGCTTGATCTAAAGAGACTACCCCTAGATTGAAACAGAGTCCATCAGTTTATGATCCACAGTGAGATAAGGCAGGTAAAAAGACCCAGTCATCCAGGGCTTTAACAAAAGGATAGTCACTTCCCCTAAAAGAGCATTCTTGCCCTGGGATTTTGTCTTCAGTCTTTTAAATGTCAACTTCTTAAATCAGATTTTAGGGGAAATCCGGAAGGCCAGGACTCAGAATCCACACAATGAATGATAAAGGAATCTATTTGCTGTTTAGCTTAAAAGTACTTTACTACTTCTTCTTTTGAATTTTTAAAGCTTATTTTTCTTTACTATGCAATAAATTTATACTTACTGCAGAAAATATGCAGAATCAAAGCATAAGGAAAAAAAGTCCTTAGAAGCATTATTCATATTTATTTTGGTATGTAGTTATTGAAACTTTTATAAATAAGTATATTTATTTTTATAAAAACTGTAGAGCACTAAAGAAATAATTTATGGCCTTTCAAATCCTAACAGAATATTATGCACATAGTTCCATGTCTGTACATGTTTTTCTATAGTTTCGTTTTCAATGGTTGTGTAGTATTCTTTTGGGTATTTCATTATTAGTTAATATTTAGATATTTCATTATTTAGCAGATCTTCTGATGTTGAATGCTTAGGTGTTTTCCTTCCTACACAAAAAGTTTTCTTGAAAAATCATTATATAAATCTTTAATTATTATTAAAATAATCAATTCCTTTAAGTGGAGTTTCTAGGTTTAAGTGTAAATGCATATTTATGGCTTTGGTATCAAATTATCTGCCAGATAAATTTTGTCATATTAGTACAAGAGAGCATCTAGATCAATGACTATTTAAGTAAACATAACTTCTATTCATTTATTGTAAAATAATACAATAATGATTAAGGGGCATCTAATAAAATCCAGATGGATCCAGGTTCCCATTTTGACTCTACCCCTTACTAGCTACTTACTAGCTATTATTCCCTTTAAACTAACATGTATTGTTGTTCCAATAATAGAGTACTTTCTGTTAATACCAATATCTCATTTTGGTTTTGTACTCTAAACATAATATATCCAAAAACTAGTGTGTTAATTGTACTTGAGAGGTTGGTTATGATATCAGTGTAATATCATTAGCTTTTGAAAGAAATGTTATAACAGAAAATGTTGAAATAATTTGGAGGAAAACTTACTACAAGCACAGTTACGCTGGAGCTAATTAATTCCACCCACATATCCTTTTTAAAGTGTGAGAATAAGACAATCAAGAGTGTATAAACCCTTCCACTGTGGTTATCATCACCTCAGTGTTCTCTAGGGTTGAAAGTAACCCAGGCTGATCTTTTCTGTACTATGTTAGGATTCACAGTAGAAATGTGAAGATTGGAAACTTTTCAGTAGGAATCACTCTTGATGACACCAGCCTCGCTGTCAGAGTAATTCCTGCTGGAAAGAAAGCATCTGTGTATATACGGAATTTAGATAGATGGTGGCGATAACCCTATATGCAAAACAGAAAAAGAGACACAGAAATACAGAACAGACTTTTGAACTCTGGGGGAGAACGTGAGGGTGGGATGTTTTGAAAGAACAGCATGTATATTATCTATGGTGAAACGGACCACCAGCCCAGGTGAGATACAAGAGTCAGGTGCTCGGGCCTGGTGCACTGGGAGGACCCTGAGGAGTCGGGTGGGGAGGGAGGTGGGAGGGGGGATCGGGATGGGGAATACATGTAACTATATGGCTGATTCATGTCAATGTATGACAAAACCCACTGAAATGTTGTAAAGTGATTGGCCTCCAACTAATAAAATAATATTAAAAAAAAAAAAAAAAAAAAAGAAAGCATCTGTGTTAATGGTCTAATAAACTGAGTTAGTGTTTCAGCTTGGCAAAGGATTAATTAGGGGAAGAGAAATTAACATTTATTTGGGTTCTTTATTTGACAGCCCCTTTATTACTGCATTATGGCAATTAATATTCCCTATAAACCTATGAGGTAGGCATTACCAGGGGCATTTTACAATGAAGGAACTGAAATTCAGTCAATAAACTGTCTTGCCTAAGGCCACAGAGCTGGTGAACTCTAAAGGTGGAATTTGAGCCTAGATTCCCTGCTTCTAGAGCCTGTGTTCTTTATACCGCTTCTTCTCACCAGCTACACAGCATGCCTGACTGTTCCTCTTCTAGAATATTCATTGTAAGCATGAATACACTTTTAAACAACTAAACTGCAGTTTCCCTCTTAAAAATCAGTGTGTTAGGCAGACTTAGAGACTCAGTCCACCTATAAATGCTATGTTAGTTAAGGTAATTTTGTAGGCCAGAAATAGGAAGTTCACTATCTTGTCTAACAAGATATCCTGGGACAGAGGGGCTCTGGGTTTTTTAAGAAGCTCAGTAATTATGTTCAGTGGGAGAAGAGAACAGTGTTGCTTTCTAGAAAATTTTATTTTTATATAACCACCATCTACAAATGAACATATTTTTTTAGTGTGGTCCCCCAAATCCTTATCATTTCCATCACTTTTCTCTAATAGGATTTTGTATTTTTATTCTTTACCCAAATATTTAACTATTCTAACTCTTCTGCACCTTCTTGAGACAGCTTCTAAGAATGGGGAGAAAGTAAAATTTTACTGGAAATTTTAAACAGTGCCTGTGTACTAGACTTAGCACAATTTTTTTGCTTAAAAAGATCAGCATTGTCTTATTGAGAAGCATTAAATAAAAGAAACCTGTAGTTTCTGTCATGAATGAATACTCTGATTATCTCACTGCAGAAAGGGCAAGTGTTCTGTTTTGTTTTTTAATATTAAGGCTTGTATTAGCACAATTGAAACAGAAATTGAAGTAATGGGATGTCCATCAATTGCCAAAATAATTAGTTCAATAAAATAGTTTGTTGATTCAAGGGGGAAAGCTAGTTTAATAATGTTTAAATTAATTTGACTTAATTCAGTAATGAATTATCAAGAAGCTACAGTATACTAAAATAGAATAAGTAATATATACATCAAAAGTCTTACAACCTGATAGAGGAGTACATTCAGTTCAGTTCAGTCGCTCAGTCATGTCCGACTCTTTGCGACCCGATGGACTGCAGCATGCCAGGCCTCCCTATCCATCACCAACTCCCAGAGTTTACTCTAACTCATGTCCATTGAGTCAGTGATGCCATCTAACCATCTCATCCTCTGTTGTACCCTTCTCCTCCTGCCTTCAATCTTTCCCAGCATCAGGGTCTTTTCAAATGAGACAGTTCTTCACATCAGGTGGCCAGAGTACTAGAGTTTCAGCTTCAGCATCAGTCCTAACAATGAATATTCAGGACTGATCTCCTTTAGATGGACTGGTTGGATCTCCTTGCTGTCCAAGGGACTATCAAGAGAGGAGTACAATACCAATATAGAAAAAGCATCTATGGCAAACTGCTACATGAGATACAGCAAAGGTATATAATAATTTTAACAACAGTAGTAATCAATGTGTTGAGCACTTACTGTATTCTAGCATATGCTTTTATTATACTTTACATGTATTAACTCATTTAATTCTCACAACAAACTTACAAGAGAAATTTTTTTTACTATCCCTATTTACAGATGATAAAACAGAGGTAATAGGGAGGGATAAAGAGAGTCTCATGGAGATGCAATTAATTCTGCCCAATTAGGTGTGGGGTTCATTTTTGGGGGGGGAAAGATACGGAGAAAAGGTGACCTTCCAACTAAGATTTAGGGAAGAGGCCTAGATAAAAAGGCTCTGTTGCTTGTTACTTTGTGGCTCAGTCATGTCTGACTCTTTGCAGCCCCATGGACTATAGCCTGCTAGGCTCCTCTGTCCATGGGATTTCCCAGGCAAGAATACTGGCGTGAATTGCCATTTCCTTCTCCAGGGGGTCTTCTCAGACCAGGTATTGAACCCGTGTCTCTTGCATTAACAAGAAGGTTTTTTTTACCTCTGAGCCACCAGGGAAGCCCACCTTAGAATACTACTCAGTAGTGAAACGGAGAAGGAAATGGCAACCCACTCCAGCACTCTTGCCTGGAAAATCCTATGTACAAAGCAACCTGGTAGGCTACAGTCCATGGGGTCGCAAAGAGTCGGACACGACTGAGCGACTTCACTTTCACTAGTGAAAAGAGATGAACTATTGACATACACAATTTGATTCATCTCTAGAGAATTAAGCTGAGTGAAAAAAACTAATATCAAAGGTGTCCACACTATATGATTCCACTTGTATAGTGTTATTTTTAAAAACCCTTTTTGTTTTGTATTGGAGTATTGCCAGTTAACGACATTACGGTAGTTTTAGGTGAACAGTGAAGGGTTTCAGCCACACATATACATGTATCCATTCTCCCCCTGACTCCTCTGCCATTCAGGCTGCTGTGTACGCTACCACATCTAGCAGAATTCCATGTGCTTTTATATAGTATTCTCAAAATGACAAAATCATAGAGATGGAGACCAGAAGTTAGAGATACAAAAGAATCAAAGAAGTTAGTGGTTATCAGAAGTTAGAGAATAGGGAAGAAGGTGGGTGTAGTTATAAAATCATTGCATGTGGCATCCCTATATGGAACTGTATGGTATTTTATCTGTGGTGGCAATTACTCAAACATGTACATGGGTTAAAATTACAAAGAACTAAACATACACACATACACACAGTGCATGTGAAATATAATTAAGAAAGACAGATTGTATCAGTGTCAATTTCCCTACTGTGATATTTAGTTATGCAAGATGTTATCTTTGGGAGGAACTAGATATAAAGAGTATGCAAGATCTCTCTGTATTATTTCTTACAACTGCATGTGAATCTACAATTATCTAATAATAAAAAAGTTAAAAGAATAAGGAAAATGGAAAGACACTATATGAAGTTGTTGGAAGGATGGTTTGGTTCTTATAAGCATGTGTCCTCAGAGTTGGTGGGTAGGGCTGGTACCAGGTCTATCCATGATCAGTGTTTGAGGACCAAGGGAAGATCAGGAGACTTGATTGAAAGGTGGAAGGTATGCAGTAGGTATGTCATCATGGAAGATCTGGGAGGAAGGGAATAGAGTGAAGTGGAGGTCAACTGTGAGAAACCAAAGTGCAAGTGGGTGAAATGCGATGATTCTGGAGCTGAATCTAGGGCTGAGGAGAGCCTGCAGTGATCTTCCTCTTCATAAGGCCTGGAACTGGCAGGGCCCCTCCTTCCGAGACACAGAGTGAGGCCTGACGCAGACCATTTGTCTGACTTAGTCCCAGGCTTCCACCATTCTTTTCACTAAATTGTCCAATCGGAAGTCATTGATCCAAGTGATCAAATGTCTGGGTTCACATGGACATAACATACACATATGACCAGCTTTTAGGAAAAAGGAAAAAACATATTTTTTCTTACATGAATGTTCTGATTTCCGCAGTTGGTTTGTACAACCATTTCCTACATTTGTTCCTACAAATGTAGCTAAAAAGTTAAATTCCTAAAGGATAGTAAGAAACATCAAATAAGGACCTTTTAAAATTATATTAATAATTTACACTGATACCTAGAAACCTTAATTTGAATTTTTTCTAGAGTGTTTTTGAATGCTTCAGCAGTGTCATCTTCATAGCTCATCAATCCATCAGTTTTGCTATTGTAACATTCATGAAAAAGAATACTCCTAGAATAAATGGGTGATTACAGATGTAGGGTAGGGAAGATACATGGTGAATCTGTAGTACCAGAAATTTAGGCAGTTCTCTTTCTGATCTCAAGCTATATTACAAAGTTACAGTAGTCACAACAATATGGTAATAACATAAAAACAGACACATAGATGAGTAAAACAGATTAAAGAGCCCAGAAATAAACTCATGCATATATGGTCAGTTAATTTTCAATAAGTGTGCTAAGAATACACAATGGGGAAAGAATGAAGTCTTCAATAAATGGTGTTGGGAAAACTGAACATTCACATGCCTTGGAATGAAATTTGACTCCTATCTTACACCATACACAAAATCTGCTCAAAATGGATTAAAGACTTGAATGTAAGACCTGATACCATGAAATTTCTAGAAGAAAACCTAAGATAAGTTTTTTGATTTCACTAGACCACTCAGGTTGACCTAAATCAAAACGCTTGTCATTATACAAGTGCAGTGACAAATAGGTTCAAGGGATTAGATCTGATAGAATGCCTGGAGAACTATGAATAAAGGTTTGTGACATTGTACAGGAGGCAGTGATCAAGACCATCCCCAAGGAAAAGAAATGCAAAAAGGCAAAATGGTTGTTTGAGGAGGCCTTACAAATAGCTGAGTAAAGAAGAGAAGCTAAAGGCAAAGGAGAAAATGAAAGATATACATATCTGAATGCAGAGTGCTGAAGAATAACAAGGAGAGATAAGACCTTCCTCATAGATCAATGCAAAGGAATAGAGGAAAACAATAAAATGGGAAAGACTAAAGATCTCTTCAAAAAAATTAGAGATACCAAGGAAACATTTCATGCAAAGATGGGCACGATTAAGGACAGAAATCATATGGACCTAACAGAAGCAGAAGATATTAAAAAGAGTTAAAAAAAAGATGGCAAGAATACACAGAAGAACTATACAAAAGAGATCTTCACAACCCAGATAACCTCGATGGTGTGATCATCACCTAGAGCCAGACATTCTGGAATGCAAAGTCAAGTGGGCCTTAGGAAGCATCAGTATGCACAAAGCTAGTGGATGTGATGGAATTCCAGCTAAGTTATTTCATATCCTAAAAGATGATGCTGTGAAAGTGCTGCACTCAATATGCCAGCAAATTTAGAAAACTCAGCAGTGACCACAGGACTGGAAAAGCTCAGTTTTCATTCCAATCCTGAAGGAAGGCAGTGCCAAAGAATGCTCAAACTACTGTCCAATTGCCCTCATCTCACACGCTAGCAAAGCAATGCTCAAAATTCTCCAAGCCAGGCTTCAACAGTACGTGAACTGAGAATTTCTAGATGTTCAAGCTGGATTCAGAAAAGGAAAAGGAACCAGACACCAAATTGTCAACATCCTTTGTATTATTGAAAAAGCAAGAGAGTTCCAGAAAAACATCTACTTCTTTATGGACTATGCCAAATCCTTTAACTGTGTGGATCACAACAAACTGGAAAATTCTTCAAGTGATGGGAATACCAGACCACCCTACCTGCCTCCTGAGAAATCTGTATTCAGGTAAGAGGCAACAGTTAGAACCAGACATGGAACGACGGACTGATTCCAAATTGGGAAAGGAGTACGTCAAGGATGTATATTGTCACCCTGCTTATTTAACTTCTGTGCAGAGTGCATCATGCAAAATGCCAGGTTGGGTGAAGATCAAGCTGGAATCAAGATTGCCAGAAGAAATATCAATAATTTTAGATATGCAGATGACACCACCCTTATGGCAGAAAGTGAAGAAGAACTAAAGAACCTCTTGATGAAAGTGAAAGAGGAGAGTGAAAAAACTGGCTTAAAACTTAACATTCAAAAAACTAAAATCATGGCATCTGGTCCCATCACTTCATGGCAAATAGATGGGGAAACAATGGAAACAGTGACAGACTTTATTTTCTTGGGCTCCAAAATCACTGCAGATAGTGATTGCAGCCATGAAATTAAAAGACGCTTGCTCCTTGGAAGAAAAGTTGTGACACATCTGGAGAGCATATTAAAAAACAGAGACATTACTTTGCCGACAAAATTTCACCTAGTCAAAGCCATGGCTTTTCAAGTAGTCATGTATGTATGGATATGAAGTTTTTCTTCATAAAGAAAGCTGAGCGTTAAAGAATTGATGCTTTTGAACTGTGGTGTTGGAGAAGACTCTTGAGAGTCCCTTGGACTGCAAGGAGATCCAGCCAGTCAATCCTAAAGGAAATCAGTCCTGAATATTCATTGGAAGGACTGATATTGAAGTTGAAGCTCTAATACTTTGGCCACCCAATGCAAAGAACTGACTCATTTGAAAAGACCCTGATGCTGGGAAAGATTGAAGGCAGGAGGAGAAGAGGATGACAGAGGATGAGATGGTCGGATAGTATCACTGACTCGATGGACATGAGTTTGAGCAAGCTGCAGGAGTTGGTGCAGGACAGGGAAGCCTGGCATGCTGCAGTCCATGGGGTCACAAAGAGTCTGACACTACTAAGCGACTGAAGTGAACTTGACAATGATTTTATTTGATTTGACATCAAATGCAAAGGCAACAAAAGCAGAAATAAGTAAGATTACATCAAATTAAAAAAATTCTGCACAGCAAAAGAGGCAGTAAACAAAATTTAAAAAAACAGCCTATTGAGCAAGGAAAATATTTATAAATGATGTATTCAATAAAGGGTTAATATATTAAAAATATAAGGAACCTGTAGATCTCTAGCCAAAACCCAAATAAATGGACAAAGGATCTGAATAGACATTACTCCAAAGAAGCCATGCAAATTGCCGATAGGTAATATGAAAAGGTGCTCTACAACAGTAATCTTTAGGGTGATGTAAATCAGAACTGCCATAAGATATTACCTCATACCTATTTGCCTATCATCAAAAAGACAAGATGTAATAAATGTTGGTGAGGGTGTAGAGAACAAGGAGCTCTTGTGCAGTGTTGGTGGGAGTGTGCATTGGTGCAGCCACTGTGAAAAACAGCATAGAAGTTCTTAAAACAATCAAAAATAGAACTACCGTATGATCTTGTAATCCCACTTCTGGGTATTTATCCAGAGGAAATGAAGTCAGGATCTTGGAGAGATGTCTGTACTCCCATGTTCATTGGAACACTGTTCACAATAGCTAAGATATGGAGACAACCTAAGTGTCTGTTGATGGATGAATAAAGAAGACTATATATATATAATAATATATATGAATCCTGGAGCAAGGCATGGCAAACCACTTTGATATTCTTGCCTGGAGAATCCCATGGACAGAGGAGCCTGGCAGGCTACAGTCCATGGGGTCCAAAGAGTCGGACATGACTGAACCGACTTAGCAAACAAGCATATATATATGAATATTATTCAACCATGAGAAAGAAGGAAATTCTGCCATTTGTGACGTCAGGGATGGATCTTGAGGGCATTATGCTAAGTGAAGTAGGTCAGACAGTGAAAGAAAAATACTGTATGGCATTATGTGTGGGATCTAAAAAAAAAAACTCAAAGAAACAAATACAAATGGCAGAATGGTGATGGCCAGGGGCTGAGGAGTGGGAGTAATGCGGAGAAGTTGTTCAAGGGATACAAACTGTTATATAAGATGCATAAGTTCTGAAGGTCTAATATACAGAATGGTGACCATAGTTAATAATAGTGTGTTTTATAGGAGAGTGGGTCTTAAACATTCTCATGTGACTATGTTAAGTGAAGAATGTGTTAATTAATTTGATTATGAGAATCTTTTCACAATGTATTATATAAAATTATCACATTATATACTTTAAAATTTTACAGTTTTATTTTTTGATTATACCTCAGTAAATCTGGAAATACCAGATTCCAGATGGGAATACCAGACCACCTGACCTGCTTCTTGAGAAATTTCTATGCAGGTCAGGAAGCAACAGTTAGAACTGCACATGGAACAACAGACTGGTTCCAAATAGGAAAAGGAGTACGTCAAGGCTGTATATTGTCACCCTGCTTATTTAACTTATATGCAGAGTACATCATGAGAAACACAGGGCTGGGTAAAGCACAAGCTGGTATCAAGATTGCCAGGAGAAATATCAATAACCTCAGATATGCAGATGACACCACCCTTATGGCAGAAAGTGAAGAAGACCTAAAGAGCCTCTTGATGAAAGTGAAAGAGGAGAGTGAAAAAGTTGGTTTAAAGCTCAACATTCAGAAAACTAAGGTCATGGCATCTGGTTCCATCACTTCATGGCAAATAGGTGGGGAGACAGTGGAAACAGTGTCAGTCTTTATTTTTTGGGGCTCCAAAATCACTGCAGATGGTGATTGCAGCTGTGAAATTAACAGACGCTTACTTCTTGAAAGGAAAGTTATGATCAACCTAGACAGCATATTAAAAAAGCAGAGACATTGCTTTGCCAACAAAGGTCCATCTAGTCAAGGCTATGGTTTTTCCAGTGGTCATGTATGGATGTGAGAGCTGGACTATAAAGAAAGCTGAGCCCCGAAGAATTGATGCTTTTGAACTGTGGTGTTGGAGAAGACTCTTGAGAGTCCCTTGGACTGCAAGGAGATCCAACCAGTCCCTCCTAAAGGAGATCAGTCCTGCGTGTTCATTTGAAGGACTAATGTTGAAGCTGAAACTCTAGTACTTTGGCCACCTGATGTGAAGAGCTGACTCATTGGAAAAGACCCTGATGCTGGGAAAGATTGAGGGCAGGAGGAGAAGGGGACGACAGAGGATGAGATGGTTGGATGGCATCACTGACTCGATGGACATGGGTTTGGGTGGACTTCAGGAATTGGTGATGGACAGGGAGGCCTGGCGTGCTGCAGTTCATGGGGTCATAAAGAGTCAGACACGACTGAGCAACTGAACTGAACTGAACTGAAATCTGGAAAAAAAATTAAAGGCAGTGCTCAAAACCTAAGGGAATCATTAAACATACATACATGCACGTGCACACACACACACACACACACACACACACACGCACACACAAGACAGCTTGTGGGCAAAGTCTGGGACAATTTAAGCATCATAATAAGAATACTAAGGGATTATAATTCACTAAGTAAAATTTAAACAGTCTATGAGTTCATAGTGGTACTAAAAAAAAGGCAGAAGGAGTGAGGAATACTGTTCTTCTTAGAAGAATGTAAGCCTATGAATGCAGAATTATATTTTCTAAGAATGCAGAAGACATAGTGGTGTTAAACAATCCCTATTTTGAAATTCACAATAAATTAGGCAAAGGTCACCAATTGTGCTAAAATCATTTTGGAGATAAAGGACATTCTTATAATATTCTTAGTATATCACCCCCAAAACGAAAATATACCTGTGTAGTGAAGTGATCCAGAGGACATCACCTTACCAGCTTATCATCCCTGTCATTATCTGTTTCCTCATGTGTAAGAGAATACAACATCAACTACCAGTACCTTTGATAAAAATGTTAATTAAGAATATAATCAGAAAGAAACAGTCTGGAACATGCAGAAATCCATTTATCAGACAAGTGGCGTGTGTTTGTATAAAAGTCAGTGTCTTGAGAAACAGACTAACAAATGGCATTGGGGCTGTTATAGTTGTAAAAAGTCTAAAGAGAAACACAGCATCCTAGTATAGTATATGAATATTGGTTGGATGCTAGATTCTCTTCCCCACTACCCATCTCAAGCAAAGACTGTAAAAGACATTTTAGAGACAACTGGAGAAATTTAAATAAGGACGGTATTCAAGATAATATTCTTGAATTAATATGATTTTTTTAAAGCTGTGATACTGCACTGTGGTCCTCCTTATCTGAGGGTTCCATGTCTGTGGATGCAGGACCAACTTCAGTACACCATTTTATTTAAGAAACTTGAGCATCAGCAGATTTTGGAATCCGCTGTGGTCCTGGGACCAATTCCATGCTGATACGGAGCAACAAACTGTGTTGTAGTCATATAAGAGATACCCTTGTTTCTAGGATGTATATGTTAAAGTATTCAGAGATGAAGCGTCACAATATCCACAACATACTTTCAAATAACTACATTTTCTGGGAACTTATGATCTGATACAGTTGGTTTCAATCTTTAATTTAGTGGTTATTAATTTGGAATTTCCCTTTTCTCAAAGTTATGACAGTTCATTTAACATCCTTCTGTGGCAGTTTGAACTTTGCCTCCCATTTCATCAGCTTTTTGGTTTCTTTTCATCTTTGTACCTTCTCAGCAATGATGAAGGAAGTGCCTGGATTTGGATTAATCTCCTATGTCCTTCAGGATCCTCCACCTGCATCTCAATCAGTGGGTGTAGATTAGCATATAAGCCTGCATGATCCTTACCGTTGTTTAGATTCTTGTGACAGTTTTGCAGGAGGAATTTGTCTTTTCCTGGTTTCCATCTAACCTTTGTCTGAAACTGAATCTAGACCACTAGTTTCTGAGAGAATAATCATTTAGAAAAGAGGAAAGTCAGGGACCTCTGTGCCACCACTGAAAACCCCTTTTGTGAACTAGTTCTTTAGATTATCATTATTCACACAGACATATAGATGCTATATATAAAGACTTCATATATTTTTATCAAGATCTGACTCCCCTGCTTTCCGTGAACCCCATCACCTTTGCATGGCAGCTGCAGTCAACTGTGTTGTGTGTTGTCATCCAAATGGACCTTCCCCAGAACCTGGCGAGGCTGGCAGGACAGGGCCACCCTCTTTTCATGACGGGGTGATGGAGCCTGGGGAGGAAAATGTGTCACACAGGTAGCTCGTGGTCGAGTGATGAGAACAGGGTCTGGGCCTCCTAGTGCTTCGGGGCTTTTTCCTCCTTGACATGTGTCCTCTTGGCAATGCCCCAAACCTGTGCTCCTTGCCATGTCTGCAGTGGCATTTTCTTCAGTCTGCTTCATGGGTCTGCTACCTCTGGGCCGTGGACCAGTACCTCTTGTCAGTGTTAAATTAGAAATAAAGTGCACATAAATGTAACGTGTTTGAATCATTTCAAAACCATCCCCCATCCAGTTCATGGGAAAATTGTCCACGAAACTGGTCCTTGGTGCTAAAAAGGTTGGGGAATGCTGCTCTACTTCACTGACTTCTATCTTTGCACAACTACAAAATGGTGAGAGCCAAATGTGTCACCCCTGGATGGGCTTACTGAGGAGACGAGAGTGGCAGCGTAGCCTCTTCTGAACCCTTGACGTAGGAGGATGAGACTGAAGCTGCTAAAAGATGTCTGCTCTCTGTCAAGTGTTAAGTTCATGAAACTGTATTTTGGGAGATAGGATTTGACCTTGGATGGGTCAAATCCTGAGTGATGTTTTAAGTTATCTTCCTTGTTATTAACTGTTGGTTGATATACATTCGTTTTCATCAGAACTTTGGTGATATTTGTTTAGTATGCACCTGTACAGTGAAACCAGTTGTTACAATATTGAAATACTTCCACATTATTTGATTATAACTGCTGTTACATGAAAACGCTTACCTCCACTCTCCCAGCATCCTCTTTGGAACCAGGTCTACCATCTGTATCTCGAAAATCCAGCCACCAAAGGATTGATGCTTGGTATAACAAGGAAACTGGTTGTTACATGTTGTCAGTATTCTCTTTTCCCTGTTTATTACTATAGTGCCTAATTTCATGCCAATCAATTATACAATTATTCCTATAAAATATTCTTATACTTTAGAACTTGGCAAACTGTTAAAAACTATTTCAAAACCATGACATCAAGTGAAAACTTATAGTCTTAGTAATTTTCTAGTTCAAGTTGTAAATGTGTATGGATAATGTACATATTCCTGAATGCTTGAGAGAGAACTGGCCTCTATATGGAATGTGGAAACCATCAGTCAAGAGGAAAATGAAGGTAACATCAAGCACAACAGAGATGTGCATACCAGAGGCACTGCATGCATGTTGGTAGATTGTCCTATAGGGGATGAGGCTGTTCCCTGGGAAGGAGAGAGTTGTTCAGTGAGTATCAGCTATCATGCCAATGTGCTTTGTTACAATGGCAACCTTCCCGAGTTATTGACATCTCTTGACTCCATCTTTGTCAGTAGAGGTTCTGCTAGTGACCTCCTAAGAATTGTCCTCTGGTGTCTCCCATGATGACTTCTCCTTGTCCATGGCCTTAAACCCAGTTAGTGTCCGCCAGACATTAGATTCTCCTTTTCTTCTGGTTTCATCAGGTTTTGCCTGAAGTCTTTCCAGGATCGATACTTTTCTAATGCCAATATCCATCGCCTCTAGCTTGTGTTCAGTTAAATTTTTTTTTTTTTAAGTGTAGGAAAGGCTAAACTCATAAATTATTTTGTAGTTAAAGATATTTCTGTCCGATGAGAGTGTATTTCTGTATACAATTTCATTTATGTACTATTTACACATAGCAGCTGTACATTTTTAGCTTCTAGTGTGTTAGATTGCCTTTCAGAACAGAAAAAAGTAACCACAGCTGGCTTGAGTCTTCAGAATGGCTGTCTTTGACTATATTTTCTCCTGCTCTTTTGCTATGATGAATGTCATACTAGTAGCCAGTCAAAAGCATGTTCACCTGAAATGGTTCTTTGTACAAACAAGAAACAGGACTTTGAGTGCTGTACATCAGTTGCCAAGCTAATAAGATAATCCTCTTTCCATTTCAAAGACTATACTCTAATCTTAAAACAGAAGTCTCCTCTCCTCTATGCAACAGTCGCTGGATAAAGATTCTGTTATCATAATCCTATTAAAATGAATTCACTTTTGCAGTACACCTTGATAATAGTATTTATCCTTCTAAGCACCTAGGGAGTAGAGTGATAAAAGACAAATCTACTCAAAATTTCAGTAAAAAATAGTTGCAGAGAAGAGCAGGTATTTTAAAAGCTTAGAAATGAATAGCAACTAATATCCATAGCTGGAAAGAACAATCATTAATTCATGAATGAGGCTTCTATTTAGACTCTGACCAGGAAAAATAGTAGTTTTCCTGTTGAAATACCCTGTACCAATCACGTGTGTCCACAAAGGCAACTTCTGGCTGAATTACCTGAGCCCTGAGCTAGATATCAGCTGTCACCTGTGGCGTTTCTGATACATCACCCTTTATTGATACTCATGGTTTTGAGGTTTCTAACCTTTAAAATTCAAGGTAAGGAGCAGCGGCCGTGCTTTGCTGGAGGATCCGTGAAGAGATGCCCCACGCCCAAGGTAAGAGAAACCCCAGTAAGACGGTAGGCGCTGAGAGAGGGCAGACAGCCTGAAACCACAATCACAGAAAACTAACCAATCTGATCGCATGGACCACAACCTTAGCTAACTCAAAGAAACTTAGCCATGCCGTGTGGGGCCACCTAAGATGGATAGGTCATGGTGGAGAGGTCTGACAAAATGTGGTGCACTGGAGAAGGGAATGGCAAACCACTTCAGTGTTCTTGCCTTGAGAACCCCATGAACAGTATGAAAAGGCAAATAGATAGGACACTGAAAGAACTTCCCAGGTCAGTAGGTGCCCAGTATGCTACTGGAGTTCAGTGGAGAAATAACTCCAGAAAGAATGAAGAGATGGAGCCAAAGCAAAAACACCACCCAGTTGTTGTTGTGACTGGTGATAGAAGCAAGGTCTGATGCTGTAAATAACAATATTGCATAGGAACCTGGAAAGATAGGTTCATGAATCAAGGCAAATTGAAAGTGGTCAAACAGGAGATGGCAAGAGTGATGTAGACATTTAAGTAATCAGCGAACTGTAATGAACTGGAAAGGGTGAATTTAACTCAGATGACCATTATATCTACTACTGTGGGCAAGAACCGCTTAGAAGAAATGGAGTAGCCATCATAATCAACAAAAGAGTCTGAAATGCAGTACTTGGATGCAGTCTTAAAAATGACAGAAGGGTCTCTGTTCATTTCCAAGGCAAACTATTCAATATCATGGTAATCCAAGCCTATGCCCCAACCAGTAACAGTGAAGAAGCTGAAGTTGAACGGTTCTATGAAGACCTACAGCACCTTTTAGAACTAACACCCCCAAAAGATGTTCTTTTCATTATAGGGGACTGGAGTGCAAAAGTAGGAAGTCAAGAAACACCTGGAGTAACAGGCAGATTTGGCCGTGGAGTACAGAATGAAGCAGGGCAAAGCTAATAGAGTTTTGCTAAGAGAATGCATTGGTCATAAAAAACACCCTCTTCCAACAACACAAGGGAAGACTCTACACATGGACATCACCAGATGGCCAACACCAAAATCAGATAGATTATATTCTTTGCAGCCAAAGATGGAGAAGCTCTATATAGTCAGCAAAAGAAGACAGGGAGCTGACTGTGGCTCAGATCATGAACTTCTGAGTTTATGCCAAATTCAGACTTAAATTGAACAAAGTAGGGAAAACCACTAGACCATTCATATATGACCTAAATCAAATCCCTTACGATTACACAGTGGAAGTGAGAAATAGATTTAAGGGACTAGATCTGATAGACAGAGTGCCTGAAGAACTATGGATGGAGGTTTGTGCCATTGTACAGGAGACAGGGATCAAGACCATCCCCAAGAAAAAGAAATGTAAGAAAGTAAAATGCTGTCTGAGGAGGCCTTACAAATAGCTGTGAAAAGAAGAGAAGCAAAAAGCAAAGGAGAAAAGGAAAGATATTCCCATTTGAATGCAGAGTTCCAAAGAATAACAAGGAGAGATAAGAAAGCCTTTCTCAGGGATCAGTGCAAAGAAATAGAGGAAAACAATAAAATGGGAAGCACTAGAAATCTCTTCAAGAATAGTAGAGATACCAAGGGAACATTTCATGCAAAGATGGGTTCAATAATGGACAGAAATGGTATGGACCTAACAGAAGCAGAAGATATTAAGAAGAGGTGGCGAGAGTACACAGAAGAACTGCACAAAAAAGATCGTCAAGACCCAGACACTCACGATGGTGTGATCACTCACCTAGAGCCAGATATCCTGGAATGTGAAGTCAATTGGCCTGAGGAAGCATCACTACTAACAAAGCTTGTGGAGGTGATGGAACTCCAGTTGAGCTGTTTCAAATCTGAAAAGATGATGCTGTGAAAGTGCTGCACTCAATATGCCAGCAAATTTGGAAAACTCAGCAGTGGCCAGAGGACTGGAAAAGGTCAGTTTTCATTCCAATCCCAAAGAAAGGCAATGCCAAAGAATGCTCAGACTACTGCACAATTGCACTCATCTCACATGCTAGCAAAGTAATGCTCAAAATTCTCCAAGCCAGGCTTCATCAATATGTGAACCATGAATTTTCAGATGTTCAAGCTGGATTCAGAAAAGGCAGAGGAACCAGAGTTCAAGTTGCCAACATCCACTGGATCATCAAAAAAGCGAGAGAGTTCCAGAAGAACATCTATTTCTGCTTTATTGACTATGCCAAAGCCTTTGACTGTGTGGATCACACAATAAACTGTGGAAAATTCTGAAAGAGATGGGAATACCAGACCACCTGACCTGCCTTTTGAGAAATCTGTATGCAGGTCAGGAAGCAGCAGTTAGAATTGGATGTGGAACAGCAGACTGGTTCCAAATAGGAAAAGGAGTGCGTCAAGCCTGTATATTGTCACCCTGCTTATTTAGCTTATATGCAGAGTACATCATGAGAAACACTGGCCTGGATAAAGCACAAGCTGGAATCAAGATTGCTGGGAGAAATATCAATAACCTCAGATATGCAGATGACACCACCCTTATGGCAGAAAGTGAAGAAGAACTAAAGAGCCTGTTGATGAAAGTGAAAGAGGAGAGTGAAAAAGTTGGCTTAAAGCTCAGCATTAAGAAAACTAAGATCATGGCATGCAGTCCCATCACTTCATGGCAAATAGATGGGGAAACAGTGGAAACAGTGAGAGACTTTATTTTTTTGGACTCCAAAATTACTGCAGATGGTGATTGCAGCCATGAAATTAAAAGATTCTTACTCCTTGGAAGGAAAGTTATGACCAACCTAGATAGCATATTAAAAAGCAGAGACATTACTTTGCCAACAAAGGTCTGGATAGTCAAGGCTATGGTTTTTCCAGTGGTCATGTGTGGATGTGAGAGTTGGACTATAAAGAAAGCTGAGCACTGAAAAATTGATGCTTTTGAACTGTGTTGTTGGAGAATACTCTTGAGAGTCCGTTGGACTGCAAGGAGATCCAACCAGTACATCCTAAAGGAGATCAGTCCTAAGTGTTCATTTGAAGGACTGATGCTGAAGCTGAAACTCCAATACTTTGGACACCTGATGCAAAGAACTGATTCATTTGAAAAGACCCTGATGCTTGGAAAGATTGAAGGTGGGAGGAGAAGGGGACTACAAACGATGAGATGGATGAATGGCATCACCGACTCAATGGACATGGGTTTGAGTGAATCCAGGAGTTGGTGACGGACAGGGAGGCCTGGCATGCTGCCGTCCAAGGGATCACAAGGAGTCGGACACTACTGAGTGATTGAACTGAACTGAACCTTTGCAAAACAAATAATTAGCTTTGACAGAATATATTACAGCAGAGCCAAAAAATGAATTAATTCTGCTGAGAACAATAGCTGGTACTCAG
This sequence comes from Muntiacus reevesi, assembly GCF_963930625.1. Lineage (NCBI taxonomy): Eukaryota > Metazoa > Chordata > Mammalia > Artiodactyla > Cervidae > Muntiacus > Muntiacus reevesi. The sequence goes on along the minus strand of NC_089256.1, from coordinate 84,129,844 downwards.
TCTTTTAGTTTTGTATAAGTGTTGTGCTTTTTTCTCTGCATCAAATGGGAGCAATTAAAAATTCTGTTGACTGGTGACATTTTTGCCTTAAATGAGAGGATCTCTCTCTTTCTCTCTTCCTCTCTCTCACTTTCTCTTTTTTGAAAGAACCAATTGCAGTAAAGTTTGGTTGTCTATCCCTGGTATGATCATCCTATAAAAGCTCTATGATGTGATCCAACTTTACTTGTGTAAGAGCTGCATGAAATGATTTGCCACTTCCGAAGGTTTTCCTTTCACTTTTTTGCTTTTTGGTTTCAAATCAAAGTGCATTTCCAAGCATCTATGCATCTTACCCCTAGCATTAGGCTTTTCATTTATTTTTACACCAGGGATGAGGCTATCATGTATTAGCGGTATATTTCAGGTATGTCTGTAGTTCAGATCACTGAGGAAATATCCACTTCTGTTCACAAAGATTCTACGTGAAAGTTACTTACAAGTTAGTATAAACTTTACTTTTAATATTATTAAATGTTTTCTCAGTTGTAAAAAGTGCACATAATTAAATATTTGCAGAAAATCTACAGTGTCATTTTATATTTTAAAGCCTTGGAGAATTACTTCTTTTGTAGGTAAATTGACTTATGCTTTCGGTTCTTAGTTACTGACCTGTGATTTGACAGACATTTATAAAGCTTCCTGAAATGTGTCATACTCTACTCTTCAGGTGTTTGGTGAGTGGATTAAGCACAAGATGGAGTTGTAATAGCGTATGACTTGATTTAAGAGTGTTTTAGGATCTATATTTTCCCTTATTAAAGAGCAAGTATGTTTTATTGGGCAGTTTAGGGCAAAAAGTCCAAACAAAATTCATCATTCTGAAATAAAATATTTATGAAACAAGTTTTGTATTTTCCTTTTCAGGGCTAAATTTGAAATTCCATAATGCTGGTATTTCTTACAGAAGTTTGTGGGGAATCTTCTGAGAGCTACCACTCAATCACTGACTTGTCTGCAGTGTTTCACATCTACATTGCTGGTTTACTGGAGAGAGGCAGTGTTCATTTCTCTTTACAGCAGACAAGGACACTTTAAATGCCTAATAGCTGCTAGCGCTTAAATATGGAATAGATAGAATTTTTTAAGAAGGAATAATGCTGGGTAGTTTCAGTTTCCCATTTTTGAAAAAAGTAAACCCTGCAGTGATTTGATTTAATATATATTAAAATTGCACAAACCTACATGTGTTTCTTTTTTTAATAATTGAAGTATAGTTGAGTTACAGTATTATGTTTGTTTCAGGTGTACATCACAGTGATTCAGTATTTTTATAGATTATACTTCATTGAAACGTATTATAAAATAATGACTATGTTTTCCTGTGTTGTATAATATATCCTTGTTTGCTTATTTATTTTATGCATAGTATTTTTTACTTCTTCATCCTCTACCCCATCTTGCCTCTCCCTCCTGGCGTCTCCCCACTGGTAACCACTAGTTTGTTCTCTGTGTCTGTGAATCTGTGTCTGTTTTTTTATATTCATTTTGTTTGTTTGCTTATGTATGTATGTATGTATGCATCATTTTGAGGCCAGACTAGTGAGGCTGAGAGCACCTCCATCCAGTCTCTCCCTGTTTCATTTTCTCTAATATATTTGCTTTCAGTCTGGAATCCTTAGAAATGGATCCGGTGTCTTTGCTTCTTGACCTGTAGATCTCAAGTGTGCTTGTTGGGGAGATGGCAGTTTAGAAATGAGCAAAGCAAACGTACCCTGTGCTCTCAGGAGGGATGTGAAACTGTGCAGGACCACTCGCTGTTTCCCAGGTGGGTCATAAGAGTTCTCTCCTTGGCCTCCTGGGGATCTCGTCTCTGGTCTCCTGCTCCACCCCTCCTTTCCTTCCTTCCTTTGGTACTTGGATGCGGAGTTGAGCAATTCCCATTCCTCAGCTCACTGGACTCTCTTATCAATAGTTCATGCAAGTTCTCTCTTCTGTTTTATGAAATTATCTTCCTCTTAATCCATACTCATTCTCCTTCCCCCCAAGACATCCATTCAAATGTGTTTGATGTAAATGTGATGATGTGTGATTCCTTATAAAATATGAAGTCTTTGTGTCTGTTTAGATTTGTATATATTACTGTGTTATAGCTCTCATTCTTTATTGCCTTTTGCCCTCAATACATTTAAAATATCTATTTGTGTGTACAGCTGGTTCATTGCTTCTAATTCTGGGCAGTCATTATGGTATAAAGTCATTATGATGAATTTATACTTCTCTATTATTCTAGAGCTCCTGCTCCCATCATTCTCCAAGTCTGAATCCAGACCATATTGACTTCTTTACTTTCCTCTAAAGCAGCAGCAGTCTTTGCATCTCCTGTTTGGCCCTCATGTCTACCACCTGCATAACACATATTGTTATATTGAATATATTATTTATATCTCTTAAAAATATAATTTAGTTTGAGAAGTCATTCCTGATATTCCCTCCAGAGTATCCTTAGGGTCCTGTTCTTCACTCAGTACTTCCTTTATTGAAACCAAGATGACACTTTATATTATGATGCTCTACTAGCCAGTGAGCTCTCAAGAGCCAGGATCATGTCTGCTCTGCTCACTGTTGAAGGCTTAACTGGTCAGTAACTACCCAATGTCTAAAACGTGGTAGATGTTCTATCAAAATGTTGTTGTTGATAGAACAAACAAGTGTATGAATGAAATCAAGACGTAGCCTCTGAATCCAAGAAGCTCTTAATGCTCCCAATGATAAAGTTAGTAGTAGCATGCCCATTTTATTTGAAACTGAAGCTCAGAAAAAAAAAATTCTTAAAGTTACATGCAAATGAGTCATGGAGGTGGGCTTCAGACACATATCTTTGCGTATCATGGCATTTTAGATCCTGAAGCCTTTTGGGACTAGTCTGGGGCTTTTTCTGATGGATGATTTTGCTATAATCAAGACTTTTAACTTCTGATGCCTAGCCCACTTCTTCTGGAGCTGTAGGCTGAAGGGGAAGTTAGCAGAGAAATTCAGCAGAGCATCTCTGTTGAACCCCTCCTACATTCTAGACTCTGTCTAAGGGGCTGAGAACGGAGCTGAGGTAACAAGCAAAATCTCTACTGCAGTGTAGCTTGTGTTTCTCACGGGGGAGACAGCGGACAAGTAAACATACAGTTTCAGGTGGTTTCAGGAGGCTTCAGAGTGGTCTTATGGTGGTAGTGGATAGTTTAAATCGCTTGGTCAGGATATTGGAATGGGTGAGAATGAGGAGGAACCCGTCACAGAAAAGTCCAGAGCAAGAACATTCCAGGCAGATGGAATGTACGTGTGAATGCTGGGAGGGGAGAAGAAACTTGGTGGCTTTTAGAACAAGAAGGAGGCCCCCTGCAGCTTGGTGAACAAGTTGGGAGTGGAGGAAGTGAGGTGGATGGTGTCTCTGTCCATTTGGGGCTGCTGTAAGAAAATACCACCGTACCACAGACTTAGTGACTTATAAACTGTAGGAATTAATTGCTCACAGTTCTGGAGGCTGGAAATCCAAGATCAGGGTGCCAGCATGGCCAGGTTGTTGTTAGGATTCACTTCTGAGTTGCAGACTGCCAGCTTCTCATTGTGTCCGTGTATCAGCGAAGCATGAGAGAGCTCTTTTAGGCCTCTTTTATAAAGGCACTAATCCCATTCAGGAAGACAAACCCTCATGATCTAATTCCCTCCCAAAGGCCTCACTTCCATATATGGTCACCTTGGAGATTAGGATTTCAACGTATGAATTTTGGAGAGACACAAACTTCCAAATTATAGCAGGCGGGTAGGCAGATGACATGTCACATTAGGCTTTAGAGGCCATGAGTAAGACCTTGTGACTGTATCTGGAAGCCGTGGGCAGGTTTTAAGCCAGGGAGTTACTTGATCTCACTTTTGTTTGGAAAGGCCCATTTGGCTGATTATAGAAGCAAATAGAATAGAAGGATAGAGATCAGTTGTAGGAGAGAGACCATTGTTGTAGCCCAAGGAGGTATCTGTGGGAATGGTAAGAAGTGGTCAGATCTGAAATATATTTCAAAGTAGAGCAAATAAGATTTGCTAATTCACTGGATGTGTCAGAGGAAGAGGGGAGTCTGGGGTGCGGAAGGTGGGAGAAAGGAAGGCTGACTGTAGGGAACGGTGGAGCTGTTGACTGAGATGGGAAAGACTGAGGAAGCAGCGGATTTCAGGAAGGAAGCCAGGACCTCAGTGTTGGATGTGTTTGGTTTGTGATATCTGCTGGAAATCCAGGGACCTTATCAAGTAAAGAAGCAGCTCAGGGCTGGAGCAAAGGTTAGGCCTTGAGATAGAAATGTGAGAGCTGTCTGTGTATGAAGTGAGAGTGGGAGTGTTAGTCGCTCAGTTGTGTCTGACTCTTTGTGACCCCGTGGGCTGTAGCCCCTCAGGCTTCTCTGTGCGTGAAATTCTCCAGGCAAGAATACTGGAGTGGGCTACCATTCCCTTTGCAGGGGATCTTCCCAGCACAAGGGCTGAACTCAGGTCTCCTGCATTACAGGCAGATTCTTTTATCTTGAGAGCCACCAGGGAAGCCCCTGTTTGTGTATGGATCATTCTAAAGCCAGCCCTGAGGGAGTGAGGGGAGCTAGAGAAGGAAGGGGAAGGGTGAAGGGTTTAACTCCAGGTACCTCCACACCTGGAAGTCCAGATGAAGAGGAACACCCAGCAAAAGAGACGAGAAGGACTGCCAGTGAGATAGGAAGGAAAGGAGAGAAAGAAAGTGGAGGAAGTGATCAAGAGGGGGACTGGTCATTTCTATTAGATGTTGCTGAAAAGTTGCACAAAATCCACTGCTCACTGGATTTGTCAAAAATTGGGATCATCAAAAACTTTCCCAAGATCTATTTCCTGCAGTGTAGCTGAAAAGCGAATGTACATACTTCTATGTTAATTGTTTGTGTTTTTATACATCAAGTTCTGCTTTATAGGTGCGAGAGGATCCTGTTACTTAAAATGGTTTTCCTGAAGGGAGTCCTTTTGGGAAGTCAAATATTCTGTTTTACTGCAAATTATCAGCCCTTAATTTTTCTAAGAGCTGTGATTCCGGTAGTGGGCATCTTTCTTTTCTATTCTTTTCAAGTAAAACTCTCATTCCTTTACCTGACATACTCAACTGCTTGATATACTTGAAGTCTTTAAATTTATTTTCTGATTTTAAAATTAAAATTTAATTTAAATTAAATTGCCATGCACCTGCTAATGAAACTTCTGTCCAGTTTGTTTAAGGATGGTGCTACTGAGTCTAATATTAATACTAGTAAGTGATGAGTAATATTAATAAGACTGAGAGCAATAGTGAAACAATTTATTAGGTTTTTGCCATGTGCTAGATATTGTTCTGTGGAGAAGGAAATGGCAACCTACTCCAGTATTCTTGCCTGGAGAATCCCAGGGTTGGGGGAGCCTGGTGGGCTGCCGTCTATGGGTCTGTGGGGTCGCACAGAGTCAGACACAACTGAAGCAACTTAGCAGCAGCAGCAGATATTGTTCTGAGTGCTTTACATTTATTGCTTCCTTTAATCTTCATGGCAACCTATGAGCTAAGTACTGTTATTACTGCACTTTATGGATGAGGAAACTGAGACACAGAAGGTAAGCAAATGGTCAAGGTCAAGCACCTGGTAAGTGGAGGGCCTCAGAACCCAAGGCCTGAGCTTCCTAACCATCAAGGCAGATCGTCTTCATTCATTCACTCTTTCTCTAGATGCTCTTGAGGTATTGTGCACGGATGACAGACAGGGGCAGCAGCCTTCTACACCCTGAACTTGCTGTCATCCCTAACTGCTGCTTGTCAGGGCTTTCCAGAATAGCGTGAGAATATGCATGTTGCATCTGTGAATTTCCAAAACATTTTCTAGAGAACAACTTGATGGGCATGGAAGGAACTTTAATATTGGTTTGACAAACACAACATTGTCTCTACTTCAAGTTACTGAAATGAGAACTTGCAAAATATAAGTGCTTGCCAGGAGCCCTGAGGAACTGCCATTGTGATTGCTGTTTCATTTAGAGATTGTAAATATTGACAAATTGAGATTAAATTTCCCAGCTCTCCTTTACTGTCAGCGGTAAGGATATTGAAGACCTGGTTAAAATTAATTACTTGATTTGCATGCATTTTACTAATCACTCATTTTCTACAAACCTGAATATTTTCTCATCTTGTATAACAAAATTTAAAAAAATTAGATAGCAATAAGACTAGAAGAGACAAAGGCTTACATTTATAATCATGTTTTCTTATTTTAAAGTAAAGGCAATTCTTTGACCTCTTAAGTGTTAATTTGAGGGGATTAAAGAGGAATGTCTTCTTCCCTACATAAAATAGGTGATGAGGAAAGAAAATGAGGTTTTTTGGTTACTTATATCAAGTCTTTCAAAAAAAAAAAAACCACTCTCAAACTGTGATTTACATAACCGTTAACCATGAAACTCTTCTGCAGTTATTTATTGGTGAATTTCATGCCCCAAGATGGAGCTCAGCAGTAAATCCTCATCATCCTGATACCCTCACACGCCTACCACTATCCACATGCACTACCACTCAGAAGCAACTGTTTCAAGTCACGAAAATATAAAATGATTACCCTATAAACTCCCTGTGTTTTATTGTTTTCATCAGATTTCTAAGAAAGCACTGTAATGAAAAATGCTGTTGTTCGGCAGTCTCCACCAGGAGATAGGGAGGGAGTGGGGTTTGTGTGTGAAAGGGGATGGGATCAACCCATATTGGATGGCTCCCAGGTCCAAGACTATGTTAGACATTTTAAATACATTATCTAATTTAATCCTCCCAATAACTCTGTGAAGTGGATATAATAGCTCTTAAATTACCAGTGACAAGCACTGAACTCAACCAGAAATCTTTAGACATGGACGTTGTTTCTGCCTGTCTCCTGTCTTAACAGCAGCTTTGAGCTAAGTGGAAGCTGGGTGGAATGAATCTTGCACCTGGCACTTACTGAGTAGGTTGATAGAAAGTTATTTCCATGCCTGCTGTTTTTGCTGTGGTTTTTTTTTCCTTTTGTAGGGTAGAGGGATTAGCTTCCTTACAAGAGGTCTCTCCAACTGTGGCAATTTGAATACGTAAATCCACCCTTTTTGTTGGGCTCACTTGAGGAGAGCAGAACATTTACAAGGAAATGATCATACTACCTGCAAAAGTTAACGCTTTGCTTACTTTGCCTTATGATAATGATATTCACTTTCTCTTAACTAAGGAGACTACTTCTCTTTAACTCTCAAAGAGCCAAATTAAAAAAATAACAAGCACATAAAATTTCTCAAAGGCTAAGAAAGCACAACATATCATAGACTGTTTTTAATTGTATTAACCAAGAACCATGCCAGTTGTAATTGTTGTCATTTGTGTTGTAATTAAAATCCTTATATTTTTAGCAAGAAATAGTCATATTCTCTGTTATTTTACTAGTTTCTAGAGACAGCCTTAGGATTCAATGTTTTGTTTAGCTGGTGTGTGTGTGTGTGTGTACATATGTATGTGTTGATTTCTTAACCTGAAATTGGGACATATGGACTAATAAAGAATTTTGTCTAATTCATGAGTTTATTTATATGTGAATGTCTTATGAAGATGTTCATCATATTCCCTTGAGTATTTAAAATCAGAAGTAGACAAAAATTCCACCTTTCACGAGAAGAATGAAATCAGAGTCTGGAATAAAAAAAGATCTCTAATACATATAAATGTTAGTAACATAGTTTGTGTGTGAAACATCAAACCTATCCTTTGCAACAACTTTTGAGGGGGTTTGATAGTATTTCATGTTCATCCATAGAAATGCTGATAGAAATGTCAACATTTTTTAGCAGTCAGAAATGTTTTTCCTCTCTGCCTTCTACTTCATGCTCTAGCCTTCTGAACAGTAGACTGGAGAGGTGGAAAATGTAGGCTGTGACTATCGTGTTCCTAGTTTGACCTGAACTTTGCCACTTATTAGCTGTAGGATCTTGGACAGGTGAATCTCTCCAAGGCTCAAACTTCTCATCAATAAAACAGGGATAGTCTGTTGTGAAGACTTAATGAATGAGAGCACCTGGAGTGCTTAGCACAGTATCTGGCACATAGAACCACTCAGTGAATGTTGGCTATAATCTGATTATCATCTTTGTTATCACATTTTACTGTTTGCATCTGTCTTTCCTCTGCATCTTCTCCCACTTGGCCTTTTCCTGATGAACTCCTTTTCATTTTTTTCAAAGCTTGGTAGGAATATCCTAGAATATTCCTCTAGGGATCCTTTCCTCTCCTCTAGCCCAGACACAATGATTGTTCCTCTTCAGTGCTCTTTCCTCTTCTTCTGTTTGATTCTGCTGTAACATTAGATGCCCTGCCTGGATGGTTGCGTACTGAGTCACTCTTTCCTTGTCCAGACTGTGACTGTTACGAGGAACAGTTCTTACTCACCATTGTATCCCCAGCACCCAGCACAGTACCCAGGCAGTGGGTGCTCCATGAATGATTACTCAGTTGAAAGTCTAACAGACATAGGCTGTGCTGCATCTGGTGTAATGAATCCAGAGACTGAGATCTGACGATCCAGGGTGTTTAACAATAAGCATTCTCCGCTTCACCTGCTGCTTCAATTTAAGATCTGTTTACAGTTGTTTATTTGCTAAGTTGTGTCTGACTCTTTTGCAGCCCCATGGACTATAGCCGCCAGGCTTCTCTGTCTATGGGACTTCTCAGCAAGAATACTGGAGTAGGTTGCTATTTCCTTCTCCAGGAGATCTTCTCAACCCAGGGACCAACCCATGTCTCTCCTGCATTAGCAGATAGATTCTTTATTGCTGAGCCATGAGGCAAGCCCTCTGTTGATAGACTTTAAAAAAAAAAAAAAAGAACATCCTGTCTGAAATTGTGGTTAAAGGAATTTTAGTGTGACATTGTATTGTATACAACAGAACTTGAAAATGACCTGTATCGGAAAATGACTAGACCCTTTATGATAACAGAAGAGGCTTGTAGCAAACCTTATTGATGTGGTCCTGCAAGTCACAGTTTCAGACGTTTGCCCTGGGCCTCCCTGCTCTTGCTGCAGGCCTCCTTGCTACTGGGATTCCCATCTTGTGCTTTAGCCCTCACTGGGGACTCCCTTGTAACTGCCACACAGTTTTGACTTATAGTTGTGATTTTCATATTCCCAGAAAGCTCCAGGACAAGCCTTTATGAATACAGAGTGTCCTCAAATCCCATACCAGCAAATGGGTGTGGGTACATTCATTGTAGGGGATGGAGTTCAAGTATGAAAGTGGTGCTCTAACTTGAAATAATATAAAACTATCCAGTAAAATGATTTTGTCTTAATCATATTATATTGAAACATATTTCTATTTGAGCCAACTTCCTCTTCTGATTATATGACTTTAAATAGAAAACAATGAAAAAAAATCACTTAAACTGACAAATTGACCAGCATCTCTCAAACAGATCTGTTTTTGAGGGTACAATGTGTATTCTAAGAGAATCTTTACAATGAGGGCTTTTAGATGACAGTGTGCAAATTAATCTAAGCATCTTCTAGGCTGTCCTGTAACTGAACACTGGGCTTGTATTCCTTCTCATATTAGGATCAGATGATTCCTAGTCCAGACTAAGGGGGAAGCCCAGAGGCTGGCTGAATGGCGCAGCCCCCACATGCGGTGAAATGGGTGTGCTCAGTCCGAAGAACCTGCCGTTAGCAGTCAGCAGCACAGTGCACCTTCCCAGCGGTGACTCAGTTTTGGCAAAAGCACATAAATTTGTCACACTAAAGTGAGGCTGTTAGTTGGATTTTGTTGGTTTTGTAGTTTTATTTACATTTAATTTGAAAATTTGCTCTGGTTTGATAGTTGCTTAAAAGAACAATATAGAGGGTTTAGTTTTACATTTACACATATTTAAATAACATTATGATTTTTTTAATGTAATGCAATATTAGATCTTGAGCTTTTTTTCCTTCCAGTTCTTTGAAAACAAGCCATATAATTCCATTTTGAGAAATACTTCAATGGGTCGTCCTTACGATGCTGCTTTGTGGGGAAGGGTTTGTCAGTGACCTAAGAGCCCCTTGTCCTATGGCGTACTGCATGCCGTAGGTGCTCAGCAGACTGTTAGTGAACCTGAGGAGCACCCTGGGTTCTTGCTCTCATTCTGCCCCCTGCTCATTGGGCTCTCATTCTGCCCCCTGCTCATTGGGCAGATGTAAGCAAGTTGCAGACTTGGTTTCCTTACCTCACCAACTTGGTGCTTGGGTTTCAGGACTTCTTTAGCTCCTTCCATCTCTAAAATGAGAGCCTCCAGAGTCTGCCAGTTTCTGCCATTTGTTTACTTTTCCACCACATCACCCAACCTGACCCATAAAATTGGATTTTTTTTTTTTCAATTTCTTGGATATCACTGACAACACTGCCATGTTTGAGTTCATCCAATCAATTTTGTTGAAACATGAACTCACCTTTCTTATTGGAAGTTGTAAAGTCTTTTTTTTTTTTCCCCTTGAAAGAAAAGAAATATAAGAGGAAAATACTTAACCCAGACCTTTGTGCTTATAGAAATAGTATATATCCCATTTGAAAGGACTTTAATATCTCTCACAAAGGTTGCTGGACAGAACGCTGAGGAGCGCTGACTGTCCCCTCCCTCCCTCTGCTCTAGGGGCCATCAGTTCTCTTAATTGGTGTGAAGTCTCTCCAGCATGACGACAGACCCAGGACCTGATCCACAGCCATGCACACTCTTGTCTGGGGCCCCGGGGAAGCTGAAACAACTCAACTGTGGGCGGCAGAGTTGTGGTACTTTGGGACAGAGCTTGTGCAATAATGAGTGGGGGAGATCATTTGAGCAGTCTTAATGCAGCCCCAGATTGTTAGCTTCCTGGGTCTCTCTGGGGTAGAACCTGCAGAGCTGGAGGGAAAATCAGAAAGAGAGGAGGGAACGCTGTCCCCCTGGAGGAGAGTGGGCCTGCCTCTGAAGCAGTCAACTAGCCCCAACAAGAGGCCTAAATTAACCATCAGAAAATTCCTAAAGAAATGGCCCATTTAAGAAAATTCCTCTCTAATGTGTGATTAATTCAGGCTGTTGTGTGCTGGGTGGCAGATTGGAAAAGGGGAATGTAACCTTATAATAACTTTTTGGTTGCTGGGCTGTAGGTGAACTCAAGTTTGATTTGAAGCAAAAAACCATGCCATGAAGAAAAATGTTTATAGTTGCCATTTGGTTTAAAGAGCCCTGGGGTTCCCAGCTTTACTATGAAATGCAGTCTTAGAACAAAAATATTTAGCTGTGCTTCTGTGAATTAAAATCTAGTCTCTCCTTAGGCTTATGATTTGAAGTCAAGTTTCTGACTGAAGTGAGATAATTAAAAGGAAAACAGAAGCAAGAGGATGATAGATGTGGCCCACAGCCTTGGCATACAGAAAAGCCGCAGCTATTTTTCTTCTGCTCAGCGGAGACTGTAGATTTATCATCAGGACAGCAAACATATTCAAGGGGAGGAAAAGAAAAAGAAGTTACATATAAGCCCCATGACAGCATCTGTCACAGAGAAGGAAATGAATATTCTTATAGGGAGATTCTGCTTAAAGAATTGCTTCTTATTGTCCTTTGAGTTGCTTTATGTCCATTTAATAAGCAACACAGAGTTCAAAGATTGCTCTCATGATACAAAGGGATATTCTTGGTACCTCGATGTGATGGCTGGGATAGTAGTTGCATCATTGGTACCTGTCAGAAGCTGAGGCCGCTGAGTACAGGGGCTGGGCTGGAAGAGCACTTAGAGATGGAAGATGCACACGTGTAAATAACTACTGCTTACTCAGTGATCTCTGATGATACAAAATGGCCCTGACCTAATGGACTCTGAACTTGTGCATAAGACTTATGGTACTATAACAAGGGGAAAAGTGAAAGGAAAAGTTCGTTTTTCTTAAATTTTTTTAAAGATTTTTTTGACCTGGGCCATTTTTAAAGTCTTTATTGAATTTGTTACAATATTACATTTGTTTTATGTTCTGGTTTTTTTGGCCGCAAGGCATGTGGGATTTTATTTCCCAGATCAGGGATCGAACCTGCACCCCCAGCATTATTAGAAGGCAAAGTCTTAAGCACTGGACCACCAGGGAAATTTCACATCTGTTTTCATGCATTGAAAAAGTAAGTGGCAGCAATGGTTGAAGAATACATGAAATATTTGATGGTACAAGCTTGCTAGAAATGATAGAAAGTCACATGACAGCTCGAGTCGGTTATTCCTTTCAGTTCTGTACTTGGCTGCTGGGTGTAATTTTGTTATCATTTCCTTCTCCTTCTCTTCACTGTGAAGAAAAAGAAGAAATGAGCCAGAGGTTTGTGTACTTCAGATTGACACTCGTTGCTATGAGTTGAAGAGCCGTTGACATAGGCTCCAGGTCCCTGAATATATAGGGTTTCTGGATAGTCTTGCCGTAGAAACTGTACACTGTATTTTCTGGGGTTCTCTGGTGTGTGAGTAATTCTTTTGTATTTCACACTTATCAGTAACATAGGTTTAATTTCACGCAAGACTTCTTGTTTCTAAATGGTTTTAAGTATTTCTTTGGGCTAAATTCTGAGCTCCCTTGCATGCTTAACCCAATGAAAGAGAAGCTGGGAGATTGGTGAGCAAACCACAGCCTCTTTGTGTCTCTGCAAATGGAAACTTGCTATGTTGAAGCTTCCCCTGGTTTCCTCAGCTGCCCAAGAAACAGTGTGGTGTTATCTCACTTTGCCGTTTTCTCCCTTTTTCTGCCTCCTCCTCCTCTGTTCCCGAAGCTTAGGTGAAGAAAAGGAAATTTGGCAGTAGGATCAAGCAGAGGGAGGTGGTCAGGTCTCCCAAGTTCCCCTTGCCCTGGATGAAGAGCCAGTGTTCAAGTGACCCATTCAAACCAATTGACCAATACAAAGGAGACTAGAAATGTGTCAGTTATAAAGAGAATGTTGTTGTCATTGCTTTGTCCCATAGATTCTGTGGAGCCTGATTGTTTTTAAAAATTAAGCAATGTGATTCTCTTTCTAATCAATATCTTTTGCAAAGCCTCAATACTGATCTTTCTCCTCCTTCCCTGTGTAGCCTCATTCCTTCCAGGGTTTAGGGCACCCTCATTAACCAGAGCAGCAAAGCCATCACCTATTTTCTGTAGTGACCGCACACGGATGTTTTCATGAGAAGAAGTTTTCTTGCTTAAAAATTGTTTTAAAACCACTACCCTAGAACAGTGATGCTCATGACTTTTTGAATTGTGCATCCTGTTCAGTAAAAAAAAAAATAAAAAAATTTGATCATACTTTTTAGTATAAATGTATTTATTTGTTTTATACACGTACTACTTTACCAACAAATGTACATTTAAAAATAGCCCCAAATTGCTTAAATTCATTAAAATGTGGTTAAGTAGAGGCTACCGCAGTGGATTCTCTTGCTTATCTGCTATAGTACTTACCCTCCACTCTGGAGACCATTCCTAGAGGTATATTCTTAGTAGGCTGACCAGCAATCTCAAAATCCCAGTGACTTAACATAATACACCTTTTTCTTTTGTGTTGCTGTTCTGGTTCAGCAGGTGCAGGGTTCTGTCCCCTGGTTCAGAGACCTGGGCTCTTCCATTGGGTGGCTCTGTCATTTTCCAGGAGTTTGTCCTCCTTCCCGTTCAGCTGGAGGATGGGAAAAAGCCAGCTTGGAGCATTGAGGGAGGGGAGGGCTTTATGCTAATATCACTGCCTTCCCTGTTTCACTGACCGGAACTCAGCCACACAGACTCCTCTGGGGAAGATGTGAAATGTCCTCAGCTGTGAGACCAGAAGGAAAACTGGGTCTGGTGAATGTCGACCACACTCTGGCCACCAGTTGAATGCTGCACTGAGGAGAATCTCTTCTGTCCAGTCTCCCTGGACTTGAAATCTCACTTTTAGTTTGTTGCATGAAGCATTTAGAGAGATGGATCTGTGTCTGTTTTTCAGTTAGGGATTACGTTCTGCTGATTGTGACAAAAACCCATCTGGAGTGGCTAACTCAAAAGGGGTCTATTTATTTTCTTTCACTTCTTAAGACGGGCAGGGAAGTAGTGTCGAATTGGGGGTGCGGGTGCTGTCTGGAGCCATTAGTACCCAAGGTCTTTCCAGCTCCCTTTTCAATGATTTTATATCTGGTTTTTACACTTGTTGTCCCTAGATGGCTGGTCTTTCTTCAGACATTTTGTTTGTGTTCAAACAAGATGAAGGATGAAGAGCAAATCAAAATGCAAGTGTCAGTGGAATCCCATTTAGCAAGAGACCCCCTCCTGGTAGAATTAGCTCATAGCTCCTTGGCCATAACTGTGTCCCAGGATCAACATGGCGAGTCATTCTGCAAAGGAGTCTGGAACCCTGATGATTTTCAGCTGGGTAGATTGCCAGCCTGAGCAAGTTGGGGTTCTATTACTAGAAAGAAGGGAAGAATTGCTCTCTGCAACCATTTGATCATTCAGAAATCTCAGTCCAGCCTGGTGAAAGGAGGTTGGCATGCCAGTTAACCGAGTGCATCACTGGCATAAGTTACACTTTCCCAAAGTTTTTGTCTGACTTCAAATTGACTGCTGAAATCTCTTATAATTGGAGTTATAAATTAAGCTATATTTGCTTTGAGATTGAAATTCTTTGCATGTTTATTTCCTCTATTTCCTATATTACAGTTAATATAGACCCTTTGACACTTTCTAGTTAACAGGAGTGAAGTGAAAGTTGCACAGTCATGTCCGACTTTTTGTGACCCCATGGACTGGGGCCTGCCAGGCTCTTCTGTAATGGAATTCTCCAGCCAAGAATACTGGAGTGGGTAGCCATTCCCTTCTCCATGGGATCTTCCCAACTCAGGGATCAAACCCAAGTCTCTTGCACTGCAGGCAAATTCTTACCATCTAAGCCACCAGGGAAGCCCAAGAATACTGGAGTGGGTAGCCTATCCCTTCTCCAGGGGATCTTCCCGACCCAGGGGTCAAACCAGGGTCTCCTGCATTGCAGGCAGATTCCTTACCAGCTGAGCTATAAGGGAAGTCCAGCTAACAGGAGTGTAAGCATTTAAAACTCAGTCTTGTATTGATTTCCAGATATTTCCCTAACTCTGCTGTTTGCAGCAATCTTTTTTTTTCTGAAAGCATGTGCTTGGCAGCACTTATTCTTAACAATCATGTCTTCTTGTTATACATTTAGATTATAGGCAGGACTAGTAATGAAATGGAGAACTTTTTTGCAGCCCTCAACATTACTACTTGGAGGTACTGTTTGGTAGAACTTTGGTGATGGTGGAAAGTGTGTCTCTTTTAAAGAACTGAGAATATGCTCCTTAACAAGTTTTGAGAAATGTGTGACCCTCCTCCCAGTTTTTTTTTTTTTTTTCCTTTGCTTTGGCTGCTAGGAAACTCAGCCCATTTAGTACTCATATGAATTATGTCTGATTTCAGATTCGTGATTAAATTATTTCTTTTTTTCTTTTAAACAGCTTCTGATATTATTCTCTTAACTTCACTCTTAACTATCTGTTCTTGTATACAGATTTTTATCATAAGTTGCCTTTTGAAATATAGGGTAGATATGACAAATAAATAAAGTGAAAATAAATGAGGAAAATCCAGATTGTTTATTAATGTCTTATTCTATCAAAACCATTTCCTTTGGTAGGATGTAATTTAGGCTGTCAGATTTGTCTTAAAGTCTTTGGATTGCAGAATGGCACTTTCTCTTTGGAAATAAATAAATAAGCTACATTCTTCAGTCTGTTCATCTTTCTGCATTTTAACTAGAGTTTAAATCTTGAGGGGGGTTGGCATGAATGGGTAATTACCACCGAGATGAATGGTGATGATGTTTATTATTATGATGTGTTTTCCTTTATTTGAACCTTCAGAGGGAAGCAGCATCTATCTCAGTCAGTCATCAGATTTGGAAAGGTAGGGGCATGACATTTCCCCCTTCTTTCAAAACAGTAAATTTTAAATGTGACAGGCAGTAAGTTATGCTCAAGGTAATATGACAGTGGTGCTTATGGTGAGTGTAATTGAAATAAAGTCAGCACCAGGGGTCAAAGTGTTCACACCAGCCTCCTGGAATCCATGTCCTTCTTAAAGCCATCAGTGCAGACGTCCAGGATTCGGGACACTCCTGCCCAGTTGACATCTAGGATCTGTGTAGAGGTGATCAAGGAACAGCTCCTTTTCCTGGGGGTGGTGATGGGGGATGGACTGGAGCTTGAATGAATGGGTTGGGCTGTTCATAGACTTGAGGTCCTTCATGGCACTGATGGGTTTGAGGGTGGGAACAGAAGGGACAGGTAGGCCAGAGTCTGGGGGCCAGAAGCTGGGGGCTGACTCTCTTCATGTTTCTACACTCAAGTACCATACTCTGGAGATCTGAGAAGTCTAAATTCTAATCTTCCAGCCTCAGATTCTTTTAAAAAACCTGAAAGGGCATCATTGCTGACAGGGCTGAGGAGCTACCTTTGAATTGGTGGGATAAAGAAAAGTTTTAGGATATATAGAATTAAAAACTTCTATCTAGACTCTTGCCTTGGGCCAAAAGAAAGGAACAGGTCAGCATAACATGTTTCTATTTTTCCTAGGTTCTACTGTTGTTGTTGTTTATAGTCTCTAGACCATGTCCGATTCTTTGTGACCCCATGAACTGTAGCCTGCCAGGCTCCTCTGTCCATGGAGGAATTATTTTCCAGGCAAGAATGCTGGAGTAGTTTGCCACTTCCTTCTCCAGGTGATCTTCCCGACCCAGGGATCGAACCTTCATCTTCAGCCTTGGCAGGTAGATTCTTTAGCACTGAGCCACCTGGGAAGACATAGGTTCTCCTGTTTGAAGTCAGTGCTTCCTCAGGGGGCCTTTAGGGTCCTCTACCACCTGGCACCCCAATTTCTGTGACACTCTTGTCTCATCATTTCATTCACTCTGTCTCCTTTCAGCGTCCCACTTTCCCTAAATATCACTGCTTGCCATCTAATTCCTCAAGACAGAAAGGTAGAGTCAGGCTCCATAATTCTTGCTCCCCCCTCTCTCATTTCCAGTCTGTGACTAGGCGCTCCAGAGTCCTTCCACCTCGCATTTCTTTGTGGCCACTTGTCTGGTGCAATTTGCCGTCATTTCTACGTGGATTACTGTAGTAGCTTGGTCTCCCTACATCTACTCTGACCCCAAACAATCCCAGCTCTACGTGTGGCCAGAGTGATCTCTTTGAAACTAATATGGGATCAGATCACTTCTTGCTTGACCATCTGCAGTGGCTACTATGGATCCATACCATAGGGGTGACCCGCCTACCTGTCCTGCCTCCCATCATGCCACTGTCCACCTCACTCTCTACACCTAAGCCACATGTTTCTCAGGGAAACATGTCATGTCTTCAGAGGAAAAATAAGGAGGTTTCCCTGAAATATACCCTCATAGCTTCCATGAGTTTTCATCATTGCACTTCTCACTGTTTAGAAGTATATGTTCCTTTGTGTGATTACTTCATTAATCTCTATTGATGTTCTGTAGGTCAGGAGATGTATTTGTTTTTGCTCAACATTGTAACTCCCAGGGTCTAGGACCATGCCTGGCACATAGCAGATGCTCAGAATATGGTGGTTAAGTGGATGAATGACTGTCTCAGTGCGTTTTTCCACAAGGAAGCTGGTATAAAAGGAATATAACAGTAAGAATTGTTAATGCTTACTGCTTATTCTGTGCTGGACACTGTTCTAAATGCCTTACATATATTAACTCAGGATGTGCAACATATCTACAAAAGACATTCTATTATTATCCCCAGTTTTACAGATGAGGAAACTGAGGAACAAAAAGGCAAAATACCCACTTTTTTAGTGCGGGCTACACATAGGGACTTCCTTGCAAAGAGTTCATCATGGAGAAGGGGACAAAAAGAGTAGCCATTTATAGTAGAGAAACCTACACACTCTACCTCAGCCAGGTAGTCAAGGCCAACATCAGTAGTCATCCCCGTGAATAAGTCCTAGTGATGGTATGTCCCCTTGGTTTGTGTGTGCATGCTAAGTCACTTCAGTCGTGTCCAATTCTGTGACGCTATGGACCGCAGTCTGCCAGGCTCCTCTGTTCATTGGGAATCTCCAGGCAAGAATACTGGAATGGGTTGCCATGCCCTCCTCCAAGGGATATTCTTGACCCAAGGATCAAACCACGCTCTCCTCCAGGGTATCTTTCCAACCCAGGGATCGAATCCACATCCCTTATATCTCCTGCGTTGGCAGGCAGTTTCTTTACCACTAGCACTACCTGGGAAACCCTCCCTTGGGATGATGTGATGAAAATGGTGCTTTACCTCTGCGATCTTCCTCCCCCAAACGCAAGACTAAAGAAGGAGCCATCAGTCAGATCCCACCTGAGAGACATTCTACAAAATACCTGATTAGTCCTTCTCAGAACTATCAAGGTCATTAAAAACAAAGAGAGTCTGAGAAACTGTGACAGCTAAGAGGAGCCTAAGGATACATGAAGACTAAATGTAGTGTGACATCGTGGATGGGATCCTGAATGGAAACAGCACATTAGGTAGAAGTTAAGTCAGTCTGAATAAAGAATGGGCTTTCATTAATAAGAATATATCAATATTGGTTTATTAATTGCAACAAATGAACCCTGCTAATGTAAGATGTTAATGACAAGGGAAACTGGGTGTGGAATATAATGGGAACTCTCTGTTCTATCTTGGCATTTTTTTGGTAGACCAAAAACTGCTTTAAAAACTAGAGTTTATTAAAAGAAAAGAAAAGGCAAGGTCACAGAGCTGGTAATGTTCATAGCCAAGAGTCAGTTCCCTGTTATCTGGCTGTATTCCCTGCCCTTAATCTCTATACTACCATGCGAGGTGTTCCTTAAGGCTGTCCTTGGAAGATAAAACATTCCAAATTCCATGGTGCAAACTTGGATCAGCAGTTCAAATCTAGAACTAATTCATGGCAATCTTGACATAGGGGACAAAGCTGGGGGACCTCCCAGTGTAGCAGAGTCACTGGGGTGCTGTAGGAACAATGTTCTAACCAGGTGGGAGCAGAGACAGTCCCTGTAGGGTAGGAAAGTGGGGAAACTGCTTTCTTGAGCTTGTCTGAGGCTGCAAGTGTGGCAGCTCCCTCAGCACCTTATTCAGAGAGGCTGAGGGGCTCTCGGAATAGGAAGACTGATCGTCCTTTGTACCACAAAAGGAGTGGTATATTTAGTTGCGTTAGTCAAGAAGAGGGTGTCAGTTAGAAAACTTTATCAAACCTATTATCAGTAATTACAAAATGTAGCTTGAACAATTATTATCAAAACTTTAATGGAAAGCCACCTTATTGATAGCATGCTTATTAACTCAGTGGGAATGACACTTAATTAAAAACCAGTGGGGGGCTGCCTTTGGCTTTTCTGTCCAACGTGTACCAAACATTTTGCTGCAACGCAGAAGTTTAACAAATGCTTCTCATTTAATCTGCGAGTTCTGTAACTCACAGTGCTTATTTATGTGATAAACAGTTATCATTGATCCCTTATAAGTTATTAATGCTGTCTACTTTAAAAGAGACCTTGGTCACTTTTATTATAGTGTATCTGAAAGGCCATAGATGTAAATATTGGAAATTATTGCTTCCTGCTTACCAACTTAATAAACCTATAAAACAATTCAAAAAAATTTTTTTATTTCATTTTTTCTGAATAAACCATAGTCTAGTAAAATGGTTCTGTCTTATATTCAAGCAAAGTTGTGTGTTAAAATTCATGGGACAATAAACCAAGATTACCAGAGGATACAATTGTAAGAGAAATTTTGGAGCCTGTGAATTTGAAATACATTCTAAGATGAAAATTAGTAATAACTGAGCTTAGAATTGGTTTCAGATATGTCTATGTATGAGCTAGAGGAATGAGTAGAAATCAGGACATCAAATATTAATTTTATACTATCTGTGTCATTTCGCCTGGTGTAGACATGAATTTTCTTATCCGTCTGATAATGGAATGGGAGTTTGAAATATGTTTTTTCCTCTCTTGTTATCTAGGAATATACAAGCAGATTTCACAAATATTTTTCTAGTGATATCTGTTGGAATTTCCCTTCCCAGGTGCAAGTTTCATCCACACATTCCATGTTCTTTGCAGTGTTGGCACATTGGCTTCTTGTTTCTAAACTTAAATCCTCCATGTTAAGTCCTGCTTAGACATTCTCATCTTCCAGTTCACATGCATTCCGGTCCATTCTGCCCACCTGTGTGACCACATCTCTTTCCCCAAAACTCCACGCTTAACACATCATTCCCTTTCCTTTCCCCAAACACACAAGACACTATTCTTCCCACAGTGTCTTCAGAACTGACTTCCCTTCATGATTTAGCCCGACTCACCTTTTTCTACCTACAGCTTCCCTGGTGGCTCAGCTGGTAAAGAATCTGCCTGCAATGCAGGAGACTTGGGTTCAACCCTGGGTTGGGAAGATCTCCTGGAGAAGGGAAAAGCTACCCACTCCAGTG
Source organism: Muntiacus reevesi (assembly GCF_963930625.1). Taxonomy (NCBI): domain Eukaryota; kingdom Metazoa; phylum Chordata; class Mammalia; order Artiodactyla; family Cervidae; genus Muntiacus; species Muntiacus reevesi. Next base: position 84,109,303 of record NC_089256.1, on the reverse strand, counting down.
TTCTGGCCTAGAGAATTCCATGGACTGTATAGTCCATGGGGTCGCAAGGAGTCAGACACGACTGACTCACCTTTTTCTCCCTACCTCACCCAGGCTACTCACATACTCCTCCGTGTTCTATGCAAATGGGGTTCTCTTTGTTTCCTGAACACAGGGGCCTTCTGCTTTCCTGCCTCCGTGCTTTTGGTCCTCTTGATTCTTTGGTATGAAAAAGCTTCTTTTTTTTACTCCCATCTCCCATAGTACTAATGTCCTATCTATAAAATCAATTCACATGTTCAATAATGCATTTTTTAAACTTTAATTATAAAAAATCACTAAAGCAACAGTGATAATTTGGAAAACAGGGAAGAAAGATTACAACAAAGCCTATGATGTGATTATTATTTCCATTAGGTTTTTTTGAGATAATTTTAGACTCTCATGCAATTGTAAGATATCATACAAAGAGCTCTCATTTGCTCTTCACCTACTTTCTCCCAATGGTGGTAAAATCTTGTATAACTATAGTTCAGGATTGCAACCAGGAAATTGATGTTGTCACCATCCACTGATCCTATTGGGATTTCACCAGTTTATCACGTGCTCACTTGAATCTGTGTGCACGTGTGTGTGTGTGCAGGTGCTCATGAGTGTGTTTAGGTCTTTGTACTGTCATCACATGCATAGATTGGTGTGGCCACCGCCAGAGTCAAGTCACAGAACAGTTCCATTATCAGGATCATTAGTGCTACCCTTCCATAGCCACAGCCCCCTCCCACCCCTAGCCTCTGGGAACCACTGATCTCTTTGTTCTCCAGCTCTCAGATTTTGCGATTTCAAGAATGTTATATAATAGAGTGATACAGTGAACAGACTCCATTATATAACATTCTTGAAATCACAAAAATCTATGGAGTCATACAGTAAACAGAAAGAAGGCTTTCCTGGTGGCTCAAATGGTAAAGAATCTGCCTGCAGTGCAGGAGACTGGGGTTCAGTCCCTGGTTTGGGAAGATCCCCTGGAGAAGGGAATGGCAGCCCACTCCAGTGTTCTTACCCAGAGAATTCCATGGACAGAGGAGCCCGGCGGGCTATAGTCCATGGGATTGCAGAGTCGTGCACGACTGACTAACGCTTTAACTTCACAGTAAACAGAAACCTTTCATAGGCATTTTTCAGGTGCTTGCTGGGAAGTTTTGTGATGTAAGTACCTCCTCCTTCCTCCTCATGTCATATTCAAGGCAGTGTCTCGCTGCTCAGAGTTTCTTTACAGTGAGGCTCTGCAGAGACGGTATGTGAGAGAATGAAAACTCCTGGGAATTAGCAAAAGTTTCCAGGAGAGCTTTGACTTTCAACGACCACAGAGTTGGTGGATCTTTGAGCTCATGATCCCTGGGTCTCTGAGACACAAGAGGGCTACAGATGACAGTGTATGGAGCACATCCTGGCCACACCACCTGCTAGCCATGTAAGCTCAGCTTCCTCATCTCTGAAAGGGGGATGATGATAATTTCAACAACATAGGATTGAGGAGAGGATGAAATACAGAGATTGTATAACTTCTCTGGCACATAGAGTTTGAAACATAAGTAGCTCTTCAGGTGTAGATTTAACAAAAATTTATAGAGCATCTGCTCTGCCAGGGTGTACCCAGGTTGGATGCAACAGTGAGCAAGGCTTTGTGGACCTTTGTGTGATAACTGCTTTTAGTTAAGCAGGGTATATTTTTAGATGACTTGTGGAAGCAGGACTAGCGCATAATCTAGTCTGATCTACTTTTCAACAAGAATAGACATATTTAGTAGAATCATACTTCTCCTGGTTGAGGTCTTTTTTTAAAAAAAGTATTCCTCTTTCGAAATCTTTTAACAATCCCTTCCATGTTGTTAACCATGGAAGCCCCTTGCTCCTAAGATGCTAGAGAATAGGAAATGGTTTTGCATCACACCTTTAAAATCATGCAGTCTACAACTTTACTGGGTGATCTTTTTTCAGAAGGCACACCATTCACAAAGTAGCACTCGGTTAGCTAGATGTTAATTCTTATCTTTTTTAATGTAGTCTTAGGGAAAACTAAAATTTAGACTAATGATGAAAGACATATGCAGAATTAAAGACTGCAGCAATAAATGCCTGCTAGTGCCTTTCTTATTTTAAATTTTGCAAATTATTGATCTGTGCTTAATTCTTCCTGTTTAGCTAACATGCATCAGGCAGCCCCCACCCTCTATTGCCTGGTGCCTTCTCCTGTTGGATCAAAGCCATTCATTATCGCCTACCTTTAAGAAGAAAAGTGTTAATTGCTTCTCTGATCCTTAGCTCCATCATCTGTAAAATAGAGCTAAAAATCTGACTTCCTTACCCCGCAGAGCTATTTAGGGAACAGATACAGTAAAGTATGTGAGAGCTCAGTTGTGTCTGACTCTTTGCAACACCATGGACTGTAGCCCACCAGCCTCCTCTGTCCATGGAATTCTCCAGGCAAGAATACTGAGGTGGGTTGCCATTCCCTTCTCCAGAGGATCTTCCCAACCCAGGGACTGAACCTGAGTCTCCCACATTGCAGGCAGATCCTTTACCATCTGAGCCACCAGGGAAGCCCCTTAAAATATGTGAAAGAATTGGTAAAGTGAAGGGCTTACATATAGGAAGTGTTATGAGAGCGGTATGGAGGAGTAAGCGTGAACGTGGAGCCAGACAGACCTGGGTTCAAATCCCAACTCAGCCAGTTTGTACTGGTTGTGTGACCTGCGACAGGTAACTACTCTGATCCTCAGCCTGCTGACATTTCAGACAGGAATGCCATTTCATACATGTGTGTCTCTTAAGGTGTGTCTGGTTATTTCCCATGTCCCCTTCCTCCCTGCCAATCCCTTCTCTGCTCATCTCTGGGCCCTGGTGTCTCATCACTGTGACCGCATCATCCAGGCATTTGTTGCCAGTTGAGTTGGCCAGGAGGAGGCATTGATGGTGATAGGAAAGAAGCTGGCATTTCTTTGCTCTCTCCTGCCTCAATGTAAGAAACAACCGAGTCTCTGGCAAGGAATAAGCCCTCCTTGATCTCAGCCTCCTGGACATCACCTCCCTGACAGTCCTTGTTCTCACTGGACTCCAGGGATACTATCTTTTCCTGGTGAGAGGTGACTGCTACCTGCTGTTGCTAGTCTCTGGGTGCCTGGCCACCCCTTATTGGTTCCTTTAGCCCTCGTGTATCCACCTCTGTACCCTTCACTGAGGCCTGTTACTCTGAACCAGCTGCACTGATTATTGTTCCTGCTGAGATTCCAGCTGGTGTAGGTGGGAAGGGATTACACTTAAACATAGATGAACATTGTTTAGTCTTCGATCTGGCGCATAAACAGGGGTTCTCACGATCTCATTTATCTATGTTGTTTTGCCTCATTTTTCTGCAGGGAGTAACTTTCTTTTATTCTTCATGGCTTACATAAAATCTACTCCTTTACAGGAAACACACAAAACACAGAGCAAGCCTGATCCCCCACAGAGAGATTACTCCTCCGCTAATTTTCCCCTGCCAGCCCCTCCAACCAGTTTATAAATCCTTACCACGACTTGGGTTTGGAAACTATGTATTTCTTGTACTAAGCGAGTGAGAAAACACATGCTAATCAGCCAAGCTCCTCCTGGAGTTTTAAACAGTCTGCATTTTGGTTGAGAACATTCTGTTGTTGTTGCTTTTAAGATTCAGGCTCAGAACTGGAAGCTACCATGGGGTCACGTCCTTCAGGTTCCTTTCTGTAAAGAATCTCCAAAGCACTGGTGGCAGATGGGCACTGGGACTTTCAAGCTCTAGGTAACTAAGGAAGATGATATGAGGGAAAAAATTAACCCAGACTTTCCCCCTGTGATATCCAAGTGTGGATTAAGAGGCTGCCATTTATAAAATGAATTTATGGTTACCAAGGGGAAGGATGGGGGGCAGTGGGGAATAGTTAGGGGGTTTGTGCTGGACATGTACACACTGCTGTATTTAAAATGAATAATCAACAAGGACCTACGGTACAGCACATGGAACTCTGCTCAGCGATATGTGGCAGCAGCCTGGATGGGAGGGGAGTTTGGGGGAGAATGAATCCGTGTATATGTGTGGCTGAGCCCCTTTGCTGTTGACCTAAAACTATCACAACATTGTTAAACAGCTATATCCCAATGCAAAATAAAGACTTCAAAAACAAAAACACAAAGATGCTGCCATTTGAATGCCTTTCTGATTATATTTGTCTTCTCCTAAATGGTTGAATGAGTACAACTAATTTTACCAGTCTTAAATCCATGGCTGATTCATATCAATGTATGGAAAAAACCACTATGATATTGTAATTAGCCTCCAACTAATATAAATAAATGAAAAAAATTTTTAAAAAGTTAAAAAAATTTTTTACAAGTCTTTTTTGTAATCACAAATGATTTTTAATATATAATTTTTAGCATAATATATATAATTTTATACATAATTTAAAAATATATTATTTTCAGGAGGAGAAATATTGGTGAATGATGAAGTTGTATGGCCAGAGACAAATAACATGATTGTCAGTATTCAGGGTCTAATTCAAGTCTGTTTCCTGCTTCTGAACTCAGGGTTTTAGAGACAGAAAGAACCTTACTGACCACCGATCAGTTCCTCCCATTTACAGATAAGGCAGCGGAGGCTCAGAGTTAGGGACTGACTTCTTCATTTGGAAAGATGCCATCTCTAGTTTTAGGGATAGTGTATTCAGAAGCTTAATCTGAGTGCTGCTATTGACCTGAGGACCTTGAGTAGAGAACGATACCACTTACACTGACTTTTTTGGAACGAGAAACAGAAGCGTGAGTATACTGCTCCACATCACCCTCGTGTGAAATTAAGAAGAAAGTCCTGATGTGTGTCTGTGTGCATTGTCTGTGCATGCGCCTGCTTGCTTTTGGTTTGTCACTAACAAGCTCTGAAAACTGTGGGCTTCTCAGATGGCGCAGTGGCGAAGAATCTGCCTGCCAATGCAGGAGACGCAAGGGAAGTGGGTTCAACCCCTGGGTTGGGAAGATCCCCTGGAGAAGGAAATGGCAACCCACTCCAGTATTCTTGCCTGGGAAATTCCATGGACAGAGGAGCCTGGTGGGCTATAGTCCACGGGGTCACAAAAGAGTCAGACATGACTGAGCATGCACATATGTGTGCATTATTTTATTCTTCTCTTTTTGATATCATTATCTTTGACCTTTGCATGAATGAAAAATTATAGATTTAATTTTAAAAAGACGTATACAAGAAAGATAGTCTTTTTTAATTCGTCAAGTATTACTGGCACGAGGTCCAGGACACATGAGGTTCTCAAGGGGAGGATGAAACAGACTGGGACCTAAACAAGAAACCATGGGCCCCCAAATTCTTAACCCTACAAAAATGAAACTAATAAGTATTTAAACATCTCCTAAAAATGCTTTTTGTTGACTTCATCAAGTGTTCAGTTTAGTATGTGTGAAAATTTCATTATATTGGCAAACATTTGCAGGTGATATGTTCTTTCACAGGTTCCTAAGTGTGCATGGTAATTGCCAAGACGTCATTGACATTCTAAATTAGATGAGTTTTTGAGCCAAATAACTTCAAGGTAAAATTATAAGTTAAAAAATTTCATTTTCCTGTGGAGAAAATTTAATGTGTTACATGGATCCATTATGGTATCGTTTATGTGATGTGGATGCAAGCCCCCTAGAATATCAAAATACATGGATCTTTGAGGGGCTTAGAACCTGTCCAGGGGATGATGAGGGAAGTGGCAGAAGCAGAGTATACTTTGCTAGAATGAAATTCTGTAGCAGTAACTGCCCCCACAACATTACAAGAGTTACATGAGTAACATTAATGGAATGGCAGGGAGCTGCCATCACTTTTTATTAAGGAAGTGTATTAGCTCTCTATCGCTGTGTAACAAATTGCTGCACACTTAGTTGTTTAAAGCAACACCTTATCTCACAAGTTTTGTGAGTCTGGAGTCAAAGTGTTACTTAAATGGATCCTCTGCTGAGGGTCTCAAGGGCTGCAATCAAAATGTCAACCAGGCTGTGTTCTCAGCTGGAGTCTGGACAGGGAAATAATCTAACTTCTGAGCTCACTCAGGTCGTTGGCAGAATTCATTTTCTTATGGTTGGAGGAAAGGACAGAGGTCGCCGCCATATTTCTTGCTGTCAGCTGGAAGTTGCCCTTGGCTCTTAGAGGCTCCCCAGCATTCCCAGAACCTGCCCGCAGTTCTATACCATGCTGGCTTTCCAGTATGGCTGCTTACTTTATCAAATCAGCAGGGAGAAAGAACCTCTAGAGTAAGTTTGATAGCAAGAAGTCTGAAAAATAATGTAATTATGAGGATAACATCCCATTACCTTTGCCACTCTCTATAAATTAGAAGCAAGTTATAAGTTCCTTCCATAATCAGGGGGAGATGATCACACAAAGCTGTGGACACTAGGAGGTGATGGTGCCACCCTAGAGTCTATTCAACACAGAGAGAATGAAGAGGATCTGTTCATCAGAATGAATTGATTCAGCTTCTTTGCTTAGGCATTTAGAATAGTTCCACTTTTGGAGAGAGTGATAGAATAAACCTGAGAGTGACCAGAACTTCTGCATCCTTTGTTCAGTGGCCTTTTCTGACCATCTTGGGACCCTTGGCAGATGGCTTGCTAGTACTCAAATGGTTAGCATTTCTACGGGATGTGACATACCCAAACGTGCCTTTCTCAGCATCAATCCATGCAGAGGACTAGCCCCTCTCATCAAAATATTATCCACGCATCTTATTTAGTTTGTTCAGGTCTAAGAGATTGGGAAAATGTTCTTATAAAGCAACACAAGCTCAGAAATTCAGAGTTGATAATAACCTTACTTTTTGTCCCATGTATAGATTGCATTTCCACACTATTAGGGCACAGCACTGCATCAGATCTGAGTTGTAGGAATTACGGGGATTTTTGTCACTGAGGCAGACCCAGCTGGAAAGGTGTTTGGGTGCATTATACCATATGCAGACCAGAACATTTTACCTATAGGATGCTTGGCTTGTGTTCATGGGGACAGGAACTTTGGCCAAAAAAGAAAAATTTCTTTTCCTAAGAATCATCTAAACTGATTGGAAGTGCTTTTTAAGCCTTTGATAGCTTTTTTTTTGACTGAAGCCATCTTTCAGTTTACACTTTCTCCTAGACTGTTATGCTTCACCCTTTGGATTTGACATTTCTTGCAAGGTTTACTTGGTGTCTGCCTCTGGCCACTGCATAACTCTGCTTTCCTGTCTGGATAAAGTTTTTGTGTTACCCATGTTCCAGGCATCGGTTTTCAGCCCAGTCCCATCTGATGTAGTCACTAAAGGGTGTAGTGACTTGCCCTCAATATGCAGCACCCTAGAGGAAGTACTGGACTGTGTAGTTAAGACAGTGTTTTTTGTTTTTTGTGTTTTTTTTTTTTTTTTTTTTTTTGTGTGTGTGTGTGTGTGTGTTTGTGTGTAGGTGGGGGAGGCATGTGACCTCAGTTATGTCAGACTCTTGTGATCCCATGGACTCCAGCTCTTGCGTTCCTATGGACTGTAGCCCATCAAGCTCTTTTGTCCATGGGATTCTCCAGGCAAGGATACTGGATTGAGTTGGCAGTTCCTCTTCCATGGGATCTTCCAACCTAGGGGTGGAACCCATAACTCTCGTGTCTCCTGCGTTGGCAGGCAGATTTTTTAACACTACATCACCTGGGAAGCCCTTAGACAGTGTTACTTGCATGTTGTTTTCAGTTGCTCAGTTATGTCTGACTTTTTGCAACCCCATGACTGCAGCATGCAAGTCTTCCCTGTCCTTCACCATCTCCTGGAGTTTGCTCAAACTCATGTCCATTGAGTTGGTGATGCCATTCAATCATCTCGTCCTCTGTGGTCCCCTTATCCTCCTGCCCTCAAACTTTCCCAGCATGGGTCTTTTCTAATGAGTAGGCTCTTTGCATCAGGTGGCCAAAGTATTGGAGCTTCAGCTTCAGCATCAGTCCTTCCAATGAATATTCAGGACTGATTTTCCTTAGGATTGACTGGTTTGATCTCCTTGCTGTCCAAGGAACTCTCAAGAGTCTTCTCCAACACCACAGTTCTAAAGCATCAATTCTTCAGTGCTCAGCCTTATTTATGGTATAACTCTCATATCCATACTTGACTACTAGAAAAATCATAGCTTTGACTACATGAACCTTTGTCGGCAAAGTAATGTCTCTGCTTTTTAATATGCTATCTAGGTTTGTCATTACTTTTCTTCCAAGGAGCAAGTATCTTTTAACTTCATGGCTGCAGTCACCATCTGCAGTGGTTTTAGAGCCTGAGAAAATAAAGTCTGTCACTGTTTCCATTGTTTTCCCATCTATTTGCCATGAAGTGATGGGACCCAATACCATGATCTTCATTTTTTGAATGTTGAGTTTTAAGCCAGCTATTTCACTCCCCTCTTTCACCTTCATCAAGAGGCCCTTTAGTTCCTCTTTACTTTCTGCCATAGGGATGGTGTCATCTGCATATCTGAAATTATTGATATTTCTCCCAGCAATCTTTATTTCAGCTTGTGCTTCATCCAGCCCAGCATTTCTCATGATGTACTCTGCATGTAAGTTAAATTAACAGGGTGACAATATACAGGCTTGATGTACTCCTTTCCCAATTTGAAACCAATCCATTGTTCCATATCCAGTTTGAACTGTTGCTTCTTGACCTGCATACAGGTTTCTCAGGAGGTAGGTAAGTGGTCTGGCATTCTCATCTCTTGAAGAATTTTCCAGTTTGTTGTGATCCGCTCAAAGACTTTAATGTAGTCAATGAATCAGAAGTAGATATTTTTCTGAAATTCTCTTGCTTTTTCTATGATCCAAAGGATGTTGGAAATTTGATCTCTGGTTCCTCTGCCTTTTCTAAATCCAGCTTGAACATGTGGAAGTTCTTGGTTCATGTACTGTTGAAGTCTAGCTTGGAGAATTTTGAGCATTACTTTGCTAGCATGTGAAATGAGTGCAATTGTGCGGTAGTTTGAACATTCTTTGACATTGACTTTCTTTAGGATTGGAATGAAAAATATCCTTTTCCAGTCCTGTGGCCACTGCATAGTTTTCCAAATGTGCTGCCATATTGAGTGCAGCTCTTTAACAACAGAATCTTTTAGGATTTGAAAAAGCTCAGCTGACATTCTGTCACGTCCACTAGTTTTGTTCATAGTGATGTTTTCCAAGACCCACTTGACTTCGCACTCCAGGATGTCAGGCTCTAGGTGAGTGATCATACCATCGTGGTTATCTGGGTCATCAAGATCTTTTTTTGTATAGTTCTGTTTATTCTTGCTACCTCTTCTTAATATCTTCTTCTTCTGTTAAGCCTATACAATTTCTGTCCTTTATTGTGCCCATCTTTGCATGAAATGTTCCCTTGATATCTCTAATTTTCTTGAAGAGATTTTTCTTGCTGCTAAAGCAAAATTTGATGAGCTTAACACAGTAAGACTTTATTTCTTGTCAGCACAACAGGATAATGCAAGTGTTCCTGGTCATGTACCTCTCCCATAATTGGGGTGATACTGGGGCCAAGGCTCCTTCCGCCTCTGGCTCTGCCATCTCTAGCACACAGCTTCCCCCATCACTGCGTTTTTCTGCATCAAGCCATGGAAAGGAAAACTTTATCAAAGATTGTGCAGAAAGCATTTTATGTGCTAAGCCCATCAAGTCTCACTTTCTCGGGGCACACCCAAATGGAAGGTTGGCTGGAAAATGTGATCTATGTAGCCAAGAAGAAAGGGAAAACTTAGCTAGCAGTGTTTGCCCCAGGGAATATTTTAACAGCCATGAAGCTACTGTACCCACATGCATATTGGGGAGACTTAGTGGGCAGCACTCTCGAAAACAAGGACAATAATCAATGGGTTTTTTAATTGAAGCTTGTGTTGAAACACACAAAATTTAGTATGTTTCAGATGTTGCTCTAAGTGTTTTTCAGATAATAACTCTCTAAATCCTTATACAGCCCTATGGAGTAGTCCTGTTATTGTCCTCATTTATAGATGGGGAAACTGAGGCACAGACTAGCTAAGCAGATTACTCTAGGTAATAGCACCAGTAAATGGCAAGAGTGAGGATTTGAATCTAGACATCCTGGCTTCAGAGCCTGTGTTTTACCACTGTGCCTCATGGACTCCAGCATCATCCCCACTGTGATTCTTTCATGAGAATAAAATTTTTTATTGGTAAGGAAATTGGGTATCTTAGTACAACCCCCTGAAGAAAGACAATATTCTTCCCATTTTATAGATCGTGCAATACACTTCACAGAAATCGATGAGCCTCCCCACATTACAACCAGCAGGGCAGTAAATTGCCCCTTTGGGAAGAATGAATTTTCTCATGGCCACACCTGGGCTTTGTGGGTGAGTCTTTGAGTGTGCTCCCCTCAGAGAGCATTTGGTGCTACTTTTATGGGCAAAAATGTGAATATCTCAGGCAAAAAGACTTGTTTAATCCACGAAGAGCAAGGGAAGACTATGAATTAACTTCAGCTCTTGTAAAAGTCAAGCTGTCAGGAAGTCTTCAGCATGGTGTGAATTAATAGCACAAATACCAAGAGCCTTCCCTGTCAGGTAATGCCAGCAACCACTTGTATCAAGGAGTGCAGTGAATGTTAGAAAATCCTTCTTATGACTCAAGTTTACTTATTCTTGGAAAATAATACATGGAGCTGTTGATGTGACCTTCATACTCCTTTATGAGTGAAGGTTACAGAGAGTATTAAAGAATATTCCACAGCAGTGATCTGACCTTTACACTTCAGGGCAGTCTATGAACAATACCTAAAGATCTGTCTTTTACGTTTTTTTTGTGTGTGTGTGTGTGTGTGTGTGTTTTTGCCTTGAGTTTTTGATGTTATCAGATTCATCATAGGACTTTTAAAAATGTAAAGCAAAAAAAATTGAGGACAGTATCTCTGCTTTAGCAATTCAATTACACTTAGACAATTCTGTAATTTTAGCTGTTGTCTATTTTTGACATGTTGGCTATCTTAATCCATTCAGATTGCTCTAACAAACTATCACAGACTGAGCAGCTCATAAACAACAAGTATTTATTTCTCTGGAGGCTGGAAGTCCAAGATCAAGACACCGGCAGATGTGGTGTCTGGTGAGAGCTGTCTGTATGGTTGATGGATGGCTGTCTTCTTGTTGCGTCCTCACAAGTTTGAAGGAGTGAAGGCACTCTCTGTGGTCCCTTTTGTGAAGGTACTAATATCATTCATGAAGGCTTCACCCTCAGAAACTAATCATCTCTTTAAATGACTTCACTTTCTAGCCATCACACTGAGGGTTAGTTTCTGAATTTGAATTTAGAATTTCAGGGGGAACATATGAATTTTGAGGGGACACAAACATTCAGACCACAAAATTGATCTTTTTATTTAAGTTCCAAGATCATGTATCTGATCTTTTTGGATTAAACTCTCTTAAAACGTTTTTACTCTTCCACAATTTTTAAAGAAAAAGTTGAAAACAAAACCAATGGATATGAGATATATTTATTCCAATGTAACTTTTCATATTTCTATATACTTTCCTTTTATCTATACATAAACTAGAAATCACAATATTTTAAGAGTACCTTGAAATTTAGAGATGAATTTCATAACATCTTATTTAATATATTCACCACGGCTACGGGAAGTGAATATAATTATAATCTGATTTTATACATAAGACAGAGGCCCCGAGAGGAACTTGTCTGTGTCCCACAGCACACAGGGGACAGCTGAGGTTCAGGTTTTTCACAAGGACTCAGTGTCTCGGCTTTCCTGCCTCTTCCTGTTGGCAGAGAGTTAATGTGAATATTTCCACTGAGATGTGGTCAGGTGGAGTCAGTATAGCAGAAAAGAGCCTTCTGCATGTTCCCAGAAATCTGCTAGGCATCCCACTCTCCTCAGGGGAATGTCATCTTCATGATAGCTCTTTGGGTCAGTGTTACTGTCTTTCTTTTAATAGATGAAAAGCCCTGAAATTTAGAAAGATGACATGACTTACAAAGGATTCATGGTTTGTAACAGTAAAATTAGAGTTCAAGCTTCAGTTCATTTAGACCAAAATTCTGTGCTTTCCCTATGTATCTTCCAAAATAAAACTTTTGTTTCAAATGCTGTGTGTGCTTGTGTGGTAGTCACTCAGTTGTGTCTGACTCTTTGTGACCCCATGGGCTGTAGGCCACTAGGCTCCTCTGTTTGTGGAATTCTCCAGGCAAGAATACTGAAGTGGGTTGCCCTTCTCTTCTCCAGAGGATCTTCCTGACTGAGGAATCGAACCCAGGTCTCCTGCACTGCATGAAGATTCTTCACAGTTTGAGCCATCAGGGAAGTCCACCTACCTTTATTGAGTTAAACAGCAAATCTTAGATAACTAGGCTCTGGTACTGGCCTGTGGCTTAACCAGTACTTGAATAAGGAGAAGTTGGTCATTAGCATGGGCTTGTGTTGAGGTGGTATATGTGCATTGTTGGATCAGGCGGGTGTGTTAATGTCCACTTTGTAATCCTTAACACCTGCACCTGAATTTTCCTGGTGGATGTGTTCCAGTGCACTCAGATGAGATTGTTGCCATCTCTGTTTCAGACTGATGCCCTTGGCCTGATAGTCCATACTTGATTTTCTATATGTATTTATTTACTGTGGTCTTTCATAAGAAGTAATTTGGAAGTTTATTCATAAAATAGTGATTGATTCTTATGTAAGAAGCAGTTATTTTCTTCCAACAATGAGATCCTGAAAACAAGACCTATGACCTATTTGTTACTTGGCCTTGAATCAAACAATCATCTTTTCTCTGAGACCTTGAAACAATGCCTTTATTTCTATAAGAAGCCAAGCTAACAGTTAAGTAAATCTATACATTTGCACTTAAATCTTTATAAAATGAATTTTCCTGAGTAAGGAAAGAATATGAGATCACTGAGCATTTTTTTCTTCTTTGGGTTCTGCTTAGTAAGAATGTTGAATTTTTATTTACATGTTTATTTACTTTTATTTGTATTGACTTACTGATGAAAAAGGGAATCCTAGGTTAGTTCTGTTGACATGTTGGTCTTGAAGTAACATAATTAAAAAAATAAATGAATTAGCTATCTTTTTTCATTTTTTTATAGAACTTCATTTTTTTTAATAGAACTATATGTGAAAACAGCTTTACTTGGAAAAAATATATTTTATGTGATGGCATATTATTGGCCCTTTTACTGTGAGGCTGTGTGGCTTAAATGTGTCCTAACTTCTCACTCCGGTGTCATGGGCGGTTTCTTTTTCCCCCGGTATTATTTACACATATTTTTACTGTCAAGCTGCTAAATGATCCCCTTGCATGAGGTCTGGCTCACTGCTCTTCCCCCCAGGCTGAAGTCGACTTGCCAAAGTCCTGCTTGGCTGGCTGACCCTGCTCAGCAGCCCAGGAATAATATTTTGCCAACTGTTGGGGCCATTGCTGTAAAGACCAGGACAGATGCCCCTGTGAGCTTGCTCAGGAGCCCACAAACCCAACAATAGTGGTGGGGATACCTGCTGGGGGGCAGCCCAACAGAAAGATCCTCTTCACACACTCATCCCGGCTGGAAGCAACTGCCAGTGAGGCATACCTCAAACATCTATTTGTTGAGACTCACAGTCATGCATTTGCTTTTCTTTAGCTGCATTACAGGTCATGCAAGGAAGATTAGCAATAGGATGCAGTACTATACCCATCTTTCTAGTGAAGATTTCACATCACATACTCATATAATGTATAATATCATATGTCATATTAAGATCTGTTGCCCAAGTTCCACAGCGAGTGTTGAGCAGAACCAGGATCAGAATTTAGGTCTTTTAATTGATTGCCCTAAAGTCACTTTTAAAAAATGATAGGCTGTAAATCAAACATTTCTAATAGATTTTATCTTGTAGAGAAGTTTTAGGTTCACAGCAAAATTGAATGAAAGTAGTTTCCCCTGTTCATACCTGATATGTGTGTGTGTGTGTGTGTGTTAGTTACTCAGCCCTGTGCCACTCTTTGTGACCCCATGGACTGTAGCCCACCAGACTCCTCTGTCCTTAGAATTCTCCAGGTAGGAATTCTGGAATAGGTAGCCATTTCCTTCTCCGGTCACACATGTATAGCCTTCCTTAATATGCACAGCTGACCAGAGAGGTACATTTGCTACAACTGGTGAACCTATACTGATACACCATCACCCAGAGTCTATAGTTTAGAGTTCATGCTTGGTGGTGTACATTCTGTAGGCTTTGACAAACATATGAGACGTATTTGCCATTTTATCGATAGTATTACATGAAATAGTTATGAATTTTTAAAAGAGGGTTAAAAAGGGGCTTCTGATTTGAAGCCTACTGACTCTTCCATTCACTGCAGCTTCCCCAGCCTTCCCAGGAATGGGAAGGGAAGGCCCAGAGATGAACAGCTGTGGATGGACTGCCATAGAGAGGCTTTGTGCAGAGGCCTGTGGGGTCACACACCGGGCTGTCACAAACCTCTAACATCCTCTAGGTTTTGTACAACACCGGATGTAAGATATGGTCACCCTTTTAAATTTTGTCACATGTCCATAGTGCTAAATCATTAGGCAGTTTCCATAGAGACGCCCAAGAGCAAAGTGTGGAATGTGAAAGGAAGAGTTCATCACAGGGGCAGGATCATATAGGGCTTCTGAGTACAGGCTGTGGAATCAAAGTGCTCGCATTTCTCTCTTGATTCTGCTGCACACCAGCAGTGAAATGTTAGCCACGTTGTTCTGCTGCACGGAGCCTCAGTGTTTCCATCTGTAAAATGAGGCGGTGGCACCTCCCAGTGCCAGGTTCCTGGGGCTGCCACAACAACGTCCCACAAACTGGAGTGGCTTCAAACAACTGAAGTGTCTCCTTCACACTTCTGGAGGCTGGAAGTTTGAGATCAAGGTGTCGGCCACGATGCCTCTTAAACCTTCAGGGGAGAATCCACTCTTCCTTTTCCCTGGCTTCTGGTGGTTTCCTAGAAATCTGGCGTCTCTTGGCTTTCCACTGTATCACTTCAGACTTTGCCTTTATCACCACATGGCATTTTCCTTTCATGTATTTGTGTCTCTTTTCTTCTCCTATTCTTGTAAACAAGTCATATTGGATTAGAGCCCACTCTAATTAATCATAATGCCATTTCAACTTGATTATACCTTCAAAGACCCTGTTTCCAAATAGGGTCACATTCCTAAGTTCTATGCGTTCAGATTTCAACATTTTTTTTTTGAGGGGGTAACATGCATCAACTCATAATCCAACCTCCTAGATTTGATATGATGAAATAATGTGCATAAAACACATGCCCATCTAGACAGTCTGTGTTTTCCATCATCATCAAATCCATTCAGTTAGCAAATATATATTGAGTACCCATCAAAGACCACATCTGGTGGCAGATTAAAAAAAAAACGATTAATTTTGCCTGCACTGGGTCTTTGCTGCTGCTCACAGGCTTTATCTAGTTGTGTGGAGCAGGGGCTACTTTCCTGTTGCAGAGCGCAGGCTCCAGAGTGCAGGCTCACTAGTTGTGGCATGTGGGCTTTGTCCGCCTGTGGCATGTAGGATCGTCCCAGTCCAGACATAGAACCTGTGTCCTCTGGATTGGCCGGTGGATTCCCAACCACTGGACCACCAGAGAAGCCTACCCTGCAGTCTTGATCCATTCAGTAAGATGCAGAGGAGCACAAGAGACCCAGGAAGGACTGGCTCCCGAAAGGGACAAAATCTCGTCTAGGGATTCTAGGAAGGGTTCTGTAAGGAAATTATATTGAAGAACAGGATCAGAAATAAAGAAAAAAAAGATCAAGGGTTGACCAGAAGAGGAATGTGAGATAGAAGGTTCCATGCAGAGAGCAGAGACTGAGCAATGTCAGGTTGTGATACTTGACAGTCCAGAGAGGCTTAAGAGCATTGAATGAGGAGCTGAGGGCAGACAGTGAGATTGGAGCGTGGGCAGGGCAGAGCCCACGGGACCTGGTAGGGTATATTAAGGATTTTGATCTGCATACTAAGACTGATGGGAAACCATTGAAGGACTTTAAGTGGTAGAAATGGAACTGGTTATTAGAATAATAAAACTCCTGTTTAGAATATTGACAATCAAGAGAAATTTTCCATCTGTAGTTATGTCTACAAATAAGGCAATGAAGAGGCTTACATCATTTGCATTAGAGCCCATATTTACTTTGAGAAATTTCTGATTAGCTAAGAGAGTAGAAGAAATTCTCTTCAAATATTGTTAAAACATAGTAAATCATTTTAAGAAATAAACATTGGTATTTGAAGAAATTCTCTTTACAACTTAGAGATACGATTTACGTTAATAAACTACTATCCAGTCATATTTTTCCTCCAAATCAGCTAAGCATCTTACTATAGGCAAAGTGCGTAGTAGACCCTGCTAGAATTACTTAGATATCCCATACACTCAAATTTTAATTATATATTAAGTCATGAATGTGTCTACTTTTATGGAATAAATTTTTTATGATGACATATTAAAACATGTCCCATTGTGCTTTGATTACTTTGGATGCATACAGTTGAATCAGATCCAGATGATGTTTTTGTTGTTCCTAAAGGAAATTGAAATAAAGAATTAGTCTCCTCCCTTTTGTCTGTCTATTCTGTCTGTTCATTTGGTTTGAGTAATTCGAGGCATGGAGTAATTAATTATCTTCCATTCTTACAGAGTACTCACTAGTCATTCCTCTGCAGAGTCTAACTATGTTATTATTTTGCTTCCTCCATTGAACAGATGGTTGTCACAGTTCCTTGAAATGGAGGATAAGTATTTGTCTCAATTTTGTATTTTAGTTTTCAGTCTTCATCAAAAACCTGTGACTGCCAGTTGAACTGATTATGGTTCAATCTATTCCCTGAAGATTCCCAAAGATTATTCAGTGGGGAAAACTGTTTGTTGTTGGCACCCCCAAGAGAACGTGGGATCTTGGGTCCTCCACAGCAGGTATCCATGGTCCCAAGAACTATAAATGAGAAGGCATGTCATTTAGGTATTAATGATGGTAAACGCTTGAGGAGCAGGTTGTCACCTAGAGGCCATGTACTGAGGGCACAGGACTTTTTAAAATTTTATTTTTGGACTGTGTTGCTAAGCAGTGGCCAAAAATCTGTAATATTGGCTTTCTCACATCCCACTGAGTCTTTTTATATTCTTAATAATTTGATAATTACAACTAATTTTTTAAAGTTACAGACATACAGCCTTAGAGGGTCCTATTATTAATATAGATAAGCCTTTGATGTATATTTCTATATTTGATATGTAGTCACTGTTGGTAGTGTAAGTGGACATGTGTTTGTCATCATTGTGCCCAAAATAATTTCTGTGAAAATACAAGATTCAATCACATTTGAACAAACCGTTTTGGCTTTGTTATTACACATATTAAGTGTCAGACTTATACAGCCATACCTATCCATCAGCGCTTGAGAAGGAAGACTGATGTTTTTGAAACGAAGTCCTGAAGTCACTGTCTGCATGTCACATAGCCAGTTATGGGTGTGAAGAAGTCACTCACAGCATTGCTTATAAAGCTGTGACTCATGTGGTCCAGAGCAGGCTGCATTTAAAGAATAAGGGCCTAAGTAAATCTTTATTAATATTTCTCCCATTTAATGAAATCCAAGTACTTGTCCACACAAATTCTCAGGGTTCTTTCTATTCTTCAGTAGCCTGAACCTTTTGATAGCTTCTGACCTCCCTCCTGCCCACTTCACCCTAGAAAAATCTTTTTTCTCATCTGTGAAAATCTTTTTTTCTCATCTTGTCTTTATCATTCAATTCTTCCTTTCATTGTGCCTTCCTGTATGGTCCCTCATATTGTATTGTGTACCCTCCTCACCACAAATGCCCCATTGGACATTTGTCATTGTTCTCAGAAAAGCAGGGTGAAGGTTGGGGTGGGGAGGCTGAACAATAAATGCCTTAATTTTCTTTACTGATTGAGGGAAGAGAAGAAGGCTGCAAAACTCCAGGTGTAAATGATTACCTCTGAAATAAATAGGAACAGGTGTTAACTTCAAAATTCTAACCAGTCCATTCCTAATGTGTTCTATAGGAATATTGGAGCCAGAAGGGGTGACAGACACCAGGGAGGAAACGGAAATTCTCGTAGGTAAAATGACCCACACAGGCTTGTACATTTATTTACTTGCAGCTCTAAGACTAGAACCCAAGCCTCTTGACTGATCACTCTTACTGTGATTATTCAAAATAGTTATTTGAAGACTTTTCAGTCATGTGCATGCAAACTAGACTTGACGGTTGTGTGTATGCAAGTACAGAATAGCAAGCAAACCTTTGGCATGATTTGGGAATCATAAAGGTCTCTGATACTGACCGTGGGTGAAACAGTGCTATGGTGGACAAATCCTTTTGTGCACATTACCTCACAAGGCCTCACAATATTCCTCTTAGGTAAGCTGACAGATAATATTAGCCCTATTTCACTGGTGAGATACTGAGGATCAGGGATGCTATGTGACCTGTTCCTGGTCCCATTGCTGGGTAGGTGACTGAACCACAACTAACTTCCAGATCTCTTGACTACTTGTGATCTATGTTCAACCTTTCTGAAATATTCTATTTATAGACACACACACACACGATTCCAGTTGTATCAACTCTCATAGTGTACGATGGATAGAACTTTACAGGATCTTCCTGTCTTCTTTGGGTGGAAGAGACCATACTGCCTATCCATACATGCTTTTATGTTGCTCCGTTGCTCAGTCGTGTTTGACTCTGCGACCCCATGGACCATGGCCTGCCAGGTTCCTCTGTCCAAAGGATTTTCTAGGCAGGAATACTGGAGTGGGTTGCATGCCCTTTTCCAGGGGATCTTCCTGACCCAGGGATCAAACCCAGGTCTCCTGCATCACAGACAGATTCTTTACCATCTGAGCCGCTAGGGAAGCCTATGCTGCTGCTGCTGCTGCTAAGTCACTTCAGTCGTGCCCGACTCTGTGTGATCCCATAGCCGGCAGCCCACCAGGCCCCCCTGTCCTTGGGATTCTCCAGGCAAGAACACTGGAGTGGGTTGCCATTTCCTTCTCCAAGGGAAGCCTATAGGGGGAAATAAATCAATGACTCTTATCATTAAACACATTTAATGGTAAACTATTTCTTTATTTTTAAATAATTGAGTATGAAGAATGAATGGCCTCATTTTAAATAAGAAAAATGTTCATCCTCTTTTAATTTGCTTAAATTGTTTCTACCTTTTCTTCCAGCGCTGCTCACAGATGGTTAAAAGTCTCTGCAGAAGCAAGTCTGAGTGATCATATTCTTCTTTCCCCTTTTGTTCCTTTTTGCAGCTGTCTCTCTCTGAACTTGAAGCAATGAGATCACCTTCTGGTTCCTTTCATTGGTGTTATTCAGGTTAGCAGAAAATTCTGCCTCCTTCATCTGTCAGGAGCTTCAGTCTTTTGCTTTCTTTGAAATCTGACCTCTGAACAAGGCTGTAACATCCAGAAAAATAGTAGCTGAATTGATTTATTTCAGATTGTTGCTATGGTGATTCCCTACTGATATAGAGAGAAAATGAAGAAGGGAAAAGAATGTGTTGCAGAGAACAGTGGAGAAGCTGGTCAGACTGAGGAGAAGACAGTCAGGGCTGTGGAGGGCATCTATGACCCATCTCTTCATAGTTAGAGTCATCTGCATCCTTAGTTTAGTGTTAATTCATCTAGATTGACCACATACAACCTGTTTGCTTTTCAGAAGAAGCAGTGAATTGTTTCTGTTATGTGGGTAGGAAAGAATTTGTATCTGTAAGCAACCTTAAAAGTTCCAAAGATTTTTTTTTCTTTAGGAATAGTGAATATGAATTGTAAAAGAAATTTTTGTGACAGGCAACATTTTGATTCTTGAAATAACTCTCAGGGTTATGTCTTATTAAATATGTTTTTTTGAAATCATAGGAGAAAGACTTATCTGGGGAAAAAGATGAATAAATCCATTTTTATAAGTTTATTTTTTTCATTCATTTCTCCAACTTCCTATCCATTCTCTGATTTAACAAATATTTATTAATCCTTTATACAAGGCTCCACCTATATATGAATAAATTCAATAACTATTAATAGCTTTAACAGATACTCATTGGGTGTTAACCACATGAAAGACTGCATGGAGATTGATGTGGGATGCAAAGTGTGCCCAGAGTGATTAGAACCTGGGATAAGGTGGGTAAACTAGACCCACAACCACCACAATGCAGAAGGTGATCATCAGAGCGATTGAGGAGCTATTAATATTTCTGCCTCAAGGAAAGCTACGTGAAGGATATATTTGGGAGAAAATAGGGTAAGTAGGATCTTGATGGGTGTGTGGAGGTGGGATGGACAGAAGAAGGATGTGAGGGAGATGCATACTATTGTGATTGGAAAGGGCCAGTTACATTGGCTCCCTTCAGCCGTGGAGGTTGGTGATGTTTGTAGAAACCCTCCTCACTATCCACTTACATTACGGAATTGGCCTTGGGAAGGCAGGACCTCAACTTGAAATGTGGAACAGTTGGGACGAAAGGAAAGCAAGGGTGGAAAATAAAAAAAGAACCAGATGCTGGCTCTACCTTGAAGATACGGCAAATTGATGCCATTGGTTTGAGCAGAGGTGAGGTTGGGAAGTCTTTGGAAATAAACATTTAGATAAGCTCAAAATCAGAGTGTGGGGAAAAAAAGGAGGAGGCAGACAAATGCAATAGAATAGAGTTCCACACCAGGTAAAGTCACTCATTTCACATCCCGGGCGCTGTTTTCCAGCTTTCCTCCTCTGCTGTGTGTGGCCCTTGAGGTTTTAGATTTCAGCCTTATGAAAGAACCAAGAGAGGTGAGTTCCACTCCTGCACTTCACATGACAGGCTTCCCCTAACCCCACACCCCACAGGGTTGACGCTACAGACAGTGAGGGGAAAAATCCAGAGTAACTCATAGTTTGAACCTGGCTCTGACGCTTACTCTCTGTTTAACCTTGGACAAATCTTTTAACTTCTCAGGACTTTAGGTTTCTCATTTGTTACGATAATACAATCTTTCAGCCAAAACATTCATAAAAGCATGATATTAGAAAGGACTGTAATGGCTTCAAAATATATTTCCAGGTGCATAAATAAAAGCCTCCGGCATGAAGGGAATATGTTAATTCTCACTTCATTAATTCACAGGGTATATAATTCTCACTAAGAACTTTGTGTTTTCATCATATTTTTCAAACGAGATTAAACAGTCAAGGGCTGTCAGGGGGGCTTAACTTCCTAAGATTTCATTACTATTACAAATAAACTTTGAAGAATTGTCATAAATAATTAAAATTAATGTCAGCTAGTAAAATAAATAAAGGCTGAATCCCTGTTTCTCATGTAGAGTTTTTCAGCATCTGTGCATTAAGTAACATTCCTCATTCACTCCCAGGATGTAGCCTTGAGAAAATTCTATTCATTTTTTCACATTTGTATAATTTCCCTTTAATATGTCGATGTAGGATTTATGCTAAGTTTTACTAGAGTCAACATTCATAGCAAAATGAGGTTTCATCCTTTTAAGGATGGAGGAATAGACAGAAGCACTTGTTTCAATGAAAGGGACATGATTTATTTATTTGCTCCTGGAATTCAGACTGAGTTTAAAATATTCATTAAGGCATAAAGACTATCATTTCCAGAAGGTTGTACATCTAAGTCACTTCAGTTGTGCCCGATTCTTTGTGACTCTGGGACTCTAGCCCATCAAGCTCTTTTGTCCGTGGGATTCTCCAGGCAAGAGTACTGGAGTGGGTTGCCATGCCCTCCTCCAGGATATCTTCCCCACCCAAGGACTGAACCTGAGTCTCCTGCATCAGCAGGCAGGTTCTTTACTACTAGCACCACCTGGGAAGCATATATCAGTTGATGCTAAAGACTTTACTTTTCAGTTGCTACCTTTGTTCCTCTCCTTCCTCATGGTGTCTCGAGACAAAATAATAGTTTGTATTTTCACTTTAAGGCTTAAAACACAGAAGATCTCCCAAGAACAAGGATCAGTTTTGTTGACGTGTTGATCCTCTTTCTCAGAACTTTATGTACTTGTCAGGGGCCTGAGCTTGACCTAGATCTTGAAACATCCTAAAGCTGACTTTGTGACTTTAGACAATTCTCAAACTTTTCATTTTGGTGAAGGTTAGATTGGGAATGGGGGATTAAGGGGGGGTTGTAGCATAATAATTAATGACGTGAAATAATTACTGTGATTGGATTTTTTGTCAACTGTCTCAGCTTATTCCAAGGTAACCAATATACAAATTCTGCACAAAGTCTTATCTGTGTGATTTTTACATCTGAACCTCTCTCTCTGAAACTTGCTAAAAAGGGCATAAGATAAAGTTTCTAGGGATGCTGACTGAAGTGAAAGAGGTGTGAAACTGGAAAATTCATTTATGCCAGTGGTTTGGAAAATGTGGCTCCTGAACCAGCAGCATCTGCAGAACTTGGGCACTTGCTCAAAATGCAAATTCTTGGGCCACAGTCCAGACCTTCTGAATCAGAAGTTTTGTGTCTGCCAAACCTTCCAGGTGATTCAGATACACGCAAGATAACTGCTTGCAAACCATTCACTTATAGTGTTGTGCATATATTCTGTATGTTCACTTGGTGAACTAAATTTGAAAAGCATCCGACTATAGGAGGGGGCAGAAAAGGATGAGTGGGTTAGATAGCGTCACTGCTCAATGGACGTGAATTTGAGCACACTCCGGGAGCATACTCCGGGAGGATAGAGAAGCATGGTGTGCTGCAATCCATGAGGTCGCAGAGTCGGACATGACTTAGCGACTGAACAGTAACAGCAACAATAGGAAAGTTAGATTACCTGACTATGTTATTGTGCTTATTCTTCACTTCCTGCTCTTGTTTTCCATGGTTCTGTAATTTGTATAACTAATCTTAAAACTGTTATTTTCTCTTTATTTTTAGCTGCTAGGAATCTCACAGCCAAATCTCGTCTTGTGCAAGATCTCATGGTCTGTATCCTAGTTCTTTTATTTTCCACCCTATGAAAAATTTTCTGCCCTTTTGCCCCAATTTCCTTCTACAATTATGTTACATTTTGAATATTCTGAACGATCAGGTATTAAATAGCAACCTTGTTCCTTGGCATGAGTAATACATGAATATCCCTGATACCATGCCCTGGTGTCAGTTCTCAAATTGTTTATTTTATGCACAAAGTGAAAACTTCATTTGGGATATTCTTGAGAGAATCTGGAAAACATGTGCTTAAATAGCCAGGCTCATTTTATCTGATCGCTCCCACATACTGACATCTTTCTAGTGCAAAGTGATCCATTAGTTTAAATACATTGAAACTGAGAAGCCCTATTTGCCTCTTATAGGTGCTGTCTTTCCCTAATGGTAGTGAAATTTTTCATCAAGGACTCTCTTGCCATCAAAGTCTATTCTTTTTGACACTGCAAAATCACCTCTACCTAATGGCTTTATTAACACATTGAGAGCCAAATGTGATTGTAAAGAGGGGTTTTTCTTACAAGTGCTTTGGAGATGGAGAGTGTCAAAGGTTTTGTAAAATTTTGGCTTTCAGGGAAATTCAGACACACAGCAACCACTCCTTCAGATTGCTAGGTACATTTTGACAGGAGTGCCGTAATCAGCAAAGTCAGGCTGTAGCCTGATGTCAGCCATATAGTCTGGGCCACCAAGGCCCTGTTTTATTTCAGCTATGGATGGCACCTCTCACAGTTCTTAATTGTGTCAGATCTGTGAAACAAACATAAATATTTAGGGGAAGACTCACCCTCCTGTATGTTTTGTAATGGAGCTTGTGAGGCCACTAAATAATTAAAATAAACAAATGAAGACTAATTTGCTTATCTTTAATTTTTTCCCAATTCACATTAGTTAATAATTTACAAGGTAAAAATGAATAGAAGATCAAAATGACTTCTCTTCAGGCTCTCACATCAGCACGATTGCAAAGATTCTGCCTTATTGACTGTTCATTTGTAGTAGAAATAACCCCAGAGAAAACAGTGTTCAATGTGAACCAGGCTTTAATAAAAGGAGCAGCAGACTCCGGAGGTTTATTTTTCTATTTCCATATAATCCCAGGATCATTTGTCTGGAGCTGTTTTTGAATTATTCATACCAACGGTAGCTCTTTCAGATACTGGATGTGAACGGCTTCTATCATACAGTTTCACAGGCAGCATCTTTTTTTGCTGGCGTTTTAAAAATAGAACTTTTTTCCCCCCTGTTCCAGCTTGCTGTTGGGTGCTTCTGGGTGGGGTTGTATTAGCAAAGCATTGAACATGAAGAGACTGTATTGGGGCTGATTCTAAGACTTCTCCAGGTAAAAGAGAAGGGAACGGAGAACTAAGATTGGGGTGTAATATTCCTGAGAAATTATCCTTCTTTTGAACTCAGCTTTTGAAGGTCTCAGTACAGTCACCTGGTGTAAGTGTTGTTCGAGACACTGGAGTTAACATTTCTTCTCAATTCACTGCAATCTCAACTCAAGTGAATTGGATTGAAGGGATTTACTCTGCTGATCTTGTTCTTATGCCCCATTTGACACCAAGCTTTGAGTCTGTGCTTGCAGACTCTCAGAGAAAAACAGTGCTCTCTGGGGAGGACTCACAGGGCCAGGAGGCACAGCTGCTCCAAACCTCTCCAGTCTTCTCTCCCCACCCATCTGCTCCCTTTATACCACAGCCGTTCCAAAGGCCTTTAAGTTATCCGTCCGCCGGGATGATTCTTTTTCTTTCTCTCTGCTTTTTTTTTTTTGCAGTGGTCACATTTGCCTAGGGAGCCAGCATGCCCCTGGCATGCCTGCCCCCCCTCCCACTACACCCCCATTCTCCCTGCCATTACCTCCTTCTTCACCCTCTGGACTTAGGTCACTGCTCAACTCCTCTTTCCCAGAGCTTGTTGTGAATGTCTGGTTTGTTTCCGCAGAAACAAACCCTGAGCCAGGGATTTAAGTGCTAGTCGTTTTGGGAAAGTGAGTCCATGAAGGCCTGGTAAGAAAGTGGGTAAGGGAGGGGAGTGAAGGAAGTCAGTGCAAGGTGTGTTAGAAGCAGTTTCCCGTGGGCTGCCCAGACTGGGACCTGCTGGGGAACTGGGCGCCAGTGTGAAGTTGGCTCTCCTGGGGAGAAGCAAGCTGCAGGTGTCCTCTGGTTTCCGTCCATCACTGTCGGAGGGTGGCCTGGAGGCGCTGAACCCCCGTTAGCTCTGGTCTGTGCAAGGCTGGGGGAGAGAAGGTGGACGGTCGCAGATGCGTTCAGTAGGACACGTAGGTGTGTTCTGGAGTGTGGGAGGCAAGGGGCTGTGTGCTGGGCGTCAGAGCGTGTATTGCATTGCCCCTGCATGTACACACACACACACACACACACACACACATGTACATGGTGTGGGCTTCCTAGTGCAGCGCCCAGCACACAGTAACCATGCCGTGAACACGTGTTGAAGCAGCACGTGTGGAAGGCGAAGTGACTCTATCAGACGGACCCGCCTCGAGGCTGGGTTTCTGATGACTTCTCTTGAGTTCACTCCGCCCAGCCTCACATCCCGCCCCTCCTTCTCCTCACTCAGTTCTCATGGGTCAGACAGAGTCCCGTGCATTGTCCCAGCAACTAGCCCAGTGCTTTTATATTTCTACTTTTTAGGGGAATTTTGCAGTCAGTACAGCCCCCCGGGGTGCCCACACTCCATCGGGCCTCTTCCCGTGAGGTGGTGAATGCAGGGGAGCTCTGTGGAAAGGCGGTAAGGATGGAGGTGGTTTAGTCTGGGTCATCTTCTACCTTCCTCCTCAAACACACTGACCTTGGATGGCAGGTACCCAGAGCCCTCCTCTTTGTGAGGAGCACAACCTCTCTTCCAGCAAAGCAGGGGGCTGGGGCCCCTTGACCGGAAACAGTAACCTCAGCCGGTGCTGTGGGGGCCCACTGCCGTCTGCTGGCCCTCCCTCAGCGCCAGCCTGCCCTGTGCTTTACGGCCATGGGCCTTCTATCCTGTCCGGGGGCCTGGGCCTTCCAGTCGGGTCTGACTGGCTTGGCTTTGTCCGACAATTGCTGCAGCCGCCCACTCGATTTCTCTCCCTTGCACATCCCCCCACGACATCCAGACTGCCTATGCCTCCTCACCTTCCACCTACTGTGCTGGCTACTCTCTTACCTGCCTTCTCCCCCCACCAGCCGTCCTCTGGGGAGCCGCCTCTTCCAGGGCCATGGCCTGAAGGGAACTCAGTCGAGTCACTTGCATGCTAAGTCACTTCAGTCATGTCCAACTCGTTGTGATCCCGTGGACTGTAGCCCACCAGGCTCCTCTGTCCATGAGGTTCTCCAGGCAAGAGTACTGGAGTGGTTTGCCATGCCCTTCTTACAAACCCCCACGAAACAGAGGTCCTCAGACTCGATGATTTTTAAAATTCCTTCCAAATCAAATCTCAGATTCAAATTTCTGTGACCCAAGGTGGTTCCCCTCACCCCTGCCAGTCATGGTTGCATAATTTCTAGGTTTGAGGTCCAAACTCACCTTGTTGAAGTCTGAAGGATGTACAAAGTCCTCTGGCGCACTGGGGACAGCGGAGACACTGTGATGGAGATTCCCACCTCCAGGAAATGCATCTGTTAGGCAAATGGTCACCAGCCGGTCCCGCTGGCATAAGATGGTAAAGAGCTGTGACTACAGGCTGTTCAGTCACGACATCTGTGAAAGCAGGGCACGTTGGCTTCTGTGGGGGCATTCTGTTGTGCTGGAGAGTAAATGCCGAGCTGAAGAATGCTGCTAACTCTGATGTTCGGGGCCATAGTCTCTCTTCTCTGAAGAGCCCGACCTCCACAATCAGGGTCTCTCAGGGTCCTGCTGTGTCATGAGGGAGGTTGTAGGTAACTCTTCAAGACTCTCTAAAACCAGTAGCTATGTCTTGATGAGGGGAGACCACTGGTTTTTTAAGGCAGACTGAAGACTGGGGTTCAGTACTGGCTCAGCCATTCACTGTGTGGTTTTGACCTCGTTTGAACCTCAGTTTACTCACCTGTAACATGGGAATAATAGCTGCTCTTTAGTATTATATGAGAATTAATTCCACAAACAGTTTTTGAGTGCTTACTAAGGCCCAGGTTATCGCATTAAGTTTGAGGGGAGAAGTGCAAAGAAAAATTAGACATAATCCTTGCCCCATCCTCAATCTGCATTCTAGTAAGGAAGGTAGAAATAGGAACACATAATTACACCATGGCCTGATACATACAGCAGTGGATGAAATGAATTAATAATTTGCTTGGAAGTTACAGGAAGATTTATTTTTCTCCTACTAAGGAGAAAAGAATCTGCTGCAAAGAAGTGAGATAAGGCGGGCTGCTACAGGTTCTCCTCCTCTAGAGAGCTGTCAGGGACATTTTCTGCAAAGGCCAGTGGAACTCATACCTCATACCTGAAGGAATAATTCCTAACCCTGCAATAGTAAGTCATATTAATAACCTTGACTGATTATGAAAAGGTCAAATAGTGTTTAAGACTCAGGAAAGTATACAGTATATTTTAGAGAGTTTCTCTATCTCAAAATATTAAAAATATTTATTTTTATTTTTAATTTTTTAGAGAATGTTTGGTGTATCTATCTCCCTTCCTCTACCCCTAGTTTGAGAATGTGAACTTCTTTTTAGCTTGATATTCCTGGGGCTGCCTCAGTTCTGGGCACAAGACAGGTGTTTAGGAAATGTTAGCTGGATGAGTGAATGAAGCAAAGAAGAAATGAAAGTTTTAGGGTGTGTGTTAGTTGCTTAGTTGTGTTTGACTCTTTGCGACCCCGTGGACTGTCGCCCACCAGGCTCCTCTGTCCACTGAATTCTGCAGGCAAGAATACTGCAGTGGGTTGTCACTCCCTTCTCCAGGGGATCTTTCCCACCCAGAGATAGAACCTGGGTCTCCTGCATAGCATTCCAGGCAGATTATTTACCATCTGAACCTCCAGGGATGAGTGAATGAAGCAAAGAATGAGTGAAGGCTTTAGGGTAGATAATTGAAAAATCTGGGTAATCTATTAGATAGTGAGGTAGAAAGAATAGCAAACTAGGAGTGGATAGGTCTGGAGCTGATTTTGGCTGTGCCAGTTTTTAGCTATAGATATTGCAAGTCATTTGCTTGCAGTGAACCACATGGTTTAATCAAATGTAAAAAGGGATGCTTGTTGCTTTTTCAGAGGCCGATTATGTAGGTTAGATAATAATGTTTTAATTATGTAGAATGGGTAAAACTTTGGTGGTGATTTAGTCGCTAAGTTGTGTTCGACCTTTGTGACCCCATGGACTAGAGCCTGCCAGGCTTCTCTGTCCATAGGACTCTCCAGGCAAGAATACTGGAGTGGGTTGCCATTTCCTTCCCCAGGGGATCTTCCTGACCCAGGAATTGAACCCAGGTCTCCTGCATTGCAGGCAGATTCTTTGCCAACTGAGATATGAGGAAAGCCCAACAAAAACTTTAGGGGAGAAATAAAATCAAAATCTTACCATGTATCCTTTACCGAAATCTTACCGTACATCTTTTATTAGCAGGCTGAGAAAATTTTCTGTAAGTCTTTTAATCAGCATTCTTTTGATTAACTCCCCAAACAGTTTCCCTTGTGGCTCAGCTGGTAAATAATCTGCCTGCAATGTGGGAGACCTGGGTTTGATTCCTGGGTTGGGAAGGTCCCCTGGAGAAGGGAAAGTCTACCCACTCCATTATTCTGGAGTGGAGAATTCCCTGGATTGTACAGTCCATGGTGGTGCAAAGAGTCGGACCTAACTGAGTGACTTTCACTCACTCCAAATAACTGAAACTCTCCATTCCCTCTGTAAAATACTCTGATAGATGTCTACACCACAGTGACTGTTCAGAGTTAGTATATCCATGAATAACTATCTGCTACAACCGATTGAGTTGTAAGGTTGTCATTTGTGCTGATTACTATGTCTATTTATTCTTTTATTCAACATAAACTTACTGATCATCTGCTCTGTGCTAGATATTGTTTTAAGTCCTGGAGATATGGCAGTGACCAATGTTTATTGCATTCTGGTTGTATTTGCTTTTGTAATTATGTAATTTAGTTAAATATGTCATCAACTGACTAATGAAAAGTAAGTGTGAAAGGAGAATTGGTGACTTTTATGAAAATTAAAAAGTTATAGTGGACATCTGTCCTTTATGACTAACACAGGATCTTTAAAATTTCTCTCTACGTCTAAAATTTCCATTTCCCTTGTCACCTAGGATTTATCAGTCAGATGCCCCTGTAACTGAAGGACATGAGATTGGGACATGGGGCATCTGTTTTGTATTGTGGTTTTAGGGTTGAGTTGACTGCAGTGGCAGATTCCTTAGAAAATCATTTCTGTGATGTAATTACAGAGAGTTTACTTTGAGCCTACTTCTTCATCTCCTCCCTCCCCAACTTCTGTATGTTTCCAAATATTTCTTTACAAATTAATTTTTTTAGTGAATCAGCCATAACGAATCCTGTTGCTTGCAATAAGAAGCCCCAACCATCACAAGCCCTTTGAAAATACTTTAAAAATAAAGTTCCCAAACAAGCACAAAAATCTTCAAGTTGGTTGTGGGCAAAATTATGGTACAAAATTGAAGGGACATTAAATAGCATTAGAAAGAGTTCACACTAAGATTGTTTCACAACTTTTCATATTAGTTTTGGCTCCACTTGAAAAGAAAAAAAACTGAAGTGAAAACCAGCACTGTGGCATATTGAGGTGGTGCGCATAACCTGATGGGACCCCAGTCGGAAGGTGCAAAGCAAGAACTCGACTCTTCGAAAGATGGAATATGTATGCATAGTTGGAACCGACTGGTGTCATCTCAGGGACTCTGAAGAGCTCCGGTACCAGAGTCCTTTATGTCTCAACACAGGGAAGAATTCAGCAAGAGCAAAGTGATAGACAGGTAAGAAGTGATTTATTAGAATAGAATGCCTGTGAGGTTTACAATGAAGAGTCTGCCTGCCAGTGCAGGAGACCCTGGTTCTATCCCTGGGTTGGGAAGATCCTCTGGAGAAGGGCATGGCAACCCACTCCTGTAGTCTTGCCTGGAGAATCCTATGGACAGAGGAGCCTGGCAGGCGATCATCCATGGAGTTGCAAAGAGTCAGACATGGCTGAGCGACTAACACCTTCAGGCGAGTAATGCAGTGTCCTGAGAACCTACTGGGCAGAAGTTTTATAATCAAAGGAAAAGTGGGGAGGGGAAAACAGTTTTCTTGTCTTTCTTGAGTAGACGTCATGCTTCCATCATCAGCTTCTCCTCCAGGTTGAGCAAGGGAGTTTTCTTGTCCCTCCAATGGTCAAGCTAGATCCACAGATTATTGTGTTTTTGTGTGCAGAGAGTGTGTACTAATTTACTGAGCTTCCTGGGCAGGATGTGGGTCTCTTGCCACCGTTGTTTCATTGTTTGGTGCATGTCTCGTGCTTCTGCTGCAAGGTTTTGTTGCTAAGCAAGCCTGCTTGGTTTTGTGGTTAAGCCATCCTGCTTTCTTGAGTAATCATTAACTTACAGGGGTCTCCTGTATTTTTTCTACTTATAATCCCTAGTGGGATCAACTATTTAATCATCTACTTTGTCCCTTCACTCTGTCCCTATCACATTGATACATTTTTTTATTTGAAATAAAATATTTAAATTATTTTTTATGATTTTCAACTGTAATCATTTTGATTAGCCAAGCTGGTGTCAGCCCTGCCTTTTGTCAGTTGAAGAGACTTTCCTATATGACCTGTTTGAGGCCTCTGAGCTTGGAAGGTTGTCCAAGGTGGAGCCTTCTCCTCACCATTTCATTGGCTTGTCTGGGCCTCTTCCTCTCAATGGTGCTGGGGGCTTGGCTCACCTTTCTCTGTGAGCAAAGTCCTTTTAAACTCAAAATGCCCTTTCAGGTCTGGTAGCACCAAGCAAAGCCTCTCTGG
Source organism: Muntiacus reevesi (assembly GCF_963930625.1). Lineage (NCBI taxonomy): Eukaryota > Metazoa > Chordata > Mammalia > Artiodactyla > Cervidae > Muntiacus > Muntiacus reevesi. The sequence continues at coordinate 84,078,280 of NC_089256.1, read as the reverse complement.
TTGGAGTCTGAGAGAGCGGTTACTGTGAATTCAGATCACCTGTAGCCGGGGTGTCATTGTGCATTACAGCCACAGCTGTCTAATGTCATAGCTAAGGCCAGTAGCCATGATCATGGTCAACACTCTCTGTCCTCTAACACGTACAGGAATTTCTTATTTCCTCACGTCTTGTCCTTCTGTTGGTCTTTCCTCTCCCCTCTCTGCCCTTCTCTCCTTTCCCCTTTTCTCCTTGTCTTCCATTTTTCCCCTTAATACCTCCTCACCCACCTCCCTCCTTGCATCCTACTTGCAGTCTCTCCACCCCTCCATCTCTCCGTTTACACACTTCTTTTTCCAGGCCAACAAGATTGAGATCCTGGTAAGATATGAAACAACTTCCGTTCATGGAGTACAAAGGTGCAATTCATATGGTGATCTTAGCTCAATGGTGTTTCTGGCTGCTCTGCATTGAAGGGCAGCAACCAATACATCATTTCTTCATTCAGAACACTTAGGTAATTGCAGTTCCACCTCTATGACCCCAAAAACTTTGCAGAAGACTACATGTCCTGCTTCTGAGATATTGACACTGTCTTTTTGCAGTCTTTATGGTATCACAGAAAAAAGATGTTAATACAGGACATTTTTAAACAAGACATCAACTTTTGATATGAGAAAATAAAAATACTGTTGATGAGTTTCTAGGCACTCAGGCCTAGTTTTAGTATGGCAGTTTTAATTTGACTTTTTAAAAGATTATTATAGAAACTGAATGTCATAAGCCCTTAATATATGCAAATCATTTGAAATTCTAGAAAACAGCTAATATTTTAGGCAAAATAAAATAATGACTAACTTGTACCTTTTAAAAGCAATTTATTACTCATTTAACCAAGCTACCAATAGTACAGGCACCAGACTGGCAGTCAGTGAACATTTATTTACTAATGTAGATCATCTCTGAGATAGTGAAATTTAGCTTTTCTGGCTCGTATTAAAATTACCCAACCTATTTTGAAATTTGAACTATAGCCATAACATACCTGAAAGGCATGCCAACACTGAACGCATGCCATCTCATTTCTAAATATACATATATTTAGCACTCTTTATGCATTTTAACAGCCTCCAATTTTATCTAATTCCCTACATATTTTCATCAAATATTTCTTAAGCTCTGCTATGTGCTAGATCTTGGAGATGAGAGAAACCTAAAATAAAACTGGATTCTGTTTTGGAGGAGCTTCTAATTTTACTGGGAAGATTGAATGTGTTTATAAGAAATGAATAAAATGCACAGTTCAAGTGAGTGCCACAGAGGTGTGAGAAAGCAAGATTTCCTGAAGAAAGTGGGTGTTGATGGAGGCCCTGGGCTGGGCTTAGAAGGAGGTGAAAAGTTCAAGTACTAAAATAAAAGCTTGAAAACCAGTACCACAGTCAATGAAAAGACATTAAGAATTTTTAAGCCCATCCATTGGGTAGTAACATACCAAAATACACCTCCCAGCCCTGCTACCAAAAGGTGGCCAGCCAATGGCCCTTTTCCATTCTCTTAAGTCTTTACAACCTACACTTGACTATTTTTACCAATGGATTTGGCATTTCAAGGCAGCTGATAATCCAAGTCAGTCACATTTGGTTTTGTGTTGTGTTGCCTCATCACATCAGTGGCAGATTAACCTTCTCAATTGTGTTTTGCTTAGTCTATTGTTGAACTTAATTTGCATTCCTTGATCATACAATGGCTGGCCAGCAGGGGAAGAGCTGGAGGGTAAGAAATGAAGGGGGAAGGATTGTTACCATCAACTGTGGTAGGGTCAACTGACCATGGTCAGTTTACAGGTAGTGGTAGTCTGCTCAAAATAATATAAGTGGCACCCTTTAAATTTCAAGAGTATAAGGTTTATATCTCTTACCTCTTGTCCTGCATATGCTTATTTCTGGTGGTTTCTTATCCCATGGAAGCAACCATTTAATAATGTCACTAGTCAGAGGAAACCTTAGGCAGTGTTGTCTTGTGAGTAAATATGTATCTTTATACAGTGTGAATAATGACCTCATTCTAGACTGTTAGTAGGTATGAGGTAAAACCATGGAGGCATTCTCTGAAAGATCTTTTGGAATAGGTGTTACCCTCTTATGGTCTTACTTTAAGTGTATGTCTATCTGTATAGCTTTAGGTTATATAAAAAGGTATTACAAAAGGGAAGAATTTCCCTTTTACCATTGTCAACCGTGACGCAACCAACTCCCATGGCCCCACAAACAAATAACCACTCTTGTGTGTCCTCCTCATTCTAAACAATTATTCACAGGAAGTCTTTTTGTTCAGGGTGGGGAAGCTTCTTAGTGATGTCAACAGCCTTGTGCTTCCTTGATGGTTGTCTAGAAGGAAAGTTTCTGGAACTCTTACAACTCCAATCTGACCTGAATTTTGGAGAACTACTGGCCTCAAAATCAGTACAAAACAAGTCAACAAATTACATCTGTTTACAGGGGTTTATGTCATAGGAGCTACAGATGACAGAATTGAGGGACCTATGAACTTACATGGGAAAATTACCTTTTTCTTTTTTTCTAACCTTTATCTGAAATGAAACATTTTCTTTAATTTTGAGTTCGCTTTGTGGCTCAGCTGGTAAAGAATCTGCCTGCAGTGCGCAAGACCTGGGTTTAATCCCTGGGTTGGGAATATCCCCTGGAGAAGGAAAAGGCTACCTACTCCGTTATTCTGGCTGGAGAATTCCATGGACTGGGTAGTTCATGGGGTTACAAAGTGTTGTACACAACTGAGTGACTTTCAATTTTCACTTTTTAGATTTTGAATATGTGCAAAATTATGGTAGAATTGGCAGTATGTGTGATTTTGTCACCAAGGAAGTCACAGGTATAGCCATGTCATATTACAGACATTTTAAATATTCCACATCATTTGCACTTATCATTATGTTGAAATTATGAATTTATTAGACCCCCTGCTAGTGTTCTATATTTCACAGCCAGGATTTGTCTTAATTAGGTGTTAAGACACATGGTGGGGTAGGAAATGGTAACCCACCCCAGTATTTTTGCCTGGAGAATCCCATGGACAGAGGAGCCTGGCTGGCTACAGTCCATGGGGTTACAAGGAGTTGGATACAACTGAAGTGACTTAGCATGCACACATGCATGCACGCATAAGACACATAGACATGGAAATAATCATATAGGAATAAACTTATACTCACAGATCTCTAGAAATAGAAGGTATGCCATACCACGCAGGGCCACATGAGGAAAGAGTTGGATTGATACAGAGGCAGAAGGGAAGAAGGGAAAAGCATGGCCCAGAGCATTTATTGAGGTTTTCAAGTAAAGGAATGAGTGAGGCTGTTACCAAATAAGGTTCAGTGCTTGCCACTCAAAAATCAATATGAGAGACAGACAGACAGACACAAGTATTGGTAGAAAGGAAAGTCACTTTTAATCAGAATGCTGGCAATCTGGAGAGATGGTCTACTCAGTATTCCCCACAAACCACCTCTGAAGACTCTGCTCAGCTATACATGTTTTAAAGGGAAAAAGGGAAATAATTTCAGTTTAATCTCTGGGGGTCAGAGTCATGGCCCTCCCCACTGTGGGCAGGCTTGTCAGCTCCTAATGATCTTTCTTTAGATGCTCTATTGTTCGTACAACTTGCTTGAGATTACAGAAGGGGAAGCTGGGGATGAGATCTGGTCATCTGTTAATTACTTATTCTTCATTTCTACTTCTTGATCTATGAAAAAACCAACAGATTAGGCAGGGTGTGGTGTGATCCAAAGACTGGAAAGATATGCTAGGGCCAGAGATGAGTAGAGGGGTGGGGTAGGGGTGTCTGGTTTAAGGTTAATGACAAGACAAAGGGGCTTCCTGCAGAAAACTCTTTCCTGCCAGAAGCTGCTGACAGGGCAGCATGAGTATGCTGAATGAGTTTGGGATTTGACAGTTTGAATAATTCCATCAAACTCTGGGTTCCTAATTACCCTGTACATGGCCCTGAAGTGATTTTCGATATGGGGGAAATATTGGCTTGGTGTGTGAAAATTTGTTCAAGCAAATAGTTGTAGTGTGGGCCCTAGATGGTTGGCTTGTATATGAAAGCTGTGCGTACGGGCAAGTCCTTGCTATCTTTAGGAATTGGCGAACCCTGGGAGGGGCAGCCCCTCTAAGATGAAGGCTCCAAATGTCTGAGTATCAAAAATACAGAAATAAAAATTACTCAAAAATATTTATATGTTGTGTTAATAATGAAGCACAGGTACTACATAATTACAGTTGTGCTTTTAAAAATATTTTAATGATTAAATTTCAATCTAGTTAGATTTTTTTGTAACCCTGTGTACTTTATTTTCTTATTTATGAAATTTACTGTTCTGAGAAGGACTGTGGTCTTCACTGGACTACCAAATGGTCCATGGTCAAAGATAAGAAGCTCTGAAGAGCGATTCAGTTTCTTGCCTTCTTTACTTAACTCTCCTGCATTTTCCGTCTGTCCTTCTTGTGGACCAAAGTTTGGCCAAACTTAGCACCAGAATAAATACTATAAGAGATACTGCCCTAGCCCCACTACAAGCACCCACGTCTTCACCTGTTCTTACACCTGACCTTTCTACACCTGACCTTGTGCTGAATGGAGGAGATATTCATTATGACTATAATTTATTGAACGTTCACACATGCCTCATGTAATTCCATATATTTTTAAGGTTTCATCTCGTTGGATCCTCGTACCTTTTCTATGAAATAGATGCCATTATTATGACCCTCATTTTACAGGGGGGGAGACTGAGGCATGGAGGGCTTGTAACCTGCTCAGTGTCACCGAGTGGTGGCAGAGCGGTACTGAGGTTGGTCAGTGTGGCTCCAGGTCCCACTTCCTCAGCAGTGCTGCTCCGTATTCACTAGGCTTGAGCTATAAGATGGGGACCTGCGCTCTGAGTATGTGTACCAGAAAGAATGCATTCTTTCTTACCAAGACTTCAAGTGATTAACTGTCTGAACTTACAAAAGCTTAGAAGCCAATCTGACTGCAAATGTCAGTTCAGTTCAGTTCAGTTGCTCAGTCGTGTCTGATTCTTTGTGACCCCATGGACTGCAGCACATCAGGCCTCCCTGCCCATCACCAACTCCCAGAGTTTACTCAAACTCATGTCCGTTGAGTCGGTGATGCCATCAAACCACCTCATCTTCTGTCATCCCCTTCTCCGCCCACCTTCAATCTCTCCAGCATCAGGGTCTTTTCAAATGATTTAGTTCTTCTCATCAGGTGGCCAAAGTATTGGAGCTTCTGCTTCAGCATCAGTCCTTCCAATGAACATTCAGGACTGATCTCCTTTAGGATGGACTAATTGGATCTCCTTGCAATCCAGGGGACTCTCAAGAGTCTTCTCGAACACCACAGCTCAAAATCATCAATTCTTCAGCGCTCAGCTTTCTTTATAGCTCAACACTCATATCATACATGACTACTGGAAAAACCATAGCTTTGATTTGACAGACCTTTGTTGGCAAAGTAATGTCTTTGCTTTTTAATATGCTCTCTGGGTTGGTCATAACTTTTCTTCCAAGGAGTAAGAGTCTTTTAATTTCATGGCTGAAGTCACCATCTGCAGTGATTTTGGAGCCCCCCAAAATAAAGTCTGACACTGTTTCCACTGTTTCCCCATCTATTTGCCAGGAAGTGATGGGACTAGATGCCATGATCTTAGTTTTCTGAATGTTGAGCTTTAAGCCAACTTTTTCACTCGCCTCTTTCACTTTCATCAAGAGGCTTTTTAGTTGCTCTTCACTTTCTGCCATAAGGGTGGTATCATCTGTGTATTTGAGGTTATTGATATTTCTCCCAGCAATCTTGATTCCAGCTTGTGGTTCATCCAGCCCAGAGCTTCTCATGATGTACTCTGCATATAAGTTAAATAAGCATGGTGACAATATACAGACTTGATGTACTCCTTTCCCTATTTGGAACCAGTCTGTTGGTCCATGTCCAGTTCTAACTGTTGCTTTCTGACCTGCAAACGGATTTCTCAAGAGGCAGGTCAGGTGGTCTGGTATTCCTATCTCTTTCAGAATTTTCCACAGTTTGTTGTGATCCACACAGTCAAAAGCTTTGGCATAGTCAATAAAGAAGAAATAGATGTTTTTCTGGAACTCTCTTGCTTTTTCGATGATCCAGCAGATGTTGGCAATTTGATCTGTGGTTCCTCTGCCTTTTCTAAAACCAACTTGAACATCTGGAAGTTCACGGTTCACGTACTGTTGAAGCCTGGCTTGGAGAATTTTGAGCATTACTTTACTGCTGAGTTTTCCAAATTTGCTGGCATCTTGAGTGCAGCACTTTCACAAAATCATCTTTTATATTTGAAATAGCTCAACTGGAATGCCAACACCTCCGCTAGCCTTGTTCATAGTGATGCATCCTAAGGCCCACTTGACTTCGCATTCCGGCATGTCTGGCTCTAGGTGAGTGATCACACCATTGTGATTATCTGGGTCATGAAGATCTTTTTTGTACAGTTCTGTGTATTCTTGCCACCTCTTCTTAATATCTTCTGCTTCTGTGAGGTCCATACCATTTCTGTCCTTTATTGAGCCCATCTTTGCATGAAATATTCCCTTGGTATCTCTAATTCTCTTGAAGAGATCTCTCATCTTTCCCATTCTATTGTTTTCCCCTATTTCTTTCCACAGCTGTTTGTAAGGCCTCCTCAGACAGCCATTTTGCTTTTTTGCATTTCTTTTTCTTAGGAATGTTCTTGATCCCAGTCTCCTGTACAATATGCAACCTGGGAATACTTAATTCTTGAGTCCAGAAGGCTCTGTGATAAATATTTTTATCAAAAAATAATTGGCAGGTTAATTTCATGGAAATGGTAACCTCTTTGAAACTTACCTTTGGTAAAGGGCCATAAAATCTCAAAGTAACAGAGTCATACCAAAGACTTGTTGCTGGTTGCTCTGTCAGAGCTATGATCACTACTGGCTTTTTTTTTTTTTTTTTTTGCTATTATTACCATAAAAAAGAAAGCTAGATCAGATTAGACCTCTTGCTTCCTCACCATCTTGCCTTTTATAATACTAGGATGTGTAAATCAGGTGTTCACAAAGTAGGAAGTGGCCATATCTTCCTTCAGGTTCATCTACATGAGATTGAAACCCAAAATAACAGTGCATTAAATACTAGAGAGTCTCTCTCCGAGAGAGGTTTTAGAAGGATACCTTCATTATGATTGAAGCATCACTAGGGCAGCATACCCTAAACTCAGTTGCCTTGTGAGACAAATAAATCTCCTGGACACTATATCTGCCAGCCCAAATATATAGTGTGATGATAGCACATATCACAAGGTGTTAAAATGTGAGCCCTCCCAGATGACGCTTCATGTTAATAGGGTCTTATGAATACAAGCACTCCACTCTAGAGACCTGCTTCCAGGCGTGGTGGCTTTGGATACTGTGTGTCAGTGGGAGGTTTGGGGATTCCAGAGCTTCTGGGGTTAAACTTCAGATTATACCACATAAGCAACTGCATAGTCTCTCTGAATATAAAGCTGTTTTTTTATATTCAGTTACAACAGAAACTATACTAAAATAAACCTCATTTTGGTAAGCCTGGGCTATTAAGTTTTATTAAAGTACATTTTATAAAATATTGTTTTAAAAAGGAAATACATATGTGTCTTTGAAAGTCTTTGGAATCTTGCAAATGTATCATGCATTCATTTGAGTCACTGGTTCATTTCCCCAATTTTCTGATTTGCAAAGAAATAATTTTATTGATTTTTTTTCCAGCAGGTGGAAATCATAACAGCATCATGCATGCAGGAAGCAGTTGCTAAGCAACCATTTTCAGTGTGTTAAAAAAAGTCCAAACAAACCTTTCTTTCAAATGTCTGTAGCATGTGAAAAATTAGATAACTCTCCATCCAACTTTAAACGAACTCATACAACTTATAAAAATTACATCATCCTTTTCTGTTTCCTACTCTCGTAACTTTCATCAACAATGCCACACTCTTCAGTAGTTTTAGATCTGGGTCAAGCTAACCGTGGAACATAGCAAATCCAGTTAGAATTCCTGTTCCACTCTCAGTTATGGCTTTACCAATCTGACATTCATCGACATGAGGATTCTTGTAATTTATTTCTGATGTCCTTTGAGTTAAAATTATGTTAGCTCAAGTCTTGGGTGCTCCAAGAAAGTGAATCCTTGTGGGCACTGGATTGTAATTAAACTTCAACACTAGCTCCCTCACTTCCCAAGATAAATCAAGTGACCTGGTATAAAAGAAGTATTTTCAGGAATTTGGAAATACTCCTCTTTCCAGCACTAAGAGCAGTGACATCATTGGGGGCATTTACATACATATTTATCAAACCTGCTGTTGTGTAAAGGCTGGAGGATGGTTTCATAGAGGTATAGGGTACTATAATGAAAAGGGTCATCTGAGTTAAATTCACCCATTCCAGTCCATTTTAGTTTGCTGATTCCTAGAATGTTGACATTCACTCTTGCCATCTCCCTTGTGACTAATTCCAATTTGCCTTGATTCGTGGACCTAACATTCCAGGTTCCTATGCAATATTGCTCTTTATAGCATCGGACCTTGCTTCCATCTCCAGTCATATCCACAACTGGGTATTGTTTTTGCTTTGGCTCCATCCCTTCATTCTTTCTGGAGTTATTTCTCCACTGATCTCCAGTAGCATATTGGGCATCTACCAACCTGGGGAGTTCCTCTTTCAGTGTCCTATCATTTTGCCTTTTCATACTGTTCATGGGCTTCTCAAGGCAAGAATACTGAAGTGGTTTGCCATTCCCTTCTCCAGTGGACCACAGTCTGTCAGACCTCTCCACCATGACCCATCCTTTTTGGGTGGCCCCACACGGCATGGCTTAGTTTCATTGAGTTAGACAAGGCTGTGGTCCATGCGATCAGATTGGCTGGTTTTCTGTGATTGTGGTTTTAGTGTGTCTGCCCTCTGATGCCCTTTCACAACACCTATCGTCTTACTTGGGTTTCTCTTACCTTGGACCTGGAGTATCTCTTCACGGCTGCTCCAGCAAAGCACAGCCACTGCTCCTTACCTTGGATGAGGTAACCCCTCCTGACCTTGAACATGGAGTAGCTCCTCTCGGGCCTCTTGAGTCCATGTAGCCGCTGCTCCTTGGACGTGGGGTTGCTCTTCTTGGCTGCCACCCCTGACCTCGGATGTGGGAGAACTGTACAGAAAAGATCTTCACGGCCCAGATAATCATGACGATGTGATCACTTACCTAGAGCCAGACATCCTGGAATGTGAAGTCAAGTGGGCCTTAGGAAGCATCACTACAAACAAAGCTAGTGGAGGTGTTAGAATTCCAGTTGAACTATTTCAAATCCTGAAAGATGATTCTGTGAAAGGGCTGCACTCAATATGCCAGCAAATTTGAAAAAGCAGTGCCCACAGGACTGGAAAAGGTCAGTTTTCATTCCAATCCCAAAGAAAGGCAATGCCAAGAATGCTCAAACTACTGCACAATTGCACTCATCTCACATGCTAGTAAAGAAATTCTCAAAATTCTCCAAGCCAGGCTTCAACAGTACGTGAACCGTGAACTTCCAGATGTTCAAGCTGGTTTTAGAAAAGGCAGAGGAACCAGAGATCAAATTGCCAACATCTGCTGGATCATCAAAAAAGCAAGAGAGTTCCCGAAAAACATCTATTTCTGCTTTATTGACTATGCCAAAGCTTTGACTGTGTGGATCACAACAAACTTTGGAAAATTCTGAAGGAGATGGGAATACCAGACCACCTGACCTTCTCTTGAGAAACCTATATACAGGGCAGGAAGCAACAGTTAGGACTGGACATGGAACAACAGACTGATTCCAAATCAGGAAAGGAGTACATCAAGGCTGTATATTGTCACCCTGCTTATTTAACTTATATGCAGAGTACATCATGAGAAACGCTGGGCTGGATGAACCACAAGCTGGAATCAAGATTGCTGCGAGAAATATCAATAACCTCAGACATGCAGATGACACCACTCTTATGGCAGAAAGTGAAGAGGAACTAAAGAGCCTCTTGATGAAAGTGAAAGAGGTGAGTGAAAAAGTTGGTTTAAAGCTCAACATTCAGAAAACTAAGATTATGGCATCTGGTCCCATCACTTCCTGGCAAATAGATGGGGAAACAGTGGAAACAGTGAGAGACTTTATTTTTGGGGCTCCAAAATCACTGCAGATGGTGAATTCAGCCATGACATTAAAAGATGCTTGCTCCTTGGAAGGAAAGTTATGACCAAACCAGAGAACATATTAAAAAGCAGAGACATTACTTTGCTAACAAAGGTCTGTCAAGTCAAAGCTATGGTATTTCCAGTAGTCATGTATGGATGTGAGAGTTGGACTATAAAGAAAGCTGAGCGCTGAAGAATTGATGCTTTTGAGCTGTGGTGTTGGAGAAGACTCTTGACAGTCCCTTGGACCGCAAGGAGGTGCAACCAGTCCATCCTAAAGGAGATCAGTCCTGGGTGTTCATTGGAAGGACTGATGGTGAAGCTGAAACTCCAATACTTTGGCCACCTCATGCGAAGAGTTGACTCATTGGAAAAGACCCTGATGCTGGGAGGGACTGGGGGCAGGAGGAGAAGGGGATGACAGAGGATGAGATGGCTGGATGGCATCACCAACCCGATGGATATGAGTTTGAGTAAACTCTGGGAGTTGGTGATGGACAGGAAGGCCTGGCGTGCTGTGATTCATGGGGTTGCAATGAATCAGACAGGACTGGACTGAACTGATCTGAACTGAATGCAAAGGGAGAGTTGAACGGCTCCATCTGGCCAGTATAGTTGATTTCAAGATCCACCAAGCTTCAAAACTCTTCCCAGAGAAAAGAAGGAAGAATATTCTGGTATCTGAGATGTGCTCCCCTGACATGGCTTCCTAGAGGTCATTGGGGGTGACCTGTGGCAGCTGGAGCAGATCCTGGGGCTAAGGGGCATGTGTCTGATATGAGTGGAAGTGCTAGGGGTGATGGAAACATACCTCTAACTATGTTGTTGTTGTTATTTAGCCACTAACTTATAGCTGACTTTTTGCAAACCCATGGACTGTAGCCCACCAGGCTTCTCTGTACATGGGATTTCCCAGGCAAGAATACTGGAATGGGTCACAATTTCTTCTACAAGGGATCTTCCTGACCCAGGGATTGAACCCACATCTCCCACATCTGCATTGGCAGTCAGGTTCTTTACCGCTGAGCCACCAGGGAAAACTTCTGTAGGAAGCAAGCTCAGTATTTGCTAGTCTGGCTGGTGGTCTAACACATACAGATTGCTTCTGATCACACTGGGAAGTGACAGAGTTTGCCTTTAAACCCTGTTTATTTCCTCTGCTGTGTCCCCTTCTCAACTGTCTTCACCTGACATGGAAGTTACCTAAAACCCTAGCACAGATGTCTCTTGCCTTCAAAACATATGAATCCAGTGGATTCAACTAGTGAGGAATTCTTGTATTTCTACAGCTCTTTTTGAGTTTCATATTCCTTGTCTCATTTGCTTTCCACAGTAGCCATAGCAACAAGCCAAGGCAGAATGCTTTATTCATATTTTCCAGTAAGGAAAACCACCTACTTGGAGCTGAAATTGGAACCCAGGGCTTCCTACTTTGACCTTAGGGCTCTTGCCACAAAGTTGTAATTCACCGTTTCACTGATTTGTGTCTCATTTGGGCTCTGCTAGGGGCTTCCCTGTTGGCTCAGATGGTAAAGAACCCACTTACAATGCAGGAGATGCAGGTTCAATCCCTGGGTTGGGAAGATCCCCTGAAAAAAGAATGACAACCCACTCCAGTATTCTTGCCTGGGAAATCCAATGGACAGAGGAGGCTGGCAGGCTACACTCTGTGTGGTCACAAAGAATCTGACACGACTGAGTGACTAACACTCACTCACTCATTCACTAATCACACACTTAGCAGAGCCCAGTGAAATCTAACACTTTCATTTCACTGGGCTCTGCTAAGTGTGTGATTAGTGAATGAGTGAGTGAGTGATAGTCACTCAGTCATGTCCGACTCTCTGCGACCCCATGGACTGTAGCCCACCAGGCTCCTCTGTCCATGGGATTTCCCAGGCAAGAATACTGGAGCGGGTTGCCATTTCCTTCTCCAAAGTGCCTGATTAATGTATACATAAAAATAAATCAAGTTCCCATATTAGCATAAAGTGCTGTTCTCTGAAGGCAACGTTTGACTCTCAATCCTGGAATATAATGCCATACTTTAAAACAACAAAAAGGTGAGGATTTAAGGTGTCATGAACTGTTTGTTAAGATGGGAGATGGTATTTCCAGGCATAATTCTTAAATTAATTAATTCATAGGTCAATACTAATTGAGTATTACCATGTGATAGACCCTGGCATTACAACTGGAAACAGACAAACGTGATCCCTACTCTCCTGAGTCTCTCATGGGCCTCACATCCCAGGCAGCTCATTTGTATTCACAAAATAGATACCTGTTGTCTGTATCTCAAACTACTTCTGATGTGAAGGCCCCAGCAAGGTTATTGGATCCTGGCCATGGCAGAGGAAGAAGAGAAGGACAAGAGATAAAATTTAACTACACAGGATTCCAAACCATTTTTGAGTTACTATTCTTTTCAGGGAAGTTCCTCATCACCTGGAAAGACTGGAGTGGGCAAGAAGAGGCAGAAGGTGAGTGGATACTGGCGGCAAAATCCTTCGTAAAGACAGAAAACTGGCCTTTTATTTTTTTCATTCTGGGAATGTGCATAGCCTCAGAAAGGTAGATGGATGCAAAGCATAGCTAAAGCGTGTTGACGCTGTTGAGGGGACTGGCTGTGAGATGAGCCAGTCCTGCTTTGAGGCCCGTGTGTAGACGTAGTCTGCTGTTTTTGGATCTTTGTTTCGCTTATTACCTTTCATTGTGTCCTGTGAGCTTGAGTGGGGAGGCCCCAGACAGAAGGAATAGAGTGACAGCGAAGTTGAGGACGTTTCTTGAAATCCTAAAGTGGGGACCCGTGGAGAGCAGAGCCTCCTGTAGTCCATCCTCCCATAGTGTACACACTGCAAAATTACCAGGGATCGGTGGCTTTAAAACCTTCTCTCAGTTTTGCTTGTCATGTAAATTTTTATATTAAAATCTCAGTGGAATATAATTGTGGTTCCTCTTCCCCTATAACCACCGCTATGAAGTGATCTTAGAAATGGTTTCATTGGTCATAGGTGATTAGACACCAGTTTTGCAAAATCACTGTATTTTGAGCAGCAATGTAAGTGACTGATTTTTTCACTGCTTTTATGTGTATTCATTATTTCATCCGTGAGATTAGTAATAGACCACTCTGCCTGTCTACTAGGCTTCCCTTGTGGCTCAGCTGGTAAAGAATCTGCCTGCAATGTGGGAGACCTGCATTCAATCCCTGGGTTGAGAAGATCTCCTGGAGAAGGGAAAGGCTACCCACTCCAGTATTCTGGCCTGTCTACTTCCCATTTTTGCATGAAACAGTTTATTTCTAACAGTAAAGATGGGTACTGGTGTAGCTGGTAGTTTGATTTGTCTTCTCATAAATATTGACCACAACATTTATTGTGGGACACTCCACAATGTTTATTCTCATTGGTTACTACTTTTTAAACAAAATATCTTGAAGTTATCTGTTAAAAACAAAGAAGACAAAACCAAAAACCACTCCCAAAACTTAATTTAACAGAGACAACAGATCCAAAAAGCTGATGTTACTCTTGTTACTTTGGTCTCATGGCTAGACCCAGCAAACTCTCCCAGTGATCCTGATGAGGATGATGGTGATTATGGTTTAGTGTCTGCCACTTATTTTAGCACGTACTCCTGTCACATGTCTCAAGGACACTGTAGCCCTGCACTGATCTCTGTCATGCATCATCTCATTGAGTCCTCTGAGTCCTCATCTCTCCTAAAGGAGATACTTTTGGTATTCCTTTCTTACAGGAAGCAGACTAAGGCTCAGAGGGCCGAATATAATTTGAAAATAAAGGTTACAGGTGAGCTTCAATGATGCCAAAGCCCATATTCTTAATTACACCACAGCTCTAGCCTGTTGCCAGAATGAACATAAGGAATAAAGAATAAAGAGGGGCACTTGAGAGCCTTGGTGCCTTGCCGCATCCCCTCTCAGGATTCCTGACTCCAACTTAGATCACTTGGGCCCAGTTGTGTTCTTTTGGGCCCAGTTGTATTCTTTTGACTGGAAGGATATTTGGGGATCAGATTCTGGAGGTGTGTAGAGGAAGTTCTGATGTCCTTCCTGGGTGGAGTAGGGAGGACAGAATATGAAAACCCTAGCCTGTTTGTGACCATCTAGTGTCAGGCCCCCACATCTCAGTAACTCACTGTTCCAGGTCAATAATTATGAGTAGATTGTTTCCCACCCGTTTCTAGAACTGACCTACTGGATATACTCTAGAGACTCAGTCCTAGAAGAAAGGTTAGTTTCTCTCAGCAAGTGGTTAGTAAACTTCCTTGATACCCAAATACCTTTAGTATGATACACCTTGACCCTGTTCCTTGGGAAAGATGCACAACACACCTGCATACAACTCATTATTCACAATGTTAGGGATGCAGAGACCACGTTTAGCCCATCCACACTTCCACTGAAGGGTCAAGAAGCCCAGGTTAGGAAGTCATAGTAGGTTCAATGTTGTAGATGAGATGTTGGCATTTTGTTTTTAAGATTACACAGTAAGTTAGACAAATAAAAAAGGAAAGAAGGAAAAAAGGGGAAGGAGGAAAGAGGAAGAAAGGAAAAGAGGAAGGAAGGGGGCAAGGAAAGAAGGGAAAAGAAAGGAAAATAAGAGAAAAATAGAAATAAAGAAGGGAGGAAAGAGAAGAAATCAAGTAACATGATCCCTCTTTTCCAGCTAGAATGGTCACTTATGTACATAATTTATTGGACTAGTTCTAATGACTAGGGACACATTCACTTTTAGCCAGGTGGCTATTCTGAAATAAGACCACAGCCAATGAGCTCTAATGAGCATATCTTTTATGCTTTTTAATATGCTAAGCAAAAATTTGGTAAGTAACAAGAAGATCTTCAGAGGATGAAAGCCAGGCATCCCTCGTGACTCTCGGCCTAATGTTCTTTCACTCTCCCAGGTCCTGGCTCTTTCTCTTTCCTTTCCTGTTTGAGCTTGACTGTACTGGTCTGAGTCAGAGATTGCCCTAGTTTGGGTGAGATGCCGTGACTGACCTGGGAAGTGAGGCCAGATTGTGAACCTCAGCTCCGCAGACGTCCTGTGCGAAGTGGCAGCCTGTCCCAAAAGCCTCTGCTGTGGATTCCTCATCAGTGTTCTCTCAGAGCCCAAGTTAAAAAAAAAGAGAGCAGTGAAAGTGAAGTCATCCATCCTTTTAGTACCATCTAATATTAGCTTTCCATTCCCAGTTAATTAAGGTGCAATGTTTTCCTTAGTCATCCTGCTAGGCATGATTGTATTTAAATAACTTTTCTGGTCTCTCCTTATGCCTGTGGAAAGTGTTGCTCCCTCCTCCTTGGTAAGTTCATCATTAGTAATTGGCCAGTTCTTTAAATTTTTTTCTATATCAGAACATTCAAACTTTATCTATGTTTAAAGTCATTATTCTTGGAAACCAGTAGGTGAAGAAATATGGGTTGTGATTAGTCTCACTAGTAATTAAAGAAATATGATAAAACCAGCAATGAGGTACCTTTCAGCACTCCCCTCACCATGAAATTAACCAACATCTCTATCTGTCTAACTCTGTGTCTACCTGCCCATATCCTTGTATCTATGTACTTTTTAGTATGTGTACATACATGATTGTATTTGTATATATGTATTTCTAGGAGTAACTGATTGATTTAATATATCATAGTACATCCCAAAATGGAGTAGTTATTTGAAATGATGGCTGTGAAAGCTGACATTATGAAATAGTATGTGATTTAAATCTAAATTAAAAATGTGTAAATGCTATGATTCCAACTGTGAATATATATAATATATATTAGACACTGGATATGTGTGTGTGTGTGTGAAATCCAAAGGGAAATCAATCCTGAATATTCACTAGAAAGACTGATGCTGGAGCTGAAGCTCCAGTACTTTGGCTACCTGATGCGAGGACCTGACTCATTGGAAAAGACCCGGATGCTGAGAAAGATTGAGGGCAGGAGGAGAAGGGGATGGCAAAGGATGAGATGGTTGGCATCACCTACTCAGTGAACATGAGTTTGAGCAAACTCCAGGAGACAGGGAAGGACAGGGAAGCCTGGATTGCTGCAGTCCATGGGGTCTCAGAGAGTCAGGCATGACTTAGTGAGTGAACTGCAACAACATGTGTGTGTGTGGCTGTCTAGGTATTTGTGCACCAGAGACACTGGACGTTGTCTTATCCAAACAGACCATTAGACAAGTAGTTAATGTCTGTGAACTTCATTTAGGGTGCTTGTTCACCCCAAATTCCTGGGCCCCATTCCAAGAATTCTAGAGTGGAGCCTGAAAATATGTATGTCTGACAAGTTTCCAGGTGATACTGTTGTAGATTCAAGAATCACAGGGTCAGTTAGCATTGCTTAAAGCTAGTAATTCTGGGCCCTGGCTGCACATCACTCGAGGGGACCTTTTAAAAAATACAGATGCCTTTGTTTCGCTCCAGACAAATCAGAACTGCTGGAACTGTGTCCCAGGTCCTAACAGGTTTTTAGAAGTTTACAAGTGATTCGTATGTGCAGTGAAAGTTGAGGGTCACTGATTTTAGACCAGTGGTTCTCAGTCTTGGGGGTGTATTAGAATCACTTGGAGGGCTCATTAGTATGGTTTGGTAAGCCCCACTCCCAGAGTTTCTGATTCAGTAGGTCTCTGGCCAGCGAACTTGCATTTCTAATGAGTTCCCAGGTTATGCTGATGCTGCTGGTCCAGGAACCAACCACTGAGAGATCCTGCTTTCAAGATTAGATTGATGTTCTGTGCTGGCAGACTGAAGGGCAACACTTCCACTGGTTGTCACTGCAAATTGCAAAATTTTGGGGAAACATTGTAGCAATATATATTAAGAATCATAAACACCTTTATGCCTATTGGTCTGGTAATTCACTTTGGGGAATTTATTCTGAGAAAATAGACTACATATGGAAAACAGCTTATAAGCTTGATGTTCACAGAACTGATTTTTATAATTGTCAAATATTATCCAGCTAAAAATGTCCAAGAGTAGGTTTTTGGTTTAATAAGTGATGGCACATCCCCATAATGACATCCCCATAGTCATTAAAAATGAGAGCTGTGAAAGTTGGCAACATGGAAAAGTGTTATGATTTAAAGCCTCATGAAAATGTATAAATGCTATTATTGCAACCATGAAAAAGTACACACAGGAAGAAAATACCAGAAGGAAATAGTCCAAAACAATAAATGTCGTATCAGGATGATGGGATTTTTTTTCCCTTTCATTTCCAAATTTTCTATGATTATGTTTATCAGTTTTATAACTATAATTATAACTATACTACATATAATATACATACATTTTACATCAGATTACTCATTACCACTTCTTTCATGATAATGGGGTTTTATCTTGGTTTGAAGTAAAATTTAAAAGAATTCTGCATTTGCCTGCAGATCCTAATTGCAACTTTTCCCAAGTAACAGTGCTTGCTCTCTGCTACAGCTACTGTTCAGATACTTTCTGAGTGATGTTAATTATCTCAGAGGTGACATAGAAAGAGCTTAAGGTTCCTATTAGGCAGAGTGCAGCCAAAAAATGAGGCAGAAGACCTGTTGATGTTTCATTTTCATGATGAATGATAAAGCATTCAAATGAAACTGATCTCTATTCATTATGCCTGGAATATCTTAAGGATTTGTAAGAAGCTCCAAATATATTCTTTGGTTCTGTGCTGGTTCTTCAGAGATGTTGAGAGTTATTTTCCTACGTTACCATGTAAGATGATATAAAACAGATCAAATCACACAACTGGGAATATTATTTCAAGAGATTGCTCATTATAATTAAAATAAATCTAAGACTTAGATAGTCAGAGGCAATCTTGCTTTGCAGACCTTATTAAGACTAGATTACTTGTCATAAACACCCATGCCATCCTTAGGATCAGACTGTGGGCAGACCTTAGAACGGCATACAGAATTTTGAAACAGGAAAACATGAGTAAATTCTGCATTTGGTTTTTAAGTGTTCCTTCAAGCTAGCTTCTTTTTAAAAAAAAATTGTACTAACCATTTTTTATAGTCTCTTTTCTGAGTTCTTGATGTCCTTGGAACTCAACATGATTTTTATATCTTTAACCAGAGTGTTTTCTGTATTTTTGGAGAGTGTATTTTCTATTATTATTATTTAGATTTGTAAACAAAGTTTACCAATTTGTTTGTTCTCTTTGGTTCCTTTTATTCCACCCTTATCTTCCAAGATAATTTCTTTTCTTGCTGAAGTACATCTCTTATTTCAAATATCTGTGGGTAATAATTCACTCTTACATACCCCAAAATATCATTATTTCCACACTCTCTAATTAAGGTAAAGAATTCTAGATTTTCCCACCAAACATTGGAGATAGTCTGTGTTAACTTTTGCATCTTTTGTTGCTAATGAGTTTGCTGCCAAGTGATTATTACTCCTTCTGGGTAATCTTTTCCTTCCATACCGTTTTTCCCCTTGATATTCTGTCATTTCACTCTAGTATGCATGGATGTAAATTTAATTTTATATTTTCTGTTTGTGTATCATGTTTTCTTTTTATTCTATTGACTCGTGTTTTTCTCCGTTTCTGGAAACCACTTAGCAGTTATCTTCTTCCAAAAATTCTATTAGGCATATCTTGAAACTTTTCAATAAATCCTTCATATGTGTCAATTTATTCATCCCTTTATATTTCTTTGCTGTACTGTCTGCAATTTCCCCAGTTCTAACTTCTAATTCATTTATAAATTCATTACATTTCTCTTTTAATCTACTTGTGTCTGAGTTTTAAAAATTACAGTAACTATATTTTCATTTATAAAATTTCTAATTGCTCTTTAAAAAACACTTTCAGTTCTAGTTTTATATTCTTTTGTTTTTATATTCATAAACTCCTGGTCATATTTTATGATTATTATCTTCTCTTTAAATTTTTAACAGCAACATAATTTTCTGATTGTTCAAATATTTATCTTTTCTTGAATATAAAGTCACATTTGATTATAGTTTGTAATTATGTTTTGTGGTTAAAGTAGCTCTAACAATTCTTTACTTAAAAAAGGAAATATTTCTGAAGTACATATAATCACAGAGATTAGAACAAACACCTGTTATCTCTACCCCAGAAAAAAATACTAAAATTTATTATAAATATTTCAGATCATTTTAGAGTAATAATTATTATGTTGTTGTTTTTCAGTTGCTCAGTCATGTCCAACTCTTTGCGACCCCATGGACTGTAGCCAACCAGGATTCCCTGTGCTTCACCATCTCCTGGAGCTTGCTCAAACTCATGTCCATTAAGTCAATGATGACATCCAACCATCTCATCCTCTGTTGTCCCCTTCTCCTGCCTTCAATCTTTCCCAGCATCAGCATCTTTTCTATGAGTCACCTCTTCACATCAGGTGGCTAAAGTGTTGGAGCTTCAACTTCAGGATCAGTCCTTCCAATGAATATTCAGGGTTCATTTCCTTTAGGATTGACTGGTTGGATCTCCTTGCTGTCCAAGGGACTCAAGAGTCTTCTCCAACAACGCAGTTCAAATTCATGAATTTTTCAGTGCTCAGCCTTCTTTATGGTCCAACTCTCACATCCATATGTGATTAATATAAAAATATAGCTTTGTCTATATGAACTTTGTTGGCAAAGTAATGTCTCTGCTGTTTAATATGCCTTCTAGGTTTGTCATTGCTTCTCTTCCAAGGAGCAAGTGGCTTTTAATTTTATGGCTGTAGTCACCATCTGAAGTGATTTTGGAGCCCCCCCAAAAAAAGTCTCTCACTGTTTCTATTGTTTCCCCATCTATTTGCCAGGAAGTGATGGGACCGGATGCCATGATCTTCATTTTTTGAATGCTGAGTATTAAGCCAGCTTTTTCACTCTTCTCTTTCACCTTCATCAAGAGGCTCTTTAGTTTCTCTTTGATTTTTGCCATAAGGGTGGTGTCATCTGCATATCTAAGGTTACTGATATTTCTCCCAGAAATCTTGATTCCAGCTTGTGCTTCATCCAGCCTGGCATTTTGCATGATGTACTCTGCATAGAAGTTAAATAATCCGGGTGAAAATATACAGCTTGGACGTACTCCTTTCCCAATTTGGAACCAGTCTGTTGTTCCATGTCCAGTTTTAACTGTTACTTCTTGACCTACATACAGATTTCTCAGAAGGCAGGTCAGGTGGTCTGGTATTCCTATCTCTTGAAGAATTTTCCACAGTTTGTTGTGATCCACACAGTCAAAAGCTTTGGTATAGTCAATAAAGCAGAAATAGATGTTTTTCTGGAACTCTCTTGCCTTTTTGATGAGTCAAAGGATGTTGGTAGTTTGATCTATGGTTTCTCTGCCTTTTCTAAATCCAGCTTGGACATCTGGAAGTTCATCGTTCAAGTGCTGTTGAAGCCTGGCTTGGAGAATTTTGAGCATTACTTTGCTAGCATGTGAGATGAGTGCAATTGTGCAGTAGTTTGAGCATTCTTTGGCATTGCCTTTCTTTGGGATTGGAATGAAAACTGACCTTTTCCAGTCCTCTGGCCACTGCTGAGTTTTCCAGCAGTGCTGGCATATTGAGGGCAGCACTTTGGGAGCAGCATCTTTTAGGATTTGAAATAGTTCAACTGGAATTCCATCACCTCCACTAGCTTTGTTCATAGTGATGCTTCCTAAGGCCTACTTGACTTTGCATTCTAGGATGTCTGGCTCTAGGTGAGTGATCACACCATCGTGGTTATTTGGGTCATGAAGACCTTTTTTGTATAGTTCCTCTGTGTATTCTTGCCACCTCTTCTTAATATCTTCTGCTACTGTTAGGTCCATACCATTTCTGTCCTTTACTGTGCCCATCTTTGGATGAAATATTCCCTTGATATCTTTAATTTTCTTGTAGAGATCTCTAGTCTTTCCCATTCTATTGTTTTCCTCTATTTCTTTGCACTGATCACAGAGGAAGGCTTTCTTATCTCTCCTTGCTGTTCTTTGGAACTCTGCATCCAAATGGGCATATCTTTCCTTTTCTCCTTTGCCTTTCACTTCTCTTCTTTTCACAGCTATTTGTAAGGCCTCCTCAGACAACCATTTTGCCTTTTTGCATTTCTTTTTCTTGGGGATGGTCTTGATCTCTGCCCCCTGTACATTGTCACTAACCTCCATCCATAGTTCTTCAGGCACTCTGTCTATCAGCTCTAATCCCTTGAATTGATTTGACACTTCCACTGTATAATCGTAAGGGATTTGTTTTAGGTCATGCCTGAATGGCCTAGTGGTTTTCCCTACTTTCTTCAATTTAAGTCTGAATTTTGCAATAAGGTGTTCATGATCTGAGCCACAGTCAGCTCCTGGTCTTGTTTTTGCTGACTATATAGAGCTCCTTCATCTTTGGCTGCAAAGAATATAATCTTTGGCTGCAAAGTCTGATTTTAGTATTGACCATCTGGTGATGTCCATGTGTAGAGTCTTCTCTTGTATTGTTGGAAGAGGGTGTTTGCAATGACCAGTGTGTTCTTTTGGCAAGACTCCATTAACCTTTGCCCTGCTTCATTGTGTACGCCAAGGCCAAATTTGCCTGTTACTCCAGGTGTTTCTTTACTTCCTACTTTTGCATATATATGTGTGTGTGTGTGTGTATATAGTACAACTATTTTATCCCAGTCTTTGGATTGTCTTTTTATTTCTTTGCAAGTCTTTTAAAGAGCTGAAGTTGTCTTTAATAATAATATTTAAATTTTTAAATAATTTTTATTATTTAAATTGTTACTGTCTATTTAAAAAGTACTTTCCTTTAACAATTGGTATGTTAACAATTGGTTTTAGGATATTGATATGAGTCTAAAAATATCTTTAATTAGTAAGTATCTAACCTACCGTACTGCTCGTTAATAATGGTTGTATTTATTTAAAAGTTACACTGGATTTTGAAATGCTCTGTAGATCTTTTGCCTTCCCTGGTGTCTTAGAGGTAAAGAATCCACCTGCAATGCAAGAGATGCAGGAGACTTGGGTTTGACCCCAGGGTCGGGAAGATCCCTTGGAGGGGAAAAATGGCAACCCACTCCAGTGTTCTTGCCTGGAAAATCCCATGGACAGAGAAGCCTGGCAGGCTACAGTCTGTGGGGTTGCAAAGAGTTGGGCACAACTGACCCTGCATAGAGCTTTTCGATGTAACCAGTAGTTACATCTTTAGCAATAGTCCTACTCTTTAGCCATAGTCCTACATTCTGGAGTAGTATTACCTAATAGAAATGTAATGTGAGGCATGTATGTAATTACAACTGTAATTTAAAATTTCCTAATAGCTATATTAAAAATTAAAATAGACACAATTAATTTTAGTAATATATTTTATTTAACCGAAATATGTCCCAAAATGCTATCATTTCAACGTATAATCAGTATAAAATTAATGAGATATTTTACATTTTTTCTTTCATACCCTGTTTTAGTTTACAATTTTAAAATATGGCATTGGCCACGTTTGAAGTGCTCTGAGGCCACATGGGTTAGGGGTGTACCGTCTTGGTACACTAAAGGCAAGGCAAAATCTATTTTAACTGAATAATCTCCTATGGTGTAGACAGCATTGAACCAAGTGTTGATGATCAAATAGAAAAGATTCAACTGTGTAGCCAGGAGAATATCAAAAAGCAATTTCAGCTTTGAAGATTTCCTGGAAATACCGTTGGATGGTTCATTAATGTTCTATTTGTGTGTTATATCTTGGAAAGTGGATATAGGTCTTAAGAATCTTGTCAGTGACAGGAAGACTTTTACTATTAAACAGAAAACAGTGGGGAAGCTTTTGATCAGAAACTGTACACCCAAGTTTCTTCCTTCAGGTAGAGAAATGAATGGTTTAGCAATGCTATTGTTCTATAACCCTTATCAGTGGGACTCCTTTGGAATGGTCTTCATTGGTTTAATGATCACAACATTCCTAACTGTATGGAGGAATCTGGGTGTGTTTTCTTCTTCCCTCCCCCTGTTCAATAATTCACACATAACACCTTTACTGCGGCACCACATATTATTAGAATGCCTGATGAAAAACAAGTGACAGTACCAAGCGCTAGCGAGGTGTGGAGCAGCTGGGGCTCTCCTACACTGCTGGTGAAGATGGAATCGGGCAGAGTCACTCCGGAAAACAGCATAGCAGCTTCTTATACAGTTAAACATATATTTACGACATGACCCAGCAATCCCACTCCTAGGATTTGCCAAACTGAATGGAAGTTTGATAAATGAAATCCTTGCACAAAGTAGGGTTTGTTAGGAACTAGAGGTTGGGGGGAGGCAATGACTATGAAGAAGCACAGGAGAATTTTTCGAGGTGATAGAACTCTATTTTGTTTGCATCAGTAGTTACGCGATTGTAGACATCTGCCAGACTCATAGAGCAGTATACAAAAAAAGAATGACTTTTACTACAGAGGTTACTGGAAAAAAACAAAACAAAACATGTATTGTGTAATTATTAAATACTAGGACCAAAAGAGATGCAACAGAAAGAGAATATAAAGATACAATACCAGTTCCTACAAGTAATGGAATTTGACCTGGAAACAAATATTACTTCCATTTAACTCATTGTGGTCAGTGGATGTTGAATGCCTCACCTGTGCTGAGCACTGTACTCTGTCCAGGGATAGAGAGTGAACTTAGCCTCTGACTGCAAGAAGCAGTGTTTTTTGTGAGACATGCACAGCATATATAATTGACATTTTTATGATTTTCTGTCCTCCAAAATGAGGCAAATTCAGTTCTAATCATATTTGCTCTTTTAGAACAAATCCAAGGAAGCTGTTCAGAGGCAACACCAGGCAGTTACAGCTTTTGAAAAGCATTTCCTCATTTCTGTCTCCTCATACTGGGGATGTCAGTATCCTGAGAGTAAATTCATGGGGAGGTGATGGGTGACATGAAGCAAATGAACGTCTTCCTACTAATAGGAGTAGAACGTCTTCCTACTAACAGGAGTAGTCAGAAAAGGACCCATCACAGGCCAGGGCACGCTGAGGTGTATCACACAGCTCTGGGACAGATGCTTCCATCCATACCTCCACTTGACTGACAGCCACTTAATCTTGGGTGAATGATTTGTTACCTAGTAATGAAACCACTCACTCTGATGACCGAAGTCATTGCAACCCTACAATCAGCCAGAAAAGTCATTCCTTGTGGGAATACAACAGGAGTCCTGGCACAAGGAAATATTCAGAGAGCAACAAAAGAGTTATTACCGCGGAGTGCAACATGGTCTATGTGGCTGGTGGTTCTCCCCAGAGGTGCTTTGTACAAATTCTGTTTATCTGCCCCTGGTTGCACCCCTGTGTCATATTCTCTTGCACCTTTTCATTGTATTCTGCTCTGAAGGAAGGGAGCATGCCTGTAAGAGTATTCCAGGTAGAGAATAATCCCTACATTTGCATAGCACTTAATAGCTATTGAACTCCTTAATCCTCCATACAGCTCTGTACAGTAGTAGAGGGCATTATTATCACCTCAGTTGTTGAAGGAAACAAGAATTCAACAGAAAAGGTACGGAATCAGTTCTTAAGTGTGACTTTTCTGACCCCTTAGCCCAGCGTACTTTTCCCTCTATCATGACACGTACACGTCTGCTCAATCGTGTCTGACTCTTCGTGACCCCATGGACTACGGAGCCAGTCAGGCTTCTCTTCCCATGGGATTTCCCAGGCAAGGATACTGGAGTGTGTTGCCATTTCCTACTCCAGAGGATCTTCCTGACCCAGAAGTTGAGCACTGATTCTTCCTGCTTTCCACGATCTTTCAAGGAATCTAATAAACTGGTAATTGGTTGGTAGGCTTGTAGCACTCCTGGTCTCACCAATGTAAGTGAGAATTACCATGATGCAGTTATGTAAGGGAAAATGGAAAAGCCCTCACACAGACTCTTACTGTAATCCATGCCTGTTCTTAAAATTATCATATTTTTCTCTTTGAATTAAAATATGTCTACTATAGGTGTGTGGGAGCCGGAGAGGCAGTTGTGAGATATTTGACCAGTATCAGCTACTAATGAGTTAGTATTAGTATTAATTAAGCAGGTATTTATTGAACACACCTATGAAGAGAGACTGTGATAATAGCTATAAAATAACTAGCACCTATTAAGTATTTAATAGAGATCCATCTTTAACACGTTGTTTCGTTTCATAACAACCTTCTGAGAAAATTTTGAATGAGGAACTGAGAATTAGAGATTAAGTAATATGTTCAACTAAAACATAAAAGCAGGTTTGCGAGCCAGATCTACCTTAGCTGTGACTTTGGTGCTCAAGTAGATTCAAGTGTATGAGAAATCCTGAGAAAGACCAGGACTTTGGAAAAAGAGCAACTCCTGGAAGATGTGATGGGAGCTCTAAGAGGAGGATGAGCAAATGTGCTTTGATATTTGAGAAGAAGGAAAAGTTTACCTGGCTGAAGGGGTTTCCTGGAGGAAGTAGCACCCAAGGTGGGTTCGGAAGGAGAAGGAGGACAATTGTTGTAAACAGGGAGGTTTGTCTGTGGACTATTAATATGCTTAAATAGAAACATGATGCTGTGTTATCAGCACAGAGCAACACAAGCAAATTCTGGCTCTTGGAGTTTTATTTGAAATTTGTTCTTGACCCATGGGTCAAAACTCAGAGCTCTTCCTCTCTCCTAGAGTCAGTAACACACACTCTCTCTCTCTCACACACACATACAATCCTAGTGATTATGTGAACACAACACACTTAATATAATTAGTGTGATTTTAATAATGATCTTTTTCAAAATGTCATTGTTCCCAGGAGAACTTAAAAGCAAAGTGATATCATGTCTGCCATTTAAAAGTAATTCAACAGAAAATGCTATATAGGTATATACATATATGTTCTTGTTGTTCGGTCACCCGGTCGTGTCCGACTCTTTGTGACCCCATGGACTGCAGGACGCCAGGCCTCTGTGTACATCTATGTGTATGTACATATATATGTGTATATATATGTAATATTATACATTATATATAGACCACTATTAAAGAAGAGTAGAGTAGATGGATGAATGGATGGATGGAGAGAGGGAAGGAGAGAGAGAGAGACAAGGAAATGTGGAACACGTTAACAATTAGTAGAAGATAGGTTCTAAATGAAGAGTATGTAGGTATACACTATGTTATCCTTTAACTTTTCTTTAAAATTTTCCATAAAAAAGAAAAAACGTAAAAGATAAAGAAATGGCAAAAGAAGGAAATAAAAACCACCCATAGCCTACCCCACCCCCCTCCATCAGACATAGCCACATCGTAACAGACATAGCCATCGTAACATGTGGGTGCATTTTTTTCCAGTCTGTTTTTCTAGTTATGGTTTTCATTTACATGATTTTGTCATCAAGTTGTATGAACAGCCCTGTGACCTGCTGCGTTTCACTTAGCACTGTGGCCCAAGCGTTTTCTCACATCAGTGAGATCCCTCAATGGAAAAATCATTCTCCCGGATCAAGACTTAACTAATCTATCAATACTGTCCTCTCCTCTTCCTGTCAGAGCTAAGCTTCTTCAAGGGTGCGCTCTCATTCCTCAGCCTCCGTTCACTCTTCCACCCACTTAAATCCAGCATCTTCATGGCAACTTCTTGGGCAATGTAAGACGCCACCAAGCCCGTTTGACACATTTCAGTTCTTGTCTTACTGTCTTCTCATCTTTCTTTCTTGAGGTTTTCTGTCTCCTTGGCTTTCATGACACCACTCTGCCCTGATGCCTTTCCTGTGTTAGTTGGATCCTTCTCAGAAATGTCACACGCCTCTCCTCCTTGCCATTTCTTAAACACTGGTATTCCTCAGCACCCTGTCCTTGATCTGTGGTTCTCCTCCCTCTGACATTCTCCCTGGGCAAGAGGTCTTACTGGCTCACATGGGTTTAACTTCCATCTAGGGACCGCTCTGGTGGTCCAGCAGCTAAGAATCTGCCTTCCAATGCAGGGGACTTGGGATTGATCCTTGGTTCAGGGAACTAAGATCCCTGGGCACCTAAGCCCGCAGGCCGCAGCTAGAGAAGCCAGTGCACTGCAATTACTGATCCTGCATTCTCTAGAGCCTGTGCCCCACAAGAGAAGCTCATGTGCCACAACTAGAGAAAGTCTGCACGCCGCAACAAAGACCTAGCAACAACCAAAAGTTAAAATTAATTAGTTAAATAAAAAGTAAACTGTTCTTGTTAACCAAAAACTTCCAGCTATATTCTGACAACTTTGAAATCTTCCTCTTTATCTCTGAACTCTCACTTGTACTTCAGTCTCTGAATCTCATGGCTGGCTGAGAAATCTGCAATTTCCACAGTCATCTTAAATGCAACATTCATTTGATTCTGATTGGTGGACACTAAATCTCATTTGGAACCCTAGCTCCAAGGACGTTTCAGAAGTAAGGTTTTCAACCTTACAATGTCTGTAGTAGAGGAGGGCACTCTAGAAGAAGGTTGGAAAAGATCTTAAATGCCACTCTACTATATTCATAAAACCTGCAGTTTCTGGAAAGTCATTGTATTAGTTATCTATTGCCTGCATAGCAAATTATCCCAAAACTAGCAGCTCAAAGCAACAGACATTATTTTCATAGTTTTTCAGGGTCAGGAATTCGGGAATGGCTTGGCCACATGGTTCTGGTTAAGCATCTCTGACAAGATGGCTGTCAAGATGTTAGGTGGGGTTGCAGTTATCCAAAGTCTTGACCAGGTCTGGAAGATACCCTTGCAAGATGGCTCATTCCCATGATGGTTTGCAGAAGCCTCACTTCCATGCTAATTTTAGCAGAAGGCCTCTGCTCCTTACCATGTGGGCCTCTCCCTAGAGTCACTTGATGGTCCTTACAACATGGTAGCTTGCTTCCCTCCCCACCCCACAGAGCAAGTGTTCCAAGAGAGAGAACCAGGCGGAGGCCACAAACATTTTAAGAGATAGTCTTGGAGATCCACACTGTGAATTCTGTCAAACTCTGTTTGACAGACTGGCATGCTGCAGTCCATGGGGTCACAAAGAGTCGGACACGACTGACCAACTGAACGGCAGCAACTATTTGTTAGAAGCAAGTCACAGCTACAGATCCATTCTCAAGGTCAGGGAAATTTGTTTCCATCTTTTGAAGAGAAGAATATCACAGAATTTGTGGATGTATTTTAAAACTACCTTGGTTATATTATCCATCAAGAATTGACAGGGCAGAAGGGTAGTCAAGATGGAAATAATGCTACAATAAAGCTGATCCAGTAAGGGCTGAATTTTTGGGGTATGAGATAAATATGATGGATCTAGGTCAGTCTCACAATTACGTATCCCCAGCACCTAGTATGACATAAATACTAAGATACATGGAATACACAGTGAATGTTGAATGAATAAAGGAAGGAAGGAAGGACTGATTGAATAGGTAGATGATTGCTAGATGAATTAACCCCAACTTTCAGTATCCCAAAATAATGTTAGTCACTCAGTCATGTCCAACTCTTTGCGACCCCCATGGACTATAGCCCGCCAGGCTCCTTTGTCCATAGGATTCTCTAGGCAAGAATACTGGAGTGAGTTCCCATCTCCAGGGGCTCTTCCCAACCCAGGGATCTAACCCAGGTCTCCTGCATTGCAGGCATATTCTTTACCGTCTGATCCACCAGGGAAGCCCAAACCATAATATGAAAACAGTCATTCAGTAGCCAGTCTGCTTGCTTGGGTTCTAACTTGCTTCTTTAACGAGACAACTCATTTCAAAAGAGTTCACAAAACCCAAACATCATGGAAAGTCAGTTTGAAACCCTCACATATCTGTTGTTCAGGGTTTGTAATCAGCAAATAGAAGCTACAGCGAGGAGCAGGTCAATCGCCCCATGTGTTGTAGATATTATTAAGATAACCATTGCTTTTCGAGCAGCAGAAAATGTGCTCATCCTCTCAGCTCAGCAAACTCAGATGGGAGAAAAGGTGACTGTTACTGTTCTTTTTTAGCCAGCCTGAATCACTAGCTATTTTTGAAAAGTTGCTTCCTGTCTAGTAAGATGCAGTTAATGACAGAGCAGCATGTTTCTCACTCATCAATCTGAACTAGCAGGTCTAAACCAGCGCAGCACTTTTGAACGTGTCGTTGGAGAAAGAAAATGAAATGTCAGATTGGTCATCTTTGAAAGGCTTTCTTGAATCACATGGCTGGTTTTCTGAAGAGTGAAAAACAAGCCTCAGGGTGACAACACCCCATTGCTCAGGCAAGGATTTCTGAGAAATCCACTGAACTCCCCTTTAAAATGTTGGTTTTGGGCATCTAATCTTGCAACTTGCCTCAAGGTTTTGTTTGGAAGACACTGGATTGGACATGCTATTATAGCAAAATGTTTCTTTCAACATAGAAAACTTAGCTTATAGTTAAATAAAGACAATTTTCAGCAGTTTATTTATTTTTCAGCAGACATGTGTTGAGCTCTTATTAGAAACTTGTTGGTATACTAAGTCTTGGGAATTCAGGGTGAACGAGAAAAGTGGTTCCTGCCTCCATGGCTGTTGAAGTCCAGCTTTTTATTCCTGACTGAAAACTCGGTGTCAGAATCAAGTAAAGCCTGACCCTTTGATCTCTACTTAGTGTTGCCCGGAACTGGAAGGTGACTTGATTTGATAAGCCTTTGGAAAGAAAACAGAAGGACCTCTCATCTGACACCATCTCACTCTTTTTGCTGCTCTGTTTTCAAAGTCATAAACAAGCTCTATAAAACGGTGACTGCGTGTGCCTCTTTAAATGAGGGGCTCTGCCACAAGGCCTGGTGACTTCAGTAAAGGCAGGAACCTCTCTCTGGGGGCGCCCTTCCCTGCTCAGTCAGGTGGCCACCACGGGCAACACTGAGAACTTTTTAAGTCCACAAATTAGCTAGTTTTTCATGCTGCAAGTGACAGAAACCCAAACACACTGCTATCCTCAGGAGCAGGACACAGTCTGTCCTGCGTGCGTGTTCAGTCCTGTCTGACTCTTTGCCACCCCATGGACTGTAGCCCACCAGGCTCCTCTGTCCATGGGATTTTCCAGGCAGGAATACTGGAGTGGGGTGCCATTTCCTCCTCCAGAGGAGCTTCCCTATCCAGGGATGGAACTGGTGTCTCTTGCATCTCCTGCATTGGCAGGCAGACTCTTTACCACTAGTGCCTCCTGGGGAACTCAGATAATGGCACCTGGACCTGTTGCTCAGCTTTGCTTCCCTTGGCTGTGCGTGGTCTCATAGCATCCCTCGGTTTTGCTCCCTTCATGGTAACAAGATCGCTTCTACAGGCTTGGAAGCCTCAGATTTTCACACCCTGATCCAGAGGAAGACTAAAAGCTTTTCTTGCAACTCCTGGAATCTTACTGCTCTGATTGGTTACCTGTCTACTTTTGAACAATCACATGGCCCAGGTGAGTGGGATATTCTCGTTGGCTTAGACCATGAGAGCTCTTCTTTGCAGCTGGAATTGGGAAGGATCCCACCCAAGTTGCCTGCCGACGTTAAAGGAGAGGTGATTTAAAGGAAACTTGGGCACTATTAGAAGCGGAGAGGTTGTGGATGCCTCTGCCACTGTTTTTAGTGTTCTCATCCTTCCTTCCTTTTTTTTTTTAATAGATTTTTTTTTTAGAGTAGTTTTAGATTTACAAAAAAATCGACAAGATAGGATAGAGGATTACCATATATACCCCATGCTTAATTTCCCAGATTATTAACACTTTCCAGTATACAGTGCATGTATGATCAGTTGTGTCCAACTCTTTGAGACCCCATGGACTGTAGCCCACTAGGCTTCCCTGTCCATGGAGTTCTCCAGGCCAGAACACTGGAGTGGGTGGCCATTCCCTTCTCCAGGGTATCTTCCTGACCCAAGGATCAAACCCGTGTCTCCTGCATCTCCCACTTTGCAGGCAGATTGTTTACCTCTAAGCCATCAGGGAAGCCCCAGTGTATGGTACGTCTGTCATACTAATGAACTAATATTGATAAATTGTTATTTAGATCCACATTTTACTTAGATTCTCTTATTTTTACCTAATATCATTTGCCTGTTCCTGGATCCCATTAATACAGTTCCTGGATACTATATTACAATTAGTTTTCATTTCTTCTTGGGCTACTCTTGGCAGTTTCCCAGACCTTCCTTGGTCTCCCTCTCCTTTACTAAGTGGTTTAAAATCAAGTATTGCCTTTATTGAGTCAATGTGTCCGGCTCATAGTAGGAGTAGAAGTTACTTTTTGGATAGTTGAATTAATAAAAGTTGACTTTTATAGTCTCAGTTCATTTAATGGTTTTAGGAATTTTCCCTTTAGGAAGATTTATATTTTTAAACCAGAATTTGATTTAAACTAGACAGGATGATGCTGTAAGCATGAAATTACAGGTTCTGTTGGAGAAGGGAGTGGTAGTGAGATTGTGGTAGGAAGAATTTGGCTACTGGTGACTTCAAGGCACATCTGAATTCATGTTATAGAAGCAGGATTATGTCAAGTCCCATGTCATGAATAGAACTTTGATATAATGGAGGATTGGATTCAGAAGATAACCACTGTGTGGGATGTTCAGGAGGGAAAATTACTGGTCAAGGAAATAACTACTATAGCTAATCTGCTGCTTTCTGTAAAAGGAAATTTGGAAAAGGAAACTGGGGCTACAGTAGGTGATAGGAGGTGATATTTATTTTATTATTCATTTTGTATTTTCATAGCCCCTGAAGGTGGGAAGATAACCCTCCCATTAATAAACAAATAAATTTTATTTATAATTTATACTTTTAATAATTTATTCATTATTTATAAATAAAATATATTAATTAATAAATATAAACACAATAATAAATAATAAATAAAGATATCTATATAAATATATATATATTTAAGCCAAATTTAGGGCTTCCCTCATAGCTCAGTTGGTAAAGAATCCACCTGCAATGTAGGAGACCCCACTTTGATTCCTGGGACAGGAAGATCCGCTGGAGAAGGGATAGGCTACCCACTCCAGTATTCTTGGTCTTCCCTTGTGGCTTAGCTGGTAAACAATCATCTGCAATGTGGGAGACCTGGGTTTGGTCCTTGGGTTGGTAAGATCTCCTGGAGGAGGAAAAGGCTC
Organism: Muntiacus reevesi; assembly: GCF_963930625.1. Taxonomy (NCBI): domain Eukaryota; kingdom Metazoa; phylum Chordata; class Mammalia; order Artiodactyla; family Cervidae; genus Muntiacus; species Muntiacus reevesi. The sequence goes on along the minus strand of NC_089256.1, from coordinate 84,045,969 downwards.
CCCACTCCAGTATTCTGGCCTGGAGAATTCCATGGACTGTAGTCCACGGGGTCCCAAAGAGCTGGACATGACTGAGCAACTTTCACAATTAGCAAATCAATGTTTCGCCCTTCATAGTTTGCTAATAGTCAGCTGTGAACTTTAGCCCTGCAACATTTAAGACCAGGATTATTCTAGCAAATTCTGGCTCTTTCATGGTTTTATGCTGCACATAGCCTCGTCCTCTGGTACTGGAGGGATATAGTGACAGGCAGTTCTTAAAACTGACAGAGATAGTGAGTGAAGCTCTGGAAACTAATTGTATGGTATTTTCTCCCCGAAGGCAGTTAGTGGTTAGTCTTGGCCAAGGGTAGGATTTTTTGAGTCCTCTTTCAAGGAGACTTAGGAAAGGTAGGAGGCTGTCACTAGCTTCCTCCCTCCACATAAAGGCATGCAGTCCCGTGGGGGTTAGGAGGCTGCCACTAGCTTCCTCCCTCCACGTAAAGGCATGTGGTCCCGAGGGGGTTAGGAGGCTGTCACTAGCTTCCTCCCTCCTCGTAAAGGCATGCGGTCCCGAGGGGGTCTGTCTTGGGCTTGGACCAACCTTGAGGACATCTGTGCGGCAGACAACCCCTGTGTCCCACATCCTGGTGGTTCTTTCCCCATCTCTCCCCTTGTTGCTGATTCTGATTCCTCTCTTTTTTAACTCAAGGGCCATCATGCTAAGATCCTTGTACCCTCTTCTTTACCTCTTATAGTACACTCTCTGGAAAGGGCCTGCCGAACCTGTTTGTATCAGGATATAAATATCTGAAAATATTCCATCTTTGTCAAGGAGTGGACCTTTAATTGTAAAATTTCAGGCACTAGATAGCTGTGAGCAGGGCGTGGAGGGTGGGTACAGTTTTCAGGAGGATACCTTCCATCCCAGTGCTCCTGAACTGTGGCTGGAACCACCCACACCCACCGGATGTATGGCCAGAGATGGAGACTTGGGTCAGGGTCAGCACCTGCTCAGATGTACTGAATAGGAGAAAGCCTGTCCTTTCCCAAACTAGATTCTTCTGGGTTTGATACAGAGATCTTGCAATTGTCTTGGTGTATTACTGAGGAAGACAACCACTTGCTCTTGCTCTGTATTATATGTCCATGTGTCCAACCCAATAAACATTTCCTGAGCACCTACTTCTTCCAGGTAATGTGTGAACCTCTGAGCTAGGTAAGTTAGTACTGAATTCCCGGTCTGGGAAGCCTAAAAAAGGATACGTTGTTCTTCCAGAAGGCCCATTAGGGAGCGTATTCTTTTCTGGTGGCAAAATGACCTGTGAAGGACAGAACTGAGGGGTGAGTCCTGCTGGGAAGGACTGCTTCAGAAGCAACTGGAAGTTCCACAGTGCCTTGCTGGATTTGACAAGAGAAGATGGAGAAAAGGAAAATCATTCCCAACAGTTAGACTAGCCATGAGGTACATGGTCAGGTCAGGCTGTAGCCTGAGGAGCCCCGAGGACAAAGGAAGGAAGATAATGGAGACAGCATCTTGGGGCCAGTGAGGATTCAACACTGAACTCAGCCCTGTTTACCAGCAATGTGACCTTGGATGGTTTACATATCTCTTCTGTGCCTCATTTTCTCATCTGTAAAATGGGGACAATAGCAGGAGCTAACTTGGAGGCTTGATGTCAGCATATGGAATCTAGAAAGATGGTACTGATGAGCCTATTTGCACGGCAGCAATGGAGATGCAGACACAGGGAACGAGATGACAGACTTGTGGACAGAGTGGGGGAAGGAGAAAGTGGGATGAATTCAGAGAGCATCACGGAAGCATACACATTCCCATATGTAAAAGAGGTAGCAAGTGAGAATTTGCTGTGTAGAACAGGAGCTCAGCCCAGTGTTCTGTGACAGCTTAGAAGGGGATGGGGACAAGACGGGAGGAGGGTTCAGGAGGGAGGGGATTTATGTATGCCTGTGGCTGATTGGTCTTGATGTGTGGCAGAGGCCAACACAAGATTATAGAGCAATGGTTCTCCAATAATTATATTTTGTTCTATACTTCTCCAAAAGAAGAGACATATCCAGGTTACATGCTTGGAAAAATCCATGACACACAGCAACAGCTCAAGATGTTCTTGTGCAGTGAGGATACTGCTAGATATTATACCAAATAAACCTCCAAATTTCAGTGCTTGACACAATAGAGGTTGATTTTTCATTCATGTAATTTCATTCATTTCATTGGTCCTATAGGGATGGTCTTCTTCTCAGAAGTTCTTCAATTCAGTGACTCACCATTCATGAGCCCTTGGCATTTAGTCAGCAGATGGGGGTGGGAAAAACACAATTCCTCCTAACCTTTACCCAGGCCTGAAAGGGACACATATCGTATGGTGAGACCATGTCCCACGGCCCTACCTAGCTGGCAGCTAATTCCCAGAACAGTTTTTGCTCATGGTGGGTGGGTGGGTGGGTGTGGATTTTGGTCTTGAGTTAGATGCCTCTGCCTCTGTTAGTTAGGAGTATGAAGAGAAAGAAAAAGAGGAGGACGCTGGGAACTGATCATAAGCATCGTGGCTCTGGACTGAGAATCTAGATTTTGCCCAAAGCTGTAATAGTTGCTAGGCGGGGCAGCAGTGATACCCTCCTCCCCCATTTAGGCACCCATAGCTCCGTGTCTCATGTTTTCCCTTCTGGGAGTCTGACACTTCAGCTGGCCCACAGAGCTAGTGGTCATCTCGTTTTCCCTGTCATCGCTGAAATGAAGTGGGCGATGGGATTTACAGCCTATATAAGGCTTTTCAGTTGGTTTATTAGAGTGAGTTCATGCAGAGGGTTAGCCAAATAGCCCTCCAAGTTGAAAAATAATAACACTATAGCTTTATCTCTGCTGTTATCTGAAGAGCCACAAAGCACTTTGCAAAGCCTGGCAGCATCCCCCTGAGGTGACTGATATTATAGCTATTTTAACAGGGAGATTTTATCTGTTACAAGTTAGTATAAAGCTGTTCTGAAAACACCCTGGCCAAGGTTGAAAATTCTATTCAGGAAACAGAGGCAATTGGATACAAGCTCTGTTTTCCCTTTTCCCCATTAGGTTCTATGTAGAGGTCTATATTTTATCATTATGATGATTTTCTTGTCAGTATCTCTGGTACATTTCTCTGTACAGGAGACTACTGGGGCCATTGAAGCCCTTTCAGACATGTTAGCAGAAAATCATTTCCCTTAGGAAGCTGGCATGTCCTCCCCAGAGTATTGATGCTGTTAAATTCAGAGGAGTGAGAGGAGACTCTTCCCTCTTAATTAAGTTCACGCATGAATTTATGCTAAAGTTAGTAGAGGGAGTTTGCTTTCCAAGGTATCTTGGTAGATGATCATTTGGAAAAATCAGAATTTTGGCTCCTTTAAGCATGCTCTCCCTGGCATCGCTCTCATTTTTACTTTTATTGATAGGAATTACATGCTCTGGAGACAAATTTCCTTTAGAATCCATGAACTGCCACTCTCATCAAGAGTAACTTTAGAGTGGAGGAAATTGTTTCTTTTATCCATTAAGTGGGTATTCAGTTGCTAAGTCGTGTCTCACTCTTTGTGACCTCATGGACTGCAGCATACCTGGCTTCCCTGTCCTTCACTATCTCCAGGAGTTTGCTCAGATCATGTCCATTGAGTTGGTGATGCCATCCAACCGTCTCATCCTCTGCCTCCCCTTCTCTTTTTGCCTTCAGTGTTTCCCAACATCAGGGTATTTTCCAATGAGTCAGCTTTTCGCATCAGGTAGCTGAAGTTTTGGAGCTTCACTTCAGCATCAGTCCTTTCAAGGAATATTCAGGGTTGATTTCCTTTAGGATTGACTGGTTTGACCTCCTTGCCATTTAAGGGACTCTCAAGAGTCTTCTCCAGCACCACAAGTACAAAACCTTTATTCTGTTGTCATAGTTTTATTCCCTTAGACTCTGAGATGGGTATTTGTGTCAGGATATTTATAGGAGAGTCCTGTCATTAACCACCTATATGAGGGGGTGAAGGAAGTAGGGCTGGGAAGAGGGAGGAGTTGACCTGTGAAGCAGTTGTAACAAAGGCTTCAGCTGGGAACTCTAGAACAAGAAAGGTCTATCAGAGTTGTCCGGAATTGGGATAAGAGGGCCTCGCCTTCCATATCTCTGCGTTACCAGCCATTGAATGTGAACCAGCTGTGAGAGGTCATATAACTTTGAGGAAAGGAAGGCTTCTTCAGCCAAGAGCAGTTCCTGGGAGGGACACTGCTGTGTGCCACCAGTGGCCAACACTCCTGGCACCTGAGGGAAGGGGTGTCTTGGTCCTGAAGGGGCAGCCCGAGCCATGCACCTCAGCACTGACTATAGTTCACCACTTGATTGCTCAGATCTACTGTTTTCAAATATAAGGTTCTCTGTTTGGAAACAGGTTATCCAGAATTCCAGTTAGCCTCTTTCCAAGGGAAGCTTATAAAAAGAAGGTTAGAAGATGAACCTCAGCCCCTTCATAGTTGCTGGTATCAGGGTCACATTGATACTCATCATTTCTTTCCTTTACTACCCACCATTCGCCCTAAGTTAGCACTTTGCAGGTCCAAGTGGCTTATTTTATGAGGCAACCCAGATTCTCATCCCTTAGGGGTCTGAATCCCTTCTTCCTATGTCCTTCGTGGTCTGTGACTGCTAATGTTTAATCTTAAAAACTGGGTAGGAAAGTACCGGGAGATACCCCAGTAGACACCTGCTCAGAAGGAATTACTCCCCTCTGCTGGCCAGGACCTGTGGAGCTGATGAGTCTAGAGTTATGAAGATGGAAAACACAATTTTCCCAAGTAGGTCACTGGGAGTGATCATAGTGGGGCCACTCCCACTTCTGTCCCTTGGTTCCCCATCTAGGTAGCAGATAGTATTTGAAAGGTGTCATCTCTAAACTGATACCTCAATAAGCCTTCCAAAGGTCAGCTGAGTCCAGCAGCTTATGGCTTGTGCAGTAAGCGATGGGAGCACTAGACCCCATGCTTGTATACCCTCTGCTGTTCCTGCTTTGTTCCAAAGTGGGTTCCTTGGTTCAATGTGATACTATTTGTGATTCCATATTGGTGGGACAAACACTCTATAAGCCCTTGCATGGTAGGGTAGGATGAGATCCTATGGGTAGAAAAAGCACATCTAAACCTAGAATATGTGTCAGTTCCAGTCAAGATCAATCACTATCACTTTTAAATAGAAGGGGTTCAGTGTAATCAACTTGTCTGTAAGTAGATATTTCGCGTTCTCAGGGGATGATGCCATACGGAGAATCACTGGTCTTTTGTACTAGCAGATGGAACGTTTGATAGCAGTGGAAGCTAGATAAGGCTTGGTGCAAGGAAGCCCATGCTGTTAGGCCCCTTTGTATCCTCCCTTCCTGTTGCCATGGCTACTTGGCGTTGGCCAAAGCTGATAGGGCCCAATGACGGAGGCTGGCTGTCATCGTGTGCTCTAGGAGTTCTGTCCACTTAGTTGTCAGAAGGTATCAGTGTCCATGGTCCTCAAAATATCTCAGTGTTTCTCTTTCTTTGGTGTATTACCTAAGTAAATGGTCATAGATCCCTTCTGGGAAGACCTGAGTTAATATTGATTGCTGTAAATGCTTGCTATGGCAGTCAGTCATTGTTATTTAATGATTACTTTTCCAGGATCTATCAGACATCTGATGTATTTGCACCTGCCAGTACACTCCCCTCCTCTGGTATCTCTTTCTAGTTCACCATTGATTAAAAGGTTTAACAACTGCACTGTTAAAATATGCCAGGGTTAGTCAATTCTTCCCCTCTGAGTAGTGAGGGAATCATCTTTGCAGCTGGCTAGCAGATGACCTCTCCCCAAAATTCCATCTTATGGTCTCCTATGTTGGGTCACTCTGGCACCAATAAATACAAAGTAATGACAGTAAGGATAATAATAGAGTAAGCACTTTATGAAGTGCTTTTTCTGTGCCAGGCTCTTCTAAGTTCTTCTCACATATTCATGCATTTACCTCACAAATAACTCTCTGTGATTATCAGTGATAATCCTAAAGGGTAGAAAGATAAGTAACTTTCTCAAATTAGCACAGGTGAATAAGTGATTTGAACCCAGGTCTCATTTCAGAGCCCATGCTCATAATTGGTACATTATTCTGCTCTAATTGCTAATAAATGGTGGCAATTATTTTTCTTACATCTTCTAACAAGTCTTTGACATACAGTAATGTTATAAGAAAGGGCTTTGTTGGAATTTACATTTAGAGCTACATTTTGATGGATGGAACCCATTTTAAAATGGGATATTCTTTCCTTGGGTTTCCCTGGTGGCTCAGTGGTGAAGAGTCTGCCTGTAATGCAGGAGACCTGCGTTCAGTCCTTGGAGAAGGAAATGACTACCCACTCCAGTTTCCTTGTCTTGGAACCTGGTAGGCTGTAGTTCATGGGATCTCAAAGAGTTGGACATGACTGAGCAACTAACACTCATATTCATCCTTTCTTTAGGAATGTGATTCTCAAAATTGTCTGTGTATTAAAATCACCTGGGTAACTTTTAAAACTCTTAACCCTCAGGGCACATGCCAAAACAGTTCAATCAGCATCTCTGGAGGCTAGACCAGACACGAGTATTTTTTGGAAGGTCTCCAGGAGATTATAATATGCAGTTGTATTTGCAAACTGCTGCCCTAGGGCTCCATCTGCCTCTCTGTCTCCCAACAGGGATCTGCACTTGACTTTCTTCCCTTTGCAGTGTCTTCCCCAGGGAGCACGTTCATTGTCCATGCGTGTGATGGTTCATGTCTCTTTCTAGGATCCCAGACTCACCCCTTGCATTACACTTATGCAATAGGCACAATTTTTAATTCCCATTTTTCAGAGGAAATCAAGGCTCTGTGAAACTAAGTAACTTACTTACCCAGAGTAACATAGCTAGGAAGTCGCGGAGCTAGGATCCAAACCCAGATCTGATTCTAGAGTCCATGTGATTGGCTATTATATTATGCCACTACTTACTGGACATATCCATCCATTTCTTGATTCTATGTGCCAAGCTAAACCTTTTAACTTCCCCCACCTCCAGCCTTCCCTCATGCCCCACCTTCTGAAAAAGAAAACAAATGTCCGTTCTCCTGCATTCTTTGTCTTCATTAAAGGCAGCTAAAATCTGATTCGTCTTTGGTGCCCCCATTTCCTTTGGTACGTCTGTATAAGTGACCTAATAGAATGCTAGGCAGAAATTGGAAACTGAGCAGTGGAGCCTGACTGAAGTGGGGAGTGTGGGCGTGGGAAGTCCAGGCAGATCTGGGCAGTTGTGAAGGGTAGGTTCGTATTAAAATCCAGTCCATTGTCAGCTCTGGTCCACTGGCCTCCTTAGAATCTCCCACATCCAGCATTTCTCCATGGCTGCCGCCATTGCCCTGGTTCAAACCACTGTTCCCTCTGTCTCTTCTAAATGATTTCCCTTCTCTCCCACCTCCAGGCCTCCTTAGATCCAGATAAAGCCTGACTGAAACACAGGTCTGATCATGGCATCTGAGTCCACCTTGAATCCGCTGGGGAGAAATACATTCTCAAATGTGAGAATTATTTTCATAGACATCATAGAAAATTTAGAAAACCATGTCACTTGATCCAACAGATTTTCTCCTGAAGAAATAGAAACTATGCCGATAACTATCTTAATTATACCTTACAGGCTTCTTAATTATATCTTATAGGCTATAGGATCTAGAACACAAGGCACAAACTCAGTTGCCTACAGGGGCCAGGCAGGGAATATAGGTAAGTATGGAGATGGGGAGGCAGGATGCTAAGGCAAACCGAAGTGTTTTCCTTATGCAGAGAGTAACTGCTCTCAACTGGGTACATCAATACCTTGGGTGCTCTGGGCCCAGGAAGGCCAGCTCTTCCCATTTTTCTCCAGAAGCCAGAACTTTCCATTTAATATCACATCTCCTGACTTTTAAATGTTACAAACTAAGTCAGAATTTTTACTAGCATATTATATGCTTACAAACAAATCATACCCAGGACTGATATGGTCTGTGGCCTCCAGTTTGCAACCAGTGGACTAGGGAAGGTTGTTTTTTCCTCTGCGTACTCTGACTCTCTGGTTGAATTGTAAATACCCTAGGGCCTTGAATTTTAAAAGTAGGTCCTGTAAATCCTGGTGGAAACTGCTCTCCAGCAATCTCTGAAATGAGCTTTATCCTATTAAACAAAGAATGTGTGGTAGAAATGGAGACATTCCTTCAATGGTTATAGGGTAAGTAGATGGGCTGTGAAGTTTTAATCAAGCAGAAAAGCATGTGTATACTTCACCGAACCAAGAATTCCTCACAGAGGCAAGTTTCTCTAGTTCTGAACAACTGGAAAAGGGAAAGGAGAAAATAATGGCATGCACTCTTCCTGAGCATCTAGTATATACAAAGCATGCTTGGAGGGATAGTAAAAATGGTGTTAACTCTTCCTATGACCAAGAAATGTGGCTGGGTGAGCACTTACTGCCCCTGAGCACATTCTCCATAAAATAAGTTGATATGATAATGTTAAAGGAATGATGAGAAGCTATTAGCTTTGCCATTGAGATATTAGTGATTAGGCTATGAGATGTATGGAAAAAGGTAATCATGGGTAAAGTTTTCTTTTTTTCTTGAAAAAAATGAGAGTTCAAAGAAATGAAGTAATGCAATGGAGATGAAATAGCTAGTGAAGGAATAAACCCAGGATTCAAACACAATTCTGTATTAATGATAAAATCTGTGTTCTTTCCATCACACCCCACCGTTTTTCTACTTTTGATGAAAAGAGTTTGAAAGCTGGATGATGCTGATCTGAAATCAGTGATCTGAATGATATTAAAAGTGGGAAACCATGGAATTTTTGAGGCATAATTCTTAGGTACTTTCTACTACCTTCTAAAACAGAGTAGAACAGAATTACCTACAAAACAAAAGTAGAGTTACAGGTATAGAAAATACGCTTATAGTTACCATGGGGCAACAGAGGTGGGAAACATGGGAAGACTGGGATTGACACATACACACTGCTGCTGCTGCTGCTAAGTCACTTCTAAATATAAAATAGGTAACTGATAAGAACCTGCTGCATAGCACAGGGAACTCCACTCAATACTCTGTGATAACCTACATGGGAGAAGAATCTTAAAAAGAGCAAATATATGTATGTACATAACTGATTCACTTTTCTGTGCACCTAAAACTAACACAACATTGTAAATCAACGATACTCCAGTAAAAATTTAAATAATAATAAAAAATGAAACAGAGTGAAGCAAATAAGGCAGTCACCCAAGAACTCTCACTTTGGTGAGCAGATAAACCAACCAAAATGTATACGTCTGGAAACTAAAGTAGACAGACCACCCTCTGCAGCCTCCCTTGCAGACTGGCCAATGATTTTGGAAGGCAGCTATGCTAACCACTATACCACCAACGCTGGCCAATGATTTTGATGAATGGAATTTAGACTGAAGAAAAGTGTACCATTTCTGGGCCCCAGAACTGAAAAAATGTGTCCATGGTCCTTGCATGCTCCTTCTCCCTTTATGTGAGCTAGATGGAGGTGATGGCAACTAGGACCTGGAACTGATGGCAGAGCCTCAGGGTAACAGAGAACTGAGGGAACTGAACTACCTCGTGAAAGGAAGCCACTCGCTACCTGGAACACTCACATAGGCCTGTATATGTTGGGTAGAGTTCCCTGTGCTGTATAGTAGGTCCTTATTTTCTATTTTATGTACAGTAGTGTATATGTGAGAGTTGGACTGTGAAGAAAGCTGAGCACTGAAAAATCAATGCTTTTGATCTATGGTATTGGAGAAGACTCTTGACAGTCCCTTGGACTGCAAGGAGATCCAACCAGACCTTCCTAAAGGAGATCAGTCCTGGGTGTTCATTGGAAGGACTGATGTTGAAGCTGAAACTCAAGTACTTTGGCCACCTCATGCGAAGAGTTGACTCGTTGGAAAAGACCCTGATACTGGGAGGGATTGGGGGCAGGAGGAGAAGGGGACAGCAGAGGATGAGATGGCTGGATGGTATCACCGACTCGATGGGCATGAGTCTGAGTAAACTCCGGGAGTTGGTGATGGACAGGGAGGTCTGGCGTGCTGCGATTCATGGGGTCGCAAGGAGTCGGACACGACTGAGCAACTGAACTGAGCTGAGTGTATATGTGTCAATCCCGATCGTCCAATTTATCCCTTTCCCTTTGCCCCCTGCTAACTATAAGTTGTGCAGGAGTTCCTTTGAGAACATTTTTTTTCTTTTACAACAATTGATACTACTCTAATACACAGATTAGTACTGTGAAGTGAGTATTGCCATATGCAAACCTAAAATATGTAGTTCTAAATTTGCAGTCAGCGAGTTAGGAAAATAGATATTTCAGGCTGAAAAGTTGGAAACTTCAGTGGCAGGACATTTGGTAATGGTTTTCTTGCTTCATTAGACAAGATGTTAAAGCCAAAATTGGCTAGTTTGAGATAAAAGATGGGAGATGATATAGAGAATCCAGAAATTCAGGGCTTCACTGGGCTTGAAAAGCCAGCTGCTTCTGAATTTAAACAATAAAATATAGACTCAAAAAGTGTTGAAAAATAAAAGCTCACATAACTCTCGCAGCTAATCAGAGGGAGTCCCAATTTGTGATTTTCCCTTCTCCTGGGTGTCTGCCTGCATTTCTCTGGCACAGAAGGAGAATTAGATCCTTTAATAAATATTCATTTAGAATAGTACAAGAAATATGGAATTCCCATCATTGTTTCTGGATTTAGATGTCTAAACTCCCCTCCATTGTTGTGGTAGATTTAACTGTTGTGCATTCAGGCAATGTAGTAGGCAAAATAATGGTCCTTAAGGTTCCCATAACTTAATCCCTGGACCTTGTGGATATGTTACCCTACATGGCAAAAGGGACCTTACACCTATGATTTTGTGAAGGGCCTTGAGGTCAGGAGACTATCTAGGTTGACCTTAACTATAATAACAAGGGCGCTTAAAAGAGCCATAGAAGATGTGATGACCAAAGCAGAGAGAGTCACAGAAGGATTAGAAAAGGTACTACATTGTTGGCTTTGGTGTTGGAGGAAGAGGCCATGAGCCAAGGAATGCAGGCTGCCTCTACAAACTAGAAAAGGCAAGGAACCTGATTCTTTCCTAGTATCTGCAGAAGGAACCAGCTCTGCACACCATGCCTTCAGCCTAGTGAGACCCATTTTATACTTATGATCTCCAGACCTGTAAACAGTAAAAATGTGTGTTGGTCTAAGCCAGTGTATTTGTGGCAGTTTGTTAAATCCCATGGACGGAGGAGCCTGGTAGGCTGTAATCCATGGGGTCACAGAGGGTCGGACATGACTGAGCGACTTCACTTTCACTTTTCACTTTCATGCATTGGAGAAGGAAATGGCAACCCACTCCAGTGTTCTTGCCTGGAGAATCCCCGGGACGGAGGAGCCTGGTGGGCTGCCGTCTATGGGGTCGCACAGAGTCGGACACGACTGAAGCGACTTAGCAGCAGCAGCAGCAGCAGTTATGGCAGCAATAGGGACAGATGGTTAAGCTGAAGCTCATAGGTGTGGCTAGAAGAGAGCTTTTCTCTGTCTTGATTAAATAGACTCTGAGGACATCAGCTGAACATTCATTAGGAGCTGAAGAGAGGGACCAGGCCTTTTGGAGAGGGCGAAAGCTTTAAGCAATCGTGAGGTAAGCTGTCCTGGATCCTTCATGCTTGGTCACAGTGGTCTATAGTTAGAGTACATATCTCTTCCAGACAGAGAGTAAGATCCTCAGAGTAGTCCAATTACAACTAAGAGAAAAGTTCATGAAGACCCAAAAGGGCAGCAGAGTGCAGGGGCTAAGAGTATATAGGCTTCAGATTTTCCTGGATTCAAACTACTTCCTAAGTTGTGTGATGACTTCCCAAGAGGATATTTAGCCTCTTCATGCCTCAGTTTTCTAAAAAAAAAAAAAAAAAGAGTAACAGCTGTAGTATTTTTGTGGAACTGTTGTGAGAGGTAAATCATGTAAAGCACTTAGAACAGTGGCCGGCACATGGTAAGTGCTCAAGGAGTGTAAGCAGGTACAACTACCTGCTACCCAGAAGGTAAATGAATAGCGCTGAGACTCACAGCCGTTATTGGCACAGCCAGGCCCGGTATCCAGAAATCCTATCTCCTGGTTCAGGGATTTTTCTACTAGAAGACAGAGTGATGTCCTGAAACAGCTGGGAGAGGAGACGCAGTTAACCTCCTAGTAGTATAATGGGGCTGTGGCATCAGGGAAGCGGTGGAGTGAACTGGGTTAATCTGCTCCCTGGGTTTCTTCATCAATCAGTAAGTATTGTTTGTTTGCAACCAGAGAAACTGCTTGGGCTGATTGAATTGGAAGAGAGCTAGTTGGCAGGATTGGTGGTGGTGGGGCTGTCAGAATTGATGGGGAGACTGAAGACCTGGGAAGCAGGTGCTCCAGCTGAAGGGCCAGTTTGTCCTGGTCTCTTGCTGAAGACTGAGTGTCCTGAAAGAGAACATCTGATTCAATGTGCTCTAGCTTCATGCCCTTTCTTCGGCTCTACTGGGCAGACAGGAAAAGGATCTGGCCTCTGACCTTCCCATCACAGCAAGACTCTGCCGCATCTTTACTGACCTTTCAAAAGCCTCATGGACAGATAAAGAAAGCTAGAGTTGGGGATCCTATCTAGTCTGAGTTGAGTGAAAGAGCAGTGTGCTGATGAGAGAGTTGGTTAAAGAAAGTAGTGTAAGAAGATCTGTGTTCTAACGAGGCACTGCCATGGTTTAATGACAATTGCAGAAAACTAAGAAAGAAGTGAAGGGACTTCCCTGGTGGTCAGTGGCTGAGACTCTGTGCTCTAAGTTCAAGGGGCTGAAGTTCAATGCCTGGTTGGGGAACTGGATCTCACATGAGGCAACTAAGAGTTTGCATGCCACACAACTAAGTCCAAGCACAACCAAATAAATAAAAATAGATATTTTTTTTTAAAATAAGAAGTGAAGAGGAAGTGAATTATATAAAAGCTAAGAGAAGTTCATCAGTAATCATGAGGTTTTAAAACTTACCTAGCTAGGGTATGAAATGAGAGAAGTAGGGAACATATGATTTTGTAAAAGAAAAGGCACTAGTATAGAAACTGACATGTAGTTGGCTGATTACACTTGTGTGAGGGCCTCTGCTTATTATGTATATATGCACAGAGAAGTTAATATTATTACCTGATTTTATAATTTTACATTGAATAGACACTACTCTGTGATTCCTTTGAAAAGTGAAGATCTGAATTTTTTAATAGTAGTATGATTTAGAAAAATCCAATCAAGGGTATTTTATGTACAATTGAGCATGTCAGAATGGGAAGACTGAGATTTAGAAAAAATTATTATTTAAAGATGATTCTCTGATATACTTAATGCTGGTGCATTTATGTAAGAATTTCTAGAAGCGTTCTTTATGAAAGCATATGTGTGGAAGAGCATTGTTTCAAATTGAATAGAAGACCAAGTCTGCTGAGAGTTAATGGTATAAAATGCCATTATTAAAAACAAAACTTTTGACAGTGATTCTTAATCTAATTTTTCACTCTTCTCCATGAGTGAGTGAATTAATTATGGTCTAGATTGGAAAGCAGAAACCCTCTGATCCTTGTCTTTATGGAGCCTACAGTTCAGTTGACTGACTTGGCAAGTCTGTTTTTCCAGTATAGGGAATGTGAGACTGTGAAAAGCACTACACTGGAAGATGGGAGATGTGGGTTCTTTCCCAGTCCCCTGTAATTAGAGTGTGACCTTGGGCAAGTCAGTTCACTTCTGAGATGCTACTGACTCATAGGTTGCCTGGAAAAGTATGTAAGTTTTTCATGCAAGTTCATGTTCAAGTTTTCCAGAGGAGAATGTCCATAGTTTCATTAGCCTCTTGATGGTTCACTTGCAACTTCAAAGACTCTTTAAGGTCCTAGTGGTTAAAAGTTTTTCTCATCTTTAATGGAGTCAGGATTGCCCGGAGAAATATCAATAACCTCAGATATGCAGATGACACCCTTATGGCAGAAAGTGAAGAACTAAAGAGCCTCTTGATGAAAGTGAAAGAGAAGAGTGAAAAAGTTGGCTTAAAGCTCAACATTCAGAAAACTAAGATCATGGCACCTGGCCCCATCACTTCATGGAAAATAGGTGGAGAAACAGTGGAAACAGTGGCTGACTTTATTTTTTTGGCTCCAAAATCTCTGCAGATGGTGATTGCAACCATGAAATTAAAAGATGCTTACTCCTTGGAAGGAAAGTTATGACCAACCTAGATAGCATATTAAAAAGTAGAGACATTACTTTGTCAACAAAGGTCTGTCCAGTCAAGGCTATGGTTTTTTCAGTAGTCATGTATGGATGTGAGAGTTGGACTATAAAGAAAGCTGAGCACTGAAGAATTGATGCTTTTGAACTGTGGTGTTGGAGAAGACTCTTGAGAGTCACTTGGACTGTAAGGAGATCCAACCAGTCCATCCTAAAGGAGATAAGTCCTGGGTGTTCATTGGAAGGACTGATGTTGAAGCTGATACTCCAATACTTTGGCCACCTGATGTGAAGAGCTGACTCATTGGAAAAGACCCCGATTCTGGGAAAGATTGAGGGCAAGAGGCGAAGGGGACGACAGAGGATGAGATGGTTGGATGGCATCACTGACTCAATGAACATGGGTTTGGGTAAACTCCAAGAGTTGGTGATGGACAGGGAGGCTTGGTGTGCTGCAGTTCATGGGGTCACAAAGAGTCGGACACAACTGAGCAACTGAACTGATAAACCCTAGTTCTCCTTCTGGAATGTTCCAAGACAAGAAGACTTGTCAGTCTGAGAGCTGGAAGGAAAGGTGAAATCAGTAGATGAATCAACGTCTTTTTCTGAACATGAAAACTAAGCCAGGTGGTTTATGAAAACAAAAAGCAAATCAAAATATGAAGATGTGATTGAACAGCAAGTTCCTGCATTTCTGTTCCCTGAGGGACTCTCCATCTCCCTGTCTCCATTTCCCAAATGCCCTCTAAGGATCTCAGAATTCCCCCAGAGAACTTGGTTCTGTCCTGAAGCAGATAAGCATAAAGTGAAAGTGGTGGCCGTTCCTCGATGGTTCCTCTGGATGCTCTCGGGCCTCCCTGATACGCACTCCAACTGCCAGAGCAGAGTGGGATTTATGGCGGGAGCCATAAATGCCAATCACCACGCTTGTTCTGGGCTGCGTAAGCAGCAGTCCTGCATAATGGAGCAGATTGCTGCCTGTGCTGTTTGGAAAAGGAGGGAGTCGCCTCTGTCAGCTTTCTTTTTAGCTCGATGATTACAGCTGAGCACACAGACAAGTAAGACAGATTCTTTTTGATAAGGTACAATGGGCTTTTAATTGACTCTTACATTCCTAACTGCTTTTTGACCTATACGTGCTGGCTGTTAGAGGAGCTAGCATTCTAGGAAATGTGTCGTAAACAAAATTCCTTTCTACTGGCTGTTTTTTTTTTCACCCAGAAATTGACAAACTTCTTATAGCTTATGAAAACTTTTTCTCCTTTGTCCAATCTGTAAACTCCCAATGTTCCTGAGTGAGTTAAAGAGGAGATTCTGCTCCCTTCTTAGTGGTCATGTGTGAGTTAATTACTGAGTTGTCTCTGATTCTTTGTGACCCCATGGACTGTAGCCTGCTGGGCTCCTCTGATGGCTTTCTGCAGGCAAGAATACTGGAGTGGGTTGCCCTTTCTTCCTCCAGAGGATCTTCCCGACCCAGGGATTGAACCTATGTCTCTTGCATCTCCTGCATGGACAAGCAGATTCTTTACCACTAGTGCCACGGGGAAAGCCTCATCTAACATAGGATTGTGTACTGAAGGGGCTAAGGGCTCTGGTTTGAGCAGGTCAGCAATAGTTAGGGAGAGTGTGGTCTGTGGAGTGACTCTCCCCACCTTAGTGCCAAGGAACCTGCGGCTCTGGGAAGCAGGGCCATTTGTCAGGTTCACAGTGGTGATAAGGAATGGACATGATGGGTCTTCTGGTTTCGTGTGCAATGCTTTTATCACGGCATGGCCCCAAATGCCACTCTCAAACCCACTCATTTGCTTAGCAGTCTGTCCCCTCTCCTCCTAAAAGGTTTGAAATGTTGCTTATTAAAAGTGACTTACACCCCAGACCCCAGAGGTTCCATCATGGTCTTTTTAAGGTGGCTGTTAAGTACAAGTTGTAGCTGAAGAGAGAAAGACCGTTTATATGGGGGCTCCTGGATTCTTGTGAGTCTGCATGAGAGGGGGGCCATGAGGAAGACAGAGCCTGAGTCCTATCTAAGAAGGAGACATATTTGAGCATGGGAGGACAGGCCATCAAAATACCTCTAGGTGGGCAGAAGAGGGTGGTCCTCCAGGAGTGTGAGCGCTCAGTCCCTGGATGGGAGAGGGTTCAGTCCTTTCATGTGTGTTAAGGGCAGTTTTCCATGGAGGTAGGAGGGCCATGCTGGTATGTGTGAAAGGGCTTTGTCCTCCTGAGGTGGGAGCACAGGGTCCCCAGGAGGAAGAGGATTGAATTCTTGCGTGTGTAGCAGGGTTGGTTTCTGCAGCTGTCAGAGGGTCATGGCTCTGTGTGTGAGAGAGAACCAGGCCCCCATGGGCACGGGAAGGCAGAACCCCAGGTATGGAAGCCTGGGCCCCGTTTGTGAGGGAGCACTGCAGTTACCGATGGTCGCATGCCACGCTTGGTAAGACTTAGTGTCATAGGACTGTGACCCTTTTATGCTCTCCCAGAGCCCCGTGAGGTGGGAGCCTGCACGGGACAGGCCTGCCTGGCTTCTGTCTGCATGCAGTGACTGCAGCTGGGGTGGCTCAGGTGACTGTGGATGGCAAGAGTGGCCCACCTGGGGCCTTCTCAGCGCCGGCTCTCTTTCTCTTGTTCCTCCAGGTCGCACTGGCTGAGGCTGGAATGTGCAGAAGGGCTTCTTGACTCTCGGGGTTGGCATCTTGCTCAGGTGGCTGGCACACTGAAGCTGGCCAGTCATTTTTCCTAGTGGCTAGATTGAGTTTCTTATGGGATGGATGGCTTCCCCACATTGCTAGTACTCCAAAAGACAGGAGATGGAATCTGTGTTTCTCATACAGAAAATGGCTCAGTGTTGCTTCTGCCACATTCTATTGGTTGAAGCAGTCATAGAGTCTGCTCAGATTCAAGGGGAGGGAACATACCATCTTCCAGTGGGAGCAATGTCAGAAAATTTGTGACCGTCTTCAATCTGCTGTAATGATGGATTAGTCTCTCTGTCCCTAATAGAGCTGCACACTGCTTGCTAAGTTGCTACAGTCATGTCTGACTCTTGGCAATCCTATGGACTATAGTCCACAAGGATCCTCTGTGCATGGGATTCTTCAGGCAAGAATACTAGAGTGGGTTGTCATGCCCTCCTCCAGGGGATCTTCCCAACTCAGGGATCGAACCCACATCTCTTATGCCTCCTGCCTTGGCAGGCAGGTTCTTTACCACTAGCACCACCTGGGAAGTGCTACAGGGCTGGGTCCTCGGGTGTATCAGGAGACAGGGTGTGTGTGTGTGTGTGTGTGTGTGTGTGTGTGTGTGAATAGGACGGAATTCCTGCAGGGTGGACTCCAAAGGGAGGGGACCAGTGTGGCTGTGTGCTGGAGGTAGGAGAATCTGGCAGAACGGGGGTTTCTGAATGGGACTGAGTGAATATTGTGCTTCTGCATTCAGAACTTCGCTGGCTGCATCGTCACTTCCTGTGTCATTGGCTGGTAAGCTGATGCTCTGAAGGGTGCCTAGCCAGGCAAGTCCTGCTGTGGGTCTCAGACGGATAAGTGCCAAGTGGCAGGTCACTCAACCAGCTGCCCTGACCTCACAAGTTTATTTCCATGCTGACAAGTAGCAAACATTTCTGCACCATGCAGTGCGTCTCTGTGAGGAGTTTGGCCAACTGTAAAGTTGGAACAGTCCTTAAGACGGCTCTCACCTCTGAAACCAGGGGCCTCCCTAAACTACCGTCAGTTTTTGGTAATTTGCCAGGACTCACAGAGCTCAGTGAATGCTGTTATGCTCATGGTTGTGGTTTATTACAAGGAAAGCATACAGATTAAAAGCAGGCAAGGGAAGAAGTGTGCAGACCAGAGATGGGAAAGTGCCAAGCACTGAGCTTCCACGGTTCTCCTGCGGTGGAGTCAGGCCATGGCACTTTCCTGGCACCAGTGTGTGACTGTACACACAGTAT
This sequence comes from Muntiacus reevesi, assembly GCF_963930625.1. Taxonomy (NCBI): domain Eukaryota; kingdom Metazoa; phylum Chordata; class Mammalia; order Artiodactyla; family Cervidae; genus Muntiacus; species Muntiacus reevesi. The sequence continues at coordinate 84,027,720 of NC_089256.1, read as the reverse complement.
TGCCAGCCAAGAAAGCTCATCCAAGCCATTGTGTTCAGTTTTTATTGGGACTCCCTTACACTGGGATAATTGATTAATTTCCCATATGGTTGGTCTCAGCTTCCAAGTCCACTAATACTATATGACTCAAATCCTCCACCCTAAATCACATTGATGTTTTTCTCAGAGTGGCCAGCCCCTACCCTTATTCAAGTTGTTAATAATCCAGCTAGCTCAAGGACCACAACTGAGCAAAGATTATGTCTCAGGAGCTGAGGGCAGAGGCCAGACCTCTGTTACGGTAAGGTTAAATTATTTGCTACACAGTCTCATGTAGAGAAGGCAACCAGCCGTGTGGACAGGTTCCCTCATGTGAACACTCTGAGTGGCATCCAGGAATTAGGATGACATGTTTCTTTACGGTATATCAATTCTGGCAATTGTAATGTTCCTGCTTCTAGACTATAAAGTATTTCAGAATTTCTTCTTCTTTTCTCCCCCCCAGTGTTCTCTGTAGCCCCTGCCGCCACCCCCAGAACCCTGGGTACCACCTTCCCTTTGCTAGGAGCATGACAAGAATAAATAGGATGGGCACTGCTTCAGCTTCTCTCTGTCACAGATTTGCCTGTTTACTTTGTCTCCTATGTTCCTTCCTTCCCACCCCCACCCGCTCCTCTGGATTCTTGATCTCTAGTCATTCCTGTTTTCAGCTTCAGTTTCTGCTACATCAGTGGAACATGCTCACACCTATCAATTCCCCTTCTAACCACCATTTTCTGTATTTTGGTACCTTCCATTTTTAAACGGAACCATTTCTTACATTTCCTTTTTTTCTAACTCTCTCCACTCATAGAGTCATAATGACTGTAATGGGCCTTTATGTGGTGCCATGTAGCTAGCCCCTGGAGAAGGAAAAGGTAGCCTACTCCAGGTATCCGTGCCTGGAAAAATCCCATGGTCAGAGGAGCCTGGTGGGCTACAGTCCATGGGGTTGCAAAGAGTTGGATATGACTGAGCGACTCAGCACACATGCATGCATGTAGTTAACCATGCATGATTGCATGCCATGGTGGGACCCCTTGTTTTCATGTACCTAGTAGCTGTTTCCCTTTCTTTAGGTAGTAACACCCCAATTTTGCAGCACAGTATCTTCCCCATTTGGGGTGAACAATCTTTCTGGGACTGTAAGTCCATGTGCTCACCCTGTTCTTGCCAAGGAGTTGTTGTGTGATCCTGGCCAATAAGTGGCTCCCTCCCTGGAACAGAAATCTTAGCTGAGTAATACAAGATTCAAAGTGGATAGCATCACTTATCCCTGGGAATGGTGGAACAGGTGGACCCTTAGATTCACTACCCGCATCCTCCAACTCTGCCTTGGTTCATGCCATTTCCCAAGACCTAGTTCTTCAGCTTTTCTCCTCATTCTTTGAGCTACCCGTATCCTGTTGATAAATTCTTCCTTTTCCTCTCAGTTAGCCTGGCAGTCTCTGCTGCTGGCAACCAAAGAACCCCAGTGGAACCTTATTATTGACTTTTCATTAGTCTTATAAAGTACAGGGATGAGGGAAACTAATATCTACTGAATAAAATGTCTAGTTCAGCTAGTTTAAGTAATTTAAATTCACAAAGGTTATGCGCTTTGTCAAAAGTCCCATATGGTTTTTTCACTTGCCGATTTCTTGAGACATCCGTGCTTGCCGACTCTACTTTTAGTTCTTGAACCCTAGTAATTTGGTTTCTCTAACTTGCTTTCATCTAAGATCCCAAGACACTAATCAGTGGTCAACATCATAATAGAATTCTACTAAGCTCTGGAATTACTGTGCAGAGCCCCTGAGCCCGGCAGTCATTGTTCCACATGCAATAGTAGAAGAAGGGCATTTATACATACAGTCTATTTATATTCCCTATTTTGTTACTCCTTTTTGCTTTCATGCCCTAGACCTAAACAGTTAATTTCATAATTAATATTCTATGATTTTCTTCATGTTTTAGAACCTTCCTTCAAAATCCAAGTGGTTACTGCATTCGACTGTGTATAGTCATGAAAAAACAGTAGATAAACACTTTATTGTTTTATTTTCCATCAATATTCCTTTCTTATTAATAAGATATGAAAGTTAAAAGTGATGGCATTTCAAAATGAAGAGCTATGGGGAAATTTAAGATACCATAAAATGATCAGAGAGTAAAATAAATGTCTTTATATTATTTTGAAAAGAAATAGATGACTTTGAAAGTCACTTGACTGTTGCATTGATGGCTTTCACAGCAGTTGCCTCTCTGGTGTCATGGGAGTAAGCAGGCCTCAAGGAGTCCTATTCTCACTAAGGGAAGTTGTAAATAAGATTTCTGATCATTCATCAAAAGCTGATAAGAAGGAAAGTTTAGCATTTGGGGAATATGGCAAACAAGGCTAAAAAGTTGTTTTTGAAAAGATCTCTCTTTTTGGGAAAATTTGTGGCTGTTATTAAAAATCTCGCTCCATCTGGTTGGCATTGTGAAGGTAATAACTAACTTCATTCCGAACCTTTGGGGCGCTTGGAAATTGCTCTGATTTTTCCGGTATGCATCCCTAGCTGAACAAGCAGAAAAGCGAATGCAGCCAGATCTTTTGACTTCATTTGTACACATGCTAAGAAAGCAAACATACAGTAGTTCGGAGGCAATTAGGGCTGTGGTGCAGAGCACCATTATTTTAAAACTTACCCTTTAGCACAGTTGTGACAAGATAATGAATGTGCATTTGCTAGTGTGGGTGTGGAGCAACTTAGAAGGGAGGAAAAATGAGTTCATTGAGTCTTCACGCACCATCAGGTCCTGAGACCTTTCAGTGTGAAAGGATTCTTTGTTGGTGCTTCCGGGAACTCCTCACAGATGATAGAAAGACTGTCAGACTATTCCTCCAGGGAAAGCCTTCCCCAGAACAATTGTGCCATGTTCAGCGCTTGTTTCCACCTCACCCCACCCAGCTAGTCCTACTGATGCCTTCCACTTCCCGCCAGCATCAGAGGGACCAGGTCAGCAGTCAGCTGCCCCAGCTGGTGAGCCTTCAGGGGCCACAAACTGTCCTGTCCACATTTCGCCCCCCACCGTCAGTATTCTCTACAATGCTCTTGACTCCTACCACTCTCCTCTGTGGAGAGGTCAGGTGCAATCCTAAGCCTCTTTTTCTCTGCTTCTTCTGTTCCTGATATTTCTTAGCCTTCTTCTAAGGAACTTGTCCCCAGTGCAAAATTATTGACCAATGGACTAGAAACCATTCTGTTCCTAATAATCCTCACTTTGCCAAGGGATATTCTCTTTTCTCCAACTTCTTATTTGTGGAAGGTTCTTGAATTAACCCCAAACTGTCACTGTCTATAGTGGGCTGTGTGCTATGCTTAGTCGCTCAGTCATGTCAGAGTCTTTGTGACCCCGTGAACTGTAGCCCTCCAGGCTCCTCTGTCCATGGGGACTCTCTAAGAATACTGGAGTGGGTTGTCATGCCCTCCTCCAGGGGATCTTCCCAACCCAGGGATCGAACCCAGGTCTCCCACATTACAGGCAGATTCTTTACCATCTGAGTCACCAGGGAAGCCCGTAGTGGGTGTGTTCAGTCGTGTCCGACTCTTTGCGACCCCATGAGCTGCAGCACGCCAGGCCTCCCTGTCCAACACCAACTCCCGGAGCCTACCCAAACTCATGTCCATTGAGTCGGTGATGCCATCCAACCATCTCATCCTCTGTCATCCCCTTCTCCTCCTGCCCTCAATCTTTCCCAGCATCAGGGTCTTTTCAAATGAGTCAACTCTTCACATCAGGTGGAGTTTCAGCTTCAGCATCAGTCCTTCCAATGAATATTCAGGATTGATTTCCTTTAGAATTGACCAGTTGAATCTTCTTGCAGTCCAAGGGACTCTCAAGAGTCTTCTCCAACACCACAGTTCAAAAGCATCATTTCTTCGGCGCTCAGCTTTCTTTATAGTCCAACTCTCACATCCATACATGACTACTGGAAAAACTATAGCCTTGACTAGATGAACCTTTGTTGACAAAATAATATCTCTGCTTTTTAATATGCTATCTAGGTTGGTCATAACTTTCCTTCTAAGGAGTAAGCATCTTTTAATTTCATGGCTGCAGTCACCATTTACAGTGATTTTGGAGTCCAGAAAAATAGTCTGTCACTGTTTCCACTATTTCCTCATCTATTTTCCATGAAGTGAGGGGACCAGATGCCATGATCTTAGTTTTCTGAATGTTGAGCTTTAAGCCAACTTTTTCACTCTCCTCTTTCACTTTCATCAAGAGGCTCTTTAGTTCTTCTTCACTTTCTGCCAGAAGGGTGGTGTCATCTGCATATCTGAGGTTATTGATATTTCTCTCAGCAATCTTGATTCCAGCTTGTGCCTCCTCCAACCCAGCATTTCTCATGATGTACTCTTCATATAAGTTAAATAGTGGTGCACAAAAGTTATGTCCATGTCCTAACCTTAGGAACTGGAGAATGTGAACTTATTTGAAAAAAGAGTCTTTACTGATGTAATTAAGGATCTGGATCTCTTGACATGAGATCATTCTGGACTAGGAAGGGCACTGAATCCAATGACAGAGGTCCTTATGAGATAGATAGGAGGAGGAAGACAGAGAGAAGGCCATGTGAATGGTCTCAGGGAGCCGAGGGGTTCAGCAGATTAGTAATCAAACCTGGGCTGCAGTGGTGAGAGTGCCAATCCTAACTGCTAGACCACAAGGGCCAGCTATCTTGGAGGACCTCAGTCCTTGCTTCTTTGAGTAAAGAATTCTGCAAAGAGATGGAGGGTAGTGAAGCAAGTAAAGTGTTTATTAGAAGCAGAGTATGTGTCAAAAGGACCCATGAGTGGCCTCAGAATTGTGCTTTGGGGACAGTTTTCCAGATTCCATCTGGCCAATCATCTTGTTCATTGTCCTTATCTGGTCTAACTCGGGGCCCTCCTCAGCGCATCTGTGCATCTTTTAGCCAAGATGGATTCTGGTGAGAGGCCTTCTGGGAGGTTGGCAGGACATACTATGGGCTGCCACTCTCTCTGTTCCCTGACTCCTGAGGATCTTTTCTGCACATGTGTGGTCTACGAGGCCTCCTTGATCCCTAGAAAAATATGGCCTCCTTATCTTTATTCAAAGAGGGTCTGCTCCTACCCTTACTGTTAAATCAAAGTAATGGGAGACAAGTTCCAGGGGCTCAGACTGGGGCCCAGCTGTCTCCGGCCTCATGAAGACAGGAAGATTGGAGTTGTTACCAAACCAAGCTTGGCTCCACATGCAGTAAAGTCAGTCTATGGACACAGAATTGTGGAGAAGGAAACTGCGGCATTTGTTGTAAGGCTCCATAATGCATAGGACAATTAAATCTCAAAAAGCCCAGACTCTCTAGTGGGTTTGAACAAAGCACTTTTAAAGGCAAGGTGAGAGAGAGGGGAGTCCCAGGGTATGTGACCTGCTCATGCACAGTTCTCTGATTGGTTGATAGTGAGATAATAGTGTGGTGTCACAGAGGCTAACATTGTCAGTCCTTGGGCACTAGTAGTTCTGGGGGCTTTGTGCTCATAGGCATCAGGTGGTTAATTTCTTCTATTTGGTGTATGGTGGGAGTTAGCATCTGTAAAACAACACAGGAAATGGGCATCAAATACGGTTATCTAGATATTTCAGAGAGGAGCCAAAACAAAGGATATGGGAGAGGAGTCTGTCCCGGGAAGACCCCTTAGAGTCCTGCTTAGATACAGACTTACACAGATGCAAGTCAAGGAATGCTTAGTACCATCAGAAGTTGGAAGAGATAAGGACAAATTTTCCCCTTGAGCCTTCAGTTAGAGTGTTACTCTAACAACACCTTGACTTTGGCCTTCTGGTCTCCAGAATTGTGAAAGAATAAATTTCTGTTGTTTTAAGCCACCAAGTCTATAATCATTCATTATGGCAGCTCCAGGAAACTAATAAACTATCTTTGCTGTAGTCACGGATGGACTTGGATGAAACTGCTCCATACTAACCTAGATTTGTACTATGAAAGCTGCAGGGATGGGGGGTATCTTGGCAGTGACCATTAAACAAATCACAGAAGTGAAGACTTGTGAATTCCCACTCTGAGGATGAGAATAAATCTACTTCCCTTCTTGGGAAGTTTATATTCTAGCTGTCAGCGCAATGCCTCAACATTAAAAAAAAAAAAAAAAGTTATGTTATTATGTCATGGGTCATCTTACCTGTAAAGACAGATACCAGGCACACCAAAATAAACTGACACAGCTAAGGAGAAGTGATGCCAGAGCCCAGGAGAAGGAGTGGTTGAGTGAGCTGGAGGGGCCATGGTCTTGAGAAAGCTGTGCTTAACCGGGAGTGGGCCTATGGGTGTGGTTGGCCCAATGCAGACAGTGAGAAGCTCATAGGCTATAGGGAACATAACAAAATAACAAGAGTCACTAAAAATCAGTCTGCTCTTTGTTAACACCGTGGGCCAAAATTAGAAATGATTTTGTCTGTCTCCTCCTCACGAATCTTTCATTACTATGTTTTAAACAACTGCTGAAGTACTGATGAGTTTTAATATTATACACATAAAAGCTTAAAATGAGCATGTTTTTATTACTTAGACTTTAATAAACATTGTATTCTACATAGAAGTCTATGCCATCAACCCCTGACAGGCAGAGTCAACTACATGTGGTTGTTTTGAGAGTCAGTGTCTAGGGTCAGGTATTGTTTGAGGTTTCTTTGGGACTGTTCATATTTTCAGTACCTGGGACTACATAGTCCTGTGTGTCAGTGACTGATTCATAAAAATCAGGGAAATCGCATGGATTCTAAAGACCAAGAAATAATTGGAGTTACTTTAATTCTGTCACTTTGCAAATACTCTGAAATTTTATTTGGGACTGAGTTTTGAAACAGTAAAACAGAGTGCACATTGCAAGTTGTACTATTTTTCTATGGTAAATGCAAATTTTGTTTCATACATGAAGTATTTTACTGAATTTAAATATCTTTAAATTTGCAATGAATTATTTTAAAATTATTAATTGTTTAAAGAGTGAAGAACAGAGCAAGAAAATAGGATTATTGCTGATCAGTGAATTTTTTTTCTGAAAATAAATTTTATTATATTGGGTGGGGTATTAAAAAATGATCCACCCTGGGTGTCAAATATTTGAGTTATGCCATTAGGGAAAGGAGTACATCAAGGCTATATTTGTCACCCTGCTTATTTAGCTTATGTGCAGAGTACATCATGCGAAATGCCAGGCTGGATGAAGCACAAGCTGGAATAAAGATTGCTGGGAGAAATATCAATAACCTCAGATATGCAGATGACACCACCCTTATGGCAGAAAGTGAAGAGGAACTAAAGGGCCTCTTGATAAACGTGAAAGAGGAGAGTGAAAAAGCTGGCTTAAAACTCAACATTCAAAAAACTAAGGTCATGGCATCTGGTCCCATCACTTCATGGCAAATAGATGGGGAACCAGTGGAAACAGTGACAGACTTTATTTTTTGGGGCTCCAAAATCACTGCAGATGGTGACTGCAGCCATGAAATTAAAAGATACTTACTCCTTGACAGAAAAGCTATGACCAACCTAGATAGCACATTAAAAAGCAGAGACATTACTTTGCCGACAAAGATCCATCTAATCAAAGCTATGGTTTTTCCAATAGTCATGTATGGATGTGAGAGTTACACCATAAAGAAAGCTGAGTGCTAAAAGAATTGATGATTTTTAACTGTGTTGAAGAAGACTCTTGAGAGACCTTTGGACAGCAAGGAGACCAAACCAGTCAATCCTGAAGGAAAGCAGTCCTGAACATTCATTGGAAGGACTGGTGCTGAAGCTCTAATACTTTGGCCACCTGATGTGAAGAGCTGACTCATTAGAAAAGACCCTGATGCTGGGAGAGATTGAAAGCAGGAGGAGAAGGGGTTGACAGAGGATGAGATGGTTGGATGGCATCACCGACTCAATGGACATGAGTTTGAGCAAGCTCTGGGAGATGGTGAAGGATAGGGAAGGCTGGCATGCTATAGTCCATGGGGTAGGAAAGAGTCAGACAAGACTGAGCAACTGAACAAAAATTGTGTAGATGAGGAAGAACAGATGTAGAATTTGAGGAATGGTGTGTTTTAAGTTCATTCCTCCAAATTTAAATCTTTTGCTTGTAGTTACTCTGTTCAATCTGAATACTATTTTATAAAAATTTTTAAAGAAAAGAAGGAGGCTATTTAGATAATTAAGGTGACCATATGTCCTGGTTTTGCTAGGATACTTCTAGCTTAAGCCTGTTGCCCAGTATTGTAGTTAATGGAGCTCCTCCCTCCCACCCATCCGTATGTCCCATTAATTATCCTTTAGATTAGGAGCAAGTTTTGCCAACACAGAACAGAGTTAAGAATCTGAAATATTGTTTGTAGTTTTAAATAAATGGACATTCAGTTCAGTTCAGTTTAGTTCAGTCGCTCAGTCGTGTCCGACTCTTTGCGACCCCGTGAACTGCAGCTCGCCAGGCCTCCCTGTCCATCACCAACTCCAAGAGTTTACTCAAACTCATGTCCATCGAGTCGATGATGCCATCCAACCATCTCATCCTCTGTCATCCCCTTCTCCTCCTGCCCCCAATCCCTCCCAGCATTAAGGTTTTTTCCAATGAGTCAGCTCTTCACATCAGGTGGCCAAAGTATCAGAGTTTCAGCTTCAACATCAGTCCTTCCAATGAACACCCAGGACTGATCTCCTTTAGGATGGACTGGTTGGATCTCCTTGCAGTCCAAGGGACTCTCAAGAGTCTTCTCCACCACCACAGTTCAAAAGCATCAATTCTTCAGCACTCAGCTTTCTTCACAGTCCAACTCTCACATCCATACATGACCAATGGAAAAACCACAGCCTTGACTAGACGGACGTTTGTTGGCAAAGTAATGTCTCTGCTTTTAAATATGTTATCTAGGTTGGTCATAAGTTTCCTTCCAAGGAGTAAGCGTCTTTTAATTTCATGGCTACAATCACCATCTGCAGTGATAAGTTTGTTCTATTTGTAAGAATGGCAATTGACAACTTGTTTTTTTACTGTCAGTTGTGAGTTACACATATTGTTTAACCAGCGAATAGAGAGGGAGTTATGAATCTGTTTAAATGGCAATAAATTGCAACTCTTTTCATTGGTTGAGCAGGCCTATGAGGGGTTTAGCAGGAAAGCACGGGTGCGGATCATCAAGTTTCTATTTCTTTGCTCAACGGTTTTAGAAGGACTACCAGAGTGGTGACACACAGTCTAGACAGAAAAGAGATTGAGATAGAGATTTAAAATTGTCACAGCTTGAGTCGAATCCTACAGCATGGTAATGAACACAGTGGAAAGAGTTGAAGGAGGCAGAGAAGTTCTAGTGTTGGACTGTGTGGATAAGTCAGCTGAGATTCAGTAGAAGAGTGTATAACTATAGAGAGAATAAATCAGACTTAAAATAAAAGCACAACCTGATTTAGATAGTAGATAAGATTTGGAATGCCAGGAGATCCAACCAGTCCATCCTAAAGGAGATCAGTCCTGGGTGTTCATTGGAAGGACTGATGCTGAAGCTGAAACTCCAATATTTTGGCCACCTGATGCAAAGAGTTGACTCATTGGCAAAGACCCTTATGCTGGGTGGGATTGGGGGCAGGAGGAGAAGGGGACAACAGAGGAGGAACTGGCTGGATTGCATCACTGACTCGATGGACATGAGTTTGAATAAACTCCTGGAGTTGGTGATGGACAGGGAGGCCTGGAGAGCTGCGATTCATGGGATCGCAAAGAGTTGGACATGACTGAGCAACTGAACTGAACTGAACTGAACTGAAGACTGAGATGCCCTGGAGTAGTAAACGGCAGTCCACTTCAGTATTCTTGCCTGGAAAATTCCATGGACAGAGGAGCCTGGTGGGCTACGGTCCATGGGGTCACAAAGAATTGGACACAACAGAGCAACTGAGCTCAAAACTAAGATGACACAGCCCAGAGTAATCGTGCGTGAAGCCCAGTGTAACTGTGCGTGTTCCTTCATGCGTCTTTGTCTTAGAGCATTCTCTTTCTTAGATTAGGAACAACCATTCTCATCTCATCCACTGAACAAATTCTGAGCTGTCTTTTGAAAGGCAATGTGAAAAGTGAAAGTGTTAGTTCCTCAGTGGTGTCCAACTCTTCGTGACCTCCTGGACTGTAGCCTGCCAGGCTCATCTATCCATGGAATTCTCCAGACAAGAATATTGGAATGGGTAGCCATTCCCTTCTCCAGAGGATCTTCCAAACCTGAATTGTGGGTGGATTCTTTCCCATCTGAGCCACCAGGGAAGCCCCCAAAGGCAATGTAGTATAGTGGTTTTAATCACTAACTTTGGAAGCAGAGAACTAGCATTATCACTCTCTAGCTGTGTGATCCTAGGCAAGTTAATATCTATATCTCTTCCTCATCTGTAAAATCTGGGTCATGATAGTGCTTACCCTTTGGAGTTCTTCTGAAGATGAAGTGAATTAAATGTTTAGTATTTAGAATGAAACTTGGCTCCTGAGAAGCACTACGTAAATGTTAGCTGTTAATATTTAAAATTCAGCTCATGAAATCATTTCCTCTTGAGAGTACTTCCTGACTTCACTTCCAAGCAATCATAGGGAATTCTCCCATTAGACACTATAACAGCATGTCCTATGCTGTAAGCATTTATTTTATATTCCAATTCAGTTTAAACTTCTTCCTCCAAATATTAGGTCTTATAACTTTTTACATCTCACTGCCTAGCAGAATTCTTCTTGATACTAGTTGCTCAATAAATATTTGTTGAGTGAATCAAAGAATGAATGCTGGTGATTCACCTTTCCAGGTCTTTGAAAGGGATTTCTTAGGGAGTTGAAAATTCATTTTTAAAATTTATTTATTTACTTTGATTAGAGGATAATTGCTTTGCAATATTGTGATGATTTTTGCAATACATCAATATGAATTGGCCATAGGTATACATGTGTCCCTTCCATCCTGAACCCCACATCCCACTCCCCTCTCCACTCTATCCCTCCAGGTTGTTGCAGAGCACTGGCTTTGGGTGTCCTGCTTCGTACATCAAACTTACACTGACATTTGGTAATGTATGTGTCAATGCTATTCTCTCAAATCATCCCACCCTCTTCTCCCACTGTGTCCAAAAGTCTGTTCTTTATGTCTGTGTCTCCTTTGCTGCCCTGTACATAGAATCATTGGTATTATCTTTCTGGATTCCATATATATGCATTAATATATGGTATTTGTCTTTCTCTTTCTGACTTACTTCACTCTGTATAATAGGCTCTAGCTTCATCAACCTCATTAGAACTGAGTTCCTTTTTGTAGCTGGGTAAGATTCCGTTGTGTATATGAACCACAATTTCCTTATCCATTCCTCTACCAATGGACATCTAGGTTGCTTCCTTGTGGGAGATTTCTAAGGGAGTCATAGTGTTTTAGGGAGAAGCTAAGCCTACTTTAATGGCAGAAGGCTCTGGAAAGAATTTACTCTTCAAGTACTGAAATCTGCACTTACCCTCAACATATCAATAAACCAAAAGAATAAACTTTGCTGTTGTCACAGTCTCCCACTTATGAAAGCCAGTTTTCAATTCTGATCTTCTTGATTACTTTTAAGCATTTTTTTGACAAACTCATAACTTGGCTTCTGTGGCCCCCATTTCCTCTTCCTATTTTACTAGCTTGAGATGTTTCATCTATTCTGTGGGCTTCTTTTCTTCAACTCATTCTTTAAATGTTCATGTTCTTAAGAGCCATTTTTGTTCTTTAATTCTCACTTGACACGCTTTTCCTGGGGAAACCCTTCCTTCATATTTGTTGTTGTTGTTCATTTGCTCAATCATATCCAACTCTTTTTGACCCCATGGACTGCAGCACACCAGGCTCCCCTGTCCTCCACTATCTCCTGGAGTTCGCTCAAACTCATGTTCACTGAGTGGGTGATGCCATTTAACCATCTCATCCTCCTGCCCACAGTCCTTCCCAGAATGAGGGTCTTTGCCAGTGGGTTGGTTCTTCAAATCAGGGGACCATAGTATTGGAGCTTCAGCATCAGTTCTTTCGATGAATATTCAGGATCATTTCCCTTTGGAATTGAGTGGTTTGATCTCCTTGCAGTCCAAGAGACTTTCAAGAGTCTTTTCCAACACCACAGTTCAAAAGTATCAATTCTTTGTCACTCAGCCTTCTTTATGGTCCAACTCTCACATCCGTACATGACTACTGGAAAAACCATAGCTTTGACTATATGGACCTTTGTCGGCAAAGTGATGTCATTGCTTTTTAATATGCTGTCTTGGTTTGTCATAGCTTTTGTTTTTCTTTCCTATTACTACCTGCTGATTCCTAAATGTCTGTCTTTATCCTTGACTATTTCTTGAGTTGCTAACCTGCCTTCTGGGCATATCTATCTAGACCTTAAACTCAGCATGACCAGAACACAGCACTGGACTTATGATCACCTCTATCTCCACCTGAGTCTATCATTTTACTCTCTCTTTGTTCATTATTATTAATGACACTTGTTAATGGAGTAAAAAAATCTTGGGAATTATTGTAGTCAACTCTCTCTCTTTCCTTGATTTGATCTGAGGCTGGTGCTAGCTGTTTGGCCTCCTGGAGTTCTCTTATCTGCATCCCACATTCCCTGGATCCTCACTGCCATTGACCTAGTTCACTCCTCAACATATTTTGCTTGAACTATTTCAAGATCTTCCTATTAGGATCTTCACAGGATTCACTGGTTCTGCATGATTCTTAAGCTTAGTTTCTTGGCTTGATGTTTCTAATCAAATGGGTGTTCAAATTCAAGCCTCTCACTTATATAGCACAGGCTTTATGTCCTCATCTGTCAGTGATGTCTCAATTTCACCATGCGGCCAAGGGCAGGCTGCTGGCAATGATCTCCCCTCACTCATTCACATACACCAAACCTTTCTGGCTCCCAGCCCATAGATGAGACCCTTTTCACCTTATCACCAGGACCTGTGCATTCACAAACATAAAAACCCACCTGTGAGGCAGGCACTAACCCAGTTTCTCTGGGAGCGCTACAATTTCAACTCTGACTTGTAGCTTTGGCTATTGTTTCCTTCTTTGTTTCTGGATGCCGGAGCTTTTTCTTTCTTACTGTTGAGCTTGGCTATGAACCTACAATTTTTTTTTAAAGTTCGTCCAGCAAATGCATGTGTTTGGAGTCAGAGGGGGTATTGCTATCCCTTTTCAGCCTATCACATTGAAGGGAAGTCGGCTGTTAAAAAATAATTTCACAAGAAGTTAAAATACCCCTCATTCCAATCTCCAAATGAACATGTTAATGATTTTATTTAATTCATTAATTAGAAAACCAGCAAAGCTGAAAAACACCCATTATAGAACAGGAATATTGAAAAATGAATATGCAAATGAAATGGAGGTAAACTTGGCTTACTATAGTGAAGAGAGATCAACTAAACCTCTCCTGGACAGGACAGAGTTTGCAGGTGGGAGTTATTTTGCATTGTTGTCAGTTATCTACAATTTACAGAGTTGTGAAGTACCTCAAAGGCAATGAACAGCTAGACCGGATAAACTAGAGGGTGTGCTGGATTAGATAATGTGTAGTTCTCCACTGAAGCCCAATTTCCCCCTAGAGTTAGCTATAATTATTTGTCTTGTGTTTCAGGTTTCTCTCAGGAATTGGGGTTGGGTTCAAGTCACACATCCAGGTTCTAGAACATCTTACATTTCTTAGAAATAACTCACTAACTGCAGATGGAATGAATAAATGTGTTTCATATAGATTCTGAAGGATTTCCCCCCTTCCATTAAAGAGGGAGAGATTTTGAGAGAGAGAGAAAATACATATGTATTTATGTCATATATATGACTCAGAAAAGGAATTGGGAATCTTCTGTCCTCCACCTCACTCTCTCTCTCCATGTGCATGCATGTATGAGGAAAGAACACTGGAGTGGATTGCCATGACCTCTAGGGGATCTTCCTGACCCAGGGATCAAACCTGCATCTCTTACGTCTCCTGCATTGGCAGGCAGGTTCTTTACCACTAGCCTGCTCCGTAAGTTCAGGCATTCATGGGCACCTTTGCCGCACAGATGTCCTCTGACAGCAACGCCCCACATTGTTACGCTGCTGCCGCCAAATCACTTCAGTCGTGTCCGACTCTGTGCGACCCCACAGACGGAGTGAACATCAAATAAAAGATCCCTCTTTTTCAGTTGTCAACCAGGTATAATTTAGGGCATTTTTGCCAAAGTATCTTCCTACTAATAAATAATGCTAGTTCTCCTCCTTTAATACATGTAAAGAAATTTCCTAATTACTTTCTTTTCAGATGCCTCTGCATCTGAATTGCTTAATGGCTGCTGCCCTTTAGGTCCTGCCTTATCAGGGGGATTTTAGGGGCCTTGCCAGCAACACCAGCAGTCAGGTAATTTGCATGAATAGCTCTTTAATAAACATCCAGCCCCCTTATCACTGCTCCCTGCAGGACCCTCATTAGTCAGTAACCTAATTCAAGCTTGAAAGATTTCCATTATGGTGCCCTTTGTTTCCTGCCCATTGCCTAATTTTCTGGTCAGCAGGACATTTTTTCTGCAGTCCATGACTTGTTTCTTGACTGACATATATGATTTTTTCCCCCTCAAAATAAATGAGTGCATACATGCACACAGTCCATTTCCCATCAATGGTGCATTCATTTAGGCAATGCAATAAAATGTCAGAGGGGTGTTATCCAAACAGCCCCTAAAGTTATCTTTAAAACCAAAATAAAGTCACTTGGAAAAAATAGCAGTCAGTAACTTGACTGTGAGTATATGTGAAGGTAAATAGACAATCCAAATAGCATTATCAATTTAATCATTGAATTAATAGTTGCCATTTTACCAATTTAAGAACTCAATTATCTCTCCCTTTTCTGCCTAACAAATTTGGGTTGAAATAGTTATCAAAATTGGAATAGATCACTTACTAGAAAAGTTTGGAATATTTCAAAAGTCTAGAGTCTTACAGAGAGTGGTAAGCCTGTAATTTTCATCCCTGACTGCATTTAACCATCACCTAGGAAGGTTTGAAACCATATCAATGAACTGTTTCCATCCATAGATACTCAGTTTTAATTGGTTTGAGATAAGACTTGGGAATAGATAATTTTCAACCCCCCTCAGGCAATTCTTTACATATATACACATAATTTTATTTATTTATTTTTGGCTGTGCTGGGTCTTCGTCGCTGTGTCTGCTTCTCTAGTTGTGGTGACAGAGGGTTACTCTTAGTTGCCTAGTTGCCGTGTGCAGGCTTTCCATTGCCGTGGCTTCCCTTGTTTTGGAGCACAGGCTCCCTACACCAACTTCAGTAGTCGAGGCTCACTGACTCTAGAGTACAGACTCAATAGCTGTGGCCTGCGGGCTTAGCTGTCCCAGGCCTGTGGGATCTTCCCGCATCATGGATCAAACATGTGTCTCTTGCATTGGCAGGCAGATTATTTACCCCTGAGCCACCAGGGAAACCCCCTTCTCTAGGTAATTCTGATGTCCAACCAGGGTTGAAAACCTCTAGAAATTTTGCTCAGTAGAACTCTTATAAATAACACTAAATTGTGCTTTCTTTATTGTTGGATGATTGAGTTGTCATCTAGATTTCAAGGCGGTCCTTCAGGACACTTTTCTTTAGAAAAATAAAATATCTTTTGTGTTTGCTGAGCATTTATGACATGCTTGGCTGAACTGCATCATGGTGGCTTAAAAGTTTGTGAGATGTATAATTTCTGTCATGTAAGAATCCAGAACATGAATTCTCTCTCAATCTCTGTTACTTAGGAACGATGATCTTGAATTTGCATATTGAACTAAAAGCAGGATTCAGCTTTCTGGGCTCCAGTGAATTGAGAGAGAGTAACTTTAAACCCAAGATACTGTCCTTTCTGGACACATTCTGTCCTTGCTGCAGGAATGCTTAATTCCCACTGCCCTCTTGTCTTCTCTTTTGTTTGCCTGTCCTAAATCACAGCCTCTTCCCTTAATTCCTCCATTTACTTGTCCAACTCCTTTTGCTTTTCAGACCCTAGCGGAGGGATTTCCTTCCTCAAGTAGCCTTTCTTAACTGCCCCTTCACCCTAGGTTCTGCATCCCCCTAAGCACTTCCAGAGCCTGTGTGTTGAAGCATGAACCCTCAGTCACACTGGCCTCTTTTCTTACTTGAATCTCCTGCTAGAAAACTCTGATGATGAGGGCTGTGTTCTCTGTCCTAGTGCAACATTGGTGGCAATCACTGTTCCAAGTACTTTATATACTCAATACATGTAAGTCTTAAATTAAAAACAACCCTATATGGTAGTTATTGCTATTATTTCCATTTTAAACATGATGAAGCAAAAAGGTTAATTAACTTGAATATTTCAGTTCACATAGCTAGCAAGAAGAGTTATTGGGATTTGAACCCAGGTAATCTGGTTCTGAATTCTGAGTTCTTAATGAATAGCTGAATAAACAAGTATAGTTGAATTAGTACAGAGTTACAGATGCTGAGAGGCACCATGACTGTGGCTTTCACTTAGGTGTGCTCTGAGTGAGTATGCTAATTATTGAGATAGTAATAATCACATTTCCCAAAGAGAAATTGTGTGTGTGTGTGTGTGTGTGTGTGTGAGAAAGAGAGTGGGGAGTTGAGATGGAGAGAAAGATAACGTATTGTCAGAAGTTTAAATACACAAGATGCAAGATTATGACAAGTCAGTCAATGACATGTTTGGGATGGCTCAGGAGTGGTCAGAAATGTAAATATGCAATACTGTGTCATAAACTTTTGAATAAGCTTGCCTTTGTCTTTTGTATACGAAGAGAGGACAAGAAGTAGTGTCAGAATCTACCTGTGGCTTCACTGGACCACTTGAAAATCCTTAGGTGACCTAGCATGGGGAACAGGATTTGAGAGTTCACAAGTCTCAGAACTGTTTATATTGTCAGTGGGATAAATAAAAAAGTAGGCATAATTTTCTATTTCAAAGTCTATTTCAGAGTTGTATGGATTGAAACTTTTTATTAGTTTTCCATTGCTGTTGTAATGAATAATTATAAACTTAGTAGCTTACACAACACAAGTTTATTATCTTGCCGACCTGACAGTCAGAAGTCTGAAACAAGTGGGCTTTACTGAGCTAAAATCAAGTGTATAGAAGCCTGCATTCCTTCTGGAGACTCTCAAGGAGAACACGCCCCCTCCTTCTAGAGACTACCTGCGTTCCTTGGCTCCTAGCCCCTTCCTCAATCTTCAGTGCCAGCAGCAGAGCATCATCAAATATCTATTCTCCCTCTGGCTCTATTTCCCTCCTATAAGGATGCATGTGACTACATTAGCCCATCTGGACAGTTGGTCTTTCCAGGTGGTTCAGTGGTAAAGAACCCACCTGCTAAGCAGGAGATGTAGAAGACTCGGGTTTGATCCCTGGGTTGGGAAGGTCCCCGAGAGGAAGAAATGGCAATGCACTCCAGTATTCTTGCCTGGAAAATTCCATGGACAGAGGAGCCTGGCAGGCTACAGTCCATGGGTCACAGTCAGACTCTACTGAGTAACTGAGCACATACCTGGATAATCTGCAATAATCCCCCCATCTCAAGACTCTTAATCACATCTGTACTGTCCCTTTTGCTACGTAAGGGAACACAGATTCCAGGAACGTCGTTCAGGGTGGGGACCTTTATTCTGTCTATGACGACTATTAACAATCTCTAAGAAAAGTATACGTAGCAAGGACAACTGGTTGAGGGCATTGTAGAAAATAAATCCAAAGACTCAGATTTTTTTTATTTAAACTTACAGTGTAAAAAGAAACTACTTTTAAAAAGAATTGTGTTGCAGGGAGGATGGAGGGAAGTCTTCCTCAGTTAGAAGCTTGGGACTATCCTATCTCAGTTCAGTACATATCAAAGTCACTGGCCTTCTATACATGAGACTACACTAGGACCCCACCTCCTCTGACCTGTAGTTAAAAAAGAGGACCACCTCTAGATGTATAAGAGAGACAAGACTATCTGCTTAGCAGAGGAGGTAAAGGTAAATTTTGTAGTCATCAATGAGCAAACTTCAAAAAGGTTATTTGAGAAAGAAAAAGAGCCAACTCCAGATCTTTCAAAAGGATCACAAGGTTTTACCAATAAAGCATTAAGGGTCTCTCCTTTGCTAGAGGCTTTAATTTTTTTTTTTTTCCTAACTGTACTGGCTTGTATCCTTGACATAATGGAATGGCTGATCTCATCAGAATATACACATAGGCTTACTCATACTTCTATATGTGAGAACGGACTTTTGGTCTAACCTAAAACAACTTCTTTATAACTTCCAGTTCACATCCAAGTCTGCAATATTCTCCAGTTGTTGGTCCCACGGGATGAGGCCCTAGATGAGTGAAAGTGGAAGCCTAGTTAAATGGTATGCTTTCCTCTGCACTCAGGAGTATCTCTGGAGCAATTTGACTGCTTTCTCTTTGCCCTTTATGTTTTTTGAAATTTTTCTCTGTTGAGGCATGAATAAATCCTAATGGACAAGCAGTGAGTCTACAGCAGGTCTGTTTTCATTCTTTGTATGTCCCATGACATGTGCTCCCCGATATTTCCTTTTTCACTCTCACATTAGACTTTGAGAGGCAATCTCTGTAGCAGATTAAAAATGGGAGAAGATTATGGGATTGAAGTCAATGCATAGTTCCCTATGGTCTCTGTTTTGGTCTGAGTTTTGCAACCCTCCTCCCCTGAAAAAATTCCTGTACTGATGTCCTAAGGCCCTAAGTGACCGTGTTTGGAGATAGGGCCTTTAAAGAGCTATGTGGGCATGCTAAATCACTTCAATCATGTCCGACTCTTTGTAACCCTGTGGACTGTAGCCCTCCAGGCTTCTCTGTCCATGGGATCCTCCAGGCAAGAATACTGGAGAATCAGAGAATTTTTCTTGTATCTGTTTCATCTCTGCTGCTTTCAGCTCAATAATTAAAATGCCAAAGTGGCATATTTGGGGATAATATTCCCTTCTTTAGGGGATGTTCCTGACCAGGGATTAAAACCACAACTCTTATGTCTCCTGCATTGGTAGTCAGGTTCTTTACCACTAGCATCACCTGGGAATCCCTTTAATGACACAACTGAGGTTAAATGAGGTCATTAGGGTAGAGGCCCTAATCCAATAGGACTCAGTTCAGTTCAGTTCAGTCGCTCAGTCCTGTCTGACTCTTTGTGACCCCATGAATCGCAGCATGCCAGGCCTCCCTGTCCACCACCAACAGGACTAGGGTCCTTATAAAAGGAGAAAGAAACACTAGGTAAGTATATGCATAGAGAAAAGTACATGTGAGGATATAGCAAGAGGAGATGTCTCAGGAGAAATCAACCCTGTTGGGACCTTGATCTTGAACTTCCAGCCTCCAGAACAGTGAGAAAATAAATTTTTGTTGGTTGAACCACTCAGCCTGCAGTATTTTGCTTTGGGAGTCCCAGAAAACAAATACACTCTCTTCTTTCTAGTCATGAAACATCTGAACTGGAAACACTTCAGGTGGTATCAAAGGGTGACCGCTGCGTTGGCCTGGGTCCCAACCTCAGTGCAACAAAGACACAGCAGCTCAATAGCGGGTCTGTGATGAGTATGGGACACGGGCAAAAACTGCAGCTCTGTGGGTTTGGAACACTAAGATTTGGGGCTGCATGTCCTGACTGCTGATAAGGTGGTGGTAATTTTCATCTTCAATATTGGAAGATAAAGCTGACCGTTTAGGTGACTTGCCCAAGTTCTTCTGTGTCCCGAACTGAAGCTTCCATTTCTGTACTAGACTTCTTCCTTAGCAGTTGTCATTTACATGTTTGGTTTGTAGGGGAGGGAAAAAAGTCCTTTTTCTCTGCTGCTCTTAGATTCTCAGACTTGGGCGCCTTTATTACATTGACAGAAGACAGAGTAACTAACGAGAGAATATCAAACAGAAGTTGATTAACATGTGCATTGCATACACATGTGGGAGCACTCAGCAATGAATAACTCAAAGGAGTGCTTAGAACTTGGGTTTCATAGCGTCTTAACAAAAGAACAATACATTTTTTAGAGAAGACAAGACAGAGGAAAGGAACTTTGAGTTTCTAGGGCAGCAAGCTGTGAAAGCAGTAAATGTGTGGTGGGACTCATGGTAGATAAGTGCTAGTTTCAGCAAGATGTATTATGTAGATTCTTCTGGTGGTCTCTGCACTGTTAAAGGTCCAGAATTGTCTCTGGAGATTAATGCCTGTCCTTCCTGGTGAAGAGGGGAGGGGAGGTACCTTTATAAATTTATGTCTTGCTTTAAGGCGAGTAGGAAAGGTCAGAGAGCTTTTCTTATATCTGCTTCATCTCAGCTGCTCTCAGCTCAATAATTAAAATGTCAAAGAGGCATATTTAGGATAGCATATTGTGCTACCCTTCAATTTCTTTCAGAATTTGAAAGACCTAATGATATAAAGGAAAAATCTGTTATGGAGAGGATAACAGTCAGGTTGCCAACATTTGAAAGGTTATTTAGAATAATACAGCAGAGAGCAGGTAAATTAGGAAGTCAGAAACAACAACACCTGGGTTTTGTTTTTGTATCTTTCAAATTTAAAACAGAATGTGACATTATTTATAGTCTTGAAGTTAGAACATGACTGAATTCAAATGCCCACCCTTCTGTGTAATCTTAGACAAGTACTTAACCTTTCAGAGTGTTAGTGTTTTCCTCTTTAAAATGATGATGATTGAAATAGTGTCATAGGCTTGTGGGGGAGAATTTGGTTGTGTCATAAATGTAAGTTTCCTGATACAGAATAGATGCTCCGTTAACTTCCAGGCACCTTCCCCAGTACCACAGATGCTTAACAAGAGACCTTCAAGAATTACGTAATGCTTTTCTGAAAAGTTGTTCTTAAAATTGTATCTCAGCCCTAGAATTCTGAAGGAAAAAGCCTGAAGGTGATTGTGTCTGAGAGTTTTCCTACAGAAAGTGAAGTGATTATAAACTGCAACAAGTTTTCCTAAGTAGAGACACACACTGGGGCTTTACTAGGCACAGACTTTCTTCTTCTCACAGACTTCATGGAGATGTGAATATAGAATGCGTGTCGGCTTTCTATTTGGTCCAGATTCTTCCAAATGACATAAAACCCTGCTGTCTCAGTCCCTTAAGCCAGACCACAGTCGCTATTAAGAGAAGTTTCTACTCTATTCATTCTTCCCAATCTGGTGGTCTTATCCTAGATCCACTCTCTCTGCCAGGGAGATGACAGAGCCCAGGAAACAATTTTAGAATTGAACATGAAACTAGAAGACACATGAGTGAATAAGTACTCAGTCCCATAAGAGAAAGAAAAAAGTGAAAAAGAGAAAAATGCTTAAAATCCAAAAGAAATGAAAGAGGGAAAAAAAAAAAGATTTAAGAGAATATGACAAATACTTAGGACTTGCAAGAAAGGTGTAACATACTCAACCCGTAAAGAAGAAAATAAAATCAAGGAAACCAAATAACAGAATTATAATTCATCAGGAAATTTTGCTAAAATAATTGTTTGTAACTATATATTGAAAGAGAATCCTGTGTACTCAAACCTATCAATCCATAATGTTAAATACCAAGATATATTCTAGTGAACTTTTTCAACTAAAAAGAAAAAGAAAAATAGCCATTGAATATCTAGGCAGGAAGTACATGTGATTTACAATGGAAAAAAGTTAGATTACCTTTAGATTTTTCACTAGTTCCAAAGAAAATGGAGTAACATTTTTAAGAGATTCAAGTAAAAAAAAAAAAAGTATGCCAAAGAGTTTATGTATTTGAAAGAAATCTTCCAAATGTAAAATGCTCTGTAGGGGACAAAAAAACCTTTTCTCTACCCTCCAAGTGGGTTAGCTGGGCTTGAAATAAACTGATAACAGGTAGACTAACAAGAAAAAAGTGACCATTACTATAAACAACATTTATTAATTTTAATATGACATACACAGGGGTATCACAAGAGAAAGTAAATACTCTAAAAGCAGTGAGCTTTGAGAGTTTCTATAGCATCATAATAGGGGAGGGGGAGGGGATTGATTTTTAGGGAGGATGAATGGACCCTTAGAAAACTGGTTGGGAGAGGTGGTCGTTTGTGATCGAGTTGGGTGTGGTGTGGGCGTTGCCATCTGCTCTCCTGTAATGGTTGATAGACCTCCCAGGGAACGGATTTGTGACAATCAGGTTCCTTTTGGAGGATCTGTCTTTAAGCAGATAAGAGGAGTTCAAGGAAAACCTGTCCCTACTTTTGCTATTTTTCAGCTTCCTTCAGCTCAAAATAATCAATGTAACAAGCAGCACATTTTGATGTGGCATGAGCTAAACTTCTTCAGTACAAACTCTTACAGACAAGAACTTACGGAATTTTGTTTCTAAGAGGAGTTTACTAGAGAAAAAACTTCAGAGAGCCAAACTGATTAGAGAGATGCGAGCTGATGGAATGGTGGTCTTTATTAAACATAAACTCACTGAATAATTAAGATTAAGATCAGGATCAAAAAAGAGAGCATATAGTATACAATGGCCACAGGCAACAATGTAGATATAATAAAGCTATTTAAAGAAATGAGGGATCAAAATGAGGATGACATACGTAAAAATCTAATTATTTCTGGTAATTGTAATGAGTGGTAGTGGTATTAGTAATATTACATGTGTAAGTTCTTCTGTGTATGATGTTATTATGGAGTGAGTAATTATACAGGATTCTAATTCTATTACCTCCTATGTCCTTGAGACCAGGACTTCAGTGTGAGAGATGGAAATAGAGATATTTATGAAAGAGGTTAAGTTAAAACTCTGCAGTCCTGAAATTGAATTGGAAATCTCAGTAGGAGCCCGTGAGGTATTTTATTATATATCCTATCTCAGTCTACTGAAAAGTCCTTGAAATAATGACCAGTGCAGTGATAATGAGCATTCCTACTGCCCAGATGATGATATTAAAATACCATTTCCCACTAAAAGAAACCAGGGCTTCTTGAAGAAATGGCTGATTCCTGCTTTGTGGCAGGAAATGTATAAGTCTGGATTATTTTGTCAGAGCAAACAGCCAGGAAGCTATCAGAGATTACAAGGCTATATCAAAGGACTTAGGAGCCAGTTTGAAGGGGGTTCTCAATGTTCCAAAATGGAACAATTTGAGTTTTAATAATAAGAAACACAACAAAAATTAAAATATGTAGTATTTAACAATAAGGAAAAAACAAATTTAAGTTCATAAATTCCTAGTGAGGTTAGAAAAATAATTGGCCACCTTTGCAGGATGACAGAGAACCACTTCATCTTGAAAACTGTTAAAAGAAAATAATCACAATGTACCCTGCCTCTCCTGTATCAATTTACTAGTGGGTAAGCAAATAGTAAATAAGGGAAAGTTTCTTTATAAAATTATTTTATATATTAAATACAATAAAATCATCTAATTAGCACACAATCATTTTGCAACTCACTCCCCAAAATTAATGGATGTAGATTAAGCAGACACTAGGGTCTGGTTGCCAGATGGCTCAGTGATAAAGAATCCACCTGCCAATGCTAGAGACGCAGGAGATGTGGGTTCAGTCCCGGGTAGGGAGAAGGAAATGACAACCCACGTCAGCATTCTTGCCTGGAGAATCCCATGGACAGAGGAGCCTGGTGGGCTACAGTCCCCGGGGTCACAAAGAGTCAGACAGGACCAAGCGCCTGAGCAGACTAAGCAGTAAGCCTCAGTGGTTACTCTCATCAGAGACACATCAGACCAGGATGAACCTCCTGATGAGAGGAAACACAGCCACCTAACTCTACACCTAGAGGACCAAACTAAAATCTGATGATGCCTCTGGGTCCAACTGCATGCACGGATTCATCATCAACACATAAATCAGTAAAATCCAGACTAGGAAACGCTGTAATTCAACTTGCCTGAGTTTTTCAACAAACATATTTTCAGGAAAAGAAAGAGATAAAGGGAGAATCTGTAAATTAAAAAAAATTCGAGTACATATCAAAAAAAATTTAATGGGAAAAACAAAGTATTGGCAAGGATGCAGAGAAATAGGCTAAGTCCTGTACCTCTGGTGGGAATGTAAAATAGCACAGTCACTCTGGACGATAGTTCCAACAGTTTCTTCTAAAATTAAAAATGCACCAATCATATGACCCAGAAATTGCATTCTTTGGCATTTATCCTAGGTAAGTAAAAAGTTTATGTTTATACAGACATCTGTATATGAATGTGCATAGCAGCCTTATTCTTGATAGTCAGAAATTGGAAACATTCTACATGTTCTTCAATGGGTGACTGGTTAAACAAACTGCAATATGTCCATAGTGTGGAATACTGCTCAACAATAAAATGGAACAGAACAGTAAAGAACCTGCCTTCAGTGTGGGAGACCTGGGTTTGATCGCTGGGTTGGGAAGATCCCCGGCAGGAGGACATGACAGCCCACTCCAGTATTCTTGCCTGGAGAATGCCATGGGCAGAGGAGCCTGGCGGGCTACAGTCCATGGTGTTGCAAAGAGTTGGACATAGCACTCAACAGTGAAATGGAACAATACTGTTAATACACACCGCAATATGAGTAGACCTCAAGGATACTATGTTATGTGATAAATACTCTCAGAAACCCCCATGACTTATGGATGCATTCAGGAATATTCTGGGAAGAAATTATGGAAATGAAAAACAGGTTACTAGTTGGCCGGAGCAGGATTGGGGAGAGGAAGAGGTGTCTGTGGCTGAAAAGGGGCGCATGAGGGAGCCTTGTGGTGATTAACATTTAGGCATCCTGATTGTGGAGGTCATTGCACAAAGCTACATGGGCGATAAATCCTGCATGGTGCTATAAACACATACACACATAAATGAGTGAATATGAAATGGGTTAAATTTGAATAAGTCCTGTGAATTGTACCAGTGTCATTTTCACAGTGCTCCTAGTGCACAGCAGTGATTCGAGATGCTAATATTGGTGGGGGGCAGGGAGCGCGAAGGGTGCGTGAAACCACATTGTACATTTTTTGTAACTCCCTGAGAATCTGTCATTATTGCTCAAAAAGTTTGAAAAAATAGGCAAGCTTAGACAATAGTGGTTAGGTCTGTCCAACTGGATGAGAAGACTGTCGCAAAAAGAGAGGAAGCGGCTCCTGTGTAAGTTGTGGGGAGAGTGGTTCTGGAGGGAGCGAGGAGAGAGTTGCAATCAGAATGGGCACGTGAAGGGGCTTCCGACATGTTTGGTGGAGTTCTCTTTCTTAGGAGATAGTGACAGGATATACATAGTAATAACTCACCAACTCTACCTTTTTTGTGCAAGTGTTATGTCTGTGGTGTGCAAGTTCATGCTTGTGTACATTCTCGGGGTGCGCTTTTGTTTGAGGAGCAGAGGTGAACGGGGAGCATTTAAGCACACACAGTGGATTGCATGCAGCTAATACTCGACAGCTGCTGAAATCGGAAGGCTTAATGAGCTGGTGTAACAGTTTTATGTCTTCGCGTTAACAGGGAAAACCTCCAAATGATCCAGGATTCAGTAATAGGATGCATTCTGAATGGTTAAAATTAGATTATTTTGGTAGCAATGAACGTAGACAATACCATGCTTCACCTTGAGAATGCATGTTTTTAGAGATATCAGGAAATCCATAGTTTTGGCTGTGGTGAGTTATAACTTAATGAATTTGCAATTATCATAAATTATTAAGCCACCACAAAATTGCAGCTAATTGGATTCCAAGGCCTATTAAAGCTTATAACCACTTACACTGATATTTTCAAGACCTTCTAACAGAGTGAGAATCTTTATTTTTTTTTTGTAGGATCAGGATGGGGGTGGAATAGCATGACTATTTTCCTTAAAGCAGATGTTCCAGAATGCATTTGCCCCACTCACCTTGCATCTGGGTAAATATTGGGGTGTATTATAATGGCCTTTAAATGTGACATTGTGGATTCATTCATCTAAGGCTGTCTCCCTGCCTTAGCTCTTCAAAGCTGCTTGATGGCAGAGAATGACCAGGTCCAGAGTGGACTCTAAACAGATGCTAGATGGATGGAGCATATTGTGTGCATCAAGTTTTTCTTGAAGATTGTGGCTAAGAGCATTCTTCAGAGAAGATTCTGCTAGATTTTCATATAGCAAAGGAGAAACATTTACCTGAAGACTATGGTGTAAATTTTTTGTCAGAGAAGGATTGCGTTTTCAGAAGAGCTTTCTGTTATTGGTGGGGACATGGAAGTTACAGAGCAGGTGTGCATGAAATCATTGGAGAATTCAGGATGAAGTCCTCAATTTGAAGATTTTACAGATATTGAGAGTGACTATTTCATATTGAATAGGGAGGGCTAAATGATAGTCAGTAAAGCAATTTAACATGAAGAGAGAGAAGCAAGATGAGCAGTCCAGTCACCAGGCTGGGGATGGGAGCTTCAGTGAGCTGCTCAGAGAAGTTCACATCCAGTTGCCATTCCATATTGTGTTCCAATAATTTATTTTTATTTTCTTATTATTTATCTGTTTCTATTGTTTTTGTTCCAATAATTTCTTATTCTCTCTTCTCTTTTCTTCTTCATCTTCCACCTTTGGATAACCACTCATTTTTGCCCCCATGTATTTTCTCTTGGTTTTTAGATAACAATGTCACTATATCTTGAGTACATAGAGATCGCATGTCTAAAAGATGTAATAGTAATTTTAATAAAAGAGAGCTCAACTGAAGTTTAATATCCTTTTTGGGATGTTGGTGTTCTTTCTGAACATTCTGCTATAGCTGTTGAAGGAAGCATCAATTCCAACATACCTCAGTTCAGGATAAATTACTTTTTATCGAGTTGTTCAGCTACTTGTTATGAAGCAGTTTGGGCGATCACTAAAATCATGAAATGTAATGAGGAATTTTCATGTATAAGCAGAATAAAGTCATCTCATTGGGAATTTCTTTGGTTTTTGAAAAGTGATGCCCTGTTTATTCGCCCTTCTGCATGGGTTTCTCTGTTCAAGAAAATTAACACTTAGTTTAGAGTGGATAATCTATAGAAGGAAGCATTATTATTCAGTATGATCTGCCTTTGGTGTTTCTAGATGTATGTGATACTCCGTTATTAATAGGTTATAATATGCAAGGATTAACTAGGCATTCTTAGTTGTGATGATGTCATGGCTGACCGTATGACAAAGCAGATTCAGACACACTGTCTTCTGTTCTCTTGTCTGCCTGCCTGCCTCATCTCTGTCTCCCTCAGTACATGTCATTCTTATGGAGTGAGCCCCTAATATGTGCCCTAGAACTTTGGTGCCATTTCCATCACCCTTTGCACGCTGCACTCATGCACAGCGTTCTGGTCAGCTGGTAGGAGCAGGCGCTCCATCGTGAGCACGTGGACCCACTCACCTCCTTTTCTTGGCCCTCTCAGGATGTCATCATTCAGGCTCTATTGTCCCACATGCAAGAGTCAGGCTTATTTGACTGATCTGCATTCCGTTCTGAATGTCAAAACATTTAAACCAATTTTTGAGTAAAAACAATCTTAAGACAACTCCTTGGCTACTTAAAACTCACCCTTCCTCCTCTGGTTATGTTGGACCTGTCAAGGGGCAGCTGGACAACTGTGTCTTCTTGTTTTTTCCCTGAGCCCCATTGTTGCCTCGTGCCTAGCACAGTGCTGAACATGTAGGATTATATTTCCATTAAATCATGAGTGAAACCACGAAAAAATGATGAAAGGACAGCTTGCAGACTTGTGGAGCCTCTTCTTCACGTTCTTCCTCTGTGTTTTCAGCTTCATGCTTTCTGTGTTGGGGCCTCCATTAACCCCTAAGTGTCTCTTTCTTCTTTTAATGATTGTTTATTAAATATTCCTCTTAGAAGTCAAGTTATTGCTGAGTGCCCAGAATTATGCTGGGCACTAAATTGATCATATTGATGTACCCTTGAGATCATAATCCAAGCTTAGAAAGCTTAGCATTCACTGGGTCTGATGAGCCATCAGATGTAGGAGTGAGTTTTCCCTTCCACAAGTACAGTGAAGTCTACTTCATTTGATCTCATATGGGCAGACATACATGGATTCCACTTCCCTCTCCAAAACCAATGAGTGCGATAAGAGAACCTGAAATAGCCTTTCTAGTTCTAGAAATAGCCTTTCAGTAGAAATACAGTCCTATGGCAATGAAAAGAACAGTGTTAGCCTTACAAGTACAAAATGTTTCTTTATTTTATCCATTGTTGATAGAAATCATACTATTGCACACTGCTCAGCAATCTTAGTTTTAAAAATACATGATAGTCACTTTCCTTCCTGACTGGGGTAGTGCTTATCAAATTCTCAGGCAGAAGTATTGAAAGCATAAAATAGTGAGCATGTATATAACCCACTTCAGTATTCTTGCCTGGAAAATCCCATGGACAGAGGAGCCTGATGGGCTACAGTCCATGAGGTTGCAACTGAGCACAGAGTATTGTTAGGGGTTATGAGAAGAAGTTGACATAGGAAACCTAAACCTTATTTTAGGCCTTCTGGTTTTACTTTAAAATTGATGCGAGCCTTGGACTTCATTTTAAAACCATGCATTTGTTATCCTTGGGGTAAAGTGATACCCTGGGAAACTGTGTCCTGATCTCGGGCTCCTAGTTCCCCTGGCCTGTTGCTGGTACACCCTCCTTTGCCAGATTCAGCAGTAGAGTTTGCAAGCTTGAAAGATAGTTACACTTAATGAAAAAAAATAAATTTTACTCTTAAACATTTAGGTTATGTTAAGGAAAATAAAATACAAATTACATTAGCAACATTAAGGGCTATACCCAGTGTAAACACATACAAGGTTTCAGGAAATTAAAATTACTTCAAAAGGGGAGAAATTGCAGGAAGTTTTCAAGAAAAGGCAGCATTCCAGGCAGTAAGAATTTTCCTTTATGTGTTCAGTGAAAATATAGATCAGGATCCACTTTCTAGTTTTTCTGTTTCTTCCTCCCACATTTAGTCTGAGAATATCTCAGCTCACAACTTCTGATAATCTCATTCTTTTGAATTTTTTAATTTGCTGCAAGTTAGGAAACACATTAAATTTGCTGAAGAATTGTTTTCTTTTACAAATTCATAAGAGTATAGTTGATTTACAAGAATTGTTTTCTAAAGAAAACTCTAAATGAAAACTTGCCAGGTCATATGGGTGGGTTTAGGGACTGTGTGAGGGATACTTGGAATTCAGAGGACTTAGTACCTAGGAGACATGTTCCAGTGTAGTATTGAGTTTTCCAAGAGCCCACTCTCCAGATAACTGAGGTGATATTGTAGTATTTAATGATAAAATATATACTATAATGCATTATTACTCTTGCTTCTGCTTTTAAAAATATCTTTATCATTGTTTTATTTCAACTCATATGTGGACTGACTCATTTCAAGTTTTTGAGCACCTGATCTTAAATTTGGGTTTTAATGACTTGTTGATGTTCTAAGAGGATTTAGTGGGATAGGGAGGTGAGATGATCAGAGAAAGGAGTTGGAGGAACAGATGGGGCAGGTCACACAGAACCTCAAAGGAGGTCCTTCCAGGTCCAGTGGCTTAAGCTCTCCCTATAGGTGAAGGGAGGCAAGAAGGGTTTCAAACAGGGGACTGACCCAAGGATGAGGTTAACATTTAGGTTGCTCTGTCTGGCAGGTGATAAATCCTCAACCAGGGCCAGTGGAAACAGAGAAGGTGTGATCTAGACACAATTAGAAAGTCTATTTGTCAGAATAGGGTGACTAATGGGCAGTGGGTTTAGAGCGGGCCAGGAGAAGGTGTCGAGGTACAGACCCATGTTTGAAGGGGCTACAGAAATATACTAATAAAAACCATGAAAATAACAAACACGCTGAGCACCTACTCTGTGCCTAGTGCAAGGCTGAATGACGTACATGAATTTTTAATCGTCATGCCTCACAGCAATCCTTGGAATTTGGTACAATTAGTGTCCTCATTTTAAAGATGATGACACTGAGGGGTCCCCCAGCCCAAGAACTCACAGTTAGAACTGAGAGAAAAGGCACCTCAGCAATGACGAGAGAGATGTCAGTGCTGTCCTTGGGAACACAGGCACTTAAGGAATGTCTTTATGAGTGGCCAGCACTTTATTGTACACAAAACACTTTAAAATATGTCGTTTTAGTTGATCCTCACAAAACACTTTGTACTAGAGGCTGTCATCATTTTACAAATGACGGAAGTGAGGTGAGAAGTGTGAGTCAGCTGTCTAAGGTCACACAGTGGGTGGATGACATGTCTGGCTCAAGTAGGAAGTCTGAGTACTTTGCAGACCTGTATGACTTGTGCTTTACAAGCGCCACTGGTGAGATACTGCTGCTGCTCACACCGTTTATGTCGTTCATGGGGAAAGAGTGGAAAGGAAAGATTCTGGAGTCAGACTGCTTGGGTTGACATACCATTTCTCCTGTAAGACCTTGGTCGAGTTACTTAATCTCTCAGAGTCTGTTTTCTTATCCAGGTAATGGGAATAATAATCACATCTTTTGCTATTTTTATGGGGCTGAAGTCATAATTTTCAAAAGATAATTTATGCAAAATGCGTGGCACCTAGTAAAATTCAATAAATGTTAGTGGTAATAACAGTAGTTCAAAGAAATGACATGCAGTTAGCTGTGGAAGGAAATATTGAAATATACAAAATGGCATTTGCAATGAACTTGAAAGGATTTCAGAAGGGATTGAAGGAGCGATGCTGGGGTTAGGAAATTAACAGTTATTTTTAATCCTGAAGGTGATTTTTGTTGAGGCTGGCAGTAGGGTTTATGAGCAGGAGTGTTAAATTATTAGAAATGTACCTAAAGAAAAGCCTTTAGGCAGCCCAGTGCAGCCCATTCCTGGTGAGAGTCAGAAATGGTCCTGAATACCTTGGGAGTGGAGAGAACAGGGAGGAGGGGTGACCAGGTCTGAGGTGCTGCAGGCATGTTAGAGAGCTCTTCCCAGAGGCACTGGGGCTGCTTTTCCACAGTATCCCTTGATGAGTACCTACGAAACCCAAACTCATTTTCTGATTGGACTAAGCCAAAAATCTAATCTGGACAGCATTTGCTGCACTACAATGAAACGCATTCCAGAATCTGCTTCAGGAGTCACATGTTGTTCTGATTACCTGCACTTTCTTTTTGTCCTTTGGCCCAGGAAATCTGGACTTCGTGTGTGTGGACTCACTCATCCGCCTTTGCTATTCTGTCTGCATTCTCAGAGGGGTTTATTTGCTGACTTGTGTGCTAATGTGTATTTGAATTTTCTGCTTGAATCATGGTATCTAGATTTTTTTTCCCCCGCAAAATGCAGAAATAGGTAAGATGCAAAAATATCTACACCCTAGTGGTTGTAACTTAGTATTTCAGCCTCAGTTGAGTCTTCATGGTTGTCCTGCTCAAATTAAACTGAATTAACTTTGAGTAGAGTGAGCATGAATCTGCAAGGTCAGTCGTGTCCAACTCTTGCAACTCTATGGGCTGTAGCCCTCCAGGCTCCTCTGTCCATGAGATTTTCCAAGGCAAGAATACAAGAGTGGGTTTCCATTTCCTATTCCAGGGGAACTTCCCGAGTGGGGATTCAAATCTGCATCTCCTGTGTCTCCTGCATTGCAGGCAGAAGATTCTTTACTACTTGTGTCATCCAGGAAGCCCAGATTGGCTGAGTAGAGTAACCAACTTAAGACTACTACTAATAGTGTTTTAATTCCTCATATCCTAGATTTAGTCGAAGTGGTTAGACTTTTTGTAATGAGCTGGGGCTTCATTCCTTAATGGTAACTTTAGAATGTCGGTGATTCTAAAAACTAGCAAAAGTCCTTGAGAACATCATGCACAATCTTAGGAAAAGGACACGGGGAACATTTAAGCCTAGAGGATGCTCTTCCACATGGCTTTGGGCTGGCTACCCTGTCTGACAATCCTGGATCCACTGGCACCGAATAGTGAAAGTGGATGGAGTTGTGGGTGCTTATTCAGATTAGGGCACAGGGTTGACTTGGGTGATCTGGTTATAGGTGTATCCTCCCAGCCATCACTCCAGGAGAATCTTAGGGGCTGATATCATAGCAGATTCAAGGTGCCCACTGACTGAAACAGTTATAATTGGATTTTTACTTAAGATGTTTCTCTTTGGCCTCTGTTCAAACGAGCTCAGGTGTTTGGCATGCTCAGCATTGGCAGTCGAAGGCTTTTATGTCCTAATGCCTATGAGGAGAGCCTGGTTGGTCAAACCAGATTAAAGAATGAGCTATCACATCGATGCCTAGCATCATATTGTATGTTCTTAAGTCTGTAGGTTTCACTGGGTATGAGGTGAGGAATAATCATGCTATTGAGACCTTGCATAGTGTAACCAGGATCACCTCACTAAGTGATTGTCACCATAAAACCACAGCCCCCGATGCATCTCATTGGACATTCAGAATGTTCTTAAAGTGCTAGAAACAGGCAAATCAAATCTCTTTCGAAGTCTGCTACCTCATATATGCCTCATGTGCCCATAACTTACCTGAATGAATCTTTTAAATGAGCTGTTGATGTCCTATTAGCCATTTTTTTCCTCCCAAAGAAATTCACATTCAGCTGCAAGGTAACTTCCCTGTGTAAAATTTACAGGTCTGTCAGCCATAAAAAACATTAATGCATAATACATAAACAAAATGTATGTGCTTTTTGCAAAAAAAAAAAAAAAGAAAAAAGCCAAAGAAAAAAAGAAAGGAGTTTAGCCTCTGCTTTCCAAAGGGAGAAAACATGAATCTTGCATTTTTATTTTTGATGCCTTTTTGCCTTTAAATATATGAGATGACTATTAATGCTCATATTCACAGCAGGGGTAGGAGGGAAGTGCAGTAAATTGTAAAGCACATTTACATTATAACAAGACCCACGGAAGCATTGTAATTCACACAGTTATTTCAACAGAGGTTTGGACTCCCTCCAATTTAATTTTCTGAAGTTGGGCTGTGCAGCTGGGTCATTCCTGGTCTAATCTGGGAAATGTATCTCTTAAGGCTGTGGATCAGAATGCCAGCCTCCCAGCTGTCACCAGGAAGCATCATTTACAGCCACTGAGGTCCGAGGGCAGAGCATCAGACTCTCTTTATGTGGACACAGCAGCCTAGCTACTAGCTTCATAAATTCTGTGGCAAAGAGCAATAATCAATATTTCATGTTTAATGATGCAGAGCTAAAATTAGTATAGATTTTATGTCTTCTACTTTTCCAAATTATGCAAACATTAGTAACCTCTTTTTTAGTGCCCTTATTACACTTCCATTAAAAAAAGGGCAATGGGAGGGTGGTGGAGGGGGCTGAGGAAGCCTGGTGGTGTTTAATTGAATGATGGAATAGTCAAAAGTAATTTTGGCATTTAACTTTTGTTAAATAGTTACCCTTAGGTTAATATGAAATTATTCCCAACTCAAAAATGATGTATGAAAGTGGTATCGGTTTTGTCACCCATAGCTACACAATGAAGTAAATTGTAGATTGTTGCTATGGGTTTTAAGCTACCTTAAATGCTCTGGGATATGCTGAGAATAAAATGGCAAAGGCATAATTCAGAAAAGTTAAAAGGTTGCCGCTTAGACACAAGTGCACTTTAGAGAGAAAGCAATTTTGAGTGAATTTCTGATTTTAAACTTGTCCAAAGAACATTCCCTGCTTGTTTCGACAGTAAAAGTGGCAGAGACAGAAAAAAAAACAAGTAGAGTGTTTTATTATTGGTCAGGTTAAGGGGCTGACCAAGTGGCCACAGAGATGCATTTGTCTAACCTCTTAGCTGTATTCTCCTGATTGTGACAGGAGAAAACCTACAGGATTGAGGTGGGAGGGGGAAGCCAGACACAAAAGGACAAAATCCAGAACCCATCATCCAGTCTAGCATTTCACACCAAAGTGACTGCAGAAGGACTCCGATGACGGCGGGAAGCATGGACTTTGTTTGGCAAGTAGTCAGTCAATTATTCTCCCTTAAGGCAGCCTACATTTCACAGCCCCTTATAACACAGGCTTCATTTGAAGAAATGATATTAAGGAATATGGAACGCTCTATGTCCAGGTTGTACTTGAATAGCTCAATTTGTGCTTTGTTGAGGGGCTTAGCCCAAATGTCAAAAAGACAGAAATGAAATTGAGCATGGTAGAAATTGTCCCCTGATCTGGTGAGTCAAGCTGAGTCATAAAATTGAGCTGGGCCCTTGAGTTAGGATAACTTCTCTAATAGGGATCAGCCATAAAACAGGCATGTTCTTATGTTAATTAATGTGGTTAATTAACGTTAATTGAATTTGTTGGATTATATTAATGGGAAAGGAATTGCATGGATGGGGCAAACCAAAGCAATTCTAGGATCCTTGAGACATGTGAGCCGGAGTCCAGGGAGAAGGCAGATGGCTCATTTAGAAGGGTGATTTGAAGAGTTGAGTTGAGTGACTGTAGATATGGGCAGGATGTAGGGAGACCCACGGGGAACGGTGAAGCGTCTGGGGCTATCAACAGCTGGAAGGGCCAGAAGAAGGGAGGGGAAGGAGGGAAGAGAGGGAAAGAAATGCTTTGGAGGGGCAAGGAAATAGAGCAGTTACGGGAATGTGACAAGAATGACCATGTGAGAGAGGCCACCACCCACAGGAGCTGTGGCCTGCAGTGGCTCGAGCCTGTACTTAAGGCGATAAAAGAGGGAAGCACAGAGAAGAAATACTCCAGCTTTTCTCTTCCCTTCTGATCTCCTGCCTGTGCCTCCCACTGCTCAAACCCTATTCAAAGCCATAGGACCAAGGGACCTGCATGATAAAGTCTAATTTTGAACCTCCGAGAGCATAGAAGAGAATGAAGATGATGAGTGAGTGTGTAAATGGGAAGATGCTGGTCAAGGTACCAAGTGCAGTTATGCAAGACAAGTAGACTCTGAAGATCTAACACACAGCAGTATACTGTACTTAACAATACTTCAGTGTAAATCTGAAATGTGCTAATAGGGCAGATCTTAGGTGTGCTCACCACCACCAAAAAAAAAGAAAGAAATTGGCAGGGATAGGAGGTGATAGATATATTAATTAGCTTCATTGTGATGATTATTTTACAATGTATGCATATATCAAGTATGTACCTTAAATATATACAATTTGTAACTGTCAGGTATACCCAAGTAAAGTTGGAAAAGGTATGATATTAAAGAAAAAAGAAAGCTAAAGAACGATTAAAAAACAAACAAACAAAAGAGGTGGAGAGGCAGGGAAAAATCACTGGAGGACATACAACATCTTGAGATTTGGAGGGAATGTTAAGCCACTAAGTTTTCTTTCCATCTCATTCAGCTCAATTCATTTATTCAGCATATATTCATTAGGCACAACCTAAATGCATCATTTGGGGAGTATGAACCTCAAGGTGAATAAATCACCACCCCTGATTTTGAAAAGTCCAGTGGTGGGGTGGGTCAGGTAACAAGGTAATGCTAAACCAGGGGTCACCATCCCCACAGGATGCTGAGGAGGCAGGGTGAGGTACCAGATCCTCTTGTTGAGTTAGGGAAGGCTCTATGGAGGAGGGGAAAGTGGGGGGGGAGCTTCCTGAAGGAAGAATGAGAGTGGGCCCCAGTGTCCCCCAGTGTAAGAGAGCATGTGACTTCAGGGTTGGGTGAAGTTTCATCAGACTGGACTTGGAGAGGGAGGGCGTGAGTCAAGGCCCTCCCTGGTAAGACAAACAATCTCTGGCTGAGATCCTGGAATTCATCTGAAAGCACCTGGGAGCCATGCTGGTTTCTAGTAGGAAATGACATGCTTGGATGTGAAACTGAGGCAGTGAAGACTAGTGAGAGAAACCAGGGGTGGGAAAGACCGACATGTATATGTTTTTAATGGTAAATTGATGGAAAACTGTGTCAGAGTGAAACTCCAGGCAAAGATCCATGGAATAAGTCAGTTTCTTTGTCCATCTCCCAGAAAACGAGGATACGGTGTGGAACTTGCAGGCCAATTGAACTGAAGTGTTTTTGTATAGTTAGCTTAAATAACCAAATGATGAAATCAATCCTCCAAATTGTCAGCAGAGCAGCTGTTCAGAAAGCTCTTGTTAGTCATTGACCTTATGTTTAATATGATTTCCTAGAACGTGGATAGTCAGATTGAATAAGTGCTGCACCAAAGCCCTCCTCCTCCCTCCCCAAAGCTCCCTGCAATGAAAAAGACCCAAAGGAAAGAGAGTGGCTGCCCCAAGTGCAGAAACCTGTTCCTTCCTGCCCACAGATGCCCAGGGAAAAAGAAAAGAAACCCACAGGCACATGCAAGAGAAGAAAGTGCCAGGACCACCACAACTCAATCTCTTTCCTAATCCTAAAACAGGTGGGAAACGAGGAAAAGTTCATGGCCTGAAAATCCACCTCTGGTTTTCAAGAACTAAGGATCCTTATCCAAACTATTTCCTCTCTGTATAAAAGTGGCTTTAAGCCTGACCTTTTCTATGACCTGGATTTATTGCTCTGGTCGCTGGAGGTGGGGTGGGATATGCTGAAGGATTAGTTGGGAGGAATGGAGGGTTTGGAGAAAAATAGAGAATAGAGCAGGCTTCCCAGGTGGTGCTAGGGATAAAGAATCTGTCTGCCAGTGCAGGAGCTGCAGGAGACATGGCATCGGTCCCTGAGTCGGGAAGATCCCCCAGAGTAGGAAATGGCAACCCACTCCATTATTCTTGCCTGGACAACTTTGTGGACAGAGGAGTCTGTCAGGTTACATACAGTCCATGGGGTCCCAATGAGTAATATACAACTGAGTGACTAATAGTGAGAGTGTAGAGGTGGAGACTTACTCTTAGGAGCCAGAGTCTAGAAACCAGAGTCTGTAGGGTTGAAGGGTAAGTTTTACCTTGAAAATAAAATGTGTAAGAGTGAAAAGGATGCTGTGTCTCTCTCTGTCTATGCTTCAGTCATCTCTATCTTCATAACCATTTACCATATACAGCTGCCTATGTATCAATATGATGCTGAGGGAATTAAGCCAGATACAAAAGAATAGACAAATATATGTGAAATTCTAGTACAGGTAAAATTAATCTATGGTGAGCACCTATGCTCCAATAAAAATTAATTAAAAAATTGATCTATGGTGATAAAAATCAGAACAGGAGTGCCTTTGGGAGAGGGGAATTGATTGAACAGGGATACAAAGAAAGCTTCAGGAGTGAAGTAAATGTTCTGTATTTCATCTGGGGTGGTAATTTTACCAGAATATGCATTTGTCAAACCTTGTTGTACTGAACACTTATGATGTGTGCTTTTCAGTCGCTTAAAAAAGCAAACCCAAATATTCAATGATTGTGCTGGTTGATAGAAGGAGAAGGGACTGAAGTGGGCTAACTTGGGAAGCAGGGAGATAGGAGACTCTCACAGTTGCTTTGGACCAGACTGAGGAGTAGTGGTCAATTTCTGGATATATTTTGAACTTGGGACCAACGTAAATAGCTGATGATTGTGGATTGAGAGAGGAAGGAAGGAGTAGAGGCTGACTTCTAGGTTTTAGGAGTCATATCACTGCATGTCTAGGTGAATATTGACGTCATTTGTTAAAATGAGGAGGAAGTGGTGAAGCAGGAGGTTTGGGTGGGAGGGTCTAGGCAGTGAAATCAAGACTTTGGTTTGAACTTGAGGTGCCTTTCAGCCAGGCACACAGAACTCCCAAGAAGTCAGGTGGATGTGTCAGAATGGTGTTTAGAGGAGTGGTCAGGTGCAAGTATAAATTTAAAGCTGTGGACTGGATAAGACCTCCTGAGGAGAGAAGATAGATGAGAAGGACCAGAGCCCTTGGACAGGCTGCTGGTGTGTTTCCAGAAGAGTGAGGTTTTATAGGATGAAGAGGATCTGGGAACAGCAGGGAGGAGCAAAAATGGCCCCATCCCTCCTCCAGAGTGTATTGTATGTAGCACATGGGGAGGAAATGGCCACCTCTCCAGAGGACTGCAGGGGAGACAGAGTGCTCAGAGACCAGCCGGGTTTGTCATCAGCAGACTCCTCTATATCCTGAAACTCTTTTTGAAACTGTTCTTTGATCTTCTATTTCCAGCAAAGACATAGCTGTCCCCAGAACAGCATTCTAACAGGTTCAGTTAGAATGAGATAACTAAGGGAATGTTCAAAGAAACTGAGGAGATAGAGGGTTTTGATGACGATGGACTGTGAGTTGCAAAGGGTTCAGTGGAAAGACTGGAGGGATTGGGGAGAGGTGAGTGAGTGGGTCAAATCTGGGGTTGTGCAGTAGAGTAAGAAGTTAAAGAGAATGGGTAACTGAGGAGACTCGGATGGCTGATGGGCTGGAAACATGTTGGGGCTAGTCTTGATGGCCTTTCAGAGGTGAATGAGTAGTGAGTGCAGATTGGAGCCTCCTCTTGGCATTTCAGCCATTTGTGGTGACGAGACAAGCAGGTCGATCTCAAGGAGTCGTGGCCTTCCCGGGTCCAGACTTCTGTGCATGCCTGCATGCTAAATCTCTTCAGCCATGTCTGGCTCTTTGTGACCCTATGGACTGCAACTCTCTGTGGGCCTTCCTTAAATCCTGCTCTGACTGACAACAAGTCTGGAGACAGACAGTCTCACCGGGAACCTGGGCTGACTTCTGTCACATCCCTGAAGCAATCACTGTGACTGAGGGAATGGGATTACTGAGACTGGATGCCGGAAATTCAGGGAAAGTGTGTGTGTGTGTGGGGCTGAGGTAACCAAGAGTTACCAAGAGACAAAAGACAGTGTTTGCTAAATGGTCAAACCCTGTCCACCTTCCTTAGGGCCTCTCGCCCAGCAACCAGCAAACATAAAACTGTTGATAAGAGTAAATTTGGGATGTGTGTGGGTGGATCTGTATAAGCATATTGCCTCTCTGGAAAAATAACAGGAGGTATTATCTTTAGTGGTAAAAAAAAAATCATACAATATAAGTGAAAGAACTGTATTTTAATTTGATCCAGGATAAAATTGTATGTGAAACACTCATCCATTGCAAAGTCCAGAACTCGTAACAGTGATTATCTCAATATTGGTAACAATTTTCCTGAAATATTACCCATAAATTCATGGAGTCAACTTGTAAGACTTTTTTTTTCTTTTTCACAGGAAGAATTGAAAAGATTGCAGAATCCCTTGAAACAAGTTAATGATGGAAAGTATTTACTTGAAAAGTAAGTAAAAACACTAAAGGAAATTAAAGTTGAAAGGCTCACATTAAAAAAAAAACTATTCACAAGGCAAAAATACTTAAGTAAATTCATCTTGGGGTATTATTTGATCAGTACCCAGAAATGTGGCTCATTTGAGATATAGTCAAACAGACTTATGGCTACTTGAGCTATAGTACCAGACTGTACGGATTAACAGAGTGGCATGATACCTGGAGATGCATCTGATGGTATGTCTGAGAGCTTGAAACTTAACCCGACTCTGTCTTTGGCTTTTAATCAGGGATGTGTAGAGAAGGAGTTCATAGAATTTGTAAAAACACAAGAGTAACACTAAGACTAATAGAATGACCATTCAAAGTAATACTGTGGAGTGGCACAAACCTGAGCTGGAATTAAAAGCAAGAATGAAAGAGATGAAATTGAACAGAGATTAAAGTACAGTCTTTTATTTAGATTTTAAAGAAAATTGTACAATTAGAGCTTGTGAAAGACATATTCTGATTTCAGTGTCAGTGAATGCTTAGAGGTTTTATCTGACATTAACTTGAGACCAAGATTTTATATGGCTTCTAAAAATATCACCATAATATTAGTCTGAGTAGTAGGTACACTGTCAAGATAAAAGAAGAAAAAAATGAGCTGTCATGGATTGAGCATTTACAATGTACTTTGTACCAGTGGATGCTTACGGATGTTTCCTCAGCAAACTCTGATGATGGCCTTTTGATATAGATATTATTATTTCCATTTTACCCATGAGAAAAGAGACCCAGAGAATGTTCAGCACTTGTCGAAGTACACTCAGCTGAGAGTGGTAAGGGTGAGAATGAAAGTCAGGTTCAGTGCCACCAGAGCCCACGCTGGTAACCAGTAAGGCCCATGTCGTTGTTCTCATTCAGTCGCTAAATCGTGTCTGACTCTTTGCAGCCTCATGGACTCATGGACTGCAGCACACCAGGCTCCTCTGTCCTCCAGTATGTCCTGGATTTTGCTCAAATTCATGTCCGTTGGGTCAGTGATGCTATTGATATCTAACTGTCTCATCCTCTGCTGTTCCGTTCCCCTTTTGTCTTCAAAGGGAGTCCTGTGGTCAGGTCCATGTGGGGGTCACCACATTTGTCTCTGGGTACCACATTTACAAAGCACATTGACATCCCCAAGAGCACCAAAGGGTTAAAACTGTGAGGGTTCTGGGACCATGTAAAACTACTGCAAAGAGCTGAGGATGTGTAGCTTGAAGAAAGAGATCTTGGAGGGGACATGTACCTATACTTAAACATTTGAAGAAATTTTCCTGTAGAAAAGGGACTACATTGTTTTTGTTGTTTTAGAAAGCAGAACAAGGATTAATGAGCAGGGTTGATGGAGAAATAGCTGGTGACGCAGAAAAAAGAATGAATTTAGTAAAGATTAATCATCGCTCAGCAGAGAGCACTTATTTTGTTAAGCAGCGAGGTGATAGACACGGGAAGTACCTAAGAAGAGTGTACATGGCCATCTGAGATGCTGTGGAAAACATTTCTGCCCATTGGAAAACCTGGATTTGAGTCCTCTTTCTGCTTTTTCCTGGCCTTATGAGTCTGCACAAATTACTTAATCATCCTGAGCCCATTTCCCCATCTTTAAAAATGAAGCTAAGAATGCTGGCTTGACAGTCTTACTGAGCACGTGAAATGTGGCCCCCATGATAGCATGGCGCCATCAGTATCATCTCCTTCCCCACCCATCTGGGGGCTGTTTGAATTAGCCAGCCTTCAGGTTCATCGCCTTCCCATGGCAATTCTAAGAATTCTCCATGGTACCACTTGAGGAACAGTTCATTGGATCAAATGAAGATGCTGACTCATCTGTGGATTTGATTTATCTTTGTTATGCTGGTTGTCATTAACTTGGATAAATAAGAATAAAATAGTTTGATTTCCCTCTTCTCCCTCATCACCATCATCATTAATTATTTGTAAACAATAATAACTGAAGACTTTTTGGCTGAAACTAAAACGAAGATTTTTCTTCTGTGGAGACTAATTAGTATTATAATGACATTACATCAGAGATTCTTCATCCTGGCTACCCTTCAAATCACCAGGGAGTTTAATAAAAATACCAGCCCAGGCAAGTCAAATCTGAATCCCTGGGGCTGAGGTTCAAGAATCAGTATTTCTTGAAAGCTTCCTTTGTGTGATACTAATGAGGATCTGGAGTTGAGAACCAGTGGTCTACATATATTTTAGATTATTTTTTAGTTATTCAATATTCTCATTTAGCTTAATTCTCTGAGGACACACTTTCTCTGTGATGTTCAGCTCAGCTCGTTTACTTTTTAAATCTGACTATGCTGTTTTTTCATTATTGATTTTAATGTGGGAAGTGAACTCTAGAAGTTTTTTCCTGCTAATTGATCACAACTCTGTATTAAACCCCTCACTAACACCAGCATGTATCTTTCCCAGCTCTGTGCTCTTAGGAAGATATGCGAAGACTAGTGGTCAATATGTGGACTTCTGCCTCCTTGCCCTCCCTCTGCTTTTCTCTCGAATTATCTAGAATACCTGAGAAAGCTAAAAGCTTCTGGATATGGCCAATCTGCTTTGTACACTTGTATTCCCCAGTCATGATTGAGGAATTCGAGGGATGAGATTAAGTCTTCTCTCAAAACACACAGGCCTGTGGGGCAAACTTC
Source organism: Muntiacus reevesi (assembly GCF_963930625.1). Lineage (NCBI taxonomy): Eukaryota > Metazoa > Chordata > Mammalia > Artiodactyla > Cervidae > Muntiacus > Muntiacus reevesi. Next base: position 83,985,824 of record NC_089256.1, on the reverse strand, counting down.
TCGTTCATGCTGGTCCTAACCGCTCTATCCATTTGCCTGGAATTCTGGTCTGCTTTGGGCTACACAGTGTCCTTGAAAGCTGTCAAATTTGATTGAGAAATTGGGCTACTTAGAGTGAGCAGATTAGGCATTTCATTATAGCTGTAGCTGACTTGGGTGCTGGTGTAAATCATCTCAGTTACTTGAAATGACCATAAGTTAAGCGATAGTGGTGTCATGGCAGTTGATCAGTTATTCCCCCTTGGAACATTACATTTATTCTGAATGCTCAACAGGGTTTTGTGGTAGACAGTTGGTAGGAAGAGAGGGGAGGCTCCAGCTCTATTCTACTTGAGACCATACGCAGGAGCTTTGGGCACATTTTTCTCTCTGTCTGTCTGTCTGTCTTTCAGTGAAGTTTGGCATATGTCCATAAACAGAGAAGAGCAATTACTAAGGCCATTAATCAGGAGAGAGGCTGCTTGTGACTCTGTTGTTTTTGAGAATCATTTATTAACTTAAGACCTTAAGTTGAGTGCTATTTTTTGTAAATATTGAGCCAGACTGGGTGTGAGAGTAGGAAATTCATGATTGCAAGTCACACAGTCTTCTGACATATTAATATAATCATTTTATTGTGCTGTGCATAGTCACTCAGTCGTGTCTGGCTCTTTGCAACTCCATCCATAGACTGTAGCCCACCAGACTTCCCTGTCCATGAGATTCTCCAGGCAAGAATACTGGAGTGGATTGCCATGCCCTCCTCCAGGGGATCTTCCCAACCCAAGGGTTGAACCCAGGTCTCCCACATTGCAGGCGAATTCTTTACTGTCTGAGCCAGCATTAAAGTCCAAGAATGCTGGAGTGGCTAGCCTATCCCTTCTCCAGGGGAATTTCCTGACCCAAAAATTGAACCAGGGTATCCTGCATTGCAGGCATATTCTTTACCAGCTGAGCTACCTGGGAATCCCCAATCACTTTATTACCCACTGGCAATTATTGATAGAATGAACTAAAGTTATCTAATTTAAACCTATTGGTATTTGTAGTGTATCACTTCCTGAGGATGTATAAATTAACAAATTTACAAACATTGACAAATTTGCTAATATTATAAAAATGTTCTCATTATGGACTTGAGCCTTGTCTTTGGTTGCTGCATATAGCAACAGGTCCCACAACACTTCATGTATATCTGTATTGCCCAAATTGTTAATTTCTTATTGTAATAATACACTATTTTAAAGTATCCTATTTACAAGGCTGTTGTAAAAAGACCCACCAGACCATAGAATTATAAAAATAAGACTTTGCATGCCTCCCACCACTGGCTTAGGTCTCTATGGTGCCCTTCAATAACATCTGTCACATTTTTAGTTGCTTTTTCAATATACATCTCCTAAACTGTAGGACCATAAGAACAGTAACCATGTCTAATACTTTCATCACTGTGTCCCCCATGTTTTGCATCATTCCTGGCACATAGGAGACATCTAATATAGCTGTAAATGAGGGAGTAAAGTTAATAATGGACCCTGAATACCAGTAGCACAGACCAGACAAGAGGTTTTTTTTTCCCTTGCCGCTGAGCATCCCACTTGATCAACCACAACACTCTGTTAGGCTGCTGGCACCGAATAGTGGCCATATCTAATCTACCATGTTTTCCCCATCACTTGGCTATTCCTTTCTCAAGAGGAGAAAATACATTCGTTATTCTAATGATGTCTCTAGCCCCATTTTTTTTCTTATCCTTTTCTCTTCTTTCCTGTAACTATAACCCTGGTCTTCATTATCTGGCCAATTTGAATACTCAACTAAATGATTGCCTTCATTCTCCTTGCTCACTCCCACCACAAGCCATTCTAAAACATCCCATTCAAACTCATTTTCCTGCTTCAAGTTCTTTGTTTCCCTGTAGCAATCTTTTTCAAACTGTAGATTACAATCCACTGATGACTTGTTAAACTGATTGGTTGGGTCACCACTGACCTTTTAAAAAATCTGAAATATAATTTTAAAATGTCAGAGTACATTGTATGTAGTTGGAGAATTCATAATTCCTGAAACTTTTGTTTCAGTTTTAAACACACAGACACATACACACACACACGCATTACCACATGATTAGATGTCAAATATTTTATGGTAACCACAGTCAGTAGAAGGTTAGTGAAAGTCTGGTATTAAAATCTTCCAAACGCCTTGTAGTGGCGAGACTTGGGTTTTAATGTGATTTCTGCTGAGCTGCACATAACCTCTCTGAGCTTCAGATTTCTCAGCTCTATGCTATGGAAAATAATGCTTGACTAATAGAGGCCACTGGGAGAATGAAATGAGGTAATGCATGCAAAATGTCATGACAGTATTTTGTACACATTGCGTGGCCAATGACTCTTAGTTTTCTGCTCATACAAACTTATTTCCTTTTACATTCCTACTTGTATTGCCCCTTCCACAATATTTTTCTCTATTGTTCAAAAATAGCCTGAACATTTTACTTCTACTCTGTTTTTCCAAAGAACATAGGTCACTTTTATAATAATTTAACATTGGCACTTCAAATCATCATTTCAATGAAAGAATACATTCATTTGTTTAGTTTGATGCTCACAGTCATGGAAATGGATTGCCATCAGATGGCAATAATGTCGGTACAGTCACTGTCAATGAATCGTTTTCTGTCCCAATAAAGTCACAGGTGAACAAGATTCTTTAGGTGGTGCAGAAAGATACTGGATCTAACTGGACCCAACCAACAGCTGCCTCCCAGATCCCCTTACCTGAGTGGGCAGGCCACGTAAACAGCTTCCTGCCCTCCTCTCCCTTTTCTCACACCTTCAGAATGGGACCTCACTGGGGTTTAGTCCTGCCTGGGCCTGCCTGGGTTGTGTTTTTGGAATCAAGATGTAATTTTTTAATTGATACTTAGTTGATTCACAATATTATATTAATTTCAGGTGTGCAACATAATGATTTACAATTCTATAGATTACACTACATTTAAAGTTATTATAAAATACTGTCTATATTCCTTGTGCTGAACAATATATTCTTGTAGCTTATTTACTTCATACGTATTAAGAGTAGCTTGAACCTTGTAATCCTCTACTTCTGCTTTGTTTTATCCATTCATGTGTTTTATGTTTTAGATTCAGCATCTAAGTGATAATATACAGTATGTCTTTGTCTGACTTATTCACTAAGTCTAATACCGTCCAGGTCCATCATGTTGTTGCAAAGGGCAAAATGTCATTCTTTTTATAACAGAACAGTATTTCATTGTATGCATATACCACATCTTTATCCATTCATTTATTGGTGGAAACTTAGGTTGCTTCTCTATCATGGCTATTATAAACAATGCTGTCATGAGCATTGGGGTGTGTGCAGCAGTATCTATTTAAATCAGTGTTTTTGTTTTCTTTGGATTTTACTCCTTTATTTTAATATCTTCCTTATCAGTTCAGTTCAGTTGCTCAGTCGTGTCTGAGTATTTGTGACCCCATCTATTGCAGCATGCCAGGATTCCCTGTTCTTCACCAATTCCCAGTGCTTGCTCAAACGCATGTCCATTGAGTCGGTGATACCACCCAACCATCTCATTCTCTGTCATCCCCTTCATCCCCATCCCTCTTCTCTTCAGTCTTTCCCAGCATCAGTGTCTTTTCTAATAAGTCAGTTCTTCGCATTAGGTGGCCAAAGTTTTGGAGCTTCAACTGTAGCATCAGTCCTTCCAATGAATATTCAGGATTGATTTCCTTTAAGATTGGCTGACTGGATCTCTTTGCAGTCCAAGGGACTCTCAAGAGTCTTCTCTAACACCATAGTTCAAAAGCATCAATTCTTTGGCACTCAGCTTTCTTTATGGTCTAACTCTCACATCCATACATGACTACTGGAAAAAACCATAGCTTTGACTATACAAACTTCATCAGCAAAGTAATGTCTCTGATTTTTAATATGCTGTCTAAGTTTGTCATAGCTTTTATTCCAAGGAGCTAGCATCTTTTGATTTCATGGCTGCAGCCACCATCTGCAGTGATTTTGGAACCCAAGAAAATAATGTCTGTCACTGTTTCCATTGTTTCCCCATCTATCTGCCATGAAGGGATGGGGCCAGATGCCATGATCTTAGTTTTTTGAATGTTGAGTTTTAGGCCAGCTTTTTCATTCTCTTTCACTTTCATTGAGAGGTTCTTCCATTCCCCTTCACTTTCTGCTGTAAGGGTGGTATCATCTGTGTATCTGAGGTTATTGGTATTTCTCCCAGTAATCTTGATTCCAGTCTGAGTTTTATCCAGCCTGACATTTTGCATGATGTAGTCTGCATATAAGTTAAACAGGCAGGTTGACAATATACAGCCTTGATGTTCTCCTTTCCTGATTTGGAAATAGTCCATTGTTCCATGTCCACTTCTAACTGCTGCTCCTTGACCTGCATACAGATTTCTCAGGAGGCAGATCAGGTGGTCTGGTATTCCCATCTCTTGAAGAATTTTCCAGTTTGTTATGCTCCACACAGTAAAGGCTTTATTTAGTGTGGTCAATGAAGCAAAAGTAGATTTTTTAAAAAAATTCTCTTGCCTTTTCTATGACCCAGTGAATGTCGGCAATTTAATCTCTTGTTCCTCTGCTTTTCCTAAATCCAATTTAAATATTTGGATGTTCTCCGTTCACGTACTATTGAAGCCTCGCTTGGAGAATTTTCAGCATTACTTTGCTAGCATGTGAAATGAGTGCAATTGTGTGGTCGTTTGAGCATTCTTTGGCATTGCCTTTCTTTGGGATTGGAATGAAAACTGACCTTTTCCAGTTCTGTGGCAACTGCTAGTCTTCCAAATTTGCTGGCATATTGAGTGCAACACTTTCACAGCATCATCTTTTAGGATCTCCCTCATAGGTATTACCTTTCAGTTCAGTTCAGTTGCTCAATTGTGTCTGACTCTTTGTGACCCCTGAATCACAGCATGCCAGGCCTCCCTGTCCATCACAAACTCCCAGAGTCTACCCAAACCCATGTCCATCGAGTCGGTGATGCCATCCAGCCATCTCATCCTCTGTCGTCCCCTTCTCCTCCTGCCCCCAATCCTTCCCAGCATTAGGGTCTTTTCCAATGAGTCAACTCTTCGCATGAGGTGGCCAAAGTATTGGAGTTTCAGTTTTAACATCAGTCCTTCCAATGAACACCCAGGACTGATCTCCTTTAGGATGGACTGGTTGGATCTTCTTCCAGTCCAAGGGACTCTCAAGAGTGTTCTCCAACACCACAGTTCAGAAGCATCAATTCTTTGGCCCTCAGCTTTCTTCAGTGTCCAACTCTCACATCCATACATGACCACTGGAAAAACCATAACCTTGACTAGACGGACATTTGTTGGCAAAGTAATGTCTCTGCTTTTTAATATGCTGTCTAGGTTGGTCATGACTTTCCTTCCAAGGAGTAAGCGTCTTTTAATTTCATGGCTGCAATCACCATCTGCAGTGATTTTGGAGCCCCCAAAAATAAAGTCTCACACTGTTTCCACGTTTCCCCATCTATTTCCCATGAAGTGATGGGACCAGATGTCATGATCTTAGTTTTCTGAATGTTGAGCTTTAAGCCAACTTTTTCACTCTCCTCCTTCACTTTCATCCTTTACACGTTAACTTACTACTTCCTGTCTATTCTTCAAGGCCCAATACAGCTGCTATAGTCTTCCTTGGCCATTGTAGCACCCAGTGATTGTCTTAGGCTCATAGGAGCAATGGCATATGTTCACAGTTCCTGCATCTTTATCCAGGGCAGACTGATGCTTTGTTCACAGTGGGAGCTCTGAGAAAGCTCACAGAATGAAAGGAGAACAGGTTCAGTGGTAGTGACACCAGTGGGAATGAATGAGACTCTCTCTACAACTTGCTAGTTGGACAATACCATGGGATTTGTAACACTCTACTCATGGCTTTTATTCCTCTGAAACAGTTTAATATTCTGCCTTCGTCTCTGAGTAAAGTGAATGATTTACATGCCTTAGATATGAATGTTGAGCTAAGTAGTAGAAATAAAAAGAAAAGCAATGTTAAAAGGCAGCACCACATTTTCTTTCTATGGTATAGTTATTTATCTACTATCCATCAATAAGAACTTTTAGGACTGTATTAATAAAATGAACAAAAGTGCGTATGTACTTGCTTTGTCAATTAAATTTAAATTGGCACTTTTATTGAGGTTAATGACAGCTTTATGGATTCATCTATATTGAGACATTATTTCTGTTTGTAGTCACCAACTGGCCATGGATGTGGAGAATAACATTCAAAAGTGTCACGTCAATCTACAGCCCTTGGAATCAAAGGTGAAAATGTAAGTTATTTTAATGTTTACATTAAAATTTTTGTGTTTTTACAGTTCTTACTCTATTAATCTCTGAACTATTCTGGAGTTCATTGGTATAAGAATCACACATTTATTCACATTTATATTTATATATTACACAGTATTTCTTCCCAGTTGTAAGTAGCAACAAAGCTGTTTTGAGCACACAGCACCATCGATGGATAATGTAGAGAATTATTTGATTGTCATCACTTTGTTTCTTGATTTTTCCTTTTCAGGCAAAGGAACATTCTTTAACTCTCACTAGTATTTTTCACTGCCTTTCTTCTCCATAACTTGGTTTATTCCACCTTAGGCCATACACACACACACACGCAGGCTCTTTCCACCCTCTTCCTTCTGTTTCCAGTCCAGCGCTTGTCCAGTTATTTTGAGAAAAAATCCTTTCCTTTTCTTTCTCACTTCTTGTCCTTTACTTTCTTATTCTGTCTTAATATGGCTTAATGAGATTCTCCTTCCCCTACTTCAAATGACTAAAGTATAAAAATACTGCTATGTGCACCTCAGTTTTAAGAAAAATAAAAGTAATGAGATCCAAAGAGAGACAGGCTGTATTCTAGAACAAAATAACAACCTTCTAAAACTTTATTAGGAAAGGACCCATCAAAGTCACTTTGGTTGGCTGGCTGGTTTAGTCACTAAGTCGTGTCCGACTCTTGTGACCTCGTGGACTGTAGCCTGCCAGGCTGCCCTGTCCATTGGACTCTCTAGGCAAGGATACTGGAATGGCCATTTCCTTCTCCACATAGTCACTTTAGAAGCAATTTTAAACTGTTTATGTTTGTACTCTGTGATCCTTTCCCATTCAGATTTTTTCTTTGGGGATAAGTTATGAGCATTACCAGTGAGTGTATATAGTCTTTCTCTCTCTCTCCCCCTCTCCCTCACCTTCCCTCCCTCCTTCGCTCTGTCTCTCTCTCTCACACACACACATACACACACAGCTTAACACTCTGAAAAGCATGTATCTGGAGAATCTGAACATGTCTGTGCTTGGTCAGGAACACTGATCATTTGCAAAATGCCTAAAGAGGAATCTTTTAGGAAAGAAGTCACCTTGAAGAGGGGGGTATTGAGGTGTACAACTTTGAAAAAGTAAGCCATTGCTGATTTTAGGAATTTGAAACAGAAATAATGCAAGTATGTAATATCCTGCTGGATAAAAGCAAATATTAATACACACCCCTATCAATCTACATTAACGTTAGTTATCGGTAAAAAGCCTGCCTCTGAGTGAGCACATAGGGCTGCCTCTCAAGGTAAAGTTCAGATGTGGCTTCTCAACCAGTTGGGCCCCCTGCTAAGTAGCTATGTGTCACACTTTCTAAGTGAATAACGAATCAGGCTACCAAATCGTTTTATGTAAGCTGTGTGTCAGCCTCATTCCACAAGATGTTGGTTTCCAAACATAGGTTGCTTTATTGTCAGGAACTTTCTCATTAAGATAACATCCTCTTAACTGCGGAAACACTGGAAAGGAGGGTTGGTTGTGTGAAAAATTAAAGTGATTAATTTGTATGCTGAACTGAAGTTAAGATACCTCCCTGGTCTTTATCAGTTTTCATCTCCTCCAGTCTGTAGAGACAGAGGGGCAGGTGCCAGGGAGAGGAGCAGGCAAAGAAAAAAAGAATCTCTGTGCCTAAGAGCCCAGTAGCTCCGAGACTCTGGGATTTTATGTGTGGCTGGTATGATGGAGGAATCTCAGCTCAGTGAGGTGCAAACAGAATGGTTTTATCTCTTCTAATAACTCTGAACCCCATTTCCACTCAGTGGAGGGGGATGAGGGAGAGAGAACTTAATCTTACCCAATAATGGAATTTGAGTCCCATCGGAGAATTGACTCCAGTTCAGTGACCCTTGTCTAATCTGGTTATTAAATTCTTAACTCTCATGGCAGTTTGAGCACCTCCCCTCTACACGCAGTATACCTTCCCTACAGCTGTGCAGCCGGCTCCCTCCCCTTCCCTCTGCTCTCTCTCTTTGCCTGTCCCCCTCTCTCCTCCCCTCCCCTGCTGGTGTCGCTTCTCCCACCCTCTGAGTGCTGAACCCAAGGCTGCCGCAGGTTCCCTGTGAGCTTCCACGCCCTAGGCAGTTCCTTCCTTAAAAGAGTTGGGGCTCTGTGGGAAGGGTCGCTGGGTCTCCCGTGAGCCCTCACCAGTGGCGTGGGTTGCACCCCTCATTATGTCTCTTGTTTTGCTGGTGGTCTTCCCCAGGCTGACCTTGGCATTCTCAACAAGGAATATCTTGGCATACCCCCATTCCTGCTTCTCAAGGGACCTTTAGACCTACAGAGCCTTGGGTATGAAAGGTGGGGTCTTATTCCATGTCCCAGTGTTACTGTCAAACTTCACAGGCTTTCTCTTGTGGTCTTCTGTCTTCTCTTGGTGGGAAACAGCTGGAAACCTATCTTTCCCAGGTAGAAGAGGGGTGGGGAGAAGGGGAAGCTGGGGTTACTACATCATAACATTTGCTTTCCTGTAGACTCTTCAGTCCCCTCCCTGATGAGGAGAGAGAAGGAGGGTGCAATGAAGGTTTTCTAGACAGTCCAGCCCCGCAAGCCCCGAGGTGGGATGTACTTTGGCAGGCCAGTCTCTGGTAGGGATCAGAAGGAGCAGGAAAGGCTCTCAGTCATTCCCTCACACTCAGGACGACACTGAAAGGAGAGAGTTTGATGAGAGCACCTCCCTGGTGATTCACTTGGTAAAGAATCTGCCAGCAATGCAGGAGACCCAGGTTCAGCCCCCGAGTGGGGAAGATCCCCTGGAGAAGGAAGTGGCAACACCCTCCAGTATTCTTGCCTGGAAAGTGCCATGGACAGAGGAGCCTGGCAAGCTGCTGTCCATGGGGTCACGAAGAATTAGACAGGACTTAGAGACTAAAGCCCACAACCAGTAAGTAGGTGGCCGTGCCACTGGAAGGAATGAGAGGCTGTGGGGGGAAGAACAAGCGTGTTGAGAGTGGGATTTAGAGGAAATGTCAGGAAGAGCACATCCCCTGGTTCAAGAATGCCACCGTTAAGAGGTAATTTTGTGTTTTAGACTTGGAGGATCAAAGAACTGCATCAAAAGGGCAAAAGCAATCAGGGTTGCACAGCTATTAATAAAAAGTCACTTTGGGGAGGTGAAAGGCAGGAAGATCAAGCAAAGGAAAGCCTCTTAAGTCAGAAAACTTAGTGAAAGCAAAAGTAATAGTGAAGCACTATGACAAACGCTCTCATGCAGCCCTAAGGCAGAAAGTATCCCCCCAAATTTTTTTTTTTTAACTGAAGGATATTTGCTTTACAATATTATGGTGGTTTCTGCCAAACATCAACATGAATCAGCCATAGGTATACATATATCCCCTCCCTCTTGACCCTCCCTCCCACTTCCCACCCCACCCCAGCCCCCAGGTTGTCACGGAGCACGAGGTTTGAGCTCGGGCCAAGGTTGCCCGAGGGTATGGGAATGGGTGCACACGGCAGAGAAGTGTAGGTTTTAGCACAGAGGCCGGACTGCAGAGGAAGGAAATGGACCCTCCAAACCCCTCCAAACCCTGCCCTTCACATCAGGGCCACTGCTTGCATGTTGCAATGAGACCTAAAGCGCATCTTCTGAACACAGGCCGTCATTTAAAAATTGTTTATTAACTCTGTGTGGTCTGTCTCTTTATGTTTGTAATGATATGTTCATTTTGCCATGGAGTAACATAAAGATCTATCAAATATGAACCATCTTTTAAAAGTCTCCCCATTAAATATGTTCAATTCCTCTCCTTACTTTTTATTAGTGTATTTTATTTAGTGGTGAAATAACATTTCGACTCTAAAAGGGAGAGAGACAGACAGACAGACATAGTCTTAAGAAGGAAGACAATTCCCCAAATAAAGTCAAACTTGTATCTCAATAAAACCTGAAGTGCCTTTGTTTGAAAGTACTGCCTATCAATTTTTGTCAAAAGATTCATTAAAAGAACCTACTATGACCCACCTCCCAGAATATTGGAAATAAAAGCAAAAATAAACAAATGGGACCTAATGAAAATTAAAAGCTTTTGCACAACAAAGGAAACTATAAGTAAGGTGAAAAGACAGCCCTCAGATTGGGAGAAAATAATAACAAATGAGGAAACAGACAAAGGATTAATCTCAAAAATATACAAGCAACTCCTGAAGCTCAATTCCAGAAAAATAAACGACCCAATCAAAAAATGGGCCAAAGAACTAAACAGACATTTCTCCAAAGAAGACATACAGATGGCTAACAAACACATGAAAAGATGCTCAACATCACTCATCATCAGAGAAATGCAAATCAAAACCACAATGAGAGAAACAAGAAAAAAGCCAAATAAATAACCTAACTCTACACCTAAAGCAATTAGAGAAGGAAGAAATGAAGAACCCCAGGGTTAGCAGAAGGAAAGAAATCTTAAAAATTAGGGCAGAAATAAATGCGAAAGAAACTAAAGAGACCATAGCAAAAATCAACAAAGCTAAAAGCTGGTTTTTTGAAAAAATAAACAAAATTGACAAACCATTAGCAAGACTCATTAAGAAACAAAGAGAGAAGAACCAAATTAACAAAATAAGAAATGAAAAGGGTGAGATCACAACAGACAACACTGAAATCCAAAGGATCATAAGAGACTACTACCAGCAGCTCTATGCCAATAAAATGGACAACTTGGATGAAATGGACAAATTCTTAGAAAAGTATAACTTTCCAAAACTGAACCAGGAAGAAATAGAAGATCTTAACAGAGTCATCACAAGCAAGGAAATCGAAACTGTAATCAGAAATCTTCCAGCAAACAAAAGCCCAGGACCAGATGGCTTCACAGCTGAATTCTACCAAAAATTTAGAGAAGAGCTAACACCTATCTTACTCAAACTCTTCCAGAAAATTGCAGAAGAAGGTAAACTTCCAAACTCATTCTATGAGGCCACCATCACCCTAATTCCAAAACCAGACAAAGATGCCACAAAAAAAGAAAACTACAGGCCAATATCACTGATGAACATAGATGCAAAAATCCTTAACAAAATTCTAGCAAACAGAATCCAACAACATATTAAAAAAATCATACACCATGACCAAGTGGGCTTTATCCCAGGAATGCAAGGATTCTTTAATATCCGCAAATCAATCAACGTAATACACCACATTAACAAATTGAAAGATAAAAACCATATGATTATCTCAATAGATGCAGAGAAAGCCTTTGACAAAATTCAACACTCATTTATGATTAAAACTCTCCAGAAAGCAGGAATAGAAGGAACATACCTCAACATAATAAAAGCTATATATGACAAACCCACAGCAAGCATCACCCTCAATGGTGAAAAATTGAAAGCATTTCCTCTGAAATCAGGAACAAGACAAGGATGCCCACTCTCACCACTACTATTCAACATAGTGTTGGAAGTTTTGGCCACAGCAATCAGAGCAGAAAAAGACATAAAAGGAATCCATATAGGAAAAGAAGAAGTGAAACTCTCGCTGTTTGCAGATGACATGATCCTCTACATAGAAAACCCTAAAGACTCTTCCAGAAAATTATTAGAGCTAATCAATGAATATAGTAAAGTTGCAGGATATAAAATTAACACACAGAAATCCCTTGTATTCCTATACACTAGCAATGAAAAAACAGAAAGAGGAATTAAGGAAACAATACCATTCACCATTGCAACAAAAAGAATAAAATACTTAGGAGTATATCTACCTAAAGAAACAAAAGACCTATACATAGAAAACTATAAAACACTGATGAAAGAAATCAAAGAGGACACAAACAGATGGAGAAACATACCGTGCTCATGGATTGGAAGAATCAATATTATCAAAATGGCTATTCTACCCAAAGCAATCTATAGATTCAATGCAATCCCTATCAAGTTACCAACGGTATTTTTCACAGAACTAGAACAAATAATTTCACAATTTGTATGGAAATACAAAAAACCTCGAATAGCCAAAGTAATCTTGAGAAAGAAGAATGGAACTGGAGGAATCAACCTGCCTGACTTCAGACTCTACTACAAAGCCACAGTCATCAAGACAGTATGGTACTGGCACAAAGACAGAAATATAGATCAATGGAATAGAATAGAAAGCCCAGAGATAAATCCACGAACATATGGACACCTCATCTTTGACAAAGGAGGCAAGGATATACAATGGAAAAAAGACAATCTCTTTAACAAGTGGTGCTGGGAAAACTGGTCAACCACTTGTAAAAGAATGAAACTAGAACACTTTCTAACACCATACACAAAAATAAACTCAAAATGGATTAAAGATCTAAATGTAAGACCAGAAACTATAAAACTCCTAGAGGAGAACATAGGCAAAACACTCTCTGACATAAATCACAGCAAGATCTTCTATGACCCACCTCCCAGAATATTGGAAATAAAAGCAAAAATAAACAAATGGGACCTAATGAAAATTAAAAGCTTTTGCACAACAAAGGAAACTGTAAGTAAGGTGAAAAGACAGCCCTCAGATTGGGAGAAAATAATAACAAATGAGGAAACAGACAAAGGATTAATCTCAAAAATATACAAGCAACTCCTGAAGCTCAATTCCAGAAAAATAAACGACCCAATCAAAAAATGGGCCAAAGAACTAAACAGACATTTCTCCAAAGAAGACATACAGATGGCTAACAAACACATGAAAAGATGCTCAACATCACTCATCATCAGAGAAATGCAAATCAAAACCACAATGAGGTACCATTACACGCCAGTCAGGATGGCTGCTATCCAAAAGTCTACAAGCAATAAATGCTGGAGAGGGTGTGGAGAAAAGGGAACCCTCTTACACTGTTGGTGGGAATGCAAACTAGTACAGCCACTATGGAAAACAGTGTGGAGATTTCTTAAAAAACTGGAAATAGAACTGCCATATGACCCAGCAATACCACTTCTAGGCATACACACTGAGGAATCCAGATCTGAAAGAGACACGTGCACCCCAATGTTCATTGCAGCACTGTTTATAATAGCCAGGACATGGAAGCAACCCAGATGCCCATCAGCAGATGAATGGATAAGGAAGCTGTGGTACATATACACCATGGAATATTACTCAGCCATTAAAAAGAATTCATTTGAATCAGTTCTAATGAGATGGATGAAACTGGAGCCCATTATACAGAGTGAAGTAAGCCAGAAAGATAAAGAACATTACAGTATACTAACACATATATACGGAATTTAGATAGATGGTGGCGATAACCCTATATGCAAAACAGAAAAAGAGACACAGAAGTACAGAACAGACTTTTGAACTCTGGGGGAGAACGTGAGGGTGGGATGTTTTGAAAGAACAGCATGTATATTATCTATGGTGAAACGAACCACCAGCCCAGGTGGGATACATGAGTCAGGTGCTCGGGCCTGGTGCACTGGGAGGACCCTGAGGAGTCGGGTGGGGAGGGAGGTGGGAGGGGGGATTGGGATGGGGAATACTTGTAACTATATGGCTGATTCATGTCAATGTATGACAAAACCCACTGAAATGTTGTAAAGTGATTGGCCTCCAACTAATAAAATAATATTAAAAAAAAAAAAAAAAAAAAAAAAAAACCACAATGAGGTACCATTATACGCCAGTCAGGATGGCTGCTATCCAAAAGTCTACAAGCAATAAATGCTGGAGAGGGTGTGGAGAAAAGGGAACCCTCTTACACTGTTGGTGGGAATGCAAACTAGTACAGCCACTATGGAAAACAGTGTGGAGATTTCTTAAAAAACTGGAAATAGAACTGCCATATGACCCAGCAATACCACTTCTAGGCATACACACTGAGGAATCCAGATCTGAAAGAGACACGTGCACCCCAATGTTCATCGCAGCACTGTTTATAATAGCCAGGACATGGAAGCAACCTAGATGCCCATCAGCAGACGAATGGATAAGGAAGCTGTGGTACATATACACCATGGAATATTATTCAGCCGTTAAAAAGAATTCATTTGAATCAGTTCTAATGAGATGGATGAAACTGGAGTCCATTATACAGAGTGAAGTAAGCCAGAAAGATAAAGAACATTACAGCATACTAACACATATATATGGAATTTAGATAGATGGTAGCGATAACCCTATATGCAAAACAGAAAAAGAGACACAGAAGTACAGAACAGACTTTTGAACTCTGGGGGAGAACGTGAGGGTGGGATGTTTTGAAAGAACAGCATGTATATTATCTATGGTGAAACAGACCACCAGCCCAGGTGGGATGCATGAGTCAAGTGCTCGGGCCTGGTGCACTGGGAGGACCCTGAGGAGTCGGGTGGAGAGGGAGGTGGGAGGGGGGATCGGGATGGGGAATACGTGTAACTATATGGCTGATTCATGTCAATGTATGAGAAAACCCACTGAAATGTTGTGAAGTGATTGGCCTCCAACTAATAAAATAATATTAAAAAAAAAAAAAAAAAAGAAGCTATGAGGGATGAGGGGTTGAGAGAGCAGACTTTGAAACTAGAGCACCCTAGGTCCAAATCCCAGCCCTGCGCCTTATCTGCTGAGTGACCTTGGGACTATTACTTACCTCTTTGGGCCTTCATTGCATTTTTCTGTAAAATGAGAACATGAACCATACCTTAAGGGATCGTAGTGAGCTTTCAGTGAGAAAATCTAAGAAAAACCTTTACTCTAATGTGTCTTCCTCATGCAACTGTACCTTTTCTAAACATATTTTTGTATCAAATTGGGCTAATAAAATATTTCCTGTAAAGATCCTCAGAAATCCAGTATATCATATGCTGTAGCCCACCAGACTCCTTGGTCCATAGGATTCTCCCAGCAAGAATACTGGAGCGGGTTGTCATTTCCTCCTCCAGGGGATTTCCTGTCCCAGGGATAGAATTTGAGCCTCTTGAAATTGGCAGTCAGTTTCTTTACCACTAAGCCACCAGGGAAGCCCTTATGATTTGCACCTATTACTTAAAAATATTTGAAAGTGTCTGATTTTCTTAAGTAATTATAGTGATTTATCTAGCACCTCTATTTGTGAAGTTTGGGGCTAAGTGACTTAAATATAAATACCATATCTTTCACTCCTTACAAGAATTATGAAGACATTATTGCTGTTCCCATTTTGCACACCAGCAAACTGTAGGCCTGAAAGTTTAGTACTTTTCCCAAGGTCACAGCTAATAAGAAATAAAACTGAGTAAGAATCTACATCACTCTAATATGCCTGCAATGCAGGAGATCCAAGATCAATCCCTGAGTTGGGAAGATCCCCTGGAGAAGGAAATGGCTACCCACTCCAGTATTCTTGCCTGGAGAATCCCATGGACAGAGAAGCCTGGAGGGATACAGTCCCTAGGGGTCGCAAAGAGTCAGACATGACTGAGTGACTAAGCATGTGCAAACATGTTTAGTTTCTGGGAGGTTCTGGTTCAAGACATCAACACAGAAAGATCCTGTACCATTTCTTCCCACAGACACACTAAATCTACAACAACGTATGGAACAATTCCCTCCGAGGGGAAT
Organism: Muntiacus reevesi; assembly: GCF_963930625.1. NCBI lineage: Eukaryota > Metazoa > Chordata > Mammalia > Artiodactyla > Cervidae > Muntiacus > Muntiacus reevesi. The sequence goes on along the minus strand of NC_089256.1, from coordinate 83,969,969 downwards.
TAAAAACTGGTGGAGTGACACCTTCACATTGGGCAGACAAGAGGGAAACCACAGCAAAGTGGATAAGAAAGGCTGAGACACAATCTCTCCGTAAAACCCTGGAGTGATGACCCCTATTTGGGAGTGCACTCAAAACCTTGAGCTTCTCTCTGAGGAGACAAAGAGTTACACTTTGCATTGAGTATCCCACCTTTCATGACTGGCCCCTGAGAGATGAGTCCCCCAAGCATTTGGCTTTGAGGACTGGCTCATGCTCACGAGATACTAGAGGTTATGGTGAACGGAGGGACCTCTCTTAAAGAGCCTGCGTGCAGATTCACCCACCCCAGGGCTCAGCACAGAAGCATCCTTTTAAAAAGTGCCCAGAATTCTTGCCTGGAGAATTCCATAGACAGAGGAGCCTGGTGGGTTACAGTCTATGGGGTCCCAAAAGAGTTGGAAATGGCTGAAGCAATTGAGTATGCACGCCCTGGTTATAGTGGCTGCCTCATGTCAAAGAAACTCATTTGCTGATTTGAAAGCTGGTCAGCCCCAGCACACAGGCTCCTGTTTACAGCAGAGAAGTAGGATATGGACCACAACCAATGGAGAAAGTGTTCTTATAAACAGTTACCACTCCCAGGGCACAGCGAGAGGGAGCAGACCCAGGAGCTCAATCTTGATGTGAAACAGGAGGTTTCTAATTAAGTGCACACCTAAGGGCTGACTGTAAACCTTTCCTGAGACACTGGGGGTGGGCACCATCTTCAAGCTGTCCCTCGGCCTTACTTTAGGGCTTCAGCGTCTCATGCAGAGGAGCTCTTGCGAGTGTCTGGGGCCCCAGCTTTTATATCTGGTGCCCTGGATACTGGGCTTCCTTGGTGGCAGAATCTGCCCACAATGCAGAAGACTCAGGAAGCTCCAGTTTGATCCCTGGATCTGAAAGATCCCCTGGAGGAAGGCATGGCAACCCACTCCCGTATTCTTGCCTGGAGAATTCCATGGACAGAGGAGCCTGGTGGGCTACAGTCTACAGGGTCCCAAAAGAGTTGGACACGGCTGAAGCAATTGAGTCTGCACGCCCTGGTTATTGTGACTGCCACCCAGGGAATGTTACCCCTTGATCCCTTCCTGGCTCTGGAGGCCAGCAGGGCTTGTGCTTATGGTCCCACAAGACTGTGTATATTTATACTTTCCTGAAAGCTGTTTCCTAAGGGTCTGGCTTCTAGTGAGCCTGAATCTAGGTGCTGACTGAGAGCCTCCCCTTTGCAGCACTCACTGGTCTGTGTATGCGTACTCAGTCGCTCAGGCATGTCCAATTCTCTGCAACCCCATGGACTGTAGCCCACCAGGCTCCTCTGTCCATATGATTTTCCAGGCAAGAATACTGGAGTGGGTTGCCATTTTCTCCTCCAGGGCATCTTCCCAATCCAGGGATTGAACCCACGTCTCCTGCGTGGGCACACCCTTACCTACTGGGAGTTATTAAAAATGAAATGGGTTGTTTGGATAAGCAGAAGCTTGGGAGACAACCAAGAGCTGGGGCAAGGTTGAATGAGGTTTATCTCCTACACAAGGCCAACCCTTCAAGACGGGGAGAGGGGGCTGTTTCATCTAATACATGGAAACTGGTAGTTGCAAGTAACAGAAACTCAACTCAGAGTAACTTGTACATAACAATAGAAATTTTTGTTATATCACCTAACATAAACACCCAGGGGGCACAGTCAGCAGGCATCTCTGTCTTCTGTAAGCGCTTCTTTCTTCATTCTCTCCCAGCGCTGTGGCAAACTGGTCATGGAGAGCTCAAGGTTAGCGATTGAAAACCTCCAGGTGCAAGAGGGGGCTTCTCTTCCTGTAGCCTCTCGTTGCCCGGCTTGAGCCACGTGAGTTTCTATGAACCAGTCGCTGCCCTCTGGTTGTTCAGTCTCTCCACAGTGGAGGCGTGGGATCTGCCTCATTCATAGCTCATTGGTTGAGGATTGGTGGGTCCCCGTGGAGAAATGTGTGCTGGAACCAAGAGGAGAAGTTAGTGCTGGGCAGGCAAAACCTACCACTAAGATAATAATAATATTAGTGGAGCCTTCCCCACAGTCCATGTGTGGTAGGACTGGGCGGGAGAATGCATGCAAAAAGAACTGTATAAAATCGTTGTTTCCTAAGATACTTAGACTTGTGTTCTCTTTGATGGCGCCCTCTTTTCCCATCCTCAAATTCCACTTACTTTGGGTAATAATGTATTTTAAAAATTATTTAGTAACTTTCACACAAGAATCCGGATTTCTGGCTGCCTTTGAAAAGTTGAAGGTCTGTTAACTACAGACTGTGCCTTGATGGGGGATTTCTCTCTCACAAGGGGCAGGTGTTGCCCAGTCCTGCCCCCACCTGACCCCGTTGACATCGGGATCCTCTTCCTGTCTTCATAACCTCATGCTCTGCCGTCTTTTCTGGGACCCTCCTGCATCTTGCCTGGTACCTTCACTTCCACGCCTTTGTCCAAAGTCTTTTCCTCTTCCTCCCTAGCAGTCTAAATCCCATCCATCCTTGAAAACCAATTGAAAACCAGGACTCCCTCAAACCTCCTCTAAGCATCCCAACTCTGAGTGTTCTCGTCTGCTCTTATCTGTAAGGACATCCAGAGATAGCCAGAACTGCTCAGGCTGTGAGTCCCCAAGTAATGTGAGTGTGGGAGAGACGCACCCACACTGCGAAACTGATGAGGTGTACAAAGAAAGGGTAGAGGCAGATGATTATGCCATCCCTGAGACAAGAGAAGATAAATTGGAATTGACCCGGCAAAGAAATTGAAAAAGGTATTTATCATCTCTTTGGAAGTAAATTTCTATACCCTATTTATAATTCAACATATGGGAACACACAGAGAATGCTCCCTCACTGCAACCAGTTTTAAAGCATTATGATGGTATTGCTTAGTTTCAGAAGTAAAGACTAGTAGTCAAGGTAGTTGGTGTTCAGGGTTTCCACCGCAGCCATAAAGGAGACTCGTGAGTAGGAATTGTGATAGACCTGGAATAAGAGAGTGAAAGTGGTTCCCTTTGACCGAGGGACAAATGCCTCTGCATTTTGTTTTAATTCTCTCCTATAGTAAAATAACATTTAGAGATGGTATTCAGAGGGCTAATATTAGACTACTTTAATCTATGAACATCGTATCAGTGCAAAGAGGAGTAAGTGTGTGATGCAAATACTTTTCTATGATTCAGAGAGTAATAATAGCAAGGCTCTACCATTCAAAAGAAATAGTATAGCATTTTAGAATAGTGATGTGACTGGCCTTTCATTTTTGACCCCTAAAATAATGAAAAAAAGAACGAAGTATAATATGCTTTTGACTAAGTAAAACTGTTTTCATATCTGTCCAGTCCAGTTCAGTCGTGTCCGACTCTTTGCGACCCATGAATCACAGCACACCAGGCCTCCCTGTCCATCACCAACTCCCGGAGTTTACTCAAACTCATGCCCATCGAGTTGGTGATGTCATCTAGCCATCTCATCCTCTGTCGTCCCCTTTTCCTCCTGCCCCCAATCCCTCCCAGCATCAGGGTCTTTTCCAATGAGTCAGTTCTTTGCATCAGGTGGCCAAAGTATTAGAGTTTCAGCTTCAACATCAGTCCTTCCAAAGAACACCCAGGATTGATCTACTTTAGGATGGACTGGTTGGATCTCCTTGCAGTCCAAGGGACACTCAAGAGTCTTCTCCAACACCACAGCTCAAAAGCATCAATTTTTCGGCACTCAGCTTTCTTCACAGTCCAGGTCTCACATCCATACGTGATCACTGGAAAAACCATAGCCTTGACTAGATGGACCTTTGTTGGCAAAGTAATGTCTCTGCTTTTTAATATGCTGTCTAGGTTGGTCATAACTTTCCTTCCAAGGAGTGTCTTTTAATTTCATGGCTGCAGTCACCATCTGCAGTGATTTTGGAGCCCCCAGAAAGTAAAGTCTGACACTGTTTCCACTGTCTCCCCATCTATTTGCCATGAAGTGATGGGACTAGATGCCATGATCTTACTTTTCTGAATGTTGAGCTTTAAGCCAACTTTTTCACTCTCCTCTCTCACTTTCATCAAGAGGCTTTTAAGTTCCTCTTCACTTTCTGCCATAAGGGTGGTGTCATCTGCATGTCTGAGGTTATTGATATTTCTCCCAGCAATCTTAATTCCAACTTGTGCTTCTTCCAGCCCAGTGTTTCTCATGATGTACTCTGCATATAAGTTAAATAAGCAGGGTGACAATATACAGCCTTGACATACTCCTTTTCCTATTTGGAACCAGTCTGTTGCTCCATGTCCAGTTCTAACTGTTGCTTCCTGACCTGCATACAGGTTTCTCAAGAGGCAGGTCAGGGGTCTGGTATTCCCATCGCCTTCAGAATTTTCCTCAGTTTATTGTGATCCACACAGTCGAAGGCTTTGGCGTAGTCAATAAAGCAGAAATAGATGTTTTTCTGGAACTCTTTTGCTTTTCTGATGATCCAGCAGATATTGACAATTTGATCTCTGGTTCCTCCGCCATTTCTAAAACCAGTTTGAACGTCTGGAAGTTCTTGGTTCACATATTGCTGAAGCCTGGCTTGGAGAATTTTGAGCATTACTTTACTAGCGTGTGAGATGAGTGCAATTGTGCGGTAGTTTGAGCATTCTTTGGAATTGCCTTTCTTAGGGATTGGAATGAAAATGGACCTTTTCCAGTCCTGTGGTCACTGCCGAGTTTCCCAGATTGGCTGGCATATTGAGTGCAGGACTCTCACAGCATCATCTTTCAGGATTTGAAATAGCTCAACTGGAATTCCATCACCTCCACTAGCTTTGTTCGTAGTGATGCTTTCTAAGGCCCACTTGACTTCACTTTCCAGGATGTCTGGCTCTAGGTGAGTGATCACACCATTGTGATTATCTGGGTCATGAAGATCTTTTTTTTACAGTTCTTCTGTGTATTCTTGCCACCTCTTCTTAATATCTTCTGCTTCTGTTAGGTCCCTACCATTTCTGTTCTTTATTGAGCCCATTTTTGCATGAAATGCTCCCTTGGTATCTCTCATTTTCTTGAAGAGATCTCTAGTCTTTCCCATTCTGTTGTTTTCCTCTATTTCTTTGCATTGATTGCTGAGGAAGGCGTTCTTATCTCTCCTTGCTATTCTTTGGAACTCTGCATTCAAATATCTTTCCTTTTCTCCTTTGCTTTTTGCTTCTCTTCGTTTCACAGCTATTTGTAAGGCCTCCTCAGATAGCTGTTTTGTCTTTTTGCACTTCTTTTCCATGGGGATGCTCTTGATCCCTGTCTCCTGTACAATGTCATGAACCTCCGTCCATAGTTCATCAGATTCTTTGTCTATCAGATCTAGTCCCTTAAATCTATTTCTCACTTCCACTGTATAGTCATAAGGGATTTGATTTAGGTCATACCTGAATAGTCTAGTGTTTATCCCTACTCTGTTCAGTTTAAGTCTGAATTTGGCAATAAGGAGTTCATGATCTGAGCCACAGTCAGCTCCTGGTCTTGTTTTTGCTGACTGTATAGAGCTTCTCCATCTTTGGCTGCAAAGAATATAATCAATCTGATTTCGGTGTTGACCATCTGGTGATGTCCATGTGTAGAGTCTTCTCTTGTGTTGTTGGAAGAGGGAGTTTGCTATGACCAATGCATTATCTTGGCAAAACTCTATTAGCCTTTGCCCTGCTTCATTCCATACTCCAAGGCCAAATTTGCCTGTTACTCCAGGTGTTTCTTGACTTCCTACTTTTGCATTCCAGTCCCCTATAATGAAAAGGACATCTTTTTTGGGTGTTAGTTCTAGAAGGTCTTGTAAGTCTTCATAGAATCGTTCAACTTCAGCTTCTTCAGCGTTACTGGTTGGGGCATAGGCTTGGATTACCATGATATTGAATGGTTTGCCTTGGAAACGAACAGAGATCATTCTGTCGTTTTTGAGATTGCATACAAGTATTGCATTTCAGACTCTTGTTGACCATGATGGCTACTCCATTTCTTCTAAGGAATTCCTGCCTACAGTAGTAGATATAATGGTCATCTGAGTTAAATTCACCCATTCCAGTCCATTTTAGTTCGCTGATTCCTAGAATGTCGACATTTACTCTTGCCATCTCCTGTTTGACCACTTCCAATTTGCCTTGATTCATGGACCTAACATTCCAGGTTCCTATGCAATATTGCTCTTTACAGCATCGGACCTTGCTTCTATCACCAGTCCCATCCACAACTGGGGATTTTTTTTGGCTTTGGCTCCATCCCTTCATTCTTTCTGGAGTTATTTCTCCACTGATCTCCAGTAGCATATTGGGCACCTACTGACCTGGGGAGTTTCTCTTTCAGTGTCCTATCATTTTGCCTTCTCATACTGTTCATGGTAAGAATACTCAAGGCAAGAATACTGAAGTGGTTTGACATTCCCTTCTCCAGTGGACCACATTCTGTCAGACCTCTCCACCATGACCCGCCCATCTTGGGTGGTCCCACACGGCATGGCTTAGTTTCACTGAGTCAGACAAGACTGTGGTCCTGTGATCTGATTGGCTATGGTTTCAGTCTGTCTGGCCTCTGATGGCCTCTCACAACACCTACCGTCTTACTTGGGTTCCTCTTACCTTGGACGTGGGGTATCTCTTCACGGCTGATCCTGCAAAGTGGAGCCGCTGCTCCTTACCTTGAGATACCCCTCGTTCGTATATGTAGACAAGGATAATGAGGTAAATATTCAAAAATTGAAATAGCTTTTTAATTAAGGAAGTGAGTGGGCTTATATCAATAGATGATTTTAATGCCTGTTTAAAAGGTATTTATATATATATAAGACTCTGATGCTGGAAAAGATTGAGGGCAGGAATAGAAAGAGGCAACAGAGGATGAGATCGTTGGATGGCATCCCTGATTCATTGGATGTTAGTTTGAGCAAACTCTGGAAAATATTGAAGGACAGGGAAGCCTGGTGTGCTGCAGTCTCTGGGTCACAAAGAGTCGGATACTAACTAGCGAATAAACAACAAGCAAGAAATGTCACCTTTTATCAATTAAGAAGAGGATATCTTTCCACTTGGAAGGAAAGAATAGTCTCTTCTTAATCTTCGACTTAAGGAAAACTGGTATGTCACTTTCCAGACCCCATAGAACTAGAAGGGGGACGAGAATGCTTTAAATTCTTCGCAGATCTCACCTGGGTTGGCCAGCAGTTTTGTTTGTTTTTTTGAAGGTGTCATGCTGCCCCCTGGTGTTCATCAAGCTAAAATGTAACTTCTCAAAGTGAAAGTCGCTCAGTCTTGTCGGACTCTTTGCGACCCCATGGACTGTACAGTCCATGGAATTCTCCAGGCCAGAATACTGGAGTGGGTAGCCTTTGCTTTCTCCAGGGGATCTTCCCAACCCAGGGATTGAACCCAGGTCTCCCACATTGCAGGTGGATTCTTTGCCAACTGAGCCACAAGGGAAGACAAACATCTCAAAAGGCTACTATATTTTCTTTCTATATTTTCTGAAAAACCAAGGCAATTAAAAAGTGGGGCTTGGAGAGAGGAATACTTCATAGTCCTATGAAGGTGTGGGTATCCTATGGGTTGTCAGTATTCTCTATTTTTTAAGTTACTTTTTAAAAAATCACATGCTTTTAAGTGCTTGATGGACAGGTTTACAAGCTGTAGGTGTCCTAAAGTGGCAGAAATTCTCAGCAATGCTCTGGCAGTTGCCCAGTACTTCAAGCACTTTGGATGACATGGAAATTAGCTGCCAGAAGTTTGATACTCCCTTAGTAAAATGGATCCCAGAAGAAACAATGGGATTACCACACTCAGCCAGCCTTACAGGACCCTCTTAATCTTACAGGACTCTCTCTGAGATCCTGTTTAAAATTTTAAACCAAAGGAAAATAAATAAATAAGGGTACATTTTGAGAAGACATTAAATAAGAAAACAGTGAACATCTATGAGCCAAGGCAAGAAGCTCCTGGCCTCTAAGTAAGGGCCCCAGAAGCTGAAGTTTCATAGTTTCAGGAAAATTGGCCTCTGATCCCAGGGTTGTTTCAGTGTAGCTTTTGGACTTTTCCTTGAACATTTATAACTCACAAAGCATTAATAAATTAGGGAACACATACAAATGTTTATGTGTTCTTTATGTCCTCTGATTGTTGAGAATGGACAGTCTTTGAACCATTCTAGTCAAATGAAAATAAATGTTTGTTTAATACAAAAACACCTTCAGTGACTTTCATTGTATGTTGAAGAATTGAAGAAGATTGAATGCTTCCAGGAATTGAGAAGAGATCATGATAGAATCAGCGCAGCCATTTAAAACTATTTTCAAATGCTGAATCCTGACAATTGGTGTTCATGTCTAGCAACTCCCAGGAGAAAATAGATTCAGTTCCCTGGTCACATATGAAAATCTAGATGTTAATCTCTTCAAAGATTAGAAACTAGTCCAAATGGAGAAAAGTCACTTAGCTCTCATGAAGAAGTGAAGTGAAGTCGCTCGGTCATTTCTGACTCTTTGCGATCCCATGGACTGTAGCCTACCAGGCTCCTCCCTCCAGGGGATTTTCCAGGCAAGAATGAAGAAGAGATTTCTGTTATTCAGATCAGAAGATGACTCTTTTGAGAGTTACTAACCACAGGAAATAAAAACTTCCTTGGGTGAAATCTCAAGAAGTTACTTTAATCTTCTGAATAGTACATAACACTTTCAAATATTTTTGTCTGCTCTGTCCACGCCTTTGTTCATTCATCATACATTACCTGTTTCCTTCCACAGTGTGTAAAATCCATGCTCTCAGGGCACTTGTCTGTCTTGTCCCAGAGCAGAGCCAATGCATTTGGTCACATAGACTATACCATCTGACATCATGGAACACCCCTCACCTGGAAGTCTATGTGAATAGCCCCCCAGGGCGGTGCTGTCTCCTCTGTGCAGAGCCAAGTGCTAACCCTGGCGCAGAACAGTTCTTCAACAATAATTTATTATTCTCACTTGAAAAAATGATGAGAAATGGAAAGGTTTTGTGTCCCATAAACCAAAGCAAGTACATTTACATGTGCAAACCGATTGCACTTTGACAGATGACTTTTTCTGACTAAGTCGATTCTTGTAGACTGGCTTAGTTCAGGTAAGCTTGTGAAAGTCAAACCAGTAACACAGACAGTCCAGGTCTCCTGACTTCCCACGTCACGTTCTGTGTGCTTCAGGTTCCTGGTCAAAGTCAGTTGCTTCGGACGCCTCGTGCTCGCCGGAGTCTGAGTCTGGGACTGGAGTGACGGTGTCTGTGATTTGTTTTTGGCAGCATTCAGCGGGCATGGCGTGAGTACCTGCAGCGGCAGGAGCCCCTGGAGAAGCGGAGCCCGTCCCCGCCCTCCCTGTCCTCGGACAAGCTCAGCAGCTCCGTCAGCATGAACACCTTCTCAGATAGCAGCACCCCCGTGAGTGCGCATTTCCTTCTCAAGACTTGGTTGGCCAGTCGTCTGGTCTCCAGGGCTTTGGCTCTAAGAGAGGAATCTGGGGATGTGAGCAGGTGGTCTGTGATCTACAAGTTGCTTGTTTGCTATGGTGAGGGTTTTGTCCTCTCGAAGATGAGGGTCATGAAGGCAGAGTGAACTTTATCAAGGCTTAGGGAATTGACTGCATTTGAAATCAGTCTAAACTATTCGTTTGGGTGTTGGCATTCCTCTGTTACTGAGAATATCTTTTTACTTTTCTTGATGATAGTGTGTTCCTTTTAATCTGCACCGTTGGTAGCCTTTAGTGGCACAGATAGGATAGACTAGCTTGGTTACTAGGATTTTAAAGAGAACTTTCATGAGAAGAATTGGAAGGGGCCTCGGATTCAGAGGTTGCATCTTAAAGGCTTTCAGGGCCAGGTAAGTAACCCGTGTGACTGATGGGGACTGAGTTGTTACTGGTTGACCTAGAGGGACACCCCCCCCCCCCAACCCACACACACATACTTCCCCCAGCTCCTGGAAGTATGTTGCCAAAGATCATTTTCCTTCTTCAGAAGATTTTTAAATGTTGGCAACCAGTAGGAAAATTTTAAATGTAAATAGACCATGCCTGCAGACCAGAATTTTCCCAGGTCAACTAGTTTAAGAACTCTGGAGTACAGGGTTGAGGAATGGACGAATTTGAGAGAAGCCTCTGTTTAAAAGAAAAAACCACAACACCAAATGTGTAAGGAAATAAATGATCAGGCAATTGTAACACAGAGTTGTATGGATTTAGCCATTGTGATCAGTTACCGTAGTCACTGGAGTACTGAAGTAAGTTAGGAAGAGAAATGAACTATACAAGTATATTGTTATTTTTTTAAAGTCATCCTTGAATACTTTATAATCAAGTTTATTTGGTTGTAAAAATGCTTCCCAACAGCCAAAATAATGCATTCGCATTGGGATCAAGCAAAGGTACTTTGAAAGGTTTTCAGATGATTGCATTGCATATTCTTTAATAAATGGCTTTATCTAGTTATGGATTCTAAAGAGAGAAGTAAGTTAAGTTTATGGCTGTGCAAATAACAGTGGCAGAACATCTATTTTTAGCTGACGTTAGAAATGAAATACTGTGAATCTGCACTTTTTAAAGACAGTTTTGGTAGGGGGCATGTGTTGTCTTAACTGGCTTCGCTGTCACTAGAGGGTGCTCATGAACCACTTTGGAAAATGTCTGCGTTTAGCAAAGTTTGTACTTAATTCTTGATTTGTCAGTGAAAAAGAATGTGAAAATTGAGTGTTTAGGATACCTTCGCTGTGAATGTTAATAGAAGGTACAAAGTAAATGACTGTGAAACCTTGATTTGAGTGATGGAAATTGGGTATGAGAATCACTCTGCCCCGCAGTGAAAGGCTTGAGTTTGCTACCACGTTTGTGCTTTCTCAGCCCTAATTCCAGACAATATCAACTGTCTAGAAATCTCTGATGGTTTTAGTATTGCTTTAGGATAACTAACCTTTTGGCTTATTGAAATTCTGGAAGAATCTATCTTTGCTTTATTTTTATGCTGCTGCAACGCTTTGATTCTAACACCTCAAGTGTTTTTGTGCCTAAAATGCCTGTTCTTCCCCCTCGTTGGTCATTATGTTTACGTCTGTCTTTGCACAGCTTTGCTAATGGTTTTGCCTTATTTAATGTAGCCTAGACTCCAGGTGCCCTCAGGTTTCTTAGTAGAGGAGATTTTCCCTTTCTGGTGTGCCCAGCAATCTAGTTTCCCAGAAGGTGTGTCAGACTGAATTGAGAGTGGCACCCTGCTCCACCACCATGTCATCACGCCTTAGCTCTGTGCCCATGGGACAAAGATGACTCTATTTCCTGTGTGGGAGTCTGGCTCACTCCTGACTGCCTACAGACACTGAAAATCAAAACAGACTTTCAAAAATCATTACTGGAATTAGCTTCAGAAAGCAAGCAGATCCTGCCCAGAATTCTAATGTTGACTATGGGAACAACTTTGGTATTGATGATGGCAATGGTGTGACCCTGAAGACAGAATAAAACATGAGAATATAAGATGTTGGCACATTCCCAAGTGTCTCATTCGTCAGGCAGGTAAAATACCAAAGCCATAATTGTTTAAAACTTTATGCTTCGTTGTTTGGAACTGGTATAACTAAGGTTGTTTTATCTTCCATGATTAGTCCTTTGCTGAGGCTTCATTCAAAAAGATTCTCACATCTTTTGTTGGTGCCATTCCATGAAAAGAAAGTGACTTTGCTCTTCCTTGACTCACCTGCCACACCCACTGGGTTCATATATATCCTCAGGGGAGCCCCAGATAAGAAGACTTGGTTTTACCACCCTCTGATGAGTAGACCTCAAGTTTATGGAGGGAATAAGGATGACCCCCAGCTCACCTTGGCTAAGCTTGTCAAGAGCTTTTTCAAATAATCGGGAAGTCCTTTGGAACTTCAGGGTTAGAAGCCTTTGGTCCAAGTCAAATGCTGTCAATGAGGTGTCTCGCTAGGGGCTTTCCCAGGCCCCCGACTCCTGCCGGATCCTCTCAGCTTGCTGAACCACAGCCCTCTTCCTCTGGGTGTGATCTGTCACTGTTGCTGCTGAGACCATTGTCTGTCTTCTGCAGTCTGATCAGCTGCCTGTTTCCTTCTAAGCCTCTCCTAACCTCTAACACAGCCTCAGCTGGAGGCCAGTCTGCCTTTGCCTAACCCGTGGGCCTCGCCAGCTGCTCACCCACCCCCATGCCTATAATAACTGCAATTACTGCTCATCCTAGCTGTCTGCCCTGGGCTTGTGCTACATGGGAAGCCAGAAACCTGATCTGGGGGAGTCCTTGTGCTGAGCTGAGAATGATGCTTTTGCATGCGCCTGTTCACTTTTGGCCAAGCATGTAGTTAATACAGTTCTTAGAATATTTCGGCTGTAAATTAAATAGCAACAGTAATGTTTCCGTATGAGTTCTCAAATTCATCATCTTAGTAAGAACTGAGCACTTGTTGTGTGCCAGGCACTTCGCTAATGCTTTCTGTGGATTATTTCCTTTAATCCTCTCTATGACCATATAAAGGAGGTACTGTTATTATCTCCATTTTACAGATGATGAAAATGAGACTTTGAGAGATAACCAGCTTGCCTTGGGTTACTCACTGGGTGGGAGCCTGCATGCTTTACTGTTCTACTATATTGCAGTACTTGAAAATAAGCCTTCATTTAGACATGGTCAAGCAGTGAAAGACGCAATCATTGCATTAATGCATTTCTAGGACTGTTTTACAATTTAGTAGGTATAAACAGTGAATGAAATAATTGAAAAAAGAATGCTTATTTGATTTTATAAATTGCCTCATTCAGTGCTCTTTGATTAAAACCTCAAACCTCAGCTGCTCAATGCCAAATTAAAGAGCAACAGGAGGGAAGATAATATTAAGTTATGTTAGCAATTTGCATATTAAGTGCCCTTTACCACAGTGTATCATGTGGTAACACAAAAATTTGCTTTAGAAATAGCAATTTTGAATAGCAGCTGTTATTAAGAAAAGGAACTTGTAGGTATCAAAGTGAGAAGCAAAGAATAACTTTTTTAACCATAAAAATATTAGTTATTGCATAGAGGACAACACTGGAAAATGCTTTGTGCTTTGTTTGTTTTTTCTTAAGCACATTCATGTGACCAAATACTTATTCTTTTAGTTCCCAATTTTAAGAAATCTGTGATTTGTGCAATAGGATATCATGGAAAGAAACTATAGAATGGTACCTTGTAAACCATTAGATTTATACCTTTTTTTACAAATCAATAGCATATCCCTGCATAAATACAAAAAAATCCTTCATTGTTTGAAGACATTCTTAGTCCCATTTGTTTTGAAGGGATTCCTTTTGCCTGGGCCTGCCTTCCTGGCCACACCCCCTTCCCCCCATTGGTTCCCATACTGTTACCGTCTGGCCTGTAGGGGGCAGTGTGGATCAGGGAATAGAGCCCTGGCTTGGTAAGAGGACCCGAGGACCTGACTTAAAATAGCAGTTCTGCCACTTCTTGTGAGCCTAAGATTATCACTTGAGAGTCCCTTCTTCAACTACCAACTGGAAATAATAGATTTAGAGATAGAGATAGATTGTTATTGCTGTGAAGATTAAATGGTACTGCATATATAAAACAGCACAGAGCCTGGGCCCTGAGATCTCTCAATAAATGCTAGTCAATTGTGAACCCACTCTTGAAAACACTCCATGCCTTCAAAACACTGTGGAAAACTTGTGAAGAGCACAGGTGACATTTTTACCTTGATTCCCATTGAGGGAGCCGGGCTGTGCGCAGCCTGTTTTCAATTCACCAGATGAATCCATGAGAATCAAACTGTGTCCTAAAAGTGTGGGTGTGTGTGTATATATTTTTTTCATATGTTGAGGGTATATATGTATACGTGTGTAGGTTTTGAGATTGGAGCTGTACTTTAAAAAATAATATATTATGCATTTGTTTTAGTATTGCTCCTTTAAAAACGAATTTTCAGTGCTCAAAGTTGAAGTCAGGTGCCAGCCTTTTGCCTCTAAACGAGTTTCTTTTGATAAATCACAGCCACATGCAGAGTAAAAGAAAAGTTTTGCTGTTTAGTCGCTCAGTTTTGTCCGGCTCTTTGCGACCTCTTGGACTGCAGCAAGCCAGGCTTCTCTGTCCCGCACTATCTCCCAGAATTTGCTCAACCTCTTGTCCGTTGCATCGATGATGCCATCCAACCATCTCATCCTCTGGCTCCCCTTCTCCTCCTGCCCTCATTCTTTCCCAGCACCAGGGTCTTTTGCAGTGAGTTGGCTCTTTGCATCAGGGGGCCAAAGTATTAGAGCTTCAGCTTCAGCATCAATCCTTCCAATGAATATTTAGGGTTGATTTCCTTTAGGATTGACTGGTTTGAAAAGAAAATATAGATCATTCTTACTTCAGACCTGAGGAAAAACAAATGGGGGGCTCTGCAGCATGTCGGGGAGAACAGGGTTTCCTGGCCTCACCTCTCAGGCAGGCCAGGGCAGAAAGTGTCATTCTAGCAGCTGCCCACGCCCGCCCCCACCACCACCCCGAGGCCCTACTTCACTCCTGCTCAGGAGCAATTACAGGTCTTGTGATTCTTGAGCAGTTTCTGTAGTTCTTATAATTCTTGACCAGGTTCAGGAGCAGTGGTCTGGGCCAGCTCAAGACCCTGATACCCTAACTGTCCTGGAAAAAGCCGTGGAGCCCTCATATTTATGGGGTTGCTGGAATGGTCCTGGCTTTCGGCAAAAGTATTGGGTAGTCAATAACAGGCAGCCAGGGGACCCACCATACCTCCCAAGGACACCACCAAAGCCTGCCTGCCAGACATGGCAAGTGCGCCTATATTAAATATGCTTAATTATCCTCAAGCTTTATTAACCTTTTTGAGATTTACAACCTCTAGGCTTTAAATACATCAGGAAAAATCTAGTGACTAAAGGGAGAAAGTCTTCTTACAAAGTTGCATTTGTTTTAGGAGGAAACTCAGCCCTTAAAAGACTGGACTTCTAGTACAGTCTTGAGAGCTGTGACATTATAGAGAATGTAAGCGTTGTGCTACTTAATAATTTAATAACCTAGATTTTCCAGGTCAGGGACAAGTTACAGTATTATGCTTAGCTGTTATAAATTTAGGTTCCATGAGTTCTAATGTTTCAGCACCCAAGTTCTATCCAACATCTAGTCTTTCAGACCATGAAATAGCACAAATTTTTTGCCAATCTATTTGTTTCAAATTTTGGTTCAGAGAATATAGTAATCATATGTAAAAAGAGAAGACTTCTTGATATAGAAGTAAACACATTTTTCTCTACTTCAAACTAGGGTCTTAGAGAACAAGTGTTTTCTTTTTCAAACTTTTAGAAATTATATAATATATAACCATATACGACAGTGTGAATGAATAAAATGGAATTGTACACAAGTAATATCTTGTTTCTATAAATTACTTTATTGAAGTATATTTGGTTTACAACATTGTCTTAATTTCTACTCTATAGCAAAGTGATTCAATTATGAATATATAATTCATTTTCATATTCTTTTCCATTATGGTTTGTATTGAGTATAGTTCCCTGTGCCATACAATAGGACCTTGTTGTTCTTCCATTCTGCATATAATAGTTTGCATCTGCTAACCCCAAACCCCCGATCCTTCACTTCTCCACTCCCCGCCTTGGCAACCACAAGTCTCTATGTTTGTGCGGCTGTTTATATTTCGTACGTAAAAGGCAACCACAAGTCTCTATGTTTGTGCGGCTGTTTATATTTCATACGTAAGTTCATTTATGTCATATTTTAGATTTCACATATAAGTGATACTATATGGTATTGTTCTTCCTCTTTCTGATTTACTTGGTGTGATAATCTCCAGGTTCATCCATATTGTTGCGAATGGCATCATTTCATTCTTTTCTGTGGCTGAGCAGTGTTTCATTGTATAGATGCACCACTTGTTTTCTTCCATTCATCTGTCAATATACATTTAGGTTGTTTCCATGTTTGGTAATTGTAATGGTGTTGCTGTGAATATTAGTGTACACAGGGATCTTTTTGAATTATGCTTTTCTCCAACATATGCCCAGAAATGGGATTTCAGGATCATGTGGCAACTCTACTTTTAGTTTTTTTGAGGAACCTCCAGACTGTTTTCCTTAGTGGCTGCACAAATTTACATTCTCACCAACAGGGTAGGAAGGTTTCCTTTTCTCCACATCCTCTCCAGCAAAAAGTAGTATCTGTATATCACAAACACTCTCTTCTTTATGTATTTGAATATTGGTTGATAATACTGATTCCTTCACCCAAGTCATCCTTTTGACTTAATGATTTGTGGACATTTTTCTTGTTAGGTTTAGAGGTGAGCATGTTGTTTCAATTTGAGGATTAAAAAATTATTTTAAGAAGTGCTGGCGTTGAACATTTCCTGAGTTCAGAATGATATGCAAAATTGACAATTCCTTATTTGATAACTGACTCATTCATCCATAGTAAAATCATAAATCCTTCTAAGCAGTCTAAAAGTTATTGACCTTGGAGTACAGATGCAAAAATCTAGGCATTAAGTACCTCATTTTACACAAAGAGAGTTGAAAAAGAATTTGTTCTTTTTGAAGTTTACCTCAAGTCCAGTTTCAGCATTTGTCCTCATATAGATCCTGTCCTTAATTCTACAGCTTAGGTGAGATAAAATGTTGAATCCCTAGTTTAGAATCAGATGCACCTTCTGTTACAAAACCTGTTTCATCATCGCAAATCAGCATTTCAGTCTTTGGATGAGCATCGAAAGATGCTTTAGAATTCAAGGAGAAATTGGATGCGGTGGAACAGGAGTGAGGTCTCTTATTGTATTCTTTTTTCTTTTTTCCTGGATAGCTCATTGGCCTAAGACTCTTTAGGATGTAGTTTTTGTACATAAGACATCTTGGGGGAAAGGGGAGTTATTCACATCCTTGGGTTAAGTCTACAGCATTTGTTCACTCAGTCAGCAAATATAGAGTGCCTACTGTGTGCTGGGCCTTTCCTAGCACTGGAGATAAAAATGACCACCTAAATACACCCAACTTCTGCCCTTGCATAATTTACATAATCCCCCAGTAGTGGTTGGCAATTCTTTCAACAGATGTACTGACGACTTAAAAGAGATCCTCAATAACATTTCAGTAATTAATTGTATAGATGGTTTGGGCATAAAAATCTGACTGCTAAAACATCTTCCAGAGCAGAATTTCCCAAAATGTAAAACCTGCCGTACTAGTCTCATAGGATATTGATAGACAGATGCTAATTGGGTGAAGGGTGAAATAAGTCAATTTATTTACTTCAGGACTTATTGGGGCCTTACTAATAAGCTAATACACATTTTGAATTTGCAGAAGGCAGTCATGTCTCCATGTTTCCCAAACTTCTTTGACCAGGAAACTCATTAAGAGTAACATCTTATTGGATTACTGATCCATGGAACACTACTAGAGTTAGTAGTTATTGAAGCAAATTCCAGGAACTGGAGTTTCTAAGTGGCTCAATAATAATATAAATTGAACAGTGTATTTTGAAAACCTCTAATGAAAGTTTTACACATGACATCTCCTCTTTTTTTTTAAATAGGTCTCTATCACAGAGCTATATGATGCAAAATTTACTCAATTGGTTCACATATAAAACTTATTACATTAACTGGCTACAAAGACCAAGCCTAGTCAACAACATAGCAGTGTTAGGAGGTGGGGTTTTAGGGAGTCAATAAATAACTCCTTTTCTGCCTTTAGTTTGGAAACATATTTTGAAAGGCAAGCGATTCAGGCAGAGGGATGTCGAAATCTGAGCTTTATTTCCTGTCAAAGCTGGATTTGAAAGTGTACTTAGGACTTGCAGTCATAGTGCCTTCTGCTACTAAACTTTGGCTTTAGGGAAACTTGCCAATCCCAGGAAGCACTAAATACTGTCAGCCTCACCCACAGATCTTGTGCAGGGAGGTGGATCTCATTAAAAAGCAGAGGGAGAATGATGCTTGTCGCCAGGACCTTTGCCTAATCCTCCAATTAGAGTAACTCCTTCCACCTTCCTGAAATGAATCCAAGGGTAGAAATCAGAGACTGGTAGTATTTAGGAAATTTCTTTCTCATGGAAACCTGAGGAGATGGGAAGAAGGGAGCCTCCAACATTGGATGCTTCATGCAGCAATAATTTGGCCTTTTATTATGACAAATATTTTAAAATATTTTTGTACTTCCCTTGCGTTTAGATAATTATATGCTTTGTAGTTTATTAATTATTGCAGTTTTCTGATTAAGGATTATTTTTGAGAGCTTTAAAAAAATACAGATTCTATAACCACAGTAGATAGTTTGAATCAGAATATCGGGGAATTCTGTATTTTTTATTTTAATATTCTAGGTAACTTTCATTATCACTGAAGTATAGGAAACACTGAGTTATAGAAATTGCAAAAAATCTATTTTATTTAAGAAACTTACATGATCATCCAGGTGGTCCATTTTTTCTAATTTTCATCTCGATATTTTTGTATTGTAATGATGTGCCTTGAGGAGGTGCTTAGGCAAATTTTCATAGTTCTGATAACAAAACACCCACTATTGTTTTAATAGAATTTTCCCAGTGGCACTCATTGTGTTGAAAATTCCATTTTCTCTTTCTAAGATTTATGGTTCTTTTCTTTCTCAAAAATATAAATACAGTGCTCACCAAGGAAGGCTTCTTTTGGTTTATATTAAAAGAGGATACATTCAATAAGCACTGATTAGATTAGTTTTAATTTATTCTTCCCTTTGACTTTGACAGCTCTTAGTTGGCATGAAAAGATATTTGATTATTTAATTATTAGTTGACAAGACTGTCAACTATAACTGAAAACCCTAAATTATGATGTGTGACTACATAGTTGAGAAAGAGAAAATATATTACTATACAGAATAGAAATAGATATTTGTCATTATTACACATTCTTTAAAATAATATCTGTGTATACAATTTATTACCAGTTACATGTAAAATTTATAGTATAGCTAAAGTCTTGTTACTTTATTCAAAGCTGAAAAACTTCTAGAAATAGTGAATAAAAAAGTTTCCTGCTAATATTTGAAAACATATTCAAATCCTTTGTGAGATAGTGTTAGTAAAATTTTTGTCTATGGAAAATTTTAAATTCCATCAAGTAAAATGCCTGGAGTTGAGGAGAGTTGCCTTAATTTTTATTTTGCAATTTTCATGGATTGATGTTAAAACATAATTTTAAAAAACTTGCTAAAAATTCTGAGAGAAGTTTTAGAAGTAGATTCTACATCTCTGCAAGTCCTCACATTCCCTTCACATCTCTGTGAGGGGAAATCCCTTCTTTGCTATCTTCACCATGGGTTAATTACAACCTAAAGGAGAAGCAGAAGCTGATCTTAGTTTAAACAGAAATTCTGCTTCACATGTGGGGAATACATTGATTTTCTCTTTATGGTATTGATAGGGTTAAGTATATTGATAGAAGAACACGCTGTTTAATGCAAGTAGATATTTAAGAAAATCACTATGCCAAATACTTCACTAGAAGGACTTCATCTACATACAGCAGCAACTGTGACCTGCTTTAGAGATGACATCATTGGGTGTCATGTGGCTCTTTATACGTTTCAGCCTCAGAAAGAGATAATCTGTGAAAGCCACACGAGCCTGATTTCTGCTGTCATAATCTTCAGCAGACAGAGGCTGGGGCTAGAGTGAGGCATACCTGTTCACACAGCGTGTGCAGTGCCTCGTGGAATTCTGAGCTTTATTTCATTTTATTGTATTTTTATCAAAAAAGTAGGAGCAATGATAGAACGAAGCGAATTGGCTTCTTTGGACTAATGGGAGCTTGTTTTCTGCATTAAGATCAAGAACTTTTCTGGAATCCTCGGTTCTCTAAATAGCCTTGTAGTCTCTCTCTCTCTCTCTTTTTTTCCCCCCAAATTTGAAGAACATTGACAAAAATCAGCAAACTTCATCTCCCAAAGAGCTCTCCCTCTTTCTTGTCAATACTTGAAGATCTGTGCTCCAAAATCTTCTTTGAGCTGCCTGAGTATCGTGGTTGATAACTGAAGAGCAAAGCGTCTCGTCTGTAGTATGTGTTACAGAAATTCTTCAGATAACTTCACTTGCTAACACAGACAGTCCTTTATGGATTTCTTGCAAAGCCAGTTCGAATAAACAACTCTTTCCTCTCAAATGGGCAAGGGCAACTCTTCAGCACCATGGAGAGGTCTGGCCAGCGAGCAACGACAACGTGGGACTGTGACCGGGGCAAGCAATCTGACAGTGTAAGTTTTCCAAATGTCTATCGTCTATTTTGGGTCTATCATATTTTTACAGATAGAAGGAGGAAACTCCAAGCTCTAACCAAGTCAGTCTAAGCTATAAAAAGTGACGGTGTTCATCACATTTCAAATTCAGGGTTAACCATTTAAAAATACAATATTAGAAAGTGTTAATATGTTAATTTGAAGAATTACTTTCTTATTGCAGCAGTTGATACATGAATGTCAACTATGACTAAATTTTTATAATCTGAGTTTTTGTTTTAATTTATCATAAATTAATTGCAGTTGTACAAAACTATTGCTTTGGATAGCATTTTTATATACTTATTTAAATAGCCCTGAATGTACAGTTTGTTGCCTTCTGAAAATACGAGGCTGTGTTTGGAAAGTTGTTTCTGATTCATACTCGTTTGAAAGGACAGTTTTAAACTTTTAAATTGCAGATTTTATTTTACTTACCAAAAGAGAAAGTGTCTGGGTATTCTAATGTTGGCATTCATAGAGTATATCTGATGACTTACGAAGTTTTAAATTTACTGGTATAAAATACATACAGTAAAAACCGATAGGAAGTGGAAAGGGCAGATCCTTTTATAAAATGATTAGATTTGAACCACTGGAGATGTACTTTTAGCATCTCTGAAGTGTTTAATTTGTTTCAAAGTAGTCCAATTTAACTGTTCAAACCAGAAATTTAGAAAACAGTTTATTCAAAGTATCTTTTAACAACCTCATTAAAACTGTCAAAGGTGTAGTTCTATGATGCTGTTATATCACACAGCCTATGAAGAAATGATACTTTGAATTGCTATGAAGAATGATCTCCATAGATATTTTGATTAACTATTCAAATTTGTCTAAGGGAACAGAGTGTCATAAAAAAGTAATTTAACAAATAATTATCTTTTCTCAGGACAATTAAGTGAGGTTTGGAACAATATGCTGAAGCATTTATTTTAAAGTCTAATAAAGCTACCTTTTATTTTATTGTAACATGGAATTTATTTCCCTCAGTAGTTCTCCTCATATGTAAAAGCCATTATAAATGCAACTTACTTAACTAAACAGCTAATTCAAATGTAACTAATTACTGTATTATAACTTCCAAGCAAATTTACTGTTACTTCTTGACTCCAGTAATTTGGCATTTGATTTTTGGATAAATGGCACTTAAACATTTTGACAGTGTGTTTGCTGCAAAATTTTGGAGACTTATGACTTAGTTTTATATTAAGGAGCTCTTGTTATATATTTTTGTCAGCTTTGCTTAATAGACCTATTGATGATTTCTTTAATTGATGTCAATGTTTAAAAGAACTCCATTTTTTAAAATAATTAAAGATAGATTTATGATTCCAGTTCTTTGAGTTTTATTTCCCTGTGTTTTATAATTATCTTTGATTTTTGAGATGAATAAGTAGAGCCTTTTACACACTGTTGAGCACACTTTTGTGATTTTAAAACTTTGACTGTGATTTTATGATAAACTGTATCCATTTCTTTCAGTGGTAGACTTTGGACAAACTGCTCTGATTAATTAGATTGTAATATTCTAATTCAGAGGATTTGAGGCTCATATTGTAAGATGTACCTTCTTTATTGTCTGAAATGGGAGGAAATTTACCTGATTCAGAAACATATTTTCTAGCAGTCTTTTCTCTGCCTCTATCTTTGAGGGATGTGATTTACTTATGATATTGTCTGAGGTGTAACATTTTATATTTCTTGCTTTTTTGCACACATTTTAGTGATGTATTTATAACAACAGCTATCTAACATATACATTTTCTAGTTGAGATATGGTTGTCTGTATATTTATTTAACCAGAAATTGTTGCTACATGACAGACCACAAACATGTTTTGGCTTCTGCTTTGATAGCCTTTCAATCATTGTTGAAATAGCGTAAGTCATCTGAACAATAGAAAAATGTCCAGAGCTATTTAGACTGTGAACTATTCTCATTTCTTTTTCTCTTTTTCTTTTTCTTCTTCTTTTTTGATTTTTTATGACATTCTGGTGGTAGCAGATGTGTGTGAACAATCTTAAATTTAGTTGAGTGACATTTTGTTTTTCTTGCCAATGTAAAAATATGCTCATGAATCTCTTTTTTGTGGTTCACTCACCCTTGCAAAGGCTTTGTAACCTTTGGCTACAAAGGAGTTTAGGGCATATTTACTTAATGAAGGTTTCCTTGGCGGCTCAGATGGTATAGAATATGCCTGCAATGCAGGAGACCTGGGTTCAATCCCTGGGTCGGGAAGATCCCCTGGAGAAGGGAATGGCAACCCACTCCAATAGACTTGCCTGGAGACTTCCATGGACAGAGGAGTCAGGAGGGCTACAGTCCATGGAGTCACAAAGAGTCTGTTATAGCTGAGCAACTAACACGTTCACTTACATAATGAAAATCACCCTAGTTAGGATGCTTTGCAGGGCAGCTGAACATAGAGGGAGCTGACTGACAAGGGTGGTTCTTTCTATTGATCTCAACCTTTTTTGACACCAAGAGAGAGAAGTTGGTTCTGTGAAATAGTTCTTCTATCCCAGGTACTCACAGATGCATTTCTGTTGCATGTCTCCATCACTGCTTCCAGCCAGAAGCAACTGTCCCAGCTACAGTTCCAACAGGAGCAGTTTCAGTAAAGGAGAGCCTGCAAGTAGAGTGTGCTATAGGAAGTTCCCAAAGGGTAGCTTTTTAGAGGAAAATGGGTATTCTTGGGATTCTTTCAATAAAGCAGGGACCCTGACTTGTTCCAAATGGATTCTCGGCTTATTGTAATGAGTAAAGGTTGGGCACAGATTACATCAGGTGCCCTGGGTCAGTGCTTCTGCATAGAGATTACGACCACGTGATTTTTGTCCTCACTTACCATGTTTTATTGTTAATATACCTTCTCTCTTTCTTTTGTAACTCACAAGGGCCATTCCTGCTTTACATGACACATTGGACCTAAGTAGATATGACCTAACTGATTTGAGATTTATATTAAATGCTACTAGAATCTGCGGAGTAATCTGAACTGTTTCAGGAAACTAAACAGAGCTTAGAGACTTTCCAAGGGGAGCTAAAAGACCAGAAATACCTGCAAAGAGACAGAAGCCTGTACCGTGCTTTTCTCACTGTAACTAGTCGTTCAAATCCCATCCCCTCCAAATGAAGCTCCATAAGTAAACTCAAGCCACAGCCTGTAAAACACATCCAGGCAGCCAGTCACTGGGATGGATCCAGGCCATTTCCATCTTGTCTGTCTTCTGCTGTGCTCCTAATTCTCACCGTACATGTATCTTCTTAAAATTTTTTACTGGAGTATAGTTGATTTACAGTTTTGTGTTAATTTCAGTTGTACAGCAAAGTGAGTCAGTGAGTCATATATATATGTATGTATTTTTAGATTTCACTCATGTCTTTGACACCATCTAATCTGTACTTATGCACTTGACACAGTACATTACACAGCACCTCACTCCATTAATAAGACCTGTCTTGATGGAAAACCCATTTTGAATGCAACATCCTGCAGTTATCTCAGTAACACGCTTCTCCAGCATGCTCTTCTGGTGCTTGATGTCTGACCCCTGTGCACCGCAATGGCAGGAAGGAAACATCTCTGCTCCTGGAGTTTCATTTTGGGTGCAGCAGAACTGGTGGAACTGTGCTGGGCAGATGATGGTGCTGGCGCGGAGAGCATGTCCTTTGACCATGCACGACTTAACTAATTATCTTTATATTTTAAGATATGGTCTAAGATAGACTCAGACTAATGATTGGAGAATAGTTAGAAAAAGAACATCCAGTTTCAATACCTTAGAGCAAGTCATACAAACTAACTTTATTTAACTTTTGGGGGGACTATGAGAAATATAACTGTAGGCATTGTATCTGGACTTCAGTACAACTATGAAGATTTTTTCTGATATCTCTGTGGAGAAGGTAATAATTGTGGATGGAATAATAATACAAATTGGTAATTTTTTAGCTGGTTATATAGCCTTATCAAAATCATGTTAACTGATGAACCAGAGCTAGCCTGGAGATGTGTCTAGTGGTGCGTCATAGATTTCTGCTATAAGCATTATTTTAATCAATGATCTTAAATACAATACTTTTCACATCTCTTATTGCATAATTGAGGACATGTCATGCAGGAGAGGAGAGACAGTTTTCCTAAGGTCATCTAGAAGGTCAGCTGCAAAAGTGGAGCTGTTAAGAGAAACCAGATTTTTCTGAGTCCTTAAGCAATCTGTTTTCAGATATATGATCACCAAGGAACCCTAGAGCTGAGCAATTAGTCAAAGTTTTATTGAGAATTTTTTTTTTACTTAAAATAAGGACAACTTTTTAAACTTTGAAACTATCATTCAATGACATCGACTTTCCCTTAAAACAGTAAGCTTCTTGTCACCAGAAATATACATGCACGTAATGAATGGGCCACATAGAATGAATGTTATAAAAGGGGACTCTATATTGTGGAAGGGGGTGTGGGTTTGGGTGTGTAGTGACTGGACTAGATGATCTCTAAGGTCTCTTCCAACTTGAACATGGAGAGGAGACATTAGTGAAGTTTTCTCATTAAAAAGAGAAAACAAGAATAATTTCTTTGTTCAGTAGACATTAGGTACACATTTAAGGCACTGTTTGATTCTAAAAACTGATCACCCATGTCTAACTGAGCCACCAAGAAACCACTTTCTTGAGAAGGAGCAAGAAAATGGGGAGATTGAGACATGGATTAAAAATACAAGGGAGGGAAGAAAGACCCAGGAGAAGGAGTATTACTTGGCTCTATTTGAGGAGAAAACTGGGTTAAAGGGGTAAAAGCTGAACCTAAGTTATAATTTATCTTTTCATTATCTCTAGCATAAAGATACTTCAGTGCAAGAAAAAGAAATAAAAATTTAGGATTTGTTGACCTCTAATAAATTCCACAATTCTATTCACAATTGTCAAATCTCTAATGAACTTTGTTGCCTGCATCCTTTCAACCTATGTAGCTGTAGCCACATAATAGACCCTTAGAGATTTTATCCCAGTTGTTATGTGTATTTTTCCTAATTGAGAGAAATTTCAAAGCTATAGACTATTGACTCGGGGTCTCAACATTGAGTCAGCCTTGCTGCTGGTGCTGCCCTGAATTTGACTCTGTCCTTGATTAACTGGGTTTGTACTATATATTGTATATTTATGCTATGTTGTAATAAGCATGTGCATGCTAAGTCACTTCAGTTGTGTCCGACTCTTGGTGACCCCATGGAACTCCTCCATCCATGAGATTTTCCACGTAAGAATACTGGAGTGGGTTGCCATTTCCTTCTCCAGGGGATCTCCCCAATCCAGGGATCAAACCCAGGTCTCCCGCATTGCAGGCAGATTATTTACTGTCTAAGCCCCTGTGGAAGTGCTTTCTACAGCATTAGTCATTGCCTATTTCAGTCTTCCAGGTTGCAAACTACAGAATCTGAGCCTAGTTAATTTCAGCTAAAAATGAATTCATTAGAAAGATATCAACTCTCTCCTTGAATTAGCAGGAAGACTGGAGACTCAGGCTCAGGAAACAAAGAGGCACTAAGGGAAATCGTTCAGCCAGAACTCCAGGCAAAGGCACATCTGAGGGAAAGCATGGTGCCTGCATGGTTGGCGGGCTGCAGTGGTCCTAAGGAGCTCTAAAATGCGCCCTCTTCTCTGACCCACGTCCTCCGTATGCAGAGTCCTTATCAGGGCCATCCTGTGGACTGGTTTAGATCCAGTGTTTGAATCCAGATTGCTAGGCTGCAGGAAAAGGGGGCTACTTTTGTAGTGAGGGGTAAAGGCCTATTCCTTGCTGTAATTCCTATGACAGTGGAATTTGTAATTATGGGATGGGGGCTCAGAATCACTGAAAAAAGGAAAAGAAGAAGTCTACTCTGCCTGCTGTTGTAAGATGCCCCTGATGCCACATTTGATCTTCTCATGGCCTGTGCCAATGCTTGCTGATTCCAGCTGGCCACATGCCTACACTGTGCCTTATTGCTCTGCTTAGACTATGCCTTGTTGTCCCCCCTAGAGTGTTTTGATCACGTTTGCCAGCTTGTTACCCTAACCCACCTCGCATCCTGTGTGGAACTTGCTTTGGCCCTTTTAAATGCTAGCTTTTCAGGTCCTTTCCTACCACACTTGGCATTGTTTTGAGAAGTAAATTCAGACCTGGGTCCTATGTGATAAGTCTCGTGACCATCGCCCCGATTTGACCCATCTCCTGTGGGGTTTTCTCATCTGTAAAATGAGTAAGTCGGCTCAGTTCCTGTTAGTCTCAAAGGGATGCTGAGAGGCTTAACAAGATGGTGCTTCGAGATATTTGGAACACAGGGTGGCATTATCACATTATTATTTTCACCGGCTGTTCACCTGAAGGGAGAAAATAAAGAGAAATTTAATGCCAGAGAGGGTTTTTGGCACTTTGTCAATTCAACATTAGCTTTGAGGGATTTTGGAATTTTGCCTGAAATTTTCAGTACCAAGCAGCTAAAAGCTGTGTTTTTCTGGGCTTATGATATTCCTGTCCCCAGGGATGGCATTCAGCATTTGCAAGGGATGAGCTGTGCCAGACCCATTTTCCAATGTGCCACCACCAGACACACAAAAAAGCAGTGCACGCTCTGTGAATCGCTGCTCGTACCCACGTTTCACACTTGGAGCAGCACCTCTGACTTGTGCCAGCAGGAAATGGATGAGAGGAGAGATCCACGTAGGCTGTGTGTGGGAAGCTCCCTGTCTGACACGTGGGTCGTTTATGGCTGGGTAGCTTCTGTTTGAGTGGTCAGATGGACCCTGCTGAAGGTTACAGAACCTTTTTTAGACCTTTCAAATTTACCCACGTCATAGTCCTCTTTGAAAGAGAGCTATTGGTTATGCAAATGTCACATTTGCCTACTAAACTGAAGAGTGGGCTAATTAGAAGTAGAGAGGAGAAGTACATACTTTTGGAACTTCATTTTAATGATTTTTGGAAGGAAGAGAAGGCAGGAAAATGTGTTGGGATCCGGGGAAGCGTTTGCTCATGTGCTTGAAGTTTAAGCCTTGTGATGGTAATTACATGGAAAGGTTATAAATGGTTTCCTTTGTTTGGACCAGAATCACTTGCAAATACGTAGGCTTCCACATATGTGCCTTAGATACATATTTATGTGTATTTTAAAAGTGATAATATGCCATCCATATATTAGAGTAATAGTTGTTAATAGAAATTGTTCAGTGTCAAGAGCTAAAAAGTACAGCTTTGAACATGCTTACTCCTAGAAAATAGGTCTTGCCTCTTCATAAAGAATGACTTACCTGAATTTTGTCAGTGAAAGAAGGAAGCTTCTTGCATTTCAAAATAAAATACATTGACCACCAGTTCATCTAACACTGTTGGAAAATGAAGGTTCTACATAAATGAAACCTGCCAATAATGGCAGGTTACTTTTTTTTTTCAATCAACATATTTCAAATGACAGTATTCTAAATTACATTATAAAACTTTCTGTTCATTTTATAGCAATGCTTATTTGCTTCTTAATATGTATTTATGCTCATTTTACAAAATATACACAGAAGTTTAAAAATATCCCTCACCCTAACCCAATAGAAAGCAACTACCATTATTAACAGGATTAGATGATTGGATGGCATCACTGACTTGATGCATATGAGTTTGAGCAAGCTCCGGTAGTTGGTAATGGACCGGGAAGCCTGGCATGCTGCAGTCCATGGGGTCGCAAGGAGTCAGACTTGACTGAGTGACCTAAACTGAACTGACCATTATTAATATATTGGTGAACTGCTGTCTAACCTGCGGTCCCACTCCTGAGTATCAGTTCAGTCACTTAGTCGCGTCCGACTCCTTATAACCCCATGGACTGCAGTACGCCAGGACTCCCTGTCCATCACCAACTCCCAGAGCTTGCTCAAACTCATGTCCATTGAGTTGGTGATGCCATCCAACCATCTCATTGTCTGTTGTCCCCTTCTCATCCCGCCTTCAATCTTTCCCAGCATCAGGGTCTCTTCCAGTGAGTTGGTTCTTTGCATCAAGTGGCCAAAGTATTGGAGTTTCAGCTTCAGCACCTGTCCTTCCAATGAATATTCAGGACTGATTTCCTTTAGGATGGACTGGTTTGATCTCCTTCCAGTCCAAGGGACTGTCAAGACTCTTCTCCAATACCAAAGTTCAAAAGCATCCATTCTCTGGCACTCAGCTTTCTTTATAGTCGAACTCTCGCATCCATACGTGACTGCCAGAAAAGCCACAGCTTTGACTAGATGGACCTTTGTTGGCGAAGTAATGTCTCTGCTTTTTACTATGCTGTCTAGGTTTGTCAGAGCTTTTCTTCCAAGGAACAAACGTCTTTTAATTTCATGGCTGCAGTGACCGTCTACAGTGATTTTGGAGCCCCCCAAATTAAAGTCTCTCACTGTTTCCATTGTTTCCCCATCTATTTGCCATGAAGTGATGGGACTGAATGCCATGATCTTAGTTTTTTGAATGTTGAGTTTTAAGCCAACATTTTTACTCTCCTCTTTCACTTTTATCAAGAGGCTCTTTAGTTCTTTGATTTCTGCCATAAGGGTGGTGTCATCTGTGTATCTGAGGTTATTGATATTTCTCCCAGCAATCTTGATTCCAGTTTGTGCTTCACCCAGCCTGGCATTTCACATGAAGTACTCTGCATAAAAGTTAAATAAGCAGGGTGACAATATACAGCCTTGACAAACTGCTCTCCCAGCTTGGAATTGGTCCATTGTTCCATGTCCAGTTCTAACTGTTGCTTCTTGACCTGCATACACATTTCTCAGGAGGCAGATAAGGTGGTCTGGTAGTCCCATCTCTTGAAGAATTTTCCACAGTTTGTTGTGATCCACACAGTCAAAGGCTTTGTCGTAGTCGATAAAGCAGAAGTAGATGTTTTTCTGGAACTCTCTTGCTTTTTTGATGATCCAACGGATATTGGCAATTTGATCTCTGGTTCCTCTGCCATTTCTAAATCCAGCTTGAACATCTGGAAGTTCACAGTTCACGTACTGTTGAAGCCTGGCTTGGAGAATTTTGATCATTACTTTGCTAGCATGTGAGATGAGTGCAATTGTGTGGTAGTTTGAACATTCTTTGGCATTACCTTTCTTTGGGATTGGAATGAAAGCTGACCTTTTCCAGTACTGTAACCACTGCTGAGTTTTTCAGATTTGCTGACATATTGAGTGTATCACTTTAACAGCATCATCTTTTGGGATTTGAAATAGCTCAACTGAAATTCCATCACCTCCACTAGCTTTGTTCATGACAATGCTTCCTAAGGCCCACTTGACTTCTCATTCCAGGATGTCTGGCTCTAGGTGAATGATGACACCATTGTGATTATCTGGGTCATGAAGATCTTTTTTTGTACAGTTCTTCTGTGTACTCTTGCCACCTCTTCTTAATATCTTCTGCTTCTGTTAGGTCCATACCATTTCTGTCCTTTATTGTGCCCGTCTTTACATGAAATGTTCCCTTGGTATCTCTAACCTTCTTGAAGAGATCTCTAGCCTTTCCCATCCTGTTATTTTCCTCAATTTCTTTGCATTGATCACTGAGTAAGGCTTTCTCCTCTCTCCTTGCTATCTGTGCTATACTCCTGAGTATACATATGGAAAAAAAAGAAACTCAATTCAAAAAAATACATTCACCCCAATGTTTACAGGAACACTTTTTATGATATCCAAAACAGGGAAACAACCCAGTGCCCATCAACAGATGATTAGCTTAGAAGATGTTCTATGCACATAATGGAATATTATTTAGCCTTAAAAATAATAAAATATTGCTATTTGCAGCAACATGGATGGAGCTAGGGAATACTATGCTTAGTGAAATAAATCAGATAAATTTCTTTTTTAAATTATTGTGAGTTAAGATTTTCACACATTTTATGGCTGTTTCTGCCTAGTGTTTTATTGAGATTTCATTGTTTTTCCCAATTATTTGTATAAACTTCTTAAATATGATGTATGTTCATGTTTGCCTTTATATTTGTGAAAATATTTTCTCACGTGGTATGTTTATTTATGTTTATATGATCTTAATCTATGGAATTTTAAATAATGACTTTTATATATAAAACATTTTAGTATCTCTTTCTTACCGATGTATTTTCCCATTTTTTAAATGGTTTCATCTTTAACATTTGTCTTACGTTCATCTGAAATTTTGGTATGTAGTAGGAAGAGAGGCAATAGTCTCGTCTTATGCCAAGTAGTTAACCCACTGCCTGAGCTCCATTCACTGACCGATTCCTGGTTTGCCACTGACCTGTGACACGATCTTTATCACGTGTTAAAAGTCTATCTGTTTGAATCTCTTTCTGCACTATTTTCCTGATTCCATTCATCGGTTCTGGCACCTGGTTCAGACTGTCTTAAATATTATGTTTTGACTGTAGATTATAAAATCTAGCAGAGAAATTCCTCATTTCTTTTCATGTTCTTGATTAGTCACACTCGTTCCATATCAACTTTAAAATTGTGTTAACCTCCAAAAGAAATCTTTGATGACTTTAACTGGAATTATGCCAAATTATATACTGATATAATAAGACTTGTTATCTTTACAAATTTGTGTTTTTGATCTAGGAACATAGTATACCAGATAGATATGAATGTGGAAACTCCAGGAGATAGCGGAGGACAAAGGAGCCCGGCATGCTGCAGACCATAGGGTTGCAGAGTCAGACAAGTCTGAGAAACTGAACAATAACAATAGATATAGATATCAGGAAAGATTTAAAATTTCATTATGTATATTTCCTTATTTTCTTATTATTCTTATTACAAATCAATTCCTTCCTTCCTTTTTCCATCTCTAAATGCATATCACTAGAATATAGGAAGCAATGACTTTTTGCACGTTGCTATGTATTTGTTCATCTTATTGAAATCTCTTATCAGCATTTGTGTTTTTTAGTAGATTCTTTAAGAGTTTCCAAATGTGTAATTTTCTGAATGTGAATAATAATGTGTGCCTCTTCTTTTCCAATAGTTTTATATTGACTAAAACATCCAGCCCAAACAATGTAGGTTGTCTTGTTATCCTTACTCAATGAGATGAGTTATATTATAGATTTAAAATTCTGCATTATGATATAACCACTGTTTAGTTTTAATGGGTAGTTTCTTTTTAAGTTTTTAAATTTCCACTTTTTACATCTCTCCTTATAAAATAAAACTCATCTATAGTCTGTGATTTTTTTCCTCAAGTTTTGAATCAAGGCTATGCCAGCTTCATAAAACAAATTGAGAAGCTTCTTAGATTTTCCTTTGGCCTCTAATACTTATAAGCATAGTAATTATGTGTTACTTGAAAGCTTGAAAACACTTAATAACACTGTTCCTACACGAAGTCTTTACTTATAGGTCTTCTTTTTTAAATAAAATGTTCATTTCTTCATTGGTTATTGAATATTCAGTCTATTTACATTATCATAAACCAAATATTTTTCAGATATATCATTGAATACTTTAAGATTAATTAGTATATTATTATTTTTATTTTAAAAATTTATCTACTTATGTCCTTTTATTGATTTTCATACTTCAAATTTAATTTTAATTTTTCTTTTTTATAAGAATCAGCTCATTCTGCTATATTTTCTAATTAATGCATTTCAATGTTTATATTTAATGTTCATTTGCCTGTTAATTTTAGGTGTACTTTGTTGTCCTACTTATTATTTCTTCAGTTTAATGAAAAGTTTATTTATTTATTTTAGTGAATTAATATTTTCACAATTAAATTAAGGTTTTAAATTTGCTTCTAGTTTAGTTTTGTCCTCAATCTAATAAGCAAAATCCTCATTCTATCTTTCAAAGATTTTCTAATTGCATTTTTTCCTTTGAATCAGCTCTTATTTATAAAAGCATTTAAAGTACCTCCTTGTTTTGTTAAATTGAGGCTATAAAATATAGTCTATTTTTTTATCTTGTGGTATTTTTAGGGGTTACTTTTTAATTTCATGTACATATATGATTTATTTGTGTTAACA
Organism: Muntiacus reevesi; assembly: GCF_963930625.1. Classification (NCBI taxonomy): domain Eukaryota; kingdom Metazoa; phylum Chordata; class Mammalia; order Artiodactyla; family Cervidae; genus Muntiacus; species Muntiacus reevesi. The sequence goes on along the minus strand of NC_089256.1, from coordinate 83,937,650 downwards.
TTTGATGCTTGATGGATGCTTGAAAAGAAGTGGTGATGTTTATTTTTAGGGTACAAAGAGTTTCAGTTCAGTTCAGTTGCTCAGTCATGTTTGATTCTTTGCGACATCATGGACTACAGCACGCCATTCTTCCCTGTCCATCACCAACTCCCCAAGCTTGCTCAAACTCATGGCCATGTGTCGGTGATGCCATCCAACCATCTCATCCTCTGTCGTCTCCTTCTGCTCCCACCTTGAATCTTTCCCAGCGTCAGGGTCTTTTTAAATGAGTCAGTTCTTTGCATGAGGTGGCCAAAGTATTGGAGTTTCAGCTTCGGCATCAGTCCTCCCAATGAATATTCAGGACTGATTTCCTTTAGAATTGACAGGTTGGATCTCCTTGCAGTCCAAGGGACTCTCAAGAAGCACCACAGTTCAAAAGCATCAATTTTTCAGCACTCAGCTTTCTTTATGGTCCAACTCTCAATACATGACTACTGGAAAAACATAGTTTTGACTAGATGGACCTTTGCCGGTAAAGTAATGTCTCAGCTTTTTTGTATGCTGTCTAGGTTGGTCAGAGCTTTTTTTCCAAGGAGCAAGCCTCTTTAATTTTATGGCTGCAGTCACCATATACAGTGATTTTGGAGTCGCCAAAATAAAATCTCTCACTGTTTCCATTGTTTCCCTGTCTGTTTGCCATGAAGTGATGGACCAGATGACATGATCTTAGTTTTCTGAATGTTGAGTTTTAAGCCAGCTTTTTCAGTCTCCTTTTTCACTTTAATTAAGAGGCTCTTTGGTTCTTCTTTGCCTTCTGTCATAAGGGTGGTGTCATATGTGTATCTGAGGTTATTGATATTTCTCCTGGAAATCTTGATTCTAGCTTGCGCTTCATCCAGTACATTTCGCATGGTGTACTCTGCACATAAGTTAAATAAGCAGGGTGACAATTACAGCCTTGATGTACTCCTTTCCTGATTTGGAACTAGTCTGTTGTTCCATATCCAGTTCTAACTGTTGTTTCTTAACCTGCATACAGATTTCTCAGAAGGCAGGTAAGGTGGTCTGGTATTCCCATCTCTTAAAGGATTTTCCACAGTTTGTTGTGATCCACACAAAGGCTTTGACATAGTCAATAAAGTAGAAGTAAATATTTTTCTGGAACTCTCTTGCTTTTTCATTGATCCAACGGTCATTGGCAATTTGATCTCTGGTTCGTCTGCCATTTCTAAATCCAGCTTGAACATCTGGAAGTTCACGGTTCATGTACTGTTGAAGCTTGGTTTGTAGAATTTTGATCATTTTTTGCTAGCGTGTGAGATGAGTGCAATTGTGAGGTGGTTTGAACATCTTTTGGAATTGCCTTTGTTTGGGATTGGAATGAAAACTGACCTCTTTCAGTCCTGTGGCCACTGGTGAGTTTTCCATATTTGCTGGCATATTGAGTGCAGCACTTTCACAGTATCATACAAAGAGTTACTGTATTAATTAATTAGATATTCATATTCTTTATTCATACCTTATTTTTCTGTCCCCCTGATAAGTAAGTTACAAAATTTATTCTCAGCATTTCTGAGTCATTTTAAATGATCATCTGATAAGCAATATGTGGTTGAATTTATTTCAAACAGAATATCTTTTTCATGAATCCTCCATTAACACCATCTGAGGGCAGAAAGCATGCCTAATTTCATATTTATGTATGTCCAGAGCCTGCCAGATAGTTGATGCTCAGTAAAAATTTCTATTGAATGAATGAATCAGAAAATTCTTCAGATGCCACAACTCTCAGAAAACATCAAGGGAAGAAGTAAATGATACTTGTGTTGTTCACTCAGTCATGTCCAACTCTTTGTGACTCTGTGGACTGCAGCAAGCCAGGCTTTGCTGTCCTTCACCATCTCCCAGAGCTTGCTCAAACTTATGTCCATTGAGTCGGTGATGCCATCCAACCATCTTGTTCTCCATCTTCCCTGTCTCCTCTTGCCTTCAATCTTTCCTGGCATCAGCGTCTTTTCTGATGAGTTGGCTCTTCACCTCAGGTAGCCAAAGTATTGGAGTTTCAGCTTCAGCGTCAGTCCTTCCAATGAATAATCAGGATTGATTTCCTTTAAAATTGACTTGTTTGATCGCCTTGTAGTCCAAGGGACTCTCAAGAGTCTTTTCCAATATCACAGTTCAAAAGCATCAATTCTTTGGCACTCAGCCTTCTTTATGGTCCAACTTTCTCATCTATACATGCCTACTGGAAAGATTGTAGTTTTGACTATATGCACCTTTCTTGGCAAGGTAATGTCTCTTCTTTTTAGTAAATGATGCTGACACATTTCAGTCGGGAAACATTTCTTCAAATAGAGGATAAGAGAGAGAGCCTTGGTAGCATTCAGTGTCAGCACTGCGGTCTTTTTGATACTTCTCTGGAGTAGAGTGGCAGAGGGCCAGGCCGTAGGGTGAGAAAAGATTCTGCCATCACCCAGTGAAGCCACACTTGAATAGCTGCCACCTGTGGGCATGGAGCTGTACTTGTCAAACTAATATTTTACCTGCAGATCCAAGAAGGAGAAAGTTGGCTTTGGTAATGGGGACTAAGTAATTTGGAATAATCTGCCCACTGAAGACAGCTGAAAAAGGTGGATAACACAGTAGGCACTTGTATAAAAAAGAGAATGCAGAAGATTTTAACTCACTAGTGTGAAGCATCTCCAGTGTATATTATTCAGAAAACAAAAGAAAGAAGCAGAGAGGCATATGTAGTACACTGCCTTTTAGTAAGAACAGCAGGGGAGGGGTGGTAACAAATAAATATCTGTACAGAATATTTTTCTTTGCCAAAAGGAGATGAAAGGATAAACTTAGCAAACTAACATGACCAATGAAAATGATCACCTGTATGTGGATTCAGGGGACATGGCAGACAGAGAGTAGTGAAAATGAAACCTCTTTGCCTTATCTTGTTTTAAAGTTTTGAACCTGGAAATATGTAAATGTATTCAGAGAATAAAATTAAAAAAAGAAAATAAAGCAGTGTCTAAAAATTGAAAATTAATGGAAACAAATGAGTCTAATTGTATGTTTCATAACCACAAAGAAAGAATTATTTCAAGTGATTTCAGAACATGGGTATTTTTATTATCTTTAAAGGAATATTATCTGAGGAGATTTAGAGCTGCAAAGAAATCTTATGTTTCACTCATTAGTGATGTTGGTGGTATTATATCAAAATATTTTTGCTTTTTTTTTTTAGTGTTATAGTTATTTACAGAATGCAAGTTAGTGATTATTTTAGTGTTTTAAGGAATCAAGATTTTCAGATATCAGAAAAGAAATTCAGTATAAAAGTCAAATAAACTAAGCAAAATCCTACATTATTAAATGTAATTGGTAATGGCTATATAAACTTAAAATTTTATCTTTCTTTATAATTATGTATTTCTTATTCTGTCCAGTGACGAGGCATAAATGAAATAATAACCCAACAGAAATGAGCATCATGCTATTCAAATTGTCATCTCCAAAAACCGTTCTACTCTGATATATATGTATGTGTAATTGGCTCACTTTGCTATAAAGCAGACACTAACACAGCACTGTAAATCAACTATACTCCAGTAAAAATTAACTTAGAAAATTGTACCTCAGTAAAAAGGAATACTATACCATTCTGAACGGAACCAGGATTACTAGAGGAATGACTGACTCCAGGTTTGCGGTAAAAATATGTAGAATTCACACAGGAGATTGCAAAGACCAAAAGAATTATCAAAGGATACTGAGCCAAACATGAGACAGTTTGGGCATAAAAGAGATATTGAATGCAATTATTGGAAACAGAATAAATACATTAAAACCAAGGGGTTGTAATAAAACTACAGAGATAGAAGGAGACGTTATTGGACGCCACTGCAATAACTAGAGCAACGACTCCGCTCTAAAAGTAGAAGACTACGAATAATGTGAAAGAATTAATTGGATATTGCTTTTCCAGTATAAACTATATTTTTGGACAACCAGATGCACCTACCTAAAAAGGGAAATTTCTTTTTTACAAAATCCTAAGCAATGAATAGGGAAAGGATGATATAATTAGGAAATCACTGTTTTGCAACCCAAATGAAGCAACAGAGTCAGGTAATGCTCATGAATTGATGAAGCCACAAGATGAAAGGTTGATGGGAAATCATACCAATGAGGCTTCAGGCAGTCCTCACCGGATCCCACTGATTGATCAATCTCAGCAGCAGTAAGATTGTGTCCTCTTGACCTGATTCACTCAAATTTCACAGCATCACCTATGGTATGGGCTTCCCTTGTGGCTCAGCTAGTAAAGAATCCGCCTGCAATGCAGGAGACATGGGTTCAATCCCTGGGTTGGGAAGATCCCCTGGAGAAGGGAAAGGCTACCCGCTGCATTATTCTGGCCTGGAGAATTCCATGGACTCTGTAGCCCATGGGGTCGCAAAAGAGTCGGACATGACTGAGTCTAATCAAGTCTTTGTGGCTAACTTCCATTTACAAGAAAGAAGGCAGATGAAGAAATAAGTTAAATGATCTCAGAAGAAAGCTAACAGAAAAGTTGTGAATGTGTGATAGTCTGTCAGACACGTTCTTTCATGAATCAATGGGATGAAATAAGAAAAATAAAGAGAGATCTACTCTAGATTGGGCTTCCCAAGTGGCCTTAGTGGTAAAGAACCTGCCTGCCAGTGCAAGAGATAAAAGAGATGCGGGTTCAATCCCTGGGTCGGGAAGACCCCCTGGAGAAGGGCATGGCAACCCACGCCAGTAGTATTCTTGCCTGGAGAATCCCATGGACAGAGGAGCCTGGCGGGCTACAGTCCATGGGGTCTCAAAGAGTCAGACACAACTGAAGTGACTTAGCATGCATGCATGCACGCTACCCTACATTAAATGAAGCCAAACAGACAAGTGCAGTATGTGGGCTTTGTTTGAATCCTGACTCAAACATACCAACTGAGAATCAGGAAAATTTGAGTATAGCTAGGTATTCAATGATTAGAGAAAAGAAAAGTATTTTTTCTTTTTTTCAAGTGCAACAATGACACAATAGACCAAAATTGTTTGAGAAAAACATCCATGTAATTTTAGAGATGCATATTGAAGTTCTAGGGGTGAAATGAGCTGACATTTGGGATTCTCTATAAAATAACTGACAGAGGGAGGGAGAGGGAGAAGGAAATGGCAAAGGAGAGAAGGAAGGTGAAGCGAGAGAGGAGGGTGGGGATAGAAACATGAAGTACAGGAAAATCTTGATATTCGATATTTGTTAAATCTGAGGATGAATAGTGGGGGTTAATTGCTATATTCTTTATTTTTATATTTTCATATTTTTCATAGATATGGGTATGAACAGTGAATTTATAACCTGGTAGCTTTGTCAGTAAAGAATCCACCTGTTATTCAGGAGACTGCAGTTCGATCCCAGGGTTGGAAAGATCCCCTGGAGAAGGAAATGGCAACCCACTCCAGTATTCTTTCCTGGGAAATCCCATGGACAGAGGAGTCTGGCGGGCTACAGTCCATGGTATTGCAAGAGCCAGCCAAGACGCAGTGACTAAACCACCACCACAAGTTAAACAGAGTCTTGGTTAGTTGGCTAATCAACTGAGACAAACACTTAAAATTTTTTACTTGCCTTTATTGTGATGATCAAAAAAAAAAAAAAAAAGATCTTTCTGCCTGCACCATATGGCAGGTGGGATCTTAGTTCCCTGACAAAGGATCGAACCCTCGCCCCCTGCATTGGCAACGTGGCATGTTAACCACTGGACTGCCAGGGAAGCCCCCGAGACAAATACTTATTCGGTATTAGAAGTAATATGTCTCTGTTGTGTTTGCCAGTCGTTTAATATAAAGACGTTAGAACCACAAGGTTTTCCAGGTGGCTCAGTGGTGAAGAATATGCCGGCCAAGGCAGGAGATACAGGAGACGCGAGTTTGATCCCTGGGTTGGAAATATGCCTGCAGTAGGACATGGCAACCCACTCCAGATTCTTGCTGGGGAAACCCCATGGACAGAGGAGCCTGGCAGACTGCCGTCCATGGGGTTGACAAGAAATAAACAGGGCTGAATGACTGCGAAGGCACAGACACTTCTAAGGGGACATCAAATATCTATCAAGGGAGGGAGGAATTAATCAGCTAAAATCCTAAAGGTGAATTCAGCATTGGATGTAGTATGTACTTAGTTGAAATATGAGGACGGATGGGTTAGTGTTTGTCAAGTTGCTTTCAGCAACACGTGGGACATATATTAATTTAAGTAATTGTTAAATAACAGATGTGTGAAAAAGCGTTAGTTGCTCAGTCATGCCCGACTCTTTGCAACCTCATGAACCTGCCAGTCTCCTCTGTTCATGGTATTCTCCAGAAAAGAATACTAGAGTGGGTAGCCATTCCCTTCTCAAGGGAATCTTCCCAACCAAGGATTGAACCTGGGTCTCCTGCATTGCTGGCAGATTCTTTACTATCTGAGCCACCAGGGAAGCCCAAAATATATTTTAACATGTTCCTGGTTACTCTACAACACTGTACCTATTTTCTGTTTTGTTTTTTCAATGTATTTGCTTATTGGTATATTATACAATATACATGGATTTCTGGATACTGGCCTCATATTTCTGTTTAGCTTTGTTTTAGGGAATCATGGGATATGATAGGGTCTCTATTCTATGAACACCAACCGTTATTGTGCTGTACAGACTTTGTCATCCCATCTGTGGCTTCCCCCTTTTATCCTTTCTGCCAATAAAGGAGCATCTTCTCAATAACTATCCCATCTGATGTTAATCTCAGCACCATAGGATGATGTTCATAATCAGTATCCATTTGTATGAATTAAAAACAATAGCTCTTAAGCAATCTTTCATAAGCATCACATGAGCTAATAATTAGATTTTTTTCCTATTTGGTTGGTTGTTTTGGTACTTTGTAGGGGTAGCCTGTGTTAAGTGGCTGCATTTCTAGACAAGCTACAATAAATTCTAGTATTACCTTTGAAGTTCCTTCCTTGTTTGACCGTTTGCACTGGCCTCTTTAATAGGAAGAATGATTCCAGATCCATTTCCCAACCATGCTCCCCATGTGCAGATGGGTACCAACTCAGAAGGGAAAACACCTATTCTGAAAAAAGGCTGTGAGACCATGCATGAACATCCTGAAGCCTTTGTTACCTTATCTGGGAACCAGATATGTTCCATTCCTTCACCTTGATGGATGCCAATGTTTGTATGGAGGCAAGAAGGCCTTTAGCGATGAAAAAGTGGTACTTTTCAAAGACACTGTTTTGTTTCTTGCTCTGGCCTTTGCTTATTCCCATCTGTATTCTGAAACTACACTGCAATTCTGATAGGTCATTGTTGACAATGCCAAGTAGCAGTCTGTCTGGAAGAATTATAAATGAGGCAAAGAGCAGGTGGTTAATGCAAAAGGGACCTCAAATAGGAAGCATGTGTCTCTCTCCCTCCAGACCGCCTTTCCTCTGTTGTCCTGGATATCAGATTAGCTGCTGAGCTTTCTTGAAAGCCTATTATTCTCAGGATGTCATTTGGACAATTTGACTCAATAGTTATTAGATGGAAAGTAATTCTCTCTCTCTCTCTCTTTCTCTCTGTGTGTATGTGTGGGGGGCGAGGAAGAAGGGAGGTGAGAGAAAAATAGAAACTGCTTTCAGATAATTATTTTCTTTAGAGGGAAATTAAAGTAATTCAGGGGGACTTACAGGAGCCAAAGAGCACAAAGATTGGAGTTAGATACATGCTTGGAAATCAAGGTCAGAATCTGCAGGGCGAGATGCCCTTGGGTTCACCCTAATGGCAGACAGAACCCTGCAAATGCCATGTCTTCGGGGGTGCTGTGTGATCATCCGTCTTGGATGGGTCATCTGGCGCTCAATATTGTGGACAATTGTTTAATCCCTGTAGGACTCAGTTTACACTTTTATAGAGTAAGGAGGTTGGATTAGTGGCTCATTAGGATCTTACCAGGTGCTCCTCTGATAGCTTCATGTGCCAGGGCAAATAGTGTGCTTCCAAAGCCCACAAGTATGCAATAAATGTGGATGACTTTTATCTTACTAGTAGCAGAATGTCTGTATAGTTCCACCTCGGCATCAACAGTACATAACAAATACTGATATCACCAATTTGATTTGGGGTTTTCAATGAGCTCTCATGAACTGGAACTGCTAATGATATGCTTTTAAAATATTCCCCTTTGTATGGTGAAACAACTTGGAAATTGTAACTTGAAAATATATAGGTATTTATTTACAGCCTACTTTGGGGCTGAGACGTGAGATGACATATTTCTTTCAACAAAACTCTCAAGTGGCATTATATAATTTATAATTTTATTCAGTTATTATCTGCATATGCTGCAGAAAGTTGAAAAATTATTCAAATCTTGCCAAAATGTGTTTACAGTTATTTCTCTGCCACTAAGATTTCCACCTGCAAAACATTTGAAAGTCTTCATTTAGGATCAAGATTGGACTTTTCAGAGGGGGAAGAAAACCAGAGAAGCCTGAAGTAGATTTAAGGGTCTTAAATTATCATTGAAAATCTAGGGTGGAAACAAATCTCTATTTGGCAACTCGAATTGCCCAGTCTCCATAGCTATTTCATCCTATGTCCTGCTAGGGCATAAGAATTAGTAACGCTCTTACTAAGCATCTTAGAAGAGACCAGAACCAAACCATTGCTTGGTGACAGGTGGGGGGGATGGGTGAGTGTGGTAGTTTTCACCTCCTTATTTTATCTTTTCTAAGTGTCCTTTTGCCAGGTCATCTGAATTCAGGCTTTGGAGTTGGAAATGGCATGTATCCTCAGCATGTTTCTATTACCCTAATAATTCGAGGTAGAAGTCGTACCCCACATTGAAGAAGTGTCCAGTAAGGAAGTTACACTTGCCCCCAATTACGGGTTGCCTCCTTCCATTTCATTTGCTGATTTCAAAATAAGAAATTTGCCCATTTCAAAGTAACATTTAAACACCCTGTACTCTCCTGCCCTCTTTCTGTTTTTCCTTTGGCTCCTTCTGTCTCCATCAGGGATCCTCCCCCATCTCTGCTGGCGAATCCACCTGGAGAATCCTTCCTCTCATCACGCAGGGACCACTTTAACTTCCACCTCTCAGACTCTAGGAAACAGCACGTTGATCCCCTTCCCTGCCCTTGTGGCATCTGCTTTGTACGTGTCTGTTACCACGTTGCCGCTTCCCTATGCTACAACTATACAGTCAGCCTTCTGTATCCGTGGGTTCCACATCTATGGATTCAATCAACTGCTGATCAAAAATATTAGGGAAGCAAATTCTAGAAAGTTCCAAAAGGCACAGGCAACTATTTACGTAGCATCTACATTGTATTAGGTATATAATCTTGAGATGATTTAAAGTACAGGAGAGGATATGCATCAATTATTTGCAAGTACTAAGTCATTTTATATAAGTAACTGGAATATCCATGGACTTCACTAATGTTAGGGCTTCTCCCACCAGTCTCCCTTGGATAATGAGGGATGACTTACATGCTTATGTTTTTCTTTTTAGAGAAAGATGCGGTTGCTTTTGACCTTTGTATTTCTCTCAAGATATTTATACATGAAGATATCACATAAAAGTTTTTGCATTGAATTCACTGGTATTTAATCTTTCTTAATATATAAATTGTTCCTGTGTATGTCCGTGGCAGGGGAAAAACGCTATGAGGTTTAAATGTGAAGAGGGCGTAGAAACTTCAGGCGTTATCCATGTTTGCTTTTTGTAACAGTTTGCACTGCGGCCGCTGCTGCTGCTGCTAAGTCGCTTCAGTCGTGTCCGACTCTGTGCGACCCCATAGACGGCAGCCCACCAGGCTCCCCCGTCCCTGGGATTCTCCAGGAAAGAACACTGGAGTGGGTTGCCATTTCCTTCTCCAATGCATGAAAGTGAAAAGTGAAAGTTTGCACAGTTATGCTTAATTGTCCCAAACCTCAGTTTCCAAAAATAAATAATGTCGTTCCCGAGACAGGATGGAGGAAGGTAAGGACCAAGCTTGGTGCTCTAAGACACGCATTTCCTTTCTCATTTTTAAGGGAGGTTAAGTCACCTGTTCAGCTCCTCACAGTCAGAAAGGGCTGGAACCAGAATCTGAACTCAGGGCTGTAAGAAGCCAAAGGTGACTCCCCCATCACACTACACTCACACTCACTTCTTAAACAGTGGCCTTTTTGACTTCTGTTTGTAAACTGGCAGACCCACCCCCAGAGTCTGAGAGGTGGAAGTTAAGCTCTGTCCTGTTCAGCACTTTCCTCAGAGCATTCCTTCTGATCAGGAACATTATGATACATTTATTTCCTTGTTTAGTGCCTGCCTTCTGCTCCCTATAGTGTAAGCTGCTTGAGGGCAGGAACTTATTTCTGGTTGTTCACTGCTATATCTCCCGCATGCAGAAGAGTGCCTGACACATGAACATGGCCAGCTCCCAGTCCACATGTCTTGACTGGATGAACAGATGCAGAAGAGATGGTCCTACAGCTTACTCAGCTGGTTCAAAATTAGTGCCAATGACAGTTGTTCAATAACTGGGAAATTTCTTTTCCCAAAGTATGTTCCTGCAAGCCCAGAAAGTTCTTGCCTTTGCTCACCCTACTACTTCCCACAGCTCCTCTTCTCTTGTTTTTGCCACGGGCGTCTTTTATTACAAGTCACGCATGTAGACCTAAAGCTGTTAATACTTGTTGCAGAATTTCTTGCAGCAAATCATATGTGTCACCCACGGGCTCCCCAACGTCTCCAGTGTGTTAGTGACACTTCTGCATGTAATTCAGCACACAATTTAGAGATTTAAAAATATTTTTTTAGTTGCCAATATATCTATTCATTGCATAACTTTACTATCATAGCTTATGCTGGGAGCATTTATTAGGGTCCCTTTAAGTTAGATAAGACAGAATAATAAAAGAAATAGGCACCTTCCCACTTCTCACAGAGCCCCAGTTTTGTTCCTAGGGGTTCTGCACCTGAAGCCCACTCAAGCACTTGACACTCAAAGCCAAGAGTATAGAAGCCTCCATGGATAACAACATACATGTGTTTATAAAGGACCCATAATATTGAAAGGCAAATGTCAAAAATTGTTAAGGAGACTAAAAGCATAGGAAATAAAATCTAAAAAAATAAACTTCAGTCTTTTAAAATAAACCTGGTTGGCCCATGTCGAGTATTTATTGGAATTAAGCTACATGGGCATTCTGTTCAAGTTAATTTTGAAGACGTTTTTGTATCTACCCCAGTTCATCTACTCCAGCCCTCCCTGCATCTCACTAAATGCTGCCAGCATCTACCAGATGCTTTAGCAGGAAACCCGGAGGTCTCTGCCTCTCGGCATTGTACCCAATCACCAAATTTTTTCATTTAAAGAAATCTACTTGACCACTACTCTAGGGAAAACCTAGACTACTGCACTAACCTCTAATTTGGTCTTCTCCCTTTATTATGGGTTACATTGTATCTTCTTCAAAACATGTCAAGTCTAACCCCCCAGTACCTGTGAGTGTCATATTCTTTGGAAATAGTCTTTGCAGATGATTATGTTAAGATGAGTTCATTAGGGTGGGCACTAATTCAGTATGACATCCTTAGATAAAGAGGAAATTTGGATTCAAAGATACACACACACACACACACACACACACACACACACACACACACACACACACACACACACACACACACACAGAACTCCCTGAGAAGATGAAGTCAGAGATCAGGGTGATCTACTAGCCAAAGGAATACCACGGGTGGCCTGCACAGTACAAGGAGCTAGGAGAGGCATGAAGCAGATTCTCCCTCATCTCTCTCAGAAGCAGCCAACCCTGATGACACCTTGATCTCAGACTCCCAGCTTCCATATACAAGTAATGCATTCTGCTTATAAAAACTTCAGCAACTGATACCTAGCATGTATTGAAAGCCTTTTCTTTAAGGTACCAGGCACTAAGTGATTTAAATGTCATTTCATGCTGTATGTATTTTGTTGCTGTTTAGTTGCTGAGTCATGTCCAACTCTTTGTGACCCCATGGACTTTACCCTGCAAGGTTCCTCTGTCCATGGAACTCTCCAGACAAGAATATTAGAGTGGGTTGCCATTTCCTTCTCCAAGTGATCTTCCAGATGCAGGGACTGAACCCTTGTCTCCTGCATTGGCAGGCAGATTCTTAACCACTGAGCCAGTGGGGTAGTCTGTATATCAGCCCTATAATCACCTTCATTTTAAAAATGAAGAAACCGAGGCACAGCAAGCTGTGTGACTTGCCTGTGGCCGTATAGCTGTTATTTGAACTGGATTCAAAACCACATATGGAGTTCCAAAGCCTGGGTACTCAACACCGTGGCTTAGCCCCTTTGATTACACCCCCAAATGCAGTACCCTTCCCAAGTCCTCAGAAGTAGCTTCTGTTAGCTTTAGTGTGCGATGTGTTGCGTTTACATGTGTGTGTGTGTTTCTGTAAAAAGTATGCAGTCTTAAGTATCCCCTAGAGTGTTTAGTTCAACTCTTTGGGACCCTGTGGACTGTAGCCTGCCAGGCTCCTCTGTCCATGGGATTTCCCAGCCAAAAACACTGGAGTGGGTAACTGTTCCCTTCTCCAGGGGATCTTCCCGACCTAGGGATCAAACCCTGATCTCCTGCGTTACAGGCAGATTCTTTACCATCTGAGCCACCAGGGAAACCTTTTACATACCCTCTAAAGGACCACATATATCTTCCTATAATTTGCTTTTTTTTTTTTAACTTAATTTGTCTTATATATTTACCCACTTAGACAAGTATATACCTTCTGCTTAGTAGCCTACTGTATAAAGTGTTTTAAAAAATACACTTTTTAATGCCGTGAGTGTTTAAATTTGTGCATAATATGGGGGTCAACCACTCTCCATGTCCTTGAAATGCCTTCCAGAAAATGGTAGGAGCAGGAAGACGCTCATCCATGTCTGTGAGTTGTGGGTTTTGGGGATGGAGAGTGAAGACAGTGGGAGGTGGCCCCAGACCCAGCTTGTATGGTTGCTGGTTCCTTCTATGTCAGTTTCTGTTGAGACTTTAGTAAGCAGTGGAATATGGGCCAGGAAATTTCAATATTTAGGATTCATGTACAACTGGGTTTCACTGGTTGAGTCAGTTAACTTCTCTGAGCTTTATTTATTACTTTTATTTAGCAAAACACAGATAATGGTTCCTGTCCTTCCTTGTCATAGGATTTCTTTGAGGAAAAAATTAAATGGAAAATAAAAATTGTTTGCAGACACAGTTGTTATTATGGTTATTCCCCTTCCACTGTTTCCAGGTACTAGGTATCAGAAATGTTGGTTTGCAGAGTCTTTGGAATGCAAACCACTGTATGTGATGCTTTTTGTTGACTTGATGGGATTGTTGTAAGGAGGAGATCTAAACTTCTCTTTTCTCCCCTACCGCCACCCCCCCCGTTTTTTGTTTTTTGTTTTCCCCCCTACATTCAGGGCATGAGTGTCCTTACCATCTAACTCTTGGTTGAAAATTCTAGGATCTACCTTCTCATCGTATAAACTGAAAGAGATTTATAATTAATAAAACTTTTCAAGGCTTCAAACAAAGAGGACATTAAATCATTATTTAATTTTAAAATGCATGGTTTAGTGAATTCTTCATTGATTTTACAAGCAAGATTATTTGGCTGCTTGCGTTTGTATATGTGTACTTTGCTTTCTCAAAACCACCAAATTAATTTGCACAGGAAAGCAAACCCCTAATGTTTCAGTCATCCAAATCTCCTTTACCTCTGATAGTCTGAACTTCAGCTAAGACTGTTTTTATTTTCCTTTCACCCATATGAATTTGAATTGGGAGCCTTTACAGGTGTTGCTTTGAGTGATGGGATTTATAACAGACCTAGACTTTGTCCTATCAAATTATGGAAAGGATACAGATGACTCTGAATATAACAAAATATGAAGGCAAAAGAGCAGAATCTGGAGAGACATCCATCAAACCATGGCGATGACCTCACATAGACGTTTACTCCACCAAGAAGAGAGATTCTCTAGATTGATTATCAGAGCCCCAAAAGAGAGAAATATGTGTCTCTCCTTTTCCTGGCTCTGTGGCTTATATCCTTAACACCTTTGTTTGTGTTCCTGTTGCCATTGCATTATTTTTCATACAACATGGTGTGGCCTGTCCCACGTCATTCCTTTTTGCTCTCTGAGTGGGTCTCTCCCAATGTGGGGTGAGGGTTGCTTGCAATGATTCCTATTTTCTGCAGGTCACTCCTCATCTACCACATGTCCATGCCAACAGATGAACAGAGGGGGATTCCTTCACTGGTGTGGCCTCGACCACCCTTTAAGGGAGAGAGCTTTGTATGGTCCAGTCCATACACTGGACCTCAAAGAAGGTTTAAGAGTACATTCATGAGTTCGTGTGATAATTGCACACTCACAGAGGAAGGCAGGAGAGTTATTAATTTCCCAATCCAGCTGCCTCCTCCCCATGTATCTCATAATAAAGGCAGATCTTGGGGAGGTGGGAGTCAGAAACAAGAACTTCAGAAGATGACTCTAGGGTTGTCCTCTCCTCTCCTGGAGCATCTTTCTGTCTCCTTTTTCTACAGCCCTCTCACTTGATCTCAATATCCCCCTTTCCTCCTAAGAAATCTGTATTTTTATCCACACCATAATAGAGTCTAGGGGAAATACTCCAAGGAGACCACTCACTCTGAGAAACCATGGCCGACACAACGGAGCCAGCGCCTTAGCACACTGTCAATGTGCTTCCTGGCCTTTCCTGGCCTCCCACTGCCCCTTCTTCAGCTTCCTTTGCTCTTCCTTTCCCCTTCCTTCTGCTCTTCTCCTGCCCACCCTACCCTCAACACCCTGTTATTATTGCTTGGCTGAAACTGAACCCTTAACTCTTTCCAGACACATGCTACTGTTGAGTCACTTCGGTCGTGTCCGACTCTGTGCGACCCCATAGATGGCAGCCCATCAGACTCCCCCATCCCTGGGATTCTCTGGGCAAGAACACTGGAGTGAGTTGCCATTTCCTTCTTGAATGCATCCTTTCACGCTAAGTCGTTTCAGTCATGTCCAAGCCCGTGTGACCCTATGGACAGCAGCCCACCAGGCTCCTCTGTCCACAGGATTCTCTAGGCAAGAATACTGGAGTGGGTTGCCATTCCCTTCTCCATCCAGACACATGCTGCTGCTGCTGCTAAATTGCTTCGGTCGTGTCCGACTCTGTGTGACCCCATAGATGGCAGCCCATCAGACTCCCCCATCCCTGGGATTCTCCAGGCAAGAACACTGGAGTGGGTTGCCGTTTCCTTCTCCAATGCATGAAAGTGAAAAGTGAAAGTGAAGTCGCTCAGTCGTGTCCGACTCTTAGCGACCCATGGACCTCAGCCTACCAGGCTCCTCTGTCCATGGGATTTTTCCAGGCAAGAGTACTGGAGTGGGGTGCCATTGCCTTCTCCACCAGACACATGGAATTAGATCAAAATTCAGAGCCATTGTACTGACCACGGTGGCCTGTTCCCACCTTCAGGTCCTACAGAGTTGTACTACCCTCAGAGAGCTGGTGAGGAGCATCTTATGGGGGTGAGGCCCCCCCGTCCCCTCCCTGTCCGCCATAACCCCTCAGTCTTCTTTTTTCTCAAGTTCTAACGCCTCGTCTCTCCATCTGCTGGCTCACTTACCCCTTATCACTCTTATTGTCCTTATCATGTGGCTTACGATCCAGCTCATTTCCTCCCTGACGTTTGTCCTGCTCTCCTGAGATGTGCTTCCATTTTCTTAACCATCAATTGCATGTCTTCTTAACCTGTCTGATGTTACCTGTAACATTCTATCCTAAAATTAATAATAATACATGCGTATATAGCACTCACTCTGTGTCAGGCCCTATTCAAAGCCCTTGATGTAAATTAGTTCACTTAAGCCTCACATTAACCTTTGCAAGCAGGTGCGATTATTACCCCTTGTTTCATAGATGAGCAACACAGAGAGACTCAGCAACTTATGATCTCACCCCACTGCTAAGTGGCTAAGCAATGGTTCACACCTAATCAGTCTGGCCTAGAGACCATTCTCCAAACCACTATGCTATGTGGCCTGTCTCTATATCTTGTGTTTTGCAGCTATTTGTGTCCTTGCCTTATGAATTTATTTTGTTCCGTCTTTGCATCCTGTGTCTCCTAGCGCATGGTACTCTCCAAACTGGGGATGACTTTTTTTTTTTTTTTTTTTTAGGAGATCCTGGATAACTCTAAATTTTGAGAACCCTTAGGAAAAGCTTTCAATATATCTGGGAATGATATTTCTGGTGGCGATAAAGGGCAAAGCATAAATTTCTTTTGGCAGTTAGCATTTTCTCATGATTTTCATTTTCCTGCATACCTTTCCAAGCAGTTTTCATTTTGTTTTACATTTTCTTAAGATATGTTCACACTTATATTTTAAACGATGGAAAGAAAAAGATCACTTGCAAATGCCAACTGGCAAGAGTGTTTATTTTAAACAATGCTGTTCCGGTGTACCAGCTGCTGTTGCTAGGACTGCATACTGGTTGCTAGGGGTGGTGAGGAGAATTAAGCTTGTGATGTCAAGATAAAAAGTTGCTTCAACTCCACATTCTATTGGCTAGGATTTTCTGTAAATGAGGAAGCCTCAGTCCTAAAAAAATAGAAGGGTACTTGGTTTCAACTTGCAGAAATAAACTACAGAGCAAATTAATTAATCTAGTTATTTTCTAAGGGCAGAAGAAAAGTTGGCAGTTGACACAGACTCAGAATTTGAACAAAAGTTTGTAAAAGTTTACATGTGCCCCAAAGATGATATAAGTCATTATATTAATAGAAGGCTAACACTAGTGTTGTAAAATGAACAAGAAAAATGAAATACCTTTAATATTGGATTAAAACATTATCTGTTTTTAAAAAGGATTTGTTTAAATATATCAATTGCCATATCAACATGGGAAAAGAGAACTTACTGTTCTGGATTGAATGCAGATTTTTAGATTTATGTATATACAGGAAATATTTGTGTTTGTATTATGATTTTAGATACAGACTCATTCAATAAGAATTCTTTAAATATTTCCTATATGTAAGACATTTGCCTTAGACATGAATGCAGAGTGAACGTCGCAATTTGTCTGGGGTTTCCTCAGCCTTAGTTCTGAAAATTGCAAGTCCTGGGAAATCCATGAGTCCTGAGCAAACAGAGACAGTGGTTACCATGAAAGACTAAAATAGTCTCCAAAAATTTGCACTGTGGTAAGGAAAACAAGGCGAACACCCCAATAATCAAGGAACACAAGTAATAAAAACCTGCATTTGTTGAGTGCTTGTGAACTAAGTTCTATTACTGTCACTATTTTAAAGATGAGTAACCTGAGATAACATGGGTAAATAACCCAGGTAGTGGAGAAGCAAGAATTTAAGCTCAGAAAGTTTGGCTTTGGAGCAGATAACCACATTCAGTACGAGTTCTGCAGGAAAATTCTCTTTGAGGCGCGATTGATAGAAGGCAGGAGCATTGGGGAAGGCATCTCTGAGGAGCTGGGTGGCTGTACCTGGCTTAGATGAGCAGGTTGAAGGATAGGAAGAGGAGATCAAAGTGTTGTGAAAAAGAGGAAATCACACAAGCAGTGGTCCGGAGCGAAGACTAGGAAGAACCTTCTTTCTCCAGAGACAGGATGGAGTTAGCTTGGGGAAGACACTCTTGCAGTGATTGCAGACAACCGAACGCAAAGGCAGAGAGATGGGGAGGTTTAGCCTATGGTCAAAGGCAGGGTCACCAACTGGTGGACGAGGTGGGATTGAGACTGGAAGAAGGGTTTTTTCGAGCTCCTTTCTTGAGCTGTTTTAGGAAGCCCACAAGTGTCCAACAGGAGAAATTCCTAAGCAGTAGGAAGGAGTTGAAATTGAATGCAATAATTTTAAATTTTAACATAGCCATGTTATAAAAAATGCGAGAGAAAATAGAGCGAAGGGAAATCTTCCATAAAACCCACTGTTAAGTTTGTCTTCATCTTATGTTTGTTTCCTACACATTTAGAATCATGGTGTACTGGATACCTGAGTACTACATTTGATTTTTACTTAATGTATTATCATAAATATTTCCCATATTATTGTATAGTCTTTATAACCATCAGCTTAACAACCAGATAATATTGTATCATAGGTATCATTCCCAATTTTCTTAATTGTTATACTTTGTTGATACCCAGGTTTCCAATGTTTTCTTTTCATAAACGAATCTTAAATGACATTTTTTTTTTAAGTTTCATTGCTTTACAATATTGTGTTAGTTTATAGTGTACAACAAAGTGAGGCTGTATGTATACATATATCCCCTCCCTCTTGGAATGGCATCTTCATTTGTGTATTTTTTCTCAGTCTAACAAGCTCTCATATGGGTTTTATATATTGTCTTTCTTTAGCTGCCATGTGGCTACGAAGCAACAAGATTCTTTTTTTTTTTTCACACAAACATACACTTATTAACATATCCAAGTGTGTGTTATCTCCTTTAAAGAAGCAAAAAATATTTTCTTGGAGAAATATTCACTTATTTCACTGATATCTCTAATGACTTTGAACTTTTGGACTTGTTTTCTTGTTTGTAATTCCTTCAGTTACAGCCTGAGTCACCTGGAAAAACCAGTTTTGTATCTTGTCTGTGGCCTCAGACCTTCTTCAGTCATGCCTTGCTCTGTTTTAGAGCACTCGGCTCTGATTAACCCTGGGCTGGACCCAAACCACTGTTACTACCCAGAGGGACTCTGGGTAATCCTCTGAGTACACCTAGAAATCCCTGCCTCTCAGCTTCTGACAACAGCAACCCCACCCCGCCCCTGCTTTTGACTCTGTCCACCCTTATCCCTCCATGGTTGTTGCTCTTTGAGCTCCTTGGGACCTTTGGTACCTTGGCTCATCCCGTTCCTTCAAGACTTTCAAACAGCTCTTGGCTTCAGCATTTCTTTCTGGTCACCATCACATCATCCTCTCTTGCTGTACCTTCTGTCCTGCCTCATCTTTCTGCTATCCCTGCCCAACCGATTCTGATTCCTGGATTAGCCTGACT
Source organism: Muntiacus reevesi (assembly GCF_963930625.1). Classification (NCBI taxonomy): domain Eukaryota; kingdom Metazoa; phylum Chordata; class Mammalia; order Artiodactyla; family Cervidae; genus Muntiacus; species Muntiacus reevesi. The sequence continues at coordinate 83,918,545 of NC_089256.1, read as the reverse complement.
GGGTGCCTTCTCCACTTCCCCATCTGGCCCAGGGCCGTGCTGGGGTTGGATGGCAGAGGGACACCTCACAATTGTGGTCTCCCACCAAGCCGAGTCCTCTGGGCTCCTCAGTAATCCACCCCCTCCTCCTAGGCCCCCCTGCCAAGGCCATCCCTTCTTCCTCTCTCCCTCACCTCCTGGCTCTGGACCAACTACTGTTTGTTGAACAACAGAGAAAACAGAGGCTGTCAGGTGCGAACTTCTCGACCTCTGCACTCTGTACCTGCAGTTTTAAAAATTTAAATTCTGCCATACTTCCTTGTTTCCTTTCTAACAGGAAGTATTGTTCTGCCTTCATTCCAAAGCTGATCCTTCCACCTTCCACTGATACCATCCATTCCAGATTCCTCTGTGATCATGTTTCATCAATAACAGGTTCTCTTTCATTTCCACTGGCTCCATCTTTCAGTAGGAAGATACACCTAAGACTCTCCCATCTTAAGGGAGAAAGGAAGATAGATTTGTATTTAGTCCCTACTATACCAGTGGCTCAGCGGTAAAGAATCTGCCTGCCAATGTAGGGAGATGCAGGAGACACAGGTTTGAGCCCTGAGTCAGGAAGATCCCCTGGAGGAGGGCATGGCAACCCACTCCAGTATTCTTGCTTGGAGAATCCCCTGGACAGAGGAGCCTGGCAGGGTACAGTCCAAAGGGTCGCAAAGAGACACGTGATTGAACATGCTTGCATGCATACATTGGTCACATCACATTTAATCTTCATACCCAGTTTTATTAAGTGTTATTTCCCTCATTTTTCAGATAAGAAAACCAAGATTCAGAGAGGTTACATTAGCTAATGTTTTAAGTTAATAAAGAGGCTTGGTCTAATGGCAAGACCGTGAATGCTACATTCTTTGGCCCTACTCTAAGTTTTCTTCTTCCCTTCACAACCATATTGTTAACGGAGTGCTATAACAGATTGCTCACTTAAATTCCACTTCCACACGCTTTACTAGTGAGTTGTCTGTGTGGGAGTTGTTCAAAGTGTATCTGCACACAGAATATGCAAATGGCAGCTTCTTAACCAATTTTGAGCATGCTTTACTAGTCAGCAATACGGAAAGAAACCCCACTGGCCACTTATTTTTTTACCCACTTAGCTTGTGGTTTGATCACCATCTGTAGCATCCTTTTTCAGAGGAAGGGTAATGCATATATGAATAGTAATAGTCAGTAGTATGCTGGTGAAATGTGCAATAACCACTCTTTGAACAAAAGTCCTTGATTAGTAGCATTTGCCAATTTTTGTGGTGTAAATAGTACCATGATGAGGAACATTTAATAATGATTGTGCTTCATGACTTCCAAAATTTCTAAAAGCTTAGTAATCACAAGGCCATCTGAGCCGGTTCCAACACACCATTGAATTGGCTAGCAGTTACTGAGCACTCACTACGTGGTATGCACCTCTCCAAGTGCTCAGGGGTACTATCTCAGTTAATCCTACAGAGCTTTATATCCATTCTGCACTTGTGGAAACTGGAAGATTAAGTGAATTGCCCAAGAGTGTGCCCTGAGTATGGGAGCTGGGATGTGCATGTGTGTGTGCTAAGTCATTTCAGTCATGTCTGACTCTTTGTGACCCTATGAACTGTAGCCCACCAGGCTCCTCTGTCCATGGGATTCTCCAGGCAAAAATCCTGGAGTGGGTTGCCATGCCCTCCTCCAGGAGATCTTCCTGACTCAGGAATCAAACTCGCGTTGCAGGTGTATTCTTTACCCACTGAGCCACCTGCGAAGCCCAAGCTGAACACCTGAAAATGCTATATTCCTTAATGAAACATATGCAAATATTTGCTCGTTTAGTTTCCTTTATTTTTTATAGGATGATTTTTATTTGCGTATTTATTTTTGGCTGTGCTGGATCTTCAGTGCTTGGCAGGCTTTTCTCCAGTTGAGGCGAGGAGGAGCCCCTCTCTCGTTGCCGTGTGCAGGCTTCTCCTTGCGGTGGCTTCTCTTGCAGCGGGTCACGGGCCCTAGGGCGTGCGGGCTCAGCAGCTGCGGTCCCGGGACTCCAGAGCACAGGCTTAGTAGTCGTGGTGCGTGTGCTTAGCTGCTCTGCGGGATGTGGGATCCTCCCAGACCAGGGGCCAAACCTGTCTTCTGCATTGTCAGGCGGTAGCTTTACCTAAAGCCTAAAACTTTACCACTGAGGGAAAGCCCCGAGGTTTCTTTACTCGTAATAAATTAGAAGACTTGGTTTGAATTTTGTCATCATGTAACCTATGAAGAAAATGTATTTTTAATATAAATATGTGATTTTTTAGCTTAGTGAGATTAAGTACCAGGAAAGTGGGAGTCTCTCCTCTTCTGGTGTTTTTGTACACCTAATATTTAGTTCAGTGCCCAGCATGTAGCAAAAACTCACAAAGATTGTTGTAAGAATGGAATATAATAATTCTTATCCCTTCATTAAAAGTTCTCTAAACCCTCTGTAAGGTATGTAAATGTATTTAAAAATATTTTATGTTTATATCACTTGACAAAATAATACCACTCCTATGAATTTATCCTTAGAAATTAATTAAAAAGGATGAAGAAAAAAAGCATTAGGCAAGAAAATGTTCATTGTAGTACTAGCTACATAGCAGAGAAATAAGACATACATAAATATCCAGAATACTGAAAAGTTAAACTGCAGTACGCTTCTTCAAGTGAATGTTGTGCAGTCAATAAAAAAGGTAAGTTCATTTAGCAAGATGGAAAAATAAAGCAGGATACATCTGACCTGATCACACAACACAGGGACCATGTTAGAGAGTGGTTAAAAGTAGAGACAAGATTTGGGTCCATCAGAACTCAAGTCCAGGCTCTTTCACCTTGCCGTACAACCTAGGACAAGTTAACTTTCCTAAGTCCGAGTCTCCCCTGTGCAGTGGGGACAGAGCTGTTAAGGTCACTGTGGGGATTAAATGAGCAAATGTGGACAGTGCGCTGGCACCCTGCCCTGCTACCCATGCAGATGAGCAAGGACTGGCAGGGAATATGGACAAGGAAAAACAATCTATGCCTTTGCGTGGGGGATTGTGGATCAATTATTTTTACGTTAAAATTTTTATTATACTGCATACATAAGTAACAGCTAATTAAAAATAGTCACTTTTTAAAAATATCCTACAAATTAGGTTTATGTCTAATTTAGACAACCATCCTTCCAAACATCACTCAGTGATGACATCACTCATCACTCAGAGAGTGCACCCTGACTCTTCTTAGGGACCTCATGAGGAGAGCAGATGCTTCTGTGATTCCTTCTGCTTATGAACTGTTGAGATTCACCACCATTCACCAGTTCATCCAATTTTCACCAGATATTTGTGGAACAGATTCATTTGCATGCTACCAGGATACACACAGAATCATGCTCATCTGATTACTGATGAAGGTGTGGCCTGGTCCTTTGGATTCCTGACCACGTGTGGAAAGTATCTTGTAACCTTCCAGGTTATCAGATCACACACTCCTGTTTCTCTTCCCCTTTGTTCATCTTCCTCTTGTCAGACTGAAATTGGTAAAGATGAATTAAAGGTGCCTACATTATGGACAGACCTGCATACAATGTTTCCGTACTGAAACCTTACTTCTCATGAATCTTATTTAGGTGACTACCTTGCTGGATCCACAGTGGAATATTTGGATCACAGTTTTACTCAAAGTAAGATTTTTGAGAGCATGATTTACCTGAAGTCATTATGATAAAATTCCATGTAGTAAGAATCAATAATAATTATCTTGGTATAAATTCTTTTCATTCTTTAGGGCCCCAAGACTAAGAGAAACTTTTAGATAAAATAGCCTTCTGAGTCTTTAACTCAAGCAGAAATAAATCCAGAGTTCAGGGTATGCTCAAGGCTGTCACCCCCTGCTCAAATGTGAGAGCAGCGCTTTGGGCATGCCCAAGTCTGCTTAGACTCCTTTTATTAGTGGGGGCATTTAATTAAATCAAGACAGTCTTTCTGCCTGACCAGGGCAACTACTGATGAGAATAAAATTGATGGGAGATGAACAGTTAACAGCAGGAGATACACGGGAACAAGAAATAAAAGAGCCATAGTCAAACTGAAGAATATTGCTGTAGTATATTATATTTGACATTTACTGCTGTGTCTAATAATGCGTCCCTCACTTCTCTCCGGCAGCCACGTGACTTCATTATTTCAAATTTTGGAAGCTTTTGTTTTTGAAAAATGACAAAAATCTCAGTTCTCCATTCCTCATTAGAGTGCATATTTAATTGTGTTCCTCTCTTCATTATATTTGAATGTTGCCATTCAGCCAGAGGAGTGCTGGCAAAAATCATGTAAATGGCTATGCCTGGCTTTTCCAAGGTATTTAAAATTCTATCGTTGTTTCCATAAGCCACAGACAGTGGGTTATTTTTCACGGACAGACAGTGCATTCTTCTCTTGGGGTTTTTATGGACAGACTGTATAAAATGATAACACAATGAATGGGGTACCAGCTCTACTATATCAAGGGCTTAAATCAGCTATTTCAGACAGAAACTCAATGTGGTAGAGCACGTTTCAAATAGGTTTGCAGGTACAACTATAACACAGAAATTTCAGCATCTTTTGTGATTAATTCTCAAGAAAGGTTAATGACATTTTTCACAATAAATTAGAGCTAAGGTGAGGGAGATTTAAGTAATGTAGGTTCAGGGGGTGACCTGAATGAAATCAGTAAGATTTGCATGGCAGGATTAAAATAGAGATGTGATCCATCTTCAGAATGGCAAGGGTTTGGAGTACTGTGGGAGGTATAACAAAGGTGAGTCTTCTGCTTGCCTATGATCTCTCCCATGCCACATGATAGTTTTTATGAGTTTATAATACCACAGTCACTAAACTCATTTCTACACTCTCCTTTCCTGAAAGGGGCATTTCTTCAATGTAATTGTTTTAAAAGAAGCTATTATGAGGTTAATTTATAATTAACCCTAACTTAATTATCATCATTAGACCTTATACTATGTTGTTTCTTTTGTAAACCTGTTGTGGAAATGGCCTACACTAGGTGATTTCTTAAAACAGTCTCTAAGGAGTGTGAAGGAACACCTATTTGCATTTAATGATCTGGAAAATCAAGAACTACCCCCAGTTTGACAATAAAGAATGTTTTTTATCCATTTGAAATTCCTTTTAATGGAAAAAAATTTACATGGAATTAATTTTATGCACAGCTTTTAATACAAATTTAAATTCCTAGCTACACAGATATGACACGTGGTCAGATCTCTTTTCTAGTTGTGTTTTGTTTGGAACCCTAAGTTTGTGCATAGATTCTCTTTCTCTAAAACTATTATGGGCACACTTTGTTTATAATGATTCTTGTTTAATAACATTACTCAATAAATAATAATAATATCATGTAACATATATGAAAATAGTTTTTAAATTATTGAAAGAATTTCAGCATCATAGTCTACAGACTTTCCACTTAATCTTTTTCTGATCAATGTGATTGATAAACTTATGGAGAAATTATATTGTATAATGCGCTGGAGAGGAGGAACCAAATTTCTGTGTGCTTACCCCGTTGTGTCTGACTCTCTGCAACCCCATGAACTGTAACCCGCCAGGCTCCTCCCTCCATGGGATTTCCCTGGCAAATGGGTTGCCATTTCCTCTTCCAGGGGATCTTCTCGACCCAGGGATTGAACCCATGTCTCCTGGGTCTCCTGCACTGAAGGCAAATTCTTTACCACTGAGCCACCAGGGGAGCTGGGAAGCCCACCCTATTTTTAGCTACCTAAGCAAAAAATAGGGGGAAAACTTATGTTTCCTCTGCTCTTAAGAAGAGGGTAAGGTGGCTTATGTTTAGGATAACCATGTAATTTATCATCCAAAATTTTGAGGTTAATATTAGTCATCATACTAGAAAACAGGTATGAGCTAGCACTCTCAGAAAAGCTGGAACATATACTTTCCCCACTTACCCAAAAGCTGAAAAAACAGTAAAACCATAGCTTAGGCAATGTATACTTAAAAAAATATTCACAATCTAAAAGTTGAGAGTTATGTTTTATTTGGTTGGAGTTTTTAAGAATTTAAGCCCAGGAGACAACATCTTAAATAACCCTTAGACAATTGCTCCAAGGAGGTGAGGAAAGGAGCCAGGTTATATACAACTTTGCAACAAAGAGCAGGCAGTCTGAACATCAAAAGATTATTGTAAATTAAAGAAACCAGGGTGAGATGAATGAAGAGAGTGGCATAGAAGCATATACACTGCCATATGTACAATAGAGTCAGTGGAAATTTGCTGTTATGACTCAGGGAACTCAACTGGGGTGCTGTAATAACTTAGAGGGGTGGGAAAGGGTGGGAAGTGGGAGGGAGGTTCAAAGGGAAGGGACATTTGTACACCTGTGATTAATTCATGTTGATGTATGGCAGAAATCAAACTAATATTGTAAAGCAATTATCCTTTAATTAAAAATAAACAAATTTAAAAAAAACCAGATATCCCTAGTTGTGGAATTTAGTGTTTTTCTAAGTATGGGAAGATGCAAGAGTCTGGGCTTACTGAAATCATTCTTTTGATGTGCATCTTAGCTATCTGGGGGCCAGTACCCTGTATTTTCACTGTGGTGTTGGAAAAGACTCTTGAGAGTCCCTTGGACTATAAGATCAAACCAGTCATTCCTAAAGGAAATCAACCCTGAATACACATTGGAAGGACTGATGCTGAAGCTGAGGCTCCAACACTTTGGCCACCTGATGCAAAGAGCCGACTCATTAGAAAAGACCCTGATGCTGGGAAAGATTGAAGGCAGGAGGAGAAGGGGGCAACAGCGGACAAGATGGTTGGATGGCATCACTGACTCAGTGGGCATGAGTTTGAGCAAGCTCCGGGAGATGGTGAAGGACAGGGAAGCCTGGCGTGCTGCAGTCCCTGGGGTCGCAAAGAGTTGGACACCTGAGTGACTGAACAACACCACAGGAAGTGGCTGCAGAGGGAGAGGCTGCTAGATAGCAGGTATTGTTTTCCTTCCTGAGTTTCCTTAGGGCTTGCAGACTCATGTTGGAGGGTTGTAATCACTGATAACTGTGACATCCTTGTTTACTGATAGGGCAGGAAATATTCCATTTCTCAGCTACATAAGACAAAAAGAAAAAGGAGAAATAAGAAAAAGGTAGTAAAAAAAAATTTCTGGAATACCTGCTTGACTTTGATCTATCTAGACACAACTATCTCATTTAGTTCCTGCCTGGAGCTCAAACTCAAACTCTCAAATCTCTATCAGCTTCAGATATGGCTCCTTGCAATCTGCTGACTTATGAATTAGAGAGACAGTATATCAACTCCCCACTCACCCTTCCATATATTCAGTAAACCATGATGGAACAGGGATAAACACTATGGTTGACATTTTCTGTAGGGAAAACAGATAATCAATAGTCAGCTAGAAAGCATTTTTCTTACTTTTGCTTTTGCAGAACCTTACATTATTCTTTAGCTTCAATCACAAATGCCATTGCCTTTCGTTTTTGCTGTTATTCCTCTTGAGAAATCACCAGCGTATTTGATCATACTAAACACATTAAATCTGTTCGCTCTTTTGTAACTCAGATTAGCAACTTTGGCAGCTACTTAGTAAAACTCTCTATATTCCTCATTATTTAAAGCGTATAATGGAGTTAACAAGAAAAAGAGCTTCTTTATCAGTGGTTATAAGGGTTATGGAAGAAGATTTATGAGCTCTAAAAGAGTTGAGAAAATTACTTCTGGACCAAGATACATAGGAAAGGAGGAAATGGTGTAAGAGCAAAGTAATTTGGTCTCCCAATACTCAAATTCTTGTCCACTGGCTTATATCTTTCTATATCACCCTAAACTTTGGTGCTTTCTACTTATTTGTTTTTATATTTAGTACCTAGGAACCATAATGATTTCACTTGATTTTGTTGGCACAATACTACTGCTGTAGTGAACTGGGAAAATGTGTGAAAGTCTGATAATATTTATTGAAAATTTTAAACCCTGAAATAGAATAGAATAGCAAATAAGCAGTTTTATTTCTTAATTTTTAATCTCAGAATAATTTTAGACCTAGAGAAGAGTTGCATCTACAGTGTAGAAATTTCCTGTATATATTTTACCCAGTGTCTCCTAATGTTAACTTCTAACATAGTCGAAGTACAATTTTCAAAAGTAAAAAACTAATTTGGTGTAGTACAATTAATCAAATAAACAGGCTTTATTTGGCTTTCATCCTTCTTCCCACTCATGTCCTTTTCTACACCAGGATCTGATCCAGGAGCCCATGTTGCTCTTTCTTGCCGTATCTCCTTAGTCTCCTCCAATCTGTGTCTGTTACTCATTATTTCCTTGTCTTCTGTCACCTTAACTCTTTTGAAGAATATCTTCATGTATCTTATAGAGTGCCTCAAAATTTTGGTTTGTGTGAGTTTTTCTTGAGGTTAGATTAAGGTTGTGGAATTTGAGGAAGAATGCCACAGAGGTAAAGTACCTGCCTTGTATTATATAGAGAGCCCATCGCATTCACCTGACTTATCTCTGGTGAAGTTGTATTTGACCCCACGGCTAAGTGGTACCTACCAAGCTTTTTTCATTGCAGAGATACTTTCTGTTTGTTGTGAGCAAACATTGTGGGGGAGACACTTTTGTTAGTGTTTTTATCTCATCTCTCGTGGGCACCTGCTTTCCTCTCGATTCTGGGTAGCTATTGCCCTGTGATCTCAACCCTCTGATGATTAAGAGAAAACTTGTGAACTTGCTGTTTGTTCAGCATTTTTGTTGTAAACTTGAGTACTTTGCTGTTTTCACCTCTCACCAGAAACCAGAAATCTAATGTTTGAGATTTAAATAAGTGCTCTTAATGTTAACTTTCATTGTTAGTTATCATGGTGATTGATGCTTCAACATTCATTCTATTCCAGATCCATCTTAGTCAGATTTTGTCATCTCATTTCTCCTGGCGGTGATTGGTTGGTTTTGGAATAGGCTGTGATTCACTTTTGTCCAATGAGATATGAGGGAAAGAGTGGTACAGTCTTCCTGAGGATAAGTTCTTTCTCTTAATAAAAGGAATAGTTCATTTACTTCTGGGTGTAGCTATCTCTGGATGTATTGCCTGAAACTATGACCATCATCTTGTTTCCAGTATGAAAATGAAGCCAATACAGAGGACAATAGAACCAACAGTAGAAAGAACCTGGATCTTTGTTGGCATTTATCCACTCCTCTTCCAACCAACCATGGAATAAATCCTATCTGTGGTTTTCTGCTTATGTATTATTGGGTTTATTGTTTAAGCTCAATTTGAGCCTTGGTACTTAAATTACTTGGACCCAGTGACTTGTAACTGTTATCACCAGTATAAGTGAAGTATGATTTTTGTGCAAAAATACTACAATCTATTTATCCATTCTACTGTTCATGAGTATTCAGGTAGATTCCAGTTTTTAGCTTTCAGGAACCATGCTGCTATGAATATTCTAGTACATGTCATGTACTAAATATGTTCACATTTCTTTTGTGTGTATGCCTAAGAAATAAATTGCTTAGTTAGAAACTATGTGAATATTCAGCTTTAGTAAAAACTACTAAATACTTTTCTAAAGGGGTTACATCAGTTTATCCTCTCAACAGAAATATATGAGAGTTAGAGTTGCTCCATGTCCTTCTCAACACTCGGTATTATCATTCTTTTCACTTAAGCATTCTGATGTATGTTTATGTGTATTGCTATCACATTGTGGTTAAATATATAGATTAATATCTATATTCATTTCCACATTATATCAATTTCTATATACTTTATAATTTTAGAATCATAGCCTGAGCATAAATTGTTGGGAGACCATGGAAAGACAGTTAATAGTCATACAAACTAAAGGCCTTTACACTGTACTTGAAAGCAAGGTAATGAAGAGATGTTAAACTTAAGTATATGTTGTCCAAAGAATAAGCTCTCATCCATTTCTAAGGGTAGAGTTGTTTGTAAAGTAGAATAACAAGATATAACAAAAGACAGAAATTTCTTCAACGTATGACATGAAAAATGAAATATATTCACCAATGGGAGAGATATGAAATTTCACAACAGAAACAAGGGTCTTTGGGACTTCCCTGGTGGTCCAGTGGTAGAGAATCCACCGGCCAACGCAGGGGGCACAGGTTTGATCCCTAGTCCAGGAAGGTCCCACATGCCACTGGGCAACTGGGCCCATACACCACAACTACTGAGGCCGTGTACCATGGAGCCCGTGCTCCCCAACAAGAGAGACCACCGCAATGGGAAGCCCGCACACTGCAATCAAGAGTAGCTCCCGCCCCACGCCTACCCCCACCCCACCCCGCCAACGCCTCGCTCACTGCAGCTAGAGAAAGCCTGCATGCAGCAACAAAGACCCAGTGCAGCCAAATAAATAAATAAGAAAGAAGGGTCTTATCAAATGATTTATTCTTTCTGGGCTCATCTGTAAAGTGAAAAAGAGTTAGATGATTATTATATTCTTTTAACACAAATATTGATTGTCATCCACACAAAATCTTGAGACTATGAGATCAGGAGAGCACTGTGAGGTTCAATCATTTCCCATGATCATTGGAAAACAGATGTCCCAATGAAGGCTCGTTTTGGTTCACATCTCAGTGTGGGCAGGTATGATATGGACACTTCTCTAGAGAAAAAGCTTCTTTTTTTTCTTTATGTTGAAACTCATACTTGTGAGCAGTAGTATTAACATAAAATAAATAGATCCCCAGATATTTCTCCAGCAAAGATGGAATTCTTTATTCAGAATCAGCAGAGAATTGCAATTCAGGATCTGCTTACACGGCAAGCCACATGTCAGTTCTTTCATGGCAAGGGAGGAACAGCTCTATAAAGGGGAAAAGGAAGTTGGCAAGGATACAGTTAACAGAGTCCATGGCATTTCATTGGCTGAGTCCTTGACAGGAAGGAAGATTCTTTCTTCTTCCTTTTGACCTCTGTTATAGTCATAGGCTACCTGATGCTCTGTTATAGTCAAAGACCACCAATACTTTGGCCACCTGATGCAAGGAGCTGACTTATTAGGAAAAACTCTGATGCTGGAAAAGATTGAAGGCAGGAGGAGAAGGGGATGACAGAGGACAAGATGGTTGCATGACATCACTGACTCAGTGGACTTGAGTTTGAGCAAGCTCTGGGAGATGGTGAAGGGCAGGGAAGCTTGGTATGCTGCAGTCCATGGGGTCACAGAGTCGGACACGACTGAGCAACTGAACAACAACAACATAGTCACAGGGCTAAAGAAACCCTGAGTGCGTGGCAGCTCACGCCAGTGTTCTTGCCTGGAGAATCCCATGGACAGAGGAGCCTGGAGGGCTACAGTCCATGGGATCACACAGACTCAGACATGACTGAAGCAACTTTGCACACAGGTATTGCAGAGACATTGCTTTGCCAACAAAGGTCCATCTAGTCAAGGCTATGGTTTTTCCAGTGGTCATGTGTGGATGTGAGAGTTGGACTCTAAAGAAAGTTGAGTGCGAAATAATTTATGCTTTTGAACTGTGGTATTGGAGAAGACTCTTGAGAGTCCCTTAGACTGCAAGGAGATCCAACAAGTCCATCCTAAAGGAGATCAGTCCTGGGTGTTCATTGGGAGGATTGATGCTGAAGCTGAAATTCCAATACTTTGGTCACTTGATGCAAAGAACTGACTCATTTTAAAAGACCCTGATGCTGGGAATGATTGAAGGCAGAAGGAGAAGGGGATGACAGAGGATGAAATGGTTGAATGACCTCACTGACTCAATGGACATGAGTTTGAGCAAGCTCTGGGAGTTGGTGAAGGACAGAGAGGCCTGGTGTGCTGCAGTCCACGGGTTACAAAGAGTCAGACACAACTGAGCCACTGAATTGTACTGAGCTGATTGCATGTAGGGCATGAAAGCTCCCCATTCTGGTCTCCTGAGTCTATTTAGTTGAAGTTTCTGTTCATTAATTTTTCTTTATTTTCAGCAGTGGTCAGTATTTCATAAGTTCAAGCATGAAAACCCCTAGATGTTGTTTTTTGAGGAGAGAGCTAACCATAAGACAAACAACTAGCTGTTTCAGTCTCAGAATCCCCTGGCAAAAATATACCTATAAGTTGATAACCAAAATCTTGTTATAAAAGTCTAGTAAGTCTTTATGTTTATTTAGAGTATGCTTTTAAGATCATGGATTGTGGCTGAGAATTGGGCCAGATCATTTGTCCAGTGACTATAATATAGTCTATAATATAATGAAGTTCTCTTAAAATGCCAGTGGAGACAATTTTGGGGGAGCAATAATGTTAATATTTGAAATTTAGTATCCCAATCAAAAAGTGGGCCAAAGAACTAAACAGACATTTCTCCAAAGAAGACATACAGATGGCTAACAAACACATGAAAAGATGCTCAACATCACTCATTATTAGAGAAATGCAAATCAAAACCACAATGAGGTACCATTACACACCAGTCAGGATGGCTGCTATCCAAAAGTCTACAAGCAATAAATGCTGGAGAGGGTGTGGAGAAAAGGGAAACATCTTACACTGAATGCAAACTAGTGCAGCCACTATGTAGAACAGTATGGAGAGTCCTTAAAAAACTGGAAATAGAACTGCCATATGACCCAGCAATCCCCCTGCTGGGCATACACACTGAGGAAACCAGAATTGAAAGAGACACATGTACCCCAATGTTCATTGCAGCACTGTTTACAATAGCCAGGACGTGGAAGCAACCTAGATGCCCATCAGCAGATGAATGGATAAGGAAGCTGTGGTACATATACACAATGGAATATTACTCAACCATTAAAAAGAATGCATTTGAATCAGTTCTAATGAGGTGGATGAAACTGGAGCCTATTATACAGAGTGAAGTAAGCCAGAAAGAAAAACACCAATACAGTATACTAACGCATATATATAGAATTTAGAAAGATGGTAATGATAACCCTGTATGCGAGACAGCAAAAGAGACACAGATGTATAGAACAGTCTTTCGGACTCTGTGGGAGAGAGGGAGGGCGGGATGATATGGGAGAATGGCACTGAAACATGTAAATTATCATATGTGAGATGAATCGCCAGTCCAGGTTCAACGTGTGATACAGGGTGCTCGGGGCTGGTGCACTGGGATGACCCAGAGGGACGGGATGGGGAGGGAGGTGGGAGGGGGGTTGAGGATGGGGAACACATGTGCACCCATGGTGGATTCATGTCAATGTATGGCAAAACCAATACAATATTGTAAAGTAAATAGATAAATAAATAAAACTGAAAAAAATTTAAAAAATAAAATTCATTTGTATAAGCAGTTATCTTCTCTGACATTAATGCCAAATTTCCTATTTGCATTGAAATCTGCTGCTCTTTTTTTGAAAATGTTGCTTTCTAGTTTTCAAGTGTAATTAATGATAAAAAGCATTTCTTCTTTTATAATCCTGGTTTACTCTTCATTTGAATGAATCGGGCAGTACTTAATGTTGGTCAGTTAAGTGTCACAGCATGTCACAGGTTTGCCCTGTTGATGCTCTCATAGATGCCTCTGTGGTGCAGAGAGTGAAACACAGGTTTGCTTGGCAACCTGGTTCCAGTGGCTCGCATTTGACTATCAATCTAATGCAAGCCCAGAGCCGCTTGGCATTTTGAACTCAGGGACTATTTATTTTGGACATATGGTGGTGAGTCCTGGTTTTTCTTAAAAATAGTATAATCTTGGCTGGTTGAGTCATAACCACTGTAATTTGTGAAGTGCATTTTTGCTTATAGGATACTTTCTTAATTTCTATAATTTTCAAAAATGTGCAGAGGGCAGCATGGAATGCTTGAACACTGTGGAGAGTCACGGCTGTGCTTCTAATGACAGCTTCCTTATTTACCAATGGCATCTACCAGGAAGGGTTTTTGCAGATTTAGATAATAGAAATTTAAAATATCTGGCACAAACTGAGCACTCAGTACTATGCGGATATTTTAATTATCAGAAACATCCCTCTTCCTTAGTGATAGACCCTCTGCCTTTCTGCAGTAACATACTCTCTTCATTGCAACTGGATAAATATCGATAATTGGGAATCTGAGAAATAAAGGCCAATGTTATTTTAGAGATGGCTAAATATAAAGATACCTTTTGCTTCTTTTATTAAACACACTATATTAAGACAAATACTTATATAAAGAACTTATGCCAATGATTTATTGTTTCAGGCAAGAATTGAAGTGGGAACAAAAGTTGATTTTTATTTTTAAAAGCTATTTTTCTTATTAAGTAATTTTCTTTAAAAAAAAAAAAAAAAGGCTGTAAAGTCATTGTCCACTCAGATAAACTAAAAGGGACATCTTTAGAACTTAGTACATATTAATTAACCCAACTATATAAATAATAACTTCAAATGTGAATTTTTTTGAAGGGGATATCTTTAAGATTTCTAGACAATGGCATGCATCCTAAACATTGTTATGGAATAATACAATTTTGAAATTTTTTAATCATCTCTTGACTGACAGTGATGTGATTTTTGACTTTATACTTGTTAATTCTTTTGACAACCGGGAAATATATTGTTTAGTGAGTTATATTTCCTGAGTAGTATTTCAGTCAGAGAATATAGTCTCTTTTACTCTATATCCATTTTATCAGTGTGGAAAGTGTTATTCTGCACTATGTCCTTGCCACTAGTCCTATCAGTTTGCCCAGGCAGGAGGCACTGAAATTGCATAGCATTTGGGGCAGAATTAGAGGACTAGATTTGAATGATTAATTAATAAAACTTAAGTCTAGTTTCCTAACCCTAGGTGTGAGACATCAGGGCTCCTGAATTGTTTAATTTTCACTGAGCACATACTATGTGGCAAACACTATTTAGGTGCTTCAGAAATGTCAATCAACAAAACGGACCAAAATCTGCAGTCTATATTCTGATGTGAAGGCTGTCATTTATATGAATACTTGTAGTGAGAATAGCATAAAGTCAAAACTATTGGGTAGGAGCAGGCACTAACATATTAACATGGTCACCCTGTCTCTGACATCTTACCATTTATTGGAAGCCTTGGGATTCTGAGTCCATGTTGCTGCCTCAGTCTTGTAACCCTGGTGTGTTGTTGGAGGCCAAGGGAGCACCTCCCTGCCCCCCAGAGCTCACCTACAATGCTGGATCAATCTGAATGTCTCTGATAGCCACAAGGTCACACCAAGTGGTGTCCTGTGTCCAAGTGGAAAGAACGTTTCACAGTTCAGCCGGGCCCCGCTGAGCTCATTCCTCCGTAGTGGCCCCGCCATGTAATTCAGCCCTGAGCAGCATTTGTCCTCTTTGCCATGCCTAACAATGATGGGGATGCTTGTGAAACATGCTGAGTCAGGGCAGGAAGCTGAGCTTGTATGAACATCCTTCCCCAGCACCCCTGACCTGGTAATGGTGATGCAGGACATCTTACTGACCTTTGGGAAACACTTCCAGCTCTGGTCTTGGGGCGGGGCGGCGGTGGGGGGTGGCGGGGGGGAACAGTGCCAGGAGAGGAACAGAGTTCCCTCTAGTAATGTAGCTGTTAGTGAATAGACACGCAGATATAGAACTGTTTCAAATGCAAACTTTAGGAATACCAGGAACTTCTCTGCCTGTGACTCAGTGATCACCAGAATCTGTTTGACCTTCTGTCACTCACTGCCCCAGCTGTGACTACGTTGTTCAAAGGGCAACGTTCCTGAGAGCAGAGGACTGGACAGCCGCACTGTATATAATTATCTTTGGTCCCCACACAAAGGGTTAGCATTAAAGTTATTTTTGTAATATATTAAAGTTATTTTTATAATATACTACTATATTTTTAAGACTGGATTTTCTATATTGAATCAAGTGTTTTTATGTGAAAATAGCCACTCTTTTATTACTCCAGGTGTTGCAAAAATTAGATCTTTTAAAAGTTAATCTTTTTATTTGAACAAATAATTAGCAGACATAATACAAAATTCAAAAGAAACAAAAGAATAAACATGAATAGTAATATTGCATTTGGTTTTTATTTCTCAATCTTTCAATGTATTTCCCCTAGACAACTATTCTTAGTAATTTCTTGTGACTAGATTTAGATGTATTTAAGCATATATGATTGTATCTTGTATACATTGCTTGAAACTTACTTTTTCATTTATTTTGTTTTTTTTCTTAATGATGTGACTAGTGAGTTACTTTGGTATGTACAAACACATATCCACCTCTCTCTTGTTAGTAGTTACACAGTATTCTATCCACAGATGAAATGTAATTTGTTTTACTCATTTCTTATTGATGGACGTTTGACTTGTCTTTAGTCTTTTGCTACATAAAACATGCTAGAATGAATATACTTCTACAAACACATTTGCACATTGTGGAAACAGACAAAGACCAACAATGTGAGAAGAGCTTTCTATCCCAGCTTGCCTTCTCATCTGCATTTTGGCAGCTACCTGAAGGCAGGCCTAGGAGTAGGGAGACTTGCAGTGGAGAAAAATGGGAGGTCAGGTATGGCCTGGCTGCGCGCTGCGGGCACAAGACAGCAGGCTAGCTAGAAGCATGGAGCCCTGTGGGACTGGCTCACTTCAGGTCAGTCCCTCAGTCGTGTCCGGCTCTTTGCAACCTCATGAACCGCAGGACGCCAGGCCTCCCTGTTCATCACCAACTCCCAGAGTTCACCCAAACTCATGTCCATCGAGTCAGTGACGCCATCCAACCATCTCATCCTCTGTCGTCCACTTCTCCTCCTGCCCCCAATCCCTCCCAGCATCAGGGTCTTCTCCAATGAGTCAACTCTTCATAAGAAGTGGCCAAAGTATTGGAGTTTCAGCTTCAGCATCAGTCCTTCCAATGAACACCCAGGACTGATCTCCTTTAGCATAGACTGGTTGGATCTCCTTGCAGTCCAAGGGACTCTCAAGAGTCTTCTCCAACACCACAGTTCAAAAGCATCAATTTTTTGGCGCTCAGCTTTCTTCACAGTCCAGGTCTCACATCCATACATGACCACTGGAAAAACAATAGCTTTGACTAGATGAACCTTTGTTGACAAAGTAATGTTTCTGCTTTTTAATATGCTGTCTAGGTTGGTCATAACTTTCCTTCCAAGGAGTAAACGTCTTTTAATTTCATGGCTGCAGTCACCATCTGCAGTGATTTTGGAGCCCCAAAAAATAAAGTCTGACACTTTTTCCACTGTTTCCCCATCTATTTGCCATGCAGTGATGGGACCAGATGCCATGATCTTAGTTTTCTGAATGTTGAGCTTTAAGCCAACTTTTTGACTCTCCTCTTTCACTTTCATCAAGAGGCTTTTTAGTTCCTCTTCACTTTCTGCCATAAGGGTGGTGTCATCTGCATATCTGAGGTTATTGATATTTCTCCTGGCAATCTTGATTCCAGCTTGTGCTTCTTGCAGCCCAGCATTTCTCATGATGTATACTCTGCATAGACGTTAAATCAGCAGGGTGACAATATATAGCCTCAACGTACTCCTTTTCCTATTTGGAACCAGTCTGTTGTACCCTGTCTGGTTCTAACTGTTACTTCCTGACCTGCATATGGGTTTCTCAAGAGGCAGGTCAGGTGGTCTGGTATTCCTATCTCTTTAAGAACTTTCCACAGTTTATTGTGATCCACATAGTCAAAGGCATTGGCATAGTCAATAAAGCAGAAATAGATGTTTTTCTGGAACTCTCTTGCTTTTTCAATGATCCAGCATATGCTGGCAATTTGAGCTCTGGTTTCTCTGCCTTTTCTAAAACCAGCTTGAACATCTGGAAGTTCATGGTTCAAGTACTCTTGAAGCCTGGCTTGGAGAATTTTGAGTATTACTTTACTAGCGTGTGAGATGAGTGCAATTGTGTGGTAGTTTGAGCATTCTTTGGCATTGCCTTTATTAGGGATTGGAATGAAAACGGACCTTTTCTAGTCCCGTGGCCACTGCTGAGTTTTCCAAATTTGCTGACATACTGAGTGCAGCACTTTCACAGCATCATCTTTCAGGATTTGAAATAGCTCAACTGGAATTCCATCACCTCCACTAGCTTTGTTCGTAGTGATGCTTACTAAGGCCCACTTGACTTCACATTCCAGGATGTCTTGCTCTAGGTGAGTGATCACACCATTGTGATTATCTGGGTTGTGAAGATCTTTTTTGTACAGTTCTTCTATGCATTCTTGCCACCTCTTCTTTATATCTTCTGCTTCTGTTAGGTCCATACCATTTCTGTCCTTTATCGACCCCATCTTTGCATGAAATGTTCCCTTGGTATCTCTAATTTTCTTGAAGAGATCTCTAGTCTATTCCATTCTGTTGTTTCCTCTATTTCTTTGCATTGATCGCTGAGGAAGGTGTTCTTATCTCTCCTTGCTATTCTTTGGAACTCTGCATTCAAATGGAATATCTTTCCTTTTCTCCTTTACTTTTCACTTCTCTTCTTTTCACAGCTATTTTTAAGGCCTCCTCAGATAGCCATTTTGCTTTTTTTGCATTTATTTTCCATGGGAATGGTTTTGATCCCTGTCTCCTGTACAATGTCATGAACCTCCGTCCATAGTTCATCAGGCACTCTGTCCTTCAGATCTAGTCCCTTAAATCTATTTCTCACTTCCACTGTATAATCATAAGGGATTTGATTTAGGTCATACCTGAATGGTCTAGTGGTTTTCCCTACTTTCTTCAATTTAAGTCTGAATTTGGCAATGAGGAGTTGATGATATCAGCCACAGTCAGCTCCCGGTCTTGTTTTTGCTGACTGTATAGAGCTTCTACATTGTTGACTGCAAAGACTATAATCAGTCTGATTTCAATGTTGCCTATCTGGTGATGTCCATGTGTAGAGTCTTCTCTTGTGTTGTTGGAAGAGGGTGTATGCTATGTAATTGGTTAGGGGAGCAGATTTGGCTTTTCCTGATTGGTCTGAATTAGAAGTGGGCGCAAAAATTAGGGGAGTTGTCAGTTATTATTCAGGTCCTGGACATATTGAGCTGATTGTTACAGAAGTTATTGTTTAGCTTCCTGGATTGTTACTTGAGATAGCAGACTGGTTTCCTGCAAGTCTGACTTACAACAGGTTGGCTACGTGGGCTGTTTATTATAGATAAGGAATTGGCTTCCTGGTCAGGTTGCTGCAGGCTGTGGGTAGAGTTCTAATTTTATATATGGCTCAAACATTGTCCATTTGTGTATTGAATTTCTCAATACATTTGAGAATACATGTAGATATATATAAGGTAAATTCCTTTAAGTAGAATTTCTGAGTCAAAGACATATGTTATTAATTTATATATATTTTGTCAGATTGGATTCCATAAATTTTGATGAATTTGTAGTCCTCATACCTTTGTGGAGATATAACAGGGTGTATTACCAATTTCTCCTCCTTTCCTGGTCCGATAGTCAGCAAATAGTATCTCAGTGTAGTTTGAGGTTGAGGTTCTTTTTCAAGTGTTAAATCACATTTTTTTCTTCTTTGTGAATTGTCTATTCACAGAACATATTTTAAAGTGTTACCAAGCCAGAGAAGGTACTGATAAGAGGAGATGTAAGAGACTCGAGTTTGATCCCTGGGTCAGGAAGGTCCCCTGGAGGACACAGCAAACCACTCCAGTACTCTTGCCTGGAGAATCTCATGGACAGAGGAGCCTAGTGGGCTACAGTCCATAGGGTCACAAAAAGTCAGACATGACTGAAGAGACTTAGCACATATGCCTACACAGTATTTTTTTTTTCTTTAGCATAGTGACCTCAGGATTCTCAAGATTCATGCATGTTGTTGCAAATGGCAAGATTTCCTTCTTTTTTATGGTGGAAAGATATTCCACTATTTATACTGGGTCTATATGATTTGTACATGATGATGTATATGTATATATATTTCTGAAAATACTCCACATTTTTTTACCCATTCATCCATCTACAGACATTTAGGTTGTCTCCAAGTACACAGGCTTTGAATTTGAGCAACCAAGGCTATATTTCAATCTCAGCCTAGAATGAGCCTGAGGGAAGGAGTAAGCGTTCTCATCCTCCTCTTCCTCATTGGTTCAGTGGAACTATTCAGAAGTTCTTTGGAGAGGCGTGTTGATTAGCACAGTGCCTGAAATGTTGTAAGTGACCAGTAACTGCTGGCTCAAGTTCTCCTCTTGAGTGTTCAGGGGACTTTCTTCACCTAGAAATCTAGGGCAGGCAAGGCTTCGATTTTTAGCAAAAATTTCAAGTTACGCTCTCGTGAACATGAGTCATAGACCTTAAAACTTTCTCAGTTGACAGGAAATCTTTAATTAAAGAGTCCTAGTAATATACACTGGGAAGGAGTGGAGCATGGGGGCCACGGTGGGATGCATGTGGTGTAATTTTGTTGTAAATGCAATTAGTTCTCCTGTCATTTGCTAGTAAGCTCACTGTTTATAATAACTGTTCATAATGAATCAGGCTGATATTTTGTTCATACATTTTCCCTTGAGGCTTTAATAACTCTGCTCCAATGTTTTACGGTTACATGTTGTGGAATGAGACTCTGGTGAAAATACAATCCTATTTTATGGCCTCTATAGAAATGAGAGGCAGGAATAAAACAGCAAAGGAAGCAAGTTAGTGGTCAGAAAGAGCTCTAAGAAAGAGAGGGGTGCTTCTCCAGCCAGGCCTAGAAAGTGTATGGAGAAGATGAATGATGGTCCAGAAAGTCTCCATCAATGAAGTGGTTGAGCAGAATTAAAAATATACCAAAGGTTATATTGACTGGGCTTGGTTGGGTGAAAGCCTTGGGTAACCTGAACCAAATGGCTGTACAACTGAGCAAATACCTGCTGATACCTACTATGTTCCAGATCTTTTATAACAGGGATCCCCAACCTCTGGCATCTGATGATCTGAGGTGGAGCTGATGTGATAATAATAGAAGTAAAGTGCACAATAAATGTAATGTGCTTGAATCGTCCTGAAACTGTTACCCGCCTCCCCCTGGTCCATGGAACAATTGTCTCCCATGAAACCAGTGTCTGGTGCCCAAAAGATTGGGGATCACTGCTTTATAAGCTCTAATGTGACACTATTCAGTATGAAAGCAATTATTTACATGTGCCTGTTTGAATTTAAATTACTTAAATAAAATTTTAAAATTCAGTTCCTCAGTTGTACTAACCACCTCAAGTTCTCAAGCCACAGAACGTGCGGCTAGCGACTACTGTATTGGGCAGCGTAAGAGAACATTCTAGTCATGACAGAAAGTCCTGTTGGGCAGCGCTGCACTGGAGGCACTCAGATGGTAAGCGATGTCTCCTGCCCTTGAGACATGTGTAGTCTTGGAAGGAGGATAGCATGTCAAAAAATAAGTCAATTATATGTCACATAATATTGCTGAGGTAGGAGTATGACAACGGGGAAGGCAATGGCACCCCACTCCAGTACTCTTGCCTGGAAAGTCCCATGGACGGAGGAGCCTGGTGGGCTGCAGTCCATGGGGTCTCCAAAAGTTGGACACGACTGAGCGACTTCACTTTCACTTTTCACTGTGGGAAACGGCAACCCACTCCAGTGTTCTTGCCTGGAGAATCCCAGGGACGGGGGAGCCTGGTGGGCTGCCGTCTATGGGGTCGCACAGAGTCGGACACGACTGAAGTGACTTAGCAGCAGCGGCAGGGATATGACAAGAAAACTTAAAACACATGGAGATCAGGTATAGGAGGATAAATGAAGAGCAACTTCAGAAAAGCTTCATAGAAGGTGGAGAAGAGACTTGAATCTTAAAGGTGAGTGGATTTTCCCCAGATGGACAAGTATGGGTGAGAGCATTATGAACAGAAATAGAAACGCAAATCAAGGAAGAGTGAAGCATCATAGAAATGTTCAGAAAAATGTCCCTTGTCTAGTAAGGCTGGAAGATGTCTGTGGTGGGGAGCAGCCAGAACTAAGCCCAGGAAGGTGGGTGGGGCAGACTGGGAGGGCTTGGGCACCACTTCAAGGGAACAGGCTTTATCTTTGGGATAATGAGGAGACAGGGAAGGATTTTAAACAGGAGAATGAATTACATGGTCAGATTTATTTGAATTAGAGTGGATACCCCACAGAGATTGAGTCAGAACTGTGTTTGAGTATCTCCTGAGGAGGCAGGGTCAGGGGCTCTGGGTGTAGTAGACCTGGGTATGACATAAGCCATCTTGGAGGAGATCACCATTAGCCCCACCATAGAGCTACCAGAACTTATACAGGGCTGGGGAAACAGACTCTTGGAGGGCACAAACAAAATGTCGTGTGCACCAGGGCCCAGGAGAAAGGAGCAGTGACCCCACAAGAGACTGACCCAGACTTGCCCGGGAGTGTCCAGGAGTCTCCAGTGGAGGCGTGCATTGACGGTGGCCTACTTCAGGGTTGGGGGCACTGAGTATAGCAGTGGCTGCTTGGGACCTTTTGAAGGAGGTCGCCATTATCTTCATTAGCTACACCATAGCTTGGCCTCAGGTCAAATAAGAGAGAGGGAACACAGCCCATCCATCAACAGAAAATTGGATTAAAGATACACTGAGCAGTGGCCTCATCCATCAGAAAAAGATCCAGTTTCCCCCTCAGTCAGTCTATCCCATCAGGAAGCTTCCATAATTCTTTTATACTTCTCCATCAGAGGGCAGACAGAAGGAAAACCACAATCAGAGAAAACGAACCAATCTGATCACATGGACCACAGCCTTGTCTAACTCAGTGAAACTATGAGCCATGCCATGTGGGGCCACCCAAGATGGATGAGTCGTGGTGGAGAGTTCTAACAAAGTGTGGTCTACTAGAGAAGGGAATGGCAAACCACTTCAGTATTCTTGCCTTGGGAACCCCATGAACAGTACGAAAAGGCAAAATGATAGGATACTGAAAGATGAACTCCCCCGGTCAGTAGGTGCCCAATATGCTACTGCAGACCAATGGACAGATAACTCCAGAAAGAATGAAGAGGTGGAGCCAAAGCAAAAACAACACCCAGCTGTGGATGTGACTGGTGGTGGAAGTAAAGTCTGATGCTGTAAAGAGCAATACTGCATAGGAACCTGGAATCTTAGGTCCATGAATCAAGCAAATTGGAGGTGGTCAATCAGGAGATGGATGGCAAGAGTGAACATCAACATTTTAGGGATCAGTGAATTAAAATGGACTGAAATAGGTGAATTTAACTCAGATGACCATTATATCTAGTACTGTGGGCAAGAATCCCTTAGAAGAAATGGAGGTTTCTTAGCTCTTAAGTTTAATCATAGTCAACAGAAGAGTCCGAAATGTCAGTACTTGGATGCAATCTCAAAAAGGATGGAATGATATCTGTTCGTTTCCAAGGCAAACCATTCAATATCACAGTAATCCAAGTCTATGCCCTGACTAGTCATGCTGAAGAAGCTGAAGTTGAATGGCTCTGTGAAGACCTACAAGACCTTCTAGGACTAACACCCCAAAAAGGTGTCCTTTTCATTATAGGGGACTGGAATGCAAAAGTAAGACGTCACGAAATACCTGGAGTAACAGGCAAATTTGGCCTTGGAGTACAGAATGAAGCAGGACAAAGGCTAATGGAGTTTTCCCAAGAGAACACACTGTGCATAGCAAACACCCTCTTCCAACAACACAAGAGAAGACTCTACACATGGATGTCACTAGATGGCCAACACCGAAATCAGATTGATTATATTCTTTGCAGCCAATGATGGAGAAGCTCTATACAGTCAGCAAAAACGAGACTGGCAGCTGACTGTGGCTCAGATCATCAACTCCTTATTGCCAAATTCAGACTTAAATTGAAGAAAGTAGGGGGAACCACTAAGACCATTCAGGCATGACCTAAATCAAATCCCTTACAATTATACAGTGGAAGTGAGAAATAGATTTAAGTGACTAGATCTGAAGACAGAGTGCCTGAAGAACTATGGACGGAGGTTCATGACATTGTACAGGAGTCAGTGATCAAGACCATCCCCAAGAAAAAGAAATGCAGAAAGGCACAATGGTTGTCTAAGGAGGTCTTACAAATATCTTTTAAAAGAAGAGAAGTGAAAGGCAAAGGAAGAAAGGAAAGGAAAGATATGCCCATTTGAATGCAGAGTTCCAAAGAATAGCAAGAAAAGATAAGAAAGCCTTCTTTAGTGATCAATGCAAAGAAATAGAGGAAAACAACAGAATGGGAAAGACTAGAGATCTCTTTAAGAAAATTAGAGATACCAAGGGAATATTTCATGCAAAGATGGGCACAATAAAGGACAGAAATGGTATGGACCTAACAGAAACAGATGATATTAAGAAGAGGTGGCAAGAATACACAGAAGAACTGTACAAAAAAGATCTTCACGACCCAGATAATCACAATGGTGTGAGCACTCACCTAGAGCAAGACATCCTGGAATGCGAAGTCAAATGGGCCTTAGGAAGCATCACTATGAACAAAGCTAGTGGAGATGACGGAATTCCAGCTGAGCTATTTCAAATCCTAAAAGATACTGATGCTAAAGTGCTGCACTCAATATGTCAGCCAATTTGGAAAACTCAGCAGTGGCCAAAGGACTGGAAAATGTCAGTTTTCATTCCAATCCCTAAGAAAGGCAATGCCAAAGGATGCTCAAGCTACTGCACAATTGCACTCATCTCACACACTAGTAAAGTAATGCTCAAAATTCTCCAAGCCAGGCTTTAACAGTACGTGAACCATGAACTTCCAGATGTTCAAGTTGGATTTAGAAAAGGCAGAGGAACCAGAGATCAAATTGCCAATATCCATTGGATCATTGAAAAAGCAAGAGAATTTCAGAAAAACAGCTACTTCGGCTTTATTGACTATGCCAAAGCCTTTGGCTGTGTGGATCACAACAAACTGTGGAAAGTTCTTAAAGAGATAGGAATACCAGACCACCTTACCTGCCTCCTGAGAAATCTGTATGCAGGTCAAGAAGCAACAGTTAGAACCCAACATGAAACAACAGACTGGTTCCACATCAGGAAGGGAGTATGTCAAGGCTGTATATTGTCACCCTGCTTATTTAAATTATATGCAGAGCACATCATGAGAAATGCTGGACTAGAGGAAGTACAAGCTGGAATCAAGATTGTCAGGAGAAATATTAATAACCTCAAATATCCAGATGACACCACGCTTATGGTAGAAAGTAAAGAAGAACTAAAGAGCCTCTTGAAAATGAAAGAGGATAGTGAAAAAGTTGGCTTAAAACTCAACATTCAGAAAACTAAGAAAGATCATAGCATCCAGTCCCATCACTTCATGGCAAATAGATGGGAAAACAGTGGAAACAGTGGCTGACTTTATTTTTCTGGGCTCCAAAATCATTGCAGATGGTGACTGCAGCCATGAAATTAAAAGATGCTTGCTCTTTGGAAGAAAATTTATGACCAACCTAAACAGCAAATTAAAAAGCAGAGACAATACTTTGCCACAAATGTCTGTCTAGTCAAAGCTATGGTTTTTCCATTAGTCGTGTATGGATGTGAGAGTTGGACTCTAAGGAAAGCTGAGCACTGAAGTCTTGATGCTTTTGAACTGTGGTGTTGGAGAAGACTCTTGAGAGTCCCTTGGACTGCCAGGAGATCAAACCAGTCAATCCTAAAGGAAATCAGTTCTGAATATTCATTGGAAGGACCGGTGCTAAAGCTGAAACTCTAACACTTTGTTCACCTGATGCGAAGAATTGACATTTGAAAAGACCCTGGTGCTGGGAATGATTGAAGGCAGGAGGAGAACAGGACGACAGAGGATGAGATGGTTGGATGGCATCACCGACTCAATGAACATGAGTTTGAGTAAACTCCTGGATTTGGTGATGGACAGTGAGGCCTGGTGTGCTGCAGTCCATGGGGTCACAGAGTTGGATACGACTGAGTGACTTAACTGAACTGAACTGAACAGAGTGGAGAATGGTTGGGGTTTGTTGGAGAAGTGTCAGCATTTTGAATGATTCACATTTCACTGTGTTTTTCATCAAGTTATTTAACCTTTGTGAGCCTCAGTTTCCTCATGTGTAAAATGAGACTTTTATCTCCACCTCATAGAGACGATATCAGAATGAAATGATATAATGTAGGTAAAGCAGAATTCCTGGTACATAAAAAGTATCTAAAACTCTTAGATACTGTGCTTTTTGGCCTTGCTGTTGTGAAAGAAGAAAAGTGAGTGAGGCCCATCTGTGCCCTCAGAGACACAATAATGTCTTAATTAACTAATTAACTGATGCGCCTTAATGCTGAGTGGACGTAAGAATGTGTGGATGAGTAAGACAAGGACACAAGTCCCATGGTACACACACACACACCCATCCAGATACAATTTTAGCTGCCCAAGGAGATAGTCTAAGCTCTAAGTGGGTACTGTGTATGGATGCGGGTGGATATTTGTTGTGGATTTATTTTCAGTGATGGAACGGGTATGCTTGAAAGCAGAGAATTGATTGAACCAAGGAGCAAGTAATGTTGACATAGAGAAAGAAAATAAAGGTGGTCCCCAGTGGAGTCATGAGGTAGAAAAAGATAAACACTGGCTGACCTTCCTCCTCTCCTAGAGGCTGAGAGGCTGCCCTGGGGGCCCCTAAGCCAGGGGGTTGCATGAAGGAAGGAAATGGCAGGTTCTGTTAGAGCGTTGCAGGTCTGGGATGTGGAGACTGTGGAGTTAGTTGGATTTCCTATTTATTTATATAAAAACTGTCTATAGTCTGATTTCATACCTAATCCTACCTATTTTCTATGGCCATCATCTCAATCCCATTTTTTTCTTTCTCAGATTTCTAATTTTCTCTTAACAATTGAAAATTGTATTTATGTAGTGAATTAGAGGACATCCCTGGTGTTTCATATGGTCAAGAATCTGCCTGCAATGCAGGAGACCTGGGTCAGGAAGATCCCCTGCAGAAGGGAATGGCAACCTACTCCAGTATTCTTGCCTGGAGACTCCCATGGATGGAGGAGCCTGTTGGCTACAGTTTGTGGGGTCCCAAAGAATCAGACACGACTGAGTGACTAATACAGTGAATTAGAACTGTAGCTCTAGTTGTAAATCTACAGCAGTGTTTCCCAGTTGAAGACCCTCAGCTCCCACATGACAATGGAAGAAAAACTGAGGACACAAGACTGTTAATATTAACAAAAGAAAACACAACAGAACAACCAATGACCTTTGTCTAGAGTGCTATAAAATCAGGGATGATGGCAATGGTTATGTTCTATCCATTGAAAGCTCTGAGTGGATTTGTTTATCTCTGGTTAATAAAGCAATGGAAAATTAATTGTCGGGATGTCCAGTATGATGCATGAAATCTTTCAAAGTACCTGACACATGGATGGATGTTAAAGAGACATTAGGAGTATACTATCAAGGGTGAAACAGATCACCAGCCCAGGTTGGATGCATGAGACAAGTGCTCGGGGCTGGTGCACTGGGAAGACCCAGAGGGATGGGATGGGGAGGGAGGTGGGAGGGGGGTTCAGGATGGGGAATACATGTAAATCCATGGCTGATTCATGTCAATGTATGGCAAAAACCACTACAGTATTGTAAAGTAATTAGCCTCCAACTAGTAAAAATAAATGTAAAATAAAAAAAATAATAATAGAATAAAAAAAAGAGAGAGAGACGTTAGGAGGTAGATAGCCAGGAATCACTGGCCTGCAGCAAGACTGTTGTACATGGAAGAGTAAAACCAGTCACGTTATCTTTTCATTAAGATTGTCGAAGGTTGGTCACAATTTTGTATATTTTATTCTGATTTTTGGAGTAGACTATTATCACAGCATGCATAGAGCAAGAATGCCTTTTTCTCTGTGTGTTGTTTAGACATGTAACTGGAGCAATTCAGCCTGTAAGACAGCACAGTAATCATTTACTGTGACTTGTCACAGGAAATCATTTGTCATAACACATGTGGTAAGAATGGCAGGCCACTCTAAGGACCATAAACGTCTGAGGTCTGGTGTAGTCTTAGAATTCAAGGGCTAAATTTTCTTCAAGTCAAACTGGTGGTTTGTTTCTGATTCTTCTTTTGGTGCAGTTGTGCTATTTTAATAAATATTCAACTTAGAACATTCCACTTAAAATTTTTAATCTTTGTAGATTTATAGTATTGCAGTTCCACTGTCAAAATGACAGATACTGATACGTATTTTAAGGTAATCTTATATGATTATTTTTCAGTGTACCGTATCAATCAATGCCCTGACAGGCCATAAAATGTTACAGCTCATAAAGAACCAGTAAATACTCAATTTTCAAGGTACAGCAGAAGAGCTATAAATTAAATTGATTATATAACTGTAAAATAATTAGTCCAGTATTTCCAGATAACTTTGAAAACTTCCCTGCCCAAAAAAGGAAGTGGTACTGTCCAAGTCTATCTGGTTTCACAGACGATGCTTGAGTATTTTTCATTTTTAACCTTATGTCCCAGTATCTCCCCTGTTATCCCTTCCTCAGAATGAGCTTATTTCCTCTTGTGGCTTCCAGGATCTCCTAAATCCAGATAGCTTCTAAACTTAGATCTCCTACCTAGACATCTTTCACTGCACAAATCCATAGGCTCCAAAGTCCACTGGCCATGACTTAGGTGGCATCTTCCCTTACAGACAGACCCCGAGACCAGGCTTTGAGTGTGAGTGGTTAATTTGGGAGAGTTTCCCAGAATGCTCCAGCAGGAGACGTGAGGAAGCGACCCAGGAGCCAAGGGTTTACCCCAAGGCAGAATGCCACTTGCGTGCACCTGGGGTTCAGTCCTGTTGGGGTTGGAGAACCTGGGAGACAGCACAGAAGATGCATTAGATTTACCCTCCCTAGAGGGCTGGGGGAGCTGGACTGTGTATCCTTCAACCCCTCGGTCATTGCCTGAAGGCTGCTTCAGGGACTGACTAACCCCCATCACATTGACTTGGATGCCCATGAATGTGGGGGAACAGGAAGCTCTTGGCTGGGAGGAGCCCGGCGCCTGTGCAAAGCGTGTGGGCAGTGCATCACAGTGGCGGGGAGTGCCCGTTTCTCTGAACCGCACGTGGATCCATCCCAATTTGTGAATCCAAACCTGGCTCCCCAAACTTGTTTTTTCCTCCACACCCCGAGGAATAGACTACAATTTACTCCTAGATCCAGCCAGGAACCAAACCCCTCTGGCTTTCTCAGGGACCGAATCTTAGCAGTTTTTCTCCTCAGTAGATCCTGACTCTGCCTACACTTTTCTCTCAGCGCGGGCGCTGTGGTACTTTAGACCCTCATCGTTGCCCCCACACTGGCCTACGTTAGCCCCTGACTGTCTCTCCACCAGTTATACCTGTCTACCAGCCTTCCTCCTTCCAGTTCTAAAACGTAGATCTGACCATGTTCCTTCTCTGCTTTAACCTCCTAATGACTGTCCTGGGTGGAGTGGAGTGTAAACTCCTGGCTGTGCTCCCAGGGCCCTTCACGGTATCACCGTTCTCATCCCGGGCCACTTCCCCACTTCCCCACATACTCGGGCCACACCAGCTGCTGCAGCCTTAGCGCAGGTCCTACTGGGGCAGCTCAGCCTGAAGCCTCCCCTCCTGAGGCTGCCTCCGCCTGACTGCTCCCCTGACAAGGCCTCGCGGCTGCATCCCTTAATGTTTCAGTGTTACCGCCTGCTTATTTGCCCTTGTCCTCACTCAGCTCCAAGTGCTCCAAGGCAGAGGCTCCTTATTAGTCTCAGCTTCTGGCTACTAGCAGAGTACCTGCTCATGTGGGTCTTCAATAAATATTTGATGAATTAATTAACTTGCCAAAATTATTTTCTTTTCTCCTCAAAGCAGTTCTATAAGATTGTGTTATTATCTTTACAGATTAAAATGTTGAGGTCAATTAAGCTAAACACCTTACTCAAGATCACGGAGTAATCAAATCAGAATTTGAGCTCAAACCTGCCTCTGAACTCTGTCTTCCTTCTATTTACTATCTATAAGTAGCATTAATTTTTAGCATCATAAAACAGTACAAATTTTCCTCTATTTCACCCTTTATGAATTTAAAGTGACCAGAATTTTAAAAATTTTCCAGAAATGAATGTGTTCATGTTAACTTCTTCTAGAAACAAAACATTCAGCCTTCAGCAATACAAAGACCTATAAGGTTTGGTGTAGAGCTTGCTGAGAGTAGCCTGTGAATTTTGTACTGGAACTTTAATGTGTGGGGGTTAGATCATGGTAATGAATATCCATGGTTAGATTGTGATGCCTCTGAGCTTGTGGAATTTAAATAAGCATCAGTCAGTTTGACAGCCAAGAGGATATATGTGGGGGCCTGTGGGGTGGGCAGGGTGAGAAGATTTGGAAATATAAGCAGTAAATTTTCATACATCACTGATTGTGGAAGTGAAATGATTATCCATCAATTACAAAGCAGTTAAATGGATCTGTTTCTGGTTTTTACTGCACTATTTATGTATCCAAGTCTCCTGCAAGAGCTACTTATGCACCACAGTCCATGCTTGACAGTCAGCATCAGTTTCAGTATATGTGGTCATTGAATTTAGAAATAAGTAAGCAATGAAAAGGAAGGGAATGTACTAAAAGAATGGCACTTTTGAAATAAAGCATGTACCTAGGAAATTATAAGCAAATAATTTCCAAAGATAAAATTAGGTCACCATACAGGAGTATTTTTTTTTATGTTGTGAAACTTAAAAGACAGAATTATTTATAAAAGCTATTAGTTATTTCAGTTCAGTCACTCATTCGTGTCCGACTTTTTGCGACCCTATGGATTGCAGCACACCAGACCTCCCTGTCCATCACCAAATCCTGGAGTTTACTCAAACTCATGTCCATTGAGTCAGTGATGCCATCCAACCATCTCTTCCTCTGTCATCCCCTTCTCCTCCTATCCCCAATCCCTCCCAGCATTAGGGTCTTTTCCAATGAGTCAGTTCTTCGCATCAGGTGGCCAAAGTATTAGAGTTTCAGCTTCAACATCAGTCCTTCCAATGAACACCCAGGACTGATCTCCTTTAGGATGGACTGGTTGGATCTCCTTCCAGCCCAAGGGACTCTCAAGAGTCTTCTCCAACACCACAGTTCAAAAGCATCAATTCTTTGGTGCTCAGCTTTCTTCACAGTCCCACTCTCACATCCATACATGACCACTGGAAAAACCATAGCTTTGACTAGACAGACTTTTGTTGGTAAAGTAATGTCTCTGCCTTTTAATATACTATCTAGGTTGGTGATAACTTTGCTTCCAAGGAGTAAGTGTCTTTTAATTTCATGGCTGCAGGCAATATCTGCAGTGATTTTAGAGCCCCCCAAAATAAAGTCAGCTACTGTTTCCACTGTTTTCCCATCTATTTGCCATGAAGTGATGAGACCAGATGCCATGATCTTACTTTTCTGAATGTTGAGCTTTAAGCCAACTTTTTCAGTCTCCACTTTCACTTTCATCAAGAGCCTCTTTGGTTCTTCTTCACTTTCTGCCATAAGGGTGGTGTCATCTGCATGTCTGAGGTTATTGATATTTCTCCCAGCAATCTTGATTCCAGCTTGCCTTCATTCAGCCCAGCGTTTCTCATGATGTATTCTGCATATAAGTTAAATAAGCAGGGTGACAATATACAGCCTGACATACTCCTTTTCCTATTTGGAACCAGTCTGTTGTTCCATGTCCAGTTCTAACTATTGCTTCCTGACCTGCATACAGATTTCTGAAGAGGTAAGTCAGGTGGTCTGGTATTCCCATTTCTTTCAGAGTTTTCCACAAATTCAAAGTTGCACAAGTACGTTTCCTTAACATCCATTTAAGCTCTTGGATCAGGACTCCCCAGGAGGTGCAGTGGTAAAGACTCTACCTGCCAATGCAGGAGATGCAGCTTTGATTCCTGGGTTGGGAAAATCCTCTGGAGGAGGAAATGGCAACCCACTCCAGCATTCTTGCCTGGAAAACCCCATGGACAGAGGGGCCTGGTGGGCTATAGTCTATGGGCTTGCAGAGAGTTGGGTGCAACTAAGCGCAGCACACACAGCACAAGCTCTGGGTCAGTTGGATTCCCGATGCAAAATGTGAGACTGACATTTTAAGCATTCTTTGAGAATTCAGAATAAATGAGGAAATTAATATAAAACAGTTAATATACATGTTAATATATAGTTAATATACAGTTAATTGTACATGGAATATGGTAAACAATCAATTAATGCTTGCTCCAACTATCATTAATATCACTATAAGAAGGAGTCACTGAATGAGATCTTATTTTGTGATGCCAATATTAGACACACCCATACACACCACTGACTCTTCTACGAGGCTAAAATTAGATTTGTGACCTATAAAGTTCTCACAATTCCATCCTCAAATGATTTGTTGTTGTTATTCAGTCACTAAGTCATGTCCGACTCTTTACAACCTCATGGACTACAGCATGCCAGGCTCCTCTGTCCTACTCTCCCAGAATTTGCTCACATTCATGTCCATTGAGTCAGTGATGCTATGTAACCATCTCATCCTCTGCCACCTCCTTCTTTTGCCTTCTATCTTTCCCAGCATTGGATCTTTTCCAATGAGTTAGCTTTCTGCATCAGGTGGACAAAGTATTGGAGCTTCAGCTTCAGCATCAGTTCTCCCAATGAATATTCGGGTTGATTTCCTTTAGCAATGTCTGGTTTGGTCTCCTTGAAGTCCAAGGGACTCTCAAGAGTCTTCTCTAGAACCACAGTTTGAAAGCATCAATTCTTTGGTGCTTAGCCTTCTTTATGGTCCAACTCTCAAATCCATACATGACTACTGGAAACACCATGGCTTTGACTATATGAACCTTTGTTGGTAAAGTGATGTTTCTGCTTTTAAATACACTGTCTAGGTTTGTCAAAACTTTCTTTCCAAGGATCAGGTGTCTTTTAATTTTGTGACTGGTCACCATCTGTAGTGATTTTGGAGCCCAAGAAAAGAAAATCTGTCACTGCTTCCACTTTTCCCCCTTGCATTTGCCATGAAGATGGGACTGGATTCCATGATCCTACTTTTTTTAACATTGAGTTTCAAGCCAGCTCTTTCATTCTTTTTTTTCACCCTCATCAAGAGACTCTTTAGTTCCTCTTCGCCTTTTGCTATTAGTGGTATCATCTGCATATCTGAGGTTGTTGATATATCTCCCAGCAGTATTTATTCCAGCTTGTGATTCGTATAGCCCATCATTTCACATGATGTGTTCTGCATAGAATTTAAATAAACAGGGTGACAATTTATAGCCTTGTTGTACTTCTTTCCCAATTTTGAGCCAGTCAGTTATTCCATGTAGGGTTCTAACTGTTGCTTCTTGACCCACATAAAAGTTTCTCAGGCGACAGGTAAGGTGGTCTAGTATTCCCATCTCTTTAAGAATTTTCTACAGTGTTGTGATCCACACAGTTAAAGATTTTAGCATAGTCAATGAAGCAAAAGTAGATGTTTTTCTGGAACTCCTTTGCTTTGTCCATAATCCAACAAACGTTGGCAATTTGCTCTCTGGTTTCTCTGCCTCTTTGAAACCCTCATCCTACTTCTTTTTACTTTCCTACAACTCCTAACCCCAGTTACCCACTGACCTGTTCTTCTTTCCTGTGTCTTTACTGGAATGCCATATACATGGTATTATTCAATATGTGATCTTTTTGAAACTGGCATTTTTTACTTGGTATAATGCTTTTGAAAGTCATTCATGTTATATATCAATAGTTTGTTCCCTTATATTGCTGAATAGTATTCCATTATGTGGCCGTACCTTCATTTGTTTATCCATTCTCCCACTGAAAACTGTTTTGCGTGTTTTGAGTTTTTCAGTACTATGTATAATGCTGTTATAAACATTCATGTATGGGCATTTTGTTGTTAATGTATTTCTTTTCCATTCTGTTTGGGTAAATAACTAAGTGTGGGATTGCTGAGCCAAATGATATATGCTCAGGTTTATAAGAATCTGCCTAGGTTTATAAAACTCTGCCTAAGTATTTTCCAGAGTGGTTGTACCATTTTTCATTCTGCCAGCCCTGTGTGAGAAATCCAAGTCCTCCACATCCTTATGAGCACTTGGTGTGATCAGTCTGTTTTTGTTTTTTTGTTTTAGCCATTCTAATAGCCTCTTTGTCTTATAATTGTTAGAGTTCTATTCTTCATATCTTCAGGGACCCTCTGGTACCACATATTGTTCTGTCAAGAAACCTTGGACACATTCTCTAATTTAATATAGTGGCTTCATTTCAATCCTGAAATGCATCATGGCATGAGATATTTCTGAATATTGTCAAGCCTTATGAAGTCATTATCATCTCTGTCCTCTGCCAACTAGAATACTTTCTCATTATCAGTAATTAAACATGTATTGCAATTATGTAGATGAGCACTCATTTTTTGCTTACATTGGGCCTGGCTTAAGTATTTAAATTGACAAATGTCAAGGAACACTCAACAAAACTTTACATATCGTTTGCTTTTAACTTCATTAACATTTGCAATGAAGCAGAAGCCTCCTTTCTTCCTCTTTAGAGACTTACTTTCAACAAACATCTATTGAGTTCCCTCTTTGTGCCAGGAAGTTTTCCAGGTGCTTAGGGTATAGCAGTGAATAAAACTTGCCCTAACAATGCTAAAATTTTTAGAGCAGATCAGACAATAGAAAATAAATAGTTGAGCTAGGTAATATTTTAAATGAAAAGTGTTCCAATCCAAGAACATGGTATATCTCTGCATCAGTTTGTGTCATCTTTGATTTCTTTCATCAGTATCTTATAGTTTTCTGAATACAGGTCTTTTGCCTCCTTTGGAATTCCAGGTTTATTCCTAGGTATTTTATTCTTTTTGTTGCAATGGTAAATGGCCTTGTTTCCTTAATTTTTCTTTCTGATCTTTTGTTGTTAGTGTATAGGAGTGCAAGAGATTTCTGTATATTTATTTCATATTCTGCTATATTTGTCAAATTAATTGATGATCTCTAGTAGTTTCTGGTAACATCTTTAGGATTTTTTGTAGTATTGTGTCATCTGCAAACAGTGACAGTTTATTACTTATTTTCCAGTTTGGGTTTCTTTTATTTCTTTTTCTTCGCTGATTGCCATGGTTAGGACTTCCAAAATCATGTTGAATAAAGGTGGTTAGAGTGGACATCCTTGTCTTGCTCCTGAACTTAGAGGAAATGCTTTCAGTTTTTCACCATTGAGAATGTTTCCTGTGCATTTGTTGTATATGGTCTTTAATTATTTTGAGGTAGGTTGTCTCTTTGCCCACTTTCTGGGAGAGTTTTTACCATAAATGAGTGCTGAATTTTGTTAGAATCATTTTCTGCATATATTGAGGTGATCATGTGGTTTTTATTCTTCAGTTTGTTAGCATGGTATATCTTATTGACTGGTTTGCATATGCTGAAGAATCCTTGCATTCCTGGGATAAATCTCATGTGATTATGGTGTATAATCCTTTTAATCTATTGTTGGATTTGGTTTGCTAATATTTTGTTGAAAATTTTTGTGTCTGTGTTCATCAGTGATATTGGCCTGTAGTTTTCTTTTTGTGTGTGTGATATTTTTGTCTGGTTTTGATAACAGAGTGATGGTGGCCTTGTAGAATGAGCCTGGGTGTGTTCCTTCCTCTACAATTTTTTAGAAGAGTTTCAGAAAGTAGGTTTTAACTCTTATCTAAATGTTTGATAGAATTCACTTGTGAAGCCATCTGATCCTGGACTTTTTGTTTGTTGGGAATTTTAAAATCACAGTTTCTATTTCATTACTTATGATTGATCTGTTTGTATTTTCTATTTCTTATTAATTCAGTCTTTGAAGATTGTACCTTTCTAAGAATTTGTCCATTTCTTCTAGAGTATCCCTTTTACTGGTGTATAGTTACTTGGAGTAGTCTCTTATGATCTTTTGTATTTCTGTGGTGTTGGTTGTAATTTCTCCTTTTTTACCTCTAATTTTGTTGATTTGAATTTTCTCCCTTTTTTCCTTGATGAGTCTGGCTAAATGTTTATCAATTTTGTATATCTTCTCAAAGAACCAGATCTTAGTTTCATTGATCTTTACTATTGTTTTCTTTGTCTTTATTTCATTTATTTTTGAACCAATCTTTATGATTTCTTTCCAACAGTGAAGGACTTTACACCCTCACTTACACCAATGGATAGATCATCAATAAGAAAACACAAGCCTTAAATGACACATTAGACCTAATAGATTCAGTTGATATTTATAAGACACTCCATTCAAAAGCAGCAGAAACATTTTCTTCTCAAATGCATGTGGAACATTCCCAAGGATAGATCACATCTTGGGTCAAAAATCAAGTCTTGGTAAATTTAAGAAAATTGAATTCATATCTAGCATCTTTTCTGACCACAACACTATGAGATTAGAAATCAATTACAGGAAAAACTATGAAAAACACAAACACACGGAGGCTAAACAATATGCTACTAGAAGCCAATAGATTTACTGAAGAAACCAAAGAGGAAAATACCTAGAGGCAAATGACAATGAAAGCACAGTGATCTAAAACCTATGGGGTGCAGCAAAAGTAGTTCTGAGAGGGAAGGT
Organism: Muntiacus reevesi; assembly: GCF_963930625.1. Lineage (NCBI taxonomy): Eukaryota > Metazoa > Chordata > Mammalia > Artiodactyla > Cervidae > Muntiacus > Muntiacus reevesi. The sequence goes on along the minus strand of NC_089256.1, from coordinate 83,881,994 downwards.
TATAGCAATACAGTCTTACCTCAGGAAACAAGAAAAACCTCGAATAAACAACCTAACCTGACACCTAAAGCAATTGGAGAAAGAACAAATAAAAAAGAATGGATGTATGTAGATTTGTATAACTGATTGACTTTTCTGTATAGCAGAAACTAACACAAAACTGTGAATCAACGATACTTGGATAAAAATTTAAAAAATAAAGCAAGGAAGGAGTTTGCTGTCTTAAATAGAGAAGATATGGAGAGCTTCAGTGAGAAAGTGATGTTTGAGTGAAAACTTGAGGGAGGAGAGAGAAAACCCTGTAGTTACCTCTGAAACCATGTCACAGGCAGAGGATGCAAGGGCCATGGGCTTCAAGGCATGATCAGAGGGCAGCAAAGAGCCTAGGTGACTGGTTGAGAAAATGAACAAGAAGATGGTACAAGATGAGGTCAGAGAGGTAATGGTGGACCATACTGTGTGGGACCTTGTAAACCACCATAATGATTTTCGCTTTTACTCAAGATGGGAAACCACTGGAAGATTTTTAGCAGAGAAATGATGTGATGGGACTTTAACTTTTCTGTAGGATATAGACCTGGGGCCAAGAGTGGAAGCAGGAAGACCAGTTTAGACACTAATCCAGGCTAGAGATGACGGTGACTGGGACCAGGGTGACACCCAATGGCACCATGAAGCCAACCAGGCTGAAGGAATAACTTTTATCTGAGCATTCTAATAATATATTTTATGCTATTCCTCTTTTTAGGGTAAAGAAAACTCATTTTTAATGTGTTGGCATATTACCAGTGTTTGGATTTTGTCAAATACATAGGGGTGTACTTGAAGAATCAATATAATGCATATTGCAATTCCAAGCAGAAGCTACAGCTATACCAATCATAGAACTTTGAATCCATGTACTCATGAAAATGCTGCATTTGCAGTTGACAGCGGAAGTGTAGTGCCTCGGTCAGATAATACAATCCATCCCCAGTATTGAAGACTTTTCTCTTACATTTTGTAGCTGATTATGGAGATACTGGCAGATTTCATGGCCGCTCAGAGGCAGCCAGCTGAAACAATCCAGTGAAGCTCCCTCAAGGATTTCATCTCTTCTGTGCATGCCTATAACATCAAAAAGTTACTATATTGTGAGACCCTTTCACAAACTACAAATGCCTCTGACATATTCAAAATGATGAAAATTGTCTTTGCCAAGTAAAATGTGATTAGAAACAAATCTTGGTATTTTTTTATTCAGAAGGCAGCATTATGATGTTAGATCACACATCTTTTTTGGATATTTTGATGAGGGGAAAAAAAATGGCTTCCACATCAGCAAGTACTGGTGTTAGTCTTTGCCAACAGATTTGAAAGAAATCTTTCCAAGGTCACAAGCATCACCTCCCTCTTAAGAGCCACTTTTCCAAGAAGTTTCATTTGTGAAGTGGGAAGAGAATAAGAAGTTTCTCTACATACATAGATGTTTTCTGGTCTTTTACTAAACATCTTGAAACATGAAATTGCATTTCAGGTAGCAGTTTCACTTATCTTTGAAAAGAACAAAGTCCCCATTGCCACCAACTTGTTAAAGAAGTATGCATTCATGTATTGATTTACTTAATTGATGTGTTGAACCCATAGGATTCAAATTAGGAATCTACATAGATTTTCCAAGGAGTATGACGGTATGAATGGATATTAATGGACAAAAGCTTCCATAATTTCAATTTTCTATTAAAATTTCTCTAGACCTGAGCTACATGAGAACATACTTCAGGTTATTTTTTTCTTTCCTTCTTGCTATTTTATAACTCTCTTTATAAGCACTTCTTCTACATAAAAAAGAGAAAATATATCTCATCCACCAAAAATTTAATATACAGCATTGCCCAAGGTGTTACAATGTCCAAGACATAAAATACTAACCCTGATTTTCAGAAAGGGATTGATTCCAATGACTAGGTAGTAAATTGTTTTGCAAGTCAGATGTTTTGCAAGTCAGATAGTTTTTAATGAAGTTGAAGGATGATCTAATTCAGTTTTCAGCTGATAGATCATTAAATACAATGTTTGATGAAAGGCACTGCAATTTTAAGAATATGACTTACAAAGAGTTTAGAGACCTAAGCAACGTTTACAGAACTGAAACTTTTATTCTCGTCTATCTATTCATATAAATAAGCCTTCTCAGGCTTACAACTCTAAAGATGATAAATAGAAATGATGGAAAACCCTGTCTCATTCTCCCAGAAAGGAACACTTATTCAGAGATAGATGAACCAATAGAAAAATGGCTTGATTCATCTCATTAAATGATGCAATTCCAATAAAAATAATTTTGCCTTTGTTAATTATCTTTCAAAATTTGTAATATATTTATGTTGTTTTGGTAAATTATGTACTACTAATGATTATAATTAAAACTAGAATAAATTTTAAATGCTTAAAGCCTTACAGCCATAGGAAATAAATTCTAACAATGCATTCACATTTTATGCAGAGAAATAAGATTGAGTAATCAATCAAAAGACTTTTAAGCATATAATTTATATTAAATTTAGATAAAGTTCTATAGGTGGAATAAAATGTCAAATTCCTCATCTGCTTATTCTTATGGCCACCTTTTCCTGTAGATCTTTTAACATTTTTTTCATAATTGTTTTCACCTCTGACCCTGAAATTTCTAACTTCTGAGCCACCTCTCAATCTGTTTCTGTTGATTGTTTTTCTCTTGACCATGAGTCATATTTTCTTGCATTTTTTGCACATTATAATTTTTCTGAGGAGGAAGTTTGTATAAGGGTTAAATATAGACTGAAAAAAATGACATCTTCAAAAAGGGGAACATCTGTTTCCTCTCAGGTCACTAGAGTGGAAACTTAGTCAATTTGAAATGTATTTGAACAGACTTGAAGCTTTTTGCACCAGTAGTCTGATTTGGCTCACCACCATTGGTTTCAGATATTTTGAAGGCATGATCCAGACTTTGCTTCCAACAAGATAGCATTGGAAAGATTCCAGAACCCTTCCTGTGCTTTGGAGTTCAAAACTATGGGTGATATTTCCTTGCTTATAGCCCCGTTGATATGCTTTTGAGTTACTGGGGAGTTTTCTCCACTGTGACTTCCCTGGTGGCTCAGAGGGTAAAGTGTCTGCCTTCAATGCAGGAGACCTGGGTTCAATCCCTGAGTTGGGAAGATCCCCTGGTGAAGGAAATGGCAGCCCACTCCAGTATTCTTGCCTGGAAAACCCCATGGACTGAGGAGCCTGGTGGGCTACAGTCCATGGAGTCACAAAAAATGTCACTGAGTGACTTCACTTCACTTTTTCTCTGCTCCGTTCTGCCACTGTTTTCTGCACCTATGGAGACTGAACCTTCAGCTTGATTGAAACTTCCTTCACTTTTGGAGTGCTTCCATCCTGCACTATGAAGACCAGGAATGTCCTGGAAAAGCCTCTCTTAGCAGCTTTTCATCTTTGGTAGCTGAAAGTTTGGAGTGCTTTGATGCATTTCCCTCAGCTCTCTTCCCATGTCCCCCATCACTCTCCACCTATTGTGGGGTGGGAGGTTTGCGTTGGAGAAAGTCTTTGTGAACCTCAAAGAGAAATATTTCTTAGCTTTCCTGCCCTCAGCCTCTTGCTTTGGACATATTACCTTCTATACCCATTAAAGATCTGTGAGTAAAAGTTGGTAGGTAGGTGCATATTCACAGAGTTGGTTGGAGTTCCTAGGCATGTCCTCCGTCATGTCATCACAATATGGCTATTTGATATTGGTTTAATGTTTGACTGGCTTCAGTTCTTATACCTACCTATCTATGGGGTGAGCCATAGATTTCTTCTCTCCCAGGAAAAGCTTATCATTTTCTGAAATTTCCCTTATTTGTGTATCTTTACAGCTTATCTGTTTTTTTCTGCAACTTATCTTATTTTTTTTTTAATTTAAGGTTTTTCTTTGTTTAGTCAGGGGCAATGATCTATTGTGACTTTCTATATACATACCAGAAGTCCTATTCAAATATATATTAAACCTGAGAATGGTGGATATTATTCAGTATTTAGATCCCATCAGTTTCATTCTAAGTGATGTTTCAACTTAATTTGAAAAGATTAAATTTATACAGTATTCCAAGAAGCACATCCTTCAGAGCTATTTAAACTTATAATGAAAAGTTTTAGATGTCAACTTTAAAAATGTAAGGGAATACATAATTCTTAATATTTTTTGGAGGTAGTACATGATTGATCTCATCATAATAATAAAGGTGATCTTTTTTATTCTTTTCTGATGATGGGAGTTGTTTGACTGGCCCAATTTTGCTTTAGGCTGTGGGTTCTCTAGGCTTGGCTCTAATCCTCTTTCTGTAGGCTGTAGTGTAATGGGGTCAAAGCCTTGCCAATCTCTCTCTAGATGGAAATTGAAGACATTTGGAATAGCCCAGAACTCTTTCGAAGAAGAAATTTTAAAAGCTATCACATTAATTTTATAATTTTCAACTCAAAGATATATAATTTTTAAACATCCTTGATTCAGATAAAGCTAAATTTCCATTTCTATCTCAAATGTAATACATTTTAGAATTGTTCCTGGAAAATATTTTTTAAATTGTTATAACAAATTTTTCTTTACCAAGTCATCCATTTTAAATAGTCTGCTCCAAAATAAACACTATTCAGCATATATTATAGGAAACAGATTTCATTTTTTTAGTATATCATGTATAGATTTAATTTCCTTCTTTAAAACCTAAGTTTTCATTATATAAGATTCACTTTGGCATTGAATCCAGTCAGATTTAAAAAATTAAAAAATTGCTTTTTTTAAACTCAAATTTGAAGAAAAGAATGGTAATCTCTTTTTTAAGTTGCAGACTTTGCCATTTGATAACTAAAAGCAATTTAGCAAAATTATTTGTATGTAAATTTTGGTTGCATTGTTTGTTTGTTGTTTGTTTGTGGAGTGCTTCTTATGGTGTCAATAATTAGATAGTCCACAGTGCAAAACGGTATTTTTTCCAATCTCTATCAATTCAAGACTTATAATTATCTGGACATAAAATAGAATGAAGATTGCTTAATATCAGTCCTTATAATGTAAGTTAACTATGTAATCATAATTAACTAAAAATAGTTTTAAATCCTCAAACACTTGAGGTAAGCAAACAATTAAAATGCTGACTGTATGTCACTCTTATATTTTGACCTAAAGTAAGTTCGCTGAAAGCTGAAGGACTGTGGTCTTCCTTTTATGTGTCTACCCAGCAAGGTAAAAGCAGCCCCAGACTTCACATTTCTCAGGAAGTCAGGATGCTTTTCCTCAACAGTTAGAATATTTCACTGTAGTGCATAAGGTTCTAAATGCAGTAGATCTTAAGCTGTTGATATTTTGTGACTTTCACTTGATAACTCATGAGAGCAACTAACATTCATTCTATGCCAGACCCTGTGCCAAGCTTTTTACAGGAATGATCTCATTTGACTATCATAGCACCCTATGAAATAAGTATTATTGCCTCTATCCTGGAAGCGAGGAAGCCACGCTTAGTGGGTCAGAGTGCTTGTCTCAGCCATAACCAGTAAGTGGCGTAGCAAGCATTTGAACCCAGATCTGTCTCATTCCAATGGCCTGGACCATACTACTTTCCAGTGGATTTTATGTGCTGAATGTGTGTGCCTGTGCCCCGTCACTAAGTCATGCCCAGCTCTGCGGCCCCGTGGACTGTAGCCTGCCAGCCTCCTCTGTCCATGGAGTTTTCTAGGCAAGAATACTGGAGCACGTTGCCATTTCCTGCTCCAGGGGATCTTCCCAACACAGAGCCTGAGCCAGCATCTCTTGTGCCTCCCTGCACTGGCAGTCAGATTCATTATCACTGGCACCACCTTGGAGGCCCAGGTGCTGAATAGTCATATTCTAAGACACCAGGTGGAATAAGACTGGTTCCAAATTGGGAAAGGAGTACGTCAAGGCTGTATATTGTCACCCTGCTTATTTAACTTATATGCAGAGTACATCATGCGAAATGCCGGGATGGATGAAGCACAAGCTGGAATCAAGATTGCAGGGAGAAATATCAGTAACCTCAGATATGCAGATGACACCACCCTTATGGCAGAAAGTGAAGAGGAACTAAAGAGTCTCTTGATGAAAGTGAAAGAGGAGAGTGAGAAAGCTGGCTTAAAACTCAGCATTCAAAAAACTAAGATGGCATCTGGTCCCGTAACTTCTTGACAAATAGATGGGGAAATAATGGAGACAGTGACAGACTTTATTTTCTTGGGCTCCAAGAATCACTGGAGATAGTGACTGCAGCCATGAAATTAAAAGATGCTTGCTCCTTGGAAGAAAAGCTATGACAAACCTAGACAAAATATTAAAAAGCAGAGATATTACTTTATCAACAAAGGTCTGTCTAGTCAAGGCTATAGTTTTTCCAGTAGTCATGTATAGATATGAGAGTTGGACCATAAAGAAAGCTGAGCACTGAAGAATTGATGCGTTGCAACTGTGATGTTGGAGAAGACTCTTGAGTCTCTTGGATTGCAAGGAGATCCAACCAGTCAATCCTAAAGGAAATCAATCCTGAATATTCATTGGAAGAACCGAAGCTGAAGCTGAAGCTCCAATACTTTGGCCATCTGATGCGAAGAGCTGACTCCTCTGAAAAGACCCTGATGCTGGGAAAGATTGCAGGCAGGAGGAGAAGGGGTTGGCAGAGGATGAGATGGCGGGATGGCATAACCGACTTGATGGACATGAGTTTGAGCAAGTTCTGGGAGTTGGTGAAGGACAGGGAAGCCTGGTAAGCTGCAGTCCGTGGGGTCGCAAAGTGTAGGATGTGACTGAGTGACCGAACTGAAGACAGCAAGTATCAAATCTTACTCTTGACACACATGTGCTTTGTTTTAATTAGTTATTTCTGCAATAATGCCATGTGATAGAACACTCCAAACTGAGTGCTTCTAACAATCAGCATCTGTTGTTTTTTGATCCCACGAGTGTAGGGCAGCCAGGAGGACTGCTTCAAGCTGTTGGTCAGCTGGGCTTAGCTTCAGTCTTGGAATTGGGTCCATATCTGCTCTTTGTGTCATCATATTCTCCTTGGGCCGGGAGCTCCCTAAGGCATGTTTGTCTTATGGCAAAGCACAGTGGTGCGAGGGTATAATCCAAACCACACAAGCAGATTTTAGGCTCCTCCTCGTATCACATCTACTCACAGTCCATGGGCCAAAGGAAATCACAGGTCCAGGTTCCAAGTCAGTGGGGCAGAAAAATATGCTGCACCCCATGAGAATATATATTTCTTCCCTAAGAAAGAGAATATTTCTAACACAAAATCAGTCTATCACATATTGCTTATACAGTGCTATGGGTTGAGTGTTTTCTTTCATTACAGTCAACATTGTACATGGGAAGTCTATGAACTGAAGGTGTATGTATATCACAGATGCTACATAGAATAGAAACAGAAACATATTATAAATTATCAAGTGGCAGCTTCTTTTTCTAAAAATAAATGTTTATACCAGTTCTTTACTTTTTAAAATGAAAAAATCTGCTGCTATTTGGAAAAATAAAACTAATAAAGCTTAAAAAGTATTTTGAAACAAGGTTGGTTATTTAAAAACACACATATACATAAACTAAAATTAAATTGCGTCTTGGTTTCTAATAGCATTTTCCAGTAAAAGGAAAAAGTATGAAAAAGTGGGGGAAGAGAGTAACTTTATGTGGAGAAGCCTGACAAATACTACCTCCACCAAGTTGTCAGGATTAACTTCAGCAGTGATAAATCAGATTGGTATGACTGACTGACCACTGCAGTTTATGTCTATGGTTTTCCTCCCAAAATACACAACATAGAAAAACACTAAAAAACTCAGTTGAGAGACATTTGAGAAAATACCTGTCCAGTACATCTCACAATTGCCAGTCATTAAAAAATAAGGAAAGTCTGAGAAACTGTCACAATCAATAGCAGCTTAAGGAAACACAATGTCCAATGTAATGTGGCGTCATAGACAGGGTCCTGGGGTGGGAAAATGCACATTAAGTTAAAACTAAGAAAATTTGAATAAAGTATAGACTTTAGCTAATAATGGGCTTCCTAGGTGTCTCAGGGTAAAGAATCTGCTTGCCAACGCAGGAGATGCAAGAGATGCAGGTTCAACCCCTGGGTCAGGAAGATCCCCTGGAGAAGGAAATGACAACCCACTCCAGTATTTTTGCCTGGGAAATCCCATGGATAGTGGGGCCTGGAGGGCTATAGTCCATGGGGTCGCAAAGAGTCAGACATGACTGAGTGACTGTTCATGTCACCTGATAATAATGTATCCACATGGGTTTATTAGGGCAGTCCTGGTGGCTCAGTTGGTAAAGAGTCTGCCTGCAATCCGCCTCGGTTTAATCCCTGGACTAGGAAGTAGGAAATAACAACCCACTTCAGTATTCTTGCCTGGAGAATTCCATGGACAAAGGAGTCTGGTGGGCTACAGACCATGGGGTTGCAAAGAGTCGGATATAACTGAGCGACTTTGCACAGCATGCGTTTATTAATTGTGACAAATACACCGTACTAATGTAAGATGTTAATAGAAGGGAAACTGGGTGTGAGGTGAATGGGAACTCTGTACTATCTTCACAGTTTTTATGTAAATATAAAACTACCTAAAACAAGTTTCTTTAAGACAAATATTAAACTGCAATGATATAGAGGAAAGAAAAACAGTAAAAACTAATTAAAAGAAAAATCAAATACCAGAAAAAAGTTTCAAGGAGGAAATTTAGTGATACTAAATAATTGTGGCAGTTGGAAAAACCCAGTCAAAGCTAAAAACTATGTAACTCTTGCTGAATATATCTCATTAATATTTGATCTTTAAACATTTAGAGCTGGGTATTCTGAAAACATTGCCCTGGGACTGCCTAAGACAAAGCATGCCATGCCGGCCTCCAGTGAATTCTCCCAACCCAGGGATCGAACCCAGGCCTCCTGCATTGCAGGCAAATTCTTTACCATCTGACCCACCAGGGAAGTCAAGAAAAAGCAAGGAAGAGTCACATGCCAGTCTTTAGGAATGAAAGTCTTGTTGGTTTGACAGAATCCTCTCTCTCACACACCCCCCCACACCCCCACACCCACACACACTGTATGTGGGGTACCATCCATCCTCCCTGTGGTTTCTGATTCCCTCCTGAACCCTTCACCCTTGGCCCTCCTGGTTACACACACACACACACACACACACACACACACACAAAAAAAAAAACACGCTATTATTACCTTGTGCTTCTCAGAAAAGGAGGAACATGGACAGGAAAGGGTTAAAACAAAAGACTATCAGTGTGTGTAAGGGGGTGGGGGTGGGGGTGGGTGTCGTGGAACATTCCAGGGTCACTAGTAGGAGGCTGGGTAAGAACATTTGAGAACCCTTCTTAAACTATTGACTGTATAGAATGAAGACAAAACTCCATTAAATGTATCAAAAAATAAGGAGTAATTATGCTCTCAATTTTTTTAAAAATGCAATAAGACATTCAAGAAAAGATATGGTTGGATTTTGATAAAGCTGAAATTGTTTCCAGTAGCAGTCCTGTCTCTGCTTTATATTTTACTGTTTCTCTTGAGAGCAACCTTGACATCCCATTTCTGGTTCACATGTTTCAGAAAAAAAAATGAAAGCATATTGTCAGTCATGTAATTGATATACAGTGCTTCTTGACATGTCTATTTTTAATTAAAACACATTTTAATTAAAAAAGGAGAGAGTAATTTTAAGAAGAGAAACTCTCTGCCAGATGGTGATTCCTAATTTACCTCAAATGTGTTGGGAGCCACATGATTCATTTTTGATTAGCCTGGGTTTGTACGTTGTAGAGAATAGTAATTTTATTATGAAAAATAACCATCTACAGCACCCCTGCTAAGTGAGGTAAGTAAGTGTGTGTGGGCATGGTCACCTGCATTAGTGGGCGTGTTTCACAGCTATTCACCCAGGAATTCTAATGGCGTGAATAGCATTTCTGTGTAAAAATCCATGTGTGCAGTAGCACTTTGTTAATAAATAAAACTCCTGCAATATCAGATTCAGGTTTGCAAGGGTAGGACCACATTTGAGTGCCAAGTCTCAGAGCCAAGAAATACCTCTGGACAGGGGTCCACGTGCAGTCGTGGTCAGGACTGCCAGTGAAGCCGGATGGGAGGAAAATGACTGTCCTTCCATTTTTTCCCCTGTAGTTTCATATCTCATTGGCTTCATTACCAAATCTAAATTCCTTATAAGCTCTTTGCTCCACAAATACCTCACACGTTCCCAGGCTACAGACCATAGTAAGTATATAGAGTACATACTATACAATAGCCCTTGGTGTAGAATGCTGTCTACTAGAACTACGCTTGGTTCCATGGCTTCAGCCCATAGTGAGTAAAAAGAAGGTGACTAGAAGGTAATCGTTACTCTAAAGAATTTGTCCCTGGTTAGAGGGGCAGAAGGGCTTTCTGGGTGGCTCCTGCCTGCCAATGCAGGAGATGTGGGTTCAATCCCTGGGTCGGGAAGATTCCCTGGAGAAGGAAATGGCAATTCCCTGGAGAAGGAAATGGAGAAGGAAGTTTTGTTGCCTGGGAAATCCCACGAACAGAAGGAGCCATGGAGTCTCAAAAGAGTCAGACACAACTGAGCAACTAAAACAATAACTCAAGGGGGGCAGAGTGAAACTAACATTGAAGCATTCTAAGTCCTAATTACAGCATGAAGTGAAGCCAAACCTAAGTTATCCAAGTCAAAGCACTAAATTTAAGAGACTGGCAGTAATGTCCCCTCCGTATGTGACTTGGACGAACCAGTTAACATCTCTATTTCCCCAACTGTCAAAAAGAAGTAATAATACCCGCCTGCTACAGCAACGGCAAGGAATGAATATGATAATAACTATTAAAACATTCTGTATGGTCAAATAGTAAAATATTAATAGTGAATTCAACAATACTTTTTCTTGGATTTGAATATTGTACTGTATGCAAAAGAGACTGTTGGTATTGTTGTTTGCTGTTTGTTTCTTAATATTCTCCCTTAAGACTAAGAAGGAATAAAAGAGAAAATGCTCCAGGTATCTTTGAACCTTAAATGAACCAAAATAGCAATTTAAAATCAAGCTTTGAGGCTTATAATTTTAATCACTTGTGAGAAACTCAGTTTCTTTTTTCTTGCTTGGATTCAATTCCTGAGTCATGATTGGTGTTAAAATAGCTCTAGAAATGAGAATGCAAATTAAAGGCATTGTCAGAAATAGCCATGCCTTTCAAAATAAGATGCCATTTAATTCAAAATCCTGGGATGAAATTGACCCTAATTTGAAAAGAAGAAATTGTTCAGTGGACTCAGTGAGAGGACTGACCTTCCTGGTGTCTTTAAAAAAGATGTTTTAATGTTTAAACACTGAGTTTCTGACCACAGTTTTGAGAAATGACAGGGTCAGAATATTGTATTGATTCTTACAAGTTATTATAAGGTAGTGAGATGTAATTGATTGGTAGGTTGTAGAAACTTAAATTTTAGACTTGAGTATCTTCAATAATAAAAAAAAAACTTTAATCCTCTTGTAATTCAAATTCGCTTTTAGTGTGCATGCCTCAAATTTTCTGACTGTAGCAAAGATACCATGTACCCAAATCATAGAATTTATCAATGATGATAATTAGTGTGAGAAAATGGAGTAAAGAAGTTAAGTATTCTTGAGTGTACCTCTTAGAAGTTAGATATTTGACAGATGTCACATTTATCTTGAGGTTAGTTAACATTAATCTTGCCAAAACACAGTTTACTTCTAAATATTAAAGTTTATTTATACAAAGGCTATAAAGACATGGCTCATTACTTTTACCAAAATGCAATTGATATGACACTGCTGTAATTTATCTATCTAACTCCTACTTTTTATATTAATTTATTTTGCATTGGTGTGATTTCTAAAGAGTTCAGATCTTTTAAATTTGCATTTCAAAGTAGCTATAAAATATGTATTCCACTGCAAAACATTAGCATAAAGCGATTCAGTATTACATATTCTGTCGGAAATGCCAGGAAGAATTCCACAACTATTGCATTTCCATCTGGCAGCATCTTCCTACACTGAATGTCTGCATAAATATTTCAGCAATAAAGTAAAATTATGAAACATAAACTCTTTAAGTTATATTCCAAATTGATAACCTCTTCAAAATTTAATAAGCAAAGGAACTATGCAATTGCAGAGAAATTACTAGAGTGCTCTCCACCTATTTTCAACTGTCCTAGGAAAATAGTTCCTCCTTCAATACATATTTCAGTCATATCTTACCTTTTCTGTCCATAAGGAATGAGTATTCAGTGGTTGAAAAATGAATTCCTACCCAAAATAAGTATGAATGTTTGAGTAGCCTAGCTACATGTTCCAGCACATTATTCACTCAGAATGAAAGAATTACGTGTTGAGTTAATGACAGGTGACTGTAGGGGAATTGGGACATTATAGAGCAAGAACTTTCTGTTTTCTTTAAATGAATGCCAGTTTTTTTAGTGGAAAGATAACATTCATCCTCAGAGCTACGTTTTTCAGGATTGGTGATGATTGGTGTGCTAACCAAATTTCCAGACCCTCACTGAATTTTTACCAGTCATAGCAGAGAGCACCTGTGTTCTAATCTATATTGTGCAAGGTATGTCCATATTTTCAAGTGTAAATCAGACTATAGAGATAGGAGACATACTTTATATGCTACTTTATTTAATAATCTAACTCTGCAAGTATCATTATACATTATTGATGACTGAGTCCCTCTGCAGAGTCAGAAAGAAGTGAGTATCAGTTTGGCTCTGCCCTTTATTGATTTCGTGACCTTGGGCAGGTTCCTTAAAATCCTTTAATTCTTTTGCTCATCTTGAAAAGAGTATAACAGTAATGCCATTCACTGGGATTGTTTTATAAGTTAAGGGAGATAATGTATGTCAAGTGTTCACTCCAGTGCCTTGCATAGGTAAAAGTTGAGAAACTCTGAGGTATTAATATTAAAACTGTTCTTGTTTTATTATCATAGTTGTTATTACCCATCTGTTCAAACTTTACTAAATGATTTCTTTTGTATATATATGATATACATGCATATACATATGCTATACATTTCCATATACATCTAAAGATTTATATGTGATTTATTGGGGAAAGCAACAGCTTGGGAGTCAGGGCTCTGGTCTCAGATCTATTACTTATTAAGGTCTTTGGGTCAGTAATTTACATCTCTGAACCTCATTTCCCTTATATAAACAAAAGGTTGGGTTTAAAGATGGCAGTCATGAAAAGATAACTTAGTGAATGGGAGAAAATATTTGCAAATGATATGACTGGTAAAGGATTGGATTACATACACCCAACATACATAAACAGCTCTTATAAATCAACATCAAAACAAACAAACAAACAAACAAGCTGAAGAACTGGATATGTATTTTCTAAAGAGGAAATCCAGATGGCCATCAGACACACAAAAAGATACTCAACATCATAAGCATCAGGGAAATGTGAATCAAAGCCACAGTAAGGTATCACCTCACATCTCAGAATGGCTATTATCAAAAAGAAGACAACAAATGCTGGCAAGGATGTGGAGAAATGGGAACCCTTCACTCTGTTAGTGGGAATGTACATTGGTGTAGGCACTGTGGAAAACAGTATGGTGACTGCTCAAAACAACTAAAAATAGAATCACCATATGGTCCATTAGTTCCACTCATGGCTATATAGCAAAAAAGAAAAAAAAAAAGCTGAATAACTTAAACTTCCTTCACAGCGCCCCCGTGGATGCTGTGTTTGTGATGGCCAATATAGTCTAAGGCTCACATGTTCTCCAAAAAGAATACTTGTATCAGAATGAAGGGAGGGTCTGGTGGACTGGAGCCTATATTATTTATGTATTTACTTACTTGCTAGTTTGTTGTTTTGAATTACATTAGTCATAGAACAAGCTTTAGAATTATAATGTTGCATGCACATGAGTTTGATACGGTCATCCTCTTCCTCCACTAAGTATACTCCCTTTTTTGTTAAATGTTTTGCTATTTTGTCCACCAAAAACTGTACTACTAGCTATCATTTAATCATCACCTACTACATGCCCATCACTATGCTATCCATACCATAGGACCCAGCACTTCTATTCCTAGGTATATACTTGGCAGAAATACACACACATACACACACACACAAATATATAAAGACATATTTGAAAATATTTGTAGTAGCAACTTTCTCTTTTTTTAATGTTTTAATTGGAAGACAAGTGCTTTATAATGTTGTCTTAGTTCCTGCCTTACAATGCAATTCAGTTATAATTATATTCGTATATATATATACCCTCTCTTTTGAGCCTCCCTCCCCCATCCCATTCCACCCCTCTGGGTTGTCACAGAGCACCAGACTGGGCTCCCTGTGTTTTGCAACAGCTTCCCACTAGTTATCTGTTTACCCACGATAGTGTATATATGTCAGTTTGGAAAAGCACTTTTTGTCATATCCTCAAAATGTCGTTGACCCAAATGCCCATCAGCAGCAGAGTGGATAAAAAGAATTATAGCATGGTCACACTGTGTGTCAGGCTTAAAGAAGATGTACACTGTTATAACTGCTTAAAAATCTTCAGAATTATGCAAATATTTTTATTCTGTTTTACAACAAATCAAGGAAGCTCTGAAGGCTAAACTGACTTGTCTAAAAGTGTTCATGTGGTAAGTGAAAGAAAGTGAAAGTGAAAGTTGCTTAGTCGCGTCTGACTCTTTGCAATCCCATGGACTATACAATCCATGGAATTATCCAGGCAAGAATACTGGAATGGGTAGCCTTTCCCTTTTTCAGGGGATCTTATCAATCTAGGGAGCGAACCCAGGTCTCCTGCATCCTCACCTGGTACTAACCAGGTGACCTACCACAGAAGCCCTTTGTGGTAAGTACTGTATCCAAAGAAAATTCTTCCAGATTCTAAAGTCCAGACTCTTGATTACACCTCACTGTCGCTTAATAGCTGTTATTTATTAAGCACTTTATATGTGGCTCCTAGATGCTTTATATTTATCAGTGGATATTTAATCTCATTCCATTTTAACCTCACAATAACTGCAAGGTTAAGAAACTGAAACTCAGAGAAACAAGAAAGTGGGAAAGTTGAAGTTAAAACCTAGTTCCCTTTGACCTCAAAACCCACACTTGTTTTGCATGACACAATATCTCATATGGTATAAGCTGCATGCTTTTTTCTATAAATAAATTTATAAGATTTATGGTAGAAAGTTTTCATGTTTAAAATCAGAGATTGTATAGTGAAAAGCATTTGGTTGTATTGTAATTATCCTGAAGTGTAAAATTGTGACTATTAAACTTGATAGTCTGCTTTGATTTATTTTTTCACTCTTAATTAAAAATTAGTTCAGTTAAGTTCAGTCGCTCAGTCATGTCTGACTCTTTGCAACCCCATGAATCGCAGCACGCCAGGTCTCCCTATCTATCACCAACTCTCAATGTTTATCCAAACTCATGTCCATCGAGTTGGTGATGCCATCCAGTCATCTCATCCTCTGTCATCCCCTTCTCCTCCTGCCCTCAATCTCTCCCAGCATCAGGGTCTTTTCCAATGAGTCAACTCTTCGCATGAGGTGACCAAAGTATTGGAGTTTCAGCTGCAGCATCAGTCCTTCCAATGAACACCCAGGACTGATCTCCTTTAGGATGGACTGGTTGGGTCTCCTTGCAGTCCAAGGGACTCTCAAGAGTCTTCTCCAACACCACAGTTCAAAGGCATCAATTCTTCAGTGCTCAGCCTTCTTCACAGTCTCACTCTTACATCCATACATGACCACTGGAAAAACCATAGCCTTGACTAGACGGACCTTTGTTGGCAAAGTAATGTCTCTGCTTTTTAATATGCTATCTAGGTTGGTCATAACTTTCCTTCCAAGGAATAAGCGTCTTTCAATTTCATGGCTGCAGTCACAATCTGCAGTGATTTTGGAGCCCCCCAAAATAAAGTCAGCCACTGTTCCCACTGTTTCCCCATCTATTTCCCATGAAGTGATGGGACCAGATGCCATGACCTTAGTTTTCTGAATGTTGAGCTTTAAGCCAACTTTTTGACTCTCTTCTTTCACTTTCATCAAGAGGCTTTTTAGTTCCTCTTCACTTTCTGCCATAAGGGTGGTGTTATCTGCATATCTGAGGTTATTGATATTTCTCCTGGCAATCATGATTCCAGTTTGTGCTTCTTCCAGCCCAGCGTTTCTCATGATGTACTCTGCATAGAAGTTAAAAAAGCAGGGTGACAGTATACAGCCTGACGTACTCCTTTTCCTATTTGGAACCAGTCTGTTGTTCCATGTCCAGTTCTAACTGTTGCTTCCTGACCTGCATACAGGTTTCTCAAGAGACAGGTCACGTGATCTGGTATTCCCATCTCTTGAAGAATTTTCTAGAGTTTATTGTGATCCACACAGTCAAAGGCTTTGGCATAATCAATAAAGCAGAGATGGATGTTTTTCTGGAACTCTCTTGCTGTTTCAGTGACCCAGCAGATGTTGTCAATCTCATTTCTGTTTCCTCTGCCTTTTCTAAAACCAGCTTGAACATCTGGAAGTTCACAGTTCATGTATTGCTGAAGCCTGTCTTGGAGAATTTTGATCATTACTTTACTAGCGTGTGAGATGAGTACAATTGTGCAATAGTCTGAACATTCTTTAGGATTGCCTTTCTTTGTATTGGAATGAAAACGGACCTTTTCCAGTCCTGTGGCCACTGCTGAGTTTTCCAAATTTGCTGGCATATTGAGTGCAGCACTTTCACAGCATCATCTTTCAGGATTTGAAATAGCTCAACTGGAATTCCATCACCTCCAGTAGCTTTGTTCCTAGTGATGCTTTCTAAGGCCTATTTGACTTCACATTCCAGGATGTCTTGCTCTAGGTGAGTGATCACACCATCATGATTATCTGGGTCGTGGAGATCTTTTTTGTACATTCCAGGTTCCTCTATTGCATTGCTGTTTACAGCATCGGACCTTGCTTCTATCACCAGTCACATCCACAACTGGGTATTGTTTTTGCTTTGGCTCCATCCCTTAATTCTTTCAGGAGTTCTTTCTCCACTGATCTCCAGTAGCATATTGGGCACCTACCGACCTGAGGAGTTCCTCTTTCAGTATCCTATCATTTTGCCTTTTCATACTGTTTATGGGATTCTCAAGTCAAGAACACTGAAGTGGTTTGCCATTCCCTTCTCCAGTGGACCACATTCTGTCAGACCTCTCCACCATGACCCGTCCGTCTTGGGTGGCCCCACAGGGCATGGCTTAGTTTCATTGAGTTAGACAAGGCTGTGGTTCTGTGATCAGATTGGCGAGTTTTCTGTGGTTATAGTTCAGTGTGTCTGCCCTCTGATGCCCTCTCGCAACACCTACTATCCTAAGTGGGTTTCTCTTACCTTGGACTGGGGTATCTCTTCACGGCTGCTCCAGCAAAGCGTAGCCACTGCTCTTTACCTTGGACGAGGTCGCCCTTCCTGACCTTGAACATGGAGTAGCTCCTCTCAGGCCTCCTGTGCCCTCGCATGGGGAAAAAACAATTGGAGGAGATTGAATGTTTCCGTAAAATAAACTTGGTACTTTAAACACTTATGTTCAAAGAATAGTAGTAAGGTGGCCTGATGTTTTTATCTAGAATTTGTTGGGAAAAATTCGATAAATGTGTTTAAGGTTATTTTCATTAGAAAAAATCCCAAATCTATAAATTAAGAGAAAACACCTAATTTGAGTATAAAGAACACACAGACCGATGCAGGAGACATAATAAAAGTGGGTTCGATCCCTGGTTCGCAAAGATTTCCTGAAGGAGGGCACAACAACTCACTCCAGTGTTCTTGCTTGGAGAATCCCATTGACAGAGGACCCTGGTGGGCTATGGTTCACAAGTTTGCAAAAGTCAGACACAATTGAAGTCGGACACAAACGCATCCACCTAATTAAAAAGTATGAAAAATTTAAAGCTATATCTGTATAATATTTCAAAATTTGATCTCTAGTAAGGAAAGCACTGTGCCAGCTCTTAGGGACCCAACAAGGACTCTCAGAAAACCACTGGAAGAATTGAGTATCAGTTTTTGCCATGAACAGATCCTGACACCTTCCTCCATTTAGAGCTCTATTGAGTTGAATAATAATTATGCCTACCATTTCTGTATGATTCCCAGGCAATACAGTAGTTTTCCAGTGGGTCAGCTGTGTAGCTGAATATACCCATTTGCATATGAAGAAGCCAAAGTTTGTAGAGGGAAAGTGACTTGCCCAAATTCTCATGGCTGCTATGTGACAAGAGTCAGGAATCAAACCCAGATCTTCTGACTCTAACTCAAGTATTTCTCCAACACATACCACTTATTCTTGTAATGATCCAACACATAACTGCTGATGTTTTTGTGTTTTCAGAGAGCTGGGGGAAATGGTCAACGTTCTGTATCCTTGATGGCATAAGTACCATAGTGTAACTGTAGAATTTAAATCATTTTTCATGCTACTGCTATAGGAATTGATGCATTCCATGGTATACATTAATGAGTAGGAGATGAGACTGAAAGAATTTTTGCATCAGTTGTGTTCTAATATCTTCACTGGCTTAACCCCAGTGTATGGTACATGAAATGCATAGCAAAATGGGTAGAGAACTCATAGACCATCGGATCTAGAAGGAACCTTGTTGTTGTTTAATCACTAAGTTGTTTCTGACTGTTTTGCAACCCCATGGACTTTATAACCTGCCAGGCTCCTCTATCCATGGAATTTCTTAGGCAATACTCCAGTATTCTTGCCATTTCCTTCCCCAGGGGATCTTCCTGACCCAGGGATAGAACGCTTGTCTCTTGCATTGGCAGGCAGGTTCTTAAGCCACTGAGCCTCCAGGGAAGGCCATAGAAGGAATCTTAGAGTTTGTCAAACCTGTTACTGTACCGAAGGGGGAAACTGAAGCCTTAGACATGAAGGGAGGAGCTACAGATAACACAACTTTTCCAGGGCAGAGTGAAGCAAACTTAATCATTATCTCCAACACCCTGGGAGATAAGAATACCACTGGTGCAGTGGATAAATTTGGGAGCTACTGAGATGAGAATTTTTAAAAATGTGTTGATATGTTTTTTTGTTTTTTATTCTCACTGTTGAAAAGATGTAGAAGAATAACAAATATTTTCCCAGGAGTCGTCCAATCCTGTCCCATTCTTACTCCTTGGAAGGAAAGTTATGACCAACCTAGATAGCATATTAAAAAGCAGAGACATTACTTTGTCAACAAAGGTCTGTCCAGTCAAGGTTATGGTTTTTCCAGTGGTCATGTATGGATGTGAGAGTTGGACTATAAAGAAAGCTGAGCGCCAAAAAATTGATGCTTCTGAACTGTGGTGTTGGAGAAGACTCTTGAGAGTCCCTTGGACTGCAAGGAGATCCAACCAGTCAAACCTAAAGGAAATCAGGCCTGGGTGTTCATTGGAAGGACTGATGCTGCAGCTGAAACTCCTATACTTTGGCCACCTGATGTGAAGAGCTGACTCATTGGAAAAGACCCTGATGCTGGGAAGGACTGAGGGCAGGAGGAGAAGGGGATGATAGAGGATGAGATGGTTGAATGGCATCACCAACTCAATGGACATGGGTTTGGGTGAACTCCGGGAGTTGGTGAAGGACAGGGAGGCCTGGCGTGTTGCGGTTCATGGGGTCCCAAAGAGTCGGACACAACTGAGCGACTGAACTGAACTGACTGAACTGTCCCATTTAAGTCTGAACAGCCTCCATGCTTCATCATAATGGACTTTGGATCTGCAGCAGACATGATGGTAATCACATCTCTACCCTGTTTGGTGCTGTGCCACAGAAACCCCAGATCTCACAATTCCTCATTTTGTTCTGTTTCCCACCTTGCTCACAAGGGTACATTCAGCTTCTTGATTATGCCAAGCCCCTTGATAACACCAGGCCTTTTGTACATGCAGTTCCGTCTGCCTGTGATACTTGTATGCCTCAGTCTACTTAGCTAGAATCTTCTTTCAATTTAGGTCTGATGTTAAATGTAGGGTTACCAGATAAAATATAAGATGCCCAGCCATATCTCAGATAAGCAGCAAATATCTCTTTTGAATAAATATCTTCCAAATACTGCATGGGAAAGCTTATACTAAAAAATTACCCATTGCTTACCTGAAATTCACATTTAGTCATGCACCTTGTATTAATTTTTTTACCTAAGTGTAGACTGATATGCAATTGTAAGAAATAATACAGAGATCCTGTATACTCTTCATCCAGCTTCTCCCAATGGTAGTGTCAGGTATAAGTATAGTATAATAGCGCAACTAAGAAACTGACAATGATATGATCCACTGATTTTATTCAAATTTCACCAGTTTTACAAACACTGTCTGTGTGTGTGTGTGTGTGTAGTCTATGCAGTTTTACCAAGTGTAGATTTATGCAACAACCACAATCAAGATACACACCAGTTCCATCATAAGGATTCATATTACTGTTTAGAGCCATAGCCACACTCTCTCTTCCTCCTTCCCTAAGACCTGGCAGTCACTAATCTGTTCCCTCGCTAAACATCTTTGTTAAGAGACGAACATTTCTAATAGTTCGATGCTCACTTTAACATATATTGGGAAAATGTGCTGTGCTTAGTCACTCAGTCGTGTCCCACTCTTTGAGACCCCATGGACTGCAGCCCGCCAGGCTCCTCTGTCCATGGGATTCTCCAGGCAAGAATACTGGAGTAGTTTGCCATGCTCTCCTCCAGGGGATCGCCCCAACTCAGGGATCGAACCCAGGTCTCCCACATTGCAGGCAGATTCTTTACCATCTGAGCCACCCAGAAGCCCAAGAATACTGGAGTGGGTAGATTATCCCTTCTCCAGGGGATCTTCCTGACCCAGGAATTGCACCAGGGTCTCCTGCATTGCAGGCAGATTCTTTACCTGTTGAGCCACTAAGGAAAATGAATACTTTCTAATCATCGATTTCAGAGATATTGCTTAGGATGATGGTACTTGGTTATTTTGTAAAAGAGTCAGTTTAAAGAAGCATAGTGAGTATGCAATAATTCCAATGATGCATAGCTATAAGAAAAATTGTAGAGGTGGTGGGTGAGGTGTTAGGAAACAGAACATTTAAACCAGATAGAAGTAGTAGATTGAATGGAGGGAAACCATCTGTTCAACCCTTTTTAATTCTAAAGGTTACCCTTAAATGTGAGCTGGGCATCCCAAGTCAGTACTTCTAATCCAGTTTCCAGGGCTCAGTTGCAAATTCAGCTAATTATCCCCATACATGTGAGCAAACGTAAGTGATTAAGTACAAGATAGCTCAGATATACTCTGGCTGATTCTCTGTGAATAGAATAGAAGTTACCATGTGGCATGCAGAGTCTAAACTTCTGAAGTTTTTGTTAGACATAGTTTGGTTTTTCCACTCTTTAGGTAGAAATTAACATACCTGAGCATATTCTAACATAAGGGCTAAGGAGAGGAGTTTGCATAAATCTGCAAAAATTATTTGTATCTTCATATGCAAAAAGGGGGAGGAAGAAGCAGGGCTGAATATATATACAATCACGTAGGTGGAAGGTGTTCTTATTGCTTGTTTTATTCTTCCTGTAGGTGTAATAGCAAAGGAAATAGTTTAAAAAGAAAGCTTAAGTACAGATATTTTACTATTTTCTTCATCAAGGCAGCTTTTGTATTAATTAGAGTAGAATCTCTACCCCAATGTATCTATTTATCTTCTATCTGTTAAACTAAAACCACAATGGGAAATCTACAGTGAGTTTTCATCCAGAAGAAATACAACATCAATTCCATTAAACACCACTTTCTATCCTCCTGTACACAAAGTAACCATTCAATAAATATTTGTTTTCTACTGCCTTGATTTAATTTAGAATAACTTTTTACTAGTTTTAACAGCGAGTCTTAAGGTTACAAATTGTTTCATATCCTAGTGAATTTGAATTTTATGAAAACTGTTACCACTAGGCTTATTTTAAATTTTTATTTGTATTTTCATTTCCCATGAAACTCTAAATGACAATGAAATTGAATGAAAAATTCCTCTTACTCACTGGCTTACGACATTAAGAACAAATCTAATCTTTGATTTGAACTAGATTCACTCCACAATTTCAGTACTCTTTCTTAAAAAATTAACTTAGACAGCTTTTACTGAAAATACACAGCAGAAATGGGATGGTGCTACAGTTATTGTAATCTTTAACACAAACTATTCTAATTCTGGCTCTTAATATAAAATAACAATTTTGTATTCGAGAGTCTTCCTGCATCCTAATTAGAAGCACCATGTTACTATATATCCAGAGGCTATATCTGTAATATTTATCACTGCATTAATTCATAGAAGTTTTCCCCTGAATATTATGAAGAGAGTCAGTGCATATTTTCTTTCAGAAAAATGTGTCTGGAGTTTCTCAATGGCTATTTAAGGAAAGAAAAAAAAAAAAAAACTTCATTTCATGTTCTAAACTTTATAAAGCACACTTCTGTAACATTCTTCTTATTGGAAATTTGAAGAATGGGAAGTGATTATTCTCCAGAGGAAAAAAATGCAGTGAGAATAGCTTAAATGGTTATTTCTCACTAAATAGAAGGACTATTGATACCCAGGTAACTCTCACTTTAACATCTGGTGGAGGTAAAGGGAAAAACTTTACTAAGAGTACTAGTAGGATTAGCATTTTTAAATGCTAAATACAATAGTTATTTATAAGAAAAAACTTGTGGCATTTATTCCACATCCAGTACCAGAACTGTGTTAGGAAGGAAAATGCAAGTACGACTCTCGTTTGATACTTCATCGTAATATTTAAAGGTGCCACAGAGAGAAATGGGTTCTATTGGAAGAAGTTCTTGCCTTTTCTATCCTGCTAATTAATATGCTAAACATAACTAGATTGGCAAGGCTGAATCCATTTCCTCCCAAGGATGGATTGAACTTCTGGCTGTGTTTATTGACAAAGCATTTGCAAGTCCACTAGACCTGCCAGTGTGTGCCCAGTTTACAGATAACAGGTGGCTTCAGGTCACATCAACAGTTTTTTGAGGTTGTCCCACCCTGAAGACATTACAACAAAACAAGTGGGGAGGATGGACTCGATGCTTTTATACACACACAGAGACACACATACCCTGCACACACACACACATGCCCTCGAATTTGCTGGGGAAGAGTTTAAAGCAACTGAGCAAGTCCTTTAAAAGGATGAAAAGGCACCTAATAATTTACTCCCTAGAAGTCTGTCAGGAGGCATAAATCAATGACACTCATCCCAATGCAGCATCTCTCTTGCATTGAACCCTCCAACACCATTACCGTGCCAGAGCAAAAACAAGGAAATGACTAGATCAAAACAGCCAGAGCTGAGGACATTTATCTTAGTCATTGGTGCACAGGAAGGTGACATTATATAAGATCAGATTGCTATGTACTCAGAAATCTGAAAATCAATTTCTTCAGATGCATGAAATAGAAACTTGATAAGCATCTATTGCATTTCTGGTAGTCAGTATTTATCGTGAACGCAAAATTAAATTCACTTTCTTGAAGAAAGAGTTTCTCCATTCCCTAGTCTTAATAATCCTGATCCTTCCTGAACCCTCCTCCCTGCAACCCTCCAACCTAGCCCCTAATACCCTCACCGGCCACTCATCCCCATTATCAAATCTCTGCCATTTCACACCTGACCACATTTTTCCTGATGAGGATAAATTTGACCTGGACACTTTACATTAGAATTTCTCCAGGGAGATTACAAACCATAGTGACTTGGGATACTACTCCTTTTACTGTGCTTCATGAAGTCATTTTTCCCATTACTTTATTTTAGACATTGGGATTAGTAATTTAATGTGAGATTCTTTATTGAATGCCAGTTCTGCTCATTGAGCTTTCCTGGTGACTTAGCAGTAAATAACCTGCCTGCAATGCAGGAGAAGACCCAAGTTTGATTTCTGGGTCAGGAAGATCCCTTGGGGAAAAAAAATGGCAACCCATTCCAGTATTCTTGCCTGGAGAATCCCATGGACAGAGGAGCCTGACGGGGAGCAGTCTATGGAGTCTCAAAGAGCCAGACACTACTGAGTGACTGAGCATTCACACACGCAATGTCTACACCGAAGAAATTTCTCTTAGGGTTGAGTTTCCTATTGTTTAGCCCTATGCTATGCTTGGAATGTATTCTTGTAGGCCATGAAAAGTCCCCAAGGACCTACAATACCATATGCCCTTGGCCATGCCAGATTACCTTCTCTCTGTAATGGCGCCAAAGTTAAATTCCTTCAGAATGGTAGGCAGATCCACATCCAGGCTTTGGTGGGATTTTTTGCTGTGTTTTGGACTACCATTGTGTTGTGCTCAGTTGTTTTGAAAGTGGTCTACTATTTAGCTTCCATTGCTACTTTTATCTTGATTTTTTTTTGCTAGAGTTTGAACTAGGCATTTTAAGATGGAAAAAGATGGTCTGAGGAGATTGTGAGCTTTACTACACCTCATTAGCTAATTAGAATCAAGTTTCTTGAACCAGCACTAACTTTTGAAAAAAAAAAAAAATCTTAGGGTCTGAAAGAATTAAGAATCCAGAGATGCCGAATTTGGGGAGTAGTTTGGGGCCTGGGAGAATTTTGACTCATTATAGTTTTTAACTTTCCGTCTGAAGGAGCAGTTCACACGGAAGCCGACAGACGGAACAGAGCCTTCATTATAGCCCAAACATGCGCTGTGAGCACCCTTTATGTCTGACAGAGGCCACGCTAAAGAGAGAGCAGTTCTAAATTATACTTCTCACAATGCTTCCCAAAGAGAACATGGCAAATGGACTCAATTCTTTTAAACCAAATTGGATATCCGAAAATAAATTCAAACAACCAACCTAGTTTTATGTGTTCCTTTTCCATAATTTCACTGCATTCTCATTATGTGAATCGAGTTAGATCAAACTTAAGATAAAACACCTTCACACAAATTTGTAGAATGAGTTTTTAAAAGAGAGAAAAGGAGACTTGTTTTGAGATGGACAGATAGCTTACCTATATTCAAATATCACTTGTATTCATAATGTTTCTCTGTCTAGCAGTGGTGGCTTTTGTTAGGAAAACAAAGCTGAGACAATCTGAGTTTAGGAGCGAGACCTCACAGAACTTAGTAAGATATTATCAGATGCCCACATGAAAAAACTTAGAGCAGACTAAGAATAAAGTGCTTCTTTCTTATGCTTTTCAAGATTACTGAGAATAATTGAAATTCTAGGGAGAGGTATATTTTTAGATTTGGCACAAAATCTGCATTGGACACACACACACAACAGGCACACAAACACGCGTACTAGCTCGACAACCAGTCAAGTCAGCCTCAGGGGAGATTTATCCGTGAGAGAACAGGAACTGTCGCCCTTTGGAACATGTGTTTCTAGGGGAGAATTTCTACATAGACTGTGCTGTGTGCTTGGTCGCTCAGTCGTATCTGACTCTTCGCGACTCTGTGGACTGTAGCCCGCCAGGCTCCTTTGTCCATGGAATTCTCCAGGCAAGAATACTGGAGTGGGCTGCCGTTTCCTTTTCCAGGGGATCTTCCCAACGCAGGGATCGAACCCAGGCCTCCTGCATTGCAGGAGGATTCGTTACCGTCTGAGCCACCAGGGAATCCCATACTACATAGACTAGAATGACTCGTATATCTAACCAAAGTTTATGAATGAATTCTAGTGTGGGATCTGCTGAAAGTGTTGCATCTATCTTGATTTTGGAATCAACATGTTTATTTCATTGAAGTGTTTTCCTATTGTATTAATATGTATAAAATCCTCTTAAGAATAATAAGTAGCATCTATTTGGTTATTGAAGCAAGAAACATATATTAAAAAAATACTGAGCACCAGGCACTATCTTCCATATGTAATGATGTCATGGATAAAAAAACCAACCAAACAAACACAGTCACTACCCTTGGAATCACACCTTCCAGGAGGGCCACAGGATATAATGAACTGAGGAATAACGTGAGGGTGCTGTGGGGGCCATGTGCAGATGGCCACAGAAGATGAGGTTAAGAACAACCAACTCTGCCTCCATGGCATAAGCACCGAGGAAGGCTTCCATTGGTGGGAGGAGGGGAGTGGTGGTATCTAAGCTAAACTTTGGAGGATGAGACTTGGTACCTGGGAAGCACTGGTTGCATGAATAACAACCGAAATACAAAGTTAGAAGGGGCTTGATTTAGCACAAAACCAGGAGCCATCAATGGCTGTCATGGAGGCAAACCCAGAGCCTAAGGGGAAGGAGGGCCGAACGGTGGGGGCAGTCAGATGGGAAATGGCTGGACACGCCTGGCTGCTCCACTCTGTTTTATTATACTCAGCATCTCTCCGAGGACTCCCATAAAGGTGGCTGGAGGTGTCTGGCAAGTCCTGAGGATTGGTGGGAGAAAAAGGCAATCCGGGCAGAGCAAACAGCCTCTCAAAGGCAAAATTTTGCAGCGTAATCAGGGAAACTGCAGCAGTAGTGGTGACTTGAGTGTGAAGCATGGGCCTGAGGCACAGTGCCATAGCCCTGCCTCCTGGAAGGCCTGGGGCAGGAATCAACCCCCTCTCCCACCAGAGCATGGCCGGGGCTCCCAGGGGGCAGTGAGAGACTGAAGGCCTTAACAGTCTGCACTTCTCAAAACGAGCCACCCTGTTATTGATGAAACTGCTTCAGCAGAACTTCGCTGTTGACTTTTAAGCTTCCCAAACAAATACTTCACAGAGTGTCAAAGTCATTGCCAAAAACAGGTGCTTAAACAACTGGACAGAACTCCATTGGTACAGCACACCGTGTAGGCTTAAAATTGTGTAATCTGTATAAAATCCACACGGCAGCCTAGAAATAGTTAGGTGACTAAGAGATACTACGGTACATTTATGAAAGAGTCCCTTGGTAGAGGACATAAAAATGCAAGCATTGTGAGCTGAAGCGCACATGGACTTTCATATGATATTTGAGTCATGTCTATATAACTTAGTGCTCATCAATCTTTTAAAGGACGAGACAGAAAAGAACATGATTATATGCTGATAGGTCTCAGAGTCGCATAAAATGGTGTAAGATTTCATTTTTCATAAAAGAAATGCAGATTACTTATCCCTTACATGTAACAGGAATGAATCTAGTCCTTGCCCTGCCTCTGATGAGTCATGTGACCTTGAGAAAGTTATTTAACCATCTTGAATCTCTGTGTCTTTTGTTTTTGTAATGGCAGCGATACTAGCTGTCTGTCCACTTAATCAATTAGTGTGAAAATTAAAAGATGCCACCCTTAACAGATAATATGCATAGTAAACTGTAGGATACATAGTAAATATAGAGTGTTAGCAAAATAACTGGAAATTGTTGTTGTTATAGTTTAGCTGTTCAGTTAGGTCCAACTCTTTTGAGGCCCCATGGACTGTGGTCCACCAGCCTCCTCTGTACAAGGGATTTCCCAGGCAAGAATACTGGAGTGAGTTGTCATTCCTTCTCCAGGGGATCTTCCCAACCCAGGGACCTAACCCAAGTCTCCTGCATTGGCAGGCAGTTTCTCTACCACTGAGTCACCAGGGAAACCCAACTGGAAATTAGAATAGAATAAAAATGCAGTGTCAGGGTGGGGAATGGCTGATCAGTCAGAAAGAAGCTTGTTTTTTAAAGCAATAATCAATGAACTGAATGCTTCTCTAAGAAAATCTGTCCTTTAAAAGAACAAGTCATCTGATGCATGAGTAGGTAGCTCTTATAAAGTGAAAACCGATCTCATCTCATGCAGTCATTGTGAATGGCAAGCCTATTGTAAAAAAACAAAGACCCACAGGTGTGGGTACACCCAACCTGTGTACTTTCCCGGTTGCAAAGAGTTGGACACAACTGAGCAACTGAACAACACTTTGTTTGTTAGCTGACAACACACATGCGGAGGTGACAGGCCAGGGCGGGTTTAATAAATGACGCCTTGGAGCAAACACATACCCAGAAATTTTCACTGCCAAATAATGCATGACTGGACAAATGTAAATAACTGGACCCAAAGGAGCCCTCCCTGCTTGCCTAAAGATGTTCAATGCAAACATCATAAGGAACCCCTGGGACCATTAAGCTTCTTTTACTTTCTTTAAAATTTATGAGCACGTAGCCTTACAGCTTAGATTTTAGCAGAGCATCAGCAGTATCTTGTAAAGGGGGAATGTCATTTTAAAAATTTGCATACAGTTATATTCACTTTTTCTAATGCATAGGTCTATGAGTTTTAACAAATGCAGAGATCTCATGACCACCAGGACAAACAGAGAAACAGACCCGTTTCAATATCTTTTGTGGTCAAAGTCCTCACCATCCCTAATCCTTGGTAATCTCTGATCTGTCCTCCATTTCTATAGTGTTGCCTTTTTCAGAATGTCATCTAAATGGAGTTGTTCAGCATGCAGTTTCTTGCTGGTTTTGAGCTATGACAAGTTATTATAAAAATGCCCCTAGACCAGGGCATCAAAAGAAAGCTAAGCTCATATTCAACTGGAGATGGGGCTGGTTTTAGTGAGTCCTGTGCCTCCCCCTTCATTCTTTGTTGCATCAGGCTGACAGGATTTATATTTTCATAAATGCTTTTTGCATTGGGTGTTTCTTCTCTAGGGCATCAGTAGCTTCTATAACTGGCACAGCCAGACATTATTCTGCAGTCTTTTACTGACCACTTGTTTTCAAATCAGGATGTGGTATATACAATGCTGGCGATTCAGAGACCTTGGTCTCTGCTATCAAGAGGCAGGAAATTCTCCATCAGCTGCTCCCTGGTGTCAGGTTTGTGCTATGAAATTCTCAATTCTTCTCAAACAACATCTGGCTTATTTTCACTTTTATATATTTAACATTTGAGCACGTGTTATATGCCAGGCACCTTTCTTGACATTTGGAATAAAATAGTGAGCAAATAAAGCAAAACCTGTCTTTAAAAAAACCCTTATCTTACTGGAATTTAGAGTCCAACTGGTAGAAACAAATAATAGAACACTCAGTTCAGTTCAGTTGCTCAGTTGTGTCCAACTCTGCGACCCCGTGGGCTGCAGCATGCCAGGCTTCCCTGTCCATCACCAACTCCCGGAGTTTACTCAAACTCACGTCCATTAAGTCGGTGATGCCATCCAACCATCTCATCCTCTGTCGTCCCCTTCTCCTCCTGCCTTCAATCTTTCTCAGCATCAGGGTCTTTTCAAATGAGTAAAACATTTTTCAAATTAATAAAACATTAATATAATAAATAAGTAAACTCAGTGCTATGTTGGAGAGTGAAGAATGCTATGGAAAAAAGAGAAAGTAAAATGAAATAACGGAGTGCTCGGGGAAGGTAAAATTGCTATTTAAATGATTCATTTTAAGAAAAGGTGGCATTTCCTCTATAAAGGTAAGAGGATTAGTCATAAAGTTATCTAGTGAAAGAGCATTCTAGGCGGAAGGCATTTCTAGTGCAAAAGTCCTGAGGAAGGAGCAGGCCCAGAGTGTCAAAGGAAGAGGAAGCAGGACAGACTGGCTGGAGGTGACAGAGCATGGGATAGGAGATGAGATCATAGAAGTACTTGGAGCTGGGTAATGAGAGCATGTGGGACCAAGTCGACCATTACAAAGTGTCTACTTTTTACTCTGAGGGATAAAGGAAACTTTGCAGGGTTTTGAGAGGAGGCCTTGCTTCACCTGACTCACATTTTATAAGAATCTCTCTGGAAAGTGTCTTGACAATAGATTGTGGGAAGCAGTGGAGATATAGGGACTCTATTGTGGTGTTCCTGGAGAGAAATGAGGCTGTAAGGACAATGGTTATTAGCCGTGGAGGTCAGAAAAGTTGAATTTGGGGTATATTTTTAAGGCGCATCCAACGTGATTCTCTAAGAGTTTGGATGTGGGTTCTGATTTTTTAAAAAAGACTATTCAAAAATGACTCCATTTATTTTGAGCCTGAGGAACTGAAAGGTTGGAATTCCCATCAAGTGAGTAAGGACAAGTCATGAATATAATATTACTTGGAGACAGAAGATCAACACATGTTGAATGTTAAGATAGATATTAGATATCCTTGCAGATCTGGTTAGAGAAGTATGAGCTAGAGATGTACATTTGAGAATTTTGGGTCCAGAGATGGCATTTAAATTTACGTGACTAGATCACACAGAGTAAGTATCAGACCATCTTCCTGTCTTGGGTTTAATAGCTAAATTGAAATAGAAGCCTGAAACAAAATAGGAAAACCGCCTTCTCTTAGAAATTAAATGTCTCTTAGTTTGGTCTGGGTTTTGGTCTGGCTTTTTCTGGATAGTGGTTCCCCCTCCCTCCCTTCTTCCTTCCTTCCCTTCTCCCTTCCACTGTGTCCTCTTATCATCAGCATCACCCACCTCCTCCATTTAAAGAAAAGGAAGCGAAACAGAGACAGAAGAGGAAGGAGTGAAGGGAAAGAGATTTTTTATACTACTGATCATATAGTCATATATGATCATATAATCCCACTTCTTATTTTCACAATGTAATATATATATACACACACACATACATACATATATATTTACATACATATATATGTAGTGACTGACAAGTAACTTATCCATATATATGTATATATGAAAATTAGTTAACAATGAAAATAAATTTTGATTCTTTATATATCTAAAGAACCAAGGAGATAAAATGGACAATTTTGTTTATCTTTCCTTTTTTTAACTTTTTTATATTGGAATATAGTTGATTAACACAATAGTTTCATGTGTACAACAAAGTGATTCAGTTATACATATACAGGTATCTATTCTTTTTCAGTTCTTTTCCCAATTAGGTTGTTACAGAATATTGTACAGAGTTCCCTGTGCTAAACAGTAGGTCTTTTGCTGGTTATTGATTTTAAAGATAGCTGTGTGTACATGTCAATCCCAAACTCCTTAACTGTCCTGTCCCCCTTCCCTTAACCCCTGGTAACCATACATTCCTTCTCTAAGTCTTTGCATCTGTTTCTGTCTTGTAAATAAGTTCATAAATATCATTTTTTAAAGGTTCCACATAAAAGCGATGTCATATGATATTTCTCATTCTCTGACTTACTTCATTCAGTATGACAATCTGTAGGTCCCTCCACATTGCTGCAAATGATGTTATTTCATTCTTTTTAGTGGCTGACTAATGTGTTTTCCCACTTTCACATTTCATTGAAAAGGTGATGAAGAATGTTTCCTGTGAAAGAGAAGGCAGCCAGTGAGTTTTACTAAAGAACTTTGTACAGCATGAGGAGGCAGCTGTTTACTTCTGTTTCACTTTCAAATCCTCAAGTGTCTGGACTATTAAAGTTACCCAATAAGGTCAAGATTCAGCAATAAGGCAGGCTCTTCATAATGTGATATATGATTGGCTACATTTTACCAAGGACTGCCTTTTCTCCCCCTGAAACCACAACCCATCTCACAGGTGAGCTGGGAATCCTGCGGAGAGTGTTGTCGTATGCACTGTCCTGAAGTAGCTATTTCCTCTCCACTCCACTGGGTGCCCACAGGAGCACCAGGGGGCCCCAGGATCTCCTGCCCATAGAGTAGAGCCCAGCGTTTGCGCATCTGACCGTGAGCCTGTCATCTCTGACATGAACATGTATAAACGTTGGTCAGGGGTCCTTTACCCTCCTTTCTTGTCCTGCTCGCGGCCTCTCTCCAGATTGCTTTCTCTGCATCACCGGCCTGCTGGCTGATCCCTCCACAGAACTCTTTCCTCCCTGCTTCTTCCTCCCTCACCATCATTGCTGCCGACCACCTTCTTCTGTACCAGTATGCATAGGTCCTTCTGCAGAAAATTGCACAGACAGAAGCCTAGATCATAAAGCCTCCATTTAACACTCACTTCTTACCCCATTTCCCTCTCCCCCCATCTCAATTTCCTTCTTCAGAATGTTCTCAATTACAAATTTTCTGAAATTAAACTCATATTACTCCCCTTAGTTTAAGTGTATTACCTTGGTCGTGACCAAGGTCTGGCTTAGGGAAGGTTGACAAGGAAAATAAAGAGCTGCCGTAAGATTAAGTTCATTAAAAAGTGAAAGGAGTAGATTGAAAAGATTAAAAAAAGAAAATTGACATAATAAATAAGTAAATCACTATAATAAATAATAGTTTTTTTTTATGTAGATGTAAGAAAGTAAAAAATAATCAAGGACCCTGTCTTTTGAATGTAAGCAAAATTTCCTCTTTCATAAGGAGCAGGGTGAAGCGTGGATAGAGAGATGATAAATGAGCACAACAGCTGCTGCGTTGGCTCGAAAGCTAGTAATGTGATAGTAATGAACCCAAAGGATGATGGGCCCTTGCAGGTCGTCCAATAATGAAATATTGAGTAAATACCACAGCAATTGTTCCTCCCCACCAGACAAATGCACATCTGTGCAAGTGGCCATCTGGCAGGATTTGGTAGATGAAATTGTCTTACTTCATTATCTGAGTTTCTGTGAGACCCCCTAACAAAACATTCACCAGCCCAGTCACCACCCCCCACAACTATTTTTATATAAAAACAGGACAATTACCTAGTATGTCTGCTAACATTTGGTCAGCTCATTCCAAGGGTGGTATTCGGGATTGCAAATTGACACTCTCGTTGGAGGTCATTTGTTTGGTGTTATTTAGCCCTGTTCTAGGCTTCCCTGGCGACTCAGTGGCAAAGAGCCCACCTGCTCTGCAAGAGATTCAGGTTCAGTTCCTGCGTCAGGAAGATCCCGTGGAGAAGGAAGCAGTAACCCACTCCAGTGTGCTTGCCTAGGAAATCCCATGGACAGAAGAGCCTGGTGGGCTACCGTCCATGGGGTCACAAAGAGTCGGACATGACTTAGCAACACAAAAGCCCTATTCTGACAGAAAACATAAAGGTGTAGTTTTTAATATTGATAATGGGTTCTATTTTTACTGGGTGCCTGGAGAAGAATAAAAAAGAAACTACCTGAATCCAAGTAGGAGAATAGGTGGAAACTCTTCAACTTTTGTTTAATGAAAACTGAATTCCTTTAGACAAGCTAGTTCTAAAACAGTCAACTTTACCTCTTGCTCTTTCTCAGAATGCTAAATAACTATTTTGCATGTTGCTGGTTTCAATACTAGTTTAAAACAGAATTTTGGAACTTTCCAAAGAAGGGACACGTTTTACTGTTCTCTGTCGTTAGTACATCTTGCTATCATCACTCTACTTCTCATTGATCTCAAGATAAGAATTGCATATTAGCAAAACTAGGAAACAGGGATTTGTAGTTTGATGCAGACTTCTAAATGGTCAATAAACATAATCTGTGACAATGTTATTATTAGAAGTTGAGGACATAGTAGACATTCAAAAATACTTTCTGATTTGTTGTGCAGGACCCTGTGACCTAAAGGAAATGGATTTCCTAGAATAATTGCTATGGGAATTAAAACTGCATATAATAAATGGAACTCACAGAGAAAGAAATCTTTGTTCCTGTTCCTTTCACTGCAAAGAAGTCGTAGGACTCTGTGTCTAGCACCTAGTAGGTACTCCATGAACAATTCTTCAATGAATGTATAACAGAAAATATTTATAATATACTCCCTGTGGCTTTCCCAGAGGTAATATTTCCTCAGTTATACTGCTAGAGATTTAAAATTGCTCTGCAGTTAGTAATGGAAAGAAATGGAATAGCACCTCTACAGTTTGGGAGGCAGAAATGAGAGCTACAGCTAGTGCAGAGAGTCAGACAGAGCAATGTGGAAGTGACTCATTAGTTCAAAATTCATCATAGATCCTCCACTTGGCTAATTAATCCACCCATCGTTCAAAGGTTTATGTGGCCCTTTCCCTCTAGGGTGGAATAGAATTAAGATCGTGCTTTTCAAAGTTACAGTCATTGGACACTTTGTAGCTAATATAGATTTGTGCACAGGATGGGGGTATATGTCCATTCACTGTCTCAAATGTCCTGGTTTGTTCATAATGTTTCAAAACCATTTCAGTGCAAAATGAAACACTTCATAGGCTCAGAGTAAAGTATCCTATATACTCTGGCTCTTAATCTGGTATTTAGTCTTATGTCAAGAATTGAGTCTGGCAGTGATGTTGTGGAGTGATGCCTGTATTGTACTGAATTCATTATCATCTACACACCCTGAAGGGCGAAGGATGTAGGCAGGTACCCAACTCAAGAGATGAGTCTTGACAGGACTGTCTTCTAACATAAAGTATAATCATCTTGGTCTGTCTCTCGTGATATCGCCCTACTGACTGATATTTTGCTTTTAGAATATTCTCTAACAGAAGCTATATGTGACATGTTGTTACATAGGTTGCTCTGTTAGAGGGTAGTATTTTGAGATGCGATAAAGTTTTTGAGAGTGGTTGTAGAGTGCTGGGGTGTATGATGCATATCACCACTAAGTGTCTAAAATTGCACCCACTCTGCTACTCTTTGTCCCTTTGTCTTGATCACTTTCTCATATTTTATATATTTATTGTTTATTGCCCCTTGCTCACACTAGAATGTAAGGACCATGAGGGCAGGCAATTTGTCTGCCTGTTTACCAATGCACCCTGGTGTTTAGATCCTGACATAGGATGAACATTTAAAACATTTGTTGAATTAATAAACAACATATTCTGTGATAATCCTAAATCTGAGCGTGGATTTCTTTGCTCTCATGCTTTCTCTATGCACTGTTTTGAATTATTTAGCTGGTTACTCTGATCTAAAACCATGCATCGGGATCCATGGTTGAATCAGTCACCTCTCTTTGTGATATGGCTTCTAGCTAAACAACTCTATAAATAGCTCATTCCATTGCCTGATGTGTCCTCAGATTGGCCTCAGGTGACCTCATGTTGGCCAAAAGCAATAGCTTCTGTGCTCTGGCTCCCTCCTACACTGGACAGAGTGAATTACCATCTTGTCTCACTGTCACTCTCGCCTTTAACCGAGGACCACTCTCTCTTGGTTTTTACTTCGTCTTTCCACACTGGTCCTCTTGGCAGGCTTTTCTATACTGAGGGATTCTAATAACCACTTAAACTTAATGGAAGCTGGAACAGCACAGTAAACAAGAACTCAAGCATTTAATTTGTGCAAATATGGGTTCAAATCCTGGTCAGCACTTGCCAGTCTGTGCCCTTGGACAAGTTACTTAATCTTCCCTACCTCTCGGTTTCCTTATCTGTAAAAATGAGTTAGTGATAATATTCATTTTGCATAGTGGCATAGAGTAATCCTTCAATAACCATTGCCTCTTGATATGACTGGCAATTTGTGTCTAGATGTGCCTCCCCAGGCTGATACATCTGCTGACTCTCTGGACCCATCTCTCATAGGCCCCACTCATTTTAAAGCTAAGAATCATCTGGCAAAAGCAGAGCTGCCGGTCTCCTTGCCCATATCTCCCTCCATGACCAATAACCGAGGGGTTGCCCACCTGTAGTTTGCATGGGATAACAATATTTAAAAAGACATTTTTTTGATAGGGAAAAAAGTTTACATTATAAGAATGCTAGTTTTTACTTAATAATTAATGACCTTTAGAAAATACTAGTTTCTCCTATCTCCATGATTTTACTGAAAGTGTTTTAATCCCCCCTAAACCTAGAAAGGATAAAATCTTGCAGTACAGAATGAATAGTCCTCCAAGAAGAGCATCTAACAACTGTATCTGCACTGTGCCATCTATGAATCTGCATCCTTACCTATTGTGCGGCCTTTTTTGTTTGTTTGTTTTTCTCATTTCACTGGAGACCACTGAAAATTTTGCACAGAAAAGCACTGGGCGACAGCCTGGCGTTTGAAATCCCATCTTTACCATGTCAAAACTATCTCCAGGTACTTTGAAATCTTCTAGGGAAGATTCTGTAGGCTCCTTTAAATATTCTCCTACCGTCTGTCAGAAATTTTAATCCCATTTGAAGCCTTACAACCTTTATGTTGTAATTTAGTTCACTTGAGTATCTCCTCACTACCATCAAGTAATAGATACAAGCCTACATACTAGACACTTTGCTTGCATAATCTACATAGAATTGGGGCTTATAGACCATCTTCCAGACAAAATTTTTTCAAAAACCAGAATTTATTTCCATCTCACATAGAATTGAGACTTCACTCCCACCAGCTAGCTTCACCCGAAATGCCCTCAGCCCCAGAACCTCCTGAAGAGATGGTATAATCAGATATGCTCAATAATGCAATAAGTAACAACTGTTCAAACAATATAAAGAATGTCACAAGACAGCATATGATTAATTGCGAAGTTAATGGTATTGAAAAGCTATGCCTCGGTAGCCCAGAATTAGTGAGTGCTCACTGATGGCTTTGAATGTTTGTTCTAACTTATTTGTCAAATAGCACATTGCTGCCTTCACTACTTATTTTTCAGATACCTCACTTTATTTCTGTTCCAACTTTATGATTCTTGTCTAATTCCTGACCTTACCAGCAATCTTTCTAACCACCATCTCCAGCATCTCCTCTTCGCTTAAGTCCTTCCAACTCCTTTGATAAAGATTTTCACTTTCTAAATGCACCAATAGAGTGATTTTCATCAAGTATCATCTATGTTTGTCGTAGCCTCTATTATTTTTCACAGAATCCCAATTATTACTTACCTAGTCATCCTTTTCTAGCTGGTTTGTGCTGCCATAAGGATGTTACCTCTTTCTTCTTCCATGACTAACCATTCTCTTGCACCCCTTCAAGCCCACTTTCTTTTTTTTTTTTCAGTTTACTTTTTTTTTTATTTTTATTTATTTTTTTTTTAATATTATTTTATTAGTTGGAGGCCAATCACTTTACAACATTTCAGTGGGTTTTGTCATACATTGACATGAATCAGCCATAGAGTTACACGTATTCCCCATCCCGATCCCCCCGCCCACCTCCCTCTCCACCCGACTCCTCAGGGTCCTCCCAGTGCACCAGGCCCGAGCACCTGACTCATGTATCCCACCTGGGCTGGTGGTCCGTTTCACCATAGATAATATACATGCTGTTCTTTCAAAACATCCCACCCTCACGTTCTCCCCCAGAGTTCAAAAGTCTGTTCTGTACTTCTGTGTCTCTTTTTCTGTTTTGCATATAGGGTTATCGCCACCATCTATCTAAATTCCGTATATATGTGTTAGTATACTGTAATGTTCTTTATCTTTCTGACTTACTTCACTCTGTATAATGGGCTCCAGTTTCATCCATCTCATTAGAACTGATTCAAATGAATTCTTTTTAACGGCTGAGTAATATTCCATGGTGTATATGTACCACAGCTTCCTTATCCATTCATCTGCTGATGTCAAGCCCACTTTCTAATGTCTCTCCCCTCCACATTTTCACCTTGTTTCAGAAATCTAATCATGATGATTTTTGGTTAGCAGACCTATGGTTTTTTTTAGAACTAAATTGCAGTTCTTAACACTGACCTTGGATCAGAAGACCAAATCTTCAATAATGAAGAGCCCATAGTAGCTAACTTTGAACAAGTCATTGGCCCAGTAAAAACCACAGAGTGAAATGGTGATTCTAGAAATTGGTACTTTAAAATTGTTGTTACTTAGTGAAATAAAAGTATGGCAACCCATGAAGTAGTCTTTGTCCCTAAAAACAGCAGTAAAAACTGTCTTCTAAAATATTGCTGATCCATGCAATCCACAGGTCTGACTATGCCTAGGTTAGCAAGTGTGGTGAGAGATGTGGGCAGGGTGACAATGTAGCTTAGCTTTTATCAGATGATGCTTAACTTTAAATCCAGTGGGTCTGAGAGTGATGTGTTTGGAGAGTCAGTGAGTGATTAAGCCCAGAGAGGTATGTCTAGACACAAGCTACTAATTATTGGATTGGCCAAAAAGTTCATTTGAGTTTTTCCATAAGAATAGAGAGAACAAAATAGAGAGCCCAGAAATAAACCCATGCACAGATGGTTGATTGATTTATGACAAAGGAGGCAAGAATATACATTGGAGGCAAGAGTATACATTAGTCTCTTCAATATATGGTTTGGGAAAACTGGAAAGCCACCTGCAAAAGAATGAAGCTGGACTCCACCTTATACCACACAAAAAAATCAGCTCAAAATGGATTAAAGATGTGAATGTAATGACTATGTCAAAGTCTTTGATTGTGTGGATCACAATAAACTGTGGAAAATTCTGAAATAGATGGGAATACCAGACCACTTGACATACCTATTGAGAAATCTGTATGCAGGTCAGGAAGCAACAGTTAGAACTGGACATGGAACAACAGTTCAGTTCAGTTGCTCAGTCGTGTCTAACGCTTTGCGATCCCATGAATTGCAGCATGCCAGGCCTCCCTGTACATCACCAACTCCCAGGGTCCACTCAAACACATGTCCAATGAGTCGGTCATGCCATCCAACCATCTCATCCTCTGTTGTCCCCTTCTCCTCCTGCCCTCAATCCTTCCCAGCATCAGGGTCTTTTCCAATGAGTCAGTTCTTTGCATCAGGTGGCCAAAGTATTGGAGTTTCAGCTTCAGCATCAGTCCTTCCAATGAACACCCAGGACTGATCTCCTTTACGATGGACTGGTTGGATCTGCTTGCAATCCAAGGGGCTCTCAAGAGTCTTCTACAACACCATAGTTCAAAAGCATCAATTCTTTGGCCCTCAGCTTTCTTTATAGTCCAACTCTAACATCCATACGTGACCACTGGAAAAACCATAGCCTTGACTAGATGGACCTTTGTTGGCAATGTAATGTCTCTGAATTTTAATATGCTATCTAGGTTGGTCATAACTTTCCTTCCAAGGACTAAACGTCTTTTAATTTCATGGCTGCAGTCACCATCTGCAGTGATTTTGGAGCCCAGAAAAATAAAGTCACCACTGTTCCCACTGTTTCCCCTTCTATTTGCCGTGAAGTGATGAGACCGGATGCCATGATCTTAGTTTTCTGAATGTTGAGCTTGAAGACAACTTTTTCACTCTCCTCTTTCACGTTCATCAAGAGGCTCTTTAGTTCTTCTTCACTTTCTTCCATAAGAGTGGTGTCATCTGCATATCTGAGGTTATTGATATTTCTCCCAGCAATCTTGATTCCAGCTTGTGCTTCTTCCAGCCCAGCGTTTCTCATGATGTACTCTGCATATAAGTTAAATAGGCAGGGTAACAATATACAGCCTTGACGTACTCCTTTCCCTATTTGGAACCAGTCTGTTGTTCCATGTCCAGTTCTAACTGTTGCTACCTGACCTGCATCCAGATTTCTCAAGAGACAGGTCAGGTAGTCTAATATTCCCATCTCTTGAAGAATTTTCACAGTTTATTGTGATCCACACAGTCAAAGGCTTCGGCATAGTCAATAAAGCAGGAAAAGATGTTTTTCTGGAACTCTCTTGCTTTTCTGATGATCCAGCGGATGTTGGCAATTTGAGCTCTGGTTCCTCTGCCTTTTCTAAAACCAGCTTGAACATCTGGAAGTTCATGGTTCACGTATTGCTGGGCCTGGCTTGGAGAATTTTGAGCATTACTTTACTAGCGTGTGAGATGAGTGCAGTTGTGTGGTAGTTTGAGCATTTTGGGGCATTGCCTTTCTTTTGGATTGGAATGAAAACTGACCTTTTCCAGTCCTGTGGCCACTGCTGGGTTTTCCAAATTTGCTGGCATATTGAGTGCAGCACTTTCACAGCATCACCTTTCAGGATTATGAAATAGCTCAACTGAAATTCCATCACCTCCACTAGCTTTGTTTGTAGTGATGCTTCCTAAGGCCCACTTGATTTCACATTCCAGGATGTCTTGCTCTAGGTGAGTGATCACACCATTGTGATTATCTGGTTCTTGAAGACATTTTTTTTATATAGTTCTTCTGTGTATTCTTGCCACCTCTTCTTAATATCTT
Organism: Muntiacus reevesi; assembly: GCF_963930625.1. Classification (NCBI taxonomy): domain Eukaryota; kingdom Metazoa; phylum Chordata; class Mammalia; order Artiodactyla; family Cervidae; genus Muntiacus; species Muntiacus reevesi. The sequence continues at coordinate 83,842,042 of NC_089256.1, read as the reverse complement.
CTGCTTCTGTTAGGTCCCTACCATTTCTTTCCTTTATTGAGCCCATCTGTGCATGAAATATTCCCTTGGTATCTCTAATTTTGTTGAAGAAATCTCTATAGTCTTTCCCATTCTGTTGTTTTCCTCTATTTCTTTGCATTGATCACTGAGGAAGGCTTTCTTATCTCTCCTTGCTAGTCTTTGGAACTCTGCGTTCACATGGGTATATCTTTCCTTTTCTCCTTTGTATTTCCCTTCCCTTCTTTTCTCAGCTATTTGTAAGGCCTCCTCAGATAGCAATTTTGCTTTTTTGCATTTCTTTTTCTTGGGGATGTCCTTGATTCCTGTCTGCTATACAATGTCATGAACCTCCGTCCATAGTTCATCAGGCACTCTGTCTATCAAATCTAGTCCCTTAAATCTATTTCTTACTTCCACTGTATAGTCATAAGGGATTTGATTTAGGTCATACCTGAATGGTCTAGTGGTTTTCTCCACTTTCTTTAATTTCAGTCTGAATTTGGCAATAAGGAGTTGATGATCTGAGCCACAGTCAGTTCCTGGTCTTGTTTTTGCTGACTGTATAGAGCTTCTCCATCATTGGCTGCAAAGAATATAATCAATCTGATTTCGGTGTTGACCATCAGGTGATGTTCACGTGTAGAGTCTTCTCTTGTATTGTTGGAAGAGGGTGTTTGCTATGACCAGTGCGTTCTCTTGGCAGAACTCTATTAGCTTTTGCCCTGCTTCATTCTATACTCCAAGGCCAAATTTGCCTGTTACTCCAGGTGTTTCTTGACATTGAACAACAGACTGATTCCAAATAGGGAAAGGAGTATGTCAAGGCTGTATATTGTCACTCTGCTTATTTAACTTGTATGCAGAGTACATCATGAGAAATGCTGGGCTGGAGGAAGCACAAACTGGAATCAAGATTGCCGGGAGAAATATCAATAACCTCAGATATGCAGATGACACCACCCTTATGGAAGAAAGTGGAGAAGAACTAAAGAGCCTCTTGATGAACGTGAAAGAGGAGAGTCAAAAAATTGGCTTAAGGTTCAACATTCAGAAAACTATGATCATGGCATCCATTCCCATCACTTCACAGCAAATAGATGGAGAAACAGTGGCTGACTTTAATTTTTTGGGCTCCAAAATCATTGCAGATGGTGACTGTAGCCATGAAATTAAAAGACACTTACTCCTTGAGAGGAAAGTTATGAGCAACCTAGACAGCATATTAAAAAAAGCAGAGACATTACATTGCCAGCAAAGGTCCATCTAATCAAGGCTATTGTTTTTCCAGTGGTCATGTATGGATGTGAGAGTTGGACTAGAAAGATGGCTGAGCACTGAAGAGTTGATACTTTTGAACTGTGGTGTTGTAGAAGACTCTTGAGAGTCCCTTGGACTGCAAGGAGATCCAACCAGTCCATCGTAAAGGAGATCAGTCCTGGGTGTTCATTGGAAGGACTGATGCTGAAGCTGAAACTCCAATACTTTGGTCAACTGATGTGAGGAACTGACTCATTTGAAAAGACCCTGATGCTGGGAAAGATTGAAGGCAGGAGAAGAAGGGGACAACAGAGGATGAGATGGTTGGATGGCATCACCGACTCGATGGAGATGAGTTTGGGTAAACTCCCGGAGTTGGTGATGGACAGGGAGTCCTGGCGTGCTGCAGTCTAGTCCATGGGGTTGCAAAGAGTCGGACACGACTGAGTGACTGAACTGAACAGATTGAAGGCCTGAAACCATAAAGCTCCTTAAGAAAACACAGGGATAGGCTCCTTTATTAATCTTGATGTTGACTTTCAGGGTACAATACCAAAAGCAAAGACAGCAAAAGTTAAAAAAAACAAATGGACTACATCATAAAAAGCTTCTACATCGCAAAGAAAATCATAAACCAAATGAAAAGTTAAGCTGTGGAATGGATAAAATATTTGCAAAGCATATATCTTATAAGGAGTTAATATCCAAAATATATAAAGAACTCATACAACTCAATAGCCCCCCCCCCAAAAGAAACCTGATCAAAAAATTAGGCAGAGGAATTGAACAGACGTTTTTCAAAAAAAGTCATACAGATGGTCAACAGATGCATGAAAAGGGGCTCAGTATTACCAGTCATCAGGGAAATGAAAACTAAAAGTGCAATGTATACCTCACACCTGTTAAAATAGCTGTTACCAAAAAGAGAGGAGATAAGTGTTGTTGAGAATGTGGAGGAAAGGGAAGCTTCCTCCTCTGTTGGTAGAAAATGCAAATGGTGCAGCCACTATGGAGAGGACTTCCCTGGCGGCTCAGACGGTGAAGTGTCCGCCTACACTGTGGGAGACCCAGGTTTGATCCCTGGATCTGGAAGATACTCTGCAGAAGGAAATGGCTCTTGTACTCTTGTACAAGAGTACACTCCAGTACTCTTGCCTGGAAAATCCCATGGGCAGAGAGCGTGGTAGGCTACAGCCTACGGAGTTGCACAGAGTCGGACTCAACTGAGTGACTTCACTTTCACTGTCACTATGGAAAACTGTATGAAGGTTCCTCAAAAAATTAAAAATGCGACTACCATGTGATTCAGCAATCTCACTACTGGGTATGTATCCAGATATATATGTAATATTATTCACCCATGAGGAAGAAGAAAACTCTGCCACTCGCAACAATGTGGATGAAACTCGAGGGCATTGTGTTGAGTGAAATAAATCAGGCAAAGACAAATAATGTGTGGTTATCACTTCAGTGTGGAATCTGAAAAGGTTAACCTCATAGAAACAAAGAGTAGAAAAGTGGTTGCCAAGGGCTGAGGTTTGCAAAAATAGGGAGAGGTTGGTGAAAGGGTACATACTTCCAGCTAGGAGATGAATAAAATCTGAGGATCAAATGTAAAATATGGTGACTATAGTTGATAGCACTCTATTTTATAACTGAAATTTACTAAGATAGTGGAGCTAAATGTTCTCACTAAAATAAAATAATATGTGATGTGATAGATGTATTAGCTAACTAGATGGAGGGTGTGTGTGTGTGTATATATATATATACATATATATATATATATCAAATCATCACAATGTACACTTTAAATATTTTACTATTTTACATGTCAATTATACATCAATAAAGTTGAAATTTTAAAAAGTTTAATGAGATCGATGACAATTTTCAGGGTTCTTTCTCAGTCCATTGTCTTTAATGAAAATTCATTAAATATTTGTAGCTCCTACTCTGTTTAAATCCTCATTCTGTCATCACTTTTATTTATTTCAATAATTTATTTAACCATCATCCATGATATCCTTTTGCCAGTGAAGTGTTAAATAATAAAAATGTGCTATTCAGAAGTTTTATTTCAATAATGGCAATTTAGCAATATTGTAATGCTGATAATACCTCATGTTATATACCATTTCTCAGCTGTACAAGTGAATATTCTTTCTCCTTTCAAGATCAGAGATAATATTTCAGGGAGGTAGGTGATTAATATTATGTCTACATAACCTAAACATCAGGTTGACAATCTGTACCTAAGGATTCAGAAGTTGGGAGGAGGATAGAGGAAAATAAAACAAATTCTCCTTTGATATTATAATACTTATGTATAAATATATGTAGAATTACTTTTATAAATGTATGTCATATAACTTTCAAATTCATGGATAACTGCCCCCAAGTGATACTTGTCATGAACGCAAATAAAATTGAAGAGACCAATTTGGTACATAAATAACCCAAGGACAGCTAAATGAAAAGTGAACAGTTTATCTCACATCTAAATGTGTTGTCTGGACAATGCCAAAAAAATGCACAATTTTAAATATTCAACATATGTAGAAAGTTGGGATTATCCAGTTAAAATATCAGAATTGATTGATTTCTTTCTCTTGTGAGTAATCAACTGGCCCTAGACATAATCAATGAACAATTTACAGGGAAACAAAAATCGTTCTTTTCAACCATATTCATACTCCTGAGAACTATCAGACAGGTTAGGAAGCCTAAATTCTCGTCCCACATTTTCCAAGTGTTGACATGTGTTCAGGCAAAATGCTTTCTTTATGCATCAGCTTCTCCACATGTACATTCTTTTAATGAATGTAATCTTGCTAAAACCTCAATCGAATATCTCACTACTCTGCTCAGAACCCTCCAATGAATTTCAGTCTTTGCTAATCTTCGAGACTGTGAATCTGAATGCCTGTCTCTCCCCTGACCTCTACCCAGACTGATTCTCACTCATTCACCTGGTACCAGCCACACTGGCCTTGACAGACCAAGCATCCTCCCTCCCTTCTTTCCCCCAGGTATCTGTGTGGTTTGTTTCCTTCTTTCCTTAACTCTTTACTTAAATATCACATTCTCAATGAGGTAACCCAGTCTCAACAACACTCATTATGCCCTTCCCTGCTCGATTTTTCTCCACGATGCTTGCAATCATCAAACATGCTGTACATTTGCCTGATCTGCTTTGTTGATTGTCTTCGCTCTTAGAACGACAGCGCCACAAGAGCAGGGGTTTTATCTCTTTTGTTTCACTGTTGTATCTCCAGCACCCAGAAAGGACCTTAGCTGGAACATAAAAGGCATTTAACAAATATTTATTGAATGAACACATGAACTGGTCATTTATTTCCTGAGCACGTGTAACTTGCTGTGCATCATGCTGGCTGCTGAGATCCAAATGTGAATAAAATTGCAGTCCTCACCCTTAGGAAGGTCACAGTCTGCAGATGTGATCCAGCTCTTGCCAAACAGCTCAGTTAGTTTAATGAGATACAAGGAGCATTGGTCACATGGAGGTTGGACTTTTATAAAACTGGGGATGGTTTCACGGAGGAAGGGAATTTCGAGCTGAGACGTGTAGCATTCCATCAATTGAGTGAAGCCAGAAGTACTACGGGGAGAATGAAATCAAGTATAGGGGTACTTCTGACATCACAAATTTTTAAAAATTAAAAGAAATAGTGTCTATGGAAGTCCTTTGCAAACTAATGCAATAATAGAATATATGTATTATCATTATCTACCTAAGTTAATTTTTCTTTTCCCATTGGCATCATCTCCCAGAATGTTCCAAGATACAACTTTATGGCAAAAGACAGTCATACACATTTGAGTTTTACTGAAATAGATCATAACTTGAGATATTCATATTAGTCAAAGGATATGCGAAATGTTTGGCATGCCTAAGCATTTTGTAGATCTGTTTTTCAGTAATTAAAAGCTGTTATCTCTAATTTCTCAGGCTGAGTACAAATTAAGTAGGACACTGAAAAAAATTAGTCTTAAAATAAACCATGCTGTATTTCTCAAGTGTACAAATTGTTAATTAGAATTGGGAAGTGAACAGAAGGGGCTTAAAATAAAGACCTTCCATTTCAAATAAAAGCTGAAAACGGACCATATTTGGCACTGGCATTAAAAAAAACTAAGGATTATGGGGACTGAAATGAAAACTGAGAATTTCTGAAATATTTAAATAATTTTAATTTAAAATTTTATATTGAATGATTGACATGTGTATTTTGCCTATTTTAGTAGTCAATGTTAATATTTTAAAATAAAAATAACTTTTTTGAAAGCATGAGAAATTATTTATTTTTATATTTTTACATTTATTTTGATTTACATATTCTATACTAGACTCAAACTTTGGACACTTTGAAATCAACTGCATTTTGTTTTTCAATTATTTATATCAGAGTTCAGGAGACTATGCCAAACAAATGTGCACCTGTTTTTGTAGTCTGCATGCTAAGGATGTATTTATATTTTTGAATAGTTGGAAAAAAATCAAAAGAACAGTAATATTTGTGGTATAAAATAATGATATGAAATTCTATCTGTAATGTCTATCAGAGAAGTTTAATTGGGACCCAGTCACAGTTTATGTGTTGCTTATGGCTGCTTTCCCATGACAACAGCAATGTTGAGTGGTGGCAACAGACTATGTGACCCACGATGCTGAAAATACTGACTGTTTGTCTTTTACAGAAAATATTTGCTGAGTCCTGCTTTCAATCATTCCTTTCAGTAGAACACAAATTATATGAAAACCTTGATTATAATAACACAGTATATCTTCAAGAAAAATAGCTTTTGTATTTTAAGTGAACAATTACCAATCATACATTTTTATTTTCATTACTCTTCTAAATATCACTGGCCCGTTAATAGAACATAAAAAAACCATAACCTTACATGTATATTTTGAATTTTGGTATTTTTGGTATATGTTTGTCAATGGTGAAGGATGCATGTATTTTATTTAACAGTTTGTTCATATGGTTTGTAAGTATTTAGATATGTGGTAGATGGGGCTCCATTTGTGCTGTTGGCTCTACCTCTGCTATGTTAGGAAAGCTGAAAACCAGAGTAATCACTGAGAAACAGAGAGGGTGCAGGAAGTGAACAGGATTATGGCCAAGCAACTGATCTGACAGAAGACATTTTAAAGAAAATTAAGCAAATTAGAGTCAAAGAAACTTGCATATCTCTGGACCCTGTGGGAATCTGTGGGCCCGAAGAAGACAATTAACTCTTGGAAAAGCATTCTCTTTCAAAGTTATTCCACACATTATGGAGGAGAAGGCTGAAGCACAGTAAGATTGTTGGTCATACTGTTACTTATTATGAGACATGATTAACTGAATCAATCCATGCACCATGTAATTATCAAGAAGATTTTAGGAATTAAAATCTCTTCCTGGAGATTATAGGAAGATTTTCTTTTAAAATTTTTATCATAATGACATACATGGAATTTTCAACCTTATGACACTAAAGATGCAATAATTAATGTGGCTTGTGCTGGAAACTTGTTTGTCAGCAACATTTCTTGAGTATCTTCTGGGTTGCAGATGCCCTAGAAGCAATGGCATAGAGCTATGTATTCCAACATGGTGACCATAAGCCGTATGTTGGCTGTTGAGCACTTCAGTAGTGGCTGGGCCAAACACAACTGTGACGTGTGCTCTAAGTGTAAAATACATGCTGGATTTTAAAGATTCACTATGGGAAAAAAAAAAGAATGTAGAAGTCTTTATTCATAGTTCTTTATTCATAGTTCATTCATACATATTCACATGTAACCATATTCAACATGGTTACATGTTGAAAAAATAATATTTTAGATCTATTAGGTTACATAAAATATTATTAAAATTACTTTTCCCTGTTCCCTTTTCCCTTTGATCATGTGGCTACTAAAAAATTTTAAATTGTGTATGTGGCTCCCATGATATTTCCATTGGACACCAAACGGAAGGTAGGAGTGCCCTCAGGGGGCTCGCGTTTTAGGCAGATAAGTAACCAACAATGGCAGGTGACAGGCATAAACACAGAGCTGCTCGGGTAGCATCCAGGCAAGTCACAGGTGTCTGCAGCAGTGGGTGATGGCTGCTTGGAATCTTCCAGTAGAAGCAGGAGAGAAACTTCAGCCAGGGGAGAATGTTCCAGCTAAAGAATATAGCATTTGCAAAGGCACAGTCATTTGAAATAGCATATCATGTTTGTGCTTAGTCACTCAATCGTGTCTGACTCTTTGCAAGCCCATGAACTGTAGATCACCAGGCTCCTCTGTCCATGGGGATTCTCCAGGCAAGAATACTGGAGTGGGTTGCCATGCCCTCCTCCAGGGGATCTTCCCAACCCAGGGATCAAACACAGGTTTCACACATTACAGGAGAATTCTTTATCATCTGAGCCACGAGGGAAGCCCAACATATCATGTTTGGGAAACTATTAGTAGTTTGGTATGTTTAAAGCTGGGCTTCCCTCATGCTTCAGTGTTAAAGAACTCACCTGCCAATGAAGGACATCAGGGTTCGATCCCTGGATTGGGAAGACCCCTTGGAGAAGGAAATGGCAACCTATTCCAATATTCTTGCCTGGAAAATCCCATGGACAGAGGAACCTGGTGTGTTACAGTCCATGGGATGGCAAAAGAGTGGGACATGAATTAGCAACTAAACAGCAACAATTTATTTAAAACTAGGGTGGGTTTGTGGGAATGAGAGAAGCAATGCTAGAGAGGTAGGCAGGCGTCACTGATGCAGGGCTTTGAAAGTAGCATTAAGGAAAGTTTGGGGGAAATTTGACCCTGGTCTCACATCTAAAAATATGTCATTTTTCAATAATGTTGAAAAGGCACTTACAAGCTTTGGAGTGAACCTTCTTCAAGACAGCTTAATGTGAATTCTAGAAATGATATTGATTATTCCTTTTCTGTTGATCCATGAGTCAATGAATGCATGGTTTAGACAACCAGAAAAGCAGTGCCCAGAGTACTGCTGTGTGGTTTACAAAACGTAAATAATGCCTAGATAGGTGCTGAAAAGTCAAAAGACCCTGTTAAGTAACAGAGCAAATGGTTTTGGAGGATGCAAAAATTACTTACACAGAGGCTACTTCCTTCAGTTGTAATTCACTAATTATTTATGCAAAAAGCAAGCAATATTTCACTGTCAAGGAGACACTGCAACTTAGGTGACTTATGTGGTCTTCATAAGAAAGAGACAAATGACCATGACATCAAGGACTTTGTAAGGAAATCATTTTTTAAGGCCAGTTCTGTACTGAGAGATGATCATCCTGGCATAAATATTCTTGACTCTTGATGGAAGAGCCTTCTTCCGCCAACAACTGTGACTGTCTGACTCTCCAAGAAAAGCTTCAGTTTATTCAGTATCCTGGGACCAGTTGCTTCCTAAGTAGAAAACACTTTAAGGACCCTAAATTTAGCACATTGAAGTGTTAGTCGCTCAGTCGTGTCCGACTCCTTGTGATTGCATGGACTGGGACTCGCCAGGCTCTTCTGTCCATGGGATTTTCCAGGCAAGAATATTGGAGCAGGTTGCCATTTCCTTCTCCAGGATAACTTCCTGACCCAGGGACCAAGCCTGGGTCTCCTGCATTGCAGGCAGACTCTTTACCACGGAAGCCATGAGGGAAGCTCGGATTTAGCACATTGTTTGGCTAAAAAACACTTCAGATGTGTTCTGAGCTTGGACTCTGGGTCTGGTAACAAGACTTTAAAAAGGTCCTTACTTTGAACCTCAGCAACTCATAAATGGGAACCTGCCATTTTCTTTCATCTTATCGAGGTGCTGTGCATCATATTCTTTTTTTTTCCATTTATTTTTATTAGTTGGAGGCTAATTACTTTACAACATTGTAGTGGTTTTTGTCATACATTGACCTGAATCAGCCATGGATTTACATGTGTCCCCCATCCCGTTCCCCCCTCCCACCTCCCTCTCCATCTGATCCCTCTGGGTCTTCCCAGTGCACCAGGCCCGAGCACTTGTCTCATGCATCCAACCTGGGCTGGTGATCTGTTTCACCCTAGATAATATACATGTTTCAATACTGTTCTCTTGGAACATCCCACCCTCGCCTTCTGTGCTTCATATTCTTGTCTTGATCTTCTTTCTCTCTGTGGATGTCCTACTCCAATGACCTGTCTTATCTGTCTCCCTCTCTATAGTTGTCTATACATGTGAACATGTCATGGTTCTTGGTCTTGTTCCACCCATGGGCCAGTACCTAACAGTTGATAGACCTGTATACCCTCTACTTCTGCATCAGTAACTGAAATTTTAGACTCTATGTTGAAAATGCAGTTGAAGTATACACTGTTTAAGAAATCAGGAAAGCACAGGCTTTTGGAAGCACTGTTTTTGAGCCTTACTATTAATAGTTTTTCGATGTGGTATCTGATTACTTTTATGAGCTTAGACTTATTCTTCACAGGTGAACTATTCCATTGTAATGCCAAAGTTGGAGTTTCAAAGGTGGTTGAACTTTTCAATTTTCATTTTATTCTTTTTTGATTCCTTAATTCTTTTGAACCAGAAAGTAGACTTGATTGCTGGGGGTTGGAGGTAAATTAACTAATTGTTCAGTTGGATTGTGGAAAGTAGCATGAATGGTTCTGAAAGCAAAGCACTTTCATTAATACAAACAGCCCATTTTCTCTATACTCCTGCTGATTTTTCTGGTTTCCAACCAAGACACGCTGGACAACTTTAATCTGTCACAGAAGAGCCCAGTATCTGATCCTGGTCCTCACTCAGCAAAGGAAGTATGGCTGAAGCACTTTCTTCCAAGTACTTTCTACAAGCTCAGACTCGGAGGTTCACAGGTTTACCTTGGTTAGGAACTGGGCCTGCTCACCTCTTTCATTTGCAGATGGTTTGTTGTATCCTCAGACCTATACCCTATAAACACAGGGGAAATAAAGTTAAATGGGATGAATAGGCAATCATGAACCCCTTGCTTGTTCTGGCTTGGGCTGTCAGCTGCTGTGCCGGTTATCTGTTTTTTGGTAGTCATTTGAGATGCTGAGTAACTGGAAGAAAGTGACTAGTTTTTAAGTAATTGAAGAACAATACCTCTCCAAGGGAGTCACCTACATTGGAATGATTTTTACTTCTTCATCTGAAACTGTATAAAGCAAGGTTAATTTTGTGTTTTTAGGCTCTCATCATCTTGTGGTGTTTACACACTTTTGAAAAAGTGTGTTACTAAGTCTGCTTTATAGGAGAAATCTCACTGATTTAGAATTTATAAACCCAAGGAAGGGCTATATAAACCACAAAGACAACAGAGGAGAAAAATGATATGGGTAACCATGGCCGTCCAGATTTGAGAAAGATGAACATGTGCTGCATCTTCTTTTAATCTGTCACTGTCTTCGGTCAGTTGACTGCAAGGCTCTGTCAGGTAGGATGGACTGTGGAGTCAGAGTAGGGTTGGGTTTTAGGAATGATTAAGAGATTAGGAAGGGCTTCCCTGATGGCTCAGTGGTAAAGAACTTGCCTGCCAATTCAGAAGACACAGGTTCAATCCCTGGGTCAAGAAGATCCCCTGGAGAAGGAAATGGCAAACCCCTCCGGTATTCTTGCCTGGGAAATCCCCTGGACAGAAGAGCCTGGTCCATGGGGCCACATAAGAATCTGACACAGCTTAGCCACTGAACAGCAAGACATAAGGAAGACAGAATCAATGGCTGTGACATTCTCTCTTTGAAAACAGAATCCATCCCTAACAATGAAAACTCTTCAAAGGCAAAGTATTTTCTTGGGTGATTTGAAGCTGAGAAAACTGCCTTCAGCAGCCCCACACATCTGCATTCTTATCACCTAATTTATCGTGTTTAGGGGAGCAGGCCAGGCTGTAGTCAAGGTTAATTTCAGTGTCTGTAGTCAAGGTTAATTTCACTCTGTAGAGCTGGGATTTGCTGAACTTTGCCACACCAGGCAATCAGTTCCAGCCACAATCAGGTGGTAAGTAGAGGTATTTAGATAAAAAGAATATTTCTTCCTGGAGAGAGGTGGTTGATTTTCAGGAAACCTTTCCTGTAGGTATAATATCAAACAGATCATTGACTCCGGGGGTGGTTGTTTTTGTTCATTGTGAAACTTTCAAAAAATATTTAGGAATTGTAATGCCTTTTGACTCATCTCACAGGCAAGTGTTCTCTTGGAGAAAGAGGTAGTGAATTTGCATCTTCCTCTTTTGTGAGTGCGCTGATTGGGGTCAGGTCATGGGGCTTGTGAGCACAACCTTGTTTTTATGTCGGCTGACACTGGACTCTTTGAGCTCTCTCAGGCAGGAAAGCAGGTAATTGAAAGCAGCTCTGGAAGCTGTATCTGTTCACCATCATCAGTTATTATCACCTCAACACAGCCTCTCGTGAAGGTTTTGTATCTGAGGAGTCTGCCTCTGAAGTCGCAGTGGCAATTAATAATGTCCACACCGAAATCAAAATTCCTACCACAGCTCTTGCTAGTAATATAAGGTTTTTCCCTGGTTCTTTCATAATTTAGTTGATAACTGTCTCTGCTTCTCTTTTGAGTGAAAGGATTTTAATTACACAGTGCACAGGGGCACAGAGCTTCATCTCAGGGGCAACCGACAATGGAGGCTTGTGATAAAAGCACATTAAACCTTCATTGAGGTTGTTTACACATTTTAACGGTGGCTGTGGTCGTCTCTGATAGCAGGGACAATAAATCAAAACCTGAGGATGTTCTTTTCATTAGCCAATGATTTTATAGCCTGTGGTGGCTTTTTAACTATCCATGCGTAAAATGGAGTGATACAATTTGTAATTACTGGAAACAACTAGCTTTAATTCCCCCCACCGATATTTAGAGCTTTCATATGATTTGAAAGACTCAAGCTGACTTCAGAATAGTGCATGGATAGTCCCCTATTAGTGACTGCATCCCACTGTGTACTTGGAGAACTTCTGTAGGTGTCTTTTTCAGCCTTTGCTAGGGGTCACTTTAGTCCTCTCAGAGTATGACCGTCAGAGTGGCAGTGTTGATCCTAGACAGATGACAAGAAAAGCTGCCTGGTATTCTGGGGAAAAGATGGGATGGGAAGATGAAATGAAATACAAGAAGAAATGCGGGGAGAGACTTCTCTCTGGGAAAGCAGGAGAGATCTGTTCTCATCCTAGCTGTACCGAGTACCAGATGTGCGGACTTTGGCTTGTTCCCCAATCTCTCTCAACATCAGCTTACTCATCTGTAAAATGGGACTGTAGCAGCTGCCTTGTTTTAGGACTGATGAGATGATGCTACGACAATGCTACACACAGATTTTGGTTTGGTAAAAGGTGCCCAGGATATCTAGACTCTGTTCACTCACCAGCAGCCTGTGCCAGAGAGTGGTCTGATTCATCCTCAACTTTTCCAGAAGTGTATGAAAAATCAGCAGTGCTTTGGCTCATCTGAAGTCCCAAGATACCATCTTTTTTTTTTTCCAGCAGACCCTCACAAATGAAAACTTGCATTTCAGAACCCTAATTTGATGCTTGGGATGTGGATTTAATTTATAATTTGAATTCAAAGGCCAACCCACACAATGATGTTAGAGAAAATATGGCAGAAGGGGGAAATTTTAAAACCAGGGATATCTAGTTTGAAATGCCAAGTTTCCTGAGTGTCAGAGGGTTTGCAAAGTTCTTTCACTGAAAAATGCTGCGACAGAGACAGGCAGTCTTAAAATCCCAAGAGGGTGGTTGACAGCATAGACTCCATTTATAAGTGGCCCTTGGAGAGAATAATGTTTCTCCCAGCCCCTGTGGTCTCATCAAAACATCAGGAAACAGTTTCTGCTTGCTTTGTTTACCATCAGTTGTTGATGTGTTTAAGGCTGACACATTTTCAGTATCTCTTTTCTCCAAGCAACTAGTGATATAAAGGGCACCAAAATTCTAGATACTGAAATGTCAAGCCAGAACTTTCCTGTGTCTTCTAATAAAATACATACCACCAATTAATTCTGCTTTGAATCTGCCTTGGATGTCATTTTCATATTATTATTATATTAATATGTAGAACTTATTAATACAGTACTGACAAATTAAATATAACTTTATACATAATAGCATACATTGATAATTTTATATTATATATTATGAAAGTATCTCTATATGCTTAACACCTGCCATGTGCTGGACTTTATATACATTGTTTTAAAGTCCCACAATTACTTGAAAGCAAGTAACATGGAAATTATCCCAAGGCTAAAGGCAAGAAAAGTGAGTGAAGTTCAAAGAGGTTTAGTGAATTTTTCAATGCCACAAAGCTAATGATTATCAAAGCCAGGATTCAAATTCAGTCTGGTCTAACTCCAAAACCCAGGCATTTTCACCACATTCTGCTGCATCCCTTTCCTGGAAACTGGGCCACACACTCGTAAAAGATGTGTTATATACAGAACGGCACAGCCTACAGCAGTTCATAACTGCTCGTAACCGCTCATAAGTGTTCATAAGTGTCACTTTCGTGTGGGCAAATTTTAACTACCGCATGAACTACATTTACAAGGAGATGCTTAATTTACTATGGGTTGTTTACGAGTGCTCTTGAGCAAGGTGAGTCATTTAGGGCAGTTTATTTTCATAGTTACCCAAGGGGTGGATGAATAAAAGACAAAAAGAAAATTTTCAAGCAAACAGCCAGCACAAGGTGGACACAGAGGGTTATACGTGCTTCCACTGAACTTAGCCCTGATCCCTGTTTGTAATCCTGATACAGACATCACTGCTTTGCATTTCACAGAATCAACTTTTTAGTGAATATCAAGCTTTTTGTTTTAGAAAATCTGAATTAAATGTTATTACTATAGGTTTGCTTTCTTCCTAATTTTTTAAATTTCATTTATTTAGACCCCCAAATTTAGAGCTATCCTTGACAACGTTTCTTACATCCCATCCCTAATTCATGCAGAAACCCTGTTGCCTCACCTTAAAGATCTATCAAGAGTGTGAACTTACCTTCCACTTTTGCAGTTTCTTGCCTCATTCATTTCTTGCCCTGGATTTCTGTAATAAGCTGCTAACTAGCCTCATTGCTGAAACTCAGTCCCTAGGGTCTGTTCTCAACACAACAGTCAGAATTATTCTCTTAAAACTTTAGTCAGCAAGCCATTCCTCTTCTCTAAGCCCGTGTGGGCTCCCCCATCTCTCTCAGGGCAGAATCCTACATGTGCTATGAGATTTTCTTCCTATGAATGCTTCTCTGTCCTCATTCCCTATGATACCTCTTACTCCTATACTTTAGTCACCTGGCCACCTTGCTGTTGTTTGAGGACCCGGATGTGGCCCACCCTTGGGCCTTCGCATTGAGTGGTTGCTCCATCTGCCTGTAAGACTTTTCCCTAAAGATGTGCCTAGCCAATGGCCTCACCTCTTTTAAGTTTTTGATCAGATGTCACCTTCTCAATGAGGCTAACCTTCCATCTACTTTAACATTGCAACCTGCCAATTTATTCTGTTCTACTACTTCTTTTTATAATCTGCTTTATTTTTTATTATTTATTTTTGGCTGCATTGGGCCTTTGTTGCTCGTCGCAGGCTTTCTCTAGTTGGAGTGAGTCGGGGGCTACTCTCCAGGGGCAGTGTGTGGGCTTCTCATTGCGGTGGCTTCTCTCGTTGAGAGGCACGGGCTGTGGGGTGCGGGCATGGGCAGTTGTAGCATACGAGCTCAGTAGCTGTGGCTCACGGGCTCTAGAATCCAGGTTCAGTAGGCACACGAGCTTAGTTGCTCCGTAGCACGTGGAATCTCCCCATACCAGGGATGGAACCCATGTCCCTTGAGTTGGCAGGCAGATTCTTAACCACTAGACCACCAGGAAAGCCCACTGCTTTTTTTTTTAAACAGAGGCATTATTAACTTATTTATTGTGCCAGTTGTCTGACTTCACCTGCTAGAATGTAGGCCATAAGAGAGCACTGAATTTTGTTTCCCTAGTTGACCTATTCCCAGTGGCTAGAAAAGTGGCTTACTCCTTAGAAGGAAAGTTATGACAAACCTAGACAGTATGTTGAAAAGCAGAGACATTACTTTGTCAACAAAGGTCCATCTAGTCAAGGCTATGGTTTTTCCAGTGGTCATGTATGGATGTCAGAGTTGGACTAAAAGGAAAACTGAGTGCAGAAGAATTGATGCTTTTGAACTGTGGTGTTGGAGAAGACTCTTGAGAGTCCCTTAGACTGCAAGGAGATCCATCCAGTCCATCCTGAGGGAGATCAGTCCTGGGTGTTCGTTGGAAGGACTACTGATGCTGAAGCTGAAACTCCAATACTTTGGCCACCTGATGCGAAGAACTGACTCATTAGAAAAGACCCTGATGCTGGGAAAGATTGAGGGCAGGAGGAAAAGGGGATGACAGAGGATGAGATGGTTGGATGGCATCACCGACTCAATAGACATGGGTTTGGGTGGACTCCAGGAGTTGGTGATGGACAGGAAGGACTGGCATGCTGTGATTCATGGGGTTGCAAAGAGTCAGACATAACTGAGCGACTAAACTGAACTGAACGAGAAAAGTGGCTGGCACATAATAGGTGTACACTACATGTTTGTAGAGTGTTGAATAAATAAAAGTAGGGTGCCAGAGTAATAAAAGAAAATAATAGTTCTCCCTTATATTTCAATGTTTGGTAGATATTTTGTAAATGTATGTTTATGCATGTGGACAATTTCCTATTAGACAAAGGTGGCATTTGACTAACATTTTGGACCAAAGTAGCACGAGAATCATTGCCTGATCTCTGACCCAAATGGCCATTTAATGAATGTAAGAGACCTTTGGCTTTTTCTAGAATGCACAGGACTGACCTCTGGCTCTACACCTGGAGGGCTTGCTGCTCTTCAAAGGTTAAATGATGTTCGAGAGAAACAGTGACTTTTATGTTTGCTCCCAGCTCTGCTTTTTAATGCCTGTAGTAACAGCAACTCTTCAAAGCAACAGTAGCATGAAATGACCAGTACCAGTATCAGTAAATATTATAAACACCCCTTAACAAAAATCATAGAGGCACACAGAAGAGGTAAAGAAATACCAACAAAAATGTAGTCACATATTTATGCTAAGAAACCATCAATACAAACAGTAATAAGAGAATCACTGTTTGTAGTAAACCAGTTCTAAGACATAAAAGCAAGCAGCAGCAGCAGCAAACTCTAATATGGACTTTGCATGTAATGCCGACAATCACATTTGTTTTTTTATCTTTTCACATTATTCAGTTGAGCCAATCAGTTTGACCAAACTGATCCAATAGTTAGAAATTTGTGCCCATATTGACTGTACTCACAGGGCTTCCCTGGTGGCTCAGATGGTAAAGAATTCGCTTGCAATGCAAGAGCCCCATTTCAATCTCTGGCTCAAGAAGATCTCCTGGAGAAAGAAATGGCAACCCACTCTAGGATTCTTGCCTGGGGAAGTCCACGGACAGAGAGCCTGGAGGAGTACAGTCCCTGGCGTTCCAAAGCGTTAGACACACGTGAGACTTGACACTCTCACTGTGGACTGTGCTCTGCGCTGGGCTGCGCTTCATCGCTCAGTTGTGTCCAACTCTTTGCGACCCCATGGACTGTAGCCCACCAGGCTCCTCTGTCCATGGGGATTCTCCAGGCAAGAATACTGGAGTGGGTTGCCATACCCTCCTCCAGGGGAGCTTCCTGACCCGGGAATTGAACTGGGGTCTCCTGCACTGCAGCCAGATATTCTACTAGCTAAACTACCAGGGAAGTCCTGACTATACTCTCCCTGCCTCCAAAAGGGATTAAGAACAAACACAAAAGAAGAATAGATTACTTTCAAAGATCCTGATTGAATCCATTTCAAGGGAAAAAGTAAAAGATATGAAATAATAGAAATTAGAAGATTATAATTTTAAAAAGAAGAAGTAATTGAACTTTTTAAAAGCATAAAGTTAAATAACAGGGTATATATAGGAATATACTTTTTAAAGCAATATTTTAATAAACTTAACATAACATTTAGATATGTTAAGATATGATAGATAATGTTACAATAAAGTAAAATCTCAAAGTATGAACAGCTTAATACAATTTAAATGTATTTCTTTGCTCATGCTATGCGTCCAATATAGTTTGAGAGTTGCCTCTGCTTCTAAGTGATAAGTTCTAAGCCAAGACTGACAGATTCCACCATCATTTAGATCTTATACATAGCTTTTTTGGTTATTACAACCTGAGAAAAAGAGCTGGAGAACTGGCCTTTAGCAATTAAATGCTTTGGCCTAGATGTAACTCATATAACTTCTAGTCACCTCTTTTCAAAGGAAGGGGTCCATACTATGCATGCCTCCAAAGGAGCAGTAACTTATAATCTATGTATCAGATATAGAGTAGGAATGGATATAGGGGAACATAAATAATAGTATCACAACTTAAATCTAAGTTACTTGACAATGAAGGCAAAACCTGAGTGTTTCAACAACTCTCTTTGCCTGAGAAAAAAAATCACACCAGTTTAAGAGAAAAAAGCTTTTACCCATATCACACTTTACTGTGTTAGACTTTGGCCCTTTTACCAAAAAATGCTCTGTGTTTTATTTATGAGCATCTCATATATCAGTCTTTGACAAAAGTGCCAAGGGATTGTGTCTATTTGTAGCTTTATCAAGACCATTTTATTGAGGAGACAGGTAATTCAGATAGGATTCTGGCAATCCATTCCAAGGGCCAACCAAATAGAGATAATCTTGAATAACTAATGTTTGGGTGTATCCTTCAAACTCTACCTAAAACTTTGACTATTTACCTAGGATTTTGCTGAAATACCATTTCAGATTACTTAAGGCCCCTCAGCAGTATATAGTAATCAAGAAGGGATGCTCCAAATTAGTAGAAAACCCCTGCAGTTCTAAATGCATATAGCTTTCTTTTGAAAGGGAGTTTGTGTTATTCCTTTTTACCTGCATATTTATTTATTCCTTGAGCAGAAAAAGACTGAAGGCAAAGTACTAAAGCACAAAAGTGCAGTTTGAATCTACCAAGTTCTCAGAGAATTGCTCTATTTCAGACTCCAGAATCCAGTATCATTGGGCATGGAAGAAGTAACTTCCACAAAAGATTTTTGAACATAAGAGTTACTTATCTAACTCTATCATAAAAGTCCGTGAAATGACATATTTTGAACAAGGCTGATTCTACTGAGATAAACTAGTTGCAATATGCAACTCTTCAAAGAGGGAAACAGTAAGGGTGGGACGAATTGGGAGATTGGGAACTTCTGGATGAAAGACTCAATAATGGCATTTTGAATTCTCTCCATGTGTATTTATAAATTCAGCATAAATCCATTCAGAACCACTATAGGCCTTTTTCAGAGCTGGACAAGGTGACTTTACTATTCAGTGGGAAGATTAAATGTGAAAGAAAAATTAAGCAAAATGTGAAGGAAAAAAGAACATTGAGGGGCACTTGCCTTTCCCAATATTAGAACTCCTATAATGCTATAGAATTATTATAATGTTATAATAATACAGTGTTGTATAGTGACAAAAATTTCACAATAGATCAATGATACACATTCTGGACTTCAAAGGTTGACTCAGAAAGATATTTGTAATAAAGTAGTATTTCAAAGTGGTGAGGAACAGATAAGCTATTTGATAAATTATCTTGATAATTATTTATCCATCTGAAAACAAATAGATATAAATGCATATCCTCTCCTCATATCATATACAAAGTAAATTCCAGCTGGACTGAAACACTAAATATATAAAAATTTATAAATGTTTTAGAAAAATATTTTCATAAGCTTTGAATGAGAAGTATGTTTCATAGGAAATCATATAACCCTGTGCTTAAGAAGGAAAATACTGAAATATTTTACCTAGATGAATGTGTTCACTCACACACACACACACACACACACACACACACACACACACACACACTCATTTAGGTCAAATATCTCAGTATTTACTTTGGACAAAAGTTTAATATCACCAGTGTAGAAAGAGGCCCTAAAATTAATGAGAATTTTTAAGAAATTGTTTTCAAAGAAAATGAACAAAGTCTACATATGTATTGAGTGTTTTATTAAATGGCAAGGACTGTTTTATGTACTTTATTTCATTAGCACACCAATTCTGATATATTTTCCCCACATTACTAATCATCATGGGAAGATATGTTGAAATGAACATTTTCCTCTATCAAATTGGTAAAATCAAAGATATATAATATTGTATTAGCAGTGTTTGGGGATGTATTGAATCCCCCCTCCCATACACACATACTTTTATTGAAATAAAATTATTAATAGCACAGCATTTTTAGAGGATAATTTGGCTGTTTGATCACTCTTTCATGGTCATACTTTTTGACTTAGTAATTCAACTTATGGGAAACTCTCCAACACAAATGCTAGTGAATATGCATTAAAATACATGCAAAAGGATAATCAGTGAAATATTGCTTCTTACAGGAAAAAAAGTTGGAACAATCTGAATGTTGCATTACTCTGACAAACCAAGAGTAAGGCAGGGAAATGTGATGATTCGTCTTAAATTGTTTGGAAAAATTGCCCAAGAGTTGGGCAATTGTCAAAAGAGATTACTAGGTATTCTTTCAATAGGGGAAAGAATGTAACCCTGTATGGATTATCAGATTCCATAAGACATATGTACCTTTATATTTCTATTGACTCAGCTCTTTTGTAACCCTGAAAGAATAAAGTTAAGTTATAGAAGATAGATATTATTGCAAAATGATTCTTTGTTGTTGTTGTTTAGACATTAAGTCCTGTCTGACTCTTTTTGTAACCCCATGGACTGTAGCCCTGCCAGGCTGCTCTGTCCATGGGATTTCCCAGGCAAGAATACTGAAGTAGATTGCCATTTCCTCCTCCAGGGGATCTTCCCAACCCAGGAATCGAACCCCTGTCTCCTGCTTGGCGGGCAGATTCTTTACCACTGAGTCATCTGGGAAGCCAATTCTTGTCCGTAAGAATATAAATGAATTATATTCCGTAGAAAAGCAATTGATTTCCAGCCTATGGAAAAGATAACTTCAAACATTACATTTAATTGACCCATGGAATATTAACCAGTTTTGCATCTATTACCACATTCATTTCACCATTCCTGATTGCCTATCTAAATAATGTTTGTTCTTCAAGTTTTCTCTTAAATTGGTCTTAACACATTATTGTGATTTCCTTACTAATTTATGAGTTGAAAACAATCTTTGATATATCTGGAGAAGGAAATGGCAACCCACTCCAGTACTCTTGCCTAGAAAATCCCATGAACAGAGGAGCGTGGTAGGCTACAGTCCATGGGATCACAAAGAGTCAGACACACTGAGCGATATTATTGTGATTTTCTTATTAATTTGTGAGTTGAAAACAATCTTTGATATATAGTCATTTTATATTTCTATGAGAGAATTGTACCTTTTTGAAAATTATATGTCAGCATAATATTAAAGTCATTGCTTTTTATGAGACAAGAAGTTCTTTACTGATCTTTGCTATGGCTTTAACATCTGTTCTCATTCAAAATCAAAATAAATTTTATTATGCCCTGGACAAGAATAAGGTTTTATTTGGTCATACTGTTGAGAGATTTAGCTCTTGTACACAAAAAAAGGTGAACCAGAGAACATTTTCTGGAGGTTCTTTATTGTCTTATCCAAAAGTCTTTCAACACAAAAGCTTCATGTGAAATTTATGCTAAAGGAGAAGGAGATTGTGGATCCCCCAAAATTGAAGAGTTGGAGTGAACTCGTTAAAAAATAAATAAACCCAGCTCCAACAATAATTAAAAAATAGCTCTTGAAAGTTTTTTTGAATTTTATCCTTAACCATTTTCCCTTTTGCTACCATAAAATGCATTGTGGTATTCAGGTTCCATAAGATAGAACTGTGCCCTGTTCTAATCCATGTTGCCACATGTAGGCTGCCAAAACTGGCATTTGTTGAGGCAGAAGTGAAGGCACAGTGGTATAGACTTTGTCATGCATGTATCCAAGTCATTCTTCTTGCCATATGTGCAGTGCCTCAGGGAGTGGGGGAAATCAAGGTGCTTAAGGAAGAAAAAAATAAATAACTAAAACAGAAGAGAGAACTCAATCTATAGTGCTCTGTGAAGTACCACTTGCTTCTTCCCTTCACACAATCAGTTAATCACCTTATAAAATGCCTAAATCATCAGAACCTGAGTTGAAACAGCAAATTCAATTTTTTCCTCTCCTTTAAATGTCTCCTTTTCAGTTATACAGTATTTTATGAAAAATTGATGTCTTGCTAGTCAACATGATGAATGTTGGGACATGCAGGGAATAGTTTAAAGAGTTTGTTTTAACAGTTATGCATTTAAATTGTCCCATTACAGTGGACATGTTTCTTCTGCCAACAAAAAAATCAGTTCTTAAAGGTCCAGTTCTCTTAGAATTTTTTTGCTGCCTTCAATCATTTTGATAGCAATCCTGATGAATTCATGAATTAAAATTATTTCATCCAAATGTTAGATTTCAAGGCAGCAGTTTAGGGCCCCTTTTTCTTTTATTGCAGGGCTTTAATACATAATACTGAAGCCATTTAGAGTTTAAAAATATGATACATTCTCTAAGGAAAACCTTTAGCTATCTAGGCTCAGTAGGGCATTTGTCTGAAAGCAATTAAGTCGTGCAGTGTATATCAGTATAGAAGCCATTTCTGCACTCAATGTGCTTTTGTTTAAGTTCAGTTCTTGGGTCAAGGTCCCAGCCTCTGATCTTGCTAATAGTACATACATAACAAATATTTACTGAACAAATGAGCTTGTTGAAAACATCATCCATTCATCCATTTCTGTATTCCATCAGTGGAAGAGCAAAGGTAAATTGTTCTTTTCTTTCCTTGTCCTTCTTTGTCTACTTACTCCAGAATCACAGATTTATAGAACAACATAGCTGGATCTTAAGAGCCATTAAAGTCAATTTCTACATCTTACAGATGAAGCAACTGAGGCCTAGAATTTTGAAGTGGCTGGTATACTGCTACAGACCAAGTTAATGGCATGACAGCCAGATGGCAAATCCAGGTCTTTCATCTGTAAAGCCAGTGGCCTTCTTATTGTGCCAGACTGCCTCTAAGATGTGTTCCCAAATTACTGGTGAAGGATAACCTGGCCAGCCTATTGGCTTTTGTTCTGCTGGAGGAAAAAGAGACAGATCCCAAAAGATCTTTTGGGTCTTGGGTAACCAAGATTCATAGCTGCCTGTCATGAACTCATTTAGGCTCCTAGGAGGCAGTATCATTTCTGAGCCCTCAACAAAGCAAGATATGTAGCAATGCAGTCAGATCAGTGTCTGAAGTACTGTTCTAATAAAGACAGGTAAATATGACTGAAATTTAAGAAAATGCCTTTGCCAGAACTCTTTTCAAGGAGTTCTACAATTAGAGCAAGTTAGCCAAGGCTTTGAGAGCCACAGTGAAGATTCTGGCAGATCAGGGGTAATCATGGAGGAGTTTTAATTTGGGTATTAAATATCTGATTGGCTCTTTTCAGAAAGTAACTTTGGAAGAGTAACTGTGGCAGTCGACTGGTAGCCTTGGTGAATGTAAGAACAGTTAGCAAGCAGCAGCTGTGATTGTGGTGGTCTCGGAGATAATGGCAATGTAGAGAAGTGAAGGGATTTGGAAGGTATTTTGGAGTAGGATAGTCAGGACTTAATAATTGATTGAATTTGGTAGAGAGGGGTAGTGTGGGAGCAAAAGGCTTGATTCCCTGATATCTGGTTTGGTTGACCGGGTAGATGTGCCATTAACAGGAATGGAGAAGTCTGGAGCAAGGGCAGGTTTGCAAGGGCAGGGGAATGTCTTAAGTTTTTCTTCCTGTTGAACTTGAGTACCTTGGGCCACCCAGGTGGAAATGTCTCCTAGATAATCAGATATACTATCTGAAACTTAGCCATATATAGGATCATCAAACAATCATGGACAGCATATTCAGGCTACAGCATGGCTCAGAGAGCCTGTTTCTGCTCTAACCTCATTTCCTAGTGCCCACCCACCCCCACTCCATCCAAGCTACACTGGCTTCATTGTTGTGGCCCCAACACTCCAGGCACACTCCAGTCCTACACTACTTAACATTTCATCTGCCCCCCTGATAACATTGGGATATCTTACTACTTTAAGCAACCTGAAAGCTCAAAGTATAAGATATACACTCTTATAGTTCCATATTTAATAATATTACACAAATAAGTAAGTGAATGAACTGTAAATATCCACTTTCAATATCCCTTTCTTTTATATGCTGAGTTCTGCATTTGGTGGTGAGAATTTATTCAAAATACATGAGCTCTGCCTTTGAGTGATCTAGACTAAGTGTTATGGTAGTTCAATGTAACCAGTGTTGAATGACATCTATTTATTCAATGAAATAATTTTAGATAATACTAATAAAATGCTACCATTTTTTGCCTTCATGTCATACACCCGGTACATGCGTAACTTGCTTTAATCCTCACACCTACCATAGATGACAAGTACTCTCAGGTACTGAAATCAGGGCTCACATCCAGATCTGCTTAACTCTAAAACTCATACTCTTTTAATCCTCCCTTCTGTGCATACTGTCAGTTAGTTATAGAAACATCTCTTGACTATACAAACATTTATTCCTGTAAGAGTCCCCCACACACGTGGACAACATTATACCTAACTGAGGAGTTGTGAAAGACCAGGGATCAGTGACTCTAAAAGTGAAAGAAGCCCAGTGACAAAGAGTAAAGATTCCATGGCCCACATGCTCTGCCCATTCCTTAATGAGCAAAGAGGACATAGGACTAACCAAGAAATGCCTCAGCAGAAACAAAAATCATAATAATTTTGTATTAGTTGATTAATTATGATCTAACTATGCACTAAATATGCATTTAGATATGCATCTATGGTGCCCCTTAAGAGTATGAATGACTCCTACTTTGACTGTAGCTTGCACTTGTCAAAATGTAATGATGTAAAAATAACAGGTCAAAAATGGCATTGATGTACCAATATACACCAAAGGATTAACTAATCTCAAACAGAATAAATAATAGCCTTTAAAAACTGCTAATATGAAACCCTTAATTCTTTATTAAATGGAAGCCTATGAAGTCACATGTCATTTATTCACAACAATAAAAAGAAATGCCTGCATGATCTCAGGTCTCAGGCCACTATCTGGATCCTCCTGGCTTGGCACTGGGCCACAGATCACACACTGAGAATTACTCTCATATAACCTTGTGACAGCAATTAAAATTGAGGTCTGTGTTCATCAGACCCCAAAGTCACTTTGTAAAGCTCAAGTTCTTGAACCAGACACCATTCATGAGGCATGAAGACCAGGACTGTGACACCTTTTATTATAGGGAAAATTAAGTGCAGTCAGAGAGGAAAGTCCAGCGTTGAAATGAAGGAGAACAGCAAGATGAGGACGAGAAATGAGACCACTTACCACTGGATACAACTATCAAAATCAACTGTCAATTATCTGCTTATTACACACCAGAGATTATGCTAACTGCTTTGCATATATTATCTTGTTTAAATCTCAAAACAAACCAATAAGGCAGTTATGTTATCAATCCCAGTTTATAGCTGAGGAATCAAGGTGTAAAAAAGATAAGCAACTCTACTCAAGATCACTTAACTAGTGAGATTTTTAACCTAAAGCCAGATTTTTAACCCAAAGCTAATGTTTTAACCACTACCCAATTCTATGACTGCCATTAAACCATTAAATTCCAAATTTAATTTGCTATCAGCTATTGTCCTGTCAAAGATCAGACTGCATGTCTTAACCTAAGGGTTATTGTTCAAACTGAGATACTTTTTATGGTAAAAGGCGGACATCCTTTTTTTTTACTGGACTTTCACTAGGATTTTCCCAGGCAAACAGGATGATCTGTTCATATCCTGACATGATTCATATGTAGCAAGAATTCACATGCCGGTATGTAATTGGAGTACAAGTTTAGATGGCGTACCACAAACACCTGCAGGGAATCATTATGATGTATGTGTTAACAGACCTCTTGTGCACTTGGAGAAAATCTATTTTCTGGCTTTGAAAAGGACCAGTCAATTGCATGGGTCCAAAATGATGCTTTGGGGCTATGTGTAGCAAGGTTGCACTATGAAATTTCACAGAGCTAAGAACTTTTGTGTCAGTGATGAAAAGGTGGGATCCATCAGTAGTTACAAAGCCAACTCCCCACTGCCTCTGGCCCAGCAGGAAGGCAGTTCTGCTAAAGAGGGGACAGGCATAGCTGTAGCTTCTGCATGTGCATCCTGGATCCAGGCTGGACTAGGATGTCAGAGCAGAACCACCAGCAATAGAGGTGGAGGTATAGAAGTTGGGCTGGGGGCAAATGGGGCAAAATGAAGCTGCAGAACCAATCTGGAGTCTCCTCCTTCATGTTAGTTGTGCAAATTCCTTCCAGATATTAGTCTGTTATAGCAATTTTTTTGTGTGTGTGTGTGAATTGCAAAAGGAGCTTTCTAAACTCTTTTGCTTGGATATTCTTTTCAACCATCATATGGTGGGACTTCAAGTGATGCAGTGGTAAAGACTCCACCTGCCAGTGCAGGAAACGCGTGTTTGATCTCTGGGCTGGGAAGATCCCCTGGAGGAGGAAATGGCAACCCACTCCGGTATTCTTGCCTGGGAGATCCCATGGACAGAGGAGCCTGGCAGGCTACAGTCCATGGGGCTGCAAAGAGTCAGACACGACTGAAGTGACTTAGCACACATGCATGCAAGTAACCACATCTTCATGCGAGTTCACATTTTTAGTGGATTAATTTAGAAACTAACAGGGTTGTCTCTTTGATGTGGATCTTCATCTTTGTCTGAAACTATCAGTTAGGATTTCTAGTTATTTTGATCCAAAAGTCCCCTTATCATCAACAGGAAACTTATCTCCAAGAGCTAAAAATTTCTGCATTCATTTAACAATGAGCTGATCACGTGTTCTGGGAGATCTTCTCAGAGCTGCGGATGTCACAGTGAACATGACACATTCCCTGATCTCATTCTTGAGTATGTTTACGTACTTTTATAGAAAATGGCACTTTAAAAAAGGTATTTATACAAAATATCTGGTTCCAAGTCATGGAAATTATACCTCCTCTCTATCCATCATTTCCCTCAAGTGTAAAATGAGGACTCTGGCCTAGATGCCTCCACAGATCCCTTCCAGCTCTAAAATCCCACGATCCCCTTGTCATATTCATCAGGCGCGTGTAAAGGGCAATTTCTTTAATTTTTCCTTTCTTTCCTCAACTTTTCCATTCTTAATATTAAAAATCTAAATCCATCTCAAAGCAATAGATTTGACATTTTTCCATACACTGACTGTGAATCAAAAGGTCAGACACATAAATCAACTGAGGAGATGTCAGGAGGCTTGGTTATGCATCCAACAGGAAACAAAACTTTCCTCTGACCTCTGGAAGGGGCATCAGAAAAGACTTTCGTCTGCTCTTTGTGGGCCTTAGGTAAGCCAACACTCCAAAGTAATCATGCAGTGGCAGGGCACCATGGCTAAAAGAGAAATTTTATCTTCCTTATTATTTTTGGTTCAGAAATAAAGTTGACTCCAAAGGTGACTGCCCTTTTCCAGAATAAGGTAAAAATCTCACCAATTTCAAGGTCAGAACTGGAAGCAATTGGCAAGCTAATATAGGGAGATGAGGGAGAAAGTATATATTAATACTCCCTTTCTGCACTTATGTAGTGACTTAACATGACCTCTAAACCTCACAAGAAGTCTATCCAGCAAGCCCTGTTAACTTCCATTTTAGAACCAAGGAAACATAAGGATGAGAGGCAAAGTAAACTTCATGATGAAGTAGCTAGGAAATGGCAGAGTTGAGATGCACTTTGAGTCTAGAGCCACACTCTTTCTGGGCTACCCCTATGTATTTACTCCAGTTTAAAGACTCTGAATTAATTATATATCTAGAATTCCAACTGCTGTTTCCTCATAGTATAATTATATTTAAAATAACATATAGAAGTTTTCCTAATTAAAGAAAATTTCTTTAAGTCTTTGTCAGATAATTTTGACTTCTGTGTTGTGTTGTCATTGGCATCTACTGCCTTTTGTCTCTTCTATTGTCATCTATTCTCTTTTCCCAGGTGAGTTGTGACTTTCCTGATTTTGCGTGTATATGTATTTTTGTGTGTGTGTTGAACAATTTTAAACTATGTTCTGGATATTTTGAACATTATGTTTTGAGGTTCTGAGTCTCATTTAGCCCCTCTGGAGAATGTTGATATTTTCACATTCAGTTCAGTTCAGTCACTCAGTTGTGTCAGACTTTTGTGACCCCCATGAATCACAGCACACCAGGCCTCCCTGTCCATCACCAACTCCCGGAGTTTATGCAAACTCATGTCCATTGAGTCGGTGACGCCATCCAGCCATCTCATTCTCTGTTGTCCCCTTCTCCTCCTGCCCTGAATCCCTCCCAGCATCAGGGTCTTTTCCAATAAGTCAACTCTTCGCATGAGGTGGCCAAAGTATTGGAGTTTCAGCTTTAGCATCAGTCCTTCCAATGAACACCAAGGACTGATCTCCTTTAGGATGGACTGGTTGGATCTCCTTCCAGTCCAAGGGACTCTCAAGAGTCTTCTCCAACACCACAGTTCAAAAGCATCAATTTTTCAGTGCTCAGCTTTCTTCACAATCCAACTCTCACATCCATACATGACCACTGGAAAAACCATAGCCTTGACCAGATGGACCTTTGTTGGCAAAGTAATATCTCTGCTTTTTAATATGCTATCTAGGTTGGTCATAACTTTCCTTCCAAGGAGTAAGCATCTTTTAGTTTCAAGGCTGCAATCACCATCTGCAGTGATTTTGGAGCCCCCAAAAATAAAGTCAGCCACTGTTTCCACTGTTTCCCCATCTATTTGCCATGAAGTGATGGGACCAGATGCCATGACCTTAGTTTTCTGAATGTTGAGCTTTAAGCCAACTTTTTGACTCTCTTCTTTCACTTTCATCAAGAGGCTTTTTAGTTCCTCTTCACTTTCTGCCATAGGGGTGGTGTCATCTGCATATCTGAGGTTATTGATATTTCTCCTGGCAATCATGATTCCAGCTTGTGCTTCTTCCAGCCCAGCGTTTCTCATGATGTACTCTGCATATAAGTTAAACAAGCAGGGTGAGAATATGCAGCCTTGACGTACTCCTTTTCCTATTTGGATCCAGTCTATTGTTCCATGTCCAGTTCTAACTGTTGTTACCTGACCTGCATACAGGTTTCTCAAGAGGCAGGTCAGGTGGTCTGGTATTCCCATCTCTTTAAGAACTTTCCACAGTTTATTGTGATCCACACAGTCAAAGGCTTTGGCATAGTGAATAAAGCAGAAATAGATGTTTTTCTGGAACTCTCTTGCTTTTTCGATGATCCAGCGGATGTTGGCAATTTGATCTCTTGTTCCTCTGCCTTTTCTAAAACCAGCTTGAACATCTGGAAGTTCACAGTTCACATATTGCTGAAGCCTGGCTTGGAGAATTTTGAACATTACTAGCGTGTGAGATGAGTGCAATTGTGCATTAGTTTGAGCATTCTTTGGCATTGCCTTTCTTTGGTATTGGAATGAAAACTGACCTCTTCCAGTCCTGTGACCACTGCTGAGTTTTCCAAATTGGCTGGCCTATTGAGTGCAGCACCTTCACAGCATCATCTTTCAGGATATGAAATAGCTCAGCTGGAATTTTCACCTTAGCAAGCAACTAACCCAGTGGGGTTCAGGCCACAAGCTCCTGCTGGCCTCTGTGCATTATGGCTTCAGTGTCAGCCTGTTGTTCCCAGCCTTGTGCATGTAGCCATGCAGTTGTGAAAATATATGTAAATGCAGAGTGGCTCAAGTATTGCTAACTGTACACAAGTGGTCATAACCTATGTCTACCTAACTTGGCAAATTATATGATTGAGGACAGTTTGGTTTTGAGACTAGAAGAATTAGGCCAAATTAATGAGGAAACTGTTGATCTGGCACTAGCGTGGTGAAGAAGAATGAACAGAGCCCAAAGATCCAGAGACTTAACTTGAACACCAGTTTGGACACTTAATAACAATGTAACTTTGAGTGCGTTACTCCAAAGTACATTACTCCATCCTCTAGAAAACAAGATAAATATACACTACAGGATATTTGGAGGATTAAATAAAAATAGACAAATTAAATGTTGAAATTAAAATACTTAAACCCCCTAAAACAATGCCTGGCCTATAGTAAGTACTCAATAAATACTTTATTATTAACTCAAGAAAACACGTACTTCAATAATAAACTTATTAAAAAGAACAACAATATTTTCAGCACACATATCAAAGTCTACTTTTCTTCTGTTTTATGCATACATTCCCAGTAGTGAAAGATGCTGATGGGGTTATAATGGGCTGAAACCCTTCCAGCAGCAAACAGAGGCAAGCTGATGTCCTCAAAGATTTCATGCAATGTCACCCCTCCTGCCTCTCTGACCTTATTTCCTACCACTCTCCATTTATATACTATTCTTGGATCTTCTTCATAGCTCCCCAGTTTCTCTGACTACAAGGAACTTTCCATCAACCATTCACTCTTTTCAAGAATCTTCGCATTGCTGGTGCTTTCTCATGGTTTGGTTCTCAGAGCAAAGATAATCTCCCAGACAGCCTCCTCTGACAACCCCATCCCAGATCACGGCCCTACCCCTACCCTTCACTGCCCATCCTGTTACCCTTACTCATTTTACTCACAGCATTTGTCATTATCTGAAATTATTTTAGCTATATACTTATTTAATTTCTTGTTTATTCCTGTTTTCATTCAGAAAAATGTCAGTTCTATTAGGCAGGCATCCTTTTATTCCCACTGTGATATTACTAGAGCCTACACATGTCTGGAACTTGACAGGTTATTCAGTACATGTTAAATGAATGAATAAGCCAAGTTGCATTTTGTTGCCTATAATTTCTTATATTTTTTTTACTCCATTAGAAGAAAATCTGGAAGTATTACTTGCTCATTTAACTGGACTTTTTTCAATTTCTGGTATCCACTAACACTCAGTGATTCATTAACATACCTGAGTAAATTTTGCATTTGAATTGATTTCCATATTTAAAACCTTGATTTAGTATTTTTATTGCAGAAAAATCCAGTGAAAACAGGAAGCTATTAATTGTGCATCTTCTCAGCATCTGACACATGCAGATGGTGTGGCAATGTAGGGCTCCTTGGCAGGGCATTAAATTATCTAACAATCACAAAATATCAGTAACACACCTGGGTTTGCATCAGACAGGATGATCTGTTCAGATGTGGTTAATGCCATTGCTCCCTCAAGGGAAAGCAGTCTTTAGTTTTACATAAAGCCAGTATGGATCCTTGACAGAAATCTGCAGCCAGACGCAATCACATTTAAGAAATATAAACTCCGTGATGATTCTGGCCACCTTTAAGCTGTGTGTGGCTGGAAATGAAGACAGATCGGCTGCTGGATTTCAGGCCAAGATATCTTGCCTGGCACTGATTAACATGTGTTGTTTTTCAATCTCTTTGGTCTATATCATTTGGCAGGGTTTGTTCAGGGCCAGTCTTGGGGTCATTTATCCTGCTCAGTAATGTACTTCTCCACCAGACGAAGGTCCACCCGCAAAACTGAGGCTTGAAGAATCTGGAGGGCCATTCAGAGCATGGGAGACTGACCTAACAGAAGGAACTTGAGGTTCAAAGTCACCAATTGTAAAGAGAGTCACACAATTACTTTGAATCTCATATGCTTTGATGCCTCAATAAAGTAAGTACTTTTAAAATTTTAAAATTAACTTTTGGATTTATTTATGGCAAGCATGCAAATTATACAATTCTGGAAGTTGGGAAATAAATTTAAAATTCTCTTCCACTTTCCTCTACAAACCTACATTCCCAAGATAAAACCAATAGTCTGAGTTTTCTTGGCATCTTTTTAGAAATTTTCTATGTATCAACATATAGCTGTCTATATTAATGAACAGGTAAATAGTTGGATAGTAATAGAATCAGTCAGTGAATATGATTCCGCAAATTGTTGAGTGCATTCCTTCCTGTAACTTTGCAGTGCTCTCTTCCTATGGGTAGTTGACCTGTTCTATCTTTTGGCACTGGGCTCAGCTATGTCACTTTTTTTGGCTAATGGGATGATTGTTCTT
This sequence comes from Muntiacus reevesi, assembly GCF_963930625.1. Taxonomy (NCBI): domain Eukaryota; kingdom Metazoa; phylum Chordata; class Mammalia; order Artiodactyla; family Cervidae; genus Muntiacus; species Muntiacus reevesi. The sequence goes on along the minus strand of NC_089256.1, from coordinate 83,810,539 downwards.
TTTATTTAGTTGCTAAATTGTGTCCAGCTCTTTGCGACCCTATGGATTGTAGCCCACCAGGCTTCTCTCTCCATGGGATTTCCCAGGCAGGAATACCAGAGTGGGTTGCCATTTCCTATTCCAATGGGATGATAGTAGATTTCAAAAAGCAGTGGTTTCAAACAGAATTGTGCATTAGGTGCTATTCTTTTGAGTCTGTGACACTATCATTTTTTCTCTTCCAGTTTTACTGAGATAAATGACATACTGCATTGTATTAGTTTAAGGTATATAGCATAATGATTTGACTCACATACATCATGAAATGATTATCACAATAAGTTTAGTGAACATTAATCATCTCATATACACATGAAATTAGAGAAATAGAACAAAATTTACCTTCTGCTGAGAACTCTTAGGATGTATTCTCCTAACAACTTTTGTATACATCATTTAGCAGTGTTAATTATGTTTATCACATTGTATCAATACTTTATATCCCTAGTGCTTGTTTATCTTATAACTGGCAGTTTGTACTTTTTGACTCCTTTTATCCAGTTCCCACTTCTCTACTCACCCACCCTCATAACACATCTGATCTCTTTTACTATGATTTTGTTTGTATGTTGTTTTTTTTAGTATAGTTGACCTACAACAGTGTGAGTTCCTGTTATACAACATAGTGATTTGATATTTCTGTACATTTCAAAATGATCACCACAACTTTGCATCACATTGCAAAGATATTGACTGTATTCTCCACACTGTACATTTCACATACATGACTAATTTACTAAAATATTGAAGTTTTTAACTCTTAATCTCCTTCATTTATTTCTTTCCTCTTTTCAACACTCTCCCCTCTGGCAACCACCTGTTTGGTCTATCTATAACTCTGTTTCTGTTTTGTTATGTTTGTTCATTTGAAATCATACAGTATGTGTCTTTCACTGTCTATTTCACTTAGCAAAATATTCTTGAGGCCCATCTATGTTGTTACAAATGGCAAGATTTCATTCTTCTTTATGGCCAGGTAATATTCCACTGTGTATATATACCACATCTTCTTTATTAATTATCTATTACTGATGGGCATTTAGGTTGCTTTAATTTATGGGCTATTGTAATTAATGCTATAATGAACATATATTAGGGGTGCATATATCTCTTCTAATTCTAGTGTTTTTGTTTTCTTCAGATGAATACCCAGGAATGAAATTGCTGGATGATATGGTAGTTCTATATTTAGCTTTTTGAGGAACTGCCATATTGTTTTCCACAGTGAATGAAGCAGTTTACATTCATGCTGACAATGCATGAGGGTTTTCTTTTCCCCACATCCTCACTGACACTTTTATTTTTTTTATAATAGTCATTCTGTATGAGCTAATATTTCATTTGTTTTGCATTTCCTGATGATTAATGATGTGCATCTTTCCCTGTATCCGTTAGCTATCTGTATGTCTTCTTTGGAAGAATGTCTATTCAGATCCTCTGTCCATTTTTTTAAGTTAAATTGATTGGGGTTTTATTGTTGTTGTTATTGAGTTATATGAGTTCTTTGTATATTTTGGATATTAACCTATTATCATATATATCACTTGCAAGTATCTTCTCCCATTCAGTAGGTGGCCTTTCTATTTTGTTGGTAGTTGCCTTCATTGTGCAAAAACTTTTTGGTTTGTACTCCCATTTGTTTATTTTTGCTTTTGTTTCCCTTGCCTGAAGAGACATCAAAAGAATATTACTTAAGACTGATGTTTAAAAAACTTACTGCCTATGTTTTCTTCTAGAAGTTTTGTGGCTTTAAGTCGTATATCTAAGTGTTTAATCCATTTTGAGCTGACTTTTGTGCATGGTGTGAGAGTCTTGTCCAGTTTGATTCTTTTGCGTGTACCTGTCCAGTTTTCCCATCACTATTTATAGGATGGGCTGTCTTTTCCTCATTGCGTGTTTTTGCCTTCTTTTCTGTAGATTATTTTCCTGTGTAAGTGTGGTTTCATTTCTGTGTTCTCTATTCTTTTCCATTGATCTTGTGTCTGTCTTTATGCTGGTGCCATATAGTTTGATTACTGGGGCTTTGTGTATAGTTTGAAATAAAAGAGTATGATTCCTCCAACCTTGTTCTTCCTTCTCAAATTGTTTGGGCTATTTGAAGTGTTTTTGTTTTCATATAAATTTTAGAATTATTTGTTCTAGTTCTGTGAAAAATGCAATTGAAATTTTGATAGGAATTGCATTGAACCTATAAATTACCTTGGATATTATGGTCATTTTGACAATATTAATTCTTTTGGTTCACGAACACATTATATCTCTCCATCTGTTTGTGTTTTCTGCAATTTCTTTCATTAGTTTCTTATACTTTTCCAAGTAGAAGGCTTTTATCTCTTCTGGTAAAAAGGAGGCAAAATATTCCCAGATATTTTATCCTTTTTTAATGCAATTGTAAATGAATGTTAATGTTTTCTTAATTTCTCTTTCTGATAGTTAGTTGTTCTTACAAGTTTACCAAAGGCATTGGTGAGTTCTAATAGTGTTTGGTGGCACCTTTAGGATTTTCTATGTATAGTGTCATGTCATCTGCAGACAGTGACAGTTTTACTTTTTCTGTTCCAATTTGGATTCCTTGTGTTATTTTTTCTCATCTGGTTTCTGCGGCTAGACTTCCAAAACTATATTGAAAAAAAAGGTATGATCGTGGTTATTTCCGCTAGTGCTATGTTCCTTGTCTTGTTCCTGATCTTAGAGGAAACAGACTTTCACTGGTGAATATGAGAGCTGTGAGCTTGTATTTTATGCCTTTATCAAGCGGAGAGAGCATCACATGTTCTCTGACATGAAAAGCTTGACATGCCTCCTACTGGCTGCATGATCTGGAGCGTAGTCAGTTCACCTCTTTGCACTTTTCCCTCTCTTATAAATGGAAATATGGTTCCTACCTTGAGGACTGGTGTGAGGCTTAGAAGTACTGGGTGTGAAGTACCTGGCATAGGGCATGGGACACAGTAGGCCCTTAGTGGAAGTACTGAGTACATTTATTTGTGTGACTTTTGTGACTACAAGTGATTGTTACTTTCCCTCATTGTTTTCTCCTACGGTATTTTATTTGATTTAGGGAGCCCATTCCTCACATTTTCACATTTCTGAATAATGCTCTGTGACTTAATGTCAATGATATTTTGTGAACGCTATCAGCCAGGTGGCAGTCATAATGTTATTGTCATTGCCTGTGCATGGAGGAATTTAGTGACATAAATGGGCAACTGAAACCTTTTGGTGTCTCATTTCAGAGACCATTTAAGGAGCAGGACTAGCATTCCTGTTTTCCATCTGAAAACTGGTTATTTCCACTAGTGCTATTACCATTATCCCCAGTTACAAACAACACTTATAAAGCACCTAACAAGTGAAGGAAACTGGGCTAAGACCCAGAAAGGCAAAGCCCTTGAATATCTTAGAATATCACTAGAGAAATAGGACACAGACATAAAACATAATTAACTGTACAAGGCAGTCTGTGTCTGGTGCCAAGAAATAGAGCAGGCACTGTGTAAATGCTTCAAGAGGCAAAGAAAAGAGATGACTGGGAGGGCGAGGGTTCAGAGACAGCCTCACAAAGCCGAAAACCATCATGAAGTTTTAAAACGAGGATAGAACTTAGGAAAGAAGGGAGATCTCTCTGGCATGTGGGATGGCTGGAACAATGGAACAATAGGAAAACCCCAAAGTGCATGACAAAATGTAAGAGGCCCCCTTAGATATTCTTCCTTTTAGCATCAGGTAAAAGGAAGGATGAAGTAGTGTGGCCAGTAAGTTAGGGACAGCGTGACCATAAAGCTGCACTGTATAGCCCTGCTTATTTTTAATTCTTAAGTTAATGATGTGAATGTGGAAGACTGCCATTTAGGCAATCAAGAATAGGGTGGAAATTTCTTCTTCATGGATCATTTAATCTGATTGTACAAAACTTGAAGAGGTCTCAAAAGACTATTTGTCCTGCTCTCTATTACTGAAAAGAATAGCATAATCATCAACCACTCAAAACTGGAGATCATTATTTTTTGGCAGATGTCCTTTAAATATAACTGGTTCGATTTGATAACCCCAGGAAGCAAGTCAGTTCACTTGGTTACCGAGACGCTTTGTTGAGACATATTTATGGTCGTGGTGGGCAACTGGCAACACCTGCTTTGAAGATCATACAAGCCTATATCATCCTGGCCTCATAATGTACAACTTTTAAGATAGAAGCAATTATTTGTTAAGTAGTAGATCAGGGCATTTCTTAAGATAAAACCTACCTAATGCTGAAAAAGTGACCCCATAAATCTCAGTGAGATTCTCACCTCATTAAGGTCCATTAAGGATGAACCTCACCTTCTCAGTGAGACTGAGATCTCGACCAATCTATGAAAAACTGCACCCTGTCCCCCTTTCCACCATAACCCTACACCCTAGACCCTTTTGCTGCTGCGTTTATTCCTGCAGAGCTGGTCATCTCTAACATGCTATATATTTGTTTGCTAAGTTTATTGTTCATTGTGTCTTTTCTGACTGAAATATGCTTCAAAAGGGCTAGGATTTTAGTCTGCTCTATTACTGCTTCACGAACATCTAGAACAGTGCCTCAAATCTGAAAATTCCAAGTATTTGAATAACTATTTCTTGGATGAATAAACTCAACAACAAAAGTCAGGGATGTTGTAGAGAGACTGTCACACTCTGGGGATTGGTTCCACATCTTATTCTATGGCTTCATTATTTCTTTATTCTAAGAATCTCTGATGTTATACTATAAAAGAGGAGAATCACTTAAGTTTAAAATTTGTTTTAAATATTGATTGAGGTGTGACACATGAATAACAATTGGATTTTTTTTCATGAATAACAATTGGATTATCATTGGATGTTTCTAATGATACCAGGTCAGGGCTCTCCACTTGATAAAGATCCAGGCTGGAGTTCTGACTCAGAAAACGTGGCAGAAGAACACCTGAATGTATTCATATATGAATGTATTTATAAAAACTGACTCCGCCTATTGCTCTTAAATGCTGGAGTTTGGGATTGACATTGTATATACTGCCAAATGACCAAATTAGGTATACCAGTTCATGTTCTGAACTTCAGCTTTTGCAAGGAATTCCAATCACCACCAACCCCCTTAAATTAAGTTCACATTGAGTCCACTGCTTGTTTCTCTCAAGCTCTTCATTGGCACTTGTAAGTCATGTTGCAATTTTATCATCATATGACAGTTCAGGGAAGGACTTGCGACAGAAAGTTACATGGAGACAAATTTTTCCAATGCTAGTGGACTTCTGAAAATGCATGCCATATATTTAGGCGGGCATTGCATTGTGTTTTGTTATTCCGTTGCTGAATTTAAACTCTCAGGGTCATTCTGAGCATCTTCCCTGAACCATTCTGTAGACCTTTTATCTGGTATGGCCCTCCATCTAACACGCATAGACAGTAACTTGCCAAGCAGAAATCTGAAGATGCCTTGTTCAATTTCATCATTGGACTACTAGCTAGGGGATGGGAAGAGTGGGAATGTGTTACCTGCTTATCCTTTGACTCAGACTTTTAGGAAACTTTTGTAACCTTACAGAAGGTCTCCCAGCTCAGATCATTTTTGTCAGACACATCTAGGAAATGCTTTGCTATTTTCAACAAGATAGAAGCCAGAAATAAAGGGCACCTGGTCCTTTGAAGTCCAACTAACCTAATACTGGTGTTTTAATTATTATTCTTTTGAAAATGTTTACTTAAATTTGTTCTTAAAAAGCACTTAAGCTTACATGAGCTTACAGCTCAACGAGTTTGCACGACATGAATACACTTGGGCAGCAACACCCAGCTCCAGAAGCAGAACAGTGTCAGAAGCTCAGAAGCACCCCTTGGTGATTACTTGCAGTCGCTACCTACCTCCTGAGGATAATCACTATCTTGACTAGTAAGTAACAGCATGCATTACTTCTTCATGCTCTTTTGTTCTTTATATAAACGGAATCATATAGTACGGATTCTTTCGTGTTGACGTCTTTCAATTTTTTTTACCTTGACAGTATTTTTTCATTGAATTTAATTATAGATCACTCTCACTGCTCTATAGGAATCTCTTGTGTGAATATACTACAATTTATGTATCATTTCCAACACTTGATGGGAATTTGGACAGTTTCTAGAGTAAGACTATTGCCAATAATTCTGCCATGCGCATTCTAGTGCTTGGACTTATGGTGGAAATATGTAGGTAATTCTGTTAGTTATATACCTCAGAGTGAAATTAGGGGTTCTGATGCTTTTCTGTAATTGTACTGCTCATTCTCTGAAAAGGAAGACACACCTGTGCATGAAGGAGAAACGACCATGTGAAGGCGATAGAACCCAGTGATAGCCATCAACTTGATGATTTCAAAGAGGACTACGAAGCAGGGCCTTGTACTTCTGTCACCGTGAAGAATTCAATTACACGTTCTCAGTACCTTTCCTTGTCTCTTCCATAGAGGGGTGGGGCAAGTTATAGATGTTTGGGTCACCTCAAAACCCACAAAGAGTTTCACTCTCCAGAAATCAAAGCATCAACATGATACATTAGACCATTGCTTCTTGTTCCAAGAAATTATCCTATTTGTATCTGCCAAGGAGGGCAGGGAACCGTAATTAAAATTCACACTTGCATATCACTCTCCATCTGCAAAGTACTTCATAGATATTAACTAATTAATCCTCCACCTTTCTCCTCCTGCTCTCCCACCATTCCTCCCCACCAGGAAGCAGGTGGCATCTCCATAATATGTCGCTCATTTGCAAGAAGATAAACATGAGAACAGGTTATGCCATTTCCTTGATGAGGTCCAGGAGTGTAAAATAAATACTTTGCTGCCTGGGGCTTTTGTGAAATAAAATTACCACATACTTTAAGCCTGCAGATCTAAATTGCATAAATAAGGCCTCTGAAGAATTTTCGTCACATATGACAGGAAAGATGGATTTATCGTCGGGTTTGTTTACTAAACTGTCACAGTGGTTGCTCATGAATATCAATGATGCCACAGCTCCTGGGAAAGCCGCGTGAGAAGCCTGAGATGGAGAAAATCACTAAATATTTTCTAACATGGGACCAAGAAAGGCTACTAATGTGGTTATTCTATATCTTTCCCCCCTCCCAATCCAAGAAGAGAAGATTTTCAATTGGTTAGAAAAGAGAGTATGGGTGAAACAACTTTTAAATGTAAATATATAGAAAATATATATTCCTCTACATGTTTGTGATTAGAAGTGAGCCTTTTGTTATACATTTCTGTCTTTTTAAAAAATAATAAAATCCCATGTAAGTTCTAGTTGTCTATATCCAGGTATTAACCACAAATCAAATTCAGCTTAAGTTGTTATTTTTTAGGAGGAAAAAGCCTAGGCCTGTGGAAATTTTCTGTCATTTTATGTTTGTAATTTATACATACAGAGTAATCTACTTTAATTTTAGATACAGCCTACATTTGTAAAATCAGGAGCCAGGAAAGTCATCAAACTAGTAATTATACCCAGACAAAAAGGAATTCTTCCTGAGGCTACATTCTGCTCTGGTTCTTTGCATGCAGTTTGCTCTGGTTTCCCGGGACTTTCTTGTGCATATTGAGGGCACTGGAGGCTCCTTAGGGTTTTGAATATTAAAAAAAAAAAATTAAGAAGGAGAAATAAATGGCTATTAGGCTTGATAAGTCTGTTCAAAAGAGAAATTAATACACTTAATATTTTATTTTTTTTAATCCATCTGAGCATGGCTGGGGTGAAAGCCCCGTATCAGAAACTACCTAAGAGAAATAAAACAAAGCATTGCCCTAGGGGAATTTCCACAGAGCGGAAGAGATGAGTCAGGTAGGCTTATGTCTACATTATGAGATAGACCAAGAAATTAGTCTGAGTGAGCTGAGCTGCTCAGGAGGGGCTTCACTCCCATCCCCCTACAATATATAGAAGTGTCCGCAAATAATAATACATTTAACAGAAATACAGAGCAGTGCTCCAAGCAAGCAAAGGATATACTGAGATTCTGGAAATGAAGAGGGAACTCAAAGCTGGGATGCTAAGTGGGATTCAAAGCCAAAGTCTCCCAGGGAGCGAATCTACCTTAGGGCTGAGACTATTAAGACTAATTTGAGGTCTATGTTGAACATCTCCTATGGAGAGGCTTAATGAGAAGTCAAGGAGTAACACATTTGATTCAGGAAACAAAACAAAACAGCGTGGGGGAGAAGAACCGCTAAAGGAGGCAGGAGAACATGGATAGTGAGGTGGGCAGAGCGAACAGGACTCAGCTGTGAGCTTGGCAGGTGCAGCGACAGTGGGTCCAGGAACAAGGGCTTGTTTTCAATTCTGGCCCACCAACGATTGTGGACGATGAGATTTAACTTGACAGTTAGGAGTCTTGGTGATGCTTGGGAGAGTGGTTTCAGTATATGTGAGACTGGGTGGGGGTGAGTGGGAATTAGACTTCAAAAACAAGTGGACTGAGAAAGAGCCGAGGTAGGTGGGGAAGAGGAGAAGGTGGAAAAATGAGAGGTGGGCAGATGGGGCAAGAGTGTCATTTGTTTGTGGTCGTTTTGCTATTTTAAGATAAAAGAGATCTTTATGTGTTTCTAGGCAAGAGGTCATAGAAAGAGGGAAAGAGACATTGAAATTCAAATGACACGAAGAGATGGAGCAAAAATGCAGGAGGAGGCAGGAAGGACTGCATTCAAAACTAGGTGGAGGATTAGCATCGGGCAGAGTAGTTAAAAGCAGTAACTTTTTATTGAGTATTTCAAGATATTTTATCATCTTTCATCATTCAGTTCAGTTAAGTTCAGTCGCTCAGTCGTGTCCAACTCTTTGCGACCCCATGAATCGCAGCACGCCAGGCCTCCATGTCCATCACCAACTCCCGGAGTTTACTCAAACTCATGTCCATCAACTCGGTGATGCCATCCAACTATTTCATCCTCTGTCGTCCCCTTCTCCTCCTGCCCCCAATCCCTCCCAGGATCAGGGTCTTTTCCAGTGAGTCAACTCTTCACATGAGGTGGCCAAAGTATTGGAGTTTCAGCTTCAGCATCAGTCCTTCCAATGAACACCCAGGACTGATCTCCTTTAGGATGGACTGGTTGGATCTCCTGGCAGTCCAAGGGACTCTCAAGAGTCTTCTCCAACACCATAGTTCAAAAGCATCAATTTTTTGGCACTCAGCTTTCTTCACAGTCCAGCTCTCACATCTTTCATCATCACTACTGCTGAAAAGAAATCTGCTCTTAGTCTGGTGTCATTCTTTTGTGGGGCATCTACCTTTTTATTCTGGCAGTGTGTTATGTAATGTTATGTAATTTTGCATAACAAGGTATTCTAACAAGTAGTAGATTCAAACAAGGAACTTCATGGTATCTGTGGATTAGGAACCCAGGGGTTACTTGACTGAGTGGTTCTGATCCAGAGTCTCGGTATGTTGGACTGAAGGCTTGCCTGGGGCTGGGGGACCCAGATCCAAGTGGCGGACTCTCTCACCTGGTAAGGTAGTGATAGTTATTGCAGGAGGCTTAGGAGCTTCTCCTCAGGGTGCAACCTGGCAGCTGGCTTCCCTAGGGCAGGTGATCTGGAAGGGAGAGAAGGAGGAGGAGGGGAGAGAGAGACAGAGAGGGAGAGAGTGAGTGCTAAGTCACTTCAGTTGTGTCCAACTCTTTGCAATCCTATGAACTGTAGCCCTCCAGGCTCCTCCGTCCATGGGATTCTCCAGGCAAGAATACTCGAGTGGGCTGCCATTTGCTCCTCCAGGGGATCTTCCCAATCCAGGGATCCAGCTCAAGCCTCTTCTGTCTCCTGCATTGGCAGGCGGGTTCTTTACCACTAGTGCCACCTGGGGGAGAGAGAGAGAGAACTAGGAGAAAACTTTAATGACCTCACACCTTTGTGTCCACCACATTCTGTTGCCTGGAAGTGAGTCCCTAATTAGAGCACGCAGTGAAAGAGAAGGAGATTGGACTCTGGGTTTTGAAGAAAGAGGTGTCAAAGAATTTGTGGTTATTAAACGACAACTGGCAGTTAGGACCTGCGGTGGATGCAGTTAAGTAGTTGGGGGAAATCTCACATTGGAAATGTTTAACTTTCTTGATGAGCTGAGATTCGTTAGGTGTGAAAAATAATGAAGTGCCTACATACCGTGTCGTGTTATTCCACTTTGCATGCCCGAGAAGGTTTGTGCAATTCTGAGGATAATATCACTGAATGGTATGTGCTATGCTGTCTCAGACAGTGGGGGCAAGGGCTTGTGTTGATAATGGGATGGACAGATGATGGGGAGGGAGTGGACACATTCGCAGTGCCGTTTGCTACTTCCTTTATTTGCAGATCTCCTCAGTGAGTGCCATTATGTGTTGCGTTTCATAGGAGAAGCAGTAGTGTTGGTCACAGAGTTTCTAGAAGTCCTGACCTTGCCTGTCCAGCTGCTCAGAGCAGGGCAGCCCCGTGTGAGTGGAAAGAGCCAGGTTTGCTCTGAAGTTTCTAACATACGTTAAAAAGAGAAGAATGTGCCCCCAGTTTTGTTTCCATGTTCCTTCATTGAGCTTGGAAAGAAGAAGGAATTAATGAGACTCATTGTGTATGCAAGGCTGAGAACAGTTTGTGTTGGGCTCTGTCTAGCAGAAGCTGAAAAAGCATATCTGAAAGAGCTAAATAATTAGACTTCACTTTTCTCGAATTTTGTAAGGAAAAATGTTGTTAGTAGGAAGTGTCTTTAAACTCATTTTCCACAGACAGAGATGGCTTTCTCAGCCCAGCCCCAGGCTTGGTCGTTTGTTGACCACATTTGAAATAATGGTGGAAATCAATGTCGTCTTTGTTTAGGTTATTTGTATGCTCTGGAAGAGAGGGGTGACTGCTGGAGGAGAAAGCATGGCAGACGCTACGCTCTTGACTAGAATGGAAATCCAGCAAAATGTCCATCCAGATCAAATGCAGACACCAGAGCAGGGGTGAAAGCGCCCATCTCTAGTCTTCTCAGATAACTGGAAATATATCAAGAAAGGGCTCCCCTGGTGGCTGAGATGGTACAGAATCTGCCTGCGATGCAGGAGACCTGACAATCCCTGGATCAGGAAGAGCCTCCGGAGACGGGAATGGCAACCCACTCCAGTATTTTTGCCTGGAGAATCCCATAGACAGAGGAGCCTGCCAGGCTACAGTCCATGAGGTCGCAAAGGGTCGGACACAACTAGGTGACTCACACGTGCGCACACACACACACAGACACGCACACACACAACTAGAGAACAGTGAGTAAGTCTTACAAATACTAGCTAATAACTGGCTTCTAGAGTCAGACAGCCTGGATTCAATTTTGGCCCTGTCACCTACTCTCCGTGTAAATTCACTTCATCTTTTCTCTCAGTTTCTCCATCTGTAAAATGAAGGAAATAAGAGTACCTACCTCACTGGGCTTTTGTGAAGAGGAAATATATAAATATATGTACATCACAAAAAACAGTGTCTGGCGCACTATAGCACTATAAAGCTGTAGTTCTGTGATGATTATTAACTGTCACAAAGAATAATGTCATGCACAGAGTGACTGTTGAATGAATATTTGCTATTTGAACTGAACACCAAGACTGAAACTACAGCAGAGGTTACTCCCTCATCCCTCATCCTGCCCGCCACTAGAGGAGTAGTTACTCCTTTCTCCATGCTCAGGAGAAACATTAATCCTCTGTTATAGCACTTCTCACATCCTAACTATGGATGCTTTGTATTTGATCTGGATGGACGTTTTGCTGGATTTCCATTCTAGTCAAGAGCGTCGCGTCCGCCATGCTTTCTATCTGCCTCCCAACTTGAACTCCCCCTAGCATATTAAGGATAGACTGCATATCTTATTTATCTCTTTATCACCTGAATCTGTCTTAGTGCCTGGCATATAATAGGGATGAATAATGAATGTTTGTGGAGACAGTATTTGATTAATTTAAATTAATCAGCAAATATTTGCTGAGCACATACTATGTGCCAGGCACATTGCTAGTGACCAAGACAGACGCTGTTCTTGGTCTCATGGAGTTTACCCTCTAATGGCTCTCCTTCTAGAATTGTGGACCCTTCCAAGACACTGAGAGGAAGAAAAGGCAAGGAATAATATCTGCTGATTCCTACTCCACACGAGTCACCATGTATTAGATTGTAGATACTGGGAAACCCAAAATGACTTAAAACTTAAGACACATATGTTCAAGTAATAGAAAGTCTGGGATTTGATGATTCTAAAGATAGTTCCCTCATTTTCCGAGGTCAGAATGATAGGTTAGCATATCAACACTTTACACAAGTCAGCTATGAAAACAATCACATCAGAGAAATAGAACACTCCAAAGCAGCCCCAAACACTCCTCCGCACCTCTAGTGACAAACGCTAGCTCCCTTGAGGACCCTGGAGATCACTGCCCATCACAGTTGTCAGTTTTCTAGCTATGGGTGCTAGTGTGTTGAGCTCTTGTTTTAGCATGTTCCCTTGCACTTCTGGGATCTTCAAGATGATTACATGCGAACCAAGAGGCAGGTGAAGAACTTTGCCTTAGGCACCTCAGAATTTCAAGGTTCATTCACAACAGAGGGTACATTATTTCAGATATTATGCATGTAAACATAGTCTTGATCTTGCTAACCATTGGAAATACGCTAGTAAGAAGGCTGTGTTTGTGTTCAGTTATGGACTGAAGTGCCACACTTTACAGAATGTCACCTCCCCAGCCACGTGTGCGCCGCTCCATACACCAAGCATGTGTAAGTTTCTCTCCTAATCAGACTTAAAAATCCTTGGAGATATTTGAGGGGAGGTGAGGATGTAAAAATTTCTTAAATCTAACACAAATTCTTTAAGAGCCAAGTTTACTGAGTCATATCACCTGGCAGACAGCCAAGCCAAACTGAAGAAAAGCAGATTAGTCCTCTTTGCATGATAAAAACCTCCTAAACTTGTGTCTAAAGTGATGCAATCTGACAGCCCAACCTGAAAGCTTCAGCTGGAAAATGATAGAGAAGCAAAAACTGCTGGAAGTGCTCTAGAGGTGCGGTCACCTTAAGTAACCCCTCAGTGTTACAAGTGATTCAGTCAATACTGGTAGCCAAATAAGAGTGCTGGAATTTTGCACACATTCATGCATATTCTTGCATAGAATTTCTTTACCCTTTTCCAGCCTTTTATGTTAAACTATCTCTGGAGAATAGTAGCACAGACATTGCAGTGAAGCAGACACGGGCTCAGATCTCTTCAGCATCTACTTGAGTGATATTTACTTCTTTACCCCCCACCATTTTCTCATATGTAAAATGAGAAGAATAGCTCCTCGCCAAGTTGCCTTGAGGATTAAGGAAAATAATCCTTAGAATCTAGCAGACAGTCTGTCTCCAACACAAGTGATCAATAACAGTTCCCTTCTTTACCCTGTCAATAGAACCAGAGGAGTTTGCTACCTTTTCTTGACTGTGCTTTCTTTCTCTACATGTCGATGGCTGAAATAGTTAATTTTTGGCAAAACTAATGAACATGGGCTTTCCAGGTGGCACTAAAGGTAAAGAAGTGGCCAGTTCAGGAGACAGAAGAGAATCCGGGTTCTGTTCCTGAATTGGGAAGATCCCCTGGAGGAGGAAATGGCAACCCACGCCAGTATTCTTGCTTGGAGAATCCCATGGACAGAGGAGCCTGGAGGGCTACTGTCCAGGGGTCACAAAGTGTCTCATATGACTGAAACGGCTTAGCACACACACATGCAATGAACACTCCAGTTATTTTATTGGACCTTAAATTTGGAGGATGGAGCCTATTTTGAGAACACGATGAACATTAAAGAATGGTTGGGACCCAAGGTTACCTAAAAGGAAGTTGCAAAGGGAATTAAATACTGAGGGCAAGCGGCACATTCATTGTGTAGGCAGGAGCGCTTATGCACCAGATACAGTGGAATGAGATTTCCTCTGACTTTTTGTCAGTTTCCTCCTGGTCAGTAGGTATGACATGTGTCAGGAGTCTCATGGGACCATCTGACTCTGTGGTCATTTGTTTGTTTTCTAAGCATTGCTAGGGAGCTATGATGTAAAACGATCCACAGTGAACATGACCAATTCCCACCAATGCTTAACCTTGAATTACATATAATCCAGTTACTGTCGATTGATGGTAATAGAAATAATGCTCATACTTTTCCACCCTTATCTCCTGTGGCCTTTTTCTAAGTCCATACTGTAAGTTATAAGACTCCAAAATTCAAACTCCTTAGTATAGAAGGTCTTCTATTACCAGGTCTTTGCTCTTCTTTTGTGTCATCTTCATGGAGAATACTCCTGAGAGTCCCTTGTACAGCAAAGAGATCAAACCAGTCAATTCTAAAGGAAATCAACACTGAATATTCATTGGAAGGGCTGATGCTGAAGCTGAAGCTCCAGTCCTTTGGCCACCTGATGCCAAGAGCTGACTCATGGAAAAGACTTTGATGCTGTGCAAGATTAAGGGAGGGAGGAGAAGGGGGAGACAGAGGATGAGATGGTTGGATGGCCTCATCGATTCAATAGACATGAGTTTGAGTAAACTCCAAGAAATAGTGAAGAACAGGGAAGCCTGGCAACTGCAGTCCATGGAGTCACAAAGAATCGGACCTTATTGAGCAACTGAACTTCAACATTGATAGTCCAGATATCCAATAGCTTCCAGTCACATTAACTATTTGAACAGCCCTTTGAAAGCTATGTTCTCTCTCATCTGCCTGCCTTTGAATGTGTTCTACCTTTAGCCAGAGTTAGCCTTTACTGCTTTGTCTATCTAGATAAATCTTCCTGTGATCATCCTCAATTATATAAAGGTTCCTTCTGTAGGATTCTTTCCTCTCCTTTATTGACATGTCATCCCAGCTGATGGCTGTCCCAGGAACTTATTCTGTGAATTACAGATTTTCCTTTCACTCTCGACTTTGAGGTCCTTAGTGTCAGGAACTGTGACTTCAATCCCCTTATCTCTACTGTTTCGTTCGGTTCCTGGCCTGTGGCTCATTGTCAGTAAATGTGAGAAAAAGGAAGGAAAGCGTGAATAAGAAAAATTAATCCACGTTTGTCTTTCAAAACTCTACCTGTGAAGGTAATCCAAAGTCATTCTCTTGCCCAGCCTGAACTAAAAGGGCTATAGGCCTGAATTCTTGCTCTAAGAAAGCCCTTAGTAGAGAATATTTGGGGGCTTCCCCAATGGTTCAGTAGTAAGGAATCCACCTGCAATTCAGGAGACTCAGGTTCAATCCCTGGGTTGGGAAGATCCACTGGAGAAGGGCATAGCAACCCATTCTTGTATTCTCGCCTGGAGAATCCCATGGACAGAGAAGCCTGGTGAGCTATAGTCCATAGGGTCGCAAAGAGTCAGACACGACTGAAACGACTGGGCGTGCATGCACAGAGTATTTCGGGTACCAAAATTAGTTTTATGAGAGAAGACTTATATTTAAAGACATGACCTAGTTTCTGATACTGGAATCATGGAATCTTTGAGAAAGATGCTGGGGAGAAGTTATATAGCACAGGCATTAAGAACATCAACATGGAGCTGGACCGCCTTGGTTCACATCTCAGCTCTGCCACCTACAACCTTTATGAACTTGGGTGAATTGCCTAATATTAATAGCTCAGTTTCTCAGACTACAAAATGGGGATAATAACAGTACATTATAGGGGTTGTTGTATGTAAAGTTGTATGTATAGGGGTTGATGTATGTAGAGTGCTTAGAAAAGAACCTGGCACATAATAAGTGATATATAAGCATTTGCTCTCATTCACAATTATCTAGACCAGGATTTTCCTGAATATTTAGCTGCAGTCTTGTTTCGCACAGTCTTACATAGAAGCCCATATAAACAACTTATAAATGTAGAGCTGTCTTGCTGAGATGAGGGAAACGACTAGAGCAAATTTCCAGGGTTCCTCCCTGCCTACCCCCGAGAGGTTCTTTGGAAACCTAGGACCATAGAAACCTAGTTAAGAAACTCTGATCACATCCCAAAGCCCCTCGTCTTCTGGAAGAAAGATTAGGGCCCAACCTCGCTCCCTACAGGAGCACCCAACCAAGCAGCAGACACCCTTTGAGGAACCAGGTCACCTGGTCCTCAATTCAGAGCTCTCTCCATCCACTTTTGCTCCCTAGCTTCAAAAGACTCATGTTAGGGCAAAAGGAGCCAGGTTCTGCTCCTCTCCCTACAGTCATTTCTCAGTGGCCCTTCAAAAAATTTGCTTCATGATGTAATCATACCCACTTGCTCTCTGCCAGTGGAAGAGTGTATTTCTACAGACTCTCAGATATATATCCTAGAGTCTTGTGTTTCTACTGTGCAATTTGCCATGTCTGTTTTGGTAAAATTAGAACTGGAACTCACTCTTTCTTTTGCCATTATCTTAAAACTTTTCCTACCCTTAATTCATCACATTGCCCTGAAGTAGATAGGCTGTGGCTATACAATATTCAACTACACTAACAAGTAAACAAGAAATTTTATCTTATTATATAGTTAGATACACATGTAAACCAACCCAGCTTTTCCTGGAGTCCCCACTGGTCACTTGGTTGACTCAGCAAGTTGTTTGAAGCAGGATAGCATCCTCATGGGAGAAGGCAATGGCAGCCCACTCCAGTACTCTTGCCTGGAAAATCCCATGGATGGAGGAGCCTGGTAGGCTGCAGTCCATGGGGTCGTGAACAGTCAGACACAACTACGTGACTTCACTTTCACTTTTCACTTTCATGCATTGGAGAAGGAAATGGAAACCCACTCCAGTCCTCTTGCCTGGAGAATCCCAGGGACGGGAGAGCCTGGTGGGCTGCCGTCTATGGGGTCACACGGAGTTGGACACGACTGAAGTGACTTAAC
Organism: Muntiacus reevesi; assembly: GCF_963930625.1. Taxonomy (NCBI): domain Eukaryota; kingdom Metazoa; phylum Chordata; class Mammalia; order Artiodactyla; family Cervidae; genus Muntiacus; species Muntiacus reevesi. Next base: position 83,793,631 of record NC_089256.1, on the reverse strand, counting down.
AGCAGCAGCAACAGCATCCTCATTCAATTCCTTTACTATTTAATAGTAACTTAAGTTCACTTTGATGGAGAAAATAATATATTTCTATTTTTTACAGTGCAGCTCTCTGACAGAGTAGCACACTGTAGTGCTATATAGATGATTTTCTCAAGAGAGAGTTATCTTTGTATGGTTTGGTCCAGAGAACCCTAGTGACCCTGGTTGTAGGGCAGGAACTTATAGCTTTCTTGTTACACTTGAGGTCATGGGGAGTGGTTACAGAAAACCAGTGGTTTCCATTAGGCTTTGTTTTGTTTTGTTTTCTGCTAGACTCTAACCAAAAGAGAAGTCTTGAAACAACACACTCACACACACATATAACCTAGGCTTTATTCTACCTTCTCAACCATCTTGCAAAGTAAGTACTGTGATTTCCATTTTGTAGGTGAGTCAATTTAGAAAGTTCAAGTAACTTGCAAAAAACCAAGTCAGAGCTGGGATTTGAACCCAGATATCGGAGACTTCAATGAATGTAGGTAAAGATTCTCAAAGGGGAGAAGGATGGTCCAGTAAGAAATAGCATGGACAATTGTGTGGCTGTGTGTTTTGTCCAGGGAGTGATGATTCACTGATGAGACTAAAGTATGGTGTGAAAAATTGGAGAACAAACAAGAACTGAGATTCTGTATCTTTATCCTAAAGGCAGTGGTGAGCTGTATCAGCCAGAGTTCCTCTCTTGGAAGCAACAGAAACATACTCCATGTTAATTTAAGCTCTAGAAAAGACCCTGATGTTGGGAAAGATTGAGGGTGGGAGGAGAAGGGGATGACAGAGGATGAGATGGTTGGATGGCATCACTGACTCAAGGGACATGAGTTTGGGTAGACTCCAGGAGTTGGTGATGGACAGGGAGGCCTGGCATGCTGCAGTTCATGGTGTCGCAAAGAGTCGGGCACGACTGAGCGACTGAACTGAACTGAACTTAACCTCACAGGATGTACACTGGCAGCTGGTAAAGTCTGTGGGAAGGCTGGAGAACCAGCCTTGGAGACTGGCAGGAATTTCTTTTAGAATAGTAGCTCCAGAGAGCCAGCAGAGAGAAATATCAGGAATGGTTCCTCAACAGAAAGGGTCTGGTCAGTTTATAGGAGCTCCAACTCTTGTCTCCATCTCATGTTGAAGATCCAGAGCCTAGAAGGATAAACACAACTTAGGTGAGCTTAGGCATCTCATCATCTCTGGATCTGAGAGGAAAATGCAGTGGGAAGAGCCTCTGGAGGACTTTTCAAATTTTCACACAAAAGGGAAGAGTACATGGCCAGAAAGAAAAGAGAGGGCTCTGCTGGGAGGGCAGAATGAATGCAGGGTAGAATTTTTTTTTTAATTCATCGATGTACTATCAGTGATTTCAGAGCAGGGCAGTCACATGAGGTGGATGCCATGACAACGTGGTGGGTGGTTCGGAGAAGTTTGGGGGTGGACCACTGGTCTGCCCAAGAGGCGGTTAGTTGCTTTGCTCCAGGTGAGAATCACTGCCTTCAGAGTGAGCAAGCATGGGGATGAATAGAGGTCCGGAGACAGGCTCACAGTGTGATAGGAGTAGTACTCGGCCGCCACAGTTATCTGTAATAGTCCTCACTTGGGCAGTGTTATATTCATTTGATGAGAATATTATTGATCTAATGAGGGATTATCCCAAGGCTTATGATTTTACAAATGAGAAAATAACACACACTCCAGGGAGACTTAGCTGTTACATTAACAATTAATAGGAAAATCTGACAAAGCCAAGGCTTGGAAGTCATGCTTATCATGAATAATATAAAGCTGGGAGAGTTGGTCTGAGCCCAAATACATTCAGAGTAATTTTCCATAAACCTGCCACATCTAGTTTGAAAATATTGCATGTGTGAGACTGCGATTTTCTCTGACAGGCGAGGCTAGGAAGAAGAGGAAGTTGGAAAAGTAAATTGCTCTTTTTGTAATGGTAAAAATGTCATTACTGTGAAGAGCATTAATCTTCCTGATCAGGTATTAGATTTTGAGCTAAGATAAGAGCCTGGCTCTGGAATCCTCAGGGTTACAAGCAAGCATGTTTGAGAACCCCTAAATACATGATAACTGGTTTTATTTTATTATCCAAACAGTAATAGGTATATTTTTTAAGGCATTCAGTGCAGCCAATCGCTTTTCCCAACACTGAAAACTACAGTAATTTCAAGGAGAAGTCCCTTGGGCCACAGCCCAGCCGGCCCTGGCAGTCCCAGTGAGATTGGATTCTAACAGCTCCACCGCATCTCTTGTGTCCTCTTTTTTGCCCTACTGTGTAGGATCTGCTAGAGATAACGAGGTGGGTTTCTTTCTCGACCAGTTAGTTTCACTGTGGTCCTTATTCTAATCCCAGATCAGATTGCCAGAGGACTGTGGGGAGAAGATAGAACCCCCTGCCCCCTGCCCCACAACTGAAGACTCTGAGACAAGAATTTGGAAGCCATTCATTTATTTAGGAAGCACTAAGAGGGATTGGTGAGGCTTCCCAGGTAGCTCAGTGGTATAAAAAAACCCCCCTGCCAATGCAGCAGCCACAGGGGACACAGGTTCTGTTCTTGGGTCGGGAAGATCCACTAGGGGAGGAAATGGCAATTGGCCCCAGTATTCTTGCCTGGGAAATCCCATGGACAGAGGAGCCTGGCAGGTTACAGTCCACGGTGTCGCAAGAGTCGGACAGGACTTAGTAAATGAGCACACACAAGAGAGGCTGGTAAGGTGAGTAGGAAGGGAGGAAGGCAGCGATAGGAGACTTGGTGAGCGGTACCGCTGAGCATGGGGGAGCTGAGTTCCTGCTGAGCGTCCTCTGGGAGACTGTGCAGGACCCACTTGGGAACTATCCAGCCAAGAGAGAAGGAAGCTGGGGCAGTCATCCACCTACTGTTTTTTGAAGGTCACTCCTGGATGTTAAAGCCTCAGGACCTGGAGTCTTTCCCCTGACCCCCTCCCAATGCAGGCCAAAGCATGCCCTTACAGTGAATGTCCTCAAGAAACCATTTTCATGCACAGGAACTGTCAGCAGGCAACCTCCATGGAAGACCCAAAAGATGCAAACAGCAGCTGATACAAAATGAACTAGGAAAAATTAATTGCTATGTCTGAAAAAAAAAAAAAGCCAAAAATTCAGCAAAGAGTATCCTTAAAGAATGTCCCGTTATGTTAAATGAGGTAGATTGATTTCTCCTCTGAGTGAAACAGAGTAGTCAGCTGTGGATCTCACTAGAAAGCTCTGACAATTTAATAAAGGAGTTAGGGTATATTTACAAGTCTAATATAAGAGACAAAGTGATGGGAAATCTAACAAATTATATAGAGAGAGTGAGAGGCAGGTGGGATGATCTCTAGGAAGGAGGAGAAAGACTCAAGAGTGACTTCTTAGACAAGGCAGCCCTTGGCTTTTATATTCAGAGGTGAGGAGGATGGACGTTCCATGCAGAGAAAACAGAATCATCACAGACACAGAGGATGAAAAGTGAGGAACAAGATTCAGTCAGTCTAACCTGACCTTGGGAGAGTGAAGGTGAGGAGTTAGAAGAAGATTAGAAAGTTTTATTGGGCCCAAGGGGCTTCCCAGGTGGTGCTAGTGGTAAAGAATCCTCCTACCAATGCAGGAGACATAAGAGACGTGGGTTAGATCCCTGAGTCAGGAAGATCCCCTGGAGAAGGGCATGGCAACCCATCCCAGTATTCTGGCCTGGAGAATCCCATGGATAGAGGAGCCTGGTGGGCTTCAGTCCTTGGGATCACAACAAATCAGACAGGACTGAGCAACTGAGCACACACATATTGTGAAGGCCAAAATTGTGAAGAGTTTTAAATACCAGGCTCAAGATGTTGATCTTTACCTTTGCAACTGGTGTACCAGGCACAGATGGGTGAACCAACCCTTCTGGGCATCCTATCATATTTTTTATTAAAGTTAAAAATTGATTTTTCTGAAGCAGACACATGTACACACACACACACATGACACATACTGTTATCATGGTGTCTTTCAGGCAAGCCTAGTGGGTCATGTGTCGCAGTGTAGGACAGTGTACAGCTTGCAGAGAACAAGTGGAGAGAGGTGGAGCAGAGTGACAAGACAGTGTTTCCCACCGTGAGAGAGAATGCTGCCTTTGGTGTCTATAAACAAGCACACAAACGATGCAATGGGGACAGCTCAACCACTGTCTCGAATGTGAAAGACAAGCAAGTAAATAGTTTAGAGACAGTGGATAGAATCCACTCAATACTTTCAACTGGGCACATGCCTTTTTCTTAATCTTAATATTTAGAAGTGTGCCAAGAAATCCCCCCAAAAGGTTATCAGTCATCTTAAGACAATGGAGAATCGTTTCAGGATTTTTCTGAGCAGAGTAACATGTCTGCTTTTGACTTTGTTGTTAAGAGCATGAGCGGTAACTTGGGTCCTCCGTGGGTCTTCATGGGTGAAGGGTTTTCTGGTAACACAACATGAGGTCATTTGCCAGGCTACTTATGCATGTGGCAAAAAAGGAAACTAAATTGGATATTCTGAGATTAGAGACAGAATTTTCTTTGATATAGATATAAAAGAAGGAATCTAGAGTCTTCCCATAGCATTTATCAATATGCATTTGAAAGCTATGTCCTGGACTTTAACTATACACAAGGGTCCCATGTGTGTGTTGAGTCAGAAAGACACATAATACTCTGTGATTTTGGTAAGTTAGTCATCTTGGTCTCAGTTTACTTACCTATAAAACTGCAGATAAAAAGAGCTATTTTGCAGAGTCATGAGAATTGAATGATGCAATTTGTTAAAATTCTTAACCTTTAGTTGAGCTTAATAAAGGAGAAATCTTAGATATTTTCTTAGGAGCATATTTTGAAAATCACTCAAAGCAAATCTAGCAATTCTAGGAGAAAGCAGAATTTCTTCACTAAGCTATGATCTATATACAGAAACTTCCTGTCACACTAGTTTTTATCTGTTAACTTTGGGTGTAGTTCTTGTGGAAAATGTGACATACCTCTCTCTATATATATATTCCTAATTGGCACATAAGACTGAAATTTATGAGAAATAATATATTGTACAGTGCTTTAATTCCTCTTTCTAGAGCATGGTGTTTTCATTCCAATCCCAAAGAAAGGCAATGGCAAAGAATGTTCAAACTAACGCACAATTGCACTCATCTCACAGGCTAGTAAAGTAGTGCTCAAAATTCTTTAAGCCAGGCTTCAACAATACATGAACCATGGAATTCCAGATGTTCAAGCTGGTTTTAGAAAAGGCAGAGGAACCAGAGATCAAATGGCCAACATCCGCTGGATCATTGAAAAAGCAAGAGTTCCAGAAACACATCTATTTCTGCTTTATTGACTACGTCAAAGCCTTGACTGTGTGGATCACAATAAACTGTGGAAAGTTCTTAAAGAGATAGGAATACCAGACCACCTGACCTGTCTCTTGAGAAACCTATATGCAGGTCAGGAAGCAACGGTTAGAACTGGACATGGAACAACAGACTGGTTCTATATAGGAAAAGGAGAACATCAAGGCTGTATATTGTCACCCTGCTTATTTAACTTCTATGCGGAGTACGTCATGAGAAATTCTGGGCTGGATGAAGCACAAGCTGGAATCAAGATTGCTGGGAGAAATCTCAGATATGCAAATCTCAGATATGACACCACCCTCATAGAAGAAAGTGAAGAAAAACTAAAGACCCTCTTGATGAAAGTGAAAGAGGAGAGTGAAAAAGTTGGCTTAAAGCTCAACATTCAGAAAACTAAGATCATGGCATCTGGTCCCATCACTTCATGGCAAATAAATGGGAAAACAGTGGAAACAGTGGCAAACTTTATTTTTGGGGGCTCCAAAATCACTGCAGATGGTGATTACAGCCATGAAATTAAAAGACACTTGCTCCTTGGGAGGAAAGTTATGAGCAACCTAGACAGCATATTAAAAAGCAGAGACATTACTTTGCCAACAGAGGTCTATCTAGTCAATTCTATGGTTTTTCCAGTAGTCATGTATGGATGTGAGAGTTGGACTCTAAAGAAAGCTGAGTGCCAAAGAATTGATGCTTTTGAACTGTGATGTTGGAGAAGACTTTTGAGAGTCCCTTGGACTGTAAGGAGATCCAACTAGTCCATCCTAAAGGAAATCAGCCCTGAGTGTTCATTAGAAGGACTGATGCTGAAGCTAAAACTCCAATACTTTGCCCACCTGATGCAAAGAACAGACTCATTTGAAAAGACACTGATGCTGGGAAAGATTAAAGGCAGAAGGAGAAGGGGACAACAGAGGATGAAATGGTTGGATGGCATCACTGACTCAATGGAGATGAGTTTGGTTGGACTCCGGGAGTTGGTGATGGACAGGGAGGCCTGGTGTGCTGCAGTCCTTGGGGTCGCAAAGAGTTGAACACGACTGAACGACTGAACTGAACTGAACTTTTTAAAAAATCATTCTTCTACAACCATTTTTTTAGTATATACTTTAAATGCTAGGCATAGAGGAGAAAGAAGTGTAAAATTTCTTCAAGTATCTTACAGTCTATATGTAAAAACAAACTACATGTGTGTGTGTGTGTATTATACAATGCACATTTACTTATGCCAAACATATAAGTAATGCTACAAGATATCTTCCCTGTTGGCTCAGACAATAATGAATCTGCCTGCAATGCAGAAGAGCCAGGTTCAATTCCTGGGTCAGGAAGATCCCCTGGAGAAGGGAACGCCTACCCACTCCAGTACCCTTGCCTGAGAATCCCATGCACAGACAGATACTGGTGGGTTACCGTCCATGGAGTCACAGTCGGATGTGACTAAGCGACTGACACTTTCACTTTCACCAGATAGTATAGATTAAGAACAAAGACAAACTGTAACAGTGAATATTGTTATTGTTTATAAGAGGAAATGGTTAAGAATGTTTCATGGAGGACATAGAGCTTAACTTGGCCTTGAAGAGCGTCTGAGAGATCATCGTTTAGGGAGGAACAGGAGCCTGGCTTCTGTGAGAATAAATATTCATAGGACAATGAGAAAGTCAAGCCAGAGAAGAGCATTGTGTTAGGGATTAATGGGAAGTAGGCAAGTAAACCTAGTAGGATTTGGGCTGCAGAAGAGTTTTAATGTCAGACCGAGTCATCTAGTCTATAGCTCAAGATCATAAACCAAAATGTCTTTAGGAGCAGGTAAAAGTTTTGGGTGGCCAGGGTAAGTAAGAGGGAGTGTGCTGATCGTGGGAAATCTGGAGGATATAAAGATCTTTAATTTAAAAATATCTGACACATTGGGCTCCCCAAGCAAAACTTGGCTCCAGGCCAAATTCTGTCTCCTGGATCTAGGTTTTTGGCCACCCTTCCAGACCATTATTCAGGCTACCTGCTGCCATGCACAGGACTGGCAGATATCATCAAACCAACAAATCACTATTTCTTACTAAGCCTAAATGAGCTCTCAGAATCCTTCTCAAAATAATAAGTCAGGAGATTATTTCCGTGTTGATCTCTCTCCCACCCTGTTCTCCAGTCTCAATAAGACCATCACAACATTTGCCTTGTACATATTTGCAAAACCATATTAATTTATAAGTGAAGGGGATGGTATTTATTGTATAAATGTGTACTCTGTAACCCCAACTACCCGCATTCAAACATTTTTCTTTTGCATTCATTTTCAGCTATGTGGCAGTTTTGTACTACTAGGGCCTTTAAGGCAACTGTAAGGTTACCTGTTCTTAATAGAATCAAGGTCTCATGGTGACCTGTTGGAGTAAAGAGCTTCGGGATTCAGGCAAGGGTGAACTAGGATGTAGAAAGAGTTATTTAAGGCATTGGGACTTCCCAGATGGCCCTAGTGGTAAAGAACCTACCTGCCAATGCAAGTTAGATATAAGAGACACAGGTCCGATCCCTGGGTCAGGAAATTCGCTCGGAGGAGGGGCCGGCAACCCATTCCAATATTCTTGCCTGGAGAATCCCATGGGCAGAGGAGCCTGGCAGGCTACAGTCCATAGGGTCATACAGAGTTGGACACGACTTAGGATGCACAAGCATTTGCGTGTGTGTGTTAGTTGCTCAGTCGTGTCTGACTCTTTGCTATACCCCCATGGACTGTAGCCTGTCAGGCTCCTCTGTCCATGGGATTCTCTAGGCATGAATACTGGACTGAGTTGCCATTTCCTTCTCCAGGGGATCTTCCCAACCCAGGCATCAAACTCAGTCTCCCACATTGCCGGCAGATTCTTTACCATCTGAGCCACAAGGGAAGCTGTACAACCATTTAGGGCATTGGAAACCAATTCCTGGCTCTGTTGATGATTGACATGAGTAACCTAACCTCTGAGTTTCAGTTTCCTCAGCTCCCAGTGAAGATAATCATCTTTACATAATTATGTGGCTATGAGAATCAGATAAGCTCATGAGTATATAAGGGTCTGGCAAACTAAAAGAATTTTAACATTATTCTTCAATCTATTCCTCTAATGAATTAATCATAAGGGAATTGTGGGAGGTCAATGGATAGGGTGGGCATATGTCTGATGAGACTGTATTTTATATGCTGATTAAGTTGTATATTTTTAAGATTTACTGTAGAATATCCTGTTTTAAAGGTTTTCCAGGAAACCACAAGAAATTTTGTTTTTTTTGCAGGGAACCATGTTTGATGATAACAAACACAAAAACTGAGGTCAAACAAAGAAATAAAACCATTTTGCAGAGTGACTATGTCATCCTGTACTACAATGAAGCTTTCTCCTCTCCAGCCTCTACCACTCTAACAAATCCTTACACGCTCATGAACTCAGGTGGTCCTCACAGTGGAAATAGCCTGGGAGGGGATGACTGTTGTCATTTGAAGCTGAAAAACTCAAGATTCAGTGAGGTGAAATTGCTCCTGCCTGGTCAGCAACAAAAATGGGATGGGGATTTTCTGATTCCCTGTGTAACCCTGTCCATTTCTTTGTCTATCCCTATCTAAAACTATTTTTTCAGCTCAAATTCTGAAAGGATGGTTGAAATAAGAGAGAAAAAAGAAACCAGAACATGACCATTCCTTCCCCTGTCTTCTGCCAAGATTGTACTCCCAGATTTCCGCTGCCCTTGACTTGCAGAGCCATGCCCTGCTTTTAATCATCAGCATAAAGGTGGCCTTACCTGCAGCTAACCCAATGCCCTTCTGCACTGCCCAGCTGCAAGAAGGAATGGATTTACACTTAAATCAATACTTAATCTAATGTACCTCTCTTGATTCCATTTGTAAAATGGTGTGTAGATCTTGGATAAGAATGTAAGCCCGTAAACCGAATCAAAGCCATTTAAAAGACATCTCAGGAAAAAGACATGGTAATACATGCAGAAGAGAGGAAGTCTCCTTGGTGAGGACCCGTGTACTTCCTTCCCCTCCCTGTTATTAAAGATATGAAAAAGGGAATCGATAGTGATTTAATTGTGCCCTGTTGCAAATGAGGCTCAGGATTCCAATAGGACCAAAGACATTAGCAATAATGAAGAAAAATACCCTAATAACATGAGTAGGAATTCTTTTCAGTCATATATCATAATACTTCACAGGATATTTTCATTATTTGGATGAGAAAATGCCCATGTATGTCATTTTTCCAGATCATAAAATAAGAACTAAACACATAATATTAAATGAAACTTAACCCAAATATTTCATTTTCATGTAGAACCTGAAGTCTGTGTACCCAAAGTGTCCCTGTTTCAAAACGACTTGTCCAATGCCATTTAGAGTGTGAATTTCAAACTAGAAATGGAATTCTCAGCCTGACCATTAAGAAACAGGTTGAACTTCCATCTCCCAGCCTGGGAAATAAATTGCTGTCTGTGGAATGGAGATGCTGAAGTGAGCTTGAAGCATGAAGCAAGAATGCAAGGAGAAAAGAAGGGGAAAAGGGTGGGGGGGTGGTAAAAAGAGAGAGAAAGAAGTGGAAGGGAATTGTAGAGGAGGGAAGGAGAGGGGACGAACGACAGGGAGGGGCTTACCTCTAGTGACCTGCAGGAGTCAAAGCCTCTTCATAGGAAGCTTTTACATCTTTCTTATCAGCAAGATCAGACTCATTTCTTAATTAACAGATTTCAAGGTTTCAAGTTCAGTGAATCGGTCTACTTAATTTAAAAATGGTTCACCCTCCCTGTGCTAAAATATTGTCCCATGTTCCGCAGTGTTCTACATGACCATGTTTTGGAGTGACAGTAAAATCACAGTAAGGGATTCATACCATAAATTCACAATTAAGTGGCTCTATGAGGCATATGAAATGAGCATTTCATCAGTGAATTCTATTGCCCGCATCTAAGGATCAACAAAGTGCCTCTAAATCAAGGATGCCTTTGGAAGCACTTCTAATGCTGATAGGAAACTTTAGTTATATGCTTCTAAATGCATAGTTCCAACAAGCAGTGACACCATTCATAGTATTTTTAGTATTCCTCAGAAAATGGAAACCCACTGCAGTACTCTTGCTTGGAAAATCCCATGGATGGAGGAGCATGGTAGGTTACAGTCCATGGGGTCGCAAAGAATCAGATATGACTGAGTGACTTCACTTCACTTCACCTGGTGACTAGGGCTTTGGGAAGCCAAGTCAGATTCAGGACAAAAAGCACATTTTGATACCACCTCTGTTATAAGACATGAGCTTTGGATTTCTATAGTGGTAAAATGCCCCCTCATAATCACTTTCAGCTTCTGTTTCCAAAACTCTTCAAATAGACATACAGTCAAAGCAGAAGATTGGTGCTTGCTTTGCAAGTGCATCTTCAAGCCAAGTGGTTTTTCTCCCTGCATCTGATGGCCTCGTCTAAGATTGTCCTAAAAATTTTACAGCCTTTACTAAAACAAAATCATTACATCTGAAAACTTATGAAAGGCCTAATTTTGCTCATTTAGTACTTTTATAATGGCTGTGATATTTTGGACTTCTTTTATTAAATCTTTGTAATAAGCTGAGATTTTGATATAAGCATACAGTGAGGAACACTGTCCTCTATCTGGAAGATTAACGTTATAGTACACATGGGTGGTCATTTGTTTGTAAGTTACTGCTTACACACCCCCTACCCCTCTTAATCCTCCTGATACTGGTCTGATTATATCAAAAGGTAACAGACAAAGCCACTATGACCAAACTAACAGGGAGAGCAGGTAAACCACATGAAAATCACAGCTTTTCATCTGCATCCTCCTTAAGAGCACACATTTCCACTGTGAATGTTTGATAATGATATCTACTTTGTCATTTTAGGTTTAACTAAATAGATAGTCAATTAGAAAGGTATTAACTATGCTTTAACTGACCTTCATTCTAAGTTAGATTACACCACTTCTTTTGCATTTATCTGAAAATATTAAATCAATATTTTCTTTAAAATTCACATCCAAGAATTTTTAGTTGACATCTGAATCCCTTCACAACAGTTCAAGCACTTAGTCAACACATGTTTATTGACCGAACAATCTGGTGCCATGGAAAACACAAAGATAAATAAGACTGTCTGCTCTGAGAGAGTTCAAATCTAGAAGGGAAAGTAAGATGCACATGGAGACACGTCATATAAAGCAGAATGTACTGAAAGGAAAACAGAAGCAAAGTACTATGAGAGCTGAGAAGAGCCTATCAAGAGGTGGATATCTGAGAAATGTGAGGAGCAGGAGGGATTAAGGTGGATACTGAAAAAGGGGTTAGATTTTGACCTTCAAATAAATTTACATTTTCCTCCTTCCAGAAAGGAGAATCCCAGTTTTCTTGATCTTATTATGAAGATAATTATAAAAAGAAGTGTTCAAGGTCTGCATTGTATATAATTATTTCACTGAAATGCTCTAACTTCATTGAGCCAAGACAATAAGGCTAAAAAGCAAAAACAAAAACAAAACCTATTGAAGTGTCTCTTGTAACAGATTCGATCCTTTGCCAATGCAAAAGAAAATTTTTAAATGCATAAAGAAAGTTAGTAAAATACTAGATGCATCCTCAGTCGCTCAGTCGTGTCTGACTCTTTGTGGACTCTTTGTGGCCCTATAGGCTGTAGCCTACCAGGCTCCTCCATCCATCAGATTTTTCAGGCAAAAATATTGGACTGAGTTTCCCCCTCCATGGGCTCTCCCTGACCCAGGGATCAAAACCACCTCTCCTGCCCTGGCAGGTGGATTCTTTACCACAGAGCCACCTCAGAAGCCCAAAATATTAGACAACAAATTAAACTGCTAGAATTTAGCTCAGTGTTCTTTAAAAAGAAAAACCATGCTTTTCCTTGTTTAACTTCGTAAACCTTGCCACCCTGAGCTGGCTTCTGAATCAGACTGGGGAGAAAGATTTCAACTGAGTCGCATCAGTATAAGACCTATGAGTCCATAGCTGCTTTCCCTCCATCTTTTGTTCCACATTCCCATTAGACACTCCCAACCAATTCTTCTTGCAGACCTCAGGAGAGCTGTAAGTGGGGCCGGCATGGGACCAAAAAGGGAGTGTGCACCTAGACAGGGCTCAGCTTTTCAACCCACTCGGTGACCCTGGACAAATACTGTCATTTGTGAGCCTCAGGGTCTCATCTGCACAGTGCTATGCCTACCTCGCAGGGTTGTTGTGGGTTTCCAGGGAGGTAAGCCACAACGTGAAAAGGCTCTCTAAACTGCAAAGCACAGCCTAAATATCAGTGTCATCAGTAGTAGCTGGTTCCTTCCCTAAACAAGAAACCTCCCTTACCGAAGCAAAAGCTCTTTTATATTGTCCTCGAAGCCGTCTTTATTGCTTCTTACTTTTTGCTCTATGACCTCAAAGAAGCTATTAGACATTTTTAAGCCTTGTTTTTCTCATCTAGAAAGTGGGCATTATAATTGTGTCTGCCTTGCCTGTGTTAGAGAGTAATTAAATAGAATAAAGGGATGTGAAAGCAAATTGCAAACATCAGTCATCCCATACATATTCATTACTGTGCTCATATGGAGGCCCCAAGCCTGCATTCCTAACCCAGACCCTTTGATTGAGTGCCTGATCCTTGCTCCTCTGGCCAGCTCCCTAGTGCATCACCTACTCTGACTTTCAGGCTTTCAAGCCTTTGCTCATCCCTGAAGCCTTGCTTGCCTCTCTGGTTCTTATCCTCTGAGTGCTGATCCAGCATATGCCCCTACTCGGGAGTGTCCTGCTCTACCCTGCCCATCATTTCAGGAATCCTACTTCTGAATCAAGCTACATGTGCTCCATGGCCCTGACCTTGAGCTCAGCCAGGCCACCGTATTTTCAGGTCTTGACAATTCCAGGCTTCTTTGCCCTTGGCCAGTAATCTCTCAGGCTTTCAGAATTCTAGCCATTTCATCTCACTTAGTACATGGAAGGTTCATAGAAGGCAGAGGTCCCCATTGTTAGCTGCACACTGGAACCACATGGGCAACTTGGAAAAAAATATGCCTGGGCCCCACCTCCTAAGAAAGGTTCTGATACACTAGCTCTGGAGTACAGTTTGAGCATTAGCATTTTTCAAAGCTACTTATATAATTTTAATAGGTAGCCATGGTTGAAAACCACCAAGTTAGAGGTTGTTCCAGCCAAGTTATAACCTGGATTGGGAATGAGTTTGGTGACAAACCACCTTTAATCTTTGCTGGTTGTGGAGGGCAAAATCGATTATTACAACATAGGTGAGTCCTAAGAGCAACTTGCTCAGCATTAAAATACCAGTCCTGGTGCCAAATCCCAGGAAGACCAATTCTAATGGCAGCAGGGTGACTAGGGCTCAAGAAGCAGTAAAGAGGAGGATGGTGGGGGCAAGGCTAAAGCTGAGTCTCCAGTTTGGCGTCATTCGGGAAGAGGGTGGGGGCTTCATAGTTAATGATAGTGGGCAAAGTGTTTCCTATAGTGGGCTACAATAAAATTTTTATGGGCCTAAATGTCAGCTTTTAGCTTATTTTTACTTTTTTCACATTTATAAGTTTGGAATCACTTTGGGCCCAGGAAGTCTTGGTCTTTCCCATGCTCAACATCTCCAATAAGGAATCAGAGATGGAGACAGCAAGAACCTCAAAGCCCAGCTGTTTCATCTTAAATATGTAAAAACTGAGGCCCAGAGAAGACAGGGGTTAGTCCAAGGTCAAACAGCAAATTGGAGGTAGAATCCTGTTAAGAGCGCGTGCTAAGTCACTCATTTGTGTCCAACTCTTCGCAACCCTATGGACTGTAGCCCGCCAGACTTCTCTGTCCATGAGACTCTCCAGGCAAGATTACTGAAGAGGGAATCGCGTATTTAAACTGTGAAGGCAAGAACTATGTAAAAGATTCTCTATGATAGATTATGCTGTTTGTAAAATTTCTGACTAATGCAGATATATTTTAAATTCTTCCTTCACTTTAAAACTATGGGGCAAGATACTTTAGTAAGGGTGGGGGTTCAGCAGGTGAAAGCCAGGTATATTCCACTTAAGGGGAAACAAGATAAAATAAATCTGACTTCTTCCTTGGATTTCTTTTCCCTTAGCAGGACAGGAATTAGTAAAAGCTTCTACTATCTTCCTCCTGTGATTTCTTGCAGAGTGTAGTTAGTAGGGTGGGATGCATTTTTCACCTAGACCCAGGGTATTGGTCTAAGGACTCAACTGTCATTGGATGCTGAATGCAGATGTTTGATGTTTCTATGCAGTTGAGTGTCAAGATCATGGGTGAGCCACCAGAAGACTCCTCTAACTGGAGGACCTTGGCTAAACAGGAAGACAGACAAGGCAATAATAATAATGCCTGGCATTGCACTTTACAAGTACTGTAAAGACCTTTAAAGTACTGTTTAGCAATATGTTGGAAAAGTATACAAATCAAGTGAGGGTCACAAAATAGGTAGAAACAACTCAAGCTATTTTAAGAGAAAAAGAAAAAGACATTTTGTTAGTGCCCTGTGATTTGGAGATAACCATTTCTTAGCTTCCCAGGTGGTGCTAGCGCTAAAGAAACTGCCTGCCAATGCAAGAGAGACAAGAGACCTGGGTTGGATCCCTGTGCCAGGGAAGATGACCTGGCGTTGGAAATGGCAACCTACTCCAATATTCTTGCCTAGAGAATCCCATGGACAGAGGAGCCTGAGGGGCTATAGTTCGTGGGGTTGCAAAGTCGGACAGGACTGAGCAACTAAGCATCTCTTAGATGCCCAGGCTAACGTTCAGCAAGACCATGTGACTTGTCAAGGTGACACATGAGTAAGGGTAATGAAAGTGACCAGTGTCCCTATATCACATGGAGTTTATTTTTCTATCACACCCCAGATGCCTCAAGGCAAAGAAAGGTAGCCAGGGCTGAGAGGCCTGTAGGCCAGATTGGCAAGAACAGCATCCCCAGTGGCAGAGTGGGCCATGAGACTTCCGGGCTCATGAGTAGGGAGGAAGTTGAGGACAGACATTTAGGGCTACAGTCAGCCTGGGGCAGAGGTGCTGTCATTTTTTTCTTTTTAATTTATTTTTTTTTATTGAAAGATAATTGCTTTACAGAATTTTGTTGTTTTCTGTCAAGCCTCAATGTGAATCAGCCATAGGTATACATATATCTGCTCCCTTTTGAGCCTCCCTCCCATCTCCTGCCCCATCCCACACCTCTAGGTTGATACAGACCCCCTGTTTGAGTTTCCTGAGACATACAGCAAATTCCCGTTGGCTATCTATTTTACGTATGGTAATGTAAGCTTCCATGTTATTCTTTTCATACATCTCATGGTCTCCTCCCCTCTCCCCATGTCCGTAAGTCTATTCTCTATGTCTGTTTCTTGTTGCTGCCCTGTAAATAAGTTCTTCAGTACCATTCTTCTAGATTCCATTTATTTGTGTTAGAATACGTTATTTATCTTTCTCTTTCTGACTCACTTCACTCTGTATAACAGATTCTAGGTTCATCCACCTCATCAGAACTGACTCAAATGTGTTCCTTTTTATGGCTGAGTAATATTCCATTGTGTATATGTACCTCAAATTCTTTATCCATTCATCTGTCTATGGATATCTAGGTTGCTTCCATGTTCTAGCTATTATAAATAGTGCTGCAATGAACAATGGGATACATGTGTCTTTTTCAGTTTTGGTTTCCTCAGTGTATATGCCTACGAGTGGGATTGCTGGGTCATATGGTGGTTTTATTCCTAGTTTTTTAAGGAATCTCCATACCATCTCCCATAGTAGCTGTATCAATTTACATTCACACCCAACAGTGCAGAGGGTTCCCTTTTCTCTACACCTCTCCAGCATTTATTGTTTGTAGACTTTTTGATGATGGCTGGTGTGAGGTGATATCTCTTTGTAGTTCTGACTTGCATTTCTCTAATAATGAGTGATGTTGAGCATCTTTTCATGTGTTTGTTAGCCATCTGTATGTCTTCTTTGGAGAAATGTCTGTTTAGGTCTTTTACCCACTTTTTGATTGGGTTATTTGTTTTTCTGGCATTGAGTTGTATGAGCTGCTTGTATATTTTGGAAATTAATCCTTTGTCAGTTGTTTCATTTGCTATTATTTTCTCCCATTCTGAGGGTTGTCTTTTCACCTTGCTTCAAGTTTTCTTTGCTGTGCAAAAGCTTTTAAGTTTAATCAGGTCCCACTTGTTTACTTCTGTTTTTATTTCCATTACTCTGGGAGATGGGTCATAGAGGATCTTGCTTTGATTTATGTCATCGAGTGTTCTGCCTATGTTTTCCTCTAAGAGTTTTATAGTTTCTGGCCTTACATTTAGGTCTTTAATCCGTTTTGAGTTTATCTTTATGAATGGTGTTGGGAAGTGTTCTAATTTCATTCTTTTACATGTAGCTGTCCAGTTTTCCCAGCACCATTTATTGAAGAGGCTGTTTTTGCCCCATTGTATATCCCTGCCTCCTTTGTCAAAAATAAGGTACCCATAGGTTCATGGATTTATTTCTGGGCAAGATAGCAGTACCATTATTAGTAAGTGTTTCTGGCTTGTCTGTTTGCCTGGGTTGTACCAGCTGAGCTGAGCCTGTCTCTGAAATGACCACTCAGATATAGCTTCAACCTAATAAAATAACTTAATGGAATTTTTCACTCTGATCAGATGTCTTCAGGACCAGCTTGGGATGACTAATCACACTCTGCCGCCACTCGCTCATCTGCCCTCCACTAGAGCTTGTTGGATTGTCTGGCGGCAGGATTTGAATGATGCTGCTATATGATTTGCCTCTCTATTTAACTTGGATGAATATCTTGGGACTTTAAATAAATTGTTTAACATAAAGAGTAAAAGTGTTTCTGTGCCTTTTCTCTATGTTGAGAGAACAGTAAGATAGAATAATGGACTTCATTTTAGAGAAAATCAGATAAATTGATCTTTTCATTTATGTGGATACTGGGAGTTTTCATACTCTGAATTGGAAAGATGAGCCCAAACTCATAACCAACTAAATGCCTTATGCCCCAGAAAAATCTCTGTGAAAAGTGATCTTATAGGAAATCTCAGCTCCACTCTCTCCGTCCTGTGAAGAGTGTAATCTTTGTTCACAATTAAAACGGTATGTTTATATACAGCAGTTAATGGAAAGACTCTCTATGAATCCTCTGTTTGTGAAAACAGAATATTTCTTTAGCTCAGACTCTGGTGGCCAACTCTCTGTGTTGGGATTTGACCCTGCCATTTACCCTCTATGTGACTGTAGTCAAGTTACTTAACCTCACTTTGCCTGTTTCCTTCTCTATGAAATGAGAGATACCTCATAAGGTGGTTAAGAATATTAAACCAGTAAATTCATGGGGACCTAGCACATGATAAATACTCAGCAAATTAACTTTATCATTATTGTTGCATTACAATTTCCTCCTTTTGGATTATTTTAATGGCCTCTTCACCCTTATTTTTGTTTAGTCTCCCTTTTCCAGTTCCTTGCTTTAGAGACCCATTCTATAGCTGGTTACTAAAATAGTCTTCCCAATGAGCACACTATATTATTTTCGTATCCAAAAATTCACATTGAGAAGATCCTGCTACAAGATAAAGTGGAAAGCACTTTCACATATTGTGTTTTTCACATGTAATAGGTAACTATATACTTATGAATCAATATACTTATGACTCAATATACTTATGAATGAGTAAACTGTCTAAATCACTGGGGCAGGGGTAGGGGAGGCGGGCAGAAGAGCACATGAAAATTATTAATTAGGAAAATTATTAATATATATTCAGAATGAGATGAGAGATTAAAAGGGCAACAGACTCCCATGTCATAAAATAATTCATTAAATTCTTGATTTCGTTTTCTGCCCAAAACCTGTTGGTCATTCTGACCTGGCCTTAGAAGTCTCAAAATATTATGATATATAGTCACTTTGAATATGAGTAGATAAACATAAAGTTAAGTAGAAAATTTTTTAAGATCATGATATCTAATAAAAGGTTTTATAGAAGCACATAACCATAACAGGAGGAGTTGTTAAAAGCAAAATAATGTTGTCTTATACACTATATATTTATTGACCTGAATTTATATAATTAAAGTTGCAAAATAAAACCCTCAATACAATTATGATTTGGGATGCTTTTGAAATGAAAATTTCTGTCAAAAATTAAATAAACATATAGATGCCACTATTTCCTTTGTCTCAAAAAATATATGATATTTTTAGAATAAGAGATGATGAGAAATTCTAGACATGGGTTCTGACATGCTTATAATTAGCTCAGCTTTCTCATTAGGGAATGCTGCTTTTTAAAAGTAAGAGATTGCCAAGAATAATAGCTTATCTAATTGAAGATCATTATAAACAAATCAGAAAGTATTTGTGAGTTGTGCTAATGATGCATGTTAAATGTATGAAGTGATATCCTGGTGTAGAAATATGATGAATATCTGTCTTCACATTTTTAGTAATTGTTGTTTTCTATTGCATATGTGTTATTTCCATTATATATATATATATATATGTATATCTTCTCGGGATAGGGAGGTTACAGAACTGGTGTTGTACTTTGAGAGAATTAATCTAATTAGCAAGTATAAGTTGGTTGGATAAGGGAGGGAAGGTCTTGATGGAAGATCCTTTGCTGAAGGGAAGGGACGAGGCTGTAAAGAGAATGTTAAATTTGATTAATATCTAATTTAAAATGTCATGTATCATGTTGATTCAACAGAATCGTATCATTAAGAAAAATATGCGATGCCAAAGGGAAAAAATACATTAACAATTGCTAGCAAATATGTTTTAAACCTCAAAACTGGCTTAACTAAAACTTTCGATGGTGTCTTCTCTACAGGGAATTTAAAGTACTTTACCATGATGCAGAGTTCTAAAGAAATAATCCATAAGAAACATAAAAGAAAAAATAATATTAAATCATCATGAGTTGTTATCATGCAAATGTGTCCATGTGATTGTGGCACTGATCCAGTGACACCCCTCTTGTCCTTCCCAGTGAGTGTCCTTTCTCAGGAACAGATGGTCAAACCTGCCTCACATGCATCCCTTTCCTGAAAAAGATTTCCTTCTTCCCAGGCTTCCCTCTGTCCCCAAAGTACACTCATGAATATGCATTCAGCTACCTCTTCCGAAGTCAAGAGAAGAGGATAACTCAGGAAGACAATCTCACGAGGCATGCTAGGTAACAGAAGGTATTACAAGAATGGTCCATGGGCTTTTTTTCCTCCCAGGCTCCTTGAAACAAAGAATAAAGGAGTAATTGGACTCAGCATAGGTGATTGTCAAAAGTTATACATTTAGTTCAGCCTCATAACAGATGAACTGACTTTTAAAAAAAGAGTTAATGGTTTGGGATGGTGGTAATAGCTTTTTGTAATAGGTAATAAAAGAGTTTCATGGATTGAAGCCAAACTTACCTTCAGTGGAGAAGTACAGGAAGGTAATTGTTCAGAGAACTTGTACACCAAAGAAGAACAGTTCACGACATTTTAACACGATAAATGATGGTGAAATGCCGTTTGGGAATTAATCTTTAATCCATACAGCTAGAAAGTTGAAAGGGAGAAAACTAAAACTATTCTTTTATCTGGCTTTGGAATGAAAAACCACAATCCTGAAGATTCTACCTTTTCCCTGGGAAACACAGGCATTTCCCTGAGATTATGCTCTTATGAAAAAAGAGCTTTTATAAAAATGTACTTTAACATACCTCTTCATGTGTACTTCTGTGTTTTTATTGAATACCTTTATGTGATTTCTATTAGCGTATTATTCATCATTGTTCTAAACTTTGGCATCTAAAATTACACATATATTTGACAATTTAAAGAAGATAATTGTAAGTTTCTCTTCTCTCCTTTTTTTATTATGCAAAATGTAGTGAAGGCACATTTTTTATTTCTGCAAACACAGTATCAATCATTTTTGCTCTTCCTGCATTTTCTAGCACCTTAGTGGTCCTGTGCTTCTGATTGCTCCTTTCTCAGGTGCTGTCTCCAGGGCCCAGCAATGGTTTTATAATGCTGAGATCAAAGCTCAGTGATTTAATTGCAGCCATTTTAACGTTATGGCCCAGAAAACACTAATCAAAAAAGTTAATAAAATGAATAAAATGAAAGTTGAGAGGAGCATTTCTTAGTCTTGCTCTTCCAGGCTTCCTGCTCAAAATGCTAATCTGTGTTTATTCATTTGATAGACATCACCAAGTACCTGCTATGGGGCTGGAGATAAGAGATATGAATAATATAACCCTTGCCTGAAAAAGTTTACACACAACTAAGTACAGTAGGTTGACCTCTGAACAAGGTATAATACTAAGTGGAAAGTGCCATAAACCAAAAAATGTGGCAAAGCTGTATCACATAGGCATGAAGTGAAGTGAAGTCGCTCAGTCGTGTCCGACTCTTTGTGACCTCGTGGACTGTAGCCCACCAGGCTCCTCTGTCCATGGGATTCTCCAGGCAAGGATACTGGAGTGGGTTGCCATTTCCTTCTCCAGGGGATCTTCCCGACCCAGCGATCGAACCCAGGTCTCCCGCATTGCAGGCAGAGGCTTTAGCCTCTGAGCCACCAGGGAAGTCCATCACATAGGCATACTTCAATGCAAATGACACAAAGTAAAACTGAAACTCAGGGTATCCCAAAGAGCAAGTCTATCGGCTTATGTAACTAAAACAGGTATTTCTGATCCAAGATGAGAATGGATTCAGCAGCTCAAAGTATGACAAAGGTTCTGGCTTCTCTTTATCTTTCTGCTCTTCTTTCCATGATGCTGGTATGTTATGGGCTGAATTGTGTCTCCCACAAATTCATATGTTGAAATCCTAACTCCTAGTACCTAGAATGTGACTGTTTTTGGACAGTTTTTAAAGAGGGGGTTAAGTTAAAGTAAGGTCATATGGGTGAATCCTGTTCAATCTCACTGGTGTCCTTTTCAGAAGAGCAGATTAGGACACAAAACGTATATATATAGAGAGAGGACCGTATGAAAACACAAGGAGAAGATATCCATCTACAAGTCAGAGAGGCCGCAGAAGAAATAAACTCTGCTGATACTTGATCTCGTGTTTCTAGCCTCCATGTTGTGATAAAATAAACTTCCATTGCTTAAACTTCTTTTGTTATGGCAACCCTAGCAAACTAATCCAAGATAGGATTAAGGCTTCATGGTGGTCCCGCATCAACTTTTGCACCATTCTTGAGGCTACAATATACCGTCCGCAATTCTAGTCTTTACAACTTCTTACTACTTCATCCAAATGTAGCAAGAGGAAGCTTCTAGTAGTTCTCCATAAGTTTCAGAATTCTTACTCTCTCCTTTGCCTTTGTTTGAACAGTTGGTGTGCCTGAGGATGGAATCCTTGGATTGGCTTAAGCCAACCAGGACCCACCCACCCCTGAGGATGAGTGGAGTCATATCCATCCAAACCATGTAAAGCCCCCAAAAGAAAATCAAGGTATGTTAGTGACACAAAGAAATGGAGATGACCAACACAGATATGAGAAGGATCAAATAAGTTCACCTAGGAAAGCTGAGCAAAAGGAACCCCAAGAAGGATTAGGATGGATCTTGGAGAATTAATAGATATTCACTTGGTAGAGAAGGACTCAAAGGGCAGTCCAGACAAAGGACGCAGCATCTGTGAGTGAACAGAGGCACAAAGGGCCAGTTGTATTTGGTAGGGTGGTCAACTTGTCCCAGTTTGCCTTGAAAGTGAAAGTGAAGATGCTCAGTCGGGTCCGACTCTTTGCAACCCCGTGGAGTGTAGCCTACCAGGCTCCTCCATCTGTGGGATTTTCCAGGCAAGAATGCTGCAGTGGGTTGCCATTTCCTTCTCCAGGGGATCTTCCTGACCCAGGGATCGAACCCAGGTCTCCCGCATTGTAGGCAGACACTTTACCATCTGAGCCACCAGGAAAGTGACATAGTTTGCCTTAGTCCCAGGCAAACAGATGTGGTTTGCCCAAGACTGTATCTATTTCAAAACAGAAGCCCCATGTCCCAGGATATGTTCAGTCCTGTAAAACTGGTATGATTGGTCACTATGTGTTTGGGAGTTATAAGCAAGGTTTATGGGGCAAAGTGTCTGGAAATAAGTTTGGAACATTTGGCTGAGACTAACTAGGAAGGGGTCTTCATGCATGCCAGTTTAGACTAGAGAGGCAATCTGCAGTGGTCCCCTGCCATGTTGAAACAGTAAGTTGTAGGACATTATTCCACAGAGGGTAAAGGAACTCCATGTTAATAATATGAATTTCATGCACATTCTGCAATTTGACCAATTTGAGGAAGTTCATGGAACTTGAGGGCTATATACATTTGGGAACAGCGAAGTTCCAAGCCAGCTCTTCTAACTCAGAAGTACTGATCTCTGGGGTCAGAGGTCAGCACTCTGCTGAGCACATCATGAAGCTTGGCTAACAAGCCTATCTTTATAACTGGAATTCTCTCTTTGCATTCAAGGACCCATTCTGTGTACATGTCTTTTAAAATTATCTCTCTCCTTTTTTTAAAGGCTTTTTTCATGCCTTCATCTTTTAGCTACCCACCTGAATATTCAGCCTCATGATATCAACCACTAACTGCTCATTTTCCCTCCATTATTACTTATTTTTTCCATTGCTTTGCCTCTGTTGAGAATATTACCATTCTCCCAGTCACCCAAGCCCGTGCCATGGAATACACTGCAGTCACTGAAAAGAAAGCGCTCAAATAAACAGAGTAGCAAACAATGACTGTTTAGAAGGATCCCCTATTTGTAAAAATAATAAATATGTATTTTACATATATGGAAATATATAAGATAAGTATCCAGAAATTAATATACCTGCCTCTTAAGTGTGATTCACTGGAAGACGCTGGTGAGAAAATGGGAGGGAGAGGATCCTTCTAGTTTCTATGTTATGTTTATCTCTATTTTTTAAATGTTTATAGAATAAGTAGATGTAACTACTTTCCAAATAAAGATAATATACATTCACTGTAGAAAATTTCAATTACAGAGAAATATAAAGGGCAATATGGAATCCATTTGCGATTTCACCCCCAGAGGTGCCACTGTTAGCAGTCTAGGGAACAACCTCCCCGCCCTCGCCCTGGGCTCCTGCTCTGATGGAGAGACAGCAACTGCAGAATGGCTCTTCCCTCTTGCCAGAGACCAACAGGATGTTGCAAAAGCCTCCATTGCTTGTGCACTGCCGGGTACTGGAAGCTGTCACCTTCCACTTCCACCATCATCACTCTCATTAACTCTCATTAATGTTG
The DNA here is from genome assembly GCF_963930625.1 of Muntiacus reevesi. Classification (NCBI taxonomy): domain Eukaryota; kingdom Metazoa; phylum Chordata; class Mammalia; order Artiodactyla; family Cervidae; genus Muntiacus; species Muntiacus reevesi. Next base: position 83,769,944 of record NC_089256.1, on the reverse strand, counting down.
AGCTCTCATGAACTCACGCTTGCTCTGCTTCTATGGGGTCCTAACAGACACCCACTCCTTTCCTCTCTCCCTCCTTGCATCCAGTCTCCCCACAACCTCCAGCTCAACCTTCCTAAAACCTGGCTCTGATCGTGGTACTGCCTGGTTCAGAAATCTTCAGCCACTCCCCATTGCCTGTTAAAGAAATGCCAGACTCCATGATCTGGAAAGAAACTTTTCATTGTCCCCTTAGGAACTTTTCTTCCTCTCAATTCTAGTTCACATTGTTTTCTGTAACAGGAATACCATCTCACCCAAGCATTTCCAGCCATTGTAATTCCCCTCCTCCAGATACGTGCACAAGTGTGAGAAAATGTTCCCACAAGAATGTTCATTGTGGTCAAATCTATGATAGGGAAGAATTGAATTCAGCTCTAATGTGCACCAATAAGGGTCTGATTAAATAAATTATGCTGCATGCAATTTTCCAATGAAATATAGTTGTGCTGTTAAAATGATATAGCTATAGCTTATTATATAGACATGGGGAAAAGTCTACAGAATATTATAAATAAAAAGAGTAGGTTGTATAGCAGTTAATAAATAATGTTTTTTTTTTTTTAAAGGACACATCAAATAATAACAGAGGGAAACTTGGTGGTTGAATTTAGTTGATTCATCCTTTCTTCTTGGTACTTTTCTATTTAATTTGAATGTTTATAAACACAACCACTTGGCTCAGTAGTAATGAATCTGCCTGCAATGCAGGAGATACCTTTTGCACAGAAGATGCAGGTTTGATCTCTGGGTCAGGAAGAGCCCCTGGAGAAGAAAATGGCAACCCACTACAGTATTCTTGCCTGAAAACTCCCATGGACAGAAGAGCCCAATGTGCTACAGTCCAAGGGGCTGCAAAAGAGTTGGACATGACTTTGCCACCAAAAAACAGCAACAGCAAACATAACCACAACTATAGACGTTACCATTTGTTGAGGGTTATTTGTCAAGTACTATGCCTGGTGTTTGACATAGAATAATTAATTTAGTTTGTACACCCAAACTTCAAGAAGGTTATCGTCACTATCATATTATAGAAAAGGAAACTGAGAGTCAGGGGCTAAAGAAATGTTCCCAGGATCACACCATTACTGACACAGAGTTAGAATTCAAAATTCTGTTTTTCTGACTCCAAAGACCATACTCATAGACATTATGTTACATCATAATGAATTATCATTTTTACAGAAATAATAGAGTTACTGAAATATGTTCCTCCAGGCTTATAAGAACATACTCCATTTCTCTGTTCCTCAAAACCCTCCCTCGCTCCATAGTCAGAAGTATGACATAGTCGGAAGATGAGAGTAGAGTAAGAGATGTATCAGGAACACGTACAAGGGTTTTTATTTTTCAGTATAAGAAGCACCATTCTGTGTATTCTGTTATTTTATGTGTATATCTGGTTGTTTATATCTGAACGTGCATCCTGGACATCTCCCCATGACTGTACATATAAATCACCCTTGATGTGTTTGTTAGCAGCTTCATAACTGTACGAACATCCTAGAATCACTTACCTGCCCCGACCCTTTGGATGGTCTTTTGTGTTATACATTTTGCTATTATACACAGAATGAGCACCCTCATTTAAATCAATGTCTGTACATATGGGGGACTGCTTTTGCAAGATGGATTCCTATAAATAGATTTACAAGGTAAAAAAAAAAATGTTTTTTCCTTTATCAGAATTCCAAAAAGTTTTAGCTGTGCTGAGAGAATCTGCTCTAGGAACCAGCTAGCTGGGCTCTCTTGTAGCCTCGTTTCCTATTCACAGCCTCCCCGGTGTTGGCAGCTGTCCGCACACTGACAATGCCAGCATCTCCCAGCTGACTTGTAGAAAAAACGTGCACTGCGCTGTGTATTGCCCGACTTCTGGCGAATTGTTGGCCACCAAGTTGCTGTGTGACCCTAGGCGATAAATGACGCCCCTGGTGACTTACATTTTGACTTCTATAAATAAGATCCTTCCGGCGTTAGCAGTCGGTGTTTGTTAACTTTAAGGAGAATAACAGTTTGTTATTCTGACTTCTTAGATTTTGAAAAATAGCATACATACCATAAAGGGTTATCTTGCCTCATTGAAGGTTCAAACGATATGGTGATAAGACCATATTAAAAGCATTTATAAAGGTCCAGGTAAAGAGTTCATTATGGTTCATTAAATCTCCTCATGCTTTTATCCACTTTAGTCACTGTATTTCCTGTAAGTGGGATTTATGCCACGGCCATGTTAACACCATTTCACATTCTGCTGTGCTATTACCCAATGAGCTTGAATCAATTGAATGAAAGAGGCCTTTTCGAGTGTATTGATTTTCATTTATCCAAACTCATCTGTTTGCTTTGCTGCATGCTCACACATGAGAACAGGGCACAGCTAACTTTCTCTGTGGAATTGCTTTCTTCCCTTAAGCACTGAATACTAGAATATGCATATGATAAACACTGGTAGAAGAGCTGCAGACTATTTGCTGGAAATATGGTTTCCAGGGATAAGGGTTTGGTGTTCTCTTATGTCCAAAAAAAACACTGCCTAAAGCAAGATACTGCAACCTTGCTTCCTGCATGAAGGCAGGGGCACTCTACTTCCCCAGCCCCCAGGGTCTCAGTCCTGGGCTCCTGCTCTCCTCTCCCCAGATATTAGGACTGTTGTCAGAACAATGACTCTTCTAAATGTAAAAATGTGTTCACTGTCAGGAAGCAAAGTATTACACTGCTGTCCTGCAAAGAAACACTCTTGTTTCTTTGGTCAGAAGTCAAACTGAAATCTGAACAGAAAGGAATGTGCAGTAGAGAAACACTTTAAACGTACGTTTTCATGCCCTTTTTATACCCTCCTAGCTTGATGTGTTTCTGTTTTCTGTGTTTGAGGTTTTGTGATTTTGTTTGACCGAGAGAGAGACACCCACAGAGGAAGAACACATTCATTTTGACTCATAGTTAGGATTTTGAAAGTGGAAAATATTTTAACAATTTTAATTGAATTATTGTGTTTTTTTAGGTAGAGTGTTTAGGTAGCCTACCAGGCTCCTCTATCTATGGGATTCTCCAAGCAAGAATATTGGAGTGGGTTGCCATTTCCTTCTCCAGGGGATCTTCCCAACCCAGGGACTGAACCCACATCTCCCGTGGCTCCTGCATTGCAGGTGGATTCTTTAGCATTGAGCCGCTGGGGAAGCCCCATACTTAGCACAGCACACACTTTAGTTAGGGTGTTCAGTGGCTCAGTCATGTCTGACTCTTCACAGCACCATGAACTGTAGCCGGCCAGGCCCTTCTATCCATGAAATTTTCCAGGCAAGAACACTGGAGCAGGTTGCCATTTCCTACCTCAGGGGATCTTCCTGATCCAGGGATTGAACCCGAGTTGGCAGGCAGGTTCTTTACCACTATCACCACCTGGGAAGCACTAATGTGTTGTTAGTCACTGGATAGTGTGTGTCCATCTGGTGTGGGATTACGTGAGATGTCCTAGACTTACAGCAAATAGATCTTGACTCCTACTCAGGTAAATACTAAAATTTATTTACCTGGGGGAATAAATATTGGCTAAGGCAAAGCCAAGGTCCATATTTTCTTTTAACTGCAATAAATATTTCTATACTATACTTTGAAATAAGATTTTATGTTAGAGCTAATAATTAAACATTTTCCAAGGCCACAGCAGAAACTAAAATTATCAGGCTAATTCTAAGGCATCTGGCTTTTATATTTAATGTTATAAAGGATAATCACTGTTGGTTTAAACAAGATCTGATATTTAATGTTGGCATAAATCAGATTGATTAAGCCTGAGTCCTTATTGTGAAATAGAAAGTGAAAGAGATTCATTTATGAAAAGCTTCAGTTACTTAAATATACCAATGAATTGGCATTATTGATATAAATAAAATGAACAGTTAACTTTTACAAAAGTTTAAATGTGACACTAATAATTGAACTATTTTCCCTTATGCATTTCCATATCATATGCAGTGTCATAAATTTTTGAGATATGATTTATAGAAAGTTTTTTAGAAAAAAACTTTTCCTTTCAAAAATAACTATATTATAATAAGTAAAAGATGTCTATCACTTGGTTAGGAATTAGGAACACTGTAGAGATATATATTCAAGGAGATTATCTGTTGTTTCTAATTGAGGAAAACAATAGATACATGCAAATACAATACTGTATAGCTGTTAAAAACATGAGGTTTGGAAACTTAATGAGTTTGAATTCCAGCTCTGACACTGTGACCTCAGCAAGATTTTCTGAGTCTACTGTATAAAAATGGGATAATAAATCTGACCTCATCAGATCATGATAAGAGTGAAAGGTCTGTAAAGCACTGAGAATGTTCCTGGCAGTGGTGGAGCTCTCCAGAAGTGGTAGCTTAATGATGTACGGTTTAAGTGACAGATGAAAGCACTCATGGAGGCAATTTAAGGAGGTACACAATTACTGAATTTTAATGAAACAGAATATTTTTGCCTGAATTTCAAAGAGGAAAACTCTTTAGGGGAGTTGCATGGTCAGTCAGCTCTATAAGGAAGAGGTAGGATTTGAACTTGAGGTTGTCAGAGAAATCGAGTTTTATTGCCCATGCTCAGTCATTTAGAATTCTTTGCGACCCTATAGACTGTAGTCTAAGAGGCTCCTCTGTCCATAGGATTTCCCAGACAGGAATTCTAGAGTGAGTTGCCATTGCCTCCTCCAGGGTATCTTCCGAACTAGGGTGTTGAATCCATGTTCCTGGTATTGGCAGGCAGATTCTTTCTCACTGCGCCACCTGGGAAACCCCAGGGTTTTATTAGTTGATACATAAAACTAGAAGTAATGAGCACTACAACTGCCAATAAAATAACTCATCTATTCAACCATGGCCCCACCACATCTTCATTAATTTTCTCTTCTTCATTAATTGCCATAATATCATTTCCTCCAGGTTTTTCAGCCATTTCTTCTGGTTCTCTTTCATTAACACCTCTTCTGCCTCTTTTATTTCCCTCAGCGAAAAATAACTTTAAATAATAAATAAACAAATAAGAAAAGCAAAAAATCACCAAAAGTCTCATCTTTCAGTTTATGTATAACCCTCTGTTAATATTTTGGTGAAGGTCCTTCTAAATCTTTATGTATCTCTATCTTTCTGTCTCCCTATTCTTGCATGCATGTGGGCATGCACACACATACAACACACACTTATCTAATATGATCTAAATAAGATCATACTGTACTTACATTACTCTTTGTAATCTCATTTTTTATTTGAAAAATATATGCAATATACCATAAATATCTTCCCATGTCAAAGAACAACTTCTTTATGTTTAAATGGATTTGTCACATTTTATTGTATAAATATTAACACAGTTTAATAAAAATTTTAATCATTTGCAGTTTTTATCTATTAAAAAATGTGCCACAGTGCTACAGTGACCATCCTTGTACATTCATTTTGGTCCACTTATGGGATTATCCCTTTAAGAAACATTCCTGTAAGTACAATAGAGGGGTCAAATAATACATGCACATTTACAGTTTTGGTATTTAGAACCAGAAATGACACATAAAATTACCACATTTTATTTTAGAGGACCTTAAATTTTTTTTATTGAAGTATAATTGATTTACAATGTTGTGATAGTTCCAGGCGTACAGCAAAGTGATTCATATATGTGTGTGTATGTATGTATGTATGTGTGTATGTATGTATGTATATATATACACATATAGGTTTTCAGATTCTTTTCTCATATAGGTTATTGCAAAATATTCAGTGTAGTTCCTTGTGCTATACAGGAGATCCTTGTTGTTTGTCTATTTTATATGTAGTAGTATATTTATGTTACTCCCAAATGTAGAAAACTAACTTATGATTGAAGTTGCTCAGTCGTGTCCGACTCTTTGCGACTCAATGGACTATAGCCTACCAGGCTCCTCAGTCCATGGGATTCTCCAGGCAAGAGTACTGGAGTGGGTTACTATTTCCTTCTCCAGGGGATCTTCCCGACCCAAGGATCGAACCCAGGTCTCCCGCATTGTAGGCAGACGCTTTACCGTCTGAGCCACCAGGGAAGCCCAACTTATGATTACCAAAGGGGAAATGAAACATTCAGAGGAGGGATAAATTAGGAATTTGGCAGTAGCAGAAGACTATTTAAAAAAGAACTTTTACCAATCTTAACTTTCATAAATAAATAATGCAATTATCCTTTTAAAATTAACGTTCAAAACTGAAAATTTAAAAATAGGAATAAATAATTAGAAACAGTTACATATAATTCTATGTAGAACAATGTTTTAACAATAGAAAAAATTATGGAGAGGGAAAAAATATCAAATTGGTTTTGTTGAAAGAAGTGTTGTCAATTAAGCTAATCAAATTTTTTCATTTAAATGCCTAACTTCACAATTAAATTGACTTTTCAGCACAACTGTCTGACATTTCGTTGAGTTATTATGATATACTGAACTGTACTGATCATTGTAAGTTTCTTGTATAGAGAACTTGTGGGCTAGTAACAGTTTAATCTGGTCTATGCAGTTCCTTCCTCTCATTTCTTTTAAAACTATAGTAAAGAACTTATGCTTTTATTGGTTAGTTATCTTGTCATATTTAAGAAGCTTCTCATCAACATGACTTCAGTTGTCTCAAGTGTGTCTGCTTCTTGCAAAGTGTTTGGTTTCTTGGCCAATCTGTACTAGTTTATTTTGCTAATGGCTTATTTGTCAGAATCTATGTCACTTTTAAAATTTAATTTGTAGTTTTCTCATAGTAGAGTGGATTTGATGATTCTGTTCTATTGGATTATGTCCCTTTGTATGACAATCTACTTCTTAAAACATGTAATTTCTTTGTCATTATAAAATTTTTAGAATCAGAAAAATTCTGATGCATCATTTCCCAAAATTTGGCCCGCAAGATATATATGCCCCCAGATAATAATACCATGTGTGTTATCCAAAAAAAGAAATATAAGTGAGCATATATAAATTAATTTGGGAAACTCTAGGATAAATAGGAGGTCTTTTTACTGAAGGATATGCATGAACCCAGTAAGCTAAAATCCTATGCAACCATTGACAAACTGATCTGATCTTGAAATTCATTTTGATAAAGTACCCATTAGAAGCTGTTATTGGCAGAGCTTCCGTGGTGATAAAGAATCAGCCTGCCACTGAAGGAGGCACAGCTTCAATCTGAGAGGATCCCAACGCTGCAGAGCAACTAAGTCCATGAGTCACAACAATTGAGTCTGTGCTCTCCGGCCCAGGAGGCACAAATACTGAAGCTATGGGCCCTAGAAATCATGTTCCACAAGAGAAGCCTCCACAGTGAGAACACCCTCATATCAAGAAAAGCTCGTGCGGCAACAAAACCAGCACAGCCAAAAATAAACAAGTAAATAAAATATATTTTTAAAAAGGAGCTATTTGTTAACTAGTTAGGCAAGCACAGAGTTAATCCAATCCCCTCACTTCACATGTGAGAAAACATATTTAGAAAGATTAAAAAACTTCAGTATTCTAAAGAAAAATAAACATTTTCTTTTTTATATAAAAATAAATAGTAAAATTATTTTAAATTAGCTGCAGTCATTGCTTGTTAAGTATACACTGTCAGTCAAAAGAGAAATGCTCAGCATTTTTGTTAAAGAATGCAGAATTATAAACAACTCTATCCATTCATAAAATTTTTTTTTTAATTTTGCAACCTCTGGAAAAAGAAATTCAATGTTAAATCAAACTATGAAAAAATAAATTATTACATACATGAAAGGGGAGACTTTTAAATCCCACATGCCTTATGGAAGAAATTTGCACACACTGAGGTATGGAGAAGTCATCCTAACTTATACATGATTTAACTTAAATCCTGTGCTAACTGGAGCAGACTGTTTTGTGGCCTATCAAGCATGCACTCTACGTTTAAAGAAAGTGATGCATTTAAAAAAGAAACGGGAGTAACTGTGGTTCAGGAATCCAACATGGAGCTGGGAGGTCATTGTGCAGGTACTTTCAGACATGTTCTTATATCCCTGAGAAGTTGAATTTTCTGAAGTGCATTAGACTCAAAGACACCGCCATCTTTCTCAAAACAATGTCATCTAGCAGCTGCCAAGTGCAGCCTTGTGATCTCAAGCTTTCCCCTTATAAATATGCAACCATTTCAGACCCCAACCAATCTTCCTTTAACAAGTATCTTTGCTTCTTGCAAAAACTCGGCAGTGACCACAGGACTGGAAAGGTCAGTTTTCATTCCAATCCTTAAGAAGGGCAATGCCCAAAAATGTTCAAACTACTGAACAATTACACTCATCTCACACACTAGCAAAGTAATGCTCAAAATTCTCCAAGCCAGGCTTCAACAGTACTTGAACCATGAATTTCCAGATGTTCAAGCTGGATTTTAAAAAGGCAGAGGAACCAGAGATCAAATTGCCAACATCTGTTGGATCATAAAAAAACAAGAGAGTTCCAGAAAAATATCTACTTCTGCTTTATTGACTACGCCAAAATCTTTGACTATGTGGATCACTACAAACTGTGGAAAATTCTTCAAGGGATGGGAATACCAGACCACCTGACATGCCTCCTGAGAAATCTGTATGCAGGTCAAGAAGCAACAGTTAGAACTAGACATGGAACAACAGGCTGGTTCCAAATTGGGAAAGGAGTACATCAAGGCTGTATGTTGTCACCCTGCTTATTTAACTTATATGCAGAGCACATCATGCAAAATGCTGGGCTGGAAGAAGCACAAGCTGGAATCATGATTGCCAGGAGAAATATCAATAATCTCAGATGTGCAGATGACACCACCCTTATGGCAGAAAGTGAAGAAGAACTAAAGAGCCTCTTGATGAAAGTGAAAGAGGAGACTGAAAAAGTTGGCTTAAAACTCAACATTCAGAAAACTAAGATCATGGCATCTGGTCCCATCACCTCATGGGAAATAGACGGGGAAACAATGCAAACAGTGACAGACTTTATTTTCCTGGGCTCCAAAATCACTGCAGATGGTCACTGCAGCCATGAAATTAAAGGACGCTTGCTCCTTGGAAGAAAAGTTATGACCAATCTAGACAGCATATTAAAAAGCAGAGGCATTACTTGGCCAACAAAGATCTGTCTAGTAAAAGCTATGGTTTTTCCAGTGGTCATGTATGGATGTGAGAGTTGGACTTATAAAGAAAGCTGAGTCCCAAAGAATTGATGCTTTTGAACTGTGGTATTGGAGAAGACTCTTGAGAGTCCCTTGGACTGCAAGAAGATCCAACCAGTCCATCCTAAAGGAGATCAGTCCCGAATATCCATTGGAAGGACTGATGCTAAACCTGAAACTCCAATACTTTGGCCACCTGATGCAAAGAACTGACTCATTGGAAAAGACTCTGATGCTGGGCAAGATTGAAGGCAGGAGAAGAAGGGAATGACAGAAGATGAGATGGTTGGGTGGCATCACCGGCTCAATGAACATGAATTTGAGCAAGCTCCGGGAATTGGTGAACAGGGAAGCTTGGTGTGCTGAAGTCCATGGGGTTGCTAAGAGTTGGACAGGACTGAGCAACTGAACTGAATTTGCTTCTTGCTAGCTCCAATTATAATTCTTGACAAACAAATTATGTAATTCTGCAGTTTTTGCCTATATAAGCCTCCCCCATTATGATGTCTGATGCGATCAAATTCAAGTGCTTCTTGAATCTGTGTTTCCTGGGTTTTAGTTCTCAGTTTGGCAAAATAAAACTCTTCTCTTCCTATTAGAGATTGTTTACTGGTTATTTCCATTGATAAAGGTAAAATGATATATGTATGATTGACAAAGCAACCTGAATTGGAATTATAGTGCTGCCATTTGTTAGCTGTATGACACTGGGAAATCCCCAAATTTCTCTGAGCTTCTTTTTGCTTATTTTAAAAGTAGGAGTATTAGTAATACTCTCCTGACAAGGAGTTGTAAGAATATAATGAAATTAGTTTCAAAATTGATGATACGCATTCAAGTATTTATTTCCTTTCTTGAGGATGGAAGTGTACAGGAGCAGGCAGGCTGTCATGAGCAAAGAGGAACAGGCAAATGGGGGCATCTTGCAAAAGTCAGGAGTTTTATTAGTAAATATCTCTCATTCAAAACAATGCTGAAAAAGCTTCTGATAGAGTCTCTGATTAACTCTTTCATATATTCAGAGAATACAGAGTCAAATAATAATACAATATGACCAGGTAGGTTTTATTCTAGTAATGCAAAGATAGTTCAATGTAGTGAAATATTTACATATAATCCTAAGCTGTTAAGTATAAAAATCTTTATGACCATCAATAGATGCAGCAAATGAATTTGATAAAACTTAACACCATCCTTTCCTAAAAGCATCAAAAAAATAATATTAAAAATACTTAAAATTATAAATTGACTAGTTAATATTATATTTAATCATGAACTACTAGCATATGATTATGAAAATCACAGCAAACACAAATCTTTATCATCACCATGACTGCATTGAACAAGATTTTCAAAGTATGTTAAATCAAAGACATGAAACAGAAATAGAAATTTTATACAATAGCAAAGTGGCGTGACTGTATATATAGACAATTCAAAGATATAAGCAAACAACCATTTGACATGATATACAGTTTAGATAAGTAGCTGAATACAAGATGAACATTAAAACCAGTGATATTTCTATAATCTGGCAATAGCTATCTGAAAGTATCATTTAAAAATATCTTGTTCACATTAACACAGAATTATGATGTACCCATTAACAATGTTAGGTTAAAAATGTATTTCCTGGGACTTCCCTGGCAGTCCAGTGGTTAAGATTCCACACTTCCACTGCATGGGGCATGTGTTTGATCCCTAGGTTGGGAAATAAGTTACTGCATTCTGTTTGACGTAGGCAAAAATAAATAAATAAAGATTTTTAGTGTATGTCCTATTTGAAGAAAACTACACACACACACACACAATAAAATTAGAGTTTGAGAAACAGAAGAGTCATGCATTATTTATTTTCCCTTATTAAAAACAATAAATGCCAAAAATATCCTTTGCCCCCTTTAATATACATATACATATAGCTATAGATATAATCTCAATCAAATTTCTGATAGAATTCTTATTAGAACTGAAAATTATTATTTGAAAATTCAACTGGAGAAAATCCAGTTTTCTACACAAAACCTAGCATGTAAATGTCTGTCACAACATGATTTGTAATCGCCAAAAGCTGTGTGTAGCCCAAACATCTAATAGCTGGTGAATGGATAAACAAATTGCAGTGCATCTATATAATGTAAATACCACTCCTTAATTAAAAAAAAAAAAAAAACGGGTGAAGTACTGATGTATGGAACAAAACAGAAGAATCTCAATAACATTATGCTAAGATAAAGAAGTCAGACTGAAAAGTTTGCCTGAAAACTCTCCAGAAAGCAGGAACAGAAGGAACATACCTCAACATAATAAAAGCTATATATGACAAACCTACAGCAAGCATCACCCTCAATGGTGAAAAATTGAAAGCATTTCCCCTGAAATCAGGAACAAGACAAGGGTGCCCACTCTCACCACTACTATTCAACATAGTGTTGGAAGTTTTGGCCACAGCAATCAGAGCAGAGAAAGAAGTAAAAGAAATCCAGATAGCTAAAGAAGAAGTGAAACTCTCGCTGTTTGCAGATGACATGATCCTCTACATAGAAAATCCTAAAGACTCTTCCAGAAAATTACTAGAGCTAATCAATGAATATAGTAAAGTTGCAGGATATAAAATTAACACACAGAAATCCTTTGCATTCCTATACACTAACAATGAAAAAACAGAAAGAGAAATTAAGGAAACAATACCATTCACCATTGCAACAAAAAGAATAAAATACTTAGGAGTATATCTACCTAAAGAAACAAAAGACCTATACATAGAAAACTATAAAACACTGATGAAAGAAATCAAAGAGGACACAAAGAGATGGAGAAACATACCGTGTTCATGGATTGAAAGAATCAATATTGTCAAAATGACTATACTACCCAAAGCAATCTATAGATTCAATGCAATCCCTATCAAGCTACCAACGGTATTTTTCACAGAACTAGAACAAATAATTTCACAATTTGTATGGAAATACAAAAAACCTCAAATAGCCAAAGTAATCTTGAGAAAGAAGAATGGAACTGGAGGAATCAACCTGCCTGACTTCAGTCTCTACTACAAAGCCACAGTCATCAAGACAGTATGGTACTGGTACAAAGACAGAAATATAGATCAATGGAACAGAATAGAAAGCCCAGAGATAAATCCACGAACCTATGGACACTTTATCTTTGACAAAGGAGGCAAGGATATACAATGGAAAAAAGACAACCTCTTTAACAAGTGGTGCTGGGAAAACTGGTCAACCACTTGTAAAAGAATGAAACTAGAACACTTCCTAACACCATACACCAAAATAAACTCAAAATGGATTAAAGATCTAAATGTAAGACCAGAAGGTATAAAACTCCTAGAGGAGAACATAGGCAAAACACACTCCGACATAAATCACAGCAAGATCCTCTATGACCCACCTCCCAGAATATTGGAAATAAAAGCAAAAATAAACAAATGGAACCTAATGAAACTTAAAAGCTTTTGCACAACAAAGGAAACTATATGTAAGGTGAAAAGACAGCCCTCAGATTGGGAGAAAATAATAGCAAATGAAGCAACAGACAAAGGATTAATCTCAAAAATATACAAGCAACTCCTGAAGCTCAATTCCAGAAAAATAAATGACCCAATCAAAAAATGGGCCAAAGAACTAAACAGACATTTCTCCAAAGAAGACATACAGATGGCTAACAAACACATGAAAAGATGCTCAACATCACTCATTATCAGAGAAATGCAAATCAAAACCACAATGAGGTACCATTACACGCCAGTCAGGATGACGGCTATCCAAAAGTCTACAAGCAATAAATGCTGGAGAGGGTGTGAAGAAAAGGGAACCCTCTTACACTGTTGGTGGGAATGCAAACTAGTACAGCCACTATGGAAAACAGTGTGGAGATTTCTTAAAAAACTGGAAATAGAACTGCCATATGACCCAGCAATCACCCTGCTGGGCATACACACTGAGGAAACCAGATCTGAAAGAGACACGTGCACCCCAATGTTCATCACAGCACTGTTTATAATAACCAGGACATGGAAGCAACCTAGATGCCCATCAGCAGATGAGTGGATAAGGAAGCTGTGGTACATATACACCATGGAATATTACTCAGCTGTTAAAAAGAATTCATTTGAATCAGTTCTAATGAGATGGATGAAACTGGAGCCCATTATACAGAGTGAAGTAAGCCAGAAAGATAAAGACCATTACAGCATACTAACACATATATGTGGAATTTAGAAAGATGGTAACGATAACCCTATATGCAAAACAGAAAAAGAGACACAGAAGTACAGAACAGACTTTTGGACTCTGTGGGAGAAGGCGAGGGTGGGATGTTTTGAGAGAACAGCATGTATATTATCTATAGTGAAACAGATCACCAGCCCAGGTGGGATGCATGAGACAAGTGCTCAGGCCTGGTGGGCTGGGAAGACCCAGAGGAATTGGGTGGAGAGGGAGGTGGGAGGGGGGATCGGGATGGGGAATACATGTAACTCCATGGCTGATTCATGTCAGTGTATGACAAAACCCACTGAAATGTGAAATAATTAGCCTCCAACTAATAAAAAAAAAGTTTGCCTGATATATGATTGCATTTATATGGCAGTCTGAAAGAAGACAAAAGTATAGGGAAGGATATCAAACCAGTGGTTGCCTAGGACTGGAGGAAGAAACTGGCTACAAAATGGCACAAGAGAATGTTGGGGAATGGTACTAGTTATATGACTATGTCCCTGGTGGCTCAGAAGTAAAGAATCCACCTGCAATGTGGGATACCTGGGTTCCATCCCGAGGTTGGGAAGATCCTCTGGAGGAGAGCATGACAACCCACTCCAGCATTCTTGCCTGGAGAATCCCATGGACAGAGCGACTAAGCACACAGCACAAGTTTGTGCCGATTTATAGTAATATATACCCAGAAAGGGTCATTTTCACTGTGTGTTAATTATACCCAAATACACAGCAAAGCAAAACATACACACATACTTTTTTAAAAAGTGAGGTATTAAAAGGTTCTTCTGGAAAGGAGTTGTTTGCCTCTACTTCTACAAGATGTTAAAATGTATTTGAAAGAAATGAATTAAAGCAGTGACTTATTTATGAGAGGATAGACAGATCACTAGTGGAGGTGATATGAGCCCAAAGTCAATCCCATTGTACATAATCATTAAAGATCTGGTAAAAAGAAGTCCATCCAAAACAATGGGGAAGAGAAAGATTTGCCAGTAAATTGTTATAGAATACAAACTGGTAAATACTTTCTCAGTTTAGATTTATACCTTACCTACCATAAAATAAGTTTCATTACATAATCAGCGTCAAACCTTTAAAAATTAAATCATTTTCCAGGACTCTGAAACACTTAGAAATATTATAAATATATCACAAAAATAGATCCAGCTGTCTAAAACATATATTCCCATATAAATAAAATTCTACAAAAAAAAATGAGTAAAAGAAAATATTCCCAACAAATACAGCAAAAGATATTTGCAGTCCTACAGTACAATGTAATTAGCAAGAAAAAATATTAACACTCTGCAATAGATAATTGGGTAAATGAATTACTTTACAAAAAAGTAAATATAACTATAAAACCAGACTTATGAAAATATTTTAATATAATAGAAAAATGCACATTATTTTAATTATAGCATGCTATTCTTTTATGTGTACAATAACATTGATGAGTTGTTTTCTTGCTACTGACGGTAGAAATTTGCACATCCCATTCAAAGAGATACTTCTGAAACATGAAAGCATTCCCACTTCTGGTCATTTTTGCCTTATTAATATTTCAAATGAAGGAAAATGATATTCAGTTAAACATATTCACTGTGGCATTATTTATAACAAGAAAGTGAAATCAATTTAATGTTAACCCTTATACGAGATAGACCAGTATGCAGTCATTACAATTTTAATTATGCAAACAATAACACAGCATGGGGAGAAATTATTAGGCTCTTAAATGAAACAAGCATCATACACATGGTAAACATATTATCTACTCAGCTGTGCTTTTAGAGTCATGCAGTAGAGAAAAAACAGAAAACACTGCTTAAAGACAACAGCAAATGCTTATACAGCTCATACTATGCCAGGAAGGATTCTAAAACCTGCCTATGTATTTGTTGATTGAATTCTCACAATTCTAAGACTTTCATTTTGCCAATTAGGAACTTGTGCAACAGAAAGGTTAGGTAACTTGCTCAAAGTCACACAGTTACTAAGTGCAATTTTTGAAATTCGAACATAGGCCATCTCTTAACTGTTATCCTGGATTGCTTCAATGTGCTATACTCCCTGAAGCAAAACGGATACAGTTGTGTTAATACTACTTGTGACTTTTATTTTCCAGTCTGTTTAATATTCTTAATTAAATATGCACTTTAGAAACGTTTGCATGGCAGGCATTTAAAAGTTTCAGGGAACGGGATGGAAAGCATGAAGGGGAATGAAGGAATCACAGCCACCAAACTATCTATACCAAAAGAAGTTGCCTACAGGCTATGAGGTTAAGGGATCCAGCAGTCCTTCTGACCATGCCAGCTAGGAAGCCAGAGTATGCTCTGGGTGAGTATTTCAGAATGGGGGGGGGGGGGCAGAAGGCAGATCCTCCTTTAAATTCTTTTTTTATTATTTTAATGAAGTATAGTTGATTTACAATGTTGTGCCAATCTCTGCGATACAGCCAAGTGCCTCAGTTATACACATATATACATTCTTTTTTATATTCTTTTCCATTATGGTTTGGGCTTCCCTGGTGGAGCAGATGTTAAAGAACCAGCCTGCAATGTGGGAGACCTGGGTTCAACCACTGGGTCGGGAAGATCCTCTGGAGAAGGGAATGGCTACCCACTCCAGTATTCTTGCCTGGAGAATTCCATGGACAGAGGAGCCTGGTGGGCTGCAGTCCATGGAATTGCAAACAATTGGATATAAGTGAGTGACCGACACAACACTTTCCATTATGGTTTATCCCAGAATGTTGAGGATAGTTACTTATATTATACATTAGGACCTTGTTTATCTATTCTAAATGTAATAGTTTGCATTAGCCATAAAAAAAAATGAGATAATGCCATCTGCAGCAACATGGATGCAACTAGAGATTATCATACTAAGTGAAGTAAGTCAGAAAGAGAGAGATAAATATCATGTATCAGTTATATGTGGAATCTAAAATATGGCACACATGAACCTATCTACAGAACAGCAACAGACTTGTGGACATAATCCTGCTTTTTGATTGGGTGTCCCTCTGAAGTCAGTTGAGATTCAACAGAAGAGCCAAGTATATCCTGTGGAGTCACATAATTGTAATGCAACTGGGCTGTAATGCAGTTGGGTCAAATGTTTGATCCTCCCTGATTCACATGGGCTCACTGATATCAACACATTTGGTAGCAAAAATCCTGAATTACTAGTCCCAGTGCATGGTCATTATTTTATATCATACAGAAAACTAGAAAGAATACTAAATAGGTTCTGTTTTTTCAATGAACTCAATAAAAAATATATTGCCCCAGACCCATTTGGAAAAATTACCCTAGTTGTATGTATAGCTATAGGCTAAATTACTTATTAAAGTTCATCAGAAGAGTATTGACTAAAATTGTGTAATTTATCACCAGTTATTGAAAAAGATGAGACGATCTACTGTCAGTGCTTTAGGCTACAATTGGGGAAAAAGTCAGAAGTATAAAAATGTCTCATGTTTTTTAAAATACCACTAGGAAAAAACCCAACATTGATTTTCTTACTTTGTCATCTAAATATAAAGCATGTTTCTTTTTTTGGCAGAAAAGCCAGCAATTCCTGTAATAAAAGTTACCCTGGAGGATATGTAAGAATAAGCTTAGAAAAACGTGAATAAAAGAAATCACAAAAAATTACTTGGAGCTATAGTTGTTGATCATGAGGATTAGGTTTGACAGGAAAATATATCCTTTGGGAAATACTATTAATTCTTAAAAGCAAATTTCGCTACACCCTGCACAATTGTTGCAGTGCGTCTGATGCTGAAAACCTATTTTTTTATTGAATTTAGGAAACAGGTTTCTAACGCCCCAAAATCTACCATACAGGAAATGGGACTATAAGATTCTAAACATGCAGGCAAAACAAACAAACAAACAAATTAAAAAATGCTAAAACATCAGAAACCTGAAAGCTCATAAATACAGAATAGATAAAGCATCTGGATTTGCAAATATTTTACTTATGATTTATCCACATACTGAATTTCAAGTAGGGACTCAGTGAAAGCAAAAAGAAAGTGGTTTGGCTAATATTTCAAGTGCTATGTGTACATGCTCAGTTGTATCCGACTCTTTGCAAACCCATGGACTATAGCCCTCCAGGTTCCTCTGTCCATGGGATTCTCCAGGCAAGAACAATGGTGTGGGTTTCCATTTCCTCCTTCAGAGGATCTTCCCAACCCAGGGATCAAACCTGAGTCTCCTGCGTCTCCTGCATTGCAGGCAGAAACTTTACAGCTGAGCCACCAGGGAAACCCCATTTCAAGTGCTAAGTAGTTCATATAGCATATTTTGAAAGGATTATTTACCTTGTGATTCCCGCCTTCTCTTCCACCCCAATTGTCTTTCCAGTCTAAGTACAGATAGCCTCTTATTCCAAACTGTGATTAAAATTTTCTCTAAATAAAAACTGTCTGGTTTCTGACAGACACTGGTTCACTCTGAAAACAGGTTATTTCTTTTCTCTTATTAAGTGTATTGATCTCCTTTGAAGCATTTTTCTGTAATCAGTCTTCACTACCTGTTTGATATTCTAGAGTCCTGTTATTACAGATATAAAACCAAAATATCCCAGTTTATAAAGGACCTCTAATCCTCAGTGACTTGGCTTTATTAATGTGATTTCAGATTCACCTTGTTTCTGACCATTTCATAGACTACCAGACCGTGGATTCTTTTAGCAAATCCCAAAATTTCTGAAAGCAACACAGGGAAGATGGACTATATCTGCAAGATGTATTCCTGATAGTCTTTGGTCAGTGGTTTTTCACAATCCCAAATGTTATGTGTCAAAACATGCTTCTGTTGATGAAGCATTTTTAAGGCCCTGATTAAATAGCAAAAAAAAAAAGAAAAAAAAAGCATGTTGGTTAAATTAAGTTTTGCTTTCAGAAAGCTTAATCTCCAAGACATTATTTCAAAATATTTCTAAACTATATCCTGATTCAGCTTTTTTTTAAAGCAGTAATAGAATAAAGGGATTTCCCAGATGGGTGAGTGGTAAAGAATCTGCCTGCCAAACCCTTCTCCCCTGGAGAAGGAAATGGCAACCCTTTCTAGTATTCTTGCCTGTCCCATGGACAGAGGAGCCTCACAGGCTACAGTCCGTGGCATCACAAAGAGTCAGACACAACTTAGCGACTAAACAACAACAACAACCAATAAAATAAAGATATTCAGATGCAGAAATAGCAAGTATAGATGGGATCTCAAACTCATGCCCACAGGAGCTAGGCAGGTGACATAAAGGGGTAAATCCCTACAGAAGTTAAAGAAGTTGTGGGGGGAGCTCTAAGGTGTGTGAAGGGCTGGAGAATTCATGCCCCACCTAATGTCAAGTGAAACCCATCCACTCCTGAGAGACACTAGTCAGAGCCCTCCAGTGCAGACAGTCAAACTCAATGTGTCCTAAACCCATCCCAGGATGTCTCTTGACTATTACTTTTAAAATTAGATGAGATACCAATACTACAATGAGGTACCATTTCATGCCCACTGCTACTGCTGCTAAGTCACTTCAGTCGTGTCCGACTCTGTGCGACCCCATCCCTGGGATTCTCCAGGCAAGAACACTGGAGTGGGTTGCCATTTCCTTCTCCATTGCATAAAAGTGAAAAGTGAAAGTGAAGTCGCTCAGTCATGTCCGACTCTTAGTGACCCCATGGACTGCAGCCTACCAGGCTCCTCCGTCCATGGGATTTTCCAGGCAAGACTACTGGAGTGGGGTGCTATTGCCTTCTCCATTCATGCCCACTAGGATGGCTATAATAAAATAGGTGAACAATACCAAGTGTTGTTGAGGATGCAGAACAATTGGAACCCTCAGACATTGGTGGTAGGAATATAATATGCTGCAGCTGCTTTGGAAAACAGTTTGACAGTTCCTTGAAAAATTAAATGTAGACTTATCATATGACCCAGCAGTTTCACTCATAAGAATATACCCAACAGAATATGAAACACATCTGCACAAAATTTTATTCACTAATGTTCATGGCAACGTTATTCATAAATAAAGTGCAGAAACAACTCAAATGTCCGTCAACTGATTAAATGGATTAAACAAACTGTGATATATCATATAACAATGTATTTTTCAGTCATAAAACAGAAACCAGGCACTGCTATGACATGGACAAACCTTTCACACATTAAACTAAATGGAAGAAACTGGACACAGAAGGCCACATTTTGTATGATTCAGTTTATATAATATGCTTGAAATAGGTAAATTCATAGAGATAGAAAGTAGATTAGTGATTATCAGGAGCTGGGGAGAGACGGGGATGAGGACTCTGTACACTAACAGGTACACAGTTTTGGGGGAGGAGTGAAAAAAAAGTTCTGAAATTAGGTAGAGGTGATGGTTGCACAACTCTGTGACTATACTAAATGCTGGCGAATGGTATACTTTAAAAGAATGTATTTTGTCATATTTTAACTGTATCCAATAAAAATAACTAAATCTTGATAAGAAGAGCTTATATACTTACAGGTTTTACTTTCTCAATAGCTTTATGCTGACGAACACCCTCCTCCTCAAACCTATTACCCATCTTTGAGTTTCTTAAAGTTTTTCATATATTGATCTCATTTCTGCATCTCTTTTTGGCAACTTCAAAAATACTGTTGTATTATCTGGGAGTCACTCCAATTGGAGGTGATTAGGAAATGAAGGATTCAGAGGTTGGGAATTGAAACAGGAGGAAAGGCAAGAGCTGAAATGTCTATAGTGAGGTCTTGGGAGAAATAAAGGAAGCTGTGGATAAGTGAACCGGGCAAGGATCCGCTCTTGTGCATCTGTGTGAAGGCAGGTCCTGTGTTGTGTAAGTCAGATACTGAAGGGCTGTTCCTTGAAGCTGCCACTTGAGGCCTGGATAGCATGTAAGAAGCCTCTGGAACTCAACAGCTCAGAGTTGGAAAAACTCAAAAGCATCTAGGGTTGAAAGGCCAGTCAGAGAAGAGCAACTATGTCTCTGAGTGAGCAGTTCATCTATGACAATTCAAAGTGACTTTACAAGCATTTAAATGAGACTTCACAAGAGAATTCAAGATGTGCAAAGCAGTCAAGGGTTGGTAAACTAAAACTGGTTGTATTGTACTCACTAGCATTAACTTTTTTTTTGAGATTTTTAAAAATGTATTTATTATTTTAATTGGAGGCTAATTACTTTACAATATCGTGGTGGTGGCATTAACGTTTGATTCATAGGATGCCATGGATGTGATCTTGAGGTCACAGTGACTTGACCTTTGTCTTCAATATTCAGTAATCTCCATCTCCCGGCCCATTTTGCCTATAAGGCTTAAATTCTTCAACTGAAGATTCCCTTATAGAGGGCTTGCCCATTGTGGTTGGGGAGGGAATTGCTGCCTTTGGTCGACAGAGGTTCTAAATAGCTGGGTACAGTAGGAGCAGATTCAGTTATTTTCATTTTTATTGCTGCTATCAATATGCACTGTGATGCATAGACTACACCACCAAAAGCAAAACAAAGCAGGACACAACTAGATATATTTATGAAAATAATGGACATTTTCTAAAGTCTCAACTTAAAGTACTGTCATAAATTATGGCAACTGTTTATGAGATGTTATGCATCTGTTCCAAATGATATTTACAGAGGTTTTAAAAGCATGAGGAAATCCACACATATTAATATAATACTAAGCCAGAAAAACAGATTGTCAAGTTTTATATATTATGTTATTATGCCTATTATACATTATGCATCAAAAAAAGTTCAGAATAGAGACTAGAATTTAATGCTAATGCTTTAATAGTGATAACTTTTAGGGAGTGAGATTACTACTGATAATTTGTTCCCTTTTCAATTTTTCTGAATTTTCCAAATTTTCTCATGTATTACTTTTTTCAAACTCAAAACTCTCCCCAAATATCTGATAAAATGGAGTTCAAAAAATTCTAAAACCTGGGTCTGAGAATGCTAAATTTCCCCGGTGCCATTGGTGTAGTTGTGGAGCACATACCAAAAGGCTCAGCAGAATTCTGTATTCAGCGTGTGGACCAGCCTGTACGTCATACATTTTGCAATATTCCAAGAAAGCTGTCCCTGTTTTTTTCCCACATATGGTCAGATTGAAAATGAATATGGTTAAACAAGTTGCTTAGCTTTTAAATAATCATATCATTTATTTTTCCAAATAGTAGGCAACTGGTTGGCTAGTTTGTTTTTATTTGATTCATTACATTTTACACTGACTAGTTAGACATACAAGCCCTATCTTAAAGGATTTCCCTGAATGTCAGGCCAACTTTCCACCCACATTTTACATTAAGAAAATTGTTGTTGTTGTCCAGTCACTAAGTTTGATTCTTCACAATCCCGTGGACTGTAGCATGCCAGGCTCCTCTGTCCTCTATTATCTCCCAGAGTTTGCTCAAATTCATGTCCATTGAGTTGGTGATGCTATCTAACCATTTTGTCCTCTGTTGCCCCCTTCTCTTTTTGCCTTCAATCTTTCCCAGCATCAGGGTATTTTCCAGTGAGTGGACACTTCGAATCAGGTGGCCAAAATATTGGAGGTTCAGCTTCAGCAACAGTCTTCCAATAAATATTCAGGGTTGATTTCCTTTAGGATTGATTTGTTTGATCTCCTTGCAGTCCAAGGGACTCTCAAGACTCTTCTAGGCCCAAGAAAGTTAGTCAACTGGCTGTAGGGGAAAAAAATCTGATGAGTGTGGGAATGAAGACTAGACTCCAGCAGCCTGATTTGCCAGCTAACAGGATCTATAGAGCAAAAGACGACAGGTAAAAGTGACTAACAATTATGATAACCTAATTTCAAAGTTAGCTTCTCTGTTCATTGAAGTTTTCTTAAAGCAGGTTGCCATTGTCTGGTAATTAACACAAATGCCTACAAAAAAGCCACATATTTTCTGCCATTGGGGAAACTAGGGAAGAAAGGTCTCAGCAACTATGAGACTATGTGTGTAGAAGATGAAAAGGACCCCAGGCATCCATGGTTCATGTTCAAGCTACCCCTGAAAGATACGGCTTCATGAGCCCTCTGGACTAATGTTCACTGAGTCTCTGTAAAGTGTCAGGGTGTCTCCAAGGCTCCTTTCCTGGTACGTCTCTTGGAATCCCTTAGCCATGTTGTGCAGAAGATGTTATTTCCAGCCATGTTTCTGAGCGGGAGAAATTTATTAGACTCAAAGAGGTTATGAAGATTTCTCAAGATCACCCAGCTATTACTAGCCAACCCAGAATTCCCACATAGACCACGGGATCCTTAGTCTACCACTCTCCCAAACAGAGAGAACAGTTGACCCTGTTGGCTAAACTCACGGGCTTCAGTCACCAGTTCCCTCAAGTATAGCACATTCAGCCTCCTGCCTCACTTGCAGCTACCTAGGCAGGTGGATTGTGCTAAACATCATTACTCCATCCTGAAAGAGACAGGGATGAAAGATACTTCCTATTTGGGACAATGTTCTAGAAACTACTCCTCCCCCAGAATTTGGTCCTAAGAAATTGTTAAGTATTTGTTGCACATGTGGCCTTGGTATCAAAACATAGTGAAGTAAATATACTTTTCTTGCTGTCTCTAGGCTGACTTCAAATTAAACCATGATTTATTCAGAATGGGTAAAATGAATGATGGTTTGGGAGAACTTAATCTTGTTTCTGTATAAGATACCATATACCCCTCCTCACAGGAATGAAGAACACTGCAGTCTCTCTCATTTAATAAGAACTGCTTCTGACATTCCCCTCTTCCTCTTCCCCACCTTCCTCTTTGGCTAAACAAAGTTCTTTCATTGTGTACGATTGGCTCACAGTGACCTGAGCAAAAAAAGTTTACCTCATGTCTGTTATGACTACCAGCAGCAGCAGCACCTGTGATCTTACTAGAAATGCAAATTCCTAGGGCTCCACCTTGGACCTACTGGATCAGAAATTCTGGAGATGGGAGCCCAGTAATCCATGTTTTTAAAAGCCCTGTAGATGATTCTTAGGCACTCCAAGTATGAGAGCCACCTGCATATAAGTTATTTCCTTTTTAAGAAAATCATTTTTTTAGGTGATATAGACCAGATGTAGATCTAAAAAGATCAAGAAAAGTGAATTTAGTAATCTAGTTCTTACATATTCAATAACTTTATCAGGTAAAATACAAAGTGTCCAGTTATATTTGAATTTTAGGTAAATTACAACTTATTTTAATACAAATATGTCCCATGCAATACTGAGGACATAGTTCTACTAGAAAATATTATTTTTTATCTGAAATTCAAATTTAACTGGGAGCTCGTATTTTTATTTGCTAAATCTGGCAGCTGTATCACCAGCACCAACCCATTCTTCTACAAGTAGACTCTGAGAGGTAGGAGTAGCTGCAGTTTGGTGGGATTGGATGGCCTCTCTCTTGTTTTGATTCTCCAGCAGGTCAAGCTGGGAAGAAAGCACCATGTAATTCATGCCTGCGCCTTTTATAAGCACTTGGCTGCATGCTGTGATTTGGGAAACAATAATTACTACACTTAACATTACTTGTTTGTTTTGTATCACAGAAAAGGATAATGCCTCTCTCCCCCTTTTAACCTAATAGCCTATTAGAAAAACACAAGGTAGCCTCCCCATTACTGCCTCCAGAGAATTTCAGAAAAATCAAGCAGAGTGAGATAAAATAAGATGGAGGTTGAGGAGGAGGATTTGTTAAAACTGCAAAGGGGCAGCCAGCACACCTTGAATGATGGGAAGGGATCCATAAAGGACTAGGAAACTCATACTCACTGGGTTCCAACTGGTATCAGACATTGTGCATAAGCCTTTACATAAATTACATTTCACCTTGATGTTACTACAGAAATACTCTTTGAGAAGGATGGTTGGACTCAAGGGAGTTCAGCACTGATGTCAGCATTACCCTTCCCAGTGCTACCTGAGCTTCAGTATGAAGCCATCATCTCTGTCTTGCCCACCCAGCTGTAATTATTGTACATCTCCTCCCTTCAAGAAGGAGACATGAATAGCTTTTAAAAAGAGAGAAAATTCATCCTAAACGTCAAGGAGTTTAGAATTAAATCCTGAGTGGGAATCTTCTAATAACAAGCTACTGATCCTTTGACTGATTCTATGAGATACAATACAACAGGAGTCAAGAGACACTCAGCTGAATGTGGCTCATGAATTTAATCATCTTGTTGAGCATCCCCACCTACAGGTACTAATTATAAACCACTGTGAAAATTATCAAAAACATATTTCTTGTTAACTAGTTTATGTAAATATGTATTTCTTAGCTGGTAATAGAAATAGTTTATAATTTGAATTTGGTTTTCTAGCACATGTATGCTTTTGCTACTAAGGATTAAGAAGAGCAACACAAACAGCCAATACCCACCCCAAACCCTCCCTTTGGAATGCAAGAGAATCGAAGATAGGAGAGTGATTCTGTGCATGGGGCGACTTAGAGACCAAATGGCCTCTTCTGCCCTCCAACCCCCACCTCTGGGCAGGCGTGAGTGACAGTGGAACAGGGTCTGCAGTCACATTTCTGGCAATGCCTGATGGTGAGCAGTGTATTTTTGCTGAATGGCAAGTGACAAGTGAGCAAATGACCAGGCAATGTGATCACGGGCAGTGGGTGAACAGAAAGAGGGGCGAGGGGCCTGGGTGGTCTGGACTGCCTCGTGTTGACTTAAAGAGGAGCAGTTCAGGTCTCTTGAACTGTTTGCAACTTTCCATAAAATTTAATCAGTATATTTTATCTGTCTTCAAAGCAGCCTCCCAAGCAATTAGTTTAGATGCAATTTGGGGATCGCTGACATAGCTCCCACAGTTTTTTACTAGCCATTAACCGAGCAGCTGTTTGGGGGGATTGTTTTTTCCTAAACTAATTCAAATTTAGAAATCACTTTTATGGGCACTCAAATTGCTCTTATTTCCCCTTCCCTATCAAAGATGCTGTTTTTTTGTGATTTCTAACTGAAAGACAAAGAATTGTTTGACATAATGATTTCACTTTCTTAACCAGGTCTGGATATAATTCAGTTTAATTGGCAGAAAGCACGGTGAGAAGTAAAAACAATCTAGAGTTTCCAGAACGCTCATAAAATGTAAATTATTCTCTAAGTTCTTACATTATACTTCTAAATAGAGATACACTTGTATTTGCAGTTAATTGGAAGTGAAATTTGTGATAAAAGTGATAATTTTTAAAATATATGTATACTTGCCTGTTTTTACCAGTCACAGTCTTGATGCACTGTCATATTAATAAGAAATATGTTTGCCATAATTTTCACGATGCTTTCACATGCACATATTCATGGCTTTATAGGTATTTATATATGTAAATAAATGCAAGTAAATATCTCTCTCTCTCTCTCTCTCTCTCTCTCTATATATATATATATATATATATATATATATATACACAAACATATATTTTTGTAATATTCTGGCACATTGTAGTTGCTCAGTAAATAGTAACCATTATTGTTACATAGTGCAAAAAAACATGTGGTAAGTAGAGTTAAAAAAAAAAATCTGAATTGTCAGGTCCCTTTGTTGCACAGTGAATACAAAAAAAAGAGTATCTTTACCTGGTCTATAATGTCCCCCCAAAGCCCACAAAATTAAATAGGAAGTGAAACTTGTACCTACAGACCATATTGTGAGCAAAGAGTTCCAAAAAAGCATCACTTGTTCCTGCATTTAAAAATGAGGGTGGGGAGGGGACCAGAACCAATCATTAATCATATCACATGTGAGCAGGTATAATCACAGGGTTTTGTATAGTATTCTGAGTAGTTAAAACTTATAACATAGTTTATGTATGTTATATGTTAGCTGATAAACCAGATCGTCAACTATCTAGTTACCTCATTTCTCAAACATTTAATACAAATGAAAAATTTCCTATGATTTTATTAACTATAGTTAACACTACTGAATTGAACATTTCAAAATTGCTAAGAGAACAAATCTTAAAAGTCCGTATAAAGTAAAAACAAATTTTTTGTAAGTATGCACAGTGACAGATGTTGACTAGACTTATTGTGATGATCATTTTGCAATATATAGAAGTATTGAATCATTATATTGTACACCTGAAACTAATGTTTTATGTCAAGTATAGCTCAACTTTAAAAAAGTATATTCTAATTCTTATCCCTAGGTTTATCACTAGGACATCATTAATACTGGCTGAAAAGTGAAAGTTAGGTTAAAGAGGGAATAGGGTATTTAGACCTACTGTGAAATTGTGATAATAGCCAGAGTTGAATTTCTCATGGTAGCTGCATGTGTGTGTGCTAAGTCGCTTCAGTTGTGTTTGACTCAGGGTGACCCCTTGGACTGTAGCCCACCAGGCTCCTCTGTCCAAGGGATTCTCCAGGCAAGAATACTGGACTGGGTTGCCATGCCCTCCTCCAGAGGATCTTCCTGACCCAGGGATCGAATATGCACCTCTAGTGTTTCCTGCATTGGCAGGCAGGTTCTTTACCACTAGTGGCACCTGGGGAGCCCCTCTCATGAGAGTTGGGGTCTTCCAAATACAGATAAAAATCTCAGTGGTATAATTGACAATGCCTAATTGATGCCAAGAGGTTTTTCTGACTCTAAATCAAAATTGAGCAGGTTATCATCATATGGTATAAGGGGATCTTATCTATATTTTATTGATATAATACAAAGAAAAATTTCTGTTTTCTTTACTACAGATATTTTTCTTCTTTGAAAAATCAGATGAGAAACTCTACTTAAATATTACTCATTGCAGCTTTTGTGTGGGGGGGTGGGGTGGAAACCCTGCATAAACAGTTGCCGAGGCTGATTAAAATCACGTATTATATACAAATTAAAACTATTGACCATTTAGAGGAACAATTACAGAGCTCTGCAACACACTGGCACAGAATTCTATCAGTGTTTTCTGCCTGAGTCAAAGCAAAATGACTCTTTCGATTCCTACAGCTCATTAATTTCCAAGCTGGGTTATTAAGGATAATAACATTTAGTTTTTCAGTGGATTGTGTTCCCATCTCCCTTTTGGTTTTTAGAGAGTAAATGGACATTTTACATCCAGGACATGGATAGTAATTTCACAACTGTGTCTTTAGTACCTTATATATTTGACCTTGAGGAACAAGCTCAAGCCTCCCTTTTCAGCCAAACTGAAGCAGAGTTCTCAAAATCAACCTTTGGTTCCAAGGAAATGGCAGGAAATCCTTTCTCCCCACTCCCTCACACTTCCTGGATAATCAACCTTTCTCCCTGTTGTCTCAGAAGGGCATTATACTGTCTGAGCCAGCCCACCTGGGTTCAGATCTCCAGTCACTCACTTATTCCTCTGGGTAGCTTCAAATAATTACTTCATCTCGAAAGTCCGTTTCATCATCTGTAAAATGGGAATAACACACATAAGGCCAGGCACCTAGTAAGCACTTATTATTGGAGGAAAAAGCACTCCAGAAATATTTGAGGGACTACATTTTGGTAAAGCAGAATGAGTGATGCTTTCGGAAACTAAAGTGATGGGTTGTGAGATTTGGGGCTAGTAACTACACATCTCGGAGCACTAAATTTCTCCTAAGTAAAATAAGAAATAGAATTACCTTATGGAATTGTTACAAGGAGAAAATAAAGTAACATGCTTATGGGTAACATTGCTGAGAGAACATGAGTTTTGGTATTCAGTGAAGAGTGTGAATCCTAGCTTTTCCACTTAAATAGCTCTGTGGGCCTGAGCAAATTACTCCCTATCTCCTAACACCTCCATTGCAGAGTTGCCATGTGAACTTAGAGTTAATTTCTATAAAATTGCTTAAACATGGTAGGGACTTGATAAGTTGCAGATGCATTGATTTGTGAGATATTTTGTAAGCCATGCACTATGAGTAATGTAATCTAATAGCACTGTGCAGATATGATATGCCAACCTCATGATTACTATTTTTGTCCTAGACAAGATGGGCCAGTGAGTTCTTTCCCCCTACTTCCCATCTGCTAGGTGTGTTTACCATGAGCTTTAGAATTTAAAGGTCTCATATCTTTTGAAGTCTCAGAAATACAATGCCAAAAAAAAAAAAAAAAAAAGACATTGCCTCAAGAAAGTGGCCCTGTCGATGATCTGCCTTGTGTAGGAAGTATCAGAAATCCAGACTAAACCCATGATGATTTATTTACATCACAAAGGAGAAGATGCAGGAAAGGCAATCCAGCACCATCAGAGATACCAGGCATCTTCTGTCCACCTGGGATCTCTTCCTCAGCGTGTGGCTTTTGTCATCATGCTGCTCTGAGAACACATTCCCACGGAAGGAGGAGGGTGGATGGAGTGGCAACTGCTCTTAACATCTCACAGGCCAGTGCTAGGTCACATAGTCACTTGTAACCACAAGGAAGTCTGGAGCAAACGTTCAGTTGGACATATTGTCTCTCCAGATGAAGTTGGGATTTTAGTAGTAGGGAATAAAGGAAGAGTACATATTGTTTGGCAGTTAACACTGTCTTCCTCAGTGGCCTGGACTCCTGAAGGGGATGAGAATGAGCTGGTGGCCCTCCTGCAGAACTGAGATCTGTTCGAATTGCTTCAGAAGATGACTTGGCATTGAAAATTCTAGGAATTCTAAGATTCAAACTATCTTCCTTTCTTTTGTGGTGAGAACAGATAACATGAGATCTATTCTCTTAACAAATTTTTAAGTGTATCATATCAATATTTTACATGTGACATAAGGTACCATTTGCTTTTCTTGCTTTACTTACAGGAAATGAAAATGTGAGTCTGCTGTTGAGAAAAGCAGACTATATACCTATGGTGATGTTTGGTTTGGTTTGATCATTTTGTTTTTCTGAGGCTTGCAGAGCCTCAGGTATCCAGGCTGATACACTTCTTCCATCATCTTTGTCCTCACAATCCATAGCGCCAGGTCTGTCTCCCCAGGGTAGAGTGTGGACATTCCCCACATGAGTCTCCACCCAGTCTGGGCTCTGTTGTAATCTCTGTAAGTCCTGCCGTGCGGAGCACAGCTCAGGTGTTGCAGGAGCAGTGGCCCTGCCTCCCATGGTGGGAGCCGCTTTCTTCGATGTGAAGAGGGAAGTGCTTGACTGAAATATAAATCCTATTCAAATAAGCTTTGCCTGATTCCACACAGGCCTTGGATATTGCTATGAATTCTCTATCTGAGAAGGAAAGATAAATCATATGTATGAAACTGAGATTGGCGCCATAAATACAAAAAATAAATGTTAACATCTGTAACAGGTCTATGTGATATACAAACCTGATATACAAGCCCACCTAAGAAAAATGTCCATTCTTATTTGCTCACCTTCTGGGTAAGAAAGTGACTCTCAACACAAGAAAAATAAAAAGTGTGCTCCAGTTGTCTTAACCCAGTGGCTGAAGTTTTTAGTACTACCTAGTCTTTTAAGAGGAGAAGGCAATGGCACCCCACTCCAGTCCTCTTGCCTGGAAAATCCCATGGATGGAGGAGCCTGGTGGGCTGCAGTCCGTGGGGTCGCCAAGAGTCGGACACAACTGAGCGACTTCACTTTCACTTTTCACTCTCATGCACTGGAGAAGGAAACGGCAACCCACTCCAGTGGTTTTGCCTGGAGAATCCCAGGGACGGCGGAGCCTGGTGGGCTGCCGTCTACGGGGTCTCACAGAGTTGGACACAATTGAAATGACTTAGCACCAGCAGTCTTTTAAGGTCCCTGTTAAATTATAGATGTTATAAGTGACATATTAATTAGACTTTATTTTCCATAGTGTTTGACCTTAAATCAATTTATCAAATTAATTCTAGAAAATTCCGTCAAGTTTAAACTTTCCTGAGAGGAGGAATTGGGCTGTCTTCCTACCTCCAAGGACCTGGCATGATGTGGGCAACTGGGCACAGAGCAGGTGTCAGTGAATGTTGTCCTAAGTCAATGAAGGGGATTGGATATGGGAATGAAGAAGGAGACGGTCTGAGGAGGGCAGAGCTGACATAGCAGATGACCTTCCAGGGGGAGGCCTGGCAGCTAGGTATCGGGGAGAAAGGGCAGAGAAAGAAGACTGAAGAAGCTCCACAGAAAACATGCATCCTATAACATGCATTTGCCAAGAGCAGTGCTGCCCTTTGTACCGTCAAAGTGGAGATTAGGAACCCATGACACAATGTCATAGAAAAGATAAAAAACACAGAAAGAAGAAATATTTGTCAGCAGGTCCATTTCTGGCTTCTGCTCTGGATTTATTTTTAAATAAAGCAAGTCTTATTAAAGTCATTAGCCCAGCTGTGAGAGTTTTGCCACTGATTCTGGAGGCCCCAAGACAATAGAGCACATGTTGAATAAAAAGATAATTCTGAGCCTCCATGCTTCTCTAGGGTGCTTTTTCTAGTACATGCTTATAGCCCAAATTCATAAGTGTGAGCTAATGTAATGTTTTAATTGCTTCAGCTCCTCCGTATGCCATGATAGAGTGCAAGCCATAACACTGATTAATTTTACATTTTGCTTAAACAATATAAAAGTCCTTTCCATCTTTTGTTTTAATCATACAGTACTTTTTGAGTATATTCTTTTTAGATTTTGTTTAATAATAGGTGCTGATACTCATATATTGGTGAATACTAAAGTGTTTGCCCTACCCTTTCCTTCAACCCATGTCAGTTCCCTCTATCTCTCTGAATTTGTGGTCATACTAAGTGAAACCACTAACTCAGGAACACTTGCTTATTTAAGGGAATTTTTAATAGTAATCTGATATAAAGGAGCCAACATTCTGGGCTAACTCATTGTGTTATACTATCAGTGTATAGATAATCACTGGGTTTATCAGGTCATGACTTGTAATGAGGAGATAATTAGCCATATTCCTCTTTAGAGTGGAAATGCTCTGGGCCTCTCTGAAAAATCATTGATGAGAGTATGAATAATTGACTAAACTTTGAGGGGAAGCACTATGGCGGCATGTATCAACATTTTAAGTTTGTGTGTTCTTTTTTTTTTTTTTAAGTTTGTATGTTCTGTGTCTAGCATCCATGCCTAGGAATCCATCCTACTGAGGTGCTCACGTTGTGTACACCAATGAATGTTCAATTCTCCAGTATGGCTTATAACAGCCAAAAATTAAGGGAAACATCTAAACGCTTGTTACGAACAACGTGATCAATAAGCCTCAAGACAGCCACACTTTGGATTATTCTGTACCTACTGAAATACTAATAGATGGTTGATAGTACAAAGCTAGCAGAAAGAGCCCAAGACACATCGGTCAACAAGGCAGTAGCTTCCCTGCTGGCTCAGATGGTAGAGAATCTGCCTGCAGTGCAGGAGATCCAGGTTTGATCCCTGGGTCGGGAAGATTCCCTGAGAAGGAAATGGCAACCCACTCCAGTATTTTTGCCTGGAGAATCCCATAGACAGAGGAGCCTGGCGGGCTACAGTCCGTGGGGCCGTAAAGAGGCAGTAACATGACTGAGGGAATAACACGTGGTAAAACAACACGTATGGTATGACCTCCTTTATATGAAAAAATATGTATATTTGTGTACATTTGTACGTATTTGTAATTTTATAGAAAGGGGATTGGAAGGATGTACAGAAAATTATCAATTCTGGTTACTTCTGGGGAGCAAGGGGGTTGAATGAAGAAGATCTTTAGCACTTTGCTGAGATAAATTTTACAATTTGAATCTTTATATGAAAATGCATTCATGTATTTGTGTCTTGGATCTAACTTTTTCCTGGTTCAAAATAAAAGAGTGTGAATAATTTTTACTTTTAAATAATAAATGGCATCTGTGGGTACCATAAGTTGATAGGAAAAAAGAAATATCAGGAAGATAAAGCAGAAGAAAGGGTTCTTTATAGCTAGATGTGTTACCAAACAGCACGCACGCACACATACACACACACATATACATGCACGCCTCCATTCAACTTCATTCAATCACTTTTCCAACTGATATTTATTATGTGCTTACAACTTGTCAGTGCTAAGATAAATATATAAGTGCATACACACAAAACTTCAAACACTGAGGGAATAATGAACCAAAGATTAAATTGATGTCCTATTTACTTCTACCAAACTTGTGGTTATAGAAGGGGGCCCTCGTGCATGGGGAGGAAATTAATTCTGTCTGAGATGTACACAGCAAACCACAGGAGGCAGTTTTGGGTGTGATTGGGTGGAGGGAAAAAAATTAATCTTAGCTTCTCATCTGTAAGATAACTGACAATATGATCAGTTATAACTATACAGAGAGATGCCAAGAAGGGAAGGAGAGGTGATTCGGTAAGTGGGTATGACTACACCAAAAAGTTGGGAATCTGATTTTCATGATACTTCTCAGCTTTACCAAATAAGATCCTGGTTTGAATTTCAATGTTAAGGAAATTATTCCATAATGAGACCCATTTGACTTACCAGTTTGTAAACTCATTAAATTTATTTTCATTTTTTTGTTTTTAAATTTTTTATTTTATGTTGTAATATAGTTATTTACAATGTTGTGTAAGTTTCAGGTGTATAACAAAGTGACTCAGTTGTACATACACATGTATCTATTCTTTATCAAATTCTTTTCCCATTTAGGTTATTAAAGGGCATTGAGTAAGCATTCCCTGTTTTATATAGTAGATCCTTGTTATAAACTTATTAAGTTTAGTAGTAGTTTGTAAGTAGACATTTCGCAAGTTCTGGGGAGGCAGAAAGAGAGCAGTATGAGGGTGGAGCCTGAGGCACTATTACACATTCAAGAGAATCAGACACACAAGATGAGCCAGGAGTTCACTCCTTCCACATTTTAAGTGTATACCACTCTGTATGTGGAGAAAGGGTTTTTATAAATATTCCATTACATGCTTTTCATAGCTGCATTATGAGATAGCAATTACCATATATTGAGGGTCTAATATGTACTTTATCATACCAGCTGCTTACATAAACTATCTCACTTAATCATCACGACTGCCCTGTCAGTACATATTATCACCACGTTTCAGTGGAGGAAACAGAGGCCCAGAGGCACCTGGCAAATTGCCTGTGTCGTCACACAGCAGAATTAAGATGCCAAACAATGTTTATCTAATTCAAAGGCAATGTATAGTCTGCTAAAAGAAGAGGAAGAAGGTGAAGAAGGTAGGAAAGAAGGGAGGGAAGAAACACTCTTGTCAGTCTCATTATTTCATGGGTTTAACATTGAGGACTGAGTTTGCCATGGTCTCAACTAGCAAGTGGCAAAACCCAGAACAAAGCTCACATCCTCAAAGTGTTCCTCCCACGGTGCCTCTGCTGGCTCTCCAGTGTCAGGGAATAATGAGACCATGATAAATCTGACAATCCACTATGTTTCATTTTACATCTGTATATCTTCTCTAAACCAATACTGGAAGGGTAAAAAAGTGATTCAAAATATTTTTTATCTCTCCCTGATAGAAATAGATTTTCTCAATCAAGCTATAATGCAGAAGTGAACAAACTATGTATTATACATTCAGATTACACAGAGCAATAAATAATTCTCAAAGGAAATAAGCAATGATTTCCAAAAATTCAATTGACATCCCAAATTAGATCTACATAAGAAGATCAACCAACTAACTCTGCCAACCGCTCTTTCTATTTTGCTATTCTCACTTGCATTCTAAAATTTTGTTTATATAATTACTTCAGAACCATTGGGGAAGTAAGCTCATTTCTGTCTTTTAGGGAATAATTGTCTTGTTCAAAGGGCAGCTATTCTATCCATGAATATGAAAAAGATGCAGAAGAATAACCAATAATAACCAATAATTCCATGTATTACGAGAGAAAATTGCTTCAGGTTGCAAAAGAAAGAAAAGGTTAGGAAGATTAACTAAAATAATCTAATCATTTGCTCAGATAAATATCAGAGAAAAAGGAAATAGAGCTGGTTTCTGGTTTCTCCTTCCTAAAGCAATAATCCACAGAGGTGAGTGAAGGAAGAATTAGCTCTGTGATGGATTCCTTATGTGGAAATTTAGGAATATCCATCACCCAGCATTGGGGTAAAGGGCTAATGTTATGTTCCTACCTACACATCTTCAAAATCCCTTTTCCTTAAGATGAAGTCACACTTTGCCTAAAGAAGTAACCAGTTACCCCAAAAAATGTTTTGATACCCATATGTTCACAGAAGTCCTATATGTAATAGCTAGAAATTACTAAACACAAGAGAATGACTAAATAAAATAAAGGTGCAAATATATGTCATATTTCTTTAATCCTTAGATGCTATCTACTGCAAGGTGCAACCCTATTTTATAAGTTTCTTTGAGGGAAAAAGATACATATTCATCAAATTTTTTATTAACTAGCATTGCAATTTGCATGTAGAATTACATACTCTTACCACTGAGGTTGAGTCTTTTTTACTGTTCTAGGTTAAAGTTACATCTGGGTCCTGTGACCCAGATCAGTCTGTATGGCTCAGCAGGGGCATATGGCTTATCTCACCCAGGCCTATTCAATTTCTGGGTATCTGGAAAAGAAACCGAGTTCTGTCTTCATTTTCTCTTTGGTTAAACTCAAAGTTCTTCTTTTCTGTCCTGAATTACTCACACTGTATATTAAATAGCTTCTCTTTAAAGCAATTTGGAAGTTTCTGACAGAGATGTTCAATGCCTGAGTGATAGACCATCACAAGGCATAAATCAGGCACATCTATCTACCAGCTTTGAAAATGCTGTGATCTACTCTAAAGAATTTGACAATTTCTGCTGCCTTTAATTCCATGACTCAGGGTCTGGCCTACTTTCTTCTGCATACACAGTAACTTTTCCTTTCAAAGTCCAATCACACTGTGATATTTTTGAAGTCATCAGGAAATCATTGAGTCCATATTTAAGCTAAACATTTAAGTTAAAATTCAAATGTATTTGCTGTTGCCAAATCTACTGAGATTATACTCAAATGGACAGGTATTTCCCCTCTTAGACAGAAATCTGTAGCCTCAGGTAATGACAACAATGTTTTACAATGTCCTTCTCAGGCAGTCTGCGTGTTCCTTTGGCCATGCCATCCATGATCATTTTGCATTTACTAATTTCAGAAACATTAAAATGTTTTTTAATTCTTAGAATATAAAAAAAAATCAGTAGTAGGATCTCGTTCAACTATTTTTTTAATTTTTATTTATTTATTTATTTTTGGCCGTGCTGGGTCTTCGTTGCTTCACAGGCTTTTCTCTAGTTGCAGCGAGCAGGGCCTCCTCTCTCGTGATGCTCGGCCTTCTCATTGCAGTGGCTTCTCTTGTTGCGGGGCTTGGGCTCTAGGACACGTGAACTTCACTAATTGTGGCACATGAGTCAGCAGTTGAGGCTCTTGGGTTCTAGAGCACAGGCACAATAGTTGTGGCATGCAGGCTTAGTTGCTCTGCTGCATGTGGGATCTTCCCAGATCAGGGATCGAACCCCTATCTCCTGCACTTGCAGGCAGATTCTTTACCACTGAGCCACCAGGGGCGCCAGCAAGCATTTTTAAAAGGTATATTTAAAGCTTGTCAGCCACAAGGGAAAGTATTCACTTACCAGCTGTTGGACTTGGGGTGACTTACAAGCCTCTCTATTGAAATCATATTATCTACAACAGAGGTCTTTCATGAAGATTAAATGAAATGAGGCAACGATTCTCAAAGTGTAGTCCCTGGATCAGCAGCATCTGCATCCATCTGGGCATTTGTTAGAAGTATGTTTTCTAGCAGCAACTTCACATGACTTTGATGCACACTAAAGATTATGAACCATTGGGATAAAACACTAAAAACGTCTGACACATAGTTGTAATCATAGCTACCAAGTTCTAAATACATAGCAAGTAAAAGCATTCTTTAAGTATTGTCCATGCCTAATGCTCCTTAGTAATCAATAATCCATTGAGGTAGTACTGCATTCATTTTATAAATGAGGAAACTAAGGCCCAGGGAAGTTAAGGAGCCTAGGTTTGTTCTGTACTCAGATTTCTTGGTTGGAGAGATTTAATCACAAGCTTATTTATCAGTCTCATTGAGTTTACTGCCTTGCTTTCTAGATTTTAAATAGTGATTACTGGAGAAGGAAAGGGACTTCCTTGGGGTCAAATAGTTCATGCAAGAGCCTGAACTAGGACTGAATCATGAAACTTCTAGTGTGGGACAATTTCCATCACACCATCACAGGTTTAGACACTCTGCTTTCAAAGTAATGGATGGATACGCATGAAATGTCACTCTTGGAATCTGTGTTTTGCTCCAGGGGAAAACACTTTTTTCCCCTAGAATACTCAAGGACCTCAGATATGTGCCAGGGCATTTCAAACTGCTCTCTCCACTGCCCACTGATATTAAGATTTATGTTGTTGACATTCCTTAAGTGTTTAGCTCACTGACTGCATCAGATGTTATTTTTCCTTGAAAACAGGTATTATTTCATGTCCTAAAGAAAAAGTAAACCAAAAATGGTATTGACCCCCGTCTGCTATTTAGCTATAATTTTTGGCAGCTTTTTAGTAGCAGAGTATTTGCCTATAAAGCAAATTGTTATTTGGGGGATTGCCCTCAACCCCATTTTTCATCATTTTATCATATCCATGTGTATTGAATTGTTTATTTACAAATTAAAGTTGGGCTACTTATTTAGGCCATCCCAGGTCCCAATCACAAATTAGGTATTTAATTTTTATTTTATTTAATCAGATAATTATTAGTGATTTTTTGATAGGGTTGTACACAAGTGCTTACTAATTATAAAGTTTGGGATTTTTCAGGAAAGCAGAGTTTGTAAATTCAGTACTTTCCTGGAAAATCTCAGCCATCTGGGGCCAGGACAAAGTGATATTTTATACTCTGGGGAGGAAGCTGTATTGTTTGTTCAGTGTTCAAATGAAAAACTCATGGACTATGACATCTGATTCTGGCTGTGTTCTCGCTTATGCTGTGACTTCTCAAAGCTTACTGCCCCCCAAATGGAGACATTTATGTCCTTATGTATTAAAAAAGATAGTAAATAGGTACCTGATTTTAAAGTATAGAAGCTAAAAATAAAAATTCTGTAGCATTAATAATTTAGGACAGATTCATTTATTTTATAAGTCCTGTCATCCCAAACCTTACCATTTCCCTAAAAAACACATTCACATTTTGTCTCTGATAAGGAATACAATGGAGACTTATCTAATTACCACTTGACCAGGGTGACCAGAAAAACAGTGTCAGCATTTGAAATATGGTGCAAGACTATGGACTTCCATTTATGTCTCAATTACTCTCACAATATATGCAAATATTGTATACTTCTGACCAAGTCTTAGAAGTTTCCTCTAGTAAACCGTGTGGTATAACAAAATGATACTGTATTTTTTTTTCACTAGAGTGATGCTCTTTCATCCGTTTCACATACAGCAATTCTAGCAGTTAATGATCACTTATAAGACTAATATACTATCTACTCTCTGTCTTCCTAGTTGATAAATTAATTCATTTGAAAAACTAGGCACATCACAGTAGCAATGTGGTTTTTTTTTTTTTAAGCATTTTATATACATGATTATTTACTTTGTATGTGAAAACTATTAGCTAGTATGGAGAAGGAAATGGCAACCCACTCCAGTATTCTTGCCTGGAAAATTCCATGGACAGAGGAACCTGGCGGTCTACAGACCATGGGGCCGCAAAGAGTAAGACACGACTGAACACAGCAGCAGCATTAGCTGGGTAGTATTCATTAGTATTCATTCAGCATTCATTAGTATGATGAAGACAGAGCTTCTCCTTGTACTGATGAGGAGACTGAATGAGTGTCAGACTTGCTCACTATCCCACGGCAAGTTTGACTCAGGTCTCCTGACAGTTCATCCATTTCAAATTTCAATAGTTCATCATTAACTGTAAGTCAGTCCACTGTCCCTTCCACTAATTATTTCCACTACCAAACTTGATAAAGAATATTTTCAGTTTGTAGTAATCCAGCAAAAGTAAATTTCAGTTCAGTTCAGTTCAATTGCTCAGCCGTGTTTGACTCTTTGCTACGCCATGAACCGCAGCATGCCAGGCCTCCCTGTCCATCACCAACTCCCGGACTTTACCCAAACTCATGTCCATTGAGTTGGTGATACCATCTGACCATCTCATCCTCTGTGTCCCCTTCTCATCCTGCCTTCAATCTTTCCCAACATTAGGGTCTTTTCAAATGAGTCAGCTCTTCACATCAGGTGGCCAAAATATTGGAGCTTCAGCTTCAACATCAGTCCTTCCAATGAACACCCAGGACTGATCTCCTTTAGGATGGACTGGTTGGATCTCCTTGCAGTCCAAGGGACTCTCAAGAGTCTTCTCCAACACCACAGTTCAAAAGCATCAATTCTTCGGTGCTCAGCTTTCTTTATAGTCCAAATCTCACATCCGTACATGATCACTGGAAAAACCATAACCTTGACTAGATGGACCTTTGTTGGCAAAGTAACATCTCTGCTTTTTAATATGCTATCTAGGTTGGTCATAACTTTCCTTCCAAGGAGTAAGAGTCTTTTAATTTCATGGCTGCAATCACCATCATCTGTTTCTGCTTTATTGACTATGTCAAAGCCTTTGACTGTGTGGATCACAATAAACTGTGAAAAATTCTTCAAGAGATGGGAATACCAGACCATCTGACCTGCCTCTTGAGAAACCTGTATGCAGGTCTGGAAGCAACAGTTAGAACTGTACATGGAACAGTAGACTGATTCCAAACTGGGAAAGGAGTATGTCAAGGCTGTATATTGTCACCCTGCCTGTTAAACTTATATGCAGAGTACATCATGAGAAATGCTGGGCTGGAGGAAGCACAAGCTGGAATTAAGATTGCTGGGAGAAATATCAATAACCTCAGATATGTAGATGACACCACCCTTATGGCAGAAAGTGATGAAGAACTGAGGAGCCTCTTGATGAAAGTGAAAGAGGAGAGTGAAAAAGTTGGTTTAAAGTTCAACATTCAGAAAACAAAGATCATGGCATCTGGTCCCATCACTTCACGGCAAATAGATGGGGAAACAGTGGAAACAGTGGCTGACTTTATTTTTTGGGGCTCCAAAATCACTGCAGATGGTGATTGCAGCCATTAAGAAGAGGTGGCAAGAATACACAGAAGAACTATACAAAGAATATCTTCACGACCCAGATAATCAGGATGGTGTGATCACTCACCTAGAGCCAGTCATCCTGGAATGTGAAGTCAAGTGGGCCTGAGGAAGTATCACTACAAACAAAGCTAGTGGAGGTGATGGAATTCCGGTTGAGCTATTACAAATCCTAAAAGATGATGCTGTGAAAGTGCTGCAGTCAATATGTCAGCAAATATGGCAAAACTCAGCAGTGGCCAAAGGACTGGAAGAGATCAATTTTCATTCCAATCCCAAAGAAAGGCAGTGCCAAAGAATGTTCAAACTACAGCACAATTTCACTCATTGCACATGCTAGTAAAGTAATGCTAAAAATTCTCCAAACCAGGCTTCAGCAATCCGTGAACTGTGAACTTCCAGATGTTCAAGCTGGATTTAGAAAAGGCAGAGGAACCAGAGATCAAGTTGCCAACATTCACTGGATCATCAAAAAAGCAAGAGAGTTCCAGAAAAACATCTATTTCTGCTTTATTGACTATGCCAAGGCCTTTACTGTGTGGATCACACTGTAAATTTGAGTGAAATTAAATTTAATAGTGGAGTTAACATGTAAGTACAAAAGGGAAAAAGAAGTCTTCTAGTCAACTACTGAACCCATCTCAGATTTGCACGGGATAAGACACACCAACCCGTGATAGTGGTTACTTCTAGGGAGACGGAAACCAGCTGAGACAGACTTCAGTGCCTCTGGGATGTGCTGTGTGTGTTTGTGTGAGTAAGTGTGTCTGTGTGCACACATGTGGGCAGGGTACAGAATGGATGTCTGTTGTGTTGTTTACATATGAATGGGCCTAACAGGTGATTATAGTGTTGGGAAAGAAGTAGGGTGAAGGATCATATGTGACATTTTATTTTCTTCCCAGATGTCTAACCAAAGGAGTCATAGAGGGTAGACATACAGTGACCAAAATCAGCTTTATAGCTGACAAGGTCTGGGTACGTGCACATGCCTTAAATATGTGGTCCCAGTGGCCTTTCTATCATTTACCTCTTAATTAGGCAGATTGAATTGCCCAGATACAGGTTCCCTGCACAGTGGCAGAGCAGCCTCTGTAGACTTACTCTTGGAGGAAGGGCGGAAAGCACAAGCAGACAGGCTGACTCTAAGAAAAGACACTCTGAAAGAGGCTAAATGGAGCATGGTCAGTTTCTCCTCTAAGCTGACCAATCACACTGGTGATGCCTTCTTCCCTGGGGAGACACTGGATGTGCTTCTTGTACTTTTCCTTCCTCAGGAGTGTATCATTCCTTTGCTCCTTGCAAACACGGAGGAGTCTTGGAGGTGAAGTGTTTCTCCCTGATATTAATCAAGGTTTGGGAGCAGAGGAATAGTATCCCTTATGCACAGGTGACTTCCCTAGGCTGAGTGCTATTTGCAGGTGCCTCCCGTTATTTGGGAGGATGGTGACATGTCTTTTTTTTTTTTAACAGCTCATAGACTTTTTATTTGCTTGTTCCTTTCGTTTTGGGGAAGTCCAAAATAGATGAGGCAGTATGAAACTATGAACCCTCCTAACTTGAATCTGTGGGACAGAGTTTGTTTTCCTTTCATTAGTCTTACTATACACAGTGAATAATAGTGAAGACTTAGTAACATAACCATATAGATTTCAAATTCTGATATTTATAGGTATTATTTTCTCAATGCATGCATATATTTCTCTAGCAATGTCACAATTTCAGGCACCACTACAGCATATCTGAAATCCGACTGGAAGCCATAAGATCTTCTTGACCTCTTGGAGTCGGTCCAACAGGACCAGCCTCACCCCAACCCTTTCGTATGGTATTCAGAGTATTATCCACAAGTGTGGCCATTCATGGCATGGCTCTCAAGGGAAAAAAAAAAAAAATCATGTAGAATTTTACTAGGTGAACTTTCTTCTGACAGATAACACCAATTATACCCTTTCAACACTCAGTTAATACAACATTCTCAATTTGATGTCTCCAAAAATCATTCAGAATTTACAGAAGCCTCCCTACCCATATAAAAGTAATTGGCTGAACATTTGCTGAGTAACAAGTAGGTACCAGGCACCATAGATTAAGAAGAGGCATAACAGGCTTGTTGAAATTGTTGAGGAATGCATGGTATAGATAGGGAGAGAATTATAAAAGTGAATAATTTGGTTACAAAGTGGGAGATGAGAACGAAAGATAGGTTGATATGCAAGACCTTCTATGCTTAACTGGAAGAAATGCAAGACCTTCTGTGCTTCACTGAAAGTTTGTACTTGGCTCTTTAGCCACTAGCAATTCATCACAGGCTGTTAAGGAAAGGAGAGACTGTTCCGATTGGTGTTTTGGGACTGTTTAGGGTCACAGAGCACAATGGACAGGGGAGAGAAAGGAGCAGCATACCAGTAATTGGGGAGAAAGATGATAGGGGCTCGAACTCAGGCAATTAAAAGATGAAATTGTCACTTTCATAGTTTTAAAATCATGATTAGAAAATACAAAGTTCTATACTAAAGATTAGAAGTGTCAAGAAGAAACAACATGAAGAGTCTTTAACTTGGGGGCTACCCAGAAATTGTTTTGCCAAAATTCTTCTCCTATAGCATATCTCACATCTAAAACTAGAAACAAGTCCTACCTGCCATGGAATTGAAGGTTTCTGTCATTTTCACAGTTCATGGTGAATTGCTGAAAATATCAATAGAATTTTAAAGTATATTTATGTTTAAGATAAAAACACCAAAAATTATAATAAGACTATATACATTCCATAGAAAACTGATTCTAATGAATCTGGGAAGCCAGCCTAAGTCTCTACCATTTTATATGCTTATCTTTTTATTGAAGTATGACTGACATGCAACATTATATTTGTTTCATGTCCATAGCATCGTGATTTGACAGTTGCATGCATTGCACAATGATCACCACAGTAAGTCTGGTTAACATCTGTCATTATACAAATAATACAATATTATTGACTGTACTTCTCATACTCTACATTACATCCCCATGACCTATTTATTTTATGACTAGAAGTTTATGCCTCTAGATCTCTTTCAACCATTTTGCCACTCCATCCCCTCGCCCTCTAACCACTAATCTTTTCTCTTTATCTATGAG
The DNA here is from genome assembly GCF_963930625.1 of Muntiacus reevesi. Taxonomy (NCBI): domain Eukaryota; kingdom Metazoa; phylum Chordata; class Mammalia; order Artiodactyla; family Cervidae; genus Muntiacus; species Muntiacus reevesi. The sequence goes on along the minus strand of NC_089256.1, from coordinate 83,727,269 downwards.
TCTGTGTTTCTTTGTTTTGTTTTTTGGATTCCACATATAAATGAAATCCTGTGATTGTCTTTCTCAGTCTGATTTATTTCACTTAGCATAATACATTTAAGGTTCATTCATGCTGTCACACATGGCAAAATTTCGTTCTTTTTTATGGTGGAGTGTTATTCCACTGTGTGTACATATGTACCACATCTCCTTTATATACACCACATCTTCTCTATCCATTCATCTGTTTGTGGATAATTAGGTGGTCTCTTTATCTTGGCTATTGTAAATAACGCTGTAATGAACAGTATTGTTTAGTCATTAGGTCATGGCTGACACTTTTACTACTGACACCAGTAGCCATTCAGGCTCCTCTGTCCATGGGATTTCCCAGGCAAGAATACTAGAGTGGGTTGCCATTTCCTTCTCCAGGGGCTCTCCCCAACCCAGGGATCAAACCCATGTCTCCTGCCCTAACAGGCAGATTCTTTACTGCTGAGCTGTGAGGGAAGCCCCATTATGAACATAGTGATGCGTATGTCTTTTTAAGTAATGTTTTCACTTTCTGAGGAGAGGTGCTCAGAAGTATAATTGCTTGATCATGTTTCATGTTTAACTTTTTAAAGACCCTCCATGCTGTTTTTCATAGTTGTTGTGCGGTGCCAATTCACATTCTCACCAGCAGCGTGACAAAGGTTACCTTTCTTCCAGTTGTTACCTTGTCAACACTTGTTGCTTTTTCTTTTTGACAAAAAGTATGATGTTAGCTGCGTGTTTGTCATATGTGGCCTTTATTATGTTGAGGTATCTTCGCTTTATATCTACTTTGTTGGGAGTTCTTACAAATGAATGTCTAATTTTTTTCAAATGGATTTTCTGCATCTATTGAGATATTTGTAATATCTTTATTTTTCATTTTGTTAAAGTTGTGTATCATATTGATTTGGTTTGCAAATCTGGATACTTTCTTTCATCCCTGGAATAAATCCCATTTGATTATGGTATCAGTTCAGTTCAGTCACTCAGTCATGTCCAACTCTCTGTGACCCCATGAACCACAGCACGCCAGGCCACCCAATCCATCACCAACTGCCGGAGTCTATCCAAACCCATGTCCATTGAGTCGGTGATGCCATCCAACCATCTCATCCTCTGTCATCCCCTTCTCCTCCTGCCCTCAATCTTTCCCAGCATCAGGGTCTTTTCAAATGAGTCAGTTCTTTGCATCAGGTGACCAAAGTATTGGAGTTTCAGCTTCAACATGAGTCCTTCCAATGAACACCCAGGACTGATCTCCTTTAGGATGGACTGGTTGGATCTCCTTGCAGCCCAAGGAACTCTCATGATGTACTCTGCATGTAAGTTAAATAAGCAGGGTGACAATATACAGCCTTGACGTACTCCTTTTCCTATTTGGAACCAGTCTGTTGTTCCATGTCCAGTTCTCACTGTTGCTTCCTGACCAACATACAGATTTTTCAAGAGGCAGGTCAGATGGTCTGGTATTCCCATCTCTTTGAGAATTTCCCACAGTTTATTGTGATCCACACAGTCAAAGGCTTTATGGTATATGATACTTTTACTATGTTGTTGAACTCAGTTTCCTAATATTTTGTTGAGAATTTTTGCCTCTATGTTTGTCAAGGATATTGCCCTATAGTTTTCTTTTTTTGTGTCTTCTCTGTCTGGTTTTGGTATTAGGGTGATGTTTTTCTCTTATAGGACTCTCTCTTTAACTTTTGACATTCTTGTTGTAATGTTTCTCCTTGATGTGGATCTCTTTATGGTCATCTCATCTGGAACTCTCTGGGTTTCCTTGACCTGGATGTCTGTTTCCTTCTCCAAAATAGGGAATTTTTCAGCCATTATTATTTCTTTAAATAAGTTTCTGATGCTTTTTGTTTCTCTTCTCCTTCTAGAGACCCCAATAGTGCAAATGTTATTCTGCTTAATGTTTTTCCATCAGGCCCTGAAGGCATCTTGAAACTTTTTAAAGTTCTTTTTTCATTTTGGTGCTCTGTCTGAGTGAATGGTGCCTTGTTTTCCAGCTTGCTGGTTCTTCTGCTTCATCTAGTCTTCTGTTGAAACCCTCTAGTGTATCTTTCACTTTAGTTATTGTATTCTTCAACTCTGTGGCTTCTGTCTGGCACTTCCTTATATTTTCTTTCCTTTTTATTGAACTTCTCACTATGTTCATCCATTCTTCTTCCAAGTTCAGTGAGCATTTTTGTGACCATTACTTTGAACTCTGTATCAGGCATATGTGTCTATGTGTTGGTCATGTCTGACTCTTTGCAATCCCATGGACTGTAGCCTACCAGGCTCCTCAGTCCATAGAATTCTCCAGGCAAGAATAGTGGAGTGGGTTGCCATTTCCTTCTCCAGGGCACCTGCCCAACCCAGCGATCAAACCCAGTTCTCCTGCATTGCAGGCAGATTCTTTACTGTCTGAGCCACCAAGAAAGCCCTTATCTCCATTTCATTAAGGTCTATTTCTGAGATTGTGTCTTATTCTTTCATTTGGATTGCATTCCTCTGTCTCCTCATTTTGCCTGACTCTATGTTTTTCTCTCTGGGTTAGAGGAAGCAGTTACCTCTCCTTGTCTTAAAGGAATGGCCTTGTATAGGAGATGACCCCTGGAGCCCAAAAGCACAATCCTCCCTGGCCATCAGAGCAAGGCACTCAAGGAGTATGCCATGTGTGGGCTGCATGTGCCTGTTGGCAGAGGCAGTCCCACAGCAGCTGGGGTGGAGGTGCAGTGATTCCTCGGCTGGCAGTGATGCAGCTGTGGTATGGGGGTCAGACCGAGCTCCATTGGCACCAGCAAGTTAGAGAGAGAGTTCCAAAGTGGCAGCCGCCAGCACCAGGAGGAGCAAGGTAAAATGAAATTGCAAAAATGGTTCCTGCAGGCACCTTTTTTCCTGGAGAGGATCCCAACAGATTCTTGCCTCTCTGGCAGATCCTTTGAAATTAGTGAGTCTTAAACTGCTACTTTGATTCTGGGTCCCAGGGCAAGTGAGTCTAAGTGAGATCCCTTTAAGAGTGGGTTCTTGGTCCCCAATTGCCCTGTGGTTCTCCTGGGTTTAATCCTGCTGGTTTTCAAACCAGTCAGTGGTCATCTTCTCAGTGTCAGGCATTTGGGATGCCTGACACGAGGCAGAATTCCCTTGCTTCTCAGAGTAATGTTCCATGTTTTCGAGATCCCTTCTGATTGGGGTGAAGATTTTGGCTAGACCATGTCTCTGCCTCTCCTGAGTCTTGCTGCAGTCCTTTTATCATTGTTTTTGGAGGTGCCATTTGTCTAATTTTCTGGTCTTTTTCAGAAGAAATGATTCCATATGTAGTGATATATTTGTTGTGTCTATGAGAGGAGGTGAGTTCAGGATCTTCCTACACCACCATCTGGAAACATCTACTCTTATACTCTTATCTTTAATCCAATATTTCTTACAGTTTGCTTTGTACTATAATTTATACATACAAGCCTAATCAGCCCACTAGACTATAAGCTCCCTCCATGAGGGCTTAATTGTTTTGTATCCCCCCAAACTGCATGCCACTGGGACTTGCTTCTACTAAAGATTCAATGTTTATACACTCAGCAGTATTTTTTATTGCGTGCCATCTAGGTGCCAGATCCTGGGAGTCAGTGATGAAGTGTTGATGAGACTTCCATGAATAATGTATAATAATCCCTGACAGTTCATTAGGAACATGAAATTCCCATAACATGTGAAGAATCTTTTGACAGGGGAAGTGTGGGAGATGCTGAGGATGACCGGAGCAGAGCATCTAATCCATACAGAGGAGGCAAGGAAGCCTTTTCAAGGAAGTGAGACTAAAAGTAAGTAGAATGTAGGCAGATGAACAGGGGCCAAAGAGTGTGCTACATAGAGGAAAGAGCATCTGTGAAGACCAGGAGGACAGAGGACAGGATGGTGCATTTGCTCACAGGAAAGAGGTTCCTGATAGCTTGGGTGCAGAGAGACAGATGGGTATACGCAGGGGTAAGGGTGGCAGGATGGGCTTCCCAAGTGGTAAAGAACCTGTCTGCCAATGCAGGAGACCTAAGAGGTGTGGGTTTGATCCCTGAGGCAGGAAGGCCCCAAGGATGAGGACACAGCAACCCACTCCAGTGTTCTTGCCTGGAGAATCCCTTGGACAGATAAGCCTGGCAGGCTTTGGCCCATGAGGTTGCAAAGAGTTGGACATGACTGAGCGACTAAGCACAAGGGTGGCCAGATAAGCCAAGTCCAGATGGAGACGTTCCCTGAGTAATATCAGCACAGGAACTGGCACAAAATAAACACTCAAAAATGGTTAAACAAGTGAACTGCTATATGTCAGCTTAGTCAGGCAGCCTGTCTGTCTACCCAAATTGATTTATGAATTCACTATAATTCTAAAGAAATCTCATAATTTAGCAAGATTTTTGAAACTTTATACAGAAAATAAAAAGAAAACACATTAGCCAAGACCATTATGGAGAAGAATAAGGCGGGGGGACTTGCTTACCTGAAATCCAGATTTATTAACAGTGTGTGTGTTAGTCGCTCAGTCATGTCCGCCTCTCTGTGACCCCACGGACTGTAGCCTGCCAGGCTCCTCCATCCATGGCATTCTTCAGGAAAGAACACTGGAGTGGATTGCCATTTCCTTCACAGTGTGGTTTTGATACAAGAATAGATAAACAGATCAACTAAACAAAATAGAGAGGCTCAAAGGAGACATGTGAATATACAGACTCGGACTTTGACAAACGCTGCATTGCAGATCAAGAGGAAGGACAGATTCCTTAATGATGGTGCAGGTGTTACTGACCAGGATTCTTGGCTTCCTTAATCAATAGAAATTGATGAGAGATCAGATGAGAAATTCAAGTAAGGCTTTGTTGGGGCTCCTGCTGCAGCAGCAGGGAGTGAAAGCAAAGTCTCCTGCTCGCTCTTGGTGGGTGGGGGATGGAGGGGGAGGGAGGAGGCGCGAGGGGGCGGGCAGTAAGCTTGTTCCTTAAATGGCATAAAGGCAGGGGCGGGTCCGGGGGTTGGGCCAGAGGAGTGGCTTAGGTGGTTTGCCCACCCCTTCCATGATGTTGTATACAGGTGGCCTGTGCAGTATTCTGTTTTTGCTCCCATCTCTTCAGAAGTGGCAGTTGAGCTTTTTGGTCTTTTTGTATCTTGCCATCCATAATTTGCTCCAACGATATGTGCACACAGTTATTTTTAAGTCCCTTATAGTTTCTTTGTATTTTGTTGCTTGAGAACACATTTTTGCAGGTACAAGCACTGTAGCGAAGGATCCAAGGTCCCAGCCTGTCTCACAGGGACTACTGGTTTTCTATAAAAAAAAAAAAAATGGATCTTTACCTCTTATTATACCGGCAAAATTAATTACAGAAGAATTCACAACGAAAGCATGAAAAGCACAAACTTTAAATCTTTTATCAAGAACATGCGGTTGAATACATTTACGAACTAGAGCTAGAGAAGAATTTTTTAAACATAACACACACTCAAAAAGCTCAAATGTACAATGGAAAAATAAAATTGATAAGTTGAACTGTGTTGAATTTTTAAATTCTGTGCATCAAAAGACATTATTTTTAAAAGTGAAAACACAAGCAACAGGTATAACTGACAAAGTGTTAGTATCCAGAATATAGAAAGAACTCCTACAAATCAACAACAACAACAGAATATGTAGAAAACTGATGAGAGAAGGAGAAAGAACAGAAAGAAAGGAAAGAGGGAGGGAGAAAGAGGGTGGAAAAGATCAGAAATGGTTAAAAGAGGATCATTGGAATGGCCAATAAACATGTGAAGATGTTAACCACATTAATAAGAGAAACCCACAATGAGATAGTACTTCACACCCATTGGACTGGCAACAATTTTAAATTCTAAGAATATCAAATGTTGATAAAACATGGGGCAACTAAACATTGCATTGTTGTTATCATTTTAGTTGTTAAATCATGCCCAACTCTCACAACCCCATGGACTGTAGCCCGCCAGGCTCCTCTCTTCATGGGATTTCCCAGGCAAGAATACTGGAGTGAGCTGCCTTGTATAAATTGTCACAACCACTTTGAAGAACAAGTTAACAGTTAAAAAGGAGACTTTCAAATGTGAATTTCCATAGCCCAGCCCAGGACAATTCAGTCACCTCCTAAATGCCCTAGAGAATCTCTCACCCTTGTCCATAGAGAGGTGTGTGCAAGATGGCTATGAAGCACTGTTTGTTATGGAAAAAAAATAGATACATAAATTATGGTTTATTAATGCAGTGGAATAAGGCAGTTAAATGAATGAAATATTTGCATGTATCAAATTAAATAACTCTCAAAAATATATTATTGAACAAAAATTAAGTTGCAGAATTACACAATGAGATATGATTTATTTAAATTTAAAATATGCAAAAATATGACATACAAGTTCAGTTCACTTCAGTCACTCAGTTGTGTCGGACTCTGCGACCCTATGGACTGCAGCATGCCGGGACTCCCTGTCCATCACCAACTCCTGGGGCTTACTCAAACCCATGTCCATTGAGTTGGTGATGCCATCCAACCATTTCATCCTCTGTCATCCCGTTCTCCCTCCTTCAATCTTTCCGAGGTTCAGGGTCTCTTCCAATGAGTCAGTTATTTGCATTAGGTGGCCAAAGTATTGGAGTTTCAGCTTCAGCATCAGTCCTTCCAATGAATATTCAGACTGATTTCCTTTAGGATGGACTGGTTGGATCTCCTTGTAGTCCAAGGAACTCTCAAGAACCTTCTCCAACACCACGGTTCAAAACCATTAAATCTTTTGCACTCAGCTTTCTTTATAGTCTAACTATCACATCCATACATGACTACTGGAAAAACCAAAGCTTTGACTAGACAGACCTCTGTTGGCAAAGTAATGTCTCTGCTTTTTAATATGCTGTCTAGGTTGGTCATAACTTTCCTTCCAAGGAGGAAAGCGTCTTTTAATTTCATCACTGCAGTCACCATCGCAATGATTTTGAGGCCCCCCAAAATAGTCTATCATTCTTTCGACTGTTTCCCCATTTATTTTCTAGTGAAGTGATGGGACCGGATGCCTGATCTTAGTTTCCTGAATGTTGAGTTTTAAGCCAACTTTTTCAGTCTCCTCTTTCACTTTCAACAAGACTCTCTTTAGTTCCTCTTCACTTTCTGCCATAAGGGTGGTATCATTTGCATATCTGAGGTTATTGATATTTCTCCTGGCAATCTTGATTCCAGCTTGTGCTTTCTCCAGCCCAGCATTTCTCATGATGTACTCTACATATAAGTTATTTAAGCAGATTGACAATATACAGCCTTGATGTATTCCTTTCCCAATTTGGAACCAGTCTCTTGTTCCATGTCCAGTTCTAACTGTTGCTTCCTGACCTGCATACAGATTTCTTAGGAGGCAGATCAGGTGGTCTAGTATTCCCATGTCTCTCAGAGTTTTCCACAGTTTGTTGTGATCCACACAGTCAAAGACTTTGACATAGTCAATAAAGCAGGAGTAGATGTTTTTCTGGAACTCTCTTGCTTTTTTGATGATCCAACAGATGTTGGCAATTTGATATCTGGTTCCTCTGTCTTTTCTAAATCCAGTCTGAACATCTGGAAGTTCATGATTTACATACTGGTGAAGCCTGACGTGGAGAATTTTGAGCATTACTTTGCTAGTGTGTGAGATGAGGGCAATTGTGTGGTAGTTTGAGCATTCTTTGGCATTGCCTTTCTTAGGGATTGGAATGAAAACTGACCTTTTCCAGTCCTGTGGCCACTGCTGAGTTTTCCAAATTGGCTGGCATATTGAGTGCAGCACTTTCACAGCATCATCTTTTAGGATTTGAAATAGCTCAACTGAAATTCCATCACCTCCACTAGCTTTGTTCCTAGTGGTGCTTCCTAACGCCCACTTGACTTCACATTCCAGGATGTCTGGCTCTAGGTGAGTGATCACACCATTGTGATTATCTGGGTTGTGAAGATATTTTTTTGTATAGTTCTTCTCTGTGTTCTTGTCACCTCTTCTTAATATCTTCTGCTTCTCTTAGGTCCATACCATTTCTGTCCTTTATTGAGCCCATCTTTGCATGAAATGTTCCCTTGGTATCTCTAATTTTCTTGAAGAGATCTCTAGTCTTTCCCATTCTATCGTTTTCCTCTATTTCTTTGCATTGATCACTGAGGAAGGTTTTCTTATCTCTCCTTGCTATTCTTTGGAACCCTGCATTCAAATGGGTATGTCTTTCCTTTTCTCCTTTACCTTTCACTTCTCTTATTTTCACAGCTATTTGTAAGGCCTCCTCAGACAGCCATTTGCCTTTTTGCATTTCTTTTTTTGGGGTGGGGATGGTCTTGATCACTGCCTCCTGTACAATATCACGAACCTCCATCCATAGTTCTTCGGGAACTCTATCAGATCTAATCCCTTGAATCTATTTGTCACTTTCACTGTATAATTGTAAGGGATTTGTTTTAGGTCATACCTGAATGGTCTAGTGACTTTCCGTACTTTCTTCAATTTAAGTCTGAATTTGGCAATAAGGAGTTGATGATCTGAGCCACAGTCGGCTCCTGGTCTTGTTTTTACTGACTCTCTAGAGGTACGTATATATGTAATTGGGCTTCCCAGGTGGTACTAGTGGTAAAGAACCTGCCTTCCAATGCAGGAGACATGAGACATGGGTTTGATCCCTGAGTTGGGAAGATCCCCTGGAAGAGGGCATGGCAACCCACTCCAGTATTCTTGCCTGGAGAATCCCATGGAGAAAGTAGCCTGGCGGGCTACAGTCCATGGGGTTGCAAACAGTAGGAGGACACAACGGAGCAACTTAGCAGACATACATCTATGTGATTATATATATATATATATTTTAATATGTAATGACTAGATAAACTGTCAATTCACAATTATAGTTACTGTCATGCAAAGAAGAAGAGGGGAATTTGACCTGCGGGGAGTGTACAGACAGTTTCAACTGTATTCTTATCGTTTTATTTTCAGGTTGGGTGATAAGTGGTATGCAGGTGTTTGCTATATCATTCCTAATATCTTTTATGTGCCTGGAGTATTGTATTAATTTTTAAACCTGAGAAGTTTGATTCAGATATTCTTCTGTGTGAATCACAAGTTGCTTAAATATATTATTCACTTTTCACACAAGAAGGATTTTCACAGTTATTATTTCATTTTACCTTCTGAATAGCTTTATTGAGGATGCAGGGCAAAGTGAGCCTTGAATTAGGTGACTTTCCCGAGGCCAGTGTATTGAGTGACGGAACCAGGACTGGCAGCGGCTGTTTTGCCCTCACTGTGGCTTCCACTGGCCTAGCTGTCACTCAGAGTCAGGGAGAGACTCGGTGCCATGGAGACGGTCTGAAACAGCCTGATTGAAGGGAGAAAGGGGACTCCAAATTGGTCCAAATGGCTCTCTGCAGACAAGGCAGAGTGGATTGCATGTGTCTAGGGTAGATGCTGATGGGCATTGGGGTGAGACTGTGTAGTACCGCCCACCCGAGTGACTGCAGAAATGCCCTGATGAGGTGGGGTGAGCTGATCGTCCTCCCTCTTCTCACATTTCAAATCCTAATAGTCCTTGTCACTAACATTGCAGTGTTTCAGTCCCCACTCAGGGCATGATTAGCTGTTGGTCTCTTTAGGTGTAAAACACTGCCTGATTCACAACAGCATCCCGTAAAAACAAATTAAATGAACTCGGCAGTCATTCAGGTGCGAGATGTGAAATGAACTCAACATTAGGCAGAAGGACACAATAATAGTCTCAAAGTGGAATTAACTTATGGCCATCTGGAAAGCCACCCCTTTTCATAAACGCAAGCCCTTTTCACAGGCTAACTAGCTTCCTCTGTGGGCAGGCCCACAATATAAGGGATCAGAAAACCACTATGATCATGGAGAACTACAAATGTGCATCAGAAAAGCTTTTCCATTTTTGTTTAGCAAAGATAAATGAAAAAAATGTATCAACTGATGTTACACTGAAATTCTTATTTGCTGACATCTTTTCATAACTATTAGGCTTATGGAATTAGTCACTATAATGCATTCAGTTAGCTCAAATGAACTCCTGAAAGGAATTACATATTTTTTCATAAAGTAATTTATAATGAATTATTAACAAGGCTTCAGTTCAGTGCATACATGGTTCATTAGCAAACTGAGATCATCCTTCACTGAGCAGTGTCAGCATTGGCTACACCTGACAGTTGTACTATTTTGAGTGAATGGATTAGATTAGCCAGTGCTTCATTGTTGGGGAAGAACTGCAATGAAGCTGTGGTTCTCTTTTCTCACATGATTTTTCTGAGTTTCTGTGTTTCTAAACTTCTATTATATAAAGGATGAGGATCACCAGAATATTTTGCATTAAACATTATTTTTATTGAATATCATTCATTGGGGCTTTCCAGGTGACTCAGTGGTAAAGCATCCATCCGCCAAGCAGGAGACACAGGTTCAATACCTGGGTCAAGAAGATCTTCTGGAGAAGGAAATGGTAATCCACTCCAGTATCCTTGCCTAGGAAACCCCATGGACAGAATAAGCTGGTAGGCTATAGTTCATGGGGTCCCAAAAGAACCAGACAGGACTTAGAGACTAAATAATAAGAGCAAGTTCATTCATTATTTCTAAATACAACTGGAATTTCAACCCACCACATGGCTGGGTTGAAAGAGACAATGAACATGTTGTATTAATACTTCCCCCCAAACTCTAGATGTGTGTGTCCAACTGTCCACTCAGCATCCCCTTTAGGATGTGTAACTGACACCTCAATATTACCATGTCCAAAACAGATCTCACATCTACCCCAGACTGCTTCTAATTTAGCAGCCTTCCCCATCTTGGCTACTGACAACTCTATCCTTCTCATTGCTCAGGCCAGAAACCTCAGAGCTTATCCTCCTCAACTTGTTTCTTCCCTTCAGATTACATCTATGTATCCAATATTTGAATAAGTCCTCTTATTATCTATCTCCAAAACATATCAAGAATTTGACCATATCTCAGCACCGTCTATATTATAACCTATTTAAAGTGAAAAGTGTTAGTCAGTCGTGTCTGACTCTGTGACTCCATTGACTGCAGTCCACCAGGCTCCTCTGTCCATGGAATTTTCCAGGCAATAATACTGGAATGGGTTACCACTTTCTTCTCCAGGGGATCTTCCTAACTCAGGGACCGAACCAGAGTCCCCTGTACTGCAGACAGATTCTTTACTGTCTGAGTTATCAGGGAACACTAGCCCATCTGCATGGATCATTTTATTAATCTCTAAACTTCCATCCATCCCTCTGCCTCGGCTCCCTTTTAGTTTTTTCTCAACATAGCAGTCAAAGTGTCTCTTTAAACAACTAAGACAGATCTTGGAATTCCTCTGCTCAAAACCCTTTAATAGTTTTCCATCTCATTCAGCACACAAGCCAGATCAGGTCCCCATCACCACCCTGTCTCATCTATTTCCATTCTCCCTGTCACTGGCCTATTTGACTAGATCCGTGAATGAGTGAATCATGGGCTCAGCTTCTGAGTGTCAAGGTCAGCATAGTCCTTGAGCACAGGCCTACGAGGGAGAGGAGACACCAGGGGGACCTAGGGGATCTTCCTGACCCAGGGATCAAACCTGGGTCTCCAGCACTGCAGGCAGATTTCTTTACTGTCTGTGCCACCAGGGAAGCCCAACCCTTTAAAGTGGGGCTTCTCTGTCCCTGGATTTAAGTTTAAAATCCAGTTCAACCACTTAATAGCTTTTTACCCAATTACTTAATTTCTTCATTTTCTTATCTAAAATGGAGATAACACAGTGATTGCAAAATAACATAAATTATATAAACTGTCCTCTGTATATATTTTGTGATCAATACAAGGGAGCTGTTTTATTGTCATTTCTTCATCTTTCATTGAGATGTTTATTTATCCTAGTATGGTCTTGAAGCCTCTATGGAGCAAAGACTATTTTACAAACTTTAAACAGCAGCGGCAAATACTGTTGAACATTTCACCTCTCATAAAAGCCTCTTGGTATCTTTTATATAGTAAACTTTGCTAATTCATTTATTCACTCATTTGGCAAGCATTTACTGAACACTTTGTGCCAGGCACTGTTCTTAGCACAGCAAATATGGTAGTAAAGAAAACAAATAAAACTTTGTGCTCTCACAAAGCTAAATGTTAGTACAAAGCAACAAAATAACTAAGATAAATGAGAAAAATATATAGTATTTTAGAGGTAAGTGCCAAGTGAAAACTAGGAAGCCGACAAGGAGGATATGACAAGTTGGGGTGAAATCTTGGATATGAGTCAGGAATGACCACATCTTGTATCTCGGACCATTCCTGGACCCCCCTGGAGGCTCCTCTCCATCTTTTGAGATTTTAAACATCAGCAGTGCCCAGGATTCTGCCTGCAGCCTCTTCTCCAGTCCCCTGAGATCTCTGTGGGTGATTTCAGGACACCCTTTGACAGCTTCATTTATCTCCTCCCAGTGAGCGGCTTCCACATCTTCACTGGTCCGAGCAGACCTCACTGCCTGCACTCTGGACTCCCCTGTGTGTATGCTCAAAGGCCATGTGTCCAGAATGAACTCATCTCTCAGCTCGCTTTGCCCAGATCTCCCCCTGACACTACCTCCAGCGCTTGACACTTCAATGAACTTCACCTCCTGCCTCTGCTTCACTAGCTTTCAAGAAATCAGGTGCCCAGCCTGTCAGACCTACTTCATAACACCTCTCAAGTCTTTCTCCTCCTTTCCATCATCTTCATGTCCCCTCACTCAACATTACCTCTCTCAAAATTGCCTTCTAAAAACCATTCTGTGTCTCCACCTCCTCAAACGACCGTCCACTCTGCTGCTACATAAATTTCTTAAAAGTGGGATTTTGATCACATCCCCCTTTGTCCCAAGATGTTCTCATTTTGCCTTTAATAAGATCCTTAGTTCTGGCCATAAACCTGCTCCACAGTCTGACCCCAGTCTTCCTTTCCATCTTCATCTCCCCCTGGACCTCCCTCCCTACTGCTCAGATTCATCTTTCTGCTGTCCTTCCCACTTGCACTGCCCATTCCAAGCTTCTGTTCATGTGGCCATCATCAGCAAAGCCTCGCTTCTCCCTTCCATCCATCCATCCATCCAAACCCCACTTGTCACATTAGTCAGTGGTCCCCAAAGTGATGTGTGTGCACTATGTGGGATGCACAAGATTTTCCAATTGGGGGTAGAATTCGAAAATTCCATTTCTCCTTATTTTTTAAAATTTATTTTGTCTTTGCTGGGTGTATGTTACTTTGCATGGTCTTTCTATAGTTGCAGGGAGCAGGGGCTACTCTTCATTGCAGTGTGTGGGCTTCTCGTTGTGGGGATTTCTCTTGTTGCAGAGCACAGGCTTCAGTAGTTGCGATGCACGGGCTTAGCTGTTCTTTGACATGTGGGATCCTCCCGGACCATGGGTTGGAATCACGGCCCATGCATTGGCAGGCGGATTCCTGTCCATTGTGCCACCAGGGAAGTCTCATTTCTGCTGATTTTTTTATCTGAGCTTTACTAATGATATAAAACAAACAGATGCTGACAGCCTCATTCAGGTGGTGTATCAGACTAGCAGATATTCTGAGGGCAAGAGGACAGTACCCCCAAACAAGTGTTGGGGTACTCTCACTCTTTCCTGGCTCCAGCATACTATAGGAAATTTTAGTCTGAATGTGCCTGATTAAGTCATTTTATGGATTATAGTCTGAGAGAAAGGAGAATTTTATTATACTTGATACTGAGATGAGCAATGATCATAAAATCTTTTTATTATACGAAAGTTCAGGGGAAAGACTTGGCAAGTTTAAAGCTGAGTTGGCATTTTTTTCCTTCAAAAAAGATAATTGTTCTTAAATCTGTGGCCTTTTCTGTGAGGAAAAATGGCCATTGAGACCCTGCTCCCCTGCAGATATTTTAAAATGAAGAAATAGATACACACCTTCAAAAAAGGTGTGAATCATGAATGAAAAAAAATAACTGCCCAAACAAATTTTGCTATGAGAGGGCATTTTAAGAATAGAAGTATAGAGATGTTTTCATTGTTGTAAAATGTTACTGCTTATATGATGTGTATCACATATTAAAATGCCTCAGCTGCATACTTTAAAGAATTGCAAATCAATTTGCTAATCTACTTAAAATTTTCCAGATATACAATTTCAGTGGGTTTTTTTTTTACCCATTTACATAGATAAATAATTGTGTGTGTGTGTGTGTATCCCACAACAAGACCTAAATAGTTGCAAAAAATAACTTTCTGGTCAATGTTCAGAAAGTATATGGAAGTATATGTTCAGGGAAGGTAGACAATTTCTTAAAAAAACAAAATACAAAACTTCAACACAACTGATGGAAAGGATGAAAAAAAGAGTAAGTGCAGGTCTCAATGCATTTTTCCATTTGGAACCACACATTTTTGAGCAAATGTTCAATGGTTCTTTGTTGGCAATTGCAAAAAGATGCATGAACCTAAATGTACATCAGTATGGAAATGGACAAATAAACTGTGGTCTAGTCATACAATGTAATTCTATACAACTGCAAAAATGAGGGAACTAGAGCTAGATGCAATCATATAGCATTCTTTTTTTTAAGCAAAAACAAGAAGCAAATTGCAGAAAGGTATTATAAGTGTTGAGACCATATATATGTCATTTGAGAACCTATAAAATAATATCAAATGTTGGGTTGATTTTTTGAGGTATAATATGTAATAAAAGTAAAAACACACGCATGGACTGAAACACAACAAATTTAGATAACAGTTGCTTCAGGTGGAGAGGAGATGGAATGGGATCTGGGAGGGAGTTGTCAGGGCTGCCGTGGTTCTTTTCATGTTTGATCACTCACCCTGTGTGGTGAATACATAGGTTTTCCTTTTATTGTTCTCTCTGCTTTTATATACATCTGAAATATTTCATAATGAAAAATGTTTTCTGCTATTGAAGATGGTTTTCTCTTAAAATCCCTTTGAGGAAATTACAGCAATGACAAATTTGAAGACTTATATCCATGGCAAAAACATTCTGAGACGCTTCATTAATTTTAGAAAGCTGGCATGAAACTGCTGTGGCTTTCTGAAAGTGTGGGTTATCATGTTTTCCTAACCACTGAGGAAACTCCCTCAGAGTGTTAAATATAAAATGCCAGAAGGCTAAACAACCTACAGGGATATAACCTTTCAGGATTAAAAAGCAGATGGAAACGTAGAGCTGTGGGTGGGAGCTGGTCAGTATTTTCTTTTTTGGGCTTTAAGCATTTTTCTATATCTCTTCAATAATATCTAGTACCACATCTTCCAGATCCATAAGAAAATCAAACAAAAATGCATTAGTAATGATAAAACGATCCATTCTCATTAAATCATGTCCAGGTTGATTTCAGATTAGATTTTCCAAAAGACCCAAGTAAAACTTTAGTAGAAAATCCACATGTCTAAGCCAAGATAATGAAACATTTCTGTTTGTTTAACTTGAAGAAGCATTTGTTTTTAATTTATTTGAGAGGACTTCCATTTAAGAAACCAAATTCTGTAATGCTAACTTTGTTCACCTATGTCTTAGAACTCAAGAAGCAATATCTAATAAAACAAAACATTACCAAGTTAGCAGAGACAGTTCATTTTAAGGCTTGTAGTTTAATTTTTAACCTTAAGATGAGATGAAGAAGTGAATATTTTTTAAAAATGGATTTAAAGCCTATTGAAAAGCCATGCTTGCCCCTTTAAAATAAAAGAAGAGAAGCAATTAAAGAAAGCTTTTGGGTATGGTATAAAGAGGAGAAGTATCAATTGTGGTCAGAAGTATACAATTATTATATGCATAACCTGGACAAATCATTATAACTTTGCTTAGCCTCACTTCCCTCACATAAAAAGATGGCAATAATATTATTTTGAGAATCAATATCCAAAAAAAATGTGACTTCACTGTAAGATAAGCAGTAACTTAATTTTTTAAAATACCAGTTTGCCCTAAATGTCCAAAATTTCCAAAATAAACCCCAAAATTCAGTGTCATCTTCTGAGTTACTATACTTACTCATCTCCAAGTTATTTAGAAAAACGAAAAGATCACAGAAGCCTCAGTTTCCATAGATAAAATACTAAGAAAAAAATTTTTGGAAAAAAAAAATTTTTGTTGGAAATAATTAACAGCATATTTCTCATCATGGCCCCTTTTGTCTTTCTTTTCTTCTAAAGTAAAATATGAAGGCCTTTAGTGCCCCAGATTTAAAGAAATTCAAGTTTATATGATAAAAATATATGGTCATAAAATAGCTACAAGCCTTGAGGTTGCAAAAATAACATTTTGGGCACTGAATTTCAGGGGTGAGGAGGAGGGTAATGGGTATTTACTCTCTGTAAAGACAGAAAGCAGGCCCTCAAGGCAGTCTCAGCCATGTAAAAAAGACAAACATATACATGGAGTGAAACCCCACTGGGGCCCAGGGCCGCTGCCTGCACTGTGCGCTCAGGGCCCAGTGTGACGGCCAGGCTGGTTCACAGGGGCCGTGACCCGTGAGCTCTGTGCTTCTGCGGGGCCCTGGAGAGGGCGGTACTGCAGCATACAGACATGGCAGGCCCATCATCTCCCTCATCGAGAAAAAGAGCCTGCCCCCTCGGAGAAGACCGCTCAGCAACGCAGACCGATCCTCCCAAAATCACGCGAGAGCGCAAACACAGGCGCAGGAGAGAACATGGCGGAGCTGAGGGCTGCGCAGAGGCCGGGCCTCTAGGAACCGGAAGTGTGAGCAGCAGCTCGCGGAGGAAAGGAAGGACGGCGCGCTCCGTGCTGATGGGCAGGCACACTCACGTACAGAGACCAGAATCCAATGTGTCCCTGAAATTACAACAGTCTGGTGCTCTGAGACTCCGTGGCCTGAAGCATCAGGCAGTAAAGATCTGCCAGCTCAGACGGCCAGGTCTGGCTTTTGTGACGTGGTCTAGTGCGATAGCCACAGACATACCATCAGCTTTGAAACGGCTGAAGTCAGTGTCGTCCTGTCCCATAGGGCTGTCCCATAGGTGCCATATCTAGGTTAGCCTAGAGCTTGAGTCTCTGCTTGGACCACTGTTGTCTTCTGGCGTGCTAATAAGTCCATTAGACTTATTAGTCCTACTCATTACTTTTTCTTTCTTGGTTTACTCTTCCATCTTTGCATCATGTGTCACTGACAACTTTAACTAACTCTCCATCCCATGAGTTAGACCCGAAGCTTCCTTATGATGTTTTAGAACATGTCATCAGAATACAAATCATTTTCTTTCATTTAAAATAATAAATATTTGTGCTTATTTAATTACAGAAGTGATGTAGTGCATCATCATTTACTTAACCAGTTTGCCATCGTTAGACGTTTTGGTGTTTTCACATTATTGAAAGTGTCAGTTGCTTAGTC
The DNA here is from genome assembly GCF_963930625.1 of Muntiacus reevesi. Lineage (NCBI taxonomy): Eukaryota > Metazoa > Chordata > Mammalia > Artiodactyla > Cervidae > Muntiacus > Muntiacus reevesi. The sequence goes on along the minus strand of NC_089256.1, from coordinate 83,709,831 downwards.
GTGTCCAACTCTTTGCAGACCTGTGGTCTGTAGGCCGCCAGAGTCCTCTGTCCATGGGACTCTCCAGGCAAGAATACTGAAGTGGGTTGCCATGCCCTCCTCTAGGGGATCTTCCCAACCCAGGGGTTGAACCCAGGTCTCCTACATTGCAGTCAGATTTCTTACAGTCTGAGTCAACAGGAAGGTCCCTTCACATTGTTTACTACCATAAATAATATGAGATGAACAGCCTTATATGAACCTCTGTGATTTTAAACCTATGTCATTTAACATCTGTGATTTTTCTCTTGAGAATAAATTTATAAAAGTATAATTGTTGAGTGAGTAATGTGTATATTAAAAAAAAATTTTAGCATACTGCCAAAACGCTCTCTATAAAAGTTGTTTCAATTTACCCTCTCACCCTCATATACAGAAAGGGCCTTTTCCTCCACTTTGCTAGTTATTTTTAATCCACACTGCTAGGCTGAAGCTACAAAGTGGCCCCATGTCTCTCTTGGGCAGATACAGTCAACATACAAAAGATCCTGTGAGATGAATAGAGGAGAGATACTCTTATCCAGGTGAAAAGTAATACACTCATATACTGAGAGATGGTGCATGAGACCCTGATGCTGGGAAAAATTGAAGACAAAAGGAGAAGAGGGCAGCAGAGGATGAGATGGTTGGATGGCATCATCGACTCAATGGACATGAACTTGGACAAACCCCAGGAGATGGTTAGGGACAGGGAGGCCTGGCGTGTTGCAGTCCATGAGGTCACAAAGAGTCGGACATGACTTAGCAAGTGAACAACAAGTACAGTTGGGAAATTAAGTTGTGGAAATTCTATAGTCACAAGCAATCAGGGGTAAACCCCTTCCAGTGTTGTTTATCCTAGGTCAGTGTTTGCTCCATGCAAACAGCAGGCATGACTTCTTTGACCCACATTTTAAAATCAGGAAATTTAATAAAACTCTAAGCTCATGCCTTCTCTTGGTCTTCATTGATGGCTCAGATGGTAAAGAATCTGCCTGAGATATGGGAGACCTGGGTTCAATCCCTGGGTTGGGAAGATCTCTTGGAGGCGGGTGTGGCAACCCACTCCAGTATTCTTGCCTGGAGAACTCCATGGATAGAGGAGCCTGGCCTCTGTGGCTGGCCACAGTCCATGGGGTCACAAAGAGTCGGACATGACAGAGTGACTAAGCACAGCACACACTTGCCCTCTCTTGAGGATAAACTGGGGTATCTAGAAACATCACGCCCAAAGGTACAGCCAACTAGAGCTAAGTGTGCTGCCCTCTGCAGACAGAGCAGGGACCTCCAGGTTATTTTTGCTCAGTCACTCAAAGAGCAACACTGGACACTCTTCTAAGTTTTGTCTGAGTCTTTTGCAACCCCATGGACTGTAGCCCACCAGGCTCCTCTGTCCATGGGATTCTCCAGGCAAGAATACTAGAGTGGGTTGCGATGTCCTTCTTCAGGTAGCCACCTATATATTCCACCTACCTGGCTTCACTTATTTTTGTTACCTACCTGATCCCTGTCAGCATTTGAATTTGAAATCCCACCATGAATACTATTTCTTCACAGAAACAATACTGGAATTCTGTTGGAAGAGAATTATAACAGAGATTTATATACACTGAAAATCAAGCCGTGACCTCTGAAATAAATCAGCAGCAGTAGGGCTTCTGAATTTGTGCATCTTGTTCACTTCTACACTGTATAGGGATTTTACCACAATATGTTTACATAAATATATAGATAATTTGTGTATGAAATATGAATAGCTACAAATATAATTGCTAGTCTATTATTAGAAATTCATGCAGCAATAGACTTCAAACAAGAAATACAAAAATTTTGCTCACACATACTTTCCAATTTAATTCAAACTCGAACTGCAGTAAGCTTACTTGGAAAAATAATAGCCAATTAAAAATTTAAAATATCTAGCCTGTGATGTGAGGACAGGATTATATTCATTTCATTTAGTTCAAAAGTGTAATTAGACATATATCTGCGCATGGTGTCAGAATTCTGCAGGCAGTTAGTTATGCCAGACCATGCAGGAATTAATGCCTGTGAAATAGCTGTCCTGAAGTCTTTTCAGTTGCAATGTAAATACAACCAAGCAGAGTAAAGGTGGCAAAACCCTCAGGAGAAATCTAAACAAATGATAGGGCTATAAACACATACCTTTGTCAGAAGAAATACACCTTAGGTTTTATTTTAGTAAATCTTAGTTAAACATATCAAGAGGATTTATGCTAAGGTTAGCAAGTAATATAGAGTTCTTTTAAAGCACAAGGCATGGGTCTTAAGATGTCCTATATAAAGTGATTTATATGACAAGCAAGAAAGAGAATGTTTGAATGGTTTGTTTTATTTCAGTGACTTTTAAGATAAAAACAAATGCCTCTTCACCAAGGCATCTATTGCCTGTGAATATGCATACAAAATAGCAATAGATTAGATGAATGAAGAATTTAGAAGTATGCCTAATATTGTTAACTTAAAACACCATGGTGTCTGCTTTACCAGTTTTCCAGATCTTAATACCCACTTTAGTTTTTCATTATTATTTATCAAGGATAAATAATATACAACGTATACAAAAATAGAGTAGCCCAAGGAATCTCCATGTACCCATTACCCAACCTTGATGACCATCAAAATGTAACCAATCTTGCCATATCTGCACCCCCAACCACCTTGCCCCTTCTGTATTAATTTGAGTCAAGTCCCAGGTATCATAACACTTCATCCATAAATGTTTCAGTATGTATCTCTAAAAGGTAAGGACCCTTTTTTCTTAAACATAACCATGCTACCATTATCGCACCTGAAAAAAGAAATCATTAATAATCTCTCAGTATTATCATATATGTTATCAGTGTTCAAACTTCCAATGTCTCATAAATGTCATAATTTTTATTGCCCATTTTCAAATCAGGTTTCAAATAAGGTAGTTACATTGTAGTTATTGCTTTGTCTCTTACGTGGCTTTATATTGCAAGGACTCTCCTCCATTTCTTTTCTCTTGAAGTTTATTTCTTAAAACAAATTAGGTTTTGGTTTTAAAATAAAAAACTGTAGGAAATAAAATTAAGGCTTGGTTTCTGTTTTATAAAAAATTAGTATCTGATGAAAATGGGAAAAGGGAATCAGTCTGTGGTAGCATATGTGTGTAAATGTGTATGTATGCGTGTGTGATTCAATGTCCCTTTTAGGAACCGTTGTTTACAGTGTGATCATTTACTCTTGCATGCATTCATTTACTTACTCTTCCATCCATTCATTCAATCATCCATCCTTACACCCAATAGCACTCTCTGAGCACGCTACGTGCCAGCACTCCTTCAGCCGCTAGGATCAAGCAAAATCCAACACTGCTCCCTGCCCTCAAGTTGTCTGCTCATTAATAGTTAGAACTGTAAACTAATGCAGCCACCCAGTTACATGGGAAAGAAAGAACTGCCTCCTCATGCTCTTCCTGAATCTGGGCTTGGTTTCTGAATCCCCCCAAAGTCTGGCTCAACATTCTGTGCCTGGGCTGTTATTTCCAGCTGAGCATTTCCTGAGGCAGGAACAGTGACATCCTCTTATTACACAACTTCTATTCCTCAAAAGCCACTGGGTTCAGTCCCAGCCTGCCCCTGCATACGACATCACCTTCCCCAATTAGCTCGGTTGTCTGTCTAGAATCCATGGAGATCCAGCTCACTGTGTAGCATGTAGAGATGTCCAGCCCTACATGATGGGCGTGGCCAGGCATGCATGTGGGCAGGACACATGTGACCTACCCCTGCCCTCAGTACTCCTCCACTTTTTAGAACGAAGTTGAGTTTTACAGTGTTGACTTCTTCACTAAAAAAAAAAAAAAAAAATGAAAGGCATCCTTTCTTTCCCTGGTCTATCTGAGAATGTCATACAGTCCTTTTCAATAGACCCTAGAAGATTTTGAGACATCCTTGTCAGGTTAGGAAAGCCTTGTAGCCAGGTCTCCTCGCAAAACTGGGGAGACCAATTTTTGTATCGCTCTTGTCCAGGGAATCTGCATGGAGGTTCTGCTTAAACATTTAAATCTATCTCAGTGGACCCAAAGACCTACTCCTCCAGGAGTCTTATGAGTCACTGCCTTTCTTAAGGATCCTACCTCATCGCTATCCAAGCTGTAATAGTGGGAGTCTGGAGTAAGCCTCTGAAGTATGTGACTCTGGGAATTGTGTAAATAAGAGAAAGCTAAGCCCAAGAGAAAGACTGGGTCTCAGGTGATTCAGTGAGGAAAGAGCATACATAGATAGTATGGAGGAGGTGGGGGACAGAGGCCAGGGAAGCACAATGGGCTAGGATCACAGACAGCTCAGATTAGCTGTCCTGCACAGAGCCCGTCTTCCTCTTATCTTCTGGATCCAATCCAATTAATCGTAAATCCTCCAAGCTCCATCTTCAGAGTGTTTCCAGAACCTGACCGTTCCTCCTCACCCCTGCTGTCCACCCCGCCCCAGCCACTGTCAGCTCCCATCTCCCACTGTCCCGGCCTCCTGACTATTCTCCCTGCTTCCATACCAGGCACCCTGGTCCATCCCACTTCTGGACTTTGTATTTACTGTTCCCTCTGCTGGGAAATTCTTCCCCTCGGTGTCCCTGGTGCTCACTCTCCACCTCTTCCAGGTGCTTGTTTAAATCTTCTTTGCTAAGGAAGCTTTCCCCAACCCCCTGTTCTTAAAATTATAACATGTACATACACAGACACTCACACACAGTCCAGTTCTCCTGTGCAACTCCTCTAGCTACTTTTTCTTCACTTTTAAGTACACAACAATTTCCTTTTTTATTTGTTTATTGTCTGTCTCCAGTCTCATCATCAGAAAGTAATCCTCCTCTATGAGGATGAGAATTTTGTCTTTCTGTTCACTGCTATATTCACATTACCTAGAACAGTACCTGCCACAGAGTAGGTCTTTGGTAAATATTGAATAAATGAATGAATCATCCAGTCAATTAATCAATAACTCCCTCTCCCAAAGAATTAGGGAAATCTCTGTATGAAACCAAGTTAGGCATACCTCTTGCCCTTGACACACAGTGATACTTTAATGATGATAGCAAATATTTGTCTAGTGTAATTATGAACAGGCTTCCCTGGTAGCCCAGCTGGAATGAGCTATTCAGTAGAATCTACCTGCAATGCAGAAGACCTCATTTCGATTTCTGAGTCGGGGAGATCTGCTGGAGAAGGGATAGGCTACCTGCTTCAGTGTTCTTGCCTGGAGAATTCCATGGACTATAGTCCATGGGGTCACAAAGAGTTGGACACGACTGAGTGGCTTTCACTTTCACTTTTCACTTTCATAATTTTAAGCTCTATTTGGAATGTTAGGCATGTGGGGAGGTGCTTGGTAAATTGAGACAGTGATTAGCTAAAGTCCTTAGTTGTGAGAAGGATGCTCAGACATGGGGTAATGAGGAGAAAATGCTGGAGAGGAGGGAGGCATGGTTATGTGTCATCTGCAGTTCACTTTGTTTTAAAATAGATATGGTGCTGTCTTTGGACTGAAGTAGTGCCAAGACCTCTGAGCAGCGTCACTTGGCAAGACAGCCCAGATTTCCTTCTGGATATTCCCAGGGTGAATCAGGACACATGGGCAGCCTGAATGGGCTAGTGACTTGATGCACCCCCTTAGTTATTTTTCACGTATTTGTTCAATATTCACTTAATGGGCTTGAAAAAAATATTTTCTATTAATAAAAATTACAGACTTTTTGCTCAAATTCAGTGTAAGTTATTTATTTCATTCTTGCTATACCACTGTATTTTAATATATTTAAAATTCTTCACATCACAGTTTTTCTACCACGCATAACTCGATTGTGTTAGTCATCAAACTCACTGAAGATAAACTACACTTGCGTGAGGATGCTCAAAATATATTTAAATTTTCTTTCCTCTTGAGCTTCATGTTGGCAAAATATTTTTTACTTTTCTCTCTTTGACTTTTATACATTTTTTAAAACCAGAGAACTTCTTAAGAAATGTATTGAAGGATTTAAAGTTGATGAATGAAATGATTTGTTCCTGAGGAAAGCACCAATCCATGCTTTATCCAGTTTCCCTTTTAGCTATCTACAATTGCTGAATAGAGCACTGTCTACTGGTAGCTTGTAGGACAGTGGATACAGTTCTGTGACCCGAACATCCATAGCAGACTTGGTTATATGGAGAAGACGTGTCTTCTTTTGTTTTTGAAGAGAACAGTTATGCTGCTGGTACTGAACCACCAGTTTTGTAAGGTGTGGCCTGTGGGAACTGGGTTAGCCAGCTACCTGTTGCTGGGATAGATTGAAGCAAAAGGAGCAGGGGGAGGCAGAGGATGTGGTGGTTCGATAATACCACCAACTCAATTTGAGCAAACCCGCATAGATATTGGAAGGCAGAGGAACCTTGTGTGATACAATTCATGGGGGCCACCAAGAGTTAGGAACGACTTAGTACCTGAACAACAATGTCCAAACATATTATGGAGAAAACCGGGCTTTCTGAACAGTCCCAGAATGTTGATGTGTATGCTGCTATGCAGTGTAGACTGGCAGTCCAAGACTGTAGTTTTCAGGGTAGAAGATGCAGCAAAAGGAGATCTCTTTACCAATATTACATTTTGCCTCAATCACCTTATGCCATCATACTCCTGGGTCCAAGTTTGTGATTTCTTAGTTAAAACACAGCCCTGCCCCTATTTACCACCATCTCTCTCTCTCTCTCTCTCTCTCTCTCTCTCTCTCTCTGTGTCTCTCTCTCACACACACACACGCACTCACACACACACACACACTCAGACTCACACACACACACACTCACACACACATGCTCACTCACACACACACACTCACACACACACACTCTCTCACACACACACACACTCACTTACACACACAGAGCTATATTCTCCCAGCACTAGCTTTCCAACTCTGCATTCAAATGGGAATATCTTTCCTTTTCTCCTCTGCCTTTCGCTTCTCTTGTTTTCACAGCTATTTGTAAGGCCTCCCCAGACAACCATTTTGCCTTTTTGCATTTCTTTTTCTTGGGGATGGTCTTGATCCCTGCCTCTTGTGCAATGTTATGAACCCCCATCCATAGTTCTTCAGGCACTCTTTCTATCATATCTAATCCCTTGAATCTATTTGTCATTTCCACCGTATAATCATAAGGGGTTTGATATAGGTCATACCTGAATGGTCTAGTGGTTTACCGTACTTTCTTCAATGTGAGTCTGAATTTGGCAATAAGGAGTTCATGATCTGAGCTACAGTCAGCTCCCAGTCTTGTCTTTGCTGACTGTATAGAACTTCTTCATCTTGGCTGCAAAGAATACAATCAATCTGATTTCAGTATTTACCAACTGGTGATGTCCATGTGTAGAGTCTTCTCTTGTGCTGTTGGAAGAGGGTGTTTGCTATGACCAGTGTGTTCTCTTGGCAAAACTCTATTAGCCTTTGCCCTGCTTCATTCCGTACTCCAAGGCCAAATTTGCCTGTTACTCTAGGTATTTCTTGACTTCCTACTTTTGCATTCCAGTCCCCTATTATGAAAAGGAAATCTATTTTAGGTGTTAGTTCCAGAAGGTCTTGTAGGTTTTCATAGAACTATTCAATTTCAGCTTCTTCAGCATTACCGGTCAGGGCATAAACTTGGATTACTGTGATATTGAATGGTTTGCCTTGGAAACAGATATCATTCTGTCATTTTTGAGATTGCATCCAAGTACTGCATTTCAGACTCTTTTGTTGACTATGATGGCTACTCCATTTCTTCTAAGGGATTCTTGCCCACAGTAGTAGATATAATGGTCATCTGAGTTAAATTCACCCATTCCAGTCCATTTTAGTTCACTGATTCCTAAAATGTCGACATTCACTCTTGCTGTCTCCTGTTTGACCACTTCCATTTGCCTTGATTCATGGACCTAACATTCCAGGATCCTATGCAGTATTGCTCTTTATAGCATCAGACTTTACTTTCATCACCAGTCACATCTACAACTGGACATTGGTTTTCTTTGACTCCCTGTCTTCATTCTTTTTGGAGTTCTCTCTCCACTGATCTCCAGTAGCATATTGGGCACCTACCAACCTGGGGACTTCATCTTTCAGTGTCCTATCTTTTTGCCTTTCATACTCTTCATGGGATTCTCAGGTCAAGAATACTGAAGTGGTTTGCCATTCCCTTCTCCAGTGGACCACGTTTTGTCAGAACTCTCCACCATGACCAGTCCATTTTGGGTGGCCCTACACAGCGTGGCCCATTGTTTCATTGAGTTAGACAAGACTGTGGTCCATGTGATCAGACTGGCTAGTTTCTGTGATTGTGCTTTTTTACAAATAGCTGTGAAAAGAAGAGAAGTGAAAACCAAAGGAGAAAAGGAAAGATATACCCATTTGAATGCAAAGTTCCAAAGAATAGCAAGGAGAGATAAGAAAGTCTTTCTCAGCGATCAATGCAAAGAAACAGAGGAAAACAATAGAATGGGAAAGACTAGAGATCTCTTCAAGAAAATTAGAGATACCAAGGGAACATTTCATGCAAAGATGGACACAATAAAGGACAGAAACGGTATGAACCTAACAGAAGCAGAAGATAATAAGAAGAGGTAGCAACAACACTGGAGAAGGCAATGGCAACCCACTCCAGTCCTCTTGCCTGGAAAATCCCATGGACGGAGGAACCTGGTAGGCTGCAGTCCACGGGGTCGCTAAGATATGGGCGTGACTGAAGTGACTTAGCAGCAGCAGCAGTGGCAAGAATACACAGAAGAACTATACAAAAAAAGATCTTCACAACCCAGATAAACATGATGGTATGATCACTCACCTAGAGCCAGACATCCTAGAATGTGAAGTCAAGTGGGCCTTAGGAACCATCACTATAAGCAAAGCTAGAGGAGGTGCTGGAAATCCACTTGAGCTATTTCAAATCCTAAAAGATGATGCAGCGAAAGTGCTGCAGTCAATATGTCAGCCAATTTGGAAAACTCAGTAGTGGCCACAGGACTGGAAAAGGTCAGTTTTCATTCCAATCCCAAAGAAAGGCAATGGAAAGTATGTTCAAACTACCACACAATGGCACTCATCTCACATGCTAGCAAAGTAATGCTCAAAATTCTCCAAGCCAGACTTCAACAGTACATGAGCTGTGAACTTCCAGATGTTCAAGCTGGCTTTAGAAAAGGCAGAGGAACCAGAGATCAAATTGCCAGCATCCGCTGGATCATCGAAAAAGCAAGAGAGTTTCAGAAAAACATCTATTTCTGCTTTATTGACTATGCCAAAACCTTCGACTGTGTGGATCACAATAAACTGGAAAATTCTGAAGGAGATAGGAATAACAGACCACCTCAGCCTGCCTCTTGAGAAACATGTATGCAAGTCAGGAAGCAATGGTTAGAACTGGACATGGAACAACAGACTGGTTCCAAATAGGAAAAGGAGTACATCAAGGCTGTATATTGTCACCCTGCTCATTTAACTTATATGCAGAGTACATCATGAGAAATGCTGGGCTGGAGGAAGCACAAGCTGGAATCAAGATTGCTGGGAGAAATATCAATAACCTCAGATATGCAGATGACACCATACTTATGGCAGAAAGTGAAGAAGAACTAAAGAGTCTCTTGATGAAAGTGGAAGAGGATAGTGAAAAAGTTGGCTTAAAGCTCAACATTCAGAAAACTAAGATCATGGCATCCAGTCCCATCACTTCATGGCAAATATATGGGGAAACAGTAGAAACAGTGGCTGACTTTATTTTTCTGGGCTCCAAAATCACTGCAGATGGTTACTGCAGCCATGAAATTAAAAGATGCTTAATCCTTGGAAGGAAAGTTATGACCAACCTAGACAGCATATTAAAAAGCAGAGATATTACTTTGCCAACAAAGGTCCATCTAGTCAAGGCTATGGTTTTTCCAGTGGTCATGTATGGATGTGAGAGTTGGACTATAAAGAAAGCTGAGCACCGAAGAATTGATACTTTTGAACTGTGGTGTTGGAGAAGACTCTTGAGAGTCCCTTGGACTGCAAGGAGACCCAACCAGTCCATCCTAAAGGAGATCAGTCTTGGGTGTTCATTGGAACGACTGATGTTGAAGCTGAAACTCCAATACTTTGACCACCTGATGCAAAGAACTGACTCATTTGAAAAGACCCTGATGCTGGCAATGATGCAGGAGGAGACGGGGACGACAGAAGATGAGATGGTTGGATGGCATCACTGATTCAATGGACATGAGTTTGAATAAACTCTGGGAGTTGGTGATGGACAGGGAAGCCTGGCGTGTTGCAGCCCATGGGGTCACAAAGAGCTGGACACAACTGAGCGACGGAACTGACTGACTGACTGAGATCTCCAACTCTCACTAGAAAATGTGTCAAGTACCAATCCTTTGTTCAGATGCTCTCATCCTTAGGGTAAATTTCCTTTCACAACTTTGTTTGATTTCCTCTTGATTGTTGATCTCTGTCAGGGCCACTTCCTTGCCACAGAAACACTGAACCTCAGAACAGAAGGCATCAGAATTGCAGTCCCTCTCCTCCAAGGAGATCCCTTGGCTCCCAAGCAGTGTCCCCTGTCCCCACCTCCTGAGTATTTGATTTCCACAACCAACAAGGATAGGCAAAGAGGGACTCCATCAGGCCAACAGATTTCCAGTTACCATCTTCCCCAGAACAGTATCACTGGCCTTACGTGTCTGATCCAAGAGCAGTTACTTAAAGGTGTTTCTCCAGACCTCTGCCCCAAGGTAGTGTTAATAAACAAATAAGTGGAGTTTCCCTAGCCATTAAGTGATTAAGATTCCACACTTCCAATGCAGAGTGTTCAATCCCTGGATGGGGAACTAAGATCCTACACGCTGCATGGCATAAATAAAGTAAGTAAATAAATAAATAACAGCAACAACAAAAACAACAACAACAAAAAACAATGAGTAAATTACCAAACAGACTCTCTCAGCTGTGTGTATGTGTACATTTAATGCATGCTCTTTAGTAAACTCATTTTATAAAACTGTTAGAAGCCTCGTTTTAGACTTAAAATATTGACTTCTATTATAAAGAATTGTTGACAGGACAAGAAGAGCTTGAGTTTAGGTATGGCCAGTTGTTGTCCACCTTAAATGGAGCAGAAAACCTATTATATTAAAGCACATTTGGAGTAAGCAGATTTTTTAATAAATTGTTTGTGAACTAAGTGGGTTTTAATTGGAGAGGGGGAGTGATGTCCAGTATGATCGATCTTATTAAAAGGATAAATCTCTCATGCATGAAGTTTTAATATTTCAGCCATGAGATTAGCACTGTTACATTGCAAATCTCATTTAAATTGTTTGCCGAAGGCTTGAATTAAAAATAATTTATGGTAATATAAAGTCATCATGGCCCCAAACCGATGATAGATAACTTTAAGTGGGTTTCAGATAATTGTTCTGAACCAACAAAATGGTTTCCAAGTCAAATTTGATACATCTGTTCAAGAAAATGTTTAGTGATGTGCTAATTACCTTCAGTAGTTTATTACTTTTAAAGAGTGTTAAACTTAGTTATATGTAGAGAAGGAACTCCGATTCCTTTGTTACAATGAATAATGCAAAGGTTTGTTTAAATTCGTGCAGTCCTATTTATAAAAGAACACCTGGGTAGCTTTATTTTGAGCTTAGAACAAAACATAAAATTGTTGAGAACATGATATTTAAATTTACTCATTTACATTCTTAGGCAGATCAGCAGCAGTAAAATAATCTTGCCAAGGATGTAGAAACCTAGATCAGTGGTGCTGTAGCAGACCAGTAGCCTTCAATGCAGGGAAAGAGGAGACTGATAAGACATCAAGATACTCCTACTGATCCTGTTCCCCTCATGGAAATAAGGAGGATCAGGTATTGATCTCCCTGTTAGTGATGGCAGGAAGAGAAGGACTGCTGACAGTGGGGACTTGATTTTTACGCTGTTCTTTCTCTGTCACCCTCCTTTCATCCACTTCTAGCTCTTACACACACACACACACACACAAAAAAAAACCTTTCTCTGTCAGAATCTCCTCCCAATGTTCTCTTTCCACATCTATGGGAACAGTTGGTTTCATGGGCCACACCAGTCACAGAAGGCTCCCATCCACAGACCTGAATCAAGGAGAGGGTGGCTGAGAAGCTGCCTGGATAGCATTGGATAGCATTCCGTTACCCACAATGGAAAAGAGATGGATCACCACAGGAGTAAATCTGACATGTTCTCACACAAGGCTCCTTAACCCACAATATAATTTGGTCCTGCTCCTAGAGAAGAAGAGAGAATCCATGGTTAAAAAGTGGAAACCTAAATAAAAACCCTCACCAGAACATTCCAGCTTCTGTTAGATAATTTTTCTATGCACACACAACAATGTCTATATTTGGAGCAGATCACCAACTCAACACTGGCTAGCCAACAGCCTCTGATATCAGCTGTCAGAGTCAATTAAAATGCAGAAACTAAATATTGCTGTTCACTAGCAATGAGTCTTAGTACCCAAATCCATGTATATTTCTGCTCTTGTTACAAGGTGTGGATGCCAAACACTACCCATGTGTGTATGATGGAAAATATATAGAAGGGAAATTCAAGTGAGTGGAAATAGAGGTAACTGAGGGCCCATTGGTTCTTTGTTACCTGCATATACTACTTTTATTAATTAAAAAAATCACTTCCTCTCCTCCTTAGCTAAATAAATTTTGAACAAATGCTAAATAAATTTTATGTTGAAGGACGACCAACCTAAAGGAAGGTGACCAGGGTGATAGCCCAAGGTGTAATCAGAAACTAGGCTAGAAGTAAGGATGTGATGAGACTGATCAAAAAACCACCTTCCTTTGCTGACTTCCACCTACTCTCTGGGATTTCTCCAGGGGTTCAGATGGTAAAAAATCTGCCTGCAATGCAGGAGACCCAGGTTCAATCCCTGGGTCAGGAGGATCCTCTCTTGGAGAAGGAAATGGCAACCCACTCTGGTATTCTTGCCTGGAGAATTCCATGGGCAGAGGACCCTGGCAGGCTACAGTCCATGGGGTCACAAAGAGACACGCCTGAGTGACTAACACTTTCAACTACTCTCTTGGTCTTTCAGGCTGGTGGCCACTCCCAAGTCATCTGAGGTCACAGCAACCTTACATCCCCTGGACTCTCCCTCCACAACACTGGGGCCAGTAATCTCTGATCCCGGCCTGAAAGAGAGCTGCTGATGGAGCTCATGTGGGCTGGACAGCCATCTCAGGCCTGGCCCTGTCACCGTTCTCCCACCCCACCCTCATTCAAAGTTGAGGGTCAGGCCGTCTTCCCCCTTCCCCAAACCCTAGAAAATGACTTGCCTTTTCCCTACTTCTATAGTCTCACCCACCACCAGCCATCCTACACCCTAGGATTCACCTTTGGGTTTCACTTTGAACGTCTCTATGCTCTGGGTCCTTGGAGGGCTGCCATGAACACCCACCATAGACGTACAAGCAATGAGTTGGCAGCAGGCATGAACAGAAACCCATTCTCCGCTTCCTCAAACTCATCTCGCCCACATAGGAGACAGACCCTCACACTGCCCCTCCACGTGTCCAGCCTGACACAGGGTCCCTTACTGTTTCTGCCCCTGCCTCATATTGGCATTGACCTGCCCAGAATATTATCAGATCTGCTCACAAGAAACCATGAGGTTGAAATCCACATGCAAAGGGCTGTGAGTATCCTTCTGTGTCACCCAGGAAATGATGATTTTTAGCAGGGTAACAACAGCCACATTTCTGCTTCTGAAAATCCCCAGAAGTAAAACCCTCTTCTGACAGTTCACTGCCCTCATGCAGAGCCTCACCAAAAGTGAACCTACATAATGGTGTGTGGTTTGTAGTGTTTGGATTTACCCCCAAGAGACCCTAAAAGATTTTAAGATCATATTATACTGAAGGTTGATAATTTTAATTAATGAAACCTTTGTGGAATAATTTTTAACTAACACTCATGAGAATCAGACTCTACTTATGATGATAAATTATCATTTAAAATGCAAAGTGTGCAGACACACTAGGAAATAAGCACATTAATTACTCACTCCAGCCATTAAAATGTTTCCTAGAGATGCTTCATGTGGTCTCCACCACCTGGGATGCCCTTCTGCTTTCTCCCTGATAATGAAGCCATCATTCCCTTCAAACCCCAACTGAAGTTTTATTATTTACTAGAAGCCTTCTCTTTTCAGTCCCACACACCTGCGTAATAGTTGCTTCACTATGTAGTAGTGAATATTTAATATTTAATAGTTGTTTAAGTTTGTCTGGGGTTAATACTATCTCCTCTTTGTTTGTGGAGCTTAGTAAAATAGCATGCATAAAAAGACCAAATACCCCACAGAATGTGGGGTACCATACCTACAAAAACTGATTGGCCAGTGGGTAAATGACCAAGAAAGTCAGTTCATAAATTAATCAGTCATGCATAAATACATAAATTTGGAAACCTGATCCAGAAAGTCATACACTGAGGCTTAAGTTTGCCAAATAGTGTTATCCTTGCTAAAAGTATAGATTCAAATTTGGAGTAATGAGGTTTGAGTTCAGGCTATGTTTGGCCATTTAACCAAACATTAGACAAATGATTTTACATGTCTTGGAAATAGTTTTTCTCATATTTTTTTTAAAAGCACAGTACTAAATCAAATGAGCACATGAATGAGTAAAGGCTTCATAAGTGACGTAAATGTGGGTAATCACCAATATTATATAAATAAAGAAGAAGGAAATTAAGCACAGAAAAAAAAAATCTGTGCAGCAAGCTGGGTCAATCTAGAGATTCTGAAATATGCCATTATAAATATAGTATTTGAACCAAACAAAGGTATTGTTTTTCTTTAATATTCAGCATGTTTATATTCCCTAGCTTTATTTCATAATTGATGGCAAAGCTGTAAGTGGCCTGGGGATTGTTGCATATCTTCCATTATTGCCTTGCTGTGGAGTAGCATAATCAAGTGGAAACGGAGAAAATTTTTGGTCAAATATTTCTTTCTGTAGGAAAGATGCTGCTTTTTTCTAAGTACCTTTTAACTGTTGACTATTTTATAATCATTGGCATAAATATAAAAATGGTAAGCAATGTTTATTATTTGCACACAAGTGAGTCTGAATTGGGGGCTTTTACTGCCAGTCATTCCCAATGCAATCTCAAGAATGTAATAGGCAATCAGACAGTGATTTATCTGACCCATTATTGAGAAAGAACCAAGAAAAATCTAAACATCATTTGGCTCAGTCATGTGCACATTGCAAATGCAAAGCAGTGAATTATCTGAGCTTTGTCATGATTTTCTATGCTATAAACATATTTAGTATTTGAGAATTTGCTTTTATTGCTGCCCTTAATTTTTCTTTGTTCAACCATAGGAAGAAATATCGAAGCAAAGCAAATATAATGGGGCTTCATAAAGAAAAGGTATCTAAAAATCAAGCCAGTGGCTGCACTGGAAGAATAATTCTCTAGACTTTCTTAGGGTGAGATGTGTTGTTTCAATGTCATGACCGAATTCCAGCTAGGGTAATTACTTCAGTCTACACTGCCTGCAGGAAATGCCTCCTGTGGTTTGGGGTGGCCACTGGACTCTGTCACGTTGCTGAAACTATTGCTTAGTGGTCTTCTAAGCAGCTGCCACATGGTTACGTTTCAAGCGAAGATGAAGCAGGCTTGTGTATTGAGTGAGTTCTAAGTCCCAAAACAAACTCCAGATCACAAAATGTACTGATAGTCATTTATTTTATGGCCAACAGTTATGAAGTCCATTTGACCAAAAAAAAAAAAAAAAAAAAAGGCAGTGTTACACCATGAAAAAAATAAGGCACAAATGAATTGCTTTATTAGTTAGTATACTAGCTGTTCAGATAATGCTTCTGTGCCTGTCTCATGGATTCATAGCCTGGTGAGCAAAATGGACATATCTAAATAATGACACAAATAAATGCATAAAATACACATGAGAAACTGATGCAAAAGAGAAAGAGCAGAGATCAGTGAGAGCCCGTGGTCCAAGGAGCTGACCAGGACTGGAGGGTCAGAGGGACTTGAGTCAACCCTGAGGAGTGAGAGAGAGTGGGGCCAAGGTAAGGGATAAAGGAAAAAGGACAGGGAGGAACAGCAGGTATAAAAGCTCCCCAGTGAGTGCGAACGCTGTGCATTGAAGGCAACTAGGGCAGGCTCTGGGCAGAGGCGAAGGTGATGAGTAGGAGAAGACCATCCCAAGCCTTGTAGGGTTGACACTGTTGCTGAGTTTTACCCCTGAGTTTTAACAGGAAAGATCTCATAAATCAACTGTAATATCAACTTTGTAGAAGCCATATAATTTGTTCCATACTAACCATATATCTTATTACCTCTACTTTTCATAGTTAAAGATCATTAATATTTAAGCAATTAAATCTCAGGTACTTATTTAAATATTTAAGTGATTAAATATTGACTCACTAAAGATTGGGCACTGCATCGGGCACTTGGATACATCATTTTGTTTTCTTCTCACAGCAACCAATGAGGCAGACATTTTTCCAATATGAGTATTGAGGAAACAGAGTGTGTAACCTGCCCAAGGTTCACAAGCAATAAGTGGCAGAGGAATAATTCATGCCATAGCCAGCCAGACTCCAGAGCCTTCTTATTGATCTATTGGCCCACATTTGTACACTGGCCCTGAATACTGAATTAGTCTGTGGAACTATTTGTTCATAGCTCCAAGGAAATATTAAAGAGTATCCCTCAGATCTGTGATGGACTGTTAATGCTGCAGTTTTAATTTTATGATTTTCAGTGGGCATTGTCATTGTTGTTTAGTCACTAAGTCATGTCCAATCTTTCTGACCCCATGGACTGCAGCACACCAGGCTTCCCTGTCCTTCACTATCTCCCGGAGTTTGCTCCAATTCATGTCAATTAAGTCAGTGATGTTATCTAACCATCTCATCCTCTGCCACCCTCTTCTCCTTTTGCCTTCAATCTTTCCTAGCATCACAGACTTTTCCAAAGAGTTGACTGTTCTCATTAGGTGGTCAAAGTATTGGAGCTTCAGCTTCAGCATCAGTCCTTCCAGTGATTTCCTTTAGGATTGACTGGTTTGATCTCCTTGCTGTCCAAGAGACTCTCAAGAGTCTTCTCCAACACCACAGTTCAAAACCATCAAGCTTTCGACACTAAGCCTTCTTAATGGTCTAACTCTTATATCCATACACAACTACTGGAAAAACCATAGCCTTGACTATATGGACCTTTGTTGGCAAAGTGATGTCTCTGCTTTTGAATGCACTGCCTAGATTTGTCATAGATTTCCTTCCAAGGAGCAAACATTTTTTAATTTCATGGCTGCAGTCACCATCCACAGTGACTTTGGAGCCCAAGAAAGCAAAATCTGTCACTGCTTCCATTGTTTCCCCATCTATTTGCCATGAAGTGATGAGAGCAGATGCCATGATCTTCGGTTTTGAATGTTGAGTTTTAAGCCAGCATTTTCACTCTCCTCTTTCACCCTCATCAAGAGACTCTTTAGTTCTTCTTCACTTTCTGTCATTAGAGTGGTATCATCTGCATATCTGAGTTTGCTGATATTGAGTTATGCAAGCCCCTTTGCCATAACAAAGCTGTGATCCATGAAGAGTACAGTGGGCATCATCAAGGCCAATTAAAATATATCCCTAATTCTGGAGTTTTCTAGGAGGTAATTTTAGTGTTTAGGATCTTGTATAAGTCAAGGACTGACAAGTGACATATGCGAATCAAATCACCATGATGTGCATTTAATATGTACTTTAAATATCTCATTTGTTAATTATACTCCCAATAAAGCTGAAAAAAAGAGAATTGACTAGAGAAAATAGATTGGAATACCTTGTAACGAAACCCTACAATTAGCAATAGTGGTAAACCTAGGATAGTTCAAACTTAGCTCATGCACAGAAGCCAACCCTGATGCTCTCTATGACTGAAAATAGTTTGGTCATCTTCATTCTTTGGCTGCCATATTGGAGAACAAAGGCATAGAGAACTCAAGTGGGTCAGCACTGGTCTAGAGCCTGGTTCAAACTAGTAAGTTATTTAGAGTGTTTTCTTTAGACTAATCCCCTCTCCACATCTATTCCATCCCCCCCCCCCCCCACCAGTTAACTCATCCCCCATCACCATAGTAGTCTACTTGTGGACTCTACATGATTCCCTCATAAGCAGTAGGGGCTGTAATTAGGAGAAATGAACCCGCAAGCTAGCAAACTCAACTTTCACCACAAGTTCTTTGTTTTGTAATGATCTGGGCTTTTTCATAGAAATTAGCCAGTCAGCCTCTGAGACCTCCCTTCTCATTCAGAGTTTTGTACTTCTTGATGCTATCCATGCTCTTCCCAACTTTACCATCAACCTAAAGGGCAAACACCAAAATGCCCTGGATCCTCCTACAGTAAATAGATGAACAGTGAGGAATCCTAGCTCTGACTGTCTACTTGTACCCCAGTCACAGAAGAGAATGGAAACAGGGAGAGCAGGCTATAAGAGAAGACATTATCCCTCCTAAAGGCATTACCTAGGGTCAAGAGGGAAGAGAAGGCAGACAAACTAGGGATGGCAGTTTATAGGAAGCCAGAGCCAGCTCCTACTGGCGTGTGAGAGCCCATTGTTAAGTTGTCAGGAATTTTGCAAGCCTATTGTTAAACATAGCTCTTATTTTTAAATAAATTGTATAAACTTATAATTAAGAAAATTATTTTAAAAACAAAGTAATAAATGCATAAACTCATTCCTTTCTAATTATTTGGCTACATTTTTACTATCATCTATGAGGACTATCAGCTATGAGGACTTCCCTCATAGCTCAGTTGGTAAAGAATTCACCTGTAATGCAGGAGAACCCGGTTTGATTCTTGGATTGGGAAGATCCCCTGGAGAAAGGATAAGCTACCCACTCCAATATTCTTGGGCATCCCTTGTGGCTCAGCTGATAAAGAATCTGCCTGCAATGTGGGAGATTTGGGTTCAATCCCTGGGTTGGGAAGATACCCTGAAGAAGAGAAAGGCTACCCACTTCAGTATTCTGCCTGGAGAATTCCATGAACTGTATAGTCCATGTACTCACAAAGAATCGGACACAACTGAGCAGTTTTCACTTTCACATGCTCTTGAGGTTATTTGTGCCTATTGCACATGTTTGACAGAAATATTATATAATACTTTGTTTCTATACCTTTTCTCTCAATTCTGCGTCTAGTGATGTCATGTTGGTAGTTTGAAATTTTTCATAGTAGCAGTATTTATACCACAGAAGAAGGCAAATACAATTAGTTGTTTGTTTGTTTGTTTTAACCTGGAGAGCCAGTTGTTAAACATCCTGCAGACCAACATGCTCCAAGACCCAGAGGAATCGGGTGGAGAGGGAGGTGGGATGGGGGATCGGGATGCGGAATACATGTAACTCCATGGCTGATTCATGTCAATGTATGACAAAACCCACTGCAATGTTGTGAAGTGATTAGCCTCCAACTAATAAAAAATAAAAATAAAAAAATAATGTGGACTATTAGAGATGTAAGACACTATCAAGGAAGAGCAAGAGAAAGGAATCAGACCCAAAGAGGTATGAAGTTTCTGCTAACTTTGGACCTCTGCTCCTGAAGCTGAATACTGACTAGTTCAGTTCAGTCGCTCAGTCGTGTCCAATTCTTTGAGACCCCAAGAACGCCAGGCTTCCCTGTCCATCACCAACTCCCGGAGCTTGCTCAAACTCTTGTCCATTGAGCCGGTGATGCCATCCAACCATCTCATCATCTGTCATCCCCTTCTCCTCCCACCTTCAATCTTTCCTGGCATTAGGATCTTTTCCAATGAGTCAGTTCTTCGAATCAGGTGGCCAAAGTATTGGAGCTTCAGCTTCAACATCAGTCCTTCCAATGAATTTTCAGGCCACTTCTGAAGAAGCACCCCCTACCACCACCCAGTTAGAACTTCCCCTACACTTTGAACCAGTCTGCTTCCGTGTTTTTCAATCAGGAGATCTATCACTGGGCCTCGTTACAGCCAAACACCTATCTTTTGGGGTCTCTGCCAATTACTTGCCATTTTGACTTGCCTTGATGCGCTACCCTATCATTACTTAGCACAGGTTGTGGACCCATTTCCTGGCATGGCTACAGTGGTTGCTTTCCTCTACTATTTCATCCCTGGTTTAATCTCAATTTTTTTTTCTGATAATAAATTCTTGCTATTCCTATCCCGATCTTTCCAGGTGGTTCAGCAGTAAAGAATCTTTCTGCTTTGCAGAAGACTCAGGAGATGTGGGCTCCATCCCTGGGTTGGGAAGATCCCCTATAGTAGGAAATGGCAACCCATTCCAGTATTCTTGCTTGGAAAATTACATGGACAGAGGAGCCTAGCAGGCTACAGTACATGGGGTTGCAAGGACTGGACACAAATGTAGTGACCGAGCACATCCCTAGACCAGTGGGTACTTTGTCTTGCTGCACTCAGTCTGAGTGTCTGACCCTAAGCCCTCCTGTTTTGGGTGGTCTTCTTGAGCCCCTTTCCTAATCTCTTTCCACTGCAGCTACCAAATTATAAACAAAGCTTTTATGGAAGGCAAAGCAAGGTTGGCCTTAAAAAAAACAAAATAAAACAAAAAGCATTCAATGGCAGCTTACCAAAAGATTAAACGTAATGGTTACATTTAAGTTTGAAGAAAGTATTTTTATGAAAATAGAATGACATTTTCAAGGGGCTTAGAAGAAATTAACTGTTATAAGTTTTAAACAACTTAGTCTAAGCATAAACAGCGGAAATGAATATATGTATTGTATTAAAGGCAATTCACAAAAGATTAAATTAAAGAGATGCATAATACAGAAGCCAACAGGAACAAAGTCACTTAGCTCTTGACACACATTATTAAGCATCATCTTTCTTGTGACCTGATCTGTACACCGTCATGGATCAAGGGAGATTAGCCACGTGGCTAGAGTGAAATTAGATGCTCTTGTTCTGAAGGAAACCACCAAGGCAGAGCACATCACTCACATGTAATTATAATGATAGCAATGAGAAACCCTTGGACTTAGCAAGGAAAATCATGTAATGTAAGAAGTCACTATTTTAAACAAGATAATCCAAGTTGAGAAAAGGGAGGAAAGCTTTAAGAAAACAGCTGTAAATAATTCAAGTACAGAAAATAATTAAGCAATTGCATTAACAGCTTATTGATGAGAAAGTAATATTGGACTAAAGTTTTATTATTTTTCCCCATTGGATGATCCAAAAAATTGACTTTTATTCCTCTTGTTATTCTCCTTACTTATAAACTGTTTATAAAATAATAAATTAGCTAAATAAAAAGATATTTTTATGCAGTCTTTCAAATTCTTTATATTAGAATTTGTGTAGTACTAGGACTTGGGAACATTTTAAGGTACACTTTTTGTTTCTAAACACTTAACGCTTCCTGTTGTGTGACAGTAGTAATAATTTACTGTACATAACACCTTGCATTAGCCAACAAGTTAAAGAAATATTTCATAGCTTCAACCTTGACATAGTGAAAGCACAGTCATAAAAAGATAAAAGGAGTATTGCAGTAGCCTTAAGTATTTAACTTTTAGAAAGCATTGGTTTTATATGTCTGTACCTGCCAAGTGATGCTGCTGTCTTTAAATATTGGTTGGAGCCATAACATTATACATAACAGTCATTATGTATAGCTGCCTACAATATGTATAGCATATTACTAAATAAAAAGTCACTGTTATTTTTATTCTTGTTGGGTTCCCTTTGCCTAACTTGGAGCACCATCCAAAGAACAGATATTTGATGCTTTGTAGTATTTTTGTCCTCATTTTAAAATAATCCCTTGCACATGTGCTATCTATGCCTCTATAAGAATGTACTTTAACCAAAGTAATTTCATGGACAGGACCCCCATCTGCCTTCGGTCTGGTGTGTTGATAACACTCCACCTCTTCCATGGATGGTTATACATGTGCATCGCTACTCCCTCCAAACTGGGTACATTCTTACAAATATCTGAAACTAAGAATAATCCTGAGCTAAAGCTTCAAGATATAATTTAATATTGATCCATAAAGATATATATAAGAAAAGGCAGTGCCCATTGAAAATTAAGATATTAAGATTTATATGAGTCTATCTACATGCTAAAAGAAACTTTTTTCCTCCCTTTTTCTCGCAGTCTGTAGCACTAATCAATTTTTCAAAGATCAGCAATTAACTTAGTGTAATTGTTTTTTATTTATAACATTCTTTGTTTCAAATGGGATTTAGAAAGCATACAAAGATGTGTAGACAGCAACAATGATATTAGAACAAAGATAAAGTAAGTTAAGACTTCTTGTTGGGACTTCCCTATAGCTCAGATGGTAAAGAATCCGCCTGCAGTGCAGGAGACCTGGGTTCGATCCCTGGGTTGGGAAGATCCCTGGAGGAGGACATGGCAACCCACTCCAGTGTTCTCACCTGGAGAATCCCAGGGACGGAGGAGCCTGGTGGGCTACAGTCCATGGGGTCTCAAAGAGTCAGACACAACTGAGTGACTAACACACAAAGTAAGTTAACAAATAAGGGGGAAAACAAGAATAAGAAAATAGTATATATGTCGTAATCAGTTTAGTACATCAGAGTTTAATAATCTGGAATAGACTTGAGATGAAGTTAAGGAAAGAAGGGTCAGGGAAGCAATGGGTGAATGAGTCACTGTGTGTTTGTGCAGAATGTGGTGAGTATGTTTGGTGTACGATTTTCTGCTCCTCCCCCCTTCATACATCTTCTCTACAATGGCAGATCCTCAAGGCTAGATATACAGGCAGTCCTTAGATATCTGCAGAAATGTCTGTACTGTGCCCTAGGACCATGTAAGAGTGACGCAGTAATGATGTAACACGATTTCACTTTCCATTCTTGCTGTTTCTGTTTCCCTTTGTACATTCTTTTCTCCTCTGGATGGTTTCTGCCCATTTTACTTAATCATTATTATGTGAACTAGAATCAGCGATCCCCAGCCTCTTTGGCACCAGGGACTGGTTTCATGGAAGACGATTTTTGCATGGACTTGGGGGCGGGGATGGTTTAGAGATGGTTCAAGTGTGTTACATTTATCTTGCATTTTATTTCTATGATTATTATATTAACTTCACCTCAGATCATCAGGCATTAGATCCTGGAGGTTGGGGACCCCTGAAAAGGAAAAAAATCCACTATTATCACAGCACATACATTATACCAGATAGAAAACAAACAGAAGTTTGCTATAAATCTTACAGTGAAACCGCTGAAGAAATAGTTCCTCTCTAGAGCACCTAACATTTCATATTACTCTACAGAGATAAGCATTTTCTTAATATTAGGAAAGACATGTAGATTTCTACTCTCTCCCCTTTAAGTTCAAAAGGAACTCTCTCCTATAAATTTATATTTTATGTATAAATAAACATATAAGAGTTTATATACACATGTACATATTTTTTTGTTTTCTTCTTCTCCTTTCCCCATCAGGACTTCTGAAGTATAAAAATCAAATACTATTTCAAAGAAAGAATTCTTGACAGCAGCATATTCACTAGCTTTCTTAATGTCACCTCTAGCTTTTCCATTTCTTGAATATTAATGGTGTCCATGCTATAAAATATGGTTTTTTCAAAAGAGCACAAAATAATGCATTTCTCTCCAAGAATTGTCAGTGCTTTGGCCGTTTTTCTTTCCATCATCTTAGGAATGCATGAGAAGTCTTTTTACCCACAGGAATTTCCCTACCTGCTACCTGAAATAAAGTAATTAAGGGTTAGGTTCTCGTAGGAGCACGTTGAAGGATTTTTAAATTCTTTGAAAATTGGTTTCACACTCAGTCACCAGATTTAGTCCCTCTTTCCTTTTGCCCCTTTCAGGGGGCTATCTTGAGTTCATTTCAATGAAGTCTCTGAAATCTTGGGCCACTTTTAAAATTACATTCAGGGGAACTGGTCAGAGTCCTATTTTCAGAAACTTTTATAGGAGAAAAAAAACACACTGTATTATCTTTACCAAGAAGAGCTTTAAATGTGAGCTACTTTTTCAATGAAATAATAGGGGAGGAAGGCCCAGAATATAAAATGGTTTTTGTTGCATTGGCTGGATGTAAATAGCCTGAGCATACAGTTTTGTTTGCTTATAATGTAGTGAGTGGCCAGAAGATGTATGAGCATCTTTCAGGATAGATGGAAGCAGAATAAAGAAACTCATTAAGCTGTTTTAGCCATTTTCTGGTGTTAGCTGAACAGATTCTCAAAGATCAAACTAGAGAAACCATTCTATTTGTTCTTAGTTCCTGAAAAAAGCTTTCCATAATCCTGTCAGTGACTCTAGCTGTGTCTATGTCTGCAAACTGGTTTTGTTGTTTTATCTCAGTCTGGTTACTTAAACAAAAACAAAACCTTAAAATCCTTTCTAACCTTTCCTGTTTGCTTTGCACGACATAACATCACAAAAAGGCAGCCACTCATACGTCCAACTACTGAGCTTCTTCAAAATGCATTCTTAGATAATAAAAAACTTTAAAGAGATAATTGAAAAGTGGGGGAAAAAACACTGTCAAACTATTTCTGTAGACCCAAAATATCTTAAAAAACTGTAAATATGGAAATAGCCATATAAGGCAGTTTACATCAGATTAAACAGCTGTGAATCAAAATTCAGTTCATACAACATATTATAACCATTTCAGAGAGGATATAGTTTTCATTCAAAAACTGCTCAAATCTTCTTGTTGTAGGTTTTATTAAGACAAGGTAATAGTGTTTCATTTTGTAAAAAATGCTGTGGATTATAGCATTTGCAAATTTTTTGTCCTTGCTTTTCTCTTTCTTCGTCTCCTTCTTTACATCTCCCTTCCTCCCTCTTTCCCTGCATCCCTCCCTCCTTTTACATCTCTGACTATTTCAATGCATTTGCAGGATTCCATCCCAACCTTTCTTCAGAGAGGGGAAGAGGTCGACTTTTGCACAGTGCACAGGCTTAATGCTTTAAGAAAAAGACCCAATCATTGGTGATGGCCTCAGAATGTCCTTTCTCTCGTCAGCCCTGTGCATTTTCACTGTAGGAACAGCTGTTATATAGTGCTCGTTTCCAGTAAGGGACCTAAAAGACGCCAGCGCATTTTAACCAGCACCTGTATAAATGAGCAAAATTGGGAGCTGAAGACTGGTGACCTGATGAAAATATTTCTGACATATTTACAGTACACTTAACCGCATATGGGTCCAAGAGAAGCAGATTTTCTAAATGGCCTACCTTATTTTCAGAAAACACAGACAGTACCCAAGTGACTTAGCATGACCACCATGGCACCATTTTGGCCTCAGCACTATCTCCAACCTGGATGGGGAAAATAAAATTCTTTTAGTTTCTGGCAACATGACCCATAGAGAGTTAGAAGAGAATTTTTGCATTAACCTTTTCTTTTACTTACATATAAGGTGCAGGTGTAGATGACTTGATGAAAAGAAAAGGGAAATATGGTCTGGGTAAACATTTACATTTTAATTTTCTCTTAATTTCTTGAGGCCCATTATGTGTTTATCAAGGCGTGTAACAGCTTTAAGTTAACAATGCAACAATGCATCGTTAAATGTACACCAGATGTTCCTTTTCTGGCACCTATTACTGAAAGCCCTCAACTTGCCTGTCAAGGAGAGGGAAAAAAATGTGTTCTCCTTTAATAACGAACACTAACCCATCAAAACAAGAAGCAATAACAGAAAGGCTCTGACACATTGCTTTGATAAAATACTGCCTGGAAACTCATTAGTGTAACAGACTGCAGATGAACCAGCATACCCACTCCTCAGCCATATTCTTGAGGAGCTGAGTAATAAACACACTCAGCAGAAGGTTAAGCCTAAGAATTGAACCGCGGATGCAGTTTCAAATGATGGGCACATCGGTTGCCCTTGTGAATTACAAATAGAGAGGACTTGGGAGCTAGATGAAATTGACAGTGATAAGTATGCACAAGCCCATTCAGAAAAAGGGTAATATGTGTTTTGGAGATCATAAAGTAAAATGTTACGAAGAAAGTTGGAGCAGATGGCTAGAGGGGCATAAATGTTCTAAAATGTGGAGGGTTTTTTTAAGGATCTTTTTATGGAAGATATGCAGTTGGATCTTGGAATGGATTGAAAGTGGGGGAGTTATAACTAGTTCTTTGCTTTTTCGTGTCTGATTAATTTACCTCCCAGAGAGAAGTTACTTAAGTGGGTTTTCATAGATCCACCATAGCAAACCTTGTGAAAAGATGACACATTTCCCCTGTGGCTGATAGATTTATGGATATTTCTACGTATCAAATCTGAGCCTGGAAAAGGGGTAGGGGGGAGGTAGAGAAGGGAAGTGGATGGAAATAAACGCACAAGTGAAACTTGCGCTGTTCTTTCATTGAACCAAATTAATTGAGACACATTGGCTTTCCTGTTTTGTAGGCAATTATAATGAATTTTGGATTGCAAATCTCTTCTAAGTAAAGTAGAATCGAAATCTCTTAAAATGCTGAAATGTTCCATACAGCTTGCTTTCTATGAGGGAAAACATTCCCTTTTACCCAAACTGATAAACTCAGTGTTTATTCAGGGAGAAAGAAAATCAGAAATAATAAAGTTAAAAGGAGCTGTAAAATTGCTTTGAAATATGTAGAGCACTCATTTCAAGGCTGAAGCTTTTGCCCAGCTACAATTTATGGATAAACTTCAGAGCTCTAAGATGTTACAGCATGAAAGTGGTACTGGCGGTGGAATATTTGGGATTTCACTTCTCTTCTTCTTTAGTTCTGTCCTCCTCTTTTCCCCTATAAATGAAAACAAAGTGCATCAAAGTTCCTTTAACATTGTATTAGTGAATCGAAACTCTGAGCTCCACAATGAAATGCAGAAATCTTCTGTTGGGCAATATCCAAAGGTCGTTTATCCGGCCTTTCAAAGTGCTATTTAGTCTGTGCCAGGTAATGCTGGGCCCTCTATGCGAGGAATCCAGGAATTGAGTTGGTGATAACAGGAATCGTGCCACCCACAGGACCATTCAGCATGAGGCGTGATGGCATGCTTAATGATAAGTTATATCCTCCCACAAAGGAATTTCTGAACCTGCCATTTGAGAGCCATCCCATTGAGCTATGATTCCTGTAATTGAGAAAATGAAGCTCTGCCTCCCACTGAGTGATCTGTTGGGTCTTTCAGTGCTGAGGTGAAAATAAAGAAATGAATACAAATAGTGCAGATTACAAGTATAGCTGTTTCTGTAACAAAATTAATAAAAGCAACTGACCCAGGTGTTTTGCATCATTTCCAAATTCTGTTGGTTTGAATGAAGTTGAAGGACTATTATTCTGAGCACTAGGAACTAGAATACCGGAAGAATTGCCTTGAATAAAAATGAATCCTGAGTATTATATATGTGTGTGTGCATGTGTGTGTATTCCTCTGTAGGAGTATTTATAGCTCACATAGATACAGAAGAAGCATAAGTGAACAAATTGATGAATAAACTGAACACATCCAGTAGTTTTATATCACTGCCGTCATGCATTGTATTTTGTATGTACATGTATCTGAACTCTTTGAGTCCATGTTATGTTCAAGAGAGTCAGTCCTCCAGGTAATAGTGTTTATTTTCATTGCTGTAAAGTTCCCATTGAATGAATATATTATAATCTATCTATTCTAATGTTTGAGGATATTTGGGCTGTCCTTAGTATTAAGGTATTATGAACAGTGCTTCAAGAGCACTCTTACGTATCCTGGAACTGCTAGGAGTGGAAGTGCTGAGTGACAGGATATGCACATGCGCAGCTTTAGTAGATAACACTGTACCATTTTCTCCTGCGTGCAGCAAGGCACAGTTCCACCATCAGTATATGAACACCTGTTACTCAGCATCACTGTGTGGTCCGTCTGCTTAAGTTTTAGCTATTCTGGTAGGTGTGTAGTTTTTGCCATTCTGGTAGGTGTGTAACATTGCTCATTGACTTAATTTACTGATGGTTGATGCAGTTGAATATCATTTCTCATGTTTACTGGCCATTTGAATATTCTCTCTTATGTAATCCCTCTTTAATTTTCTTGCCAAATTTAAAACTTGCGTTGTCTTTTTCTTGCTGACATATGGGAATTCATTATTTTAAATATATTCTCCGTGTGTGTCCTTATTTATATGTACTGCAAATACCTGCTCCTATTCTGTAGGCTGCTATTTAACTTTTTAAATGTGTCTCTGATGAAAAAAAATTATTAATGTTAACAAGGTCGTTTTTTCACATATAGTGTTTTTGGTGTCCTTTTCAAGAAATATTTGCCTCCTCTAGATCATAAAGATATCCTCCTGTGTTATATCCTAGAAGCGTTAATATTTTACTTTCACACTCAAACTAGTAACCCATCTGGAATTGACACGTGTAGATGACAGAGGCATTTCCTCACATAGATATTCAGTGTGCCCAGCACTGTATGCCGACAAGATTATGTCTTGCATACTGTTAGGTAGTACGTCCTTTGTCAGAAATGCCTGTATATGATTAATTGCAGGGTGTTTGTATGAAAAATTTTAGAGATAATTTATTGTCCTTCAATAAGGATTTACTTTTCTTCTGGCAAGTATTTGAAGAGGAGTCATTTACTTTTCAGACAAGGACTGAGCCTGTTTAAAGCTGAGCTCCATCCTTTGATAGGGGCTATCAATTTCCATTTCTCCCTTAATTATGGGGTATAGTCCCTTCAAGAGTCCAGCCGAATGTCTGGAGTGTTTAGCAGGGTTCCTCATTCTGGGTGAGCCCTGAACTGCAATTTTCCATGCCCTCAATCTCATCCGCCTTCCAAAATTCTGCTTGCCTTCTCAACCTCTCGGCTGTCACATTAAAATTGCCAAATGCTTTGCCAACTATCACACTCATCTCTCTAATCTTTCTTTCTCTCCGGGATCATAGCCTCTCAAATTCTTTTTTTTCAAACCCACTTTTCAATCTTTATTTTTCCTTCAATTTTTCTGCTTAATCACACTGGTAGGGCTCAACTTTTGAAAACCAGTCTACCATAAGTCTCCAATATATGTTAATAAAAAAATGTGTTTTAAACCTTAAGATTTTACCACGCTTAACCAAATCAAAAACTAAAAAATATACTTTGATTTGTATTAAAGAATTAAATGCTAATCTTCCTCTGAATTTTGATAAAATTTGTTTAAATACAACCAGTAAATAGTTAAAGCAATGACCTTTATTTTTTTAATAACTTTAGCAGATATATTTTGGTTATTAACGTGTGACAAATATTCCTCCAGGAATTGTGGATGCGGTAGTGCACAAGAGGGTTCCCTCTCTCAGACAGCTTAAGATTTTCTAACTCTAGTGAGCTGAGAAGTCCATATGGTTTTAGCAGTGAAATGGCTGTTACAAGGAGGGAAATACAATGGAATCCATCTTTCCTTTATTGTATAAGTCAGTCTCAGCTTGGAACCAGCTACCAGTAACTGTAAAATCACCCTCTCATCTTCTCAGAATAGGCATAGTGTGGAGGTGCTTAAATGGGTCACATACAGGTCCAGAGCAGAGAGGTGATGATCCCATTTGCAGTGAAAAACTCTGACTTGATTGGAAGGGGGAAAAAGAAGATGGGGTGGGGGTGGGGCGGAAAGAGCATTTTGTTGACCATATTATCAAGCAGAAAAATTTAACAAAATCAATTGAACCTAATTCTGTACTTAGGGTGAATTTTAAATAATTAAACCTATAGAATCAGGCTTACTATTATAAGAAAAACTATGTTATGATGAAATGATGCCCTGACAGACAACGTGCAAAAAGACTAGTATGTGCCCCACATTAAAGGTGGGGCCACAACTTATTACAGCAGCTAAAGAAATTCGGGCCAGACCAGAAAATCATTAGAAATTAACATTACCCCCACCATACAATTGGGGGCTTCCCTGTTGGCTCAGACAGTAAAGAATCTGCCTGCAAGGCAGGAGACCCAGGTTTGATCCCTGGGTCAAGAAGATGCCCTGGAGGAGGGCATGACTACCCACTCAGTGTTCTTGCCTGGACAAGTCCAGTGACAGGGGAGCCTGGTGGGCTGCAGTCAATGGAGCTGCAAAGAGTTGAACAAAACTGAGCTACTAACACTTTCACTTTCATACCATAAGATTATGGTGTGAAATATTCACAAGGAAAGCCCAATACAATTATACTTACGTAAGTCAGTTCAGTTCAGTCACTCAGTAATGTCCAGCGTTTTGTGATTCCATGGACTGCAACAGGCCAGGCTTCTCTGTCCATCACCAACTCCCAGAGCTTACTCAAATTCATGTCCATTGAGTCGGTGATACTATCCAACCATCTCATCCTCTGTCATCCCCTTCTCTTCCTGCCTTCAGTCTTTCCCAACATCAGGGTCTTTTCAAATGAGTCAGTTCTTTGCATCAGGTGACCAAGTATTGGAGTTTCAGCTTCAGCATCAGTCCTTCCAATGAATATACAGGGCTGATTTCCTTGAGGATGGACTGCTTTGATCTCCTTGCAGTTCAAGGGACTCTCAAGAGTCTTTTCCAATACCACAGTTCAAAAGCATCAATTATTTGGCGCTCAGCTTTCTTTATAGTCCAACTCTCACATCCATACATGACTACTGGAAAAACCATAGCTTTGACTAGATAGAACTTTGTTGGCAAGGTAATGTCTCTGCTTTTTAATATGCTGTCTAGATTGGTCATAGCTTTTCTTCCAAGGGGCAAGCGTCCTCTAATTTCATGGCTGCAGTCACCATCTGCAGTGATTTTGTAACCCCAAAAATAAAGTCTCAGAGCTATTTCCATTGTTTCCCCATCTATTTTCCATGTGGTGATGGGACCAGATGCCATGATCTTAGTTTTCTGAATGTTGAGCTTTAAGCGAACGTTTTCAATCTCCTCTTTCACTTCCATCAAGAGGCTCTTTAGTTTTTCTTCGCTTCCTGCCGTAAAGGTGCTGTCATCTGCATATCTGAGATTATTGATATTTCTCCCGGCAATCTTGATTCCAGCTTGTGCTTCATCCAGTCCAGCATTTCTCATGATGTACTCTGCATATAAGTAAAATAAGCAGGGTGACAATATACAGCCTTGACATATTCCACTCCCGATTTGGAACCAGTCTGTTGTTTCATGTCCAGTTCTAACTGTTGCTTCTTGACCTGCATACAGATTTCTCAGGAGGCAGGTCAGCTGGTCTGGTATTCCCATCTTTTGAAGAATTTTCCACAGTTTGTTGTGATCCACACAAAGGCTTTGGCGTAGTCAATAAATCAGAAGTAGATTTTTTTCTAGAACTCTCTTGCTTTTTCTATGATCCAACAGATGTTGGCAATTTGATCTCTGGTTCCTCTGCCTTTTCTAAATCCCACTTGAACATCTGGAAATTCACAGTTCATGTACTGTTGAAGCCTGACTTGGAGAATTTTATGCATTACTTTGTTAGTGTGTGAGATGAGTGCAATTGTGCGGTAGTTTGAACATGCTTTGGCATTGCCTTTCTTTGGGATTGGAATGAAAACTGACCTTTTCCAGTCCTGTGGCCACTGCTGAGTTTTCCAAACTTGCTGGCATATTGAGTGCAGCAATTTCACAGCATCATCTTTTAGGATTTCAAATAGCTCATCTGGAATTCCATCACCTGCATTGGCCTTATTCACAGTGATGCTTCCTAAGGACCACTTGACTTCACACTCCAGGATGTCTGGCTCCAGGTTTGTGATCACACCATAGTTGTTATGAAACATTTAACAAGGTGGCAGAGTAGAAGGACATGCATTCATCTCCTGCAAGAACTCCAAAATTACAACTCACTGTGGAACAACCGTGGACAGCAGAACATTGGATCCCACCATAAAAAGATGCTCCACATCCAAGGACAAAGGAGAAGTACCAGCAAGATGGTTGGATGGGGTGAAATCTCATTTAAAATCAAAACCCATACCCACCAGAGACACTCAGAGGGCTGGAACAAAACCTGGTGCATAGCAGGAAACCCCACAGAGACTGAGCCAGACCTGCCTTTGAGTGCTTGAGTGTCTCCTGCAGAGGTATGGGTCAGCAGTGGCCGGCCGCAGGGGCAGAGGCTCTGGGTGCAGCAGACCTGGGTGTGGCATAAACCCTCTTGGAGGAGGTCGCCATTAACCCCACCATACAGCCACCAGGGCTTCCACAGGACTAGGGAAACAGACTCTTGGAGGGCACAAACAAAACCTTCTGCACACCAGGACTCAGGAGAAAGGAGCAGTGACCCTACAAGAGACTGGCCCAGACTGTGCATGTAACCGTTCAGGAGTCTCCCGCAGAGGTATAGGTGGCGGTGGCCTACTGCAGGGCCAGGGGCACTGAGTGCCCTTTTGAAGGGCCTTTAGAAGGAGGTTGCCATTATCTTCATTACCTCCACCATAGTTTGGCCTCAGGTCAAACAACAGGGAGGGAACACAGCCCTTCCCATCAGCAGAAAATTGGATTAAAGATTTACTGAGCATGGCCTGCCCATCAGAACAAGACCCAGTTGTCATAAATAATTTACTTAAGTACTTAAGAAAATAATTCTACTTATATCTACTTGTTGTAAATAATTATTGTGTTGGGAGCTAACTTTGTATTCTTTTCTTCCATAAATTATTTTTTATTCTCAGTGACATTTTTATTCTGTTCATAAAGTCTCAAGTTAAAGAACTACTCCAACACATTATTATTAACTAACATACCAGCAGTTGTTAACTTGAAATCTGCAGACCCCCTTTAGTAGCTATGGGCTTCCCTTGTGTCTCAGATGGTAAAGAATCTGCCTGCAATGTGGGAGATCTGGGTTCAATCCCTGGGTTGGGAAGATCCCCTGGAGAAGGGAAAGGCTACCCATTCCAGTATTCTGGCCTGGAGAATTCCAAGGACTGTATAGTCCGTGGGGTTGCAAAGAGTCAGACACAACTGAGTGACTTTCACTTAATAGCCATGGCAAGTTAAAATCTTATATTAAATTTTGTGTAAATATGTGATTAAGTATTTTCCTGGGGAGAAGGTTTAAAACTTTTACCTGTTTCTTGGAAGAGTCCATAATCCCCCCAAATTTAAGGACCACTACTATTCCATCAGTATGTGAAGTGAGATGCTCACAGTGAATGAAACAAGGAAAGTAATTTCTTTACAGAACCCTGCATTCACAAGGTTTACATTTAACAGATTGCACAGAGCTTTACCATGGAATATGATAATATAAACCATACTAAATCTCATTGGAACTATTATTTAAATCAAACCACCTCAAATAGCCTGGTATTGCAGCAGTTTTTTTGTTTATTTGTTTGTTTGTTTTTAATAAACTTGGGTTCTTTTCATGTCTTATATCAGCAACTTTGATTTACTAAAAAAAAAATCAAGATTGGGATACTGTTATTATAAAGGAAAATTAAGACTTCCAATAGAATTGGTATCTATAAAAATTGTTCTTTCACTGAATTAATATTGTTAAAATGGTCATACTACCCAAAGCAATCTACAGATTTAATGTGATCTCTATCAAATTACCCATGAGATTTTTCACAAAACTAGAATAATCCTAAAATTTGTATGGAATCATAAACAACCCAGAATTGCCAAAGCAGTCTTGAGGGAAAAAGAATAAAGCTGGAGACATAATCCTCCCAGTTTTCAGACAATAACAATACAAAGCTACAAAAATCAAAACCATGTGTTATTGTTTTGAAGACAGGCATATGGATCAATGGAACAGAATAGAGAGCTCAGAAATAAACCCACACACCTATGGTCAATTAACCTTTGACAAAGCAAGCAAAAACACACGATAGAGAAAAGACAGTTTCTTCAGCAGATGTGCTGGGAAAGCTGAACAGCCATGTGTAAATCAATGAAGTTAGAACATACCCTCACACTGCACACAAAAATAAAATCAAAATGGCTTAAAGACTTAAATATAAGACGTGATACCCTAAAAACCCTAGAAGAGAACATGGGCAAAACATTCTCTGATGTAAATAATACCAATTATTTTTAGGTCAGTCTCCCAAGGCAATAGAAATAAAAGCAAAAATAAACAAACGGGACATAATTAAACTTACAAACTCTTGCAGAGCAAAGGAAACCATAAACAAAACAAAAAGACAACTTATAGACTGGGAGAAAATATTTGCAAATGATGTGAATGACTAGGGTTTAATTTCCAAAATATACAAACATCTCATACAACTCAATTTAAAAAACCCAAACTACCCAACTGAAAAATAAGCAGAAGACCTAAATAGACATTTCTCCAAAGAAGACATACAGGTGACCAACAGGCATATGCAAAGATCTCAACACTGCCAAATATTTGAGAAATGCAAGTTAAAAGTACTATGAGATATCACCTCACACTGGTCAGAATGGCCATCATTAAAAAGTGATGGAGAAGATGTGGAGAAAAGGGGACCCCTCCTACACTGTTGGTGGGAATGTAAATTGGTGCAGCCTCTATGAAAAATAGTATGGAGGTTCCTTAAAACACAAGAATTGCCATTTTATCCAGAAATCCTGGGCATATACCTGGGAAAAACTATTATTCAAAAAAATACGTGCACCCCAGTGTTTTTAACAGCACTATTTTCAATAGCCAAGACATGAAGGTAACCTAAATGTCTACTGACAGATAAATGAATAAAGATGCAGTATATATACATAATGGAAGAGCCATAAAACAGAATGAAATAATGTCACTTGCAGTAACATGGATAGACCTTAAGAGTATCATACTAAATGAACTAAGTGAGAAGGAGAAAGATAAATCCCATAAAGTATCACTTACATGTGAAATTTAAACTGTGACTCAAATTAACTTATTTTATGAAACAGAATCAGGCCCTCATAGACATAGAAAACAAGCTTACTGTTACCAAAGGGGAAAGGGGATGGAGAAGAGATAAATTACAGGATTAGCAGATACAAACTACTGTATATAAAATAAATAATAATGCTCTTTTGTGTAGCACAAAGTATATTCAGTATCCTATAATAACCATAAATGGAAAAGAATATGGAAAGGAATGTGTACATATATGTGTAACTAAATCACTGTGCTATATACCAGAAACTAATACAACATTGTAAATCAACTATACATAAATTTAAAAAAAAATTTAATACACAACTTAAAAAATTGTTCTCCGCTATTAATTTTTAAAATAATAATGAACTATAGCTTTATTTTTAATTTTTATTGGAATATAGTTGCTTTACAATGTCACATTAGTTTCTATTGTACAGCAAAGTAAATCAGCTATACGTGGACATACACCCCCTCATTTTTGGACTTCCTCCCCATTTAGGTCATCCCGGAACACTGAATAGAATTCCCTGAACTATACAGTAGCTTCTCATTAGTTACCTATTTTATACACAGTATCAGTAGTATCTATATATATCAATATCAGGCTCCCAATTCATCCCATCCCCCCCTTTACCCTTTAGTATCCGTACGTTCTCTATATCTGTGTTTCTATTTCTCCTTTGTAAATAAGATCGTCTATACCAATATTTTGATATTCCACAGATATGTGTTAATATATGATATTTGTTTTTCTCTTTCTGACTTACTTCACCCTATATGACAGTCTCTAGATCCATTCATGTCTCCACAAATGACCCAATTTTGCTCCCTTTTATGGCTGAGTAATATTCCGTTGTATATGTGTCCCACATCTTCTTTATCCATTCCTCTGTTGATGGACATTTAGGTTATTTCCACATTCTGGCCATTGTAAATAGTACTGCAGGGGAACATTGGGGTACATGTGTCTTTTTGAATTATGATTTTCCCTGGGCATATGCCCAGCAGTGGGATTCTGGGTCACATAGTAGTTCTAGTTTTAGCTTTTTAAGGAATCTCCATACTATTCTCCATAGTGACTGTACCAATTACATTCCCACCAACAGTGGGAATGTACAAGGTACACCGTCTGCAGTATTTATTATTTGTAGACGTTGTGTTGATAGCCATTCTGACTGGTGTCAGGTGATACCTCACTGTAGTTTTGATTTGCATTTCTCTAATAATTAGTGATGTTGAATATTTTTTCATGTGTTTTTTGGCCATCTAGAATAACTTTATTTTAAAGCCTAAAGTCTACTCAATAGAAGTGTTTAAAGCTCATGTTTTTTCAAATATGGCATCTGTTAAATTTTACCACCATTGAGATTTTATCATTACACTCACTGCTATTAAAATGTTTTTTGTAGTTTTCCAATTCTTTCCCATCAAAAAAAATGAACAAATATGAGTAAAATTGGTGCAAAAGTAATTATGGGGTCAAATTAATTTGCATTATGTTGGTACATGAAATCACATTATGGATGCCAAACTTCAGATTAGAGGACAGTTGTCCCCAGTTGATATTACTATAATATGACATTAAATTATTTACAAAATTAGCTGTTGGCTAGACATTTTGTGATACTTACGAAAGGAGAAATGTGAAATTACCTAATTGCACTTGCTTCTGGTGTAGGGATTTCACTTGAACAGATATTCCTTTAGGCTGCCGCACTGCATTTTAATTAGAATCCTTCATTTTTGGACAATGGCCGGAGAATAACTCGGCCGACCTTGAGTTTCTTAATCATCACTTCCTGATAATGAGCAAATCAACAAAAGGGAGTAGTTTTAGTTTCCAAGCCTGAATCTAAATGTGACATTACTTCCATGTTTAATTGCAGTCCATTCAGTTTTAAAAGACCATTCTGCAGGCTAGCTCGGGCTTAATAGAGGCAATTTCTGAAAACATTCTTTACATACAGTCAACATGTCCCTTAAAATGAATGGCAAGGCATAGGATTATGTGATTGGTATTTTTTAAAACACTTCATCCATCCATCTTGCCTTCCAGTTATTTTTTAAAGGAAAATTACTTTCATAAATATAAGCAGATGCACTCTGGAAATATTTAAGATAAAATTATAAAATAGTATTAAAATTATACCTATAATCAAGTCTCAGTCCCTTATGTAACCTTACCATTGATTTGAAGAACTTCCTTTATTACCTGACACGCTTGTTCATTCTGTACATTTATTTCGATTTTGTTGGGCTTTCAGCCATGCCTGTAATGTTGCTGAGGAGTAAAATATCTTTCATAACCAGAATCATAAATCTTTCTTATAACCATGAGACTATATCTTTATGGCCATAGATCATTTTAGTTACTGTCAAAAAGTGCCATCATATCACATTACAAATTAGAAAACTGAAAGGCAGTGCGTGGCTGACAATACCTATTATGTGTAGACAAGGAAAATAATTTTCCTTGCTCATAACCAACATTTCTAATTACAAATAACTTTTTAGATACACAGAACCTGGATATGTGCTTTAGCCAAATTTGGAAGGAAGGCACAACCAGGTAAATGCAAGGAAAACTGAAAGAGTTCTCAAATGGAGAAGGTTAAAAAAAATGTGGAAAAGATGGGAATTCACCCTTTTATTTTATAAGGGATGAGAGGAAAGGACTGCCTTTCTGAATTCAGCCTTCCACACTAATGCTGGAGCTCAGATTCAGCAACAAGATAACTCTTGTTTCTTCTTAGCAAGAACCAATGATTGTCTAGGATGTCCAATGTATGACCTTTATGTATATTTTGAATGTATGGTCAATATTAAGTTTCTCTTCCTTGGAAAAGAAAATAGAAATTTGGATAAATAGAATACATTTGGATAAAATTTGGATAAATGTTTTATTTGATTAATAAAATGTTTAACTTTTTGATTGCTTTATATAAACTCTCCTCTGCACTCAACCTTATATGACAGTAGTTATACTTTTAAAGTACCTTCAGTTCAGTTCAGTTCAGTTCAGTTCAGTCGCTCAGTCGTGTCCGACTCTTTGCGACCCCATGAATCGCAGCACACCAGGCCTCCCTGACCATCACCAACTCCCAGAGTTTACTCAAACCCATGTCCATCGGGTCAGTGATGCCATTCAACCATCTCATCCTCTGTCGTCCCCTTCTTCTCCTGCCCCCAATCCATCCCAGCATCAGGGTCTTTTCCAATGAGTCAACTCTTCTCATGAGGTGGCCAAAGTACTGGAGTTTCAGCTTCAGCATCAGTCCTTCCAATGAACACCCAGGACTGATCTCCTACCTTACTTCCTTAGAATTCATAGTACCTGCTATCTCCTAATTTGCCATTCGGAGTGAAAACTGGTTGTCATGAAACCACAGAAAAGAGTGAGCCATGGCTTTTCATATGTGCCCGTTTCCCCTAAGATATGACTGCATGGAAGAGTTTTACGTAACTGAGGACTGGAGGGAGGGCAACGGAAAGAGAAGGGGGACTTGGGGTGAGTTTTCACGCCCTTTGTATTTTATCTTTGAATTTGTTTCCCACCTTCCCTGATTTTGCCCTGTGTTGCAGGGGCACTGACCTGGGAAATCATGTTAGGGAGGCTCCTTTGCAAACGGCTTCCAGCTAGGTTTAGGTAGTGGGAGATACCCGAAGGAGACAGGATGCAAAAGAAAGTGAGAAGCCAGGGCATGCTGTCTCCTCTCCCATGCCTTGGTGGCTCCTGGGGCAGAAGCTGCTTCTGTGGCATGGTTCCTGCTTCCTCTGGGCAGATCCACTGTGATTCCAGCTTCCTGGGTGGCCCTTGCTCAGGGCTTTGATGCCCCATCTCTTTGCTGCGTCTCTCCAGCACTAGGAGAGGTGGCCACACCCTGAAGGTGCTCACCTCTGGGTCACCTCGCCTTTCTCGGCTTGCTCTTTCAGTTCCTCTAACACCTTTGATACTAGGACATCTTTTATTTCCCAGGCTGCTGTTACAAATATTAAGTCTCCTTCCTCTGTGTGCTCCCACCTTTACTATCTTTACTGAATCAAAAGGACTTTGCAATCCTAGTGGAGAGAAGAAAAGGAAGAGACCCAAATTTGATGTGGATACATACCAGTTTTAAGGAAAAAGAGAATAAAAGTAACACTAACACTTAACCAGCACCACAAATACACAAACACACATGCACACACGCACGCGCACACGGCACATTAATGGAAAAAAATAGCCACTTAATCTTCTCTGCATAACTGGTCCTTCCTGACCTCTGCTTTCTTTTAATTAAGGAGCTCAGATAGATGGATTCTGAAGAGTTCTAGTATCGCCATTTATCCATCTAGGTCCCTCAGTCCATGCATAACTGAATTCCTCTCTCTGGCTACAAGATAGAAGGAAGATCCAATGTCGATAGTGACTCTGGCCCTGGTTGTAGTAGGAGGTTAATGAAGCTCAGGGACATGTGCTTGGAGAGCCTGAAATTCCCACTGAGAGTTGATTTTGTTTGCCCATTTCCTAATGGTCTTTGTGGTCATTAGGCTTCCTGCTGTTTGGCACTTGATGCATTTTCTTTTTACTTTGGCTTTTGTTATGCAGGGTTTAGGGCTGAAAGCATCTGCTTCTTAAAGCTACTGAGTGATTATCTAATGGTCAGAGTATGTGGGAACTGGGAGCTCTGCAAAGCTTAGTGTCATTTGGCACAAATTACACTCGGTAATTTATAACCAATCTTGCTGTTCTTTCTGTGTGTGTGTGTGTACATGTATGTACATCCCGAGAATGAGAGTCAAGTCTGGTGTTTTAAATTAGACTTTCATTCTCTATTAAAGGACACACGTTGACCTGAAATTCATAACCATCCTTCTGATGCAAAATAGGCATTATTTTGATTTTGCATTTTGATTCAGATTATTAAACCAAGAACATGTAATCTGGACCCCATGTTTCTATCTCTGTGGTGACTGTATTTCCCAAACCAAGATCTGTGTTATGGTAAAGAACTGCCTTTAAAAATGTTGTTAACTCTTACCTATATAATCATTTATATAAGAGTATAAATATTCAATCATGTTTTATGCACATTTTATAATTTTTAAAAAGAATAACACTTTCATAAATAAAAAAAAAGTCTAGAAAGTCCACGACATTGACTTAACACTGTGTCTTCTCCTCGTTCCTCCAAGGAATGATTCTATTTCTTGGCCCTGTTTAATCTGTAGATGAATTAGGCAAGAATAGAATGGTCACTGGTTCATTCAGAAAACAATAAAATTCTTTGCTCACGACACTAGGTTAGTAGACATTTAAGAATCTAAATTCAAATGCAATGAAATGGGAAGCTGGAGTTGGATTCCATAAAATATCCTCCTTGTTCTGAACTGCACTAATATGCTCCAAGAGTTAAAAAGAAGAAATCACAGTACGTAGTGTTTCCCCCTACCGAGATATAAACCAGCATTTCTTCAAATCAGATTAAAACCAGTCTAGTAAAAATAAGGCAAATGCAATCTACATCTTTGGTGCAAATAAGCTCTTCAGCTGAGTAAAAATTGAAGGAGGCAATTCCTGGGTAGGACATGAAGGCTGTTGAGAAAGGAGTCAGTGGCCAGGGGGAGCCCCAAGATGTAATAACCCGTTTAGGAACAGTGTGAATCTAAATGGAATGTGCCTTGTAAGCACCCTGTGTAGCTTCATCTGGGATATTTGTGTAAGAAAGAGCCAGATCCCAGGGTTCAGAAGAAGGCAAGCGTCAAAAGCCATAGGGAGGTGTGAGGAACTCTCTCTCAGGAGTGAAACTTGAAGATGGTTCTCTATGGTTCCTCAATCCCAGCTAGAAAGAAAAATAGAAACTATACATCAGAAACTTCGACCCTGATAAGTGGTGTGACTTCTTAAAACTCTGTCATTTTTCCAGGTCTATGCCCTATTAATCTGTTCTTCTGATAATAAATCTTTGAAAGGAAATCCTGCTTTTTTTTTTTCTAGGACAATAGGAAAGAGAATTTGGGGAGACTGCATCTAACTTGGTATCCTCGTTTGGGGGTAAAAGAATTCTAAGGATAAAAGAGAAAAGAAATACGGTAAATCCTTGGCAGTTGGGCTTCCCTGATGGCTCAGTTGGTAAAGAATCCATCTGCAATGCAGGAGACTGGGGTTCGATCCCAGGGTTGGGAAGATCCCCTGGAGAAGGGAAAGGCTATCCACTCCAGTATTCTGGCCTGAAGAATTCCATGGACTGTATAGTCTGTGGGGTCACAAAGAGTTGGACACAACTGAGCGTCTTTCACTTTCACTTTCACTTTGGCAGTTGAGGAAAGGTGCTAAGGCGGGAGGGCTTCGCAGGTGGCACTAGTGGTAAAGAACCTGCCTGCCAATGCAGACACGTGTTCGATCCCTGGATCAGCGAGATCCCCCGGAGGAGGACTTGGCAACACACTCCAGTATTCTTGCCTGGAGAATGCCATGGACAGAAGAGCTTGGAGGGCTGCAGTCCCTAGGGTTGCAAAGAGTCAGACACAGCTGAAGCAACTTAGCATGCAGGCACACACACATGCTGAGGAAGAAAGTTACAGGCTGAAGACAAGGCAAAGAAAAGAGCCCAGGAGTTGAACTTTGGGAAGCTATGCATTCTCCATACCGGGGTTTCATCAGTGGCCCCTCAGAGCTCACTTTCCAAGCTCCCTGACTCCACAAATGCAACAACGCCGACACAGTCTATAGAGAAAATGTTTTCTATCAGCAATTTGGTTATTAGGTCATTCAATCTTATTTTCTAATCTACCTCCCCTGCCCCATTATAACCCCATTAAGAGCAGAAACTACCCCCATTCTTTTCCTTTACAACTCTGTTTCCTCTGTAGCTGTGGTGCTCACATACTTTTCATAAATATAGAAATGATACTTCTCATCTACCCTTACAGCTCAATGCTATTTCCAAAAGAAATGGACAAAAGAATGTCCCCAAAGGACAAAGGAATGGAATTCGAGCAAGATTTGGAATAGCAAATGCTTGGTACATTTTGTTAACAAGGAATTTCTCTCTCATCACTGAAAGTAACTTCCCAAGAGTTGGAGACACACTTTGCTCAGATGGAGGCTTCCCTGGTAGATCAGACGGTAAAGAATCTGCCTGCAATGTGGGAGACCCAGGTTCCATCCCTAGGTGGGGAAGATCCCTTGGAGAAAGGAATGGCAACCCACTCCAAAATTCTTGCCTGAAGATTTCCATGGACAGAGGGGCCTGGCAGGCTGCAGTCCATGGGATCATAAAGAGTTGGACACAACTGAGCAACTACATTTTCACTTTTCTTTTTGCTCAGATGGAGAATTCCTGCTTGTATCTCTAATTTGCATTGAAGGCCCTAGTCCCTGCTTAAATTTTTTTATATTAGAGTCTTCAGGACAGAGTCATTTTCAAAAAGATGACTTTCTTCTTTTCTTATCCCAACATTAATATTATGAAATTTTTCAAACAGAAACATTGTAAAGTGAATACTCATTTACACATCATCTGGATTATTCATTATTATTTTGCTGTGCTTTCTGTCACATACCCGTCCATCTATGTATCCTTACAGCCATCAATGCACCCATTACTTTATGCATTTCAAGATGCAGACATCAAAACATCCCCCCAATACTTCAGCCTGTATATCATTAACTAAAATATAATATTTATTTACAGATTTTAATGTAAAATTTGCACACAATAAGATGTATAAATTTTACAAAAATCTGATTTTTTAATCTGCTGAGTTTTAACAAATGTATATATGTATGTGATCCTAATTCCTATTAAGATATAGTATTCCATATTATATTAAATTCTGTCCAGCATTATCATCATCCCAGAGAGTTCCCTCATGCCTTTGCCAATCAACCCCTACCCACCTGTCTCCCCCAGAGTCATCAACTCTTTTGATTTTTTTTTCCTAGTTCAGTTCAGTTGCTCAGTCGTGCCCGACTCTTTGCGACCCCATGGACTGCATCACACCAGGCTTCCCTGTCCATCACCAACTCCCAGAGCTCAAGCTCATGTCCATCAAGTCGGTGATGCCATCCAGCCATCTCATCCTCTGTCATCCCCTTCACCTCCTGCCTTCAATCTTTCCCAGCATCAAGGTCTTTTCCAATGAGTCTGTTCTTCACATCAGGTGGCCAAAGTATTGGAGTTTCAGCTTCAGCATCAGTCCTTCCAATGAATATTCAGGACTGATTTCCTTGAGGATGGACTGGTTGGATCTCCTTGCAGTTCAAGGGGCTCTCAAGACTCTTCTCCAACACCACAGTTCAAAAGCATCACTTCTTCAGTGTTCAGCTTTCTTTATAGTCCAACTCTCACATCCTACATGACTACTTGGAAAACCATAGCTTTGACTAGACGAACCTTTGTTAGCAAAGTAATGTCTCTGCTTTTTAATATGTTGTCTAGATTGGTCATAGCTTTTCTTCCAAGGAGTGTCTTTTAATTTCATGGCTGCAGTCACCATCTGCAGTGATTTGGGGTCTTTCTTAGATAAGTGTATTTGTCACGCTTGCCAAAGAATCATGCAAAATCTGGTTTTAGTGATGAACCTTCGTGGCTAAACTTTAGGGACATTTGGCTTTGACACAGGAGAAACTTAACGTTTCTAAATGACTGATTATTGTAGATAAACGAGTGAAACAATGACAGAAAATCATTCTACTGCTTAAGTCATCCTCACCTCCTGCCCATTCATATCTAATAACCTGGATAAAAAATATAGTACTCCCTGTCTCTGCTTGATAAATCAGTGATCTCACTTGTCTCATAATGAAGGGTCAAGGAAGCAGGTCTTCAGTTTTTTAATATGGTCCCCATGTGATTACAGGTCTCAGAACACAGGACAAAAGAGACCAGGTTTTGATATTATCCATGAGCTCTTTTCGGCTTAGTCCCTCATACTCACT
The DNA here is from genome assembly GCF_963930625.1 of Muntiacus reevesi. NCBI lineage: Eukaryota > Metazoa > Chordata > Mammalia > Artiodactyla > Cervidae > Muntiacus > Muntiacus reevesi. Next base: position 83,665,987 of record NC_089256.1, on the reverse strand, counting down.
TCTTAGTAATTTTTTGGTGCCCTACAAAATATTATGTAGAAAATATATAACTACAAGAACAACACCTTGCCAAGGGTTCACCCTTCCTGGATAGAAGTTAAGAACCAAGAAAGGATCATTTTCTTCTTCCAGGCTGGGCGGGAAGTTGCTGTTATCCTGTTCTCAGTAATGGTTCCCTAAGAGCTTAAGAGACTGAACTGTACTCCTAAAATGGCAACTGCCTATAGGAAGTAGCTTTCTGGCCCATTGTTTTGAAAATTAAATGGAAAATTTCTGACCTCTTTCTTCCTCTTTATCCTACTGAATCACTTTCTAGTTTCTCTTTACCAAGTCCTTCCACACACACCCCCACCCCCATGTCATCTTTCCTTCACATCATTGCAAGATTTACACCCAGCATTGAACTTGCTGCTAGTTCATGTAAATCCCCACCCCCTCCCAGTCTCCTATCTCTGCAGTTACCCCCTTCACTTTTTATGCTTTTTGTTTCTCTTTCCTGCTGTTCAACGATTTTTTTTCCTGCTGATAAGCTGTGCTCAAAAGACTGAGAGGCCTGAAGCATCCACAGGACTGCTCGCTGGGCTCATTGCTCATCGTTCATGTTCCAGAGCAGATGGAACTAGGACTTCAGTCATGCGCAACCCAGGGCAGCTCCACCGTGATGTGCAATTCGTATCACATACCCTCAGCTCTTTGGTTAATGAACCTATATGTTTCCTATTTTTATTTCCCTTTTGTAAAGTCGGAATTTGATATTTTAGAAAATGTTTTTCTGTTGGGAACAGAAAGCAACCGGAAAAGCAGAAGTAAATCCAGTGTTTATTCACTTTACACAGCAAAATCAAATTTTTTTTATTGTGATTAATGCTGGGGGAGTGGAATAGTAATGATTACTGACATTCGTTAAGCACGCTTCTTTGTATCAATAAATGCCATCTTGTACATTGGCCCATTTGAGTCTCATAGCTTCCCTAGTCATTATTTTCGTGATTCTCACTTTAAGTCAAAAATATCTGTAGGTGTTAGTGAGGGAGTGCCTCAGGACAACTACCCATAGTTGAAAGAGAAGATCAGCAGAATATCTTTTTTTTTTTTTGGCTAATGCAAAATTTGCCAAGTTCTTCCTCCACTGAATTTTCTCCCTGGGATCAGTAATAAGAATATAAAGCTTTCTGTGAGGCTGGGATCTTTTTTAAATACCCTGCAGTGGTCAGGAAGTTGCTACTATGATAATTCATCAGATGCCAATATGTCGTATGCTGAGACTTTTAGCCACATCAACAGCCATCATGAATATACAGACATTCCACTCTTGACCCTGAATGTGTGCTCCTAGAAAAATTGTATGTAGATCAAATTATTGCACTTGAAATCATATTGTAAAACACACCAGGGTAATTTGCTCTTTAAAGAAACCCTGTAGTTTACTTTTGTGTAAAGAATTCTTCCATGATGCAAATAACCCATATTTTATTTGTAAATTGAGAACATTAGGTATGAGTTTGCATAAAGTGAAGGACATATCAATTTTAATGGACTTAAGTAGATGGTGATCTGAGACACACTTTTCTCTACCACCCAGGGGACACCAGCAAATGTTCAGTGAGACAGAGGGACAAATTAGTCCCTCTGGAACAATAGAACTCTGCCATTATTCTTAATATGAGTTGATATGAGAACAGGAGGTCCTTTCCCCTCTCCCACGATGGTTTTACCTTTCCCAGTAATTGTTTCCTCAGAGTAAACTTGAGTTTTATATTTGTGAAAAGCACAAGGAATTCTTTTCTAACAAACCACACGAGCATCAGATACCCTTGAACTAAGCATGCAAGGGTACACAAGCGCTTTCCCTGCATTTCCTGAAACGAGCTTCAAAATGTTACCTCTAGTCTCTGAATGCTCCTTCAGCAGGCTGTGCCTTTTCTAATTTATGACCTTGGAATCAACTCTAAATTCCCTCAATCCTTTGCTCCCATTTTCAGTTTGTGGACACCCACCGTGCCCTTGGATTATTTCTTCCCTTTCTGTTTTCATCAATTTATACCACATCCCACTTTCATTGAAGAATTTTCCATCTAAATATTAATAGACATTCACCATCCTTGCTGAGAAAGGTATTTATAAAATGCTCACTGCTGAGGAAAGTGTAGAGTAAGGCAACATTTTGTGATGGGGTTATCTCATCTCCAGTGTAGGTGAGTGTCCTTCCCAAGGAGTCAACCTCAAGAACTTTAGCACCACTGCTCTTAGCGAAGGGAGGAACTCCCTGATTATCTACAATTATGTATGGAAACAACTGAGGAAGGAGTAAATGTGTCTCAGCTCCCCGGATCCTTGGGACTATGCTGATTCCTATGGGAAAATCGATCAAGACAGAGACCTTAAGTGTCCATCTATTAGGAGATATTGCTGGCTCCATTGAATTGTTTCCCAAACCATGAGAATTAAATACTACCTTAGTCCATGGCCAGAAATGACTTCCATGAAGATTTTATAAATTCCCAACTTTCAGTAATTTCACAAGTTTGCTCCCAATTCCTCCCCTTCCAAACACAATTACACGGGCAGAGATGTGGAAATAACACAAGAGAGAGACAGAATTAATGAACTTAGTCAACAAATGTTGTCTGTTTTGCCTTTTTTCTTACCAGGTCTCTCACCCTATCTTGTTCTGTGACCTCATCCTATCCTTTGCTATTATAGCTAGACCATGGCCAAAATCTTTTGCTCCCCATGCCACACCTCTAAAGTTTGAAATTCTAGATTTGATGAAATGTATAGGAAAAGACATTGTTCACCTTTCCCGTGGATACCTTTATTTGAGAGGGGTGTGGTTTGTAACTGGTTAGAAACCAGTGAGAAATCTTTAGATATGCTTGTTTTAATAAAAAGATTATAACTCAGTTTGGAAGGAAAAGGTACAGCATCACGCAGATACAATTCTTAAGATAATCTCAGCTCTCCGGCAGCAAGTTAGAACCAGGCATTGTGCAAAGCTTAAAGGTCTTCAGTTTATTGCTTAAATTCCTTTAATATTAAACTTCTATATGAGTGATATTAATCCTCAAATTACCTCTCCACATTTCTCAGGCATGTCTGACTCTTTGCGATCCCATGGACTGCAGCCCGCCAGTCTCCTCTGTCCATGGGATTTTCCAGGCAAGGATACTGGAGTGGTTTGCCATTTCCTTCTCCAGGGGATCTTCTCAACCCAGGGATTGAACCTGGGTCTCCTGCACAGCAGACAGATTCTCTACCAACAGAGCTACCAGGAAAGGCTAACCCACCATAAACTTCTTGAGAGAAAGAATCTTATACTATTGAAGGTTTTAGAGTTTCTCCTCAACTCATCCACCCCACTTTCCACCTCCCTTGAAGAACACAGGTTAGATGTTAATAATGTCATATTAACACCTGACTATGGTCTTGAACTTTAAGAAGAGAAAACAATTATGGATACAGATAGGCTGTATTGGTTAAATGTCTCTAACTAGGGGACCTCTTCATCCTTACCTGGACTCATAAGTTCCATTGACACCAATAGCTGTTTGGGGTTTTTATGAAGAATACAAGCCTCTATATTCTACAGAAAGTGAAAGTTGCTGTCATGTCCAGCTGTTTGCAACCCCATGGACTATACAGTCCATGGAATTCTCCAGGCCAGAATACTAGAGTGGGTAGCCTTTCCCTTCTCCAGGGGATCTTCCCCACCCTGGGATAGGACCCAGGTCTCCCAGATTGCAGGCAGATTCTTTATCTGCTGAGACACAACGGAAGGCCTGTATCCTCCTTAAAAATGCATTTTTTTTCTTTCCTTCACTTTAGGCTTTAAACAAAGTGGAATGGAAAGTCCTGTTTGATGAAATGATACCATATTATGTGGCTACAGTAAGTGCATGTAATGTACAACATTTATATTCCCGACATTCTTCACATGCCTCATATAATGAGCATCTCACTATTAAAATTCTCACTGGTAAAATTTACAGTAGGGTAACCACTTCCCTTATATCCATATATCAGGGCAAGCATGATTGAGAGGCTTTTACATTCTATTTCGCTTGAAGTAATTCTTATTTACCAAATAAATAGAAAGATTCTCCTCAAAGTAATAGATATTCTAGAGACTGCATAATATTTAAGGGAATAAACTAATTTGCCATTCTAATATTTTGCTTCCCAGAAGAACATATTGGAATGTGGAATTTATTCAGGGCAGAGAAAGGGCAGCCTTACATACCTGGGACTGTGCTGGACATTGTGCTTGACTCTGGGCAAGCTCCTTAACCTGTCTGCATCTCACTTTCCGCCCAGGGCACAGATGGGGGTGTTATTCATCCTTCTCTTTCTCACGAAGTGTTGGATGAATTACAAATAGTGCTGTAAGGAACACTTTCAGACACATTTATTCATATAATAAGTATTTATTGAGAACTTAACCATGGACCATGTATGTACTAGGTCCTAAGGAAACTGTAGAGAAGAAAAACAACCAAGAAGCCTGCCTTTGTGAACTTACATTCCATAAGTAAGTAAATAAATGTGTGTTATATACTCAGTCACTCAGACATGTCCAACTCTTTGCAATCCCAAGGACTGTAGCCTGCCAAGCCCCTCTGTCCATGGGATTCTCTAGGCAAGAATACTGGAGTGGGTTGTCATTTCCTAACCCAGGGGAATCTTCCTCACCAGGGATCAAACCTGTGTCTCCTGCATTGGCAGGCGGATTCTTTATCACTTGAGCCACCTGAGAAGCCCCAAAATAAATTAAATGTACATTATGTTAATGATAAGTGCTAAGGTAAAAAAAAAAAAAAAACTAGGATGGAAAAGGGGGTAGAGAATAGAGGAGCCAGAAAGACCTCCATGAGATGTTGACATTCAAGGAAGTACTGGAAGGAAATGAAGAAAGAGCGATACCTTGAGGAAGAACAGTTCAGGCAGATGAAGCAGCAGGTGGTAAGGCCCTGAGCTAGGAAGGTGCCCAGTGTGTTCTAGGAACAAGGAGGCTAGCACAGCGGAAGTGGGCAGAGGGAAAGGAAGACTAGGAGAAAATGGAATCAGAGAGGTAAGCAGGAGCAGACCACACAGGCCACGTCACCATGAGCACGGGGGTGAGGGCTTCTCCAGTGTCTATAACCCTGGAGTGGTATTACTGGGATGTAGATATGACCAGTATCCATGGCATCTGCAGTTTTCCTAGATATTGTCAAATTGTTCCTAAGCACACAGTTTTACACTTCCACAAGCTTTTATTTGACTTCCTGTTCTGTATCTTTCCAATTCTTATTTTTAGCCTTTTAAATCTTTGGTCATTTGACGGATATGAAATGCTACCTATTGTCATTTCAGTAGGCATTTCCTTAACTGCTAATGAGTGTGAGGATCTTTCCACCTGCTTATTGGTCGTTCCAGATTGCTCCTTTTTTATACCTTTATGTATTTATTGGCTATGCTGGGTCTTGGTTGCTGCCCAGGCTTTTCTCTGAAAAGAGATTGGAGGCTACTCTCCAGCCGCAGTGTGCAGGCTTCTCGTGGTGGTGGCCTCTCTTTTTGTGGAGCACGGGCTCCAGAGTGTGTGGACTTCAGTACTGCGGCACGTGGGCTCACTGTTGCGGCTCCCCGCCTCTAGAGCACCGGCTCAAGGATTGCGGTGAACAGGCTTGGTTACTCCACAGCATGTGGGGTCTTCCTGGACCAGGGATCAAACCCGTGTCTCCTACATTGGCAGATGGATTCTTTACCACTGAGCCTCCAGGGAAGCCACAGGTTTCTCCTTTTGTAAAGTCTGTTCACATTTTAATTTTCTATTATGCTGTTTGCTTTTTCCTATCCACAGGAAACTTTTTTATATGTTCTGAGTAGTCATTCTTGTCAAGTAAATATACTGCTTCTCTATTCTCCATGCCTGTGACTTCTCTGCGTTTGTTCTTACGGTGTGTGTTGGTGCAGAGAAGTGTTAAATTTTAATGTATTCAAATTTGCCAGTCTTTTCCTTTATGGTTTATATTTTTGTCTTCTTTGAGGATTTCTTTCCTACACACAAGATATGTGTTACCTCTGTAGCTTCTCCTAATGATCTAAGAGTTTAGTTTTTACATAAGAGAATTATGTCTCCCTGGAATGGTTTGAGGTAAAGATTTATTTTTCTTTTGCCATGTGGCTCACCAAGTCTCAGTTCCACTTTCCTCTTTAGATGAAGTGGCAGCTTTATAATTTATCAAGTTTCCATATATTTGTGTGTACCTTCCTGGATTTTTCAACCTTTCCTTTGGTCAAAGTTTTCTTTCTCTGCAACAGTACCATATTCTCTTAGTTGCTACAACTTTTTAATAAATCTTGGGCAAGTGAACAGTTTTCCCCACCTTTGTCAAAATTGTCTTGGATATCATTGACACTTTGCTCTCTCAAGAAAATTTTAAAATTATTTTGTCATGTTCTACAGGAAAATCTCTTGGGATTTTTATTAGAATTACATTGAATTTAGGGGCATTGATATCTTTATGATATTGAGTCTATTTATTGTAAATGTGGCTTATCTTTATGATAGAGTCTATTATAAATGTGACATATCTTTTCATTTACTTAGGTTTTTTTTACTTTATTCATTAAAATTTTGTAGTTTTCACAGTATACTTAATGTACATATTTTGTTGGCTTTATTCTTAGGAGCCATTTTTGCTGATGATTGTAAATGGCATTTCTTTTTATATTTTTGTATCTTGTCACTGTTGGTTCCTGGTGAATAAGGAGTGCAATTTTGTTACATTGATCTGATATCCAGTAAGCCTGCTGAAATTCCTTATTAATCCTAGTAATTTTACTATAGGTATTCTTGGGTTTTCTATGTACAAAATCATATTTCCTGAGAATAAGAACAATTTTATTTCTTCCTCTGTAACTCCTATACAGTTTATTTCTTTACCTCATTCTAATCCTTTGACTCAGTATAATTTTGAAGCAGAGGTGACAGTATTTTTGTTCCATTCCTAATTTTAAAAGAATGAGTCTAACATTTCACTATTATGTACTTACTATGGAGGCATTTTATTGATGCCTTTCATAAGCTTAATGAAACTCCTTTCTATTCTTAGTTCACTAAGGATCTTTATCATGAATAGATACTGAATTTTATCACATGCCTCCTCAGCTTTTATTGAGATTATCATATAATTTTTTAAATTGGGGTATAATTATTTTGCAATGTGTGTTAGTGTCTGCTGCACAACGAAGTGAAGCAACTATATGTACATACATGGCCAGTGTCCCTTTTTGACCTCCCTCCCACCCCACCCCGTCCCACGGCTCTAGGTCATCACAGAACACTGACCTGAGCTTCCCGTGCCATCCGGCAGCTTCCCACTAGCTAGCTGTTTTATGCGTGGTAGTGTAAATGTGCTAATTCCAGCCTCCCAATTTATCCTAGCCCCTTCCCCCCTCCATGTCCACATGATTTTACTTCCTAAATTTGATAAGGTAAATTTTATTGGTGAATTTTTTCATTGTCATACTGCTCTTTCTAATTGATTGATAGAATTGATTTGTTAATATTTTAGGTCAATTTCCTTTTTAATAGTCCATGCTGTTTGAGGGGAAAAAATTTATTTTTTAATTGGTGGAGACAAGTCTGTGTATGTTTGTGTGTGTCCGAAATATCAAGGCTATTAACCATATTGTTAAGATTTTCTATATCCTTTCGAAATTTTTATCTGCTTCATCTATCAGTTACTGGACTGAGGAGCCTGGTAGGCTACAGTCCATGGTGTCACTAAGAGTCGGACATGACGGAGCGACCTCACTTTCACTTTTCACTTTCATGCACTGGAGAAGGAAATGGCAACCCACTCCAGGGTTCTTGCCTGGAGAATCCCAGGGACGGGGGAGCCTGGTGGGCTGCCGTCTATGGGGTCGCACAGAGTCGGACACAACTGACGTGACTTAGCAGCAGCAGCAGTATATTCAGATCTCCCTCAACAATTATGGATTTGTCATTTTTTTCTTTTAAATATGTAAATTTCATCTGTGAATATTTTATTAGGCACATACAAGTTAGAAATGTTATGTCTTTTTAGTGGAATGAGCCTTTATGTGTGATTTTCTTAGCTATAAGACTTTTTGCCTTAAGAATTATTTTATCTAATATTAATTTAGCAGCAAAAGTTCCTTTTGGGTTGGAATTTACACTGTGTATTCTCTTGCATCTTTTTCCATTCAACATCCCAGTGTCCCAGTGTTTTAGATGCCTCCCTCAGACCTTTGGTGGATTTGTTTTAAACTAATCTAACTCTCCACTAGCAAGTTTAGACTACATAGAGTCATTGTAGTTATCATTAAATTCGAGTTTTACTATATTATTTTGTGTTAGTTTTCCTGAAATTCTCTGTATTTTTGCTCCCTTCTCTCCTTACTATTTAGATTGAATTTTCTTAATTCTAGTTTTTCTTCTTTCCTCATAATGTTCACTTTAAAAGTCCAAATTATTCAATAATTTTATACTTATTCTAACAATAATAAATTTTGATTATCCTCTTTCCTCAACATTTTATTGATTTTTAATATTTGTCCCCATTTTTCTGCACCAGAAGCTAATCATGAATATCATTTTGTTATTGTTTCATGCAGTCAGTATTTACATATATTTAACTTCTTGTTTTCCAATTACCATATTCACTAGTCCTTCCTATACCTCTGTGCTTCTGGGCTCAATTTCATTTTTCAGAGGGCTCATTCTTTGAAAGTTCATTTAGTGATTTCCTCTCAGATTTTTTGTTTTCCTTTTCTTGAATGATAGGTTGATAGATATTTTCTCTTAGCAGTCCAAGCCGTCCTTTGTCTCCTGTGTTTATTATAGAAAATTCTGCTATCACTCTAATGCTATGCTTTTGAAATAATTCATCTTTTCTCCCTGCTGCTTTTATCTTTTCTTTTGTCTTTTATTTCTGCAGTTGCACTTTTGCACTTTGATGTGTCTACATGTGGATTCATCATCATTTATCTGCTTAGGATTTGTTGCATTTCCTAACTTTGAGTATCCAGTTTGTTTATCAGTTATGTAAAACTGTCAGTATCTTTTTGAATGTTAATTGTCCCCCATTTTTTCTACTTTCTCCATCTGGCACTCCAGGTAGAGATTTTGTTACCTCCTTTTCCTTATAGGCAAAATTTTTTAGTCTAGCCTTTCACTGAAGTGCAAGCCTTCCGTGATCCTGGCTATTTGGAAGGATCTCAATTTCAGCTCCTAATTTAGGGTGTGCCCAAGGCTTTGGCTCCTTTTTCTTACCTACCCCCACCTTCTGCATGGTGTGGTATGCCTGCATGCTCAGTCACGTCCGATTCTTTGTGAATCTATGGACTGTAGGCCCCCAGGCTTCTCTGACTGTGAGATTATCCTGGCAAGAATACTATAGTAGGTTGTTATTTTCTCGTCCAGGGGATTCTCCCAACCCGAGGATCAAACCTGCATCTGCTGCATCGGCTGTATTGGCAGGTGGATTATCACTGAGCCACCTGGAGAGCCCCACTTTCTGCATACATTTGTTGAATTACTTGCTCTCATTGACAAACATTGGAGAAAAAACTGAGAACAGCCTCATCTAACCATTATCATTTTGCTTATTTTTGCCCCTGAGATTATCCCCTGAGAAGATGTTTCTTGCATCTAACACAGCACATCTATGTGCTTTGTAGCTGAAAGTTTCACCTATAAAATCTAGACTATGGTATCACCGAAAACGAAGCTCTAGCCTTTTTAATTATAGTTTTTAAGGTTTCTCAGCCTTTTCCATTGTTGGTCACGTGATAAAATAACAAAATTTTCATGATTCTAAAGCACCTTTCAGATCTACAAAATGTCATTAGAAATTGCTCTTCCCTACCATCAGCTAAGGATTCATTCACAAACTCCCCTCAACAGAAGGAGTGGGGGAAATAAAAGACAAGCTGTCAGGTGAAGGATGAAGTATGAGGCCTGTGTGATTACCCTCTGCTCCCTCTCTTGCCTGTTGCTGAAGTTCACCCTAAGTGTTGAATGCCATTCATTTTGTCAAATAATTCCATTAACATTTCTGAGCACCCACATTTATTGTGCTTAATTTGCTGAGCAGTCACCCATCTCAAAGTGTGAATATCATAAAACTCCAGAGAAAAGATGTTTCTTACTCTAAGGAACTTAGAAAGAGTATAGCTATCTAAGCCTTCACATTACTGACAATTCCTTTCCTATATACAAATGAACAGCAGAATTGGAATGAAGCAGCCGTACTTCAGATTTCTCTTGGACTGCCTATCCGCATCTTTATGAAAAAGAATCAGGTGATTTGTCCTTGAATTCTCTCTCAAGACTGCTGGTCTATTCTGTGGGAGGTACCACTTTTTGAATAGACTCATTCACTGTCCTACCTTGAAGGCAGCTATAAGGGAGACAAGATCTCATCCCTTTGCAGGTAATTATTGTGTTAGCTATTCTTCACTGGGAAGGACCAGATGAACAGCAGGTTTCTCCACAGAAAATCCTGGATTGTCCGAACAAATTTTGGTAAAAAGTCACCAGTACGTACTGATCCTTTGAGAAAGAAGTGTTTAAGACAAAATATCGGAAGCAACTTTTCATATGGATAAGAAAGTGAAACAAACAAAAACAAAGTTTTACCCAATATCTACAGCGGTGCTCCTCAGCATTTAATGAGCATGTGAATCACAAAGGGTTCTTATGAATCACAAAAGGTTCTTGTTAAAATGAACCTGCTACTTCCAGAGGTGGGTTGGGGAGGGGAAGCACTGAGATCCCACTCAACAAATTCACAAGTGATACAGATGCTGTAAGTGAACCTCACTTTAAGAGACACAGACCTAAATGACTGAAGCATATAGGTTATATTTGAATCATCTAGATCTGGGCTGTTTATATTCAATACAGTGGCCACCAGCCACAAGTGGCACCTGAGTACTTGAAAATGGCCAACCCAATTTGAGATGCACTGTAACTATAAAATATATACTGAGTTTTGATGACAAGAAGAAAGAAAGATATGAATTTTTAAATTTTGGTTTCATGTTGAAATGATACTTTGGACATACTGGGCTAACTAAAATACATTATTAAAGTTAATTTTGTTTACTTTGTTTGATGTGATCACTAGAAAATTTTACATTCCACATGTGACTCATATTTGTGGCTCACATTATTTCTATATTCATTTCCTACTGTGGCTATAACAAATTATCACAAATGTAGTGGCTTACAACAAAACAAATTTGCCAGTTTTCAGTTCTGAGCTCAGAAGTCCTTGTTTCCTTGCCATTTCCAGCTTTTGAAGGTCTCTCACATTCCTTGGCTTGTGGTCCCTGCCTCCATCTCCTAAGTCAGCAGCACAGTATCTTTTTTTTCTTTGTCTTTCACCCTTTTATTCTCCCCCAGAAATTTGACTTATAGGACAAAATACCAAATGAAAAATTCTCATCAAAAGAAAAATAAAGACCAGAGTTTAAAAAACAAAAATGCACCCTCAACTTCACCACCATGACTTAACTATTTTTTCTGCTACTTGATTTCTTGTTTACACATGTAAATACACTAATAGAAGTGAAACTATAGAAGAGACACATTTTGGTCTTTCATCTACCATCTGTTTGTTTCCAGCTGCATTTCAGATGCACAGAGTTGGACTGATATGATCAGTCATCTACGGCTGCCTTGGGGAACATCACCTTCGTCAGTTAATCCATGGTGCCTCCTTATGAAGTTTAGATTCTAGGTTAGTTCCCTTCCTTTCAGAACCTTCTGCTTTGTCCCATCATAGACTCCCAGGCTTGTACATTTAAGGTGTTCCCTTCCAATATAAATTCTCTGCCTTTATTGATAGCACGGTATCTTTTAAATCTCTTTCTCTCTCTCTCCTTCTCTACCTTCCTCTTTATGCCTTTCGGTGCTCACTCACATACATATGATTCTGCTTCTGTCATTACATCTCCTTCTCGCATTCTGATTTTCCTACCTCCTTTTTTTCTTAAATTTTTCTTTTATATTGGATGGAGTATAATTGATTTACAATCTCATGTTAGTTTCAAGTGTACAGCAAAGTGATTTTATACATATGCGTATATGTATTCTTTTTCAAATTAATTTTCCCATTTTGGTTAATAGAACATATTATTGAGCAGAGTTCCCTGTGCTATACAATAGGTCCTTATTGGTTATCTATTTTAAGTATAGTAGTGTGTAAATGTCAATCCCAACCTCCCAGCTTATAAGGATGCTTGTGATGACAGTGGGCCCACCTAGATGATCCAGGATAATCTCCCTTCTCAAGCTCCTTAGCTTCATCACATTTACAGTGGGGCTTCTTTTGCTGACTAAAATATTCACAGACTCCAGAGACTAGAATGTGACTGTCTTGATGGGGGAATGTCGTTTTGTCTACCACAGTTTCCGGTGAAGAGCACTGATCTAGATTTAGTTTTGCATTGGACAACAGCCAGTTGTATGCCTTAGTTATTATGCAAACAGAAGCAGGAATATGAGATAAGGAATTTAATTATTTTGGTATCATAATTCCAAACATCAGGTAAAAAAAACATAAATTTATTTGGGGGTGAAGTACTTCCAATTTTTGCACAGATTCAAAGTCAAATAAGGTTTTATGGTTGGAAATACAGGCAAAAAATGCAGATTCCTGGATTTTCCTTCTAATTCAAGAGATTTCTGTGGCCGTTACTTAATTCAACCTATTAACTGACAGATGAAGATTGATGAATATAAAGGATAAGCTCTGGAGAGATGAGCTAAAATCCAGTTATATCATAATATGTGTGAAAAATTTTGAATATTTGGGGGACCTCATCTGCCTTGTAAATTATTCATAAATATATTTTACAAGTACTTGCTATATGTGAGGTATTATGGGAGACTAGAATAAATCTGGACTCTATGAGCTCATAAGCTGGTGAGGAAATAAGACATGAATCACTAATGGTCAGTATCCCAAATAGGAAATAAATATCACTTGCACGGTGGTAATAATAAGGCTTCAAGAAAATGGGAGACCTACTGGCAAAGTCCTCTTAGCTCAAAAGGATCAGGAAAAATTCATTGGAACAAGTAGAATATGGCTTGGGTCTTTAAGAATGGAAATTAAGCTGGATCCCTTAAGCGTTGATTCCAAACAGTCCTATGACTCTTCTGTTAAGAGGCACATTTTTAAATACTGGGGTTGATAGCACTGAGTTTCCCTTTTTTTTCTTTCTTTTTTTTCATTTCTTAAACATTAACCTTGAAGGTTAAATCAATGGAGGAAGTGAAGGACACATAAAATGAGGGCAAGGGAAAAAAAGAAAAAATGGAAACTATTGCAGTATTTTCCCCAAATACTTCCTGTCTACAATACAAAATAATCCATGCTTAGATTTGAGGAATACGGTCACAAACTAGTTTGTCAGAATGACATAAAATGGCCAATTTTCAGGATAGTGAAGGCATATAGTCCAACTTACTATACATTTCAAAGCATTTAAGATTCTGCTGTGTTCTAAGTGTACATTTTGCAGCACATTTCTATATTCATGAATTATACATAGATCCACATTATCATCTTATCTATGTATTCATCCGTCCATCTATTAAATAGCAACTTTCTCCTGAGGGCCCTACCAGGATTCCAATTTGAGGAACTGGTGGGGGACAGCCTGGTAATCCAAAGCCCTGTTTTGTCGTGATTATTAGGCAAGCATCCATACATGCAGGCACGGTTCTGAGGCCTCTTGCTTTGGCTTGTGCTGGCCCTCATGTGCCTGCACAGCAGTTTGTCCCCACAAGAAGAAGGAGCAGATGTAGACCACGTCTGCGCTGAGCTGTGCCAATGAGGGCTGACCCACAGAGTCGGATCTGTTTTAGACACCCCAGAATAGAATTACAACTACTGTCTCTTTACAAGGCTATTGAGATGGCTCATAAAATATTTATTGGGTGAAGTATAGAATGTCTCACCAATGTTATCAAATATTTTCAGCAGCAACAACAAAAATAAAATAAGGCTACAGTGAAGTGAAAGTGTTAGCTGCTCAGTCGTGTCTTATAGCCCACCAGGCTCCTGTGTCCATGGGATTTCCCAGGCAAGAATACTGCAGTGGGTTGCCATTTCCTCCCCCAGGGGATCTTCCCAACCCAGGAAGTGAACCCAAGCCTCTCCTGTCTCCTGTATTGGGGGGCAGATTCTTTACCATTAGCGCCACTTGGGAAGCCTGTGGTGGTAGCGCACCTCTCTGAAAACCTGTTTCTTTTCTTCAGCCTGCTGCTCTGAGAAACTTGCCTTGGAGTATGCCTCATGCCTCTTCATTGCCTTCACTCTACACTTCACATCAACAGCTGAGCAATGTTCATAGCATTTTCTTGTAGATAAAGATTTAAAACTATTTGGGGAGAGCTTTTGCTTCTGGGAATATGGGATAGATGTTCTTTTCCCTATTCCTCCCCATAGGTGCAACTACAAATCCTGGACCTTATATATAAAATAAACATAAGAAGACACTGAAAGGAGGAGAAAAGAAGGCAGAATGGCTAGGGACCCAGGGAGCCACAGAATAACACAGTGCTGAGTTTCCTGGATTTTCTGTCTCATATAGCCCATACTTAGAGCTGAAGAAACCAGCCAACCAGAAACACCAATGGGTGCAGGGGGGGAAAAAGCTTCAACGAAAAGCCTGCTCTGTCTGGCCAAAAGGACAATGAGGAGGAACCTTGTAAGACAGAAACATTCATACAATACCAATCCACCCCAGCCTAATGCTACTGAGAAAACCATAGCCCCATGCCTGCCCATGCCAGTAAAGACCCAGTGGGGAGCCTTGATTTCTGCCCTCTGGAGGCTGCAATGAGGAGCCTCTAACTCCTCACTCTAACTCTAACCTCCTAACTCTAACCCCAGCGTGCTGAGGAGGTGAAGTAAAGCTCGGGACTTTCATCCCCATCGACAGAAACCAGTTCCCTATCCTCCTCTCAGAATTAGCAAAGAACATCACATTATAGAGAAGCTGGGGCTTCCACTCCACCTCCTAAAGAATCATTCTAAAGTTTATAAGCAAAGGAATTCAAATATCTGAAACAATTTTTAAAAAGAAAAGCAAACTGGGAAGAAACAGTCTACCCAGTATTATCTAGCTATGGTAATCAAGACTTTGTGGTATTGGCAGAATGAGAAGCATATACATCAATGAATATGACAAAATGAAAGATTGAACTTTTAAAAAGGTATTTGTGCTGCGGTCAACTTGTTCTTATAAGCCTCATTTACCTTTTTTTCTTTTTATGAACTTGTATGCTATGGAAAATATTGCAGAGGAGTTGGGTTTTCTCCCTATATAAAAAATCTTCACCAGTTGAAGAAACCATTATTTAAATATACAAATCGATTGTGAATCATGATTATATAACACTTAGCCTCATATTTTAAAATGTTTTGAATGTTATTGGTGAGATCCAAGTCCAGATGCAAAGCCAAAATTGTCAACTATCTGGTTTTAACTTGGCTCGGTTATTTAGATTTTGCTATATGACAAAATAAGTACAATTTGTAAATTCAGAAATGTGTTCTATTTATAGTTGTACTCTGAGAATTAATCAGAAATTAAGTGAGAACCAGAATCTTCACTACCTGTGTCAACAAATAATGAGATTGAGATGGTCAGGGCTACATTATAAAATGTACATTTGATATATACGGCACACTTTTATTTTAAGAGAAGAAAGCATACTCTGAAAATTCATGGCCATTATTCTTTTTAAGTTTTCATTTATTTATTTTGGGTTGTGCTGGGTCTTCTTTGCTGCTCTTGAGCTTCCCCTAATTGTGGCGATTGGGAGCTGCTCTCTAGTCCCAGTCCTAGGGCTGGGCTTCTCATTGCAGTGACTTCTCTTGTTGCAGAGCACAGCCTCTAAGTTCGGGGGCTCAGGAGTTGCAGTGTGCAGGCTTGGTTGTTCTGTGGTGAGCGGAATCTTCCTGGGGCAGGGATCGAACCCATGTCCCTTGCGTCGGCAGGTGGATTCTTGACTGCTGAGCCACCAGGGAAGTCCCATGGCCATTATTCTTAACTGATGGGAACTAATTGTAATTCAAGACAGCTCACTAAAGACAGCTCATTAAATGCAAATTAGCATTCATTAATATAGTTGGTGATTATTCCTTTCTGATCAGGGTCCTATAGTCAGCATTAATCAGTAAGCACGCCATCCAATTGGTTACTTCAATTTTTACTTTCAGTGTGTTATTTCCTTGATATGGAAAACAGTCAATTTCTTTAAAAGTTGTGCATCCTCCAGCCACATTTCTGTTAAAATTGTGTTAATTTTGACCTTCATATGTGAAAGTGAAAGTGTTAGTTGTTCAATCATGTCTGATTCTTTGCGACCCCATGGACTATAGCCTACCAGGCTCCTCTGTCCATGGAGTTCTCCAGACAAGAATACTGGAGTGGGTTGCCATGCCCTTCTGCAGAGGATCTTCCCAACCCAGGAACTGAACCCAAGTCTCCTCCATTGCAGGTAGATTCTTTACCATCTGTGCCACCTGGAAAGCCCTCATATGTAGATTATACTAATATCAAACATATGTGCAGCACTTTAGGCCTTAAAACCACAGTCACATAAGCTATCACGTGTCCCTCCAACAAGCCCCTTAACTGGAATCATTGTGCAGATTTTCCAAGGAGCATAAGTGACTTTCCAAAACTTAGACAACACTGAGACCCAGCAAAGACTCTTAATGTATGTGTCATGGCCCCAAGCTGAGCAACTTTTTCCAATCACCAAACTGACTTCTTGTAGGTGACTATCAAATTCACAAAGCAGTCCCACTGACTGCATAATGCTTTCATTAGCCATGGATACTCCTCTGGCAATACCTTCACCAAAGGCAAAAAATTACATTTTAAAAGCAGTGATCATTATTTCTTTTGATGAGTATAATATCAGCTAAACATTATGGATATATATTTATTTGAAACATGAGCTTCGCTGAAATGAATATATATAGTTGCTTTGACTTCAGCTGGCAAAAGGGAACTATCTCCAAACATAACAAAGTAGAGAAGAAGGAAGAGAAATGAGTACCTGAAAGTGACTTGGTAATTGCTCCAAAATATGAGACACCGCTTTATAATTTATGTCTCCCCATGGCCTGATATTCCTTAATCAGGCACACTCAGAAATCAGCATCTCTGAGTCAATGAATGCTTTGGGCTGCTCTCGATCCTCCCTGGCAAGTGTTTGTCAAAATGAAATGATTACCTTAGTTTTATGCGTGTTTTTAATCATTCCGCAGTTGTCCTCTCTTGCCCATTGGAGCATGTCTGTGTCCTCATTATTTGCATTTTTCACATGTCAATTGCCTCTTTATTCTTTTGCTGAGTACCTCTTCTCTGAGGTGTCCCAGTAATGCATAATTGCCCATGTCCAGCCTATAGATCAAACTCCGATCTAATTTGCAAAACCAAGTAAATACAAAGTAGGTTGCACATAATTCAGACCTCCTCTTGCAATGATTAAGTTATCTGATTCCAGTTTGCATGAGTTTCTGCTTTCCACTTAATATTCTCACCACCATCTCTTCACAACAAATACTTGCCGGGTCATTTGGTTTTTCAAGTACTGCTTCAGCTTCTCTTTAACAATAGTCGCAAAAATCCTTTATTATTTGGAAGTCTAGGGGACTAGTTGCCTGTTTTTCCTAAACTGAGTACCAGCCTGATGAGAAGACGCTCTGGCACTCCACATCTTTAATCTTCCCCTCTTGAAACGAATAGAGCCATGTTCTATGTTAGACTGTAATAAGTCGGGTCAATTTTGTACCCTGTGGAAAGGCTTTAACATTATCTTTTTAGAGGCCCAAATCTGTGTTGTAATAAAGTTGTTCACAAATTCTTATTCCGTGAGGAGAATAAAATGCAATTATAGCAGAGCTAAGGAGCCCCCATTGTGGCTGAGAAGTTAATCAGAAACATTTTCAGAAGTTTTTCTGGCCTAACCTGAGCTAGAAGTCAAGTCTCATGCTCTTCCCCTGATTGGAAAGATGAAGTTGATGCTGGACCTTCAGAGTGGTCTCTGGATGAGTAATCCAGTCTGGAGTTCGCTAGGGCCAAGATTCCTAAACATTTTGGTCTCAGAGAATTTTTCAGGCATTGCCATTTCCTATTTCAGGGGATATTCCTAACCCAGAGATCGAACCCACATCTCTTGAGTCTCCTGCATTGGCAGACGGGTTCTTTACCACTAGTGCCACCTGGGAAGCCCCTTAGAAGTCCAGGAATACTATTCAGTTCACTTCAGTTCATTTCAGTCACTCAGTCGTGTTCAACTCTGAGATCCCATGAACTGCAGCACACCAGGCTTCCCTGTCCATCACCAACTCCCGGAACTTACACAAACTTATGTCCATTGAACCGGTGATGCCATCCAACCATCTCATCCTCTGTCATCCCCTTCTCCTCCCGCTTTCAATCTTTCCCAGCATGAGGGTCTTTTCCAATGAGTCAACTCTTTGCATCAAGTGGCCAAAGTACTGGAGCTTCAGCTTCAGCATCAGTCCTTCCAGTGAATATTCAGGACTGATTTCCTTGAGAATTGACTGATTTGATCTCCTTGCAGTCCATGGGACTCTCAAGAGTCTTCTCCAACACCACAATTCAAAAGCATCAATTCTTTGATGCTAACTTTCTTTATGGTCCAACTCTCACATCCATACATGACTACTGAAAAAACCAAAATGTTAACTAGATGGACCTTTGTTGGCAAAGTAATGTCTCTGCTTTTTAATATGCTATCTAGGTTGGTCAGAGCTTTTCTTCCAAGGAGCAACCGTCTTTTAATTTCATAACTGCAGTCACCATCTGCAGTGATTTTGGAGCCCCCAAAATAAAGTCTGTCACTGTTTCCATTGTTTCCCCATCTATTTCCCATGAAGTGATGGGACCAGATGCCATGATCTTAGTTTTCTGAATGTTGAGTTTTAAGCTGGTTTTTTCACTCTCCCCTTTTACTTTCATCAAGAGGCTCTTTAGTTCCTCTTCGCTTTCTGCCATAAGGGTGGTGTCATTTGCTTATCTGAGGTTATTGATGTTTCTCCCTGCAATCTTGATTCCAGCTTGTGCTTCATCCAGCCTGGCATTTCGCATGATGTACTCTGCATAGAAGCTAAATAAGCAGGATGACAATATACAGCCTTTATTAAAATATGTGTGAAGAGGGTAACTATCTTCCGGGTGATAGGTTCTCAAAGTGTGGTCCCCAAACCAGTAGTATCAACATCATGTGGGAATTTGTTAGAACTGTTGGAATTCTGGAGGCGGGGTCATCAAGATCTGAGTTCTCACCATCCCCAATATATGATGAAGTATGGGGATCATAGCTCCAGAGAAAGGGTGGATAGCTCTCCTCAGACATTCTGGCCTCATTGCCTTCCATCCCCTGGCTCCCTCAGCTCAGCCACACTGACCACCTTGTAACACCCTAGGCATGCTCTACCCTGGGACCCTGGCACAAGCTGTTCCCTCTGCTTCAAACACCTTTCCCTCACACATCTGTGCAACCAACTCCCTTACCTTCTTCACACCCTTGCTCAAATTTTACTATTCAGTGAGGGCTACTCTAGTAACTCTATTTTAAATTATACCTCGTTCCTCTCCACCCCCACCAGTACGTCTTTCTCCCTTTCTCCTGCTCTTATCATTTTTCTAAAGCATGTCACATGTCTTTTTTTCTTTGTAGGTATTTTTTGTTCTTTTTTTTTAATTTTGATTTTTTTAAAAACACTAAAAGCATTTTGTATTGGGGTATAGCCAATTAACAATGTTGTGATAGTTTCAGGTGAATGGTGAACGGACTCAGCCATACATATACATGTATCCATTCTCCCCCAAACTCCTTCCCATCCAGGGCTGCCACATGACATTGAGCAAGGTTCCATGTGCTATACAATAGGTTTTTCTAGGTTATCCACTTTAAATATAGCATTGTATAAATGAACTCAATGACCATCATATCTACTACTACTGTGGCAAGAATCCCTTAGAAGAAATGGAGTAGCCATCATAGTCAACAAAAGAGTCTGAAATGCAATACTTGGATGCAATCTCAAAAATGACACAATGATTTCTGTTCATTTACAAAGCAAACCATTCAATATCACAGTAATCCAAGTCTATAACCCAACCAGTAATGCTGAAGAAGCTGAAGTTGAATGATTCTATGAAAACCTACAAGATCTTCTAGAACTAACACCCAAAAAAGATGTCCTTTTCATCATAGGGAACTGGAATACAAAGGTAGGAAGTCAAGAAGCACCTGGAGTAACGGGCAAATTTGGCCTTGGAGTACAGAATGAAGCAGGTCAAAGGCTAATAGAGTTTTGCCAAGAGAACGCACTGGTCATAGAAAACACCCTCTTCCAACAACACAAGAGAAGACTCTACACATGAACATCACCAGATGGTCAATACCGAAATCAGATTGATTATATTCTTTGCAGCCAAAGATGAAAAAGTTCTATACAATCAGCAAAAACAAGAGCAGGAGCTGACTGTGGCTCAAATCATGAACTCCTTATTGCCAAATTCAGACTTAAACTGAACAGAGTAGGGAAAACCACTAGACCATTCAGGTATGACATAAATCAAATCCCTTATGATTATACAGTGGAAATGAGAAATAGATTTAAGGGATTGGATCTGATAGACAGAGTACCTGATGAACTATGGACAGAGGTTTGTGACATTGTACAGGAAACAGGGATCAAGATCATCCCCAAGAAAAAGAAATGCAAAAAGGCGAATGGCTGTCTGAGGAGGCCTTACAAATAGCTGTGAAAAGAACAAAAGCTAAAGAAAGGCAAAGGAGAAAAGGAAAGATATACCCATTTGAATGCAGAGTTCCAAAGAATAGCAAGGAAAGATAAGAAAGCCTTCCTCAGTGATCAGTGCAAAGAAATAGAGGGAAACAACAGAGTGAGAAAGACTAGAGATCTCTTCAAGAAAACTAGAGATACCAAGGGAACATTTCATGCAAAGATGGGCACAATAAAGGACAGAAATGGTATCGACCTAATAGAAGCAGAAGACATTAAGAAGAGGTGGCAAGAATAAACAGAAGAACTATACAAAAAATCTTCATGACCCAGATAATCACGATGGTGTGATCACTCACCTAGAGCCTGACGTCCTGGAATGTGAAGTCAAGTGGGCCTTAGGAAGCATTACTATGAACAAAGCTAGTGGAGGTGATGGAGTTCCAGTTGAGCTATTTCAAATCCTAAAAGGTGATGATGTTAAAGTGCTGCACTCAATATGCCAGCAAATTTGGAAAACTCAGCAGTGGCCACAGGACTGGAAAAGGTCAGTTTTCATTCCAATCCCAAGGAAAGGCAATGCCAAAGAATGCTCAAACCAACACACAATTGCATTCATCTCACAGGCTAGCAAAGTAATGCTCAAAATTCTCCAAGTCCGTGAACTTCCAGATGTTCAAACTGGATTTAGAAAAGTCAGAGGAACCAAAGATCAAATTGCCAGCATCTGTTGGATCATAGAAAAAGCAAGGGAGTTCCAGAAAAACATCTATTTCTGCTTTTTTGACTATGCCAAAGCCTTTGACTGCGTGGATCACAACAAACTGTGGACAATTCTTAAAGAAATGGGAATACCAGACCACCTGACCTGCCTGTTGAGAAATCTGTATGCAGGTCGGGAAGCAACAGTTAGAACTGGATTCGAAACAACAGACTGATTCCAAATAGGGAAAGGAGTACATCAAGGCTGTATGTTGTCACCCTGCTTATTTAACTTATATACAGAGTACATCATGAGAAACGCTGGGCTGGATGAAGCACAAGCTGGAATCAAGATTGCCAGGAAGTATCAATAACCTCAGATATGCAGATGATACCACACTTACAGCAGAAATCGAAGAACTAAAGAACCTCTTGATGAAAGTGAAAGAGGAGAGTGAAAAAGTTGGCTTAAAATTCAACATTCAGAAAACTAAGATCATGGCATCTGGTCTCATCACTTCATGACAAATAGATGGGGAAGCAATGGAAACAGTGACAGACTATCTTTCTGGGCTCCAGAATCACTGCAGATGGTGACTGTAGCCATGATATTAAAAGACGCTTGCTCCTTGGAAGAAAAGTTATGACCAACCTAGAAAGCATGTTATAAAACAGAGACATTACTTTGCCAACAAAGGTCTGTTTAGTCAGAGCTGTGGTTTTTCCAGTAGTTATGTTTGCAGTCTCTTGGACTGCAAGGAGATCCAGCCAGTCCATCCTCAAGGAAATCAGTCCTGAATATACATTGGAAGGACTGATGCTGAAGCTGAAACTCCAATACTTTGGCCACCTGATGTGAAGAACTGACTCATTTGAAAAGGCCCTGATGCCAGGAAAGATTGAAGGCAGGAGGAGAAGGGGATAACAGAGGATGAGATGGTTGGATGGCATCACCGACTCGATGGACATGAATTTGAGTAAGTTCCAGGAGTTGGTGATGAACAGGAAGGCCTGGTGTGATGCAGTCCATGGGTCACAAAGAGTGGGACACGACTGACCAACTGAATTGAGCATGACCTTCCCCCAAAGTTCTTAACTATCCCTTCCCCGGGCAACCATCAGTTTGCTTTCTAAGTCTGTGAGTTTTTTCTGTTCTGTAAGTAAATTCATTTGTATCATTTCCTTTTAAATTCCACATATAAGGGATGTCATATGTATGCCGCCTTTGTCTGACTTTCTTGTCTCAGTTTGACAGTTTCTAGGTCCATCTATGTTGCTGCAAAGGGCCTTATTTCATTCTTTCTAATGGCTGAGTCACATTCCATTGTGTATACGTACCACATCTTCTTTATCCATTCCTCTGTTGATGGGCATTTAGGTTGTTCCCACGTCTTGGCTGTTGTAAACAGTGCTGCAATGAACGTGATAAGACAGTGTATCACGTCTTATTATTAGATAATACACCTGTGCATTGTTCTTTCTTGTTGTCTCTCCACTTGTACAGAATATAACCTCCACAAGCGCAATCTTTGCTTTGTTACCTGAGTGCCTATGTCGACTGAAAAATATCCTGAAAGTAGAGTTATTTTATTTGGTGGGAATGTTTAGGACTTTGAGCCCAGGAGACTGCATCTCAGTGGCTCTGAGAAAACTGCTCCAAGGAAGCAGGAGGGGAAGTCAGGCTATATACAAGTTTGTATCAAGGGAGCAGGCAGTCTGAACATCAAAGATCAGGTATCAAGTTAAGGAATTTAGCATTTTACCTATGGAAAGATGCAAGCCTCTGGGCTCACTGAGTTTATTCCTTTCATATGCACCTCAGCTATCTGGGGCCAATCCTGTTTCCTTGTTCACCTTAAAGAGTGGCAGATGGCTGCTTCTTGCATTCCCCCCAGCTCCTCAGCAATCACTGTTGGGGGTGGTAGCATCTGTTGGATCGTTTGGGGAGTCCTCATTCACATATGGAGGCCAGGAATCGCTGATAACTTTGACATTTATTGTCTATTGATATAGCAGGAGATATTTTCATCTCACACCTAGAATAATGTTTAGCACATGATAGGTACTCACAAAGTAATTATTAAGTCAGTGTATGAAGGACCCAGAAAAATCCATGACCCAGAAAGAGAGAGGAAAACATTGTCCCAGAGGCAAGCTGGTAATGTTCTTTCATGAGAGAATCTCTTCTTACAGCCCGTGTGCTTACCACAATCATCGTGCCTGAATCTCAGAGTGTACCACTTGGGAAAGGCGGACGTAAAATTATAGCAGAGGTTCAAGAATAAAGGTGTGCAGAAGTTAGAAATATTTGTGCAAATTCTTTGTCTGATTATATATTTGCCTTTCAGATTATGATTTCTGAAATTTTAAAAATATATATTAATTCACTTAATCCTCCTAAGAAGCTTATAAGGTAGACACCTCACTTAATCCTCCTTTTATAGATAGAAACTTGGGCATAGAAAGGTTAATATTTTGCCCAAGTTTACACAGAAAATAGATGGAAGAAATAGGATTTTGTTACTGAACAAACTTGGGTCTACTCCTCTGTTGTACAGTAAAGCCACTTTACTGACCCTAGGTTGTGATAAAGAACAGTACTTATTTCAGGGCCCAACAAGAAGAACAGGGAGCTGAGCTCTCTGATAGTTTTCAGGGAAAAGTTTTTGAAGGCGAGGTTTGCGATGAGGACTGTGATGAGTGCATGACTTTCTTCTGATTGATTGTGGGTGAGGTAATAGGTTGATCTTTTGGGCATTTCAGTTATGAGCAACTCAATTAAGAACAACTCAAAAAAATGTGTCAGATTGTCATGTGTATCCCTCGAGCAAAAACTAGGACTCAGGTTTATCGCTGAACTAAGGGGACAACAGAGGATGAGATGGTTGGATGGCATCACTGACTCAATGGACATGAGTTTGAGCAAACTGCAGGAGATAGTAGAGGACAGAGGAGCCTGACATGCCACAGTCCATGGGGTCACAAAGAGTAGAACACCGCTGAGCAATTGAACAACAGCATTTGTTTCTTGACTGCTTTTCCTTTGTTTTTGCATTCTCTCACTTCCCGATAGTAACTGCTTGAATCTGCTCTTTGGAACTCAGAGAAGGCCCAAGAGACTAAATCCTTTTTCTAGAATCAAGAACAGGAGGGTACACAGGGGCTTTTATATCCTAGGAGAGCTCTGCAGGGTCCTGCTCTGTTTCAATC
Source organism: Muntiacus reevesi (assembly GCF_963930625.1). Classification (NCBI taxonomy): domain Eukaryota; kingdom Metazoa; phylum Chordata; class Mammalia; order Artiodactyla; family Cervidae; genus Muntiacus; species Muntiacus reevesi. The sequence goes on along the minus strand of NC_089256.1, from coordinate 83,641,250 downwards.
CCTCCTCTTTGATACTCCTCAATTCTGAGAAGAATAGAAGGAAGGACAAAAAAGAGAATAATCAAAAACTTGGCAAGGATAACTTGGTTTTAGGGGGACTCGATTTCAATTTGAACCAGCAGTTTTGGTCAATAGTTGGGCTTCCCAGGTGGCTCAGATGGTAAAAAAAAAAAAAAAAAAAAAAAAATCCGCCTGCAATGTGGGAGACCCGGGTTCAATTCCTGCGTCAGGAAGGTCCCTTGGAGAAGGAAATGGCAACCCACTCCAGTATTCTTGCCTGGAGAATTCCATGGACAGAGGAGCCTGGTGGTCTACAGTTCATGGGATTACAAAGAGTCAGACATGACCAAGTGAGTAACACTTTCACTTTTCTTCCATAACACTTAAAGTGATACTATATCATGTAACCTTCTAAAGATAATGAGTTATACCTATGTGTTAGCATTTAAAATGTTTTATTATTATTTTTATATAATTCTATCTTCCCTGCCAAGCTGAAAAATCTTAAAAGGGGGCACTGTTTCTTATTTATCGTCTCTACTTACCCACTGCTTAGCATAATGTTATTGGATGGATGGAAGGATGGATAGATAGATGGGTGAATGAACAGATGGATGAATGGAAAAGGATATAAGTTTCAGGCTGGCTGCTCCATTCAGCTGTAAGATAAACAGGCCTTGAAACCCCAGAAATGAATTAATCAGCTTTGATTTTTTTCCTCAACTTAAATCTGTCAAGTAAGCCTGAGGATTTGTAATTGAAAAAAAATGTGTAGGTGATCAGATAAGGGAAACTGAATGATAAGGATATTTGTCTCCTGGTACTTTTGGCCGCAGAATGTCTATTCCCCCAACCATCCTGCTTCCTTCCCCAGAAGATAAACAGCAGCAACACAGGGGAAGCAAAAGTTTGCTGGGTTTTGTCCTTTTCTTCTCTGTGGGAGTTTGGAAGGATGAGCCAGCTTAGCTCCAATACGAGACCCCCAATTTCCATATGTAATCAAGATCTGATAATAAAAGTAAATTTTACAAACTATGCCTCGAATTGAAGGAATGCAAAAGGAATGCAAATTGCACGTGGCTGCCTGACCAACCTAGTGGGTCCTCTAATTCAATTCTTCCTTCCTGCCTCAGTCTCAATTTATAAAATGCTGTTTTCAGCGGGCATTCATTAACATTTCAATCTCAGTTCTTGCAAATAGATAGCATCTCAGCAGAGCCCCTGAGGATACTGTCAAACTCAGCCTTCTGCTCACCAGGACAGACTATTCCCACTGACTGGCCTCAGCTCCTGCCTCTCTCTGCTCCTGGGTCGAGAGAACGAGAAGTGTTCCGTTTCCACCTTGGTCCTGAGGCTGGTCCAAGGCCCTCATCTGCAGACCCCGGGGGTGCTCCCCGCCGCTGGAATGATGAGGCCCTTCTATCACAAATTCCAAATATCCTTTTTAAAAGACTTCAGTAACTCTTCTCAAAATAAACAGAGCAGCACTGGCATTTAAGAAATATACTGGGCAGCAGCTAACTTTAGAAAGGTGGTTATTTATCCTCATTAGAGCTGCCGCCCGCACATCAGCAGAGAGCGAGCACCTCTCCACACCTGGGGAGTCTAAGCCTGCACCTGCTGTTTCTAAGTCACCAGTTCCTGAATGCCAGTTCAAGGGCAAAGGCCACTCAGCTCCATCAGAACCATGGGGAAAACGCTTCTAAAATATAGATGCCTGAGCCAGCCTCTGGAGATCCTGATTTATTAGGTTAGGGGTGAAATCCAGGAGGCCATCTGCATTTTTAAAGCGTTGCTCTGGTGCCACTGCCATAGAACCCAGTTAAAGGACTGTTCACAAGATTTTGAGGCATGTGTCATCTTAAAAAATAGCTGACTTTCTAAAATGAAAGTATCTTTTTTATGAAATGTGTTACACCCTCGTGTTAACACTTCAAAAATCCAAAAAACATAAATAAGCCACTAAATATCACTCAATAAATGTTCTTATCCAGAGGTGATTGCTGTAAAGATTTTGGAGAACATTTTTTCCAAATAACTTGACATGCAAATATGTATAATCTTAATGTTTATTTTTCTTTCATGCATCTACATGTGTGTAATAATCATCCTATTAACCAGAATTATGTATTCTAACACCAGGCTTTGGTAAAAGCTTAGAAGAATTGGAAATAATGCAGGCACCTGCATGAGACTTCAGACCAAAGAGTGTACACAATGAAAAACCGTTAGATGGTAAATATTTACTAGTATTCTCTCTTGTTCTATGTCAGCATTTTTCAAATAAGTACTAGTCAAAGTATCAGTAAGTGAACCAGAAACCTTCAAATATTTATTTAAGAGTCTTAGGGCAGAGGAAAGAGGAAATAAATGTTAGTGCTGGTGAAGGAGGTTTTGTTGCCACATAAAATAATAGGATTTCAAATTTGAACTCCAGATAAACAAATACTTTTTTGGTGTAAGAATACTGCAATTTGTTTATCTGAAATTCAAGTTTAACTAGGCATCCTATATTTAGATTGGCTAAATCTGGTAACCCTAGAAGGAGGGGACCCAAGCTTTGCTGGGGCAGAGTTGGCACATGGTAGGGGTAGAAGGTGAGCAGGTACAGGGCCAGATTCCAGGCCCAAAAACAAGGTCATGGCAAACACTCACTAGGTCTGACATGTCTTAGAGTCTGGCTCAGCTCTGCCACTTTGAGAAGTCAAGCGTGAGCCCACCCCCGACCCCACCTCCTGCTCAGTGAACAGGAGGAGCCAGCATGGTAGGAGCCATTCCTACTATGGCAGAATCTACCATTCATCTTCCCCAGTCAACATCCTAACCCATGCTCACTCCTCTTTCTATTGTGTTACATCTCCCTCTCCCAGTGCACCCTCTCCAGCTGAATAATTATTTACTTCAGGAAAGTTTCCTTTATCAACAGCTTGTTTAGTTCTAATTCTTCTAGTCTCTTTTCTCTAGAAAACATAATTTTAGGTGGGAGTATCATTTCTTTTCCACAATTATCATTGTCTCTCTCATCATTTTTCTTCCTTTTTTTCCTTTCCCCTGCATCCAAATTTGCCCAGGACTTGACTTTATAACTTCAGTTCTGTCTCCAGGATGGATTTCATTCTGCCATTGGTACTTAGCATCTTTACAATCCTGAATTATCTTACCCATAACTCTTTTTATCTTATCCTGTTTTCTTTGTTTTCTGTTCTGGTTTCCTAGAGACTATATCTTTAGGTATCCTTCTGCAGACCCCAAATGTTATTCCAAAATTTTCTTCTGGGTCCAAGAGCCTGGCAAAGTACTGGTCAGTAGATATTGAGAGCAGATTACTCTTGGCCCAGCTTTCCATCTGTTTGGGAACTGGGCAAACCCCTTTCTCACAAACAGCAAAAGCAGTAGTTGTGCCTACCTACTGTCCCTCTAGATCCACTACAGCAGATTCCACTGGACTGAAATGGGCAGTTTCAGGGATAAATTCTTATCCTTCCACTTCCTGTTTCTTGACTTGCAGAAAAGAAGGACTCCATAAAAATCTGTAATCCCCAACGTGCTATGTTACCAGGACCCTTCTTTCTGCTTTTCCTGTGAGTAAAGTATTTCCCAGCATGTGTTTGCTGCAGTCTTTCCATCACCCTCTTTTCTCTGCCCTGCACACCACCCATAGAGATTCTAAATCTGTAGGTCTGAGAACATGGATGTAGAAAGACCCAGTTAGTATATAGATTGGTATAGACCCTCATATCTAAAACAGAAGACCCCAAAGACCAAGGAGTTGAAAGCACTTCCCCTCACCTTTCAGATGACAAGTCATAAGTAAGAGTTCAGTCTAGTTCTCTGGGCTTTATGGTTGGATTCTGGTTGTCTAATCAATGATGGCTTTTGCTGATGGGCTTGGCTGGTGGTTCAGATGGTAAAGAATCTGGCTGCCATGCAGGAGACCTGGGTTCCATCCCTGGGTCGGGAAGATCTCCTGGGGAAGGGAATGGTTGTACACCCCAGTATTCTTGCCTGGAGAATTCCATGGATAGAGGAGCCTGGTGGGCAACAATCCACGGGATCACAAAGAGTCAGACAGGACTGAGCAAATAACACTTTCCCTTTTTTTTATTTTGCTAATAGAACAGTTTTCCATCTTTTGATGAGTTTTCTGTTTTCACAGGCATTTTCAACCTGAGGGAGCTAACCAGATTCCATGTGAATGCAGAACTCTGAGGATATTTTAGCTTGTTTTATTTTCAGAGAGTCAACTTCGTATAATGAAATCTCACTGATCGGAGGATCGTTAACTTGACCATTGTCGGGAACAACAGCAGCATCCCCTGCCTTGGAAGATAAGTCAGAAAGGTGATGGAGACAAAGATGCTCGGCTATGCTCTGTTAGATAGTAGTACCATCTTTAAACTGGTCCTACCCTAATGTACTGTAACATAAAAGCCCAGAGCGTAATAGAAAAAGGCAGCTGGGGAACCTCAGGATGCAGCTATCAATGTGAAAACACCTCGGTTTCAGCGGTTTTGTGCTGTATCCAAATGCCCTCAAAGTTCGAAATGTTTCTAAATCTCAAATACTTGATAATTCTGTCCTGAACTATAACTCATAGCTTGGATAAGCCTCCCAATTCTCTTAACACAGTTTGAGACCCTTTCACACCTGGATTTTTCCTTCCCTCCCCCTCCCTGTCCTCAGAATCCCCACCACGTGCCCCTTCCCCACGGTAGCCCCAGGCCTCTCCTCTCCGGGGTGGCGTCAGTCCCTCTCCGACCACCTTATCTTTGCACAAGCTGTTTCTCTCTGCGCACGCCCTATACCCTCCTGTACCTGGAGGCGCCCCGTGCGTCCTTCGGGACCCAGGTCCCTAGTTTGTGTCTCCGTGAAATCTACCTTGCCCCCCAGGCAGTTTGTGGTTCCCTCCAGCGTGTCCACTTCACACTTTGTACCAAACCTCCCTCATAACAAAGCCATGGCCAGTAGCCCCTGTGTGATAGTGGATACACACGCGACTAAATGAACAGAGAAGAAACAAGCTGAGGCTGGGGCTCGTGCTCACGTAAACAGCACAAGCCGGGTCTGCAACCTCCCCTGCTCTTCCAGAATGCATCATCTGGCCTGACTTTGTGTGTGTGTGTGTGTTTTTTTAATGGAGGAACAAACTAATAGTTACTGCATATTAGGCTCAAAGACTTGCTCTGGACAAAACAAAAAGTCCAGGCTCTGTCACTTTTGTTTGTGTGCCGTGGAGAAAGATTCTCCGCTTATATGAGCCCCAGTCTCTTCATCTGCAGGACAAGGATGATAATAGAAATGCGCTTATAGGAGTGTTGTGAAAATGAAAAGAGGCAGTATTTTAGAGCACTTAGAAATATTCCTAGCCCTTAGCAAATGTTCAATAAAAGTTAGCCATTAATATCAATCCATTGGAGAAGATGGACAAATGAAATGTACCAGGATAGGTGCCTAAATGGAATCACCTGGCTAGACTTCGGAGTTGACAAACAATGAACCAAAAGAGATGACCCGAGAGAGACCTCCATGAAAAAACACCCCTCTCTGACTAGCAGGCTGCCCTCTTTACAGGGTACCTCCCCCAAGCCAGCCTGCCCAGAGGACTAATTTGATTTAAGCCCCCACTCCCTAGAACTCTGCTGCTCCAGCCCAAACTATCCCAGACCCTGGGAAAAGATAGGGATCTGGAGGAAGCTGCTTCTATCACCAACAAGCTGTGTGAGGCTGGAAAAGCAGAGCAATCTCTCTGAGCTTCCAGAGCCTCATCTGTGCCAGTGGAGTGAGGAGGAGTCCCTAAGGGACCTCCCTCAGCAGATCAGGTGAATCCAGGCAAAGCAGATAACTGGGGCTCTCCTGGACAGACGGTCCCTCCCTTTCCCCCGCCTCCCTGTCTGGATGAAGAGATCTGAAAGGGAAGAACAGAAACACATTTGGAAACGCTGTGCCATTTTCAGCAAGAGACAGAATGGAAAAAGCAGGGGGTTGTGTTGTGGAGTATTTGCATAGGTAGCATCTCAGGGCATCTGTTTCCAGGATGTTTGTGTCTGAAATAAGGGAAGGCAAAACCAGAGGGCTCCATCCAGGGTTGCTGGCTCCACTAGACAGATCTGACTCTGTCCCAATCGCCTCTGTGGCCGTCTCTCCTGTGAGCCCCCTCCCCCACCCCTGCCCAGCAAAGTAAACTCCAATATTGCTCACAGATTCACTCTAGAGGTGCTCAAGGAATGCCCTCTGCTGACCCCTAGCTGCTTCCTCTGTGAGGAAAGGCGCAGTGACACTTCCAGAAGCCCAGGCTGCAGCTGCCTCCATCTCTTTAGTCAGAGTATGGCTTAGACATTCATTCATGGGTGTCCTGGGTTTACAGGGCTGGAGAAATGGCAACTTTGTTAAAAAAAAAAAAAAAGAAAGAAAAGTGGTCAAACAAAAGCTGGAGGCAGGCCTTAATGGCTGCAAAATAAATTAAGAAGAGAAAATCACCAAGTAATTTTTCCCGGGTGTGTTTGCTTTGTCTTTGAACACTTTTTTTCTCATGTTATGTCATTGGGTTAATTGCCTTCTGACACCGAATGACAGTGAGACGTGTTCGCCTGCTAAGATAAAGCAAAGTTAATTGAAGGAAGTTAGTAATGAAAATATTGGACTCGGTCCATTCCAGGTAGAGTATGACATTTGGAATTATAGCCAAAGTGACTCCTACAGTCACACATAATGTTTCCAAGAGCTTGGCTTCCAAGAAACCAGCCATCAGACTTCTGTGTCCATCACAAATGAACGGCGTGGGAATCTATAAACCATAAATCCTGAACATCACTGGAGGATAGAAAGCTACGGTGCTCATCTCTAGAAAATTCATTAGCAATGTCTTCAGCATAGCGGGAAGCCAATTGTTTCTATATTTAACCATAATTTTACTTCTGAATATAAACTCAGATGGCTGAGTGCATTCATTTCTGAAATATGTTTAACCCAAATACACAAATTGTTCAGCCTGTTCAGTCCTTCGGTAATGGAAACAGTGCCTGATAAAGCACAAAGCCTGGTTGTTCACTTAATTGGCTGTTGTGGTGTTAGCCCTGTAGAGATGAAAAACGGGGATGAGGTCAGGTCTCCAACCCTGCGTCTGCTAAAGAGCATCAGAGCCTAATTCTCTTAAAATACTAAAAATCTCCCAATTTCTGAAGGGCTCTTTGGCCACCATCTGTCATAAATTCAAGGGGAAGATACTACGATCACCCTGTCAGTGACAAAGCAAATGGGATTTAATTAGTCACTGGCTGGAGCATGGTCTGCTGGTGGTGAGAAGTGCCTGCCGGCAGAAGCAGCTGGGCCATGAGTGGTCTGCGCTGCTGACCCAGCCTGACTCTGCCGGCAGAGAAGGACCAGTCCTTGGACTACTGACCTTCTGTCCTCCACCTGTCCTCAAGACAAAGGGACTGGTGTCCATGGCTCTCTCACTGAGGGGTTCAGGGTGGGAGGAGGTCTAAATGAACAGTTCAGGGGTGTTCTTTCATTATGTGATGAGTGTTATTCCTTCCTTGATGGCAAAGCCAACTACAGAGTAAGCAGAGAGCCCTGCATGACTCACTTCAGGACACTGTTTAAAGTTTTTCACCTTCAAAAAGATCCACTGACTTGCTCTCATAAAAATTTGCATGAGTCTGAAGTTTTCAGTTCCATGATCAGAGTCAAGTTTAAAAGTGTGAAAGATTTAAAGGAGAGTGAGAGTGAGCTAAAAAAAAAAAAAAAAAAAGGAAGTTGCATCTATGGCAGGGTCTAGGAACACTAAAAGTGCTCTATCCTGAGGCTAGCTAAGGAGAGAAGTGTTCTCAGTCCTAGAGCTGCAGGAGTTCAGAACGGTTACCAGAACCCAAAGACCGCAGACATATTGAAAGGGCTGCCTTGGCAGGAGATGTCGTCTGGTGTAGAGGTATGTGGCCAACCAGGAGTGAGCCTGAGAGGGAGCCAGGGGAATAGACACCCACCCCTCTCTTCTCATCTTCCACGCTCCTGCGCGTGCTCTCCACTGGCCAACCCAACCAGAAGTCAGAGGGCAGGGAGGCCTATTGATGTACCTCCTGTAAGCAGGTTAGCGAAGAGTGAGAAGTGGATCCAGAGGAGCAAGTAGGTGACACACAGCATCAGAGTGTAACATAGGTATCGAACCACCCGCTTTCCCCGGGTGAGGGCCACAGTCAGGCAGCCGGGATTCAAACTCACAGCTCTGAGAACTTAAAGGTCTCTCTGCCCCACCGAGTAAATGGACAAATTCTGAATGAGATAAAAGACAGGCATAAATTCACTAAAGCTCTGAATGCCTGCTGGATGGAACAGAAAGATAAGCAGGTTCTGCAGGTTCTGAGAAATGACCAGATGGAGGGCATGGCAGGCAGAGAGAATGAGAAAGGATATGAAAGAGAGGGCCAAGGGCCCAGGAAGACTGACTACCAATTCCTGGCCCTGGAGAGCTCCCTGTCCCTTCAACAATCATGTAAACCTGGGTCCCAAGGCACTGGACAACAGTCAGAGTTCACCATTAGACCCATGGTCAATAGGTCCCTCGAGATGAAATTTTCGATTTTTAAGCCAGCATAGGTCTTATTTCTCAAAGTCACTAGTATATAGAAAGTATACCAGAGATTAGATGTGAAAAGATAAACTGCTCTGATCCCAAGCTGAAAAAGGAACATTAATGAGTATCTTTGTAGTCCGGTCAGCGTCTGCCGTGAAAATCCCTGATATTCGGTTATCCTGCTGCTGCTGCTGCTAAGTCGCTTCAGTCATGTCCGACTCTGTGCGATGCCATAGACAGCAGCCTGCCAGGCTCCTCCGTCCCTGGGATTCTCCAGGCAAGAATCCTGGGCACAAACCAAATACAACACAACATCAGATCCAGAAATCGTTAGACTTCATGGCAGGGTGGAAACAACCCTAGGCTCATTTTTAATTCACCTGGAATTCAAGAACCTGAGTTGATATCTTGATAGTTCAGTTCAGTTCAGTTGCTCAGTGGTGTCCGACTCTTTGTGACCCCATGGACTGGAGCATGCCAGGTCTCCCTGTCCATCACCAGTTCCCGGAGTTTACTCAAACTCATTTCCATTGAGTCAGTGATGCCATTCAACCATCTCATCCTCTGTCGTTCCCCTCTCCTCCTGCCTCCCAGCATCAGGGTCTTTCCCAGCATCAGGGTCTTTTCCAATTGAGTCAGTTCTTTGCATCAGGGGGCCAAAGCATTGGAGTTTCAGATTCAGCATCAGTCGTTCCAATGAATATTCAGGACTGATTTCCTTTAGGATGTACTGGTTGGATCTCCTTGCAGTCCAAGGGACTCTCAACAGTCTTCTCCAATACCACAGTTCAAAAGCATCAATTCTTCGGTGTTCAGCATTTTTTATAGTCCAACTCTCACATCCATACATGACCACTGGAAAAACCATGGCCTTGACTAAAAGGACCTTTGTTGGCCAAGTAATATCTCTGCTTTTTAATATGCTGTCTAGGTTGGTCATAACTTTTCTTCCAAGGAGTAAGCGTCTTTTAATTTCATGGCTGCAATCACCATCTGCAGTGATTTTGGAGCCCAAAAAAGTAAAGTCTGCCACTGTTTCTGCTGTTTCTCCATCTATTGGCCATGAAGTGATGGGACCAGATGCCATGATCTTTGTTTTCTGAATATTGAGCTTTAAGCCGACTTTTTCACTCTCCTCTTCCACTTTTCATCAAGAGGCTCTTTTGTTCTTCTTCACTTTCTGTCATAAGGGTGGTGTCATCTGCATATCTGAGGTTATTGATATTTCTCCTGGCAATCTTGATTCCAGCTTGTGCTTCCTCCAGCCCAGCATTTCTCATGATGTACTCTGCATATAGGTTAAATAAGCAGGGTGACAATATACAGCCTTGACATACTCCTTTTCCTATTTGGAACCAGTCTGTTGTTCCCTGTCCAGTTCTAACTGTTGCTTCCTGAGCTGCATACAGGTTTCTCAAGAGGCGGGTCAGGGGGTCTGATATTCCCATCTGTTTCAGCATTTTCCACAGTTTATTGTGATCCACACAGTCAAAGGCTTTGGCATAGTGAATAAAGCAGAAATAGATGTTTTTATGGAACATCTGGAGATGCTTTTCTCTCTCAGTTCCAGATATCTTGATAAGTCACCTCCTAACTTACTTCCTCCCTCTACCAATTGTTTCCTGCTCGACAAAATGGGGGAAATGTTATCAGCCCAGTGCATACCAAGTAGACTTACTGTGGAAATCAAATGCATGAAGTATAGTTGCAAACTGTAAAATATGTAACTTGACCATTTCCATTTCCAATCCTTCTCAATACCTATCGTCCCACAACCTAGCACAAGATTGAAAGAGAAAAATTGACCAAAAGTGTAAATATAACTGTGACTTATTTTCCTGGCAATTTTCCTGATACATCTGAGTGAAATGCAATAATAAACTAACACCGTTGTCTTTTCTCTGCCTTGGGCTTTTCCCCATCCCCATGATCATAATGAAGTACTAGATAGCCTGAGAATTTCTTGGTGCCAATTGTAGCATTTGCTTTTGAGTGGACAGTGTCTGAAGAACCGAGAAGACTTGGTTTTCTCATCACTGAAATGAACAGGGCTCCCATCTCCTTCCACCAGCTATCCCGCATGCCATGAATTAGCCGCAAGTGAGTCACAGCATGATGCAATTGCAACAGTGAGATAGCTCATTTAACCAGCATCGCTGAGTGCTTTCTCTGTGCTAGGAACTGTGCCAGGGCTAAGATAAGTGAAGGCAGATGACACAGTGCCCTGCCCAGGAAACTCACTCATAGCCCAGTGAGTAAGCTGTTGAAGTAAACTAGCAGACCAGGTCTGTGACCTGGGTAAAAACAAGCATATGAATAGATCTCCACTGGAGTTGTTTCATCACCTAAAAATAATTTAAAGGAACATTTCAGACCTTGTTAGTGCATTTTACTTACATGTTATTGACATTCCAGGTGTTTCTCATCCTCCTTGTATTTGGCCACACATGGTTCAGATCCAGATCATCAGAGTTTTTGCATTAAAATGTTCCATAGTATTATTCGAACATGGTATTGACACAATCCAAAGAAATTAATTTCCTACAGATGATGAACAATAACCTCAAACGGTTAAAAAGACCAGGTTGTGAAATAAGAAAAAACTACCACTTGGCCCAGGACATTTCTAATGACATTTGATGACAGGGCCACTGATTTAACTAAATTAGTGTTTTCTTCTACCAGAGAAAAACAATCAAGGGACATTAGGTGAACAAAACATGTCCCTAATAGGAAGGCCCAGGTTGGTGAAGTCAAAATGTAGATGAGGCTAAAACCTTTAGTTCCACAGTCAGAAAGAAGATTTAAAAGGGTGAATAATAGAAGAAGCATAGGCTGGGAAACAATGAACATATACCTTCGGGACACACGATCACTTTGACAGAGTTTTTAATCAGATATGTTACTAATCTGCTAAATTCAATTTCACAGTGACACGCTCAGGCATTAAAATGCTGGCAAAAATGAATTAAAGTCCCAGTAATTCATTGATGGGTTTGAACTGGTTTTGAACTCTTGAATGAACTCAGAACTGGAAAGTAATTGAGGCTTCGATCATAAGCTTTCAGAACTGGAAGAAAATTTAGGATCTTTCTGACCAATCCCGTCATCCTCTAAGATAAGGAAAGTGAGTATCTGAGGGGTTGAGGGACTTAGTCATGGTAGTGACAGGTCTAGAAAATGGAGTTACACCTAAGGGTAAGAAAAAAAGCTTGATAAGTCAGGAAATGACAGACAACCCGATAATGCAATCATATGGGTAGAAAAAAAAATAATTATGTTACAGTTTGAGGAAGCAGAGTTAATCAAGCTGATGAATAAAAGTTAAGGTTTATTCTAATGACTAATAAGAATTCTTTAATTGACAATCCTTTAAAGGACAGCCATTCTTGTCAGCCCTGATCACATGAAGAAATTATCTTCAGGGACTTCTCTGGCAGCCCAGTGGTTAACAATCCACCTGCTGATGCAGGGGACACAGGTTTGATCCCTGGTCCAGGAAGATCCCACATGCTGCAGAGCAACTAAACCTGTTCTGGAGCCCATGAGCCACAACTACTAACCCCACACATCTTATAAGAGAAATAGGAGAAATAACCACAATGAGAAGCCCCTGCACCACAACTAGAGAAAGACTGTGCATGGCAACGAAGATTCAGCACAGCCAAAATTAATTAATTAATGAGTTAAAAACATTGTGGTTAGCACTAGTGGTAAAGAATCTGCTTGCCAATGCAAGAGACACAGCTTCAGTTCTTGGGTCTGGAAGATCCCCTGGAGAAGGGATTTCCCATGGGAAATCCCATGGACAGGGAAGCTTGGCAGGCTGCAGTCCATGGGGTTGCAAAGGGTTGGACATGACTAAGCATGCACACATGCACACACACACACACACACACACACACACACACACACACACACACACACACACACACCTTCAGGTGAGTGGGTAAGCTGAAGTATCCTAGAGGGGCCACCTAGAGTAGTCTGCTCCCAAGGCAGGAGACTCATGAGCCAGCCCCATGTCCCTCCCTGAGGTTTGTGGGAAAGGCAGATGCAAGCCCTACTATACAGGGCTCTTCCCTGGAAATCCCAACTCCCCACCCCCACCCCCAGTCCCAACCTTCCAAGAGAAAACACTGAGCTATGATGTAGCCATCTTTATACCAGAGACGCATTACAGCTGTGACCCCTGGGGCAGTGCGTTCCCAAACAAATTTCCCCAGGTAATTCTCATCTTGAAATATTGTAGAATCAGCAGTCTCAGAAAATGTCTTTCTGGGGAATTTGATTCACAAACACCACAGACGTCATAGAATCCAGTGGTCCCTCAACTTCCGGATTTTACAGAGGAGTACCTTTTCAAATACATTGAAGACACTCACTGGTGACTTTCTGCTTTGTGAAATAAGGACATTTTAAAAACATATATTCCTATTATACAAGAAATATCCTTTTAACCCCCAGAAATTAGGAAGGAGAGGTATAATGAAAAAAAAAACAAAAACATAGTACTCTATGCTAAAAAAGTTCAACTTGAGGAAAATCTATATTGCTCTTTTTAAAATTTCACACTGGACCAGTAAAAACTTCATTGCATTATCTTCAGTCAGTCCACAGATAGCATTTGGAAATCATGATCTTATTTCATTAGAAAATACTTCTGTCACCCTATATGCTTATTCAGAATATCTGCTGACTGCTTTAACAGGAAACAGATCCCAAATAAGATGATTTGAGATTGCAATGAAGGTACTGCTTAGAGAGTAGAGCAGATTTAAGGAAACAAGGGATGATGAGATACCCATGACAATGGAATGGGGGGATGATGAGATACCCATGACGATGGGATGAGGGGATGATGACACACCAATGACAATGAAATGATGAAACACCCATGACCAGCACTGGCAGGAAGCTGTGACCACACCCAGGCCTAAGGGCTGTGAGAAGGAAGTAGGGTTACTGGGACCCAGGAGAGCTCAAGCCATAGAAGAGGGACCAAGCTGGCATGCAGTAACACAGCCATTTCAGGAAAATGCCACCCAGGATAGAAGAAGCCACAAAGCTGTGTCTTGACCTCTTCCCTCTCGTGTCCTCCAGATGCTTGCTGGGCTTTCCACTGGTCAAACCCATCTGGAAGCCAGGGGGGCAGGGAAGCCCGGGTGACATGATCCCCAGGAATCAGCCTCCTGGCTTAGAGCAGTGCAAAGAATGAAGAATGGATCTAGTGGGAGGGGAGAAAGGGAGCATAACCACACGAAACAAACCGTTCCAGAATTATAACCAAAGATCCTTTTACTTTTGAGCCCCTTTGGTTGTTAGAAACATGCAACAGTTTATGGGCTTTTTTCCTCTCTAAAGAGAAAAAGAAGAGGCATAAGAGTGTTTTCATGTGCTTACCTTTCTTATACCACCATGTTTTCTCATGATATTTTCCTTCTGAATATTCCAGTGCTTCTATCATGCTAAATGCTTAATCATGCTAAGTCACTTCAGTTGTGTCTGACTCTTTTTGACGCTATGACTTCTAGCCTGCCAGGCTCCTCTGTCCACGGGATTCTGCAGGCAAGAATACTGGAATGGGTTGCTATGCTCTTCTCCAGGGGATCTTTCTGACCCAGGGATCAAACCCACATCTCCTGCTTGGCAGGTGGATTCTTTACCTCTGAGCTACCTGGGAAGCCCAATTAAACTCTAAATGTACATAAATTTTGTTCTTTAAAACTGACTTGTCCTAAATGCCTTTGGGATTTATAACCATTAGTCATTCAGTTCCAAAAACTTGTTCACACACTTTCTTCTTGATTTGTTCCTAAGTCATAAGTAGTAATCTGGGGCTGGGGGGAGGGATGAGTTTTATTTAAAACTAAAACTGATTTTAGCTATTTCTAAGGAGGCGAGTAGCCTAGTTCGTATCAGGAGAAGGTTAAATGATGAGACAGATGACAAACGGATAAAGTAGACACTCAACTGTCAAAGCCTCTGTCAGTTATTCTTGCTGATAAAAGACAGAAACCCTTAGAAAAATTCTAAGCACATTGATGAGGCTCTGGTTAGTCAAAGGAGGACCCAGCACCACAGGGAGTGGGTGCACAGTTGCTCGGCTTGAGAACATGAAAGAAACTGAGTTTCCGGAGCAGATCAAAGGTAAGAAAATAGAGGAGGAAAGAAACGTAGGAATCCTGAGGTATGAGCAACACGGCAGACGCTGGGAGCCTGTGGAGAACCGCATCACCTGTGGTGGGAGGGTCACAGGGTTCGGAGGAACAGGGCCGAACAAGAACTAATCCTCAGTGGTTTTGTATTCTGTAATGCAACACTTCCTCCACAGACTCAAACTATAGTTTGATGTGCATATAAAGGTCTCATATGAATGGTTTGAGGGAAAAACTGAAAAGAGCTGATTTCCACTGGTGACGCAGCATAAAGCAGGGGAAGAGAGCTGTGATAGGAGAAGAGACTCTAGCACCGGGGAGAAGCAGAGCAGCAGATGCCAGGAGTAACAAGGAGCCAAGAGAACAGGGGCCCTCAGGAATTCACAGGACTCCTGAGGAAGTGCTTGGGCTGCTCTCAGCAAGTCTCACAGGGGCTCATGCCAGAACTATTCAAATCTCAGCAAGACAGTGATCACACCACGCATCTGAGTTAAGCACTAAATTCCAGAATATGAATCTGCTGTTGGTCAGTGAGACCTGAGTGATTCAACTTGCTAACTTTATGAAACTGAAGTAAAATCTGTATTCATGCATTGAAAGTTTTCATACTGCCTCTATTGCTGATACTGCCTTTGTATAAGCAAATCAATAAAATTTACATTTGCCAGAAATTAGCCCTCAAAATAAGTAAATCAAATAGTCATAAGTGGAAAAAGCAACTTCTTCACTTCTTACTAGGCCACAAAATTATAATAGTAGGACTAAAGCAGCTGCTGCTGCTGCTAAGTCGCTTCAGTCATATCCGACTGTGTGCGACCCCATAGACGGCAGCCCACCAGGCTCCCCCGTCCCTGGGATTCTCCAGGCAAGAACACTGGAGTGGGTTGCCATTTCCTTCTCCAATGCATGAATGTGAAAAGTGAAAGTGAAGTCGCTCAGTCATGTCCAACTCTTTGAGACCCCATGGACTGCAGCCTACCAGGCTCCTCCGTCCATGGGACTTTCCAGGCAAGAGTACTGGAGTGGGATGCCATTGCCTTCTCCGGTAAAGCAGCTACTGTTGTGCTTGATGATATTGATCACTACGTTTACTCTCCTTTTCAAGCTTACTGTGTCAGATTATTGCTGAATTTTAAAGTGTTACTAATTTACTCAAGATTGTCAAAATGCTTTCAAATAAACCCATCTAACTTCACTATCAGCCTGTTAAAATTTTTGTTATTTGTATTTACATATAAGTTCTTTGGGGGGCTTCCCAGGTGGCGCTAATGGTAAAGAATCCATCTGCCAATGCAGGAGATTCAAGAGATGCTAGTTTTATCCCTGGATCTGGAAGGTCCCCTAGAGGAGGAAATGGCAACCCACTCCAATATTCTTGCCTGGAGAATCCCATGGGCAGAGGAGACTGGCAAGCTATAGTCCATAGGTCACAAAGAGTCAGGCACAACTAAGCCACTGAGCACGTGCGCACACACACACCCACACACACACAGACAGACACAAACAAATTCATTTTAGAGTCAGTGGGATAGAAGAGTCCTACAGAGGAAGTCTGGAGTCTTCAGCAAGAGCCTAGTTCTGCTTTAATGAAGACCTGGATGACCACAGATGTTTCTTGCCTTTCTGACCTTCAAGTTGCCTATGAACAAGTGAACAGGTTACACTTTGATTATCTAAAGTTTTATGAGCAGAAGATTGCTAGCGTTCTAAAGAAGTCCATGAATTAGTCCAATTTTCTTTCTGTTTTACTCCTTCTTCCACATACTTGCTCTGTCAGTCTACCAGCAACAATGGAAGAACCCACTAATCAGCCACATCAACTGCTGTAGTAATTAACGTGAAATCACTGGCTCAACTGTTCTACATCCATTCATCATACTTAGACTAAATATGAGCCAGGAAAATTCTAGGCTTTAGGGATTCAAAATAAGAACAAAATAAATACCTGCTCTTGAGGGCTTCCAGCCTAGAGAGAAGATGGAGCCATTAAGTAATTGAAGTTATATAATCAGTTTATATATGCAAGCTTCCCAGGTCGCTCAGTGGTAAAGAATCTGCCTGCCAAGCAGGAGATGTGGGTTCGATCCCTGAGTCAGGAAGATCCCCTGGAGAAGGAAATGGCAACCCGCTCCAGTATTCTTGCCTGGAGAATCCCATGGACAGAGGAGCCTGGTGGGCTGCCGTCCATGGCATTGCAATAGAGGCAAACACAACTTAGTGACTAAACAAAAATGACAAAATTTTGAAGGAGAGTGAGGTCGTCAGAAAAGGCTCCATAAAGGAAGGGTTACTCAAAACAGTCTTTCCAGTGAGTAGGGGCCCAGCATGTGGGCAGAGGAGGATCACACATGCAGAGGTACTGGGATGTCCAATCAAGAGGCCTATTAGAACAGTAAATAGCCCAGTGTTAATAGACTGTGATGTATGTAGAAGGGACAAGTAGAAAGGAAAGTGGTGCTAAAGATAAAGATGCAGTGGTAGAAAGAAGAATAGTCCTTCATGTCATTGTGGCAAAGGCTACTAACTGTTCATAAGTGTCCATTACTTTAAAAAGAGAAAAATGGGGATGTTTTACCTGAGTATGTTGCCATCCAGCTAAAGACTACACTTCAGAAAGCTGGCCTTTCTAAAGGCAGGGAGATTGTAAGAAACAGTAAGTGCCACTTCTAAAATGTTGCTACGTGTGAGTTCCCCTGGCCCTTTCTCCTTTCCACCAGCTAGAAGATGGAACCAACAGAAGCAACCCCTTAACACCTAGAGATGAGAGAGTTGCCTTACTAGCCCTGGACCAGTCATGTCTGAATGCTGTGAGAGAGAAACATCCATTCTATCTCAGCCACTGTACTTTCAGGTCTTTTTGTCATTGGAGTTTGCCCTGTACCCTAACTAATAGTGCCACATTCTGGAAATTAATATTTGCCCAATAAGTGGTGGGAAAACCACAAAAGGCAGGGAGGGGAATGACCTGATTGGGTATGTGTATGTAAAGAAGGGCTGGAAGTATAGAGAGGCTGGAAACAGGGACAGGATGGAGGAACCCATGATGTGAGAGGCTTACCCTGTGCCAGATACTGTACTGGGCATTTTCCGAAACATTATCTTCTTTAATCCTCACCATAACTTTCAGAGATGTTCTTATTATTTCCTTTAAGCTGCAGGGAATCAAGTTTAGACATGTTAAGCATACCCAGAATCTCAGGCTGGTAAGCAACAAAGTTGAAATTCATACTCGGGTTTGTCTCCAAATCTGGAGAGTCTCCCCTCTGCACCAGCCTGTCCCTAGGTAAGAGATGCCACAGAGGTGGGCATCGGGTGGAGTTGTCCAGCCTGGGATGGTGACCTGTAGCAGTAAGCAGAGGGCAGCAGATGACATGGAATGCATTTCAGAGAAAAAAACTGATAGGCACTGATGACTGACTTGGAGCCTCAGAAAACAATTACCCACTCACTTGTTCATTAGCAAGGAATGGGTCCAAGATTTTGTGGATTTTGTCATCTGTTTTTTTTCTTTTTTTTCCCCTAAATCAGATTCAGGTTTTTTTCTTGTTCTTGCAGATCTCATTCAGTTTGTTTTTGTTTCTCTCTCTAGGGGTCTGGTTTCTTATTATTTAGAGACACTTGTAGTGATTTTCTCCAAAGGTTTATCACCTCCCGCTGTTCCCATTAGGATGTCCCTTTCTTCTGTTCCACATCAAACACATACCATGTAGAGCTCGAAACCAAATCTATTGGCAGCCTTTTTGGAAAGCCGGAGGATGATTTATTTTACTCCAGGTCATCAAAACAAAGTCATTTTTTTTTCCTTCGCTTGGACCAATGGTGTGGTCTGGAAAGGCATTCAAAAATCTCTTGCTGTTCCTTGCTTGTACTGAAGGTGATTTAATTGAAATTGGTATAATAAATAGTGCAGTAACATTGAGACATAAATTTCTTATCATCGTTCAGCAAAGAGCAGGGGTAAACACCCAGAGGAAGAGTTTAGAAGCCAGCTTAAACTTTCATGGCAGATGTATTTATGTTTAATAAACATTAACCTCCATGCATGATGTATCTAGCACATCACAGGTTTCAAAACAATTCCATATTTCTTATGACACTTCATCATCTTGAAAACTCTTAAGAAATAGGCAAGGTAAGAATTATTATCTCTATTTACAGAAGTAAGCTCAGGTGGTTAGATGGCTTGCCTAAGCTCTTTTGGCCAGTGTAGTCTTAGAACTCAAAGGAGGTCATTTATTTCCTCGGTCTTCCTTTCCATCACAACCTGCCATAAATATGGAACAACAGGAAGTAATATCAGAAAGCAAAAAGATAGAATCTTATATATCTTGATGGTCTCTGCTCTTGTGTATCTGCCCACTTTCAAACATTCCAGGTCATTTTACAAACAAAATGCCATTATTTCCAAAGATATGAAAGCACTTTTGATAATAGAGAAGCAGTCTTATAAGAACTAAAAACATTTTTCAGATAATAACAAAGGTTGTAGAGTGTTTTCGGGGCTGGAGTTTCTCCTTCCAGAAGCTGGTTTATTGGGTAGCAACTTTAGTGATTAGCCATGGGCTGTTTGGTAGAAAGCTTATATGTATGCTCAGATGCTCCATCATGTCTGACTCTTAGCAACCCCGTGAACCATAGCCTGCCAGGCTCCTCGGTCCATGGAACTCTCCGGGCAAGAATACTGGAGTGGGGTTCCGTCTCCTCCTCCAGGGCATCTTCCACACCCAGAGGTCGAACTCGCTTCTCGTATGTCTCCTGCCTTCGCAGGCAGATTCTTTACCACTAGTGCCACCTGTTTTATTTTACATTTCTATCCTTCTTATAGAACCTTTTTTATATAGGTAGAAGAAGCAAAATGCCTTTTCTCATTTTTATCTTTGGGTAGAACCCTCCATGAACTTCTAGAAAAAGATCTCGAGCCTTTATCAGAATCAAACTCTGGGAGAAAGGTTGATGGCCCCAGGTCTTATTTACATCAGAGATGGGAGTGCTGAGAATCTTCACATTCAGGCCACAGTTTCACAGGCTAATTCCCTCCAGAATGCAGATGCTGCCTTTTTCATCTTGGGATTTGTGGTGCCTAGGACACTAGTGCTCATTACATGTGTGGGGGATTATAAGTAACCCAGATGAAATGCCAGTATTTTGCCAAAGTAGCGTTGATGATGTTGTTGTTCAGTCCCTCAGTCATGTCCATCCAGCTCTTTGCGAACCCGTGAACTGTAGCACGCCAAGTTTCCCTGACCTTCCCTGACCTTCCCTTGCCCTCCTAGAGTTTGCTCAAACTCATGTCCTTCGAGTCAGTGATGCCATCCAACCAACTCATCCTCTGTCACCCCCCTTCTTCTCTTGCCCTCAATCTTTCCCAGCATTAGGGTCTTTTCAAATGAATCAGTTCTTCAAATCAGGTAGCCAAAGTATTGGAGTTTTAGCTTCAGCATCTGTCCTTCCAATGAATATTCAGGACTGATTTCCTTTAGGATGGACTGGTTGGATCTCCTTGCTGTCCAAGGGACTCTCAAGAGTCTTCTCCAGCACCACAGTTTGAAAGCATTAATTCTTCATCCCTCTGCCTTCTTTATTGTCTACCTCTCACATCTGTATATGACTACTGGAAAAACCATAGCTTTGACTACACAGACCTTAGTCAGCAAAGTGATGTCTCTGCTTTTTAATACACTGCCTAAGTTTGTCATAACTTTTCTTCCAAGGAGCAAGCATCTTTTAATTTCATGGCTGCAGTTACCATCCTCAGTTTGAACCCACTCTAAATTTTTACATATATTTTTTCATTTAATATTTTTATTGAAGTATGGTTGATTTATAATATTATATTTATTTCAGGTGTACAATATAGTAATATATTAATAGATTATATTCCATTTAAAGTTTTTAAAAAATAATGACTAGATTTCCATGTGTCATATGAAATATCCTTATAGCTTATTTATTTTGTACATGCTAATTTAGAACAGCATACGAAATATTCTTGTGGCTTATTTATTTTGTACATACACTGATTTGTACCTCTTAATTCCCTATTCCTGTCTGGCCTCTCCTCACTGATTACTAGTTTTTTCTCTATACCTGTGAATCTGTATCTGTCTTATTACATTAATTTGCTCATTTTATTTTTTAGATTGCACACATAACTGTTAACATATTGGATTCGTCTTTCTCTGTCTGACATATTTCACTGAGCATAATACTCTCCAGGTCCATCCATGCTGTTGCAAATGGCAGGCTTTTATTTTTTTATAGAGTGATATTCCATTCTATATATAGCACATCTTTGCCTTTTGAAATTAACTTGCTTATTTATTGTGGGCCACTCTGCGTCTTCGTTGCTTTGCAAGGGCTTTCTCTAGTTGTGGCAAGCAGGGGTCACTCTTCATTTCGGTGCTCAATCTTCTCATTGTGCTGGCTACTTTCGTTGCATAGCACAGGCTCCAGGCTCATCGGCTTCAGTGTTTGCAGCACACAGACTCAGTAGTCGTGCCTCACGGGCTTTAGAGGGGAGCTCAGTAGTTGGGGTGCGCAGGCTTAGTTGCTCTGTAGCATGTGGAATCTTCCTGAACCAGTGATCAAACCCATGTCTCCTGCACTGGCAGGCAGATTCTTATCCACTGCCCTAGCAGGGCAGTTCCTACCACATCTTTTTTATCCATTCATCTCTTGCTGGGCATTTCCATTGCTTCCATATCTTTGCTATTTTAAATAATCCTGCTATGAATATTGAGGTGCATGTATTTTTTCAGACTAAAACACAGATTTGTTTTCTTCAGATATAGACCCAGAAGTGGAACTGCGGGATCATATGGTAATTCTAGTTTTTTGAGAAACCTCTATGCTGTTTTCCATATTGGCTACATCAGGCTACAATGCCACTAACAGTGTAGTAGAGTTCCCTTTTCTCCACATCCTTGCCAACATTTCTTTCTGTTATTTTTAATGCTAACCCTTCTGACACGTGTGAGGGGATAGCTCATTGTGGGTTTGGCTTGCATTTCCCTGATGATGAGCCATGTTAAGCATCTTTTCATCTTCATTTCTTTTGTGGAAAATGTCTATTCAGCTTCTGCCCATTTTTTAATAGGTTGTTTGTTTGATGTTGAGTTACATGAGCTGTTTATATATGTTGGATATTAACCCCTTATTGATCATATCAGTTGCAAGTATTTTCTCCCATTTAGTAGATTGTCTTTTCATTTTGTCAATGGTTTCCATTGCTGTGCAAAAGCTTTTACGTTTAATTAGATCCCATTTGTTTATTTTTACTTTTATTTCCCATGCTTTAGGAGACAGATCCCAAAACATTGCTATGATTTATGTCAAAGCATGCTCTGCCTGTTCTCCTCTAGTTGTATAGTTTCCAGTCTTACATTTAGGTCTTTAATCCATTTTGAGCTTATTTTTATGTATGGTGTTAGAGAACATACGCTTCACCAGCAGAGTCTTGGGTTCTTACAGCCTCTACAAGTCCCACTGATTGTCAAATCAGCTAAGGGAACTTGTCCTGCCAATGTCGGAACCCGGAACTGGGACACCCAACTTGTGACCCCACCCCTGGCTCCGCAGGGAAGACCGCTGCCTGGGTAATCCCCTCCCTTCTCTGCACACAGGTCCCAACCTGTTCCCTCCTCTTCTCTTCCTGCCAGTTCTATGCGGATCTTTCTCATAGCTTTGCTTTCCAGGAGTTTCCAGGCAGTTTTCAGTGAGAACTGCTCCACGTGTAGATACATTCGTTGTGTGTTTTTAATGTGGGGGTGAGCTCCATGTGCTCTACTCTGCATCTTGATGTCCTACTCCTAAATAAAATATCTTGACCCCAACAGCGCATTGAAGAAGCTGCCCATCAGTGGACCAAACACTCTCTGCTTCTGCCTCCACCTGTATCCCTGAGTCCCACTGTATCATTCTATCTGCCCCTCTCTGCCTTTCTCTTTGGTTCCCTGTACATTTCTAAGTCATTTTTTCCTCTCTCTGTATAATCCCTTACAATTTTTCTCATGGATTAGCTAAGAAGCAAACACAAATTATTAAGTCATTTATAAAACATATTATGAATTAATCCTGATAGGAATGATTAATGTTACTCCTAGGATCAAAACTTTACAAGTACTAAAACTATATTCAGTAAAATTTATTAACTAAAAATTGGTGAAAAGATAAAAAATTCCTGAAAAATTTTGTTATGAAAAACTCACTCTATGACTCACCTCCCAGAGTAATGGAAATAAAAGCAAAAATAAACAAATGGTACCTAATTAAACTTAAAAGCTTTTGCACAATGAAGGAAACTATAAGCAGAGTAAAAAGACAGCCTTCAAAATGGGAGAAAATAATAGCAAATGAAGCAACTGACAAAGAATTAATCTCAAAAATATGAAAGCAGGTCAGTACCAGATAAATAAATGACCCAACCAAAAAATGGGCCAAAGAACTAAACAGACATTTCTCCAAAGAAGACATACAGATGGCTAACAAACACATGAAAAGATGCTCAACATCACTCATTATCAGAGAAATGCAAATCAAAACTTCAATGAGGTACCATCTCATACCAGTCAGAATGGCTGCTATCAAAAAGTCAACAAACAATAAATGCTGGACAGGATGTGGAGAAAGGGAACCCTCTTACACTGTTGGTGGGAATTCAAACTAGTATAGCCACTATGGAAAACAGTGTGGAGATTCCTTTAAAACCTGGAAATAGAACTGCCATACAACCCAGCAATCCCACTGCTGGGCATACACACCGAGGAAACCAGATCTGAAAGAGACACGTGCACCCCAATGTTCATCGCAGCACTGTTTATAATAGCCAGGACATGGAAGCAGCCTAGATGTCCATCGGCAGATGAATGGATAAGGAAGCTGTGGTACATATACACCATGGAATATTACTCAGCCATTAAAAAGAATTCATTTGAATCAGTTCTAATGAGATGGATGAAACTGGAGCCCATTATACAGAGTGAAGTAAGTCAGAAAGATAAAGATCAATACAGTATACTAACACATACATATGGAATTTAGTAAGATGGTAACAACAACCCTATATACAAGACAGCAAAAGAGATACAGATGTAAAGAACAGACTTTTAGACTCTGTGGGAGAAGGCAAGGGTGGGATGATTTGAGAGAAGAGCATTGAAACATGTATATTACCATATGTGAAACAGATCACCAGTCCAAGTTCGATGCATGAAACAGCGCACTCAAAGCCGGCGCACTGGGACAACCCAGAGCGATGGGATGGGGAGGGAGGTGGGAGGGGGTTCGGGATGGGGGACACACGTATACTGTGGCTGATTCATGTCAATGTACGGCAGAAACCACCACAATATTGTAAAGTAATTAGACTCCAAGTAAAATAAATTAATTAATTTAATAAAAAACTCACCCAAGAAAATTGAACTTTGTAGAAATAATGACCAAAAGAGAAAACTCATTATGGCCAAAGCTATAATCACTTAAGAAATAACTTATTAATGACAAAAATGAATACTTGACATAAAATTTAAATGAAAGAATTGATTCTGGTGAAAATAATTTTAGTAAAATAAAAAGGCAACTGGAAAAATATGGAAAACCATTAAATGCATTCTAGGAAATTAATCAGGGAATTAAAATGTCTTAATGATTTTCACTCCAAAAAGTGCTTTCTTGAATGAAATTTTTTAATGTTGGTGTGATTCTAACTGAAATATTTATGTTAAAAATGTCCTTGGGGTCAAAATATTGAGTCAAAACAGCTGACACCAAAAACTCTCTCCCAGTGACATGGGATATCTGAAAGGCCACAAATTATGTCCTTAGGCATGAAGATGCTGGAATATAAACAAATCTCTTTGTTTCTAAAGTTATATGATTCTTTGATTAACCAGTTAAGTATTAAATTATTTAATTTTTTTAAAAACATAATTCTAAGTCAGTATAAATAAAGAGATCATAAAAGTAAGTCAGAAATAGACCCAAACAAAAAAATTTGGGGATACAAAATATTAAGACCGAGACAATTAATCATATAAATGACATAGTTAAAATCATAAAAACATGTTGTCACTTTGATAAATAACAAAATATTGATTTACTTTACAAACTGAGGGGGGGGGATCTCATTTTTCATTCATTTCTGAATTCTGCAAGATAAAGCATAACAGATACAGATTTATATGACTAGTAGCATTTGTGGTAAAATCCTCAAAGTGCAATTTTCTTTTTTCATATTTCATATTGCTGGCCAGAGAAAGTATTTAAGTTACACTTTATATTGAACTAGATACTTTATCCAGAGCAATCATAAGATAATAAAGCACATTCAGTCAATTTACAAACAGAATTACTAATCATATCATCAGTGTAAAATTGGTTTAATTAAATAACCAATAGGTTTTTAAAATTAATTTTGTATAAAATGTTTTTACTCTAGTTTTGGCATATATGTTCAATTTCACTTAAAACATTAAACATCTTTAAAGATATCCTTATTTGCAAGTCTTCGCATTGATTTCCATTTTCTGACATGACCTACAGGTTGAACTACAGGTGCATCTTGACACCCGTTAAGCAGAGTAAAAAGGACACATTTAAAAGTTGCTGCCATGAAACAAACTGGTTAGAACAATCCGAAAGACCCATGACTGAAGGATCAACATCCTGGTTTCTCTATTAGCAAATCCTCTCTCCCAGGCTGGATGGAGTTCTAAATCATCAAAAAGAAGTTAAAAAGCAAACGTGGCTGCTTTTACTCACTATTTCTGTATATAATATATTTGATTATATAAAACTAAACATGCAAACAAAAACAAACAAAAACTAAACATGCAAACAAAAAAGAATCACTTATGAAAGAAAAAAAGGCTCAGAGAATAGACCATTGGAGCTGCATTGCTTTGCAAATTTTGATTATTTTGGCCCTCAAGTAATAATAAAATAGTATCATGTAATATCATTAGTGAGATACTCACTATTACAAGTGTATATATATTTAATCATTACTAAAACACCGTGGGATAGATGCCAACATTATACCCATTTTATGGATAAGGAAACTGGGGTTCATGTGAGTTACCTAAGGCCATCCAGCTAAGGAATGTCAGACCCAGCGTTTGAATTCAAGGAGTGTGGCTCCAAAGCCTATGCAGTGCAACCTCCCCAGCATAGCATGGGTTTTGGGAGGAGAAGGGTTACATAGAGAAATCTAAATTCCTTTTCTGCAGCACCTGAATGAGAACTTTAGGCATGAATTTTTCTATTTAATGTGAAAGGATCTCTCTTGCAACTATAAATTTTAAGATCCTGATTTCTCAGATTACATTGCAATGCGTCCTTTCTTTCATGAGGTTTTATTCTCTCATCTTAAAGTTTTCTGTTCCTGTTTGACTACACTTTAATTGCTCTTTAGAGTCAGTGTCCCTTAAAAATTCTAGATGAATGTTCTTATCTTGTTTCCTTCATTTCATTTGTGGGTCACAACTGCCTTATTTCTTTAAACTTAATACAGTATTGTTCTTTGCACTTTCATTTGGGGAGGATCAGGTGAGAAGGGAGATGGAAAAATACCAGTATACTCAATTATGCTTCCTTCATCCCAATTCCTTCCAGTTCAACCCTTTGCCACTCTAACACATCTTTGAAAGTAACCAAGTTCATAAAGGCAATTTTGTAGTTTAAACCACTGTGTTTAAAAGAAAAGGTGTGGCAGGAGCTTAAAATTTTAAAATAAGTTCAATTATGTGAAGTTTCATTGAAAAATTATGCATTTGGCCCCCAGTAATGAAACGGGCATTCATTCATTTAACAGAGAATTGTGGAGTGCCCACTCTGCCTGGTTGTGCTGAGGGCAGGGGACACAAAGTGAAAGAAGGCATGACAGACTCTGCCCCAAGGAGTTCAGACAAATTGGAGAATTTAAAATGCACAGGTTCCAGTAAGTTCAGTGATGGTGTGAAAGAGGAAAGGACAGTTCTTGTGGATGTTCAGAAAAAGCTTCATCAGAGACATGATGCTCTGGTGGAGTCTCAAAAGAAGAAACTTCCCAAAGCAACCCAGGAATTGGGGGGATGGGGATTCTAGGCAGAAGGTACAGGGGACAGAGATCCCAGGGCCTGGTCAGGTTCTACGAGGAGTTCAGATGGTGTTTGACGGAGTGGAGAAGAGTGTGCGGGAAGACAGGGAGGGAGAGGCTGGAGGGTAACCAAGGCCGCATCACTGCAGGTCTCTCTCCAGGCCACCTTAGCAAGTGTGTGCTTTCTGAGGGCAGTGGAAAGTCATTTAAGTTTTCAGGCAAGAGAGTGCCAATATTAAATCTGTGTTTGGGAGCCATCACTGTGGTTACATCATGGACGGTAGGAGGAGACCAACAGCTGGGAGGCAGATTAGGAAGTGATTTCATTGGTCAGAGGGAAAGACACTCAGGGTAAACTAAGGCCAAAGAGAGAGCTGTAGTTGGCCTACTTGGCTCATTTCTGGGATTTAGAAAGAGCCACTCCCTCTGGACATCACTAAGAAAAGGCATCACTTTGGGCTGTGGACCCTCACTGGCTGGAATGCAGATAAGCCTCATCCCCCTTAGCCAAACCTTTGGGCAGTGCTCAGAAGCACATGCAATGGCTTTGACAATGGTGTCAGAATGAAAAAGGAGGTGAACATGGTAGAACTGATGGAATGTGAGAGGCGAGGAGCTGATGAATCACGGATGGCCCCCAGATTTCTAATGCGTGTGAATGTGTGAGAGATGACAGCATCTACCAAGAAAAAAAATGTAATAATAAAAATAGATTTGAAAGAACAGAAAAGCATGTCAAAATAAATGTTTTCAATGTATACACGCTGGAGTGTAAAAATATAATTGTCTATTGAGAGAAGTTTCTTGAAGACTCTTTTGTGACTCTATGGACTATAGCCCACCAGGCTCCTCTGTCCATGAGACTTCCAGGCAAGAATGCTGAGTCAGTAGCCATTTCCTCCTCCAGGGGATCTTTCTGACCCAGGGATCAGACCCTCACCTCTTGCATTTTCTGCATTGGCAGAACTGTTTCTGTACCTGCAGTTGCCCCCACAGCTCCAGAGTCTTTAACTGCAGTCCGTATCCATTCCATCAAATCTAGAGTTATTTCTCTTTTTCCTGTCAAGTGGTGAGAATGTGGAAACACAGAGAATAAATCCTCTCAGAAAGATTAACTACACATCCCCCTTACTTGAAAGTTGACCGAAAATATTTTGAGGAGAGTCTGGGGTTCCCTAGTCTTGGGATAAGGTAACATTTCTGATGGTTTCTCTCATATCCAACTGTGACAGAGGAAGCCTATTCATCTTCTGATGGAGCTTAATAACCACACCAGAAATCATCAAGGAGTTCATCAGTCACATGAGGACCAAGGTCATGGCTGATTCCTCTCAGCATCTCTATGATTAGGCATAGTGCCTTATAGAAGGACTAGTGGCTAAGGAATCATTCATTATTTGCCAATATTGAACTCTAATAAAAGTAACAATACTTTCCTTTGGATGGTTACATCAGTCAGTATAGGCTAGGCCCTGCTATTGTAACAAAGAGCCCCCCAACCTCAATGGTTTACAACAGAGGCTTGTTTTTTCCTCACACTGTATGTCCCAGGTTGATTGGGGCTTGGCCCTATATCTTTATGTCCTCACCCCTGGACTTAGGCTGATGGAGCAGCCACGGCCTAGAGTTATCTTATCCAATATGGTGGTGCCCAGCCACATGTGGCTGCATAATTTAAATTAAAAGTAATTCAATAAAAATTAATTTCTCAGTTGCACTAGTCATATTGCCAGTACTCATTGTCCTAGAAGGCCAGTGGCTACTCTGTGGGACAGTGCCGATAGAAAACATTTCTGTCATTATAGTACCTGCCCGTTGTACTGGCTGAGTTAGGGCACTGGAGCTTTGGAAGTCTTATACCAACAAGTAAATGTCATGTGGTCCCATCCAATAAATAAAATCAAAAAGTGCCTTCATCCATGTGCCCAGAAAAGACAGAGCTGGAAATATTTGGTGAGCTACATTAACAATCACCCACTCATGGCTTCGGAAGAGCTCACCATGTCCCCCTTATTTTTGTTATTATCCAGTGTATGAACAGGGAAAGAAAGAGTCACAATTTGGAAATGTGAAAAGCAGAAGTAGAGATCCCTAGTAAATTGTAAGTTCATAATTATGTTAGAGGAATAACAATCATCAGTCATAATTATAGCAATGACATTTCACTGAGCTTCTCCTCTGGGTTATGCATCTTTTTTTATCTTTACAATGGCTCGTGCAGGTATGTTATAATCCCCACTTAAAAAATGTGGAAACTGAGGCTGAGAGATTAAGTAACGTGACCTCAAAGTACCAGAGAATCATTATATGGAGATGAAATATACTATCAATATTGCCCAGGTCTTTTAATTTTTACCCTTCAGTTCCATAATATCACTCAAACATTAACATCTAATTCTATATAAATGCGCTAGAGAGATGTGTTTGGCTTAGTTACAAACCTATTCAATTAAAAGCATTTGAAGGCATAAACTGCATGAACACACAGAATGAAATGACGGTCTATTTCATACTTTCAACTGTTTGGAAAAAGTATATATGTACACATATGTATGGGCTTCCCTGGTGACTCAGATGGTAAAGAATTAGCCTGGCCCACAACGCAGGAGACCCAGGTTCGATCCCTGGGTTGGGAAGATCCCTTGGAAAAGGGAATGGCTACTCACTCCAGTATTCTTGCCTGGAGAATCCCACAGACAGAGGAGCCTCATGGGCTAGAGTCCACGGGGTCACAAAGAGTTGGACATGACTGAGCAACTGAACACACACATATGTTTATGAAACTGACCTGTGTGTATTAAGCTCCTTGGAAACTCTGAAAATTTAAATGGCAAATTTGTACAAGATGTTCAACTATATATATATATATATATATATATATATATTATGATGGAGAAACTATTAAGTATGCTATATTCTTCTTGATTTACTTTTATTTTCTTAAGGTCGCCCTGGCACCAATGTTCCATCTTTTTAGAGGCCAAAATGGCATATTTAGCACTGGAGCAGAACTTTATCTGTTGAGTTGGGGAAGTACGACCCAAACAAGAAGTCTTCCAGAGCTCTGAATGCTGGCCAGGAGCCCCTTGACCTTTGACCCCAGTTTAGCAAGCTCTCTTGGGGTTGGCAGCACAGGGGGCAACTGCTCGTGGCCTATCGATGGTATCCCAGAAGCTGCATCACCAAGGCTGCCCATCCCTAGGACTGGCCAAATGAATCACATACTCTCACACTGGTACTCTTCCTCTCTCCCTCTTTGCAGCATTCCTTAGCACTGTAAACAGTGCCATTTCAGCAACTTTAAAGGTGACTTTCAATAAAATATGTATGCAGATTTACTTCAGGGCTGGTAGGCTAAGCTCTAAATTGATACCAGGTCAACCATGGAGAGCTCTTCAATTAACAAAGAAGAAAGAAAATACAGAAAGTAAAGTTTCCATCAACATTTATCTTTGGATTTAAAAAAAAATGCATTTGGACTTTTTCCTTTTTTCTGTTCTTTTTTCCTTTAAAAAAAAAAAGTGAATCTATTTCTTCTCTCCTGTTTTCTAATAGAAAAGACAAAAAATGCCCATGAAGAGCAACAGACTGGAGCCTTTCAATAGACTGGTTTATAAACTTCCCTTGTAATGCCTGGAAATAAAGAGAAATCTTCTGACCATCAGTTCACAGGGACCCCTGTGCTTTGGGATGCAGCCATGCGCGCCTAGCCGCCTTCACCACTGGGGTGCAGCCTGAAGCGCTGCCTTTGGTCCCCACACCCCTGCCCCCACCCAAATTTATGAAAACTGAGGGATTAGCAGAGCCTGAGAAAGACACCCTGTTGAGCCGCCAGCATCAGTGGGCCATGCACGCTTTTTCCTCTTTCTTCCTAACCTCAGTACCCATCTCTTTCGAGGAAAAACATCTTCCATCCCAGTAAATGGATAACCTTTGGCCTCTGCCAAACAAAGACTGCGGATTGCTTCATACTTTTCATTTGCCAAGAATTTATTGGAACCCATGAAACAGATCTCTGTGGCTGGGGAGACTGTACCCTTTGTGTTTGTTGGTGTTGTTTTTTTAATCTAGGCTGCAGTCCAAAAGTTTGCAGCATGAGTGAACTCTTACGCTCTGCTTTCTAGTTCTATTCAGCCTGGAAAAAGCAAACAAATGGCAGTGCTTTGTGTTACATTATATATTTGAGATCTCTAATGTTTGGTATTTGCCTTATTATCTTCAAAATAGAACTTGAAAGTGGGGGAATACTAAAACATTAAATCCATGGAACATAAAGCAATTCTTTGCCAAGTAGCAAAAGCATAAATAAAATCAAGTTTATCTTCATAACACTCTGTATGTCAGGAAACACGAGATATGTTTTTCCCACTTTATGGATGGGTGCAAGGACTGGGTCTAGGCCATGCACTGTGAGATCAAAGATCACAAAATCAGCTGGAGGTGGATCTGTATCTGTCACGAGAGTTCTCGTCCTTTGTGCTCACTCCCTGCCTTATAGAACATTGGAGATTAATTTAACTTTGAAGTATAACACTGTACGTGAAAGCCACTCTAGACAAAATGTGTAAGCATGCCCTGTCAGCTTTGCAACTATTAAAATGTATCCCCAGTGCTACTGCATGTTCCCTATTTATCAGAGCTTTTGTTTCAGTCCAAAACAAGAACTGAGGAACAGAGAGGAAGAGAAACGTGACTCTCCGAACTACAAAGAGAGGTCATGCTTGCTTCTGTGACAAAGCATGTTTCTTTGAAGATTTAATTCATCTGGAAATGATGGCAGGCATAAAGCCCAGTTTCAGCTGGGGAGGGAAACAGACAATTGCATTTGTCAGAGTTTTGTGGGGACTAGAAAGATGTACAGTAAAAGTACCATGGCAACCGTGTGTCTTCTCTGCTTTCATGCCTGAGCTGCTGTGAAAGAACTGACCCTGTAATTCTTGGGAAATAATACACTTTGTGGGATGTTGCGAGGAGGGGCCACTGGAGGCAGAGCAGGCTCTGTGGAACATGTTTATGCATTCTTTTTTAAAAAATTGATTAGTTAATTTTACTTTTAGATTTCATTTTTATTTGCATTCATGCCATGTCACTTCAGTTGTGTCCAACTCTTTGTGATCCTACGGATTGTAGGCCACCGACTCCTTTGTCCAAGGGATTCTCCAGATAAGAATACCAGAGTGGGTTCCCTCCTCCAGGGAATCTTCCCAACTTAGGGATGGAGCCCACATCTCCTGCATTAGCAGGAGGAGGGTTCTTTAGCACCAGCACCACCTGGGAAGCCCATTTTTATTTATTTAACACCCAAAACATTTTGTACTGGGGAATAGTCAATTAACCACATTGTCATGCTTTCAGGTGAAGAGTGAAAGGACTCAGCCATACATGTGCATGTACATGGAACGTGTTTTGCTCTGCTCTGTCCTCCTGCCTGGCATGTTCTCTGTGATCATGGGCGGTGGTGCCTATGGGTGTATTGCTGAGTGGAGAGAGCAGCTGGTCATACCAGGAAACTAGCAGAATCAGGGAGGGACATGAGCCAAACCTTTTGCTTTCTTTGGTTGTACCTTCAAACTTTTCCTGTTTTAAACCTTCTTATCATGGCATCCTTTACACTACCTACGTATGGAGTTAACATGGCAATCTGATTATACCTGTAAGCTTGTATTTTCTGCTATTTGCACAGATATGCTAGACTTGTGACATATATCACATTTTCATATTCTCATTTAAGTAAGCAAATTCTCGACATCTCTGCTGAGTCACCTGTTACTCACCACTTGGAGGAACAGCGCAGCTCTGTAAAGTGATAAGGAAGCTAATTGACGTGGGGTCATTTTGGCAGATGTGCCCCACGTTGTCACCATGAAACCTGCAGGCTCACGGGAGGAAGTTTCCATGATAAATAGGAAGGTGACCAGAGTAATCAGCAAGAGCTACACATGCTCCCGAGAAGCATCAACTGCGTCAATCCCAATTATAGTAAGACGCTATAATGGGAGATGATTCGAGAACTTTAAACAAAAATGCAGGAGTACCTTTCCTGAGTACTTGGCTGGAAGGGCTCAGGGTGTCCAAGGAACAGAAAACTTGTCCACAGGCATCTAGGGTTCTTACCCTTTCCACATTCCAATGAATGTAAATTATCTCCAACTCTCTCTCACACATTATTCATTGGTACCTCTGGAACCTGGGGTAAAGCCAGCTTGGAGTGAAACCATTGTGTTCCCCCAGTGAGGCTGCTAATCCTTTCATTTTCTAACAAGGTAACAGCTATATTTGCTTCTTTTGAAAAAGGCAGTTGAAACAGAAGGGGTGTGCAGGCGTGTATTTTAATAAGGACATCTGTCTCCCAGCTGCAAGGCTGCCAGCGCAGCCTCTGACACTTCCCCCATCTCGGCAGCATCCCATTTTATCACAGAAGTGAGAAGTGAACTGTTCCAGAGGGTTTTGGGAGATGACCCCAAAGCAGCCCTGTTTTCTGTCAGCCTTCCCAGACTCCCACTTTGCTTCAGGCCTGGGCCCAGCAAGCTTGCGGGCTTGCTTGCTTAGCAGGCAGTATGCCACCCGAGCGCCAGAGAGGGACCCGCTGACCAGACACTAATGGGGCCCTCGGGCGTGAGTCCAAACCCACAGCAGCAACACATCTGTCAGCCTGGAATAGCCCCACTCCAGGTTAAAGGGCTCAGCCAATTTCAAACTAACGTAATTATACAAACAACAGCTTCTGTAGGCAAAGGAGAACTGCTTCAGCTGAAAGGAAATGCTATTTGTTTCTGGTGATTTTCCTGGAAGCTGGACATGGCTTTGTTTCACAGAGTAATGGATTAGGCTTATAGCACAGTGAGAATTCTGCTTACCCCAGGATCTAAAAGATCTCTGTAATTTCATTAATCCTTACAAGTTGAGTGCTCTAAAATATTGACTTCTATGCAAATGTTCCTGTTCTTTGGGTCAATAATCAGAAATATAAGAATTGTTTGCAAGGGAATAAAGCAAATAAAGGAAATTTACGGGTGAATGTGTGGGTGTATGTATGTGCATATGCATGCTCAGTCACTCAGTGGTGTCCAACCATTTGTGACCCCATGGACTCTAGCCCACAGGCTCCTCTGTCTATGGAATTTTGCAGGAAAGAATGCTGAAGTGGACTGCCATTTTCTACTCCAAGGGGTCTTCCTGACTCAGGGATCAAACCTGAGTCTCTTGTGTCTCCTGCATTGGGAGGCAGATTCTTTACCTCTGCACCACCTGGGAAGCCATATATATATATATACATATATATATGCACAAAGATATCACGTATATAGAACTACATATATAGTCAAAGGTCTTCCATAGAGCATCATTTTAAGATTAGAAACAGCTGCATAACATTCATGCATGCTAAGTCCCTTTAGTCCTGTCCAACTCTTTGTGACCCCATGGACTATAGCCTGCCAGGCTCTTCTGTCCATGGGATTCTCCAGGCAACTGGACTGGGTTGCCATGCCCTCCTCCAGGGGATCTTCCCCACCCAGGGATCAAACCTGTGTCTCCTGCAACTTCTGCATCACAGGAAGATTCTTTACCGCTGAGCCACTGAGGAAGCCCTGGAAACAGCATAAATGTTCTCTATTAAAAAACATTAATTGCTGCTGCTGCTGCTGCTGCTAAGTCACTTCAGTCGTGTCTGACTCTGCGACTATAGACAGCAGCCCACCAGGCTCCTCTGACCACAGGATTCTCTAGGCAAGAATACTGGAGTGGGTTGCCATTCCCTTCTCCAACACTGATTGAACCATTGTCAATTATCTCAACTGAACAATATTCAGGTATTATAAATAATACATATTAAATTATAGGTGATTTGTAAATTCTCATCATGTAATAGGTTTTTTAAAAGTAAAATGCAAAAATTTTTTATGCCATAGGTACAATTGTGTAAAAATAATAAAACCCCAAACGGAATATGAAAAGTTGCAGGGGGATGGAATCCTCAGTTTTTGAAGTGAGAAACTTGAGATGTATATGTATACGTCTTTTGTTTAGGTATTTATTTATTGTCATAGTGTTTGAGTGGTGAAAGAGAAACGCTGAAACAATAGCTTTCCACTCTACATGGCAACCGCTTACTATGTTGCCTTCATTGGGAAATGTAAATTTTAGGTCCACCCTATATGGTGCAGTTAGCTTATGGCTTTCTCAAGGTATAGAATTGGGAAGGTTTTCCATTAAAGAATGCTACAGGGAGAATATAATTTGCTATCCCAGAAAATCCTACTAGGGATACATCTAAGCTCTGCTTTGATTCAAAAAGAACATCTTCTACCCACACCCCACACTCTCTCCCCCATTCAGACAGGCAACTTTGGAACACTAGGCTAGTAAGAGAAGTCCCTCCCCCACTGCCTTCCCCCACCTGAGTCTAAACCTCCTGGCTGAGGGAGGATTAGGGTGCTCCTGTGAGGCAGAAACTTGATGTTTCAAGGCAATATGAGCATAAATGATCATTGATCATCTCATATGTCAAAGACACCTTATGAACTATCATGTATGGGCTACATTCTGAGAAGCAGTTATAATCATGGTTGGTATTAATTTAACCAGGCACTGTGCTAAGCATTAGGCATGTGTTATCGCATTTGATCTTCCCAGCAATCCTCTAAGCTCCATTCCATGAATAGTCCCATGTTACAGATCAAGATCATGAGATTTGAAGATTCAGCAGCTGTTAAATGGAATGAAAATTAAGTAGCCTGTGACTGCAGAGCCATGCTATAACAGACCTAAACTCTCTACCTTTCTGAATACTCATTTGGGTACTTCTTAACTTTTCATAAGATGAAAGTTCGTGAGGTTTTCCCTAGACAAGCCAAAGATTTCCTCTACTTGCAGGTATATAATAAGAATCACAAACTGGGGACACCGTAGTACAGGATTCAGATCCTCCCAACAAGGTGGTGATCCAACAGGGTGGTGATCTGTATCTGGGATGGACAACTTCTGCAGAGGAACCACACAGAGAACAGAAAGCTGGCAGAAAACAGAATAATAGCCAGATCCAGAGATGTGTGTTTCATCGAAAGTCAATGGACCACAGACTTACCCACTGAAAAAGTGATGCCTAAGGCCGTGGAGATTGGGAGTAAAAGAAAGATAGGCATCTACTTACTCAGAGATTGAAAAAACTACCACAAATGAGAACTCATGTTGGACTGAAGAAGCAAGCTTGATCTTAACAAATAAGAAGAACCACTATCTAGAGGCTTAGAGTCTCAAGAAACAGCTAGAAGAGTTTTCAGACCAAAAGCTTATGGGCCACAGCAGTTGAAGGATATGTTCAGGACTAGGGGCTTTGGGAAAGCTTCCTGAGTAGCCTGAGTGGAAATTCACAGGTTCTGCCTGATGCAAGGTTTGTATTTCTAAAACTCTCACATCAAGATGAAAGTTAGTTGTGTTCTTAAAACAACAGTGTATTTTGGACTTTGGAATAATACGAGAACTTAAGGGGAAGAAGAGGAGAGGGGGCAAATACATGGGAACAGAGGTTTTGAGAACAAGTATCCTCTTAGTGGAAATAATGAATGGGAAACTGAAGATGATGCAATGACCTGTCTGGATTCTGCATGCTGGACTTCTGCTGTGGGTCACAGTGGAACAGATTGTGCAGTGTTAGTTGCTCAGTTGTATCTGACTCTTTGCGACCCCGTGGACTGTAGCCCACCAGGCTCCTCCATCCATGGATTCTCCAGGCAAGAATACTGGAGTGAGTAGCCATTCCCTTCTCCAGGGAATCTCCCTGATGAGGGACTGAACCCATGTCTCCTGCATGGCAGGTGGATTCTTTCTGAGCCAGCAGGGAAACCCGAGGTTATACAGGGTGGTGAACAAACCCTGAGTTTGGATCAAGAGCGACCAGATTCATGTCCTACAAGGCATACTTCCTAGAGGTATGACTTTAGGAAAGTTACTTCAAATCTCTGAACCTACATTTTCTTACTTATCACATGAAACCAATCATACTTGGTCTAGTGTTGTTGTGAGATGTGAATGCCATAAAGTACATGAAATACTGGACATATAATAAGTACTCAACAAGCTTAGGTCTCTCTCCTCCTTTCCTTCTGAGAGTTGCCCTTATTAACCAGGAAGTTTATTTGAACCTGTCAGAATAGCCTTATAATTCAAGAGCTCAAGGTAACAGGATTCTTCAGCCTTGTTTCTTAAAGAACCTGAAAGGTGATTAAAATACTAAAGCTTTTCTTTTTTCTCTTCTTCCCTGCCACTGGGTGGTATGCTGAATTTTTCTAGCCAGTTGACTTCACATTGGCAGCTTGTGATCAGCCACAGTGAAAGTATTTACACGATGGGACTGGGAAAGTCTCCTTTTACGTTACCAGAGAGCTGGCTTATGAGCACACCACTCTGCAACCCCACAGCTGCTCCAAAGCCTTTCTCTTCAACTCTCACCTCCTCCACACCCCCACCCTCCAGAAAAAAAACTCATTCTCTTTCACAAGCTTCACATCTTTCTTCCTGTGACACGCCCCTCCTCTCCTCAACACCTTAACACGTGGACCCACCATGCTTCTCTCCAGACACAGAGGATGGAGGACAGCAGGGCTGGAAAACGCAAGGTTGTCTTTGGTGGAACAGGAGAGAGATGCTACCAGAATCACCCCTGGGTTAACAGTATCTACCTAACCTATCTATCTACCTACCTACCTATCTATCTACCTACCTACCTACCTATCTAACCCTCCATGAGGATTGGCTGTGAACACTCTACACCAAACTTGTTTAGTCACTAAGTCAATTCTGATTCTTTGTGACTCCATGGACTGTAGTTCACCAGGCTCCTCTGTCCATGGAATTTCCCAGGCAAGAATACCAGAGTGGGTTGCCATTTCCTACTCCAGGGGATCTTCCCCACACAGGGATCAAGCATCATCTCTTCTGTCTCCTGCATAGCAGGCCAATTCTTTCCCACTGAGCCACCAGGAAAGTCCCACACCACACTTAGAGCACCTTCTAAAACTCAGGACTGAAGGATTCCCAACTTTGGAGTTTTTAACCTTGAAAAAAAAAATCAAAGAATGAGACCTTGCTGAGTCCACCTTTATGTCACCTCGGGGACCACATGCTCTTTAGTCCACTGCCTCAGATAGTGCCTGGAATCTGGTATTCATTCCTACCTGTGTTTCTTGGAAGGCGCAACCAGACAGGATCGCCATATCTGTGGCCCACCAGGGCTCATCTGAGATGTGAATGACCCAGTGTACGATATAGGAATAAACCCAAAATGTTAAAGTGCCTCTACTAAACAAAACTTAGCAAGCAATACAGTCTGCCCAGGGGTGTAGACAGCAGTTTGCTTTTTTTGCATGCAGACCAAACCAATGAGACCCTCTCAGCTTCAAGGGATGTCTTCTTGTGCTGGTATTCTTTCATTCATGCCATGCGGTCTCTCCTGAGGGCGTCTCTGAGAAAGCTGGTCTCCTAGATGGCATTCCTGCCCTCCCTTTTGTCCATGCCTTAAGATTGGCAAATGTCCCAGGCAAGGCAGTCCTGGCAAGCAGCTGTCGTTTGGCAGTGGATTCTTGTAATTATCAGTGAAATTACAGACTATAGTCTTCTTAGAGCCATTGTGGGAGAAAAGAATCTTCTAAGTTCTTCTAAAAGATCTGTTTAAGTCCTTAAAAAAAAAAAGAAAACTCAAGCTGCATGATGAGGCAAATAGATTTAATACACAAGGATGTCCTTAGGCAGAGGAACGGCAGGAAAGTGACATTTA
Organism: Muntiacus reevesi; assembly: GCF_963930625.1. Taxonomy (NCBI): domain Eukaryota; kingdom Metazoa; phylum Chordata; class Mammalia; order Artiodactyla; family Cervidae; genus Muntiacus; species Muntiacus reevesi. The sequence continues at coordinate 83,602,677 of NC_089256.1, read as the reverse complement.
CTTGGAACTCAGTGTGTGCTAGTAGGCACACCATGCCTCATCTAATCCTCACAACAAGCTTATGAGAAAAATACAATTCTAAAGGGAAAAAACACACTCCTTTGTGTCTCTCCTTTACTCTCACCTACTATACTACTGTATTTGTGACATCAGACGTTTGAGTTTTCCATACATCAAGCAATTCTGTGACATGAACTGTGAATCTGACGATCTAACTCGATTCTGACACCGTCTGTCTGGGGATAGCATCAGATCCCACAGGCTAAGGGCTCAGTTCTGCAAGAGTGTCCCCACTTCAGATGCCAATTACAAGTTCTATTGTCATCCGTCCTTCTGACCAACTGGCTATAAGTCAAAAGTTCCCAGTATCCACTCCTTGGGTTTGATTAACTTGCTAGTATTTCTTACAGAACTCAGAACAGTTTAATTGCCAGGTTAATAAGGAATAAGCATGTCTGCATGCTCAGTAGTGTCCAACTCTTCGCAGCCCCATAGACTGTCACCCACCAGGTTCCTATGTCCATGGGATTTCCCAGGCTAGAACACTGGAGTGGTTGCCATTTCCTACTTCAGGGATCTTCCCAACCCGGGGATCGAATCTGTGTCTCTTACATCTTCTGCATTGGCCAGAGGATTCTTTACCACTGTGCCACCAAGGAAGCATTCTAGGAAGAGAAATTACTAGATTACCAGTTAATTATAAAGAGATATAACTCAGTAAAAGCCAGATGGAAGAGAGGCATAGAATGATGTGTGGGGAAAGGGTGAGGGAGTTCCATGCTTTCTCCGAGCACACTGTCTCAGCATATTTCCATAATTCCACCAACCTGGAAGTTCTCAGACACCCATCCTTTTAGATTTTTATGGAGGTGTCATTTATAAGCATGATTGGTTAGATCACTGGCCATTGGTGATTGATTTAAAATCCAGCTGTGCCCTCCTCCCCAGAGATTAGGGAGTGGGATTGAAAGTTCCAACCCTCGAATAACATGGTAGGTTCTCCAGGCAACTAGCTCCCATCCTTAGGGTCTTTTCAAAAGTCACCTCATTAACATAAACTTTGGGGTGGCAGAAAAGGCTTATTATGAATAACAAGAGACAGCCATTCCTTTCATTTTCAGTGTTCTTACTGTTTAGGAAATTTCAAAGGTTTTAGGAGTTCTGTGCCAGAACTGAGATGAAGACCAAATATACAGTTCTTATTATAAATCATAATATTACAACTATTATAGTCCCTGTTTTACAGATAAACAAATCAAGGCTCAAAGACATGAAATAATTGCCCATGCGATAAAAACTGGTTAGTGGTTAAGCCAGGATTTTCACCTTGGTCCATCTGGCTCAGAAACCCACATTCTTCCCACTAAGATGTACTTGCTATGCTGCCTATCTGATAACACATCAGATAGAGTTCATATGCTTGACTTGGTCAAGCAGAGTCTATGTTGAAGAAGAAGCTGGCCTTAGCCAGTCGTCAAAATCTATGAATCAGGACTTAAGTGTATTATTTTTTGGGGGGTTGGGCAGTTAGCGCAAAGCATATAGTATGCCTGTTTGTACCTCCAGTCAACAGCAGAGTAAAATTTCCAGAATGGAAGTGGTTTGCTACAGGACAATACTTACCAGACGTTTGACTTTGGACAAGTCACAAGCTCCCTGAGACACTGTTATCTGTAACGAGTGCTTACCACACAATGGGCCAATGAATCTGAGAGACAAGGTTTTGAGGTAAGGAATAAGACATTATTTGGAGAGCCTGCTGTCTGAGAAGATGGCAACCTAATGTCTCAAAATAACCATCTTGTCAGAGTCTAGATGCCAGGTTCTTTACTGGGACAGAGATGAGGGTGGTGAGGAAACAAAGAGAAAAGGCCAATGATCTTGCAAATATCTCCTGGAATGGCAAGCCTCAGGCAGGGGGATGTGTTAATTTCTTTCTTCTTGCAATCTACAGGTGAACTGGGTTATGAGCAAAGACATTTAGCTTAACAGTCAGGCAGTGAAAGTGTTAGTTGCTTAGTTGTGTCTGATTCTTTTCGACCCCATGGACTAGCCCACCAGGCTCCTCTGCCCAAAGGATTTCCCAGGCAAGAATACTGGAGTGGGTTGCCATTCCCTTCTCCAGGGGATCTTCCCAACCCAGGGATTGAACCCACGTCTCTTTGCCTCCTGCATTGCCAGGCAGGTTCTTTACCAGCTGAACCACCAGGGAAGGCCAACAGTCAGGAAGAGGAGTGGGACTCTCTAAGGCCGGCCATCATGTATGATTATAATAACAAAAGCAACAGAAAGCAAGTCAAAGAAACAGTTTCAGCATGGAGTCAGAATTGACTTCTGTCTGCAACATATCCATAAAGTGAGGCCAATTCCACTTCCTTAACAAAGCTGTTGTAGAGATTAAACAAAATAGAACATGTGAAAGCACTTTGTAAGCCATACAGCCTTTTAAAATAGTCAGTTACTTTTGTTCCCTGATGCCTGTACAGAAGGGGGTAACTGGGCCTCATTTATGTTTACAGAGAAATTCTGTATGTTTTTTAAACAAATTCCTATATTTCCTTCAATCAGTATTCAACACACTTTTATTAAATATCTGGTATTTTCCAGGATCCCTGACAGATGGTAAAGACACAATGACCAAGAAGACATGCACTTTGCCCTTAAGGGCAGACCTCACAGACTGGGAGACAAGACAGACAATAGACTATTAAGTACCACGTGATACGTGATGAACCAAAAAGAGAGAATCATCAACTCTGCCTTAAGTCAGGGAAGGCTGGGTGTTGCTGGATAAACAGGAGCTCACTAAGCAGATGAAGTTTCCCCCATAGTCAGTCTCTCCCATCAGGAAGCTTCCATAAGCCTCTTATCCTTCTCCATCAGAGGGCAGACAGAGTGAAAACCACAATCATAGAAAACTAATCAAACTGATCACATGGACCACAGCCTTTTCTAACTCAATGAAACTATGAGCCATGCCACATAGGGCCAACGAAGACAGATGGGTCATGGTGGAGGTTCTGACAAAACGTGGTCCACTGGAGAAGGGAATGGCAAACCACTTCAGTATTCTTGCCTTGAGAACCCCATGAATAGCATGAAAACACAGAAAGATAGGACACTGAAAGATGAACTCCCCAGGTCAGTAGTTGCCCAATATGCTACCAGAGAAGAGTGGAGAATCAACTCCAGAAAGAGTGAAGAGATGGAGCCAAAGCAAAAACAACAATCAGCTGTGTATGTGACTGGTGATAGAAGCAAGGTCCGATGCTGTAAAGAGCAATATTGCATAGGAACCTGGAATGTTAGGTCCATGAATCAAGGTAAATTAGAAGTGGTCAAACAGGAGATGGCAAGAGTGAACATTGACATTTTAGTGATCAGTGAACTAAAATGGACTGGAATGGATGAGTTGAACTCAGATGACCATTATATTCTACTACTGTGGGCAAGATTCCCTTCAAAGAAATGGAGTAGCCATCATAGTCAACAAGACTCTGAAAAGAAATACTGAAATCTCAAAAATGACAGAATGATCTCTGTTCATTTCCAAGGCAAATGATTCAATATCATAGTACCCCAAGTCTATGCCCCAACCAGTAATGCTGAAGAAGCTGAAGTTGAACGATTCTGTGAAGAACAATAAGACGTTCTAGAACCAACACCCAAAAAACATGTCCTTTTCATCATAGGGGACTGGAATGCAAAAGTAGGAAGTCAAGAGATACCTGGAGTAATGGGCAAATTTGACCTTGGAGTACAAACGAAGTAGGGCAAAGGCTAACAGATTTTGCCAAGAGAACTCACTCTTGGCAACAAAACCCCTCTTCCAACAGCATAAGACTCTACACATGGACACCACCAGATGGTCAATAGTGAAATGATATTGATTATATTCTTTGCAATCAAAGATGGAGTAGCTCCATACGGTCAGCAAAAATAAGACCAGGAGCTGACTGTGGCTCAGATCATCAACTCCTTATTGCCAAATTCAGACTTAAATTGAAGAAAGTAGGGAAAACCACTAGACCATTCAGGTATGACCCAAATCAAATTTCTTACGATTTTACAGTGAAAGTGATAAATAGATTCAAGGGATTAGATCTGACAGACAGAGTTCCTAAAGAACTATTGATGGAAGTTTGTGACATTTTACAGCAAGCATTGATCAAGACCATCCTCAAGAAAAAGAAATGCAAAAAGGCAAAAGAGTTGTCTGGGGAGACCTTACAAATAGCTCAGAAAAGAAGGGAAGCTAAAAGCAGAAGAGAAAAGGAAAAACATACCCATTTGAATGCAGAGTTCCAAAGAATAGCCAGGAGAGATAAGAAAGCCTTTCTCATTGATCAATGCAAAGAAATAGAAGATAACAATAGAATGGGAAAGACTAGAGATCTCTTCAAGAAAATTAGAGATACCAAGGGAACATTTCATGCAAAGATGGGCACAATAAAGGACAGAAATGGTATGGACCTAACAGAAGCAGAAGATATTAAGAAGAGGTAACAAGAACACACAGAACTATACAAAAAAGATCTTCATGACCCAGATAACTACAATGGTGTGATGACTCACCTAGAGCCAGACATCCTGGAATGCAAAGTCAAGTGACCCTTAGGGAGCATCACTATGAACAAAGCTAGTGGAGGTGATGGAATTCCAGCTGAACTATTTCAAATCCTAAAAGGTGATGATGTTAAAGTGCTGCACTCAATATACCAGCAAATTTAGAAAACTCAGCAGTGGCCACAGGACTGGAAAAGGTTCATTTTCATTCCAGTCCCTAAGAAGGGCAATGCCAAAAAATGTTCAAACTACCACACAATTGCACTCACCTCACATACTAGCAGAGTAATCCTCAAAATTCCCCAAGCCAGGCTTCAACACTACATGAACCGTGAACTTCCAGATGTTCAAGCTGGATTTAGAAAAGGCAGAGGAACCAGAGATTAAATTGCCAACATCTGTTGGATCATAGAAAAAGCAAGAGAGTTCCAGAAAAATATCTACTTCTACTTTATTGACTACACCAAAGCCTTTGACTGTGTGGATCACAATAAGCTGTGGAAAATTCTTCAAGAGATGGGAATACCAGACCACCTGACCTGCCTCCTGAGAAATCTGTATGCAGGTGAAAAGCATCAGTTGGAACAGGACATGGAACAACAGACTGGTTCCAAAATGGGAAACAACTACGTCAAGGCCGTATATTGTAACCCTGCTTATTTAACTTGTATAAAGAGTACATCATGTGAAATGCCAGGCTGGATGAAGCACAAGCTGGAATCAAAATTGCAGCAAGAAATATCAATAACTTCAGATATGCAGATAATACCACCCTTATGGCAGAAAGTGTAGAGGAACTAAAGAGTCTCTTGATGAAAGTGAAAGAGGAGAGTGAAAAAGATGGTTTAAAACTCAACATAAAATACTAAGATCATGGCATCTGGTCCTATCACTTCGTGGCAAATAGATGGGAAACAAAGGAAACAGTGACAGACTTTATTTTCTTGGGCTCCAAAATCACTGCAGATGGTGCTTGCATTCATGAAATTAAAAGATGCTTGCTCCTTGGAAGAAAAGTTATGACCAACTTAGACAGCATATTAAAAAACAGAGACATTACTTTCCAACAAAGGTCTGTCTAGTCAAAGCTATGGTTTTTCCAGTAGTCATGTATAGATGTGAGAGTTGGACTCTAAAGAAAGCTGAGCACTGAAGAATTGATGCTTTTGACCTACAGTGTTGAAGAAGACTCTTGAGAGTCCCCTGGACTGCAAGGAGATCCAACCAATCAATCCTAAAGGAAATCAGTCCTGAATATTAATTGGAAGGACCGATGCTGAAGCTGAAACTCAAATACTTTGGCCACATGATAAGAAGAACTGACTCACTAGAAAAGACCCTGATGTTATGAAAGATTGAATGCAGGAGGAGAAGGGGATGACAGAGGATAAGATGGTTGCATGGCATCACCAACTCGATGGACATGAGTTCGAGTAAGCTCCAGGAGTCAGTGATGGACAGGAAGTGTGGAGTGCTACAGTCCATGGGGTCACAAAGAGTCGGACATGACTGAGCGACTGAACTGAACTGAAGTAGTTGAAGAGAGTTGGGTAGACAGTGGCAACCAGAGGGAATGTGCAAAGAACCAGAGGCTTGAAAAAGCCTTGCACATTGTAATTTCCCTTTGATTAAAAGATGAGATTGAGATATGAACTTAGTCACTGCCCTTCATGGGCACAGTGAGATAGAATGGAAAAACAGACATAATAAGCCATCTTAATGTTAGGATGAGTCCGTGTGCCTGACACACACTGAGTCCAAACAAACCAAAAGTGAGAATGGTTTTATTGCAGAGCCATGCAAGGAGATGGATGGCTCTTGCCCTGAAAAGCCTTGGGCTCCCTTAAAGGTTTCCACAAAGCATTGTTAAAGGCCAGGCAGGGGAGGGGGCGGTCACAGGGTATATGATCAGTTCATGCACAATTCTCTAGTGTGCTGTTGATTAGGTTGGTGTCACAGTGGTTAACATTATCAGTCCTTGGACTCCAGGAGGCCTGGGGATGTGTGCTTATAGTCAACCAGTAGTTAACACATTTGATTTAAAGGGGAGGGGTCCATATCTGTCAAACAACTAGGGAAATGTGCATCAAATACTGTTATCTGGGTGCTTCAGAGAGGAACTGAAACAGAGGATATGATGAAAGCCCTGTCCTGGGAAGGCCCTATAGGGCCCTGCTCAGTTACATTAATTGTTTTATGGAAAATCAGGGTACAAAAGTACATGCTCTATGATCTCATCTGTGAAATTAAAGGGAAAGAAATGTATATAAAGTTGACTGGAAACAAACTAAAGAGAAACAACCCAATTAAAAAAATAGGCAAAAGACTTGAGTAGATATTTCCATGAAAAAATATATAAATGGCCAGTAAGCACATGAAGCTCAACATCATCAGCCATTAGGGAAATGCAAATAAAAAACACAGCGGGATATCACTTCGTTTCCATTAGCATGGCTGTCATTAAAAAAAGGCAAAAGAAAATAGCAAATATTGGGAAGGATGTGGAAGAATTGGAACCCTTATGCATTGCTAGTGTGAATATAAAATGGTACAGCTGTTTGGGAGAAAGTTCATGTTTTCTCAAAAACTTAAATGTGAAATTACCATGTGATCCAACAATTCCACTCATAGGTATAGACTCAAAGGACGGAAAACAGGAACTCAAACAGATGCTTATAAACAAACATTCATATCAGCATTATATATAGTAGCCAAAAGGTAGAAACAAACCAAGTGTCTGTCAGTAGATGAATGGATAAATAAAGTGCAGTAAACACATACAATGGAATATTACTCCTCCATAAAAAGGAATGCAGTTCTGATATATGATACAGCATGAAATAAAATTTGAAAATATGCTAAGTGGAATAGGCCAGAGACAAAAAAGAACAAACACTATATGATTCCACTTACATGAGCTATTTAAACTAAGCAAATACATAGAAAGGTATAGTAGATTAGAGATAACCAGTGTCTGGTGGGAATTGGAGATAAGTAGTTGTGATATAATGGTTGTAGAGTTTCTGTTGAGGATGATGAAAAAAATATGGAAATTGTGGTGATGATTACACAACTTTGTGAATACCCTTAATGCCACTGAATTGTAACACTTAAGTATGGTTAAGATGATAAATTTTACGTTATGTGAATTTTACCACAAAAAGAAATTTTTAGTGAAAAAAAGTGGTTGGAAAAATATTTCAAGATCTTAAAAATGGTTTTCTCTGGGTTGTATCTCTCTCTTTGCATTCTCTATATTTTCCAACAAATATTCTGTAGTTTTTTCCAAAAAAACTCTAAATTTCACTTTTCAAAAATAAAGCAATATAGAAAATCAATATGGTAAGATAGAGAAATCTATGCTTTCCCTATGTAATAAGAATACCTTGAGAATGCAAAGGACAGCATCTGGATTTTACTGGGCCAGGCAAGAACCTTGCAACTGGTCTGTTTGGAGGGCTTGTAAATGGCAGCCCTGTGTCCTCTTGTCCTAGTAAACCTCTCCTGGAAGGGATGCAGCCCTGGTCTCCATTATTCTGAACATTTGGCAGAGATGTAGCTCTGCGCTGAAGGCTCCCACAGAGCAAGACAAGTACAGCCTCCAACTTCAAAGAGGCACCACTACCCCTGTTGGAATGCAGCTGCCCAGTTGGCCTGGCCAACCCTGCGGAGATCAGAAGGATCAGACAGAAACCCTCCAGGAGAGAGGAGGAGGGATGGGAACACCAGCCAGGTTCTTCCCAGGACTCCCTAGCCCTCAGGGTGCTGCCAAGATCATTCCTCTTTTACTTTAAGGAAAGGAGAGAAGCTAGTCTTGTTATCTCAGTAAACTGGCCTCTGGTCCCCTGCTGCCCTCCACTATGTCCCAGCAAAAGGACAAACAGTGTTGTGTTGTATCTTAGCCCTTCTCAAACTTTGAACCAAAGGTCAAGCCCTGGCTTGGAATAGGATCAGCAGGCAAGGACCTGGGAACACTGCTCTGTCCTCAGAGGGTTTTGCTGTGACCTCCTTCGGCTGAGAAGCCAACTAAACTGCTAGGAAAGGAGAAAGGTGTGAAGAGCTCCTGGTAAATCTGTCATTTAAGCTGATGATGCTCTTTGCATATCAAAGGAAGACAGGTTAAAATTATAAGTCTGGGAGATGCTAACCCTTAATTTGATAGTTCCTGAACTGTTAAGGGATACGTGCATGAGACATCTAAATAAGGGGCTGAGGATGAAAGATGCCTTTTCTTCTGGGATTATGCTGAAAAGATTGGGTCTGGATTCCTTCAGTCATCGGATATGGTCCCAGAGAACAAGCTCCAACATGAAAAGCTTCTCCTATGTCTAAGAAAGCTCACAGATATAGCCTGGCATTTCATTCTTTTGCTTTTTAAAGTCTGTGATTTCAGAATTGAACTAAGAATTGGGACACTGGAAATTTTTACCCTAGGCCCTCATTTCCCATTTATTTTTCTCCTCTGTGATTTCCAACTCTCTGTTGCAGCAACCTACACACATACAGTACATCAATATTTAGAAGTTTATTCTCTGGGGGAATTGAAATGGGAGACATTTTGGATTCTGGGACCAAGTGGTGTGCTAGAGGCAGTGCATAATGACTTTCAGGAGCCAGCAGTACACATCTCTTCCCAACTCTGTTCACACATCCATGTCCCATTGGTAGCTTAAAATTAACCAAGGAAGTGTATTGACACAGAAATGAGCAGGAAATAAAAATCAGGGTTTTTTGCTTATTTGTCTGTTTTTGGAGGTCAAGTGTAAAGCTCAGAACTAAAGATGAAAAGAGTCTGTCTCCAGAATGCAGCAACTAGACAGTAACCACCAGGCAGGGAATTAGAATTTTATCTCTGGAAAATGAAATTGCCCCAGAGATAAAGGCCTGTAATTACTATAATTTGGAATTCCTTAACAAGTAGCAGCAACAACAAAAACTTATATATCATTCATGATCAATAAGACTTTCAAGCAGCTTTTAGTTCCTTTCTTTAATTATGAACTTTCACCCAATTTTTATCAGAGATTTGTGGAAGCCCCCAACACGAAAACAATTAAAGCTTTTCTTTAAAAAAAATGAAGGTTGTTATTATGAAAGTAAAGAAATATTCAGGGAGACAAAGGAAGATAAATTGCAACCATAAGATAGAATAGTAGGTTGCTATATTAATTATCTATTACTCCATTACAAATAACCAAAAATTTAATAGGTTAAAATTGCATCTATTTTTTTTATTCCAAAGTTTCCATGGGTCAAGTGTCCAGGCATGGCTTAACTGGGTTCTCTGCAGGTTGCAATCAAGGCGTCACCTGAGCTGTCTTCCTTTTTGAAGCTTGGAGTTCTCTCTCAAGTACATGTGGTTGTTGGCAGAATTCAGTGTCTTGTGCTTGTAAGAGGTCGTTCCCTTGCTGTCTTGTCAGCAAGGGACTGCTGTTGGCTTCCAAAGCCCACGTCTGCTCCTTGCCGGACGGGGCTCTCATAGGCCCTCTCCAAAAGGCTGTGCCCCTCTTCAAGGCCAGTGGGTCCATCTCTCACTCAACTCTGCTAAGACGTCGTCGGATATACCACAATGTAGTTATAGCAGTCTAACCTCTACATTTACAATATGATATAGCCTAATCATGGAAGGGACCCTCTCATTGGTTTTGCCATATTTTTTTGGCTAGAAGCAAATCAAAGGACCTGCCCGAGTTCAAGGAGCAGGGGGGGATTATATATATAGATACGTTAATCTTAGAATTTTTTTTAAAGTTTATTTATTGGCTGTGCTACGTCTTCAGTGGTGCACATAGGCTGTTCTTTGGTTGCAGCAAGTGAGAGCTACTCTCTAGTTGTGGTCTACAGGTTTCTTGTTGTGGTGGCTTCTCTTGTTGCAGAGCAGGGATTCTAGGGCAGAAGCTCAATAGCTCTGGAACACAGGCTTGGTTGCACCACAGCATGTGAGATCTTTCCAGATGAGCGATCGAACCTATGTCTCCTGCACTGGCAGGTTGATTCTTTACCACTGAGCCACCGGGAAGCCTAGGAGGATATTTGATTAAAAGGTGACTCATTGGGTTATCTCAAGGTGTGTATCTGCCACAGTTGCTATGAAAATGAAGCAGAGAACAAGAAAGATCCTAAAAATTTAAAATTAAAAATAATAGCATTAAATAGAAGAGTTGGAAGATAAAGTTGAGGAAATCTTTCAGAGAATAGCAAATAACTATTTGATAAAGAATAGCAATAACCAAAGGAAATTAAAAATAAGAGACAAAGGATAAAAAACGTTAGAAGACCAATTCAGGAGGTCCAACACCTGACTAGTAAAGGGTTCCAAAAGAGAAAACAGAATAAAACTGTTTTTATATCAAATATATAAAAGATGTAACACCTGAAAATTTCCCAGACCTGGACAACACAGATCTTCAGATTGAAAAGTACCTTTGATGGCCAGCACAATAAATGAAAGAGAGAGAGGAAAGAATAACCCCATCAGTAAGGCATACCTCCATGAAATTTCAGAACACTGGGCTAGAAAAGGAAATCCTAATGGTGAGGAAGTATATTGAGAATTTATTTTTGGAAATAGAAAGGAGTAAACCTGGGACTTCCCTTTTGGTCCACCAGTTAAGACTCCATGCTTCCACTGCAGGGTACATGGGTTTGATCCCTGATCTGAGAACTAAAATCTTTCATGCTGCATGGCACAACCAAACATAATTTTAAAAAATAATAATAATAAAGGGGTAAATCAAAGACAAGAGAGATATGGGGAACAAGAAATGGGGGATCCAGATTAAAAAGAAAGATATAAGGAAATCTTGAGTATTAGCACACAACAGGTTTACAGAGAACAGGCAAGATTGGAACGGCAATGTAGAGGATTATGAGAAAAGTTTCCATTAAAGAGGATTAGAGCAATTAGATTATCTGATAGTGATTAGATATTTGGAAGATATTAGGTACAAGTGATTTGACAGATCTTTTGAAAAATTTGGACTGGGGAGATAATAGTACATTTATGAGCCTAATCTTAAGTGTGAGGGGAAATGGCAACTTAACTCCTGGAAAAAATAATTCTGTAATCTTAGAGTACTTGTGCATGCTCAGGTGCTCAGTCGTGTCTGACTCTTTTGTAGCCCCATGGACTGCAGCCTCCCAGGTCCCTCTGTCCATTGGATTTCCCAGGCAAGAATATTGGAGTGGGTTGCCATTTCCTTCTCCAGGTGATGTTCCCAATGCAGGTATTGAACCCACGTCTCCTGCTTGGCAGGTGGATTCTTAACCACTGGGCCACCAGGGAAGCCCACTTTTTACTTTAGCAGTAACGTTTAATCACAAAAATGTAACACTAACTATATGTTAATGTTTAACTAAATATTGCAACACATGAAGAGAATAGGATATGGGAGCCTTTAGGAGATTCATTCTGCTTGGTTTGGTCAGTAGGTTAGATGGCTTAAGAGCAGAAAGTAAAGAAATGGTATTCAAAACTGGCCAAGGAAGCAATACCACTACTAACAGGCTGGTTAAAACCGTGGAGTGACTATATATTCCAAAAGGAAAAGATAGTGAAAAAAGTTAAAAGGGGTTGCCTCTGGAAGGTAGAAATGAGGATGGGTTTACTTTCCTTCTGTTTGGTACAGTAAAAATAAAAGTGAAAGTAAAACCTATATAAATGTATTACTTGGGTTTAAACAGACTTAGAGTTTCCCTGGTGGCACAGTGGTAAAGAATCCGCCTACCAATGCAGGAGACGTGGGTTGAATCCCTGGGTCAGGAAGATTCCCTGGAGAAGGAACTGGCAACCTACTCCAGTATTCTTGCCTGGAAAATCCCTTGGACAGAGTAGTTTGGCGGGCTACAGTCCATGTGGGTTGCAAGAGTCGGTCGTGACTTAGCGACTACACCACCACCACCCAATATTTATGTACTTATTAGTTTATCAGGTCTCACCAAAGTCTGTAAGAATCAAAAAGTTTTTTCAGCCAGAATAAACAAAGGAAGTGCTGAACAGTTAGAAGCAAAGACCCACCTCTCTTGGTTTAACAAAGACAAACCAAATTTATCTTCCTTTTGTTATGACTTCCATGCTGATTTTGACAGATTTTCCTGAGTGCCTCTGCTCCACACCAAAGTACTTATTTTTCTGAGTCACTCTTGTCTAGACGTAGGAGCAGTTCCTGCCCGGTGTTGGGCGGATGGAATTGTAGGCTCTGTGCAGATTTGTTTGTATAGCACTTCCTCCCTCGTGTGAAGTATACATTACATGTGAATGAGGCTCTTCAGGGCTCTGGGTAATTACCGCATTTGGAGCCATTCTTCTCTTCAGAGGTTGAGTTTTTTCCTTTTCTTTTGATTTCTTATATTCTGCAGCAACTGTCATCGTTATTTTGATGCTGTGGTTTAATAGCAGCTTCAAATGCAAATTTGACAACACAAGCTGAAAATTACGGGTGGCAGACAAAGGAACTAAACTTCCATGGCTGTGTTTTGAGAGGCTCCACCTGAGCTATTAAAGTACACATGTTTTAGTAGTAAGCCTAGCATACAACCTTGGTTTTTGTATCATAAAAGCCAGAATTTTCTGAAGACATTCCCCAAACCTGGGCCTCAAAATGGAGTCTCAATATTTCCTCAGTTATTTTCCAGTCAATCTGATTTCCTCGTCATATCACTTATCCGAGGATTGTTAGCCAAATGTTTTACAACCGGAATTACCCTGGCCACGGCCCAACAGCAAGAGTAGACCTGGAACTCCTGGTTGGCACAAGCATTCTGCCATTATCTGCTGGACTGTGAGAGGTGACAGGAAGGGCATCTCTGGCTAGGATCTGAGGGGCAAGAGGGACGCCTGCAAGACCTGGGGAGTAGTCATAACCCATCAGAATTGGAGTGTTTAAATGTTTGAACAACTGATAGGGCCGTATCTGTGTATATGGAAACATGACTTCCTGTCTTGGAGCAGGAAATGGCAACCCACTCCAGTACTTTAGCCTGGAGAATCTCATGGAGAGGAGCCTTGGCGGGTTACAGTCCATGATGTTGCAAACAGTCGGACACAACTGAAGTGACTTGGCATGCATACGTGGCTTCCTGTCTAAGGCAGTGATTACTCTTGGACATGCCTCTCCTTCCCTACTATCTTTTAAGTTCCTTAAGAGGAGATTGGGAATCAGCCTCTTCTCTGCATACAACACAGTGCTTTCTCTGGATGAGTGGATGAATGAATACAGGAGCGCCATAAATTATTTCTTCACCTTTCTAAGCCTTGCTTTCTTATTCTTGACTTTATTCACTATTGAAATTTAACATGTCATCATTTACTTAGGGAGGACCTTTTCATAATCACAAATCTGGTCCTTTGGAGAGACAAAGGGACTTAGAAATAAACATGCAAGAATAAGACTATCTTTTTGTTCTTGAAAGAAGTTATCATTGGCATAATGGATGTTTGAGAGGATGATGAAAGTATATTCTTTGTTATGGTTTGTTAGTTCTGTAGGTGCATATGGAGTCTAGTGGAACAGACTTCATGCTAAAACTTTTTCTTAGGGGAAAAAAATTGAGCCTTCATATGCAGTGTTTTAATTTTGCAATAGTTGTTTAGGTTTAAATTAACACAAGAGAATCAAACCATCAGCATCACACTGGCAAGTCTTTGTTTTCCCTGCAGAAGCTATTTGAAGAATAAAAAGGGAGAGAAATCCATAAATAGGAAGAAATTAGATTTCTTTAAATCAATTCTCAGAACCTAAGAAAGTATCAAGCTATAAGGATGAGAGATTGTACAAGAATATGATTTTTATCTAGGTCATAAAATTTATAGCTATTTTCTTCCTTTAATTTAAATGTAGAAATGATAAGCATCTATAATGTGCCAACCCAGAAGGATCAAAAACATGGAATCATAGGTTAAAACATTTAGTTTTCCTCCAGAAAGAAATTGACATGAAACAAATTTATCAAGCGACTACATTTTTAAAGCATGCGTTTCATGGCTGCCTAGGACAAAAAAAGAATTCTAGTATATTAAAGCAATAATTCCTTTTGAACTATAGATATTAATGTAAGATGAGAGAAAGAGACCAAAATAAACAATTTTCAAAGAAGAGACTGAGGCCAGAGTATTATTTTACTTCTCCAATACTTGATTAGTTGTAGCTTTAGCTACTCATGCTCTCCAAAGGTAATTACCTAGAATTCTCTCAGCTTGATCTGAAGCTCTGAGCAGAGTTAACTTACTGATATCACACTATTTGATATGAATCAAATGCAAGATGTCTCTTTTGAAGCAACTGAATGGCTTATTTAATTCAAGAACTGTTGATTACATGAAGTAAATAGTAAATTACTATATAACCAGTCTTCATAAGACTTCGGGATATTTTTAGTTGTTCTTTAATAAGATTCTAAAAATAGTGTGTGTTTCTCTAATAATATGATTCCGGAGCTACCACTTGCTAGGCCTTGAAGATGTAGAGATAAAGAAGAATCTCTCCGTAACCCTAGAATTCAAGACTTAGTGTAAGGAGTAGGCAATTCCATAGATAATTTCAACAAAGTCTGAGGAATGCCATAATAAAAGTACCCCAAAAGAGGAAGAATTCTGTTCTCTGCAAAGAAATACCCAAGGGAAGATCTCTAAGGCAACCCCTGAACTAAGTTTGTAAGGAAATAGAGACATTAGCTAGGCAGGAAGGACATTCCAGACAGGGGGAATGGAAACCTGGGAAATGCATGTGGTATTGCAGAGGCATAAACTCAGACTGGATATCCTTAGAGGAAATCAAATGTATAAATTAATGCAACACATAGAGGCTAAAACACTCCTTCTAGAAAAATCATACAGAGTTAAATAATTAGCATTTTCCTTTTGAGAATTATCATTGCATTATGTTCTCCGTTGCTGTCAATAAAAAATATTTAGAAAACCTCTCAAGGATTAGCCATAAAAATGCTTGAGAAAATTTTGACATTGGCCATTATAAGACACTTCTATAATATTTAGTATTTCTGTCCCTGAGAGGATGAATAAAATGCTAAATGGCTTATACTCATAGAATAAGACCAAAATTTGCTATGTTTGAATTTGTTTCCTATGTTTGCTATGTATGTTTGAAGCATTACAGATATCACAAGGTGGTCTCTTCAATATTGTCTCCTTATAACAATTTCCATATGTAAACAGAGGAAAAATATGCTAATGTAAATCAAGTGAAATTTGCATTCCTTATAAAGTAAAACATTTTCCTAGTCTCAGGTACAAGTCCTCCTTCTGAGCCCAGCCAAGAGTTGGACTGACCCAAAAAAACATTGGATTGAGCTTGTCTTCTGCATTAAAGACAAGAGTCTTACATCACAACATAGTTAAGTTCTAATGCTATTGATCTCAGCTTCCTCACTGTAAAATGAGAGTGTGGACCAGATGACCTCTAAGGTCTTTAAGCTCTAACAGTCAGTCTATAACTTTTCAATTTCCTGCTTGGCATTGCACACCAACACCAGTCAATGAAAACACTTCTTTCAGCATGAGTCTCCGCCGTGGAGATCAAGGGTCTTGTTAACTGTACTCTGCTTTGTGCATCTCACTTAGGTCATAATCATATTCCTCCACCCCCAAATGGAGCACACTGGACAATGACCTACTTTCCCAACAAGGATGGCTTTTCCCAACAAGGATGTCTCATGCAGGTGTATCAACCTAAGTCCAAAATCACAGTGCAGAAAGAAAGACTCTAAGGTAGTAAGCAACCAAAGCACTAAAGATCCTTCTCCAGACAGCCTCTGTGGTTTTTACAGAAAAAGCGCTCAGCTAAAGCAGCGCCAGTGGTAGCATCATTCTTGCACATTGAGCCTGTCCCACCCTGTTTCTCTTGACAGTCTGGAGCAGGGGTGCCAAAGTTTTTGATCACGTGCTACGTCGTCAATTAATGTCTGAGTGTGCCCAATCGTGTCCTACTCTTTGCAACCTCCCGGGCTGTACCTGCCTGGCTCTGCTGCCCATTAGCATTTTCCAGTGGAGAATACTGCAGTGGGTCTCTGTTTCCTCCTCCGGGGGATCTTCCCGACCCAGAGAGGCAACCCTTGTCTCTCGTGCCTCCCACATTGCCAGCCTGGTTCCTTACCAGCTGAGCCACGAGGGAAACCCACACCCCGCCACCCACCCAGTTAATGTATAGATATATTCTTATACGTATATATTGTGTGTGATATTTATTTATTATATTCATGTTATAATGAACTAATAGGCTACATAGATTATACAATATATACAAAAATAGAAACTTGAAAAGGGTGAAATTTTTTTTAATTAATAGAAATGGAAGTTGAAGTGTTCTTCCTGAACACTTGCGAATCATCTTGAATTCCCTACTCAGTTGATTTAAAGGGCTGACTCTTCTGAATGGTCCAGATGTTTGCATCATTAATCTGTCCCCTTCTAAACTTTTGTAATCCTTAATAATTTATTATTCAAAATCTTAAAATATTTTAAATTTTAAAATTCCTGAGTTTTGATATTTTTGTTCCAAGCAATCAGGTTTTCTTTTTTAGTGAACAAAAGAGGCAACTAAGGGTCACGTTTACAAGGCAAGTAATATCAGATCAAGTGGTTTTCAGTAAGATCCCCGACCTATCCAAGCCCTCCAAAATAGCTCTCTCGTGGCTCATTTTTCTCTTCCATTCATTGGATCTTAAATAGGGTCTCCTTCTTATTGGTATATCTATTTTTTTTTACATGCATGCATATGAGTTATGAAAATAAGATAGTGGCGCTGGTTCAGAATCCAACATTCCAGGAAGTATACAGTTACATTCTCATTACTTTATGATCACCCTTTATTTTCTTTCCTTTTTTTTTGTTTTAATTCTGTTATCCTGCTTAATCACTTAATTCATTCAATGGATTGATCCATTATAACCAAAAATCAGACCCATATAAAAGGTGATTTTTTTTTGTCTAAAGATAAGAGAACAAAGGTTTGTTATCCCTGAGGCTATCTTAAACAATGTGTCCTAGAATTCTGACAGTAAATCCAAAACAGGATTGATAGCATCTTTATAATCAGTAAAGGACTTCCCTGGTGGCTCAGATAGTAAAAGCGTCTGCCTACAATGGGGGAGACCCAGGTTCGATTCCTGGGTCGGGAAGATCCCCTGGAGAAGGAAATGGCAACCCACTCCAGTATTCTTGCCTGGAAAATCCCATTGTTGGAGGAGCCTGGTAGGCTACAGTCCATGGGGTTGCAAAGAGCCGGACATGACTGAGCAACTTTGCTTTCACTTTTCTTTTATAACCAGTATACGAATAGTTTGTACATTAAAAGAAAACATATGAGCTTATGGTTTTTGAAAATCTATTTTGTGTCATCACAGTCCTTTCTGGAGACATCAGTCTTTCCATGTAGGTTGGAAGACAGTATGACATGCTGGATAGAGCCTTCAGAGGACTTTAAACCAGAGTTCCAGTCTCCACTCCATCATTAGCTGGCTATGACCTTGAACAATCAACCTGCTTAATCTTTGAGTCTGTTTCTTATTCTGCAGAATAGGACACTATCTGCCTCCTAACCTTGTTGTGAAGACAGAGTGTTTATAAAGCTCTTAGTACAGTGCCCAGAACATTGCAGCTCCCCATTAAATGGAAAATATGTATGTTACTCTTTTAAAACCCTAAAGATTATGATTTGTTTCTTCCTTTCCCCCCCCCATTTGGTGCCTAGCATAGTATCATCTCTGGAGTTAATGTCTAAATATTTTTTCATTAACTAATACAGGTAATTTCCTACACTTGCATAATTTTACTTAACTTCAAAGAAGTAAATGATGCTCTGATGCTTCTTATATTTTGGAGATTAAAGATAAAATAGCTTGACAACAATATAACAATAACAACAGAAAGTCTGTGCAGTCCTGTCTGTTTTTCCAACATATGGAACTTCGATTCCTAGGGTCTGAAGTTATCCGAGTTCTGAGGGAGAAATGAGAAATTGAGGCACTTTAATCCTGACTCTACCAGCCACTGTGTATGACTGATCTGCAAATCCCTTTCTCAAGGTCAATCCCACAATGCAGATCTCTGCATCTGGGGGGTTCAAGTCTAATCTTCTCCACTGGGTATTTGGGGTAATCCTCTGGCCTCCATCTTTGGGGTTAAACCTTATCTTATTCCTGAGAGGAAAGCCAGGAACATTAGTTTTTCCATCCATATATGGCCAGATTAGACTCTGTGTGAGAGTGTGTATGTATACATGAAAGAAAAGCAGATATCTTCAGATGATATTTCTGCAACTCTCTGCCTTAATTTATAAGAAACCTGGGCCTGAATTTTAATCTTTAAGCCCCAACACAAGAAAGCAGATTCCTCAGAAATGTCAGATGGAATGGTGGTACAGCCTTGACATGGGAAGTGTAGAGAGGCTGTCTCCCTGAGACACACAACCTTGGCCATTGGTTGCATCACCGCTGAAATGGCCAGGAAGACCCACACACCAAGCTTCTATGTATGGTGACTGGTAAATGTTGTGAAAAGGTCAGCCTCTCCAGCTCATAGTTCCCTGCACACATAAACACACACAAGGTTAATCAGTTCTGAAGTAGTTCTTGCCAGCGTTAGAGAGACAATGATTAAATCTGCTTAATTTGTTCAGAAAGTGGCATGTCATTGTGACCAGACATTTGACTTAGAATCAGATTCTGGTGTTTTTCTATTTATGGGACCTTGAAAAAGAGGCCTAAAAATATGAGCTCCAAGGGACTTCCCTGGTGGTCTAGTGGTTAAGACATTGAGCTTCTATTGCAAGGGGTGCACGTTTGATCTCTGGCCTGGGAACTAAGATCCTGTATCCCACATGCTGCACCATGGCTCGACCAAAATCTAGACCAAAAAAAAAAATTTTTTTAAGCCTACCTCATAGATTTATTGGGAGAAGTGATTGAGAGATAAAGTGTGAAAAATCCTAGAAAGTACTTAACATATAGTAGCCCTTCAATGTCTGCCTGTATGGTCAGTCACTCAGTTGTGTCTGACTCTACAACCCCATGGATTGTAGCCCACCAGGCTCCTCTGTCCATGGGATTTCTCAGGCAAGAATACTGGAGTGGGTTGCCACTTCCTTCCCCAGGGGGTCTTCCCAACCTAGGGATAGAACCCACCTCTCCTGCATTGGCAGCAGATCATTTACCTTACTGTCTGATCCACCTAGGAAGCCCCAGCCCTTCAATAGGTATTGAATCTCCATCAAATAATGAAATGAATTTTTTTTTCTGTTCCAGTTTATATTCCTGTATCTATTTCATCCCTCCAATTTAGAATTTTGACAGAAATTTTTTTTCTGCTTTTAGAGCCATTTATCATTGATTTAGCTTTGTCTTCTTTGGATGATTAATTATTCAGCATTAATGATTTTTGCTGCAGCAAAGATAGATTGTGAAGATTTACCTCTGTGTGAGTTTTAATAATTGTAACATCCTCTCATATTTGCATAAAGCTACGCTCTGCAGAAGGCTTTCCTGTCTATTTTCTCTGAGTTAGTACAGTTATGCTCTTAAATTTTAACATGAATTTCATGGAGATGGGTTTAAATGTGGCAGGATACGAATTGGGCTTTTTTCTTTTCAAATCTTCATTTGAAAATGACAACCATATCCCATAACCTATCTCAGAAACAACAGCCAAATAGGGCAGTGTTTCCAAGGAAATTCAGAAAAATTGCAAGTGTAGATTACAGAAGTGTGTCTGACATTTGTCTTGGCTCCCAAGTGAGTGTAATTCACCGGAATAGGTGGCATGGGTGCTGTGTGCCACACACCGGGAAACACCCAAAGGCTCACTCTCCACCGTGGCTAGCCTGCCAGAGAGGAGAAATAAATGACCGTCTCTAAGGAAGGAAGATATTGGTGCTAAATTCTTTGTGGACGTTTTATTGTGGCACAAAAAAATCCACACTAAACCGGAAGAAGGAAATTATTTTGTGGTAAGTTTACATTACATGATTTGTTTCACAATCTCAGCTTGAGCTGGGGCTCCAAACAATGCTCATTTTTGTAGCTTTCTTGTGTGAGCAGTACAGCTGTGGGGAAACGGGCGTGGAGATTTAGAGCCAGAGGACTTGGTTTTGAATCCCATCTCTGCCATTTACTGAGTGTGATTCAGTAATTTTTAGCTTTTCAGAACTTCTGTTGCCCCATGTGTAAAATGGCAAAGCACTGTAAAGGTGTTCTCATGGTTTATTAGGAAGATTAAATGAGATAAAACATATAAATCTCCCTTCTTATGCTGTAAAGTGCTAAACAAACTTTAATGTCAATGCAATAATATTATTATGAATTGTGATAGCCCAGTAAAAATTACCTCCTGGTTCACTAGAAAGACTAAATGAGATAATACATAAAAATAGCCCTTCTTATGCTGTAAAGTGCTAAACAAACTTTAAGGTCAATATAGTAATACTATTACTATGAATAATGGTAATAGAAATAGTGGTACCAAAGTCTTTCCATTGCCGTGTTCTAAGGAAGAGTGATAGAATTTACCCAAGTCCCCTGCCCCCTTAAATGAAACTTCCATCTACTCCTCCCTCAGGTTGATTGCATGACACATATAATTTCTTGTTCACACAGCATAGCACTCAATGCATGAAGACTTTGGCTATACATTCCTTCACCTTTTCATCTCTGTTTAACTTTCTCCAAAATGTTTATAGATTATTGAAGTGGTATAGTTAATGTGGGCTTCGCAGTTGGCACCAGTGATAAAGAACCTGCCTGCCAATACAGGAGGCATGAGACACAGTCTCGATCCCTGGGTTGGGAGGATCTGCTGGAGGATGGAACGGCAACCCACTCCAGTATTCTTGCCTGGAGAATCCCATGGACAAAGGAGCCTGGCGGGCTATAGTCCATAGGGTCCCAGCGAGTCAGATAAGACTGAAGCAACTTAGCACACACACATAGTTAATGCAGCCAGTCGATGAACAAACATTAGGTGACGTGTATCTACATGCAGAACTCTGTGGAGGGCACCACCCTATAACCTACCCCAGCCAAGGAGAAGTTCAGATGCTCAAAGGTGTGAATGGAAATAAAAACCAAATGCAGTATCTGAGGGTATGAAATGTTGAGTAGGACACAGGGACAGACTTACCCATGGGTTACAAATTGTGCCATTAAGAGAGATGGTATCTTGGGTCATCTTATGGAAGTCAGCAAGCTAGAGGTACTTGTCAGGTGGGAGACTGTTTCTGGGAACAGAAATAGGGGAGAATGTGAGGTGTGCTGTGCAGACTTAGGAAATGGGAGAGATGGCTGACTTGCTCAGTGGATGTGGCTCTTGGGTGGAGGTAGGGAGACTGCTGAGGAAGGGGCTGGTCCCGATTGTTTAGTGGAGTGGAGGGATGTGAAGGTGAGTGAGAGCCAAGCTTGAAGAAGAGTGGTAGTCAGTCAGGTCTAGGGTGGTCAGAGATAGGCTTTTGGTTGGTTGGTGAAATTTCCATGTGCTAAGTTCAGTCGTCCATCTGTATCTGCGAGGGGTTGGTTCCAGGACCCCCCTGAGGATACCAAAATCCTGGGATGCTCAACTCCCTTACTGTCAGCCCTGACTATCTACAGGTTCAACCAACTGTGGATTGAAAGTTTCATCCCATCCTTGGCTGAATCCACAGATGCAGAACCTGCAGATACAGGAGTGACTGTCATGCAAAAGTGAATCAACTTCAGCCCCTTCAAGGAGAGAAGGCAAGATTTAGTGAAACAATATCTAAGTATCAAAGGACAATACCTGCTGCAGATGTTCACAAGAAGGTTACTGCTCTGATTTCCAGAATAATTTCTTGTTTCCCACTGAGCTGAAATTTGTTACCATGGCGAATTGCCATGATCCTGAGCCTGGCTCAGTTTTGCAATTTCTAAAACCAGATTGTGTAAGCACACAGGAGTGGCTCTGACCCTCTAGGGCAGACTCCCATTAGCCAAGCCCATGAGATGCAGAGTGCCAACAGACTCATTTACAGTGAGAGCTATTACTGTCACACCAAAATACTCAGATGGCACATGGGCACCTTCTCTCCCTGTAGGCGAGTCTAGTAGGAAATCAATTTGTAATCAGAAGATAGCCTGGTAAGCACAAAGTCAGAACACAAGGAACAGATGATTTGAATGTTAAATGGCATTAGACTGCAAGAGCTGCTTGTATTTTTTACATCATAATAGAAATATCCTTGACTCTCTACAAAACTCCCCTACTTTATACTTCTACTACCCTAGATTGGAATTGGCTGGTTTTCTGATCATTTCTTCTGACTCCTTTTCATCCTGTGTTCCACCTCTCTAGTTGCTTTCTCCCTTGTGCGTGCATGCTAAGTCACTTCAGTCGTGTCCAACTCTTTGTGGCCCCATGGACTGTAGCCTGCCAGGCCGCTCTGTCCATGGGATTCTCCAGGCAAGAATACTGGATTGGGTTGCCATGCCCTCCTCCAGGGGATCTTCCTGACCTAGGGATCAAACCCGAATCTCATGTGTCTTGCATTGCAGATAGATTTTTTTTTACCACTAGCGCCACCTGGGAAGACTTTCTTCTTTAGGTTTGTTTAATGTATATTAATATATATACATAGTCCTTTATATACTGTTTCATGGGGGCCTAGGGTCTCTCCTCATCCAGTGTGTTGACTTTTACGATTTGACCCTAAGAGATCTATCTTACTTCTATACCTTCTCTATTTAGGGGCAGACGGAGTACATCACCATAGCTCCATTTGCTAATAATGGTTGCAGTGATTTTGACCAAACTCTTCACTTGCCCCACTCAACATATGATCATTTCTAGGTTGCTAATATCCACCTGAAAATGCCACATCTGGAATTAAACACAGTATGCCAGGTATGGCTTGATGCACTCTCAGAAACTACCACCCATCCACTCATTTTTCTCAAGCACTATACCTCTAGTAATGCACTCTAAGATAGAATTTGTTTTCTCAGCAGCAAAATTGCATTATTGATTTATTGAGCCTCAAAGCAACTAAATCTCTTAAATTGTCTTGTTGAGTTAACCTACATCTCCCTGGCTTTTGCATGGTATTTTTCAATTGTTCCCATTACATTTCATCTTGCATGCTTGACTCATCACTGCAGCCTATGGACATGTTAAAACTGGCTTGTCACCAGTCAGGAGCTATGTACATACCTGGGCACATGTTACAGACTAAATTTCTACAAGTCATTATCTTCTCTACTTTGTTCAGACTATCTGTAATGCTTTTGAATAAATGCATCAAAACCTCATTCCTTTTTGATCTTTTTCTCTTTGTCCACTTGGAGCTTTGCATGAACCATTTTTCTTTTACACTGGTGGCCACAGAAGGATTAAACAAGGTTAGCTAAAATGCTCATCTCACACTAATCAATAAACAGGTCTGTGAAGGTACGTACTGCTCCAAAAGTAAACGAGGTAGACCACAGTCCTGCAAATTGAATAATGCCCACTAAATCCAAAGTAGAAGCTAGCTTCATTATTTCACAAATTCACAAGATTATGTTTCTGTTTGACTTACTTTTTTGAGTTCATTGCTTGTCTTGCGGCACTTGAAATTTAAGCATTTGAAACATAGGGTAGCAAGAGTCAGATTATCAGTCTGACATATGCTAAAAACTCTGGGGACTATAAAATGAAGCAGACAAAAACCCTGCCCCCAAGGGGCTAACACTCTCTATAGGACAGAGACTGTAATGAGGCTATTGAATTGAATCTTGACACCTCTCTGACTCAAAGCATAGTTAGGCCAGCAGCCCCCAAAAGTTTGAGATAGAGAATTCAACCTTAACCAAATATTGCCTTGATCTTTTTTCCATTTTACCTAATAAATCACAATTCTAATGGGGGGAAAGGGCTAAGATAGATTTCATCTTCAGAAATGCTTAAGAGGACAAGACAGTTCATATAGGTGAGAGTTAGAGAAGCCATGACTCAAACACAGTCTTGAGAAAGATCGTTCCCCCAGTTAATACCTTCCCTATCCCCTACTTGGCCTTTGATTACATTTATCTGAAACAAGAAATGCTGCCTATTCTATTCAGCAACAAACTCTAAACCTGGAACTTTGGTGAGTCAAAAATTTTCCATCCCATTGACATCTACAAAAATGGTGGATTAGACGGGAGGCGGGATCGGGATGGGGAACACATGTAAATCCATGGCTGATTCATGTCAATGTATGGCAAAAACCACTACAAAAAAAAAAAAGAACAACAACAACAAAAAATGGTGAATTGACTTGCTTTCTATCTACATCACTGAAAAGAAACAAAAACACACAACTCAAAAGGTCCTTCCCAGAACAGAGTGATATGCTATTCTCACGGTGAATTCTGTTTCACGCTCCAGATGGAAGGATTGCTTGCAACCCCCAGAATCACCATTGTGCCCTTCTAGGAATTTAGGTTCTCCCTCCACCCTGTATCCCCTGTGTGTTTAGGTAGCTCAAAATCTGACTGCAGTGTGGAGGATGGATTGGGGCAGATTATCCTAGAGGGAACCTATTGTCATAACCCAACAAAAAGATGATTTAGTATCCATGTCAGTAGGATTGGAGAGGAGATATGGGTGTGGAAAATGTCACCATTTCTGCGACTCCTTTATGAACAATCTCTGCACTGGAGGTAACTGAGACTTTCTCAGCATCTGGTGGTAATCTGAGGCTCATTCTACCCAGTCTTCCTTCCTCTTTTCTTGCCTTCCACGAGTGTCAGGTCAATTCTTCGCTTTCTCTGCCTACTCTTGCTCTCTTATGTTCAATAATTCTTTGTACTTCTAACCATCTTGACATCCACTTTCTTGCAGACCCAACCTGCAACTCAACACAAAGGACTTAGGTTCTCATACTCTAGACCCAACAGTCAATGGTTAAGAGTTGCAGTGGGGCAGATTGGGGTGGGGGTAGAGGGAACCCACAAACTCTCCATGCGTGTACACAGAGCTGCTCTGGTAACCTGAGGACACCCCTCTGAGAAAAGGGCAGAAGACCTGGTTGGGGAGTGGGACTGTGACACCCAGATAAACTAAAAGGGACCCGCGGTGCCTGGGGAGACCACCAGCATTGTCTGTTGCATCCAGAAGGAAGTTAGGTATCTACATAGATCTGGAACACAGGAGAGAGATGTGGGCTAGAGGTTGGAAGCTTTTGTTGCATGACTATTGGGTGAAGACCAGAGGATAAGGCCAGCAAAACTGAATATACAGAGGGTGTTAAAGGAAGATAGGGGCTTCCTAAGTGGCGCTAGTGGTAAAGAACTTGACTGCCATTGCAGGGGATGTAAGAGACAAGGGTTTGACCCCTGGGTTGGGAAGATCCCCTGAAGGAGGGTATGGCAACACACTTCCAGTATTCTTGCCTGGAGAATCCCATGGACAGGGGAACCTGGTGGGCTCTAGTTCATGGGGTCACAAAGAGTCACACACAACTGAAGCAACTTAGCAGACAACAGCGAAGGAAAGAACCAGAAAGTAAATCAACATTTAATGGATAGACAGAGAGAAAAGAAGTTAGCACGAGGGGAAAAAGCTGAAAGACAGGGAAATCAGAAGAGGGTGTTGTCAGAGAAAGCCAAGGGAAAAGGGAAATTCAGATGTAAGGGAGTGGTGGACAATGGCAACGCTTCCACAGTCAAGCAAGGTCACAAGTGAAATGAGTTCAATGGTGAGATGGATAGGCTGGAGGAGGAGATGGTCGACCTGCCAGGGAGTTGAGAGTTGGATGGGAAGTGAGGTGGAGATCAGGTGCCTAGTGATCTTTTGGGAACCTTGTCGTTGAACCGAAGGAGAGAGACAGAGCTGTGGGCAAAAGGAATGTAGAGCCTTCTCGGGTTCTTTGTGGTTAGCAGGACATGTGCTTGTGAGCATTTTCAGCAGTAACACTCAACTTCTATGGGGAAGCAGCTCCATGACAGCTCTGTCCCTGTTTCAAGTGCTGGCCAGCAGTGTCTGTCAGAACAAATGACTTTGCTAATTGTGTGTCTTCGTAGCCATTGCACTTTGCCCTGGAAAGCCATTATAGCTAATGTTCCAATGCTTTTTACTACTTTTACCCACTGGACTGGTCTGAGATAATACATTTGTTCAGCATTGTTCATTTTCCTATGTCCTGTCTAGAAGCTAAATTGATATAGTTGCTGACTGAAACAAAAATGGAAAACTATTGGATCTAAATCCCAATCTCTTCCAATTTGGTTTCTTTGCAAAGCAAGAAAGATTGTACTAATTTAAATTTTCTATCTTCAAAAGTCACCTCCCCTGACCCTACCCCTAACCCCACTCCCTAGCCCTGGGCCAACAAACAGGCTTTGCTTCCTCAGGGTCATGGAGAAACTGATTTATCCAGATATCTCTGCCCAGGAGAAAGCTAATGAAGCAAACCACTCTTCCACTAAATCCCACCTGGCCAATGAGGTTGACCTGCTCAGTTTTTTCAGAAAGTGATTGCCAAGCCACTAAAGAAGCTGCAAGAGCCTCCTGAAGGGAACAGGATGGAAGGTGAGAAAAGATGGAATTGTCACGGAACCCCTAGCACACACCTCTCCTCTCCCAGCCCCCAACTTCCCTTCTCTGAAAAATGGGAGGAAAGAATGTCAGCCTTGGCGTTGACAGGAAGTTAGACCGAGGCGGCTTCGCACCACCACTGGAAGTCACGTGCTCCCGCGGACCCACAGGACAGCAATCAAACCATGGATGGGATCACCACGATGGGGCCCAGCAGACTAGTTCAGAGCTGTGTGTCTACCATTTGTGTTCTAACTTAAGCAAGCTTTTTACACCTCTGCTTAGGTTTCCCGTTTCTTAAAATAAGAACAGCACACTTACCTCACAATCTTGTCCTGAGGACTGAATGGGATACTGCTCGGAATATGTTTAGAACATAACTATTTAATCACTCCAGTAATCTTGCCCAGAGAATCCCATGAGGAGCCTGGCAGGCTACAGTCCAAGGGGTTCCAAAAGAGTCTGACATGACTGAGAGACCAAACAACAACAAATTCGATTAACCGTAGCTGAAAATATTGTCAGAACTATGGATGCTTTTCTTACGGTGCTCATTGAACACTGTCTTTTCTCATTATCAGGGTGTGTCTGTATGCCTTATGCTGGATTTACACACAAACACACCCAAATCCATTCCCTGTCCTTCTCTGTTCCCTTGCTGCCCTTCTCTATTCCCCCAGAGCCTACCCCTCGGGACAGGTTCTGCCAGGCTCCCTGGTTCTCTGGTTCAGTTACACCGACACTCTGTCAGTAGAGCATGGTAGCAGAGCGAGCTCAGAAGCTCTCTCCTCTCACTTTGTCAGTTTTGACAGGCTGGTTCTGTCTAACTGAGGCTGGGTTCCTCTTTCAGATAACGGCCTTCCCCAGCTCCAGTTCTCAGGGTCCATGTAATACTCTCCTCACGGCCTCCCTCAATTTCCTGTAGGTGAGAGAGAAGTTCTGCCTGGTTACTTTGGACCTTCTGTCACTGGGACCTGAAACTAATCCTAATTAAATGCCCACCTCCATCTTCTTTACTTCTTGGAGATACAAGACAGACAGAATCGGATTTGACTATACAGGCCGAACTATATATAGTCAAAGCTATGGTTTTTCCAGTAGTCATGTAGGAATGTGAGACTCTACATGTTGGACCATGAAGAAGGCTGAGCATAGAAGAATTAATGCTTTCGAACTGTGATGCTGGAGAAGACTCTTGAGAGTCCCTTGGACAGCAAGGAGATCAAACCAGTTAATCCTAAAGGAGATCAGTCCTGACTATTCATTGGAAGGACTGATACTGAAGCTGAAGCTCTAATACTTTGGCTACCTGATGCAAAGAGCCAACTCACTGAAAAAGAACCTGATATTGGGAAAGATTAAGGGCAGGAGGAGAAGGTGGCAACAGAGGATGAGGGGGTTGGATGGCCTCATCGACTCAATGGACGTGAGTTTGAGCAAACTCTGGGAAATAGTGAAGAATAGGGAAGTCTGGCATGCTTTCATGGGGTTGCAAAGAGTCGGAGACGACTTAGCAACTGAACAACAACAGAGGCTAAGAACCCTGAGGAGAGGATTCTAAGGAGAGAAGTTAGACATTTAGATACCTGCATTCACTTCAGCAGCAATGAAACAGGAAGGTTTGATTCAGCCACTGGATCCCAAGAGTGATTGTCTCTGTCACTTTATACCTGCAAGCTGTCTTAGCCCCTCTATACATTCAAGAACTCAGCAAAGATTCCTTAGGAGTAAGTTGGTCTCTTATGTCTGTCTCTCTTAGTCTCCATTTTCTATTACTCTCACTTTATCACAAAAGTATTCACAATATTATCATGGGTTAGCTAGGAGATAAGTGCAAACCATTAGTCTTTTATTCAAATTCATGATACAGTAAATGTGATGGTTGAAGAATCAACCCAAAACTGACAATGGCTTAAACTACAATGTAAAATTAATATTGAATAAAAATGGCAAAAGAACCAAATCTTCATCACCAAATTTAGACCTGCAAACATAGACTCAAAAAAGGAACTTTGCAGAAATTATGGCTGTCAGACAATGATAGAAGATAGCATCAGTACAGTTTTATGCAGAGGAAAACTGATAAGTCAAATCTGTTTAATTTATAGGGAAAAGAATTGAATCCAATACGAACAACTTCAGTTAAATAAAATAAAAATTAAAATAGAGATGATGCAACAACATCATGGGGAAAATTGATTAAGAGATTCATAGTGACTTTATTGAAGTCCATTTCAGGTATACTTTCCTCAATGAAAATCAATCAGTGTTTTATAGTTCTGATTAATATATTTATATTCAAAGTGTCCTTTGAGTCAGGAAAGCGGGGCCAAAGTGGAAAGGATCCAAGAATCCTGTGTCGTCTAAACCATCCCTGAATATGCAACCTCCATATCGTTCTGGTTGCTTGCTGACATGTTTCCAGAAATTATATTTTCCCAAGACACAGGTACACTCTACTTATTTTATTAGCATGGCTACAGTTTTTTATGGAACCACACATAAACTCTATAAAATCACAAGCCATCATCCTGGATGTTGTAACTTGATTTTTAAAGAATTCGTATTCTCAGAGAATCACTGAGCTGGAAGGGACTTTGAGAAATTGTCTGGTGTAAACTATCCAGGACAGATGGTGGTCTGTCTCCGCTTAGTCCTCCCCAGAGCATGATAGAGATGGAAAAGAATGGATAATAAGAAATGAACACTGTTGGCAGGAGAAAACAAAAACTCTACGTTTGAAATCAGGTAAAAGGGGGAAAATTCTAAACTGCCATTCATAATTACACCTTTTAACTATTTTACTTGTGTTTATGTAATCATTTTGTGATAAATAAATCCACCCATATTTTCTTTTTTTTTAATTTATTTTTATTAGTTGGAGGCTAATTACTTTACAATATTGTAGTGGTTTTTTTGCCATACATTGACATGAATCAGCCATGGATTTACATGTGTTCCCCATCCTGATCCCCCCTCCCGCCTCCCTCCCCATCCCATCCCTCTGGGTCTTCCCAGTGCACCAGCCCCGAGCACTTGTCTCATGCATCCAACCTGGGCTGGTGATCTGAAAAGAATGAATAATAAGAAATGAATGCTGTTGGCAGGAGAAAACAAAAACTCTACATTTGAAATCAGGTAAAAAAGGGAAAATTCTAAACTGCCATTCATAATTACACCTTTTAACTATTTTACTTGTGTTTATTTAATCATTTTGTGACAAATCCACCAATATTTTCTCAGAAATAGGACGTACTACCAAAAACTATAAAATAAAGATTTGTTATAAAAGTTACAAGCTCATAAAATTATTTTTACTTAAAGTATTAGGTACTGAGAAAGGTTCTGATTCATTCTTGGTAGAAATATAAATTTTCACAACCTTTGGGGAAAATAAACAGGTAGTATTTATTATGATTTAAAATGTGCATATTCTTTGACCCCCAAAAGTCCCATTCTGAGAAAAATAAAAGTGATAATACATAGAGATTTATGTTTAAAGCTGTTTATTGTTTATAATGGCAAAAAATTGAAGCAATCTACATGTTCCTCACTGGAGAATAGTTGTATAAAGTATGATATGTCCATGTGACAGAAAGCAATGTCGCCATCCACCAGAACACCTTGGACCTATCTTCATTGGACTGAAAAGAGGTCAGTGACATTTGTTAGGTAGGTGAAAGTTATAGGGCACATGTGATATAAGCCCCTTTATATAAGACAACCAGCAAAGCTAAGTGTGGGAGGCAGTGTAGCTTAGTAATTAAGACTGCATGAGTTTGAATGTCATGTCTGCCACACACTACCTGTGTGGCCTTTGAGAGATTACTTGACCTATCTGTGCCTCAACTTCCTAATCTACAAAATGGGGCTGATAACTTATGCTTGTCTCATAGGGTTACATGTATTGTGTAATATATATCCCATCCTTTAAAAAAATGCCTAACATATTCTAAGCACTACAAGATTGTTACCTGCTATTATTTTTATTATTATGGTTAATGTTTACATTTATATAAGCAAAGAAGAAAAGATGAAATTTATAACCTAAATATGTGGCATCTAATATATGCAGAGTAGAAATAGGGGAAGAAATTAAGACCATAAAGTTTCTACAGGTACTTAGCTTCTATTTGAACTACTGCAAAAATGTGTTAGTTTTGCAATTCAAATGACTGAAACTTTTTTTTAAAAATAGGAAGAATTATTTAATAAAGTTTATCAATGAATCTAGAAATATCAGCACATATTTGAGTCTCCCACAAGTGCATAATATAGACAGCCAACCTTCTGAAAACCTTTTATAACAAAGACCATCTCTTCTGCTATTGGTAAGAGTGTAGCGACCTGAGCAGTTTCACTACTGTTATTACTAACAACATTCTTGTTTGGTTATTACCTCAACCATATTAAAATGCATTTTTGTTTCTGTAAGTGCATGAAAGGTTTAATAATTTCTATTAGCGTCTCTGTAAAAAGCAGTTGCAAGGTAAAAGGAAAATTGTATAATTATGAGAACATTAGACACAATTTTTCTTATTATTTTCTATTACTTTTTAGTAAGCAAGCTTTTCTTTTACTCAAAACTCCTCCATAAAATAAAAGTCTACAGCATTTTATTGTTAAACTACTCAAAATGTTGCCTTAAGTAAAGGAAAATATACCTGTTACAATTTAACTTTAAGAAACTAAGTAAACTCTGTTTTTGCTGCTTCCTTGTAAAGTTGATCCTTATTTACTTAATAGAGGCAATTTATTCATTATTCAGGCTACCATGTTCATTAGGATCTGTTCAGTTCAATTCAGTTCAGTCACTCAGTTGTGTTTGACTCTTTGCGACCCCATGAATCGCAGCATGCCAGGCCTCCCTGTCCATCACCAACTCCCGGAGTTTACTCAAACTCATGTCCATCGAGTAGGTGATGCCATCCAGCCATCTCATCCTCTGTCGTCCCCTTCTCCTCCTGCCCCGAATCCCTCGCAGCATCAGGGTCTTTTCCAATGAGCCAACTCTTCGCATGAGGTGGCCAAAGTATTAGAGTTTCAGCTTCAGCATCAGTCCTTCCAATGAACACCCAGGACTGATCTCCTTTAGGATGGACTGGTTGGATCTCCTTGCAGTCCAAGGGACTCTCAAGAGTCTTCTCCAACACCACAGCTCAAAAGCATCAATTCTTCAGCGCTCAGCTTTCTTTACCGTCCAACTCTCACATCCATACATGACTACTGGAAAAACCATAGCCTTGACTAGATGGACCTTTGTTGCAAAGTAATGTCTCTGCTTTTTAATATGCTGTCTAGGTTGGTCATAACTTTCCTTCCAAGGAGTAAGCGTCTTTTAATTTCATGACTGCAATCACCCAGTGATTTTGGAGCCCCCCAAAAAATAAAATCTGACACTGTTTCCACTGTTTATCATCTATTTCCCATGAAGTGATGGGACCAGATGCCGTGATCTTAGTTTTCTGAATGTTGAGCTTTATCTGTTAGAATCCTCAATACATTTATTGGGCATTACTGGGAGAAGATTTTTATTTGCATTCATTATATTTTGCTTAGGCAGTCAGAGGTGGTCTTTAATACATTTTATGTAGTGATAGCCGTATTAAGAAGTACATACACTTAAAAGGAAGTAGAACCAATGAAGTCACTACTAATTTTCAGGTTTTGAAACCTGTTCCACGCTTTTGCTGAGTGTTGGCCAGAAGCAGTCTGTGGCCCACGGAAGCTCGAATTCCTAACGAGGGAGAAATGAGGAAACAGACACATAGACAAGCCCATCGCAGGCTCTGAGTGTCGTGATGGACATACCAAGGTGACATGAAAGAAAGTGACCCCAGGGATGGGGCCGGGGTATGCAATGATGGTGAGCAGTAAACTTTTCAGAGGAAATGACATCTGAGATGAAGCCTGAAGCCATGGCAAATACAAAGCGGAGGTGATGGGGGTAGCCTTTAACTATTGAGGGTTAGCTTCTAGTGATCATTAATCCTTACCTCTATAAAAATCATCAATTAAAGTCTAATTTCAAATTTTCATGAAGTCTAAAACATACTCCAATTGAAATTGAAGTGTCTCTTAACTCCATCCATGCCATTGGGATGGGAAATTATTTTTAATACTTGGCATCAGTCACTATTTCCTGCTTTTATCCCTCTTAAATTATAGGATTTGGTTCTTTAAATTGGTAACATAAATAATTAAGAAGATAGTCCTAATCAAACGACTAGAGATGTTGCAGAAATCCCCCATTCCAACTACTGAGTTACCCTCTGAGTTAGTGAATGTTTACAGGAGTGGATAACGAACCACCTTTTCTATCTAGCACTAAGCTCTTCCCCCACTGTGGCCCCGCTCACCCACTCCTGTTCACTGGGGCACCATTCCTGGTGCCCAGTTTTCATGGGTCGTTCAGCTCTGCAGACCCACGGAACTTGCTGGGGGCCCTTGGACCTCATCTATAGATTCCTCAGATTCCTCATCTATAGAATTAGGTGATTGGCCCAGATGATCGCTGAAGTCTTCTTTGGTTCTAGCAGTTTATGGTCCACAATGCACTGTCTACGAGCCCTGCCGCCTCCACCTCTGATGAACAGTTGAGCCTCAGCCTCCTTCCTCTCTGCGGGAAGGGCCTGTATGTGCCTGTGTGCCCATGACCTGAGGGTACAGGTCTGCATGATGGGGGAGAGGGAAGTGAGTGGACGGTGAGGCTGAGCGTCTGCGAGTGCCAGGGAGGTAGGAGGAATGAGTCGGGTTTCTGTGGGTCAGACTGTGGGCATGGATGGAGTTAAGGGACACTCCAATTTCAATTACTGTCTCCTCAAAAAATGAAATTACTTTACAACATGGCCTATGACTTTGTCTTAAGCCGCAAAATTCATCGTAAACCATGCAGAGACAATCTGCACACATTCAAAGTGGCACATTGATTTATTGATTTGTCGCTAGTGACAGAAAGGCTGACCAGAAATAGTGGGCCCAGTCATGTCCCCCCGCCCTTTATGTCGTCTCAGTGCCCACTAACTGCCTCCTTCCATAAAACAGGAAGACTCTGCTGCCCATCACATATATTGCCTGCCTAGGGCAGCGCAGTGTAACAGTTAAGCGGATGGGGTCTGGGTTCAAATCCTGGCTCTACCTCTTATACCCTGTGTGACTTTGAGTGAGGAAGGTTTCAGTTCTCTGAACCTGAGCTTCCTCATATTTAAGATGGGAATGACGATTTTACCTATTTCATAGGTTTTATGAAAATCAACTATAAAACATCTGGCCTAAAGCGATTTTTATTAGCTTATGCAAGTCTCAACAGCAAGGTCTCCATTTTGCAGATAAAGAGGTTAAAAGCTCAGAGAGGTTGGTCAGCTGCCCGGGCACACAGCTTCAGAGAGCCGGGGGCCAGGATTCCTCCTAGGTCCTCTGCCTCCAGAGCTGCCTTCCATCCACACAGCCCGGGAGTCCCCATGTGCTCACCGACCTCCTTCCAGTGACATCTGGGAACCTCTGAGTCACATGGCCTACCCTATCCTGCTAACAGCCCGTGAGTGTAGGTGGGGGTGGGGGGTGAGGAGGGGTCCTTCCTTGCGCACACTGTCGATCTCAAGCGTTCACACCAGATTAACCACTAGAAATGTAATAGTCTCCCCATGTATTACCACATCAGCCTATGCATATTAAAGAGAGCCATAAACATTACATCAGTTATTCTGAAAAAAACTTGAGGAAATCAGGAATCACTAGGATAAGAGATGCCAGTGACCATCCTCAGACGAAGATGGTGTGAATAAACAGTCCAAGGCAGAGCCCTGACCTCCAGCACTACCCTGGCCCTGCCTGACCCTGGGTCAGCCGCCGTAGAGCATTAATTGCCCTCCCTGGGCTCGTGCGTGGAAACCACTGTGGTGTTCATTTACGTTAGCCTTTACATAATTAGCCCACAGATATTATTAGGTGGTGATAATGTACACGTACATCACACTCCGTTTACAGGCTTGTAGTTAAGGCTGTTAGTCACGCTCCGTGTGACTACAACCAAATCTGTCACCGAGTCTAAACTGACCAATAAATCCATGTCAAGTGGAGGGAATAATTTAAGTGATAATAAAAGGCAACCAGTTTAGATTTTGATTTTATTGGCAGAAGTTTCCTGCTGCCTGAATGTCATTTAACTCTTCAGGAAATACTGCTGAGGGTCCTAAACCTTTCTGTCACCAGTGCCGCAGTGGGGATTAAAAGAGATATTAGCCTCCTGGGATGGGTGTTATAGATTGGATAGTGAATCAGTTATTTTTTTGCTGCAAAATAAACTATTTTGAACTTAAAGAGAGATCCAGGCCTCCTGAAGACAAGCTAATTGTGAGATCTGATTTTAGATTAATAAGTGTCAACACTGAGAAAGAAGCAAATGAAAGGATTCAGGAACTCTTAGCAGCATGTGTTATATGGATGCAGTTACCATGGTGATGAGTTTGTTCTCAGGGAGACAGAAGCTGGAACCCAGGACAGACATATGGAATCAGAAAGTCTCATCAAAGGCCATTTTGTTTCCAGGCTTGTCCTAGCAGAACCAGTGACTTCTGGGTTAATGCCACTGAAGTCTGGCAGATATTCAAGACTGGTGTCTGGCCCACTTCTTCCCACAGTTAGTTACCTGGAAGGGCAGCAGATTGCCTATCCATGTCAAAGGAGGTGAATAAGAGTCCCAGCATCACAATGGGAGATGTGTGAATTGTTTCATAGAACTCCGCACTTCCAAATACTGACGTTCTTTCTGATTCAGAGAGAAGACATGACACCTGTCTTTTTCATGGTCTCCCATCTATGACTACAATGTCCAGATGACGACATTGTGGAGTCACTCTAAATCAGAATCTAGAGAGCCTGTCAAATCTGAGAATTGACAGATTCTCAAGTCAATGGAAAGGTGGGAAATGGCAGGGATTAAAAAAAAAAGAGAGACTGATGAGGGCTTTCCTGGGGGTTCAGTGGTAAAGAATCCACCTGCCAATGCAGGAGACACAGGTTTGATCCCTGATCTGGTAAGATCCCACATGCTGCAGGGCAACTAAGCCCATGCGTCACAAGTGCTGAGCCTGTGATCTACAGCCCATGTGCCACAACGATGGAAGCCCAGATGCTCTAAGAGCCTGTTATCCAAAATAAGAGGTGCCACCGCAACTAGAGAGTGGTCCCCACTTGCCACAACTAAAGAAAGTCTGAGCAGCAGCTAAGATCCAACGCAGCCAAATAAATAACATTATTTTTTTACAAACTGATGAAAAATCCCTTAAACACCTAATCAAGTACAATGTGCCAATTTTTCTGTATTCTGTTTAGATATTCTTATCATATTAAACTTTGAGAATGACCTGAGATAGATTAAAGGACAGAATGATGCCCTGAGTTTACTTGCTTCCAGAACACCTTACTCCTCACAGTTCTGGCTCCTTACAGTCTCTCTGATGTTTATGAGTTCGTCTGCCTCCCTTACGTCCTCGAGCCTCTCTTCTTATCTGTCCACACTCACCGTCTTGGGAATATGATCCAGTCTCATGGCTTTAAATCCATCCACATGCTGACTGCTTTCAAGCAGGTGTCTTTATTTTTTTTAACTTTTAATTTTTATAATGAAGTATAGCTGATAAACAATGTTATAATAGTTTCAGATGGACAGCAAAGGGACTCAGCTATACATGTATAGTTATACATGTATACATGTATCCATTTTTCCTCAAACTCCCCTCCCATTCAGGCTGCCACATAATACTGAGCAGAGTTCCCTGTGCAATACAGTAGGTCCCTGTTGGTGATGCATTTTAAATATAGCAGTGCGTGCATGTCCTTCCCAAACTCCCTAATTGTCCCTTCCCACTAGCCTTCCGCTGGGTAACCATAATGTAGTTCTCTAAGTCTGTGAGTCTGTTTCTGTTTTGTAAGTAAGTTCATTTGCTTCATTTCTTGTTAGACTCTGCATATAAGGGATATCATACAATATTTATCTTTCCCTGACTTACTTCACTTGAGCCCCTCAGACATTTCATCCAAACCCCAGACTCACATATCCAACTGCTGAATCAACACCTTCCCTAGATGTTTACCTGGCATATCAAGCAAATTCCAAACCAAGTTTCTAATCTTTCCTCCACCAATTTTTTCTTCCTATAATCATCTCCATCTCAATAAATAATTTCATTTTAGTTGCATGAGCCAAACACCTAGTTGTTCCTAGTTCCAGTTTCCTGCTATCTCATGCTTTGGGGCTCAGTTGAGGATCCCTTATGCTGCGATGATCCAGATGATGACAGTAGAGAGCTCTATGAGGACAGAGCACATGCCTGCCCTGCTCTCTTTGTCCCAGAGTGGGCACATGGAAGGCTTTTCAGAGGCGGGAGATTGCTGGTGAATGAGTGGAAGCATCCTTGGGATGAGTCTGGGTTCTCAGCGTATCCAAATGGTGCATCTTCTTTTTGACAGTTCCCAGACTGTAGCAAGTGAATGAGACATTTACCCACATGGCATTGTTCCAAGCGCTGTCAAACCAAGTGTCTTCCTTTCAAAGTGCCATTGTATTCCTAGTGGAACTGTTCACAACAGCCCCCTAAACAGGTACAATTCTCAGGGCCTACCTCATTGAACATTCAGTACTGATAAAATTAAGTGAAGAATACTGAAAATAGTGAACTAAAAATATAAAAATAATATCCTGTTAATGAGTCACAATGCCTTTTGTGATGCTTCATGATTTTAAAAAATCCGAGAAGGCTAGATGAAGGAAAAGTCATGACATATTAATGATTTCAAATGTGTGCTGGAAATGGCAGAACAGAAAGTGGCATGAATAATTCAAATAAGACACCATTTTTTTTTTCTTGCAAAAGGTTGAAGCATGAAAAACGAGGGAGGGAGGCTTCAGGAAAGACAGAATTATATATTGTGTTGTCTACTGATCGCCTTGCATTTGGAGAGTTAACACAAGCTCAAGCAACCCAGGACACCATCTAGTCATTTTGAGGGGATTATATTGAAATCTTCTGACATCACATTTAGTTCCTTCTGACTCTGGCAGCTGCTGGGGAGAGTTAAGACTGAATGTTTGATGCCCAGTGAATTAAAGTCTATTTTTGAACTTGAATCTCCAAATCCTGAAGGAACAGTCACTGAGAAGAAAGGAAAGCAGAAAACAGCACAGAGGGCAGCTGGTTTAGTGTCCTCTCTCCTTATCTCCACCACGCAAACCAAGATGGGGACTGGATAGGAATGGTCTCAAAGGAAGCTCAGAGTGTGGATGATGACTGGGAGGAAGCCAGGCATAAAAGCCAACACAGCTACCTTTTTGCTAATACCTTTTCTCTGTTGTTTTCTTTCCTTAAGTTGCTATTGAAAACATAGCTGAGTATGCTGAAGACGAGCTGTCTATTTCAGCTGTGCATAGATTGTCATGACTTAACATGTATAAGACTGAATTTCTTTTAGAGCCTAATGATATACATTTCATATGTATGTATATATAAATACACACTTGCACCCATATGCACATTTCATGTAAGTGTTAGTCACTCAGTTATGTCCAACTCTTTGCAACCCCACGGACTATAGTCCAGTTAAGTCCTTGAGTTAACTGGGGAGCAGACCAGGCTCCTCTGTCTATGGAATTCTCTAGGAAAGAATACTGGAGTGGGTAACCATTTCCTCCTCCAGGGCATTTTCCTGACCAGAGATTCAACCCAGGTCTGCCACATTGCAGGCAGGGAAGGCACATATGCACATATACATATAACACACACACATAGACATATAACATATACATGCATACATATAATAAATATATTTGGACAATACAGGAAGAAAATATTTTTAAAGAAATCTTTTGTGAATATGCTCAAGGCACAAATAAATGAAGAATGAGAATTTAAATGACTAGGGTGAGACTAAACTTCAGGAAAATCATGAATTTACAGTTTTCTTTCAGAAATACTATAGAGAAAATAAATCAATAGGTGCTTGAGTCAATCCATAAATTATCTGCTGCAGGTTGTCTTAGAAATTGTCCCAAAGAGATTCAAACAAAGAGAATAGTAGAGGAATCAGCCTACAGAATCAGGCAGCAGTCTGCAGCTTGGAAAAGGGAAACCCATCCATCCATCCGCCCACCCACCTACCCATTCACTTATCTATCCCTCCATCAACCCACCCACCCTTGTATGCCTCAGTATAGTGAGTGTATACTCATGTTCGGTCCTGTGCAGAGTGCGCTGTGGATATTAAAAATGCTCAGCACCCTTCACTGAACTCAGCCCAGTGGGTGAGGGAAATAAGGAAACACAGACCCTGGTTGATATCTGCTGAGCTATAAAAAGGCAGGAGTAAGGGGCTCTGGATAGATGTTAAGGGGGTAACAATTTTCCATCAAAAAGTCACTGAGATTTCAGATTTCTAAAGTCATAACACCTTTCTGTAAGGATTAAACTATGTGAAAGCTTAATTTCCTTTCTTATTTCCTTATTTATCCCACATAATTTATATAATCATTTTTATGCATTTTAGACACAATTTCCATATATGTATCTCTCCATATGTTAGGGACTGACATAAATATTTCTCATGCTCTTGCCCAGCTATGTGTAAATTATAGGAATAAATTTTGTTAAGCATCTTACACATTGTTTAAAAATAGACCATGCCCATAGTCAAATAACATTTTCAGATTCTTAAACTAAGCACCTACTATGTGCCAAGTCTGTACTAGAAAGTTTCACAGTCATATTACAAAAATCCAGTGAAGAAAATATTATGATACTGATTTACAAAAATGCATATATACATATACCATAACACATGTTTATATGTAAATGTGTATATATTTTCATGTCATGTGTAATTGTGATATATATATACATATAATTATAAAATATATAATCTATATAATATGTGGTGTATGTACACATATACTTATAATATATGTATACATAAAATGGGGAGGTGCAGTGGTAAAGAATCTGCCTGCCAGTGTAGGAGATGCAAGAGATGTGGGTTCAGTCCCTGGGTTGGAAAGATCCCCTGTAGTAGGAAATGGCAATCTGCTTCATAGACAGAGGAACCTGGAGAGCTACAGTCCATGGGGTTACAAAGAATTGGACATGACTTAGTGACTGAGCACATATATATGTGTGTATTTTTTTTAAACATATACGATTGTGAGAGATGAGATGAGATTTCACATCTCAAGATTAAGACTTGAGCTCAGAGCTTCTGATTTCAAGTTGAGCTTTTATTATTATTATCACCATGATCATCATCATTGTCACAATTATTATCTTACCATTATCATAAATATCATAATGTATATTGCAGCCATATATTTTATTTACTAATAGCTTACAGTATAATATCTATGGCAAGTATTATTAGTCAAGAAAGACATTAAGGATTATCTAATTTATGGTGTCCTGCGAGTGAAATGTATTTTGTAGCCAGCATAGTGTTTGTTTAATTCTAATTGGAATGTTTCTCATAGGTATAAGGGGTAGGGTTGAATGATGAGGCTGCGCTTCTGCAATTTTCCAGGGGACCTACTCACAACCAGATCCTGAAAGCTTTGAAATAACCATCCCTGAATCCTGGTATAAGCCCTTCCTTTTACAAGTAAGGAAAATAATTCCCAGTACACTTCCCAAAATCATAGCACTCAGTGGCTCAGTAGTCCTTGCTTGAAGACTTTGGGATCTAGATATGGAGACAACCTAATTCACATGAACTGCAGCAAAAACCACGACTGGACAAAACTGTAGGGCTCTGAACCCAGCACAAATCAGAATCACCTGAGCAGTTTTACTTGTTTTCTGATTAAAAAAGGAAAGAAAGTAAGAAGATACTCTGCTTGATTTTTATTGAGAAAAAAATTGCCCTTGTTTTAAAAGTATCAAACCATTCAAAGAGGTATATAATCAAAATCCTAGCCTTCTATCCTTTAAGCTGTGTGTGTGTGTGTGTGTGTGTGTGTGTGTGTGTGTGTGTGTGTGTTAGTAGCTCAGTCGTGTCCAACTCTTTGTAGCCTGCCAGGTTCTTCTGTCCATGAAATTCTTCAGGCAAGAATAATGAAGTGGGCAGCCATTTCCTTCTTAGGGGATCTTCCCAACCCAGGGATCAAACCCTGGTCTCTTGCAAGTCTCCTGCATTGCAGGCAGATTCTTCACCATCTGAGCCACCAAAGAAGCCATCCTTTAGACTAAAATAGTTAATAATTGTTTTTTGTCCATCAGAAAATTTTTCATACATAAAAAAAGCAAACAGATATGTAAGTCTCCCCTCACTTCTTTAAATAGAAATGATACCCACAATATTTTCCTTTTTTCATTTACTGTGAATAGTTGTAAGTTTCCACAGTGGTACATATCAGTTCAGTTCAGTTGCTCAGTTGTGTCCAACTCTGCACATCCATGAACTGCACCAGGCCAGTCTTCCTTGTCCATCACCAACTCCCGGAGCTTACTCAAACTCATGTCCATCGAGTCAGTGGTGCCATCCAACCATCTCATTCTCTGTCATTCCCTTCACCTCCCTGCTTCAGTCTTTCCCAGCATCAGGGTCTTTTCTAGGTTCTTCGCATCAGGTGGCCAGAGTATTGGAGTTTCAGCTTTAGCATGAGTCCTTCCAATGAATATTCAGGACTGATTTCCTTTAGGATACACTGGTTGGATCTCCTTGCAGTCCAAGGGACTCTCAAGAGTCTTCTCCAACACCACAGTTCAAAAGCATCAATTCTTTGGCACTTAGCTTTCTTTATAGTCCTACCCTCACATCCATACATGACTACTGGAAAAACCATAGCTTTGACAAGATGGACATTTGTTGGCAAAGTAATGTCTCTGCTCTTTATTATGCTGTCTAGGTTGATTAAAGTTTTTCTTCCAAGGAGCAAGTGTCTTTTAATTTCATGGCTGCAGTCACCATCTGCAGTGATTTTGGAGCCGAAGACAATAAAGTCAGCCACTGCTTCCACTGTTTCCCCACTTGTCGTGAAGTGATTGGACCAGATACCGTGATCTTAGTTTTCTGAATGTTGAGTTTTAAGCCAGCTTTTTCACTCTCCTCTTTCACTTTAATCAAGAGGCTCTTTTGTTCTTCTTCACTTTCTGCCATAAACGTGGTGTCATCTGCATATCTGAAGTTATTGATATTTCTCCCTGCAATCTTGATTCCAGCTTGTGCTTCATCCAGCCCAGCATTTCACATGATGTACTCTGCATAGAAGTTAAATAAGCAGGGTGACAATATGCAGCCTTGACATACTCCTTTCCCAATTTGGAACCAGTCTGTTGTTCCAAGTCCAGTTCTAACTGTTGCTTCTTGACCTTCATACAGATATCTCAGGAGGCAGGTCAGGTGGTCTGGTATTCCCATCTCTTGAAGAATTTTCCATAGTTTGTTGTGATCCACACAATCAAAGGCTATGGCATAGTCAATAAAACAGAAGCATATTTTTCGTGGAGTTCTCTTGTTTTTTCTATGATCCAATGGATGTTGTCAACTTGACTGGTTCCTCTAGCTTTTCTAAATCCAGCTTGAAGTTCATGCTTCACGTACTGTTGAAGCCTGGCTTGGAGAATTTTGAGCATTAGTTTGCTAGCATGTGAGATGAGTGCAATTGTGCAGTAGTTTGAACATTCTCTGGCATTGCCCTTCTTTAGGATTGGAATGAAAACTGACCTTTTCCAGTCCTGTGGCCACTGTTGAGTTTTCCAAATTTGAGTTTTCCAAATTTGAGTTTTCCAAATTTGGCACATTGAGTGCAACACTTTCACAGTATCATCTTTGAAGATTTGAAATAGCTCAATTGGAATTCCATCACCTCCACTAGCTTTGTTTGTAGTGATGCTTCCTAAGGCCCGCTTGACTTCGCATTCCAGGATGTCTGGCTCTAGGCGAGTGATCACACCATCGTGGTTATCTGGGTCGTGAAGATTTTTTTGAATAG
This sequence comes from Muntiacus reevesi, assembly GCF_963930625.1. NCBI lineage: Eukaryota > Metazoa > Chordata > Mammalia > Artiodactyla > Cervidae > Muntiacus > Muntiacus reevesi. The sequence goes on along the minus strand of NC_089256.1, from coordinate 83,559,625 downwards.
TTCTGTGTACTCTTACCACTTCTTCTTAATGTCTTCTACTTTCTGTTAGGTCCATGCCATTTCTGTCCTTTACTGAGCCCATCTTTGCAAGAAATGTTCCCTTGGTATCTCTAATTTTCTTGATGAGATCTCTAGTCTTCTTCATTCTATTGTTTTCCTCTATTTCTTTGCATTGATTGCTGAGGAAGGCTTTCTTCTCTCTCCTTGCTATTCTTTGGAACGCTGCATCCAAATGGGTATATCTTTCCTTTTCTCCTTTGCCTTTTTTTAGCTTCTGTCCTTTTCTCAGCTATTTGTAAGGCCTCCTCAGACAACCATTTTGCCTTTTTGCATTTCTTTTTCTTGGGGATGGTCTTGATCCCTGTCTCCTGTACAATGCCATGAGCTCTGTCCATAGTTCTTCAGGCACTCTCTCAGATCTAATCCCTTGAATCTATTTGACAACTCCACTGTATAATTGTTAAGGGCTTTGATTAGGTCATACCTAAATAGTGGGGTTTTCCCTACTTTCTTCAATTTAAGTCAGAATTTGGCAATAAGGGTTCATGATCTGAGCCACAGTCAGTTCCCAGTCTTGTTTTTACTGACTGCATAGAGCTTCTCTTTGGCTGTAAAGAATATAATCAATCTCATTTCAATATTGACCATCTGGTGATGTTCATGTGTAGGTCTTCTCTTGTGTTGTTGGAAGAGGGTATTTGCTATGACCAGTGCATTCTCTTGGCAAAGCTCTGTTAGCCTTTGCCCTGCTTCATTCTGTACTCCAAGGCCAAATTTGCCTGTTACTCCAGGTATCTCTTGATTTCCTACTTTTGCATTCCAGTCCCCTTTAATTAAAAGGACATCTTTTGGGGATGTTAATTCTAGAAGGTCTTGTAGGTCTTCATAAAACCGTTCAACTTCAGCTTCTTCACTATTACTGATGGGGCATAGACTTGGATTACCATGATACTGAATGGTTTGCCTTGGAAGCAAACAGAGATCATTCTATTGTTTTTGCAATTGTATCCAAGTACTGCATTTTGGACTCTCTTGTTGACTATGAGGGCTATTCCATTTCTTCTAAAGGATTCTTGCCCACAGTAGTAGATATAATGGTCATCTGAGTTCAATTCACCCATTCCAGTCCATTTTAGTTCACTGATCCCTAAAATATCAATATTCACTCTTGCCATCTCCTGTTGACTACTTCCAATTTGCCTTGATTCATGGACCTAACATTCCAGGTTCCTATGCAATATTGCTCTTTACAGCATCAGATTTTACTTCCATCACCAGTCACATCCACAACTGGGTGTTGTTTTTGCTTTGGATCTCTTTCTTCATTCTTTCTGGAGTTATTTCTCCACTGATCTCCAGTAGCATATTGGGCACCTACCGACCTGGGGAGTTCATCTTTCAGTGTCCTATCTTTTTGCTTTTCATACTATCCATGGGGTTCTCAAGGCAAGGATACTGAAGTGGTTTGCCATTCCCTTCTCCAGTGGACCGCATTTTGTCAGAACTCTCCACCGTGACCTGTCCATCTTGGATGACCCTACGTGGCATGGCTCATAGTTGCACTTGAGCTAGACAAGGCTGTGGTCCATGTGATCAGTTTGATTAGTTTTCTGTGATTCTGGTTTTCACTCTGTCTGCCCTCTGATGAATAAGGATAAGAGGCTTATGGAAATTTCCTGATGGGAGAGACTGAGGGGGAAACTGGGTCTTGTTCTGATGGGCGGGGCCATATTCAGTAAATCTTTAATCCAGCTTTCTGTTGATGGGCTGTGTTCCCTCCCTGTTGTTGGACCTGAGGCCAAACTATGGTGGAGGTAATGAAGATAATGGTGACCTCCTTCAAAAGGTCCCATGCATGCACCACTCCACTCAGTACCCCTGACCCTGCAGCAGGCCACCACCGACCCACACCCCCGCCAGAGACTCCTGGACACTCACGGGCAAGCCTGGGGAAGTCTCTTGGAGTGGCACATATGGATCCACCTTATTCTTTTTAATCTCCTCATAATACTTCATTGATTAGAATTTCCATAATGTATTTCATTGATGTCCTGATGATGAACATTTAGATTATTTCTAGTATCTTGTTATTACAAATACCTTTGTAATAGGTCTTTGCCTATATAGGAAAACATATCAGTAGAATAAATCTTGGGATTTCTGAGTTAAAGGAAATATGATTTTTTTAATTTGACAGATTTTTTTAATTGCCTAGTATTGATGTCCTCGAAGCAGCTTGTACAAGCTTGCAATGGCCAGTTGTTCAGTATATTCAAGAATCTCATGAGACGGTTATTAAATTACTTGTAACTTGAGATGAGTCATGGTGGGAGTGTTTACACCATGAAAACCCAGGCTTCTAATTTTTATTGACATATATATTTTTGACAAGCCAGTTTACCAGCACACCACTGCCTATAAAGATAACTAACATTCATTTGGGGATGGTTCCTAAAGTGTGGGGTGCATCCCAGACCTACACACCATCTGGAGGGTGGGAACAGAGGATCTGAACTTGTAGAGAATTTCTCATGGGAGCTCAGTGTAGCCATTGAGGAGGGAACCTCAGTGATGATTAGAGAAGGGAGGGGATGAGAGTGGTCAGAGTGTGCTTTCTGGAGAAGATGCTAAATTGCAACTTTCAGACTGTTCAGGAGTTAGATACACAAAAGATCCCGGAGATGGATCCAGGTGTGGGAAGTGTTTTCCTCCACTGCATAAAAGATAGATTCTTGGGAAGCAAAGGTCACAGAAGAGGGGGTTCCTCTCACTCAGCTGCCCTCACAGCCATCAATCTACTTCCCGTCAGAATTCACCACAGAACTTCCCCCTCAACCTCTCCCCAGACGTCCTATTAACACAACACACTCACACACACAACCTTAGGATAAGTCAAGCTTTCCCCTCTCTTCTTATCTTAAAAATCCTACCACAGATTCAACTGAGTTAAATTTAAGTGAATGGTTTCAAGGACCTCAACTTACACTCAGACCAAGAGGGGCATCTCTCTGGATTAGTCCTGAGCTTGCTGATGTCAGATGGGGTCTTTCTGATCAAGTACATCACAAGGACAAAGGAATCCCACTCCTAGTTTCCACCTGCCAGTAGATCCCAGGGAGGTCTTATCCCACAGGCTGTTACAACCTTTCCACCCAAGAAACATCCCCCACAGCACTGCTTCAATGCGGTCCTTGCTAAAGGTAGGAAGAAGGCCAGGTGATGCCAGTCTAAATAAAAACACAGTCCCAGGAAAAGTGAAGATTCTATTGTCTAAGTCACAGTACTGTTTTCCTTTTCATCCCATGACCATTTGGTTAAACAGATTGAGATAACCAAAGAAGTTGTTTAGAGTGGCAGTACTTTAGCACATAGATTCTAGACTGAGTTCATATCTTGACTCAAGTTCCTTGACCTTGAGTGTGCAGCTTAACTTCCATATACCTCAATTTCCTCACATATAAAACGGGGATGATAATAGTATAACAACACGACCTACTCACAGTGTTTTTTTGAAGCTTAAATAAGGTAATCCATGTGTGTGTATGATACACATACACACATCACTACGATGACTGACACATCAATAACTATGATGTGCAGCAGCAGTTTTGAGCCTTTGGACAGTGTTTCAGATATTAATGCTCCACTTCAGACTGTTCCCAGATGGACAAACCCTGGGTCAGGAAAATTAAAGCCCGTTTAATCGCAACAGGAGGGATACATATGATAGATGAGAGAGATGCTTTAATAATATTTTTTGAGCAGCTTGTTCACAAAAAGCACATCAAAATTATTCCTTTCAACAAGCTATAGTGGGGTGTAAGGTGCAAAAGTAACTGCTTTAGACCTCCATTTTGACAGACCTTGTAAGAGTTCCCTTTACTTTTATAATCACTAACTCAGTGTGAAAATAAAAAGTTTAAATCGGACAGTATCTCCTATTCCATCATTTGAGGTTTGTTTGTCTGTCTCGTTTCATTTGGTCTTCCTGATGGGATTTAATGGAAGCAGTGGGAGCCAAGAAGGGGTCATAAGGTGCTAACTGACCGGGAAACCCTGCCGGGGAAACTGCAGGAGAAAGATGCATTGCGTTCATCTCTGCCCCACTCAGCACAGCACCCTTTCCCTGGAGGCAAAGTGACCATGAGAGAAATGAGTCTCTGGCTGGTGTGGTGGAGGGTGGAGAGACCCACAATCTACTTCATATTTACTTATATTGACATATACTGTCCCCATGTCACATCTGCGATCCCACTATCAATACTGCAGCAGTTCTATTTCCTTATGTGTTCCTTACATACTATGGGTTTTAACAAAAGAAAGGCTTATAATGACTTCAAGTATTATAACATCCCAAGGCTGAAAAAAAAAAAAGGATAGCCATAGTTTATTTTTGTACTCACATTAATGTAGGAAATAAAACCTATTTAATGAAAAATTGCATGTCGTAAAAGTGTTTTACAATACTTACAACAATGTAATATTACCATTAACAAATTCAGTACAAGCTCCACAGTTTATGTTTGCTGGACGAAACCTAATGCCAAGTCAATGAAAATTGAATTACAGTCTTTTCTCAGTGAAGTGTGTTTTGTGACAGGGAAGGTGCTCCAGGCAAAAGGAAAAATGTTTTCAGAGACCTGTAGGGTAGACAGAGGGCTTCCCAGGTAGAGCTAGTGATAAAGAGCCCATCTGCCAGTTCAGGATATGTAAGAAACATGGGTTCGATCCCTGGGTTGGAAAGATCCCCTAGAGGAGGGCATGGCAACCCACTCTAGTATTCTTGCCTGGAGAATCCCATGGACAGAGGAGCCTGGTGGGCTACAGTCCATGGGGTCACAAAGAGTTGGACATGACTGGAGCAACTTAGCACACACACAGGGTGGAAGGAACACATGCATTTATTAGAGGAACATAAGAAATCAGTCATAGCCGAGTTGGTAAAGAATCCACCTGCAATGCAGGAGACCCCGGTTCGATTCCTGGGTCAGGAAGATCCCCTGGAGAAGGATAGGCTACCCACATCAGTATTCTGGCCTTGAGAATTCCATGGACTGTATAGAATCGATCACAAAGAATCAGATAAGACGGAGCAAGTTTCATTTCACTTCAAGGAGTCGGTGGGTGGCGAGGGGGGTGAAGAAGAGAATATGAAACCAATGAAAGGAAAAAATAAGGCTTGTGATGGTTCATTTTATGTGTCAACTTGGCTGGCCTGAGGGCTGCCAAGAGAGTGGTAAATCATTATTTCTGGGTGTGTCTGCAAGGATGTTACTAGATGAGATTAGCATTTGATTCAGTAGACTGAGTGATGGCTGTCACCTCTGTGGATAGGTATCATCCAGTCTGTTGAGAGCCCAATAGAACAGGAAGGCCAAGGTGGGATAATGAATTCTCTCTCGGGTTTTGAGCAGGAACCTTCATCTTCTTCTGCCTTCAGAAATGGAGCTCCTAGCTCTCGGGCCTGAGGATTCGGGAACTTGCACCATCAGCCCCTCACTCCCAGGCCTTTGACCTTAGACTGAATTACCCCACCAGCTTTCCTGGTTCTCCAACTTGCAGATGGCCAAGTGTGGGACTTTACCTTCACAACTGCATGAGCCAATCCCTATAACCAATCTCCTGTATAGTCTATCTGTCTCTCTGTACATCCAATTGGTTGGGTTTCTCTGAGCAGCCCTGACTACTACAAGGCTTTGGGGACACCTAAGTGTGGATTGTCAGTCACTGTGTGTACAAGTGTGGCCTGGAACCAGCATTGCCAGTGTCACCTGGGCACTTGTTAAAAATGCATATTCTCTGCCCCATCTCAGATCTACTGAATCGAAAACTCACGTAGGACCAGAAATCTGTGTTTTAACAAGCCCTCCAGTGATTTTAGAGAGTATAAACCATGTTGAAAGGTTTAGTTTGCACAACAGAATCAAATACTGGTAGACTTTCAATACAGGTGTCTGATCCCCATCCCGAGTCAATTAAATCTGGGAGTCAGGCTCTGGCACTAGTATTTTCTGAAAGTTTGTCAGGTAGTTCTAACTACCTGGGGGTAGGAGGGTGTCCTTGGTGGCTCAGACAGTGAAGAATCACCCAGGTTCCATCCCTGGATTGAAAAGATCCCATGGAGGAGAGAATGGCAACCCACTCCAGTATTCTTGCCTGGAGAACTCCATGGACAGAGGAACTTGGTGGGTTACAGTTCACAGGGTTGCAAAGAGTCAGACGCGACTGAATGACTAACACCTTTTTTTTTTTTTTTGACATGGGCCCAGGATTGAAAATCATTGGTTTAGACTACTATTTTGTCATCTGTCACATGCTAATCATAGGGAAAGTTTTACTCTGAGAGGCAATTCATTGATAACCAACTCTCTTTTGGTGTAGGCCTTGGTAACAATGATCTGCTGGAGAAGGCAATGGAAACCCACTCCAATACTCTTGCCTGGAAAATCCCATGGACGGAGGAGCCTGGTAGGCTGCAGTCCATGGGGTTGCAAAGAGTTGGGCACGACTGAGCGACTTCACTTTCACTTTTCACTTTCATGCATTGGAGAAGGAAATGTCAACCCACTCCAGTGTTCTTGCCTGGAGAATCCCAGGGATGGAGGAGCCTGGTGGGCTGCTGTCTCTGGTGTCGCACAGAGTCAGACACAACTGAAGTGACTTAGCGGCAGCAGCAGCAGCAGCAATGATCTATAATTGACATCACCTGTCTTCTGGTACTCAAAACTAGATTGCCCATGCCCTTGCCAACCATGCCTCCATGTCTCTTAACAGAAAGGCCTTTTTGCACAGACAACATGAGATAAACTTCCATTTAGCACAAACTGAGTCATCAACTAAGCAAAGAAGTGGGTCCCAAGGTAACAATATACTTTAGATTAAATTTACAAAATGTTGAGGGGGGTGAAAGAGGGAATGGGGAAGTGGTAGGAGAGAAAGGGACACAAGTAAGCATCAGTGAAGAAAAAGAAAACTTTCACACTTGGATTGTTGGGAGATTGAGATTGACATATATACACGACTATATATAAAATAGATGACTAACAAGAACCTGCTGTATATAGCACAGGGAACTCTGCTCAATACTCTGTAATGAGCTACATGAGAAAAGATCTAAAAAAAAGTAGATTTATGTATAACTGATTCACTTTGTTGTATAGCAGAAACCTATACAACATTGTAAACCAACTATACGCCAGTAAAAATTTAAATATGTATATATATATAATATATATATATATATATATATATATATATATATATATATAATTCTTACTATTTTTTTTAAAAGGAAATAAAGTAGCCATACTTTCTTTGGTCTAACTGGGAGCTATTTTCTAAAGTTCAAATATCATCTTTATTCATCACAAATCCTTGGACACTTGCTAACTGGGCAACCTTTAATAATGATAACCACCATTTATTGAGCACTTATGGTGGGATCACATCTTCAGGAAGGGAGTTTAGGTTCTAAAGATAGTATAGAAGTTGAAAATCAAACGAAGTCAAAATTACCCTAGTACATCACTTAATGGCTGAGATAGAAGAGGCATGTGTGTGAGTGTGTGTGAAAGTCACTCAGTCATGTTCGAATCTTTGTGATCCCATGGATTATACAGTCTATGGAATTCTCCAGGCCACTGGAGTGGGTAGCCATTCCCTTCTCCAGAGGACCGTACCAACCCAGGGATCAAACCCAGGTGTCCCACACTGCAGGCAGAGTCTTTATCAGCTGGGCCACAAGGGAAGCCCACAGAAGAGGCATATAGAAACCAAATCTCCATGAGACCAGCTGACCACCTCCCCAATATCACACCTCAGAGCTCCCCAAATGGGTTGACACTTCTCTTTCTTTCTGTTGTTCATGGACTGGATGTCTGCTTTGAGTGTCTCCCTTGCCATTACCTCTTCAAATATTCATCACAATCCTACGATGCAAAATTATTATTATTATTATTATCTCTTTTGCATATTTTGCAGAGGAAGTAACTGAGATTTGGAGAAGTAAATTGCCCAAAGTCATGTATTGGAGCCCAAATTAAGACAATATGTGCAACCCAAGGACTCAGACCCACTGCTCCTCTAAACCAGAGCCAATTTTAAAATTATTTTTTCAGAGGGGGTCTTTTTACCTTCACATCATTTCCAGGAACAATAAACTTCTTCTAAGTAATTAGTTATGATCCCTGCAAGACTGAAAAGGCCGGTGTTGTAGGATCAAGGCAGAACCAGTCCCTTCTGGCCCACAAAGGGAACACTGGTACACTGTTGGTAGGTGTGGAAATTGGTGCAGCTGCTGTAGAAAACAGTATGTGATTCCTCAAAAAATTAAAAATAGAACTACCATGCATATGCGCCAAGCCACTTCAGTCATGACTCTTCGCCACTCCATAGACTGTAACCTGCCAGGCTCCTCTGTCCATGGGATTCTCCAGGCAAGAATACTGGAGTGGGTTGCCATGCCCTCCTCCAGGGGAACTTCTTGACTCAGGGATCTTGAACTTCTTGACCCTTGTCTCCTGCATCTCCTGAATTGCAGGCAGATTCTTTACCACCGAGCCAACGGGGAAGCCCCGAACTCCCATATGATCCAGCAATCCCACCTCTGGGTATATATCCAAAAGAACTGAAATCAAGATCTCAAAGAGATATCTGTGCTCCCCATGTTCACTGCAGCATTGTTCATAGTAATGAATAATGGAAACAGCCTAAGTGCTCATCAATGGAAATAAAGAAGGGAATAAAGAGGGAATAAAGAAGATGTGGTGTATAAATATAATGGATATTATTCAGTCATGAGAAAGAAGAAAATATTCCCATTTGTGACGATATGGTTGCCTTGAAGGCATTATGCTAAGTGAAATAAGCCAAACAAAGACAAATACTACACAATATCATTTATATATGAAATCTAAAAAGAGTCAAACTCATAAAAAATGTGGTTATGGGGGGCAGGGGAAAATAGAGAGAGATTAAGAAAAGGGTATAAACTTTCATCTGTAAGATGTATGAGGTCTGAGGATCTAGGGTATAACATGGTGACTATGGTTGATGATTCCGTATTATATTACTGAAATTTGCTTAGAAAGCAGAACTTTAATGTTTTCTTCAAAGAAGAAAATACATCTGTGAGGTGAGAGATGTGTTAATTCACTAGATGTGGGAATCCTTTCACAATGTATATGCATGTCAGATGACCATCATATACATTTTTTTCACTTTTTATTTGTGTTGGGGTGTAGCTGATTTATAATGTTGTGATAATTTCAGGTAAACAGGGAAGGGACTCAACCGTACATATACATGGATCAATTCTTTCCTAAACTCCCCTCCCGTATACATTTTAAATATCTTACAATGTTCTTTGCCAATTATACCTTAATAAGGTTGAAAAGGGGCTTCCCCAATGGCTCTTTGGTAAAGAATCCTCCTGCAATGCAGGAGATGCAGAAGATGTGGGTTCAGTCCCAGGGATGGGGAGATCCCCTGGAGGAGGGCATGGCAATCCACTCCAGTATTCTTGCCTGGAGAATCCCATGGACAGAGGAGCCTGGCGGGCTACCGTCCATAGGGCCTCAAAGAGTCGGACATGACTGAAGGGACAATGCAGATTGAAAAAAATAAAGGTTTTTAAAAATTAACAATAAATAAAAAGAGGCCACACATTTGACACCCTAATAAAATCCCCTTTATCCCTTGCTTGCTGATCTCCAGAGACGGGAGCCCAGTATGAAAAGAGTGTCCTTGCAGTTGACAGACCATACATATGAACACCCCAAAGGGAGATTCTGAAGGGAGAAACAGTGGAGAATGGCAATGGTTTGAAAAGTTATCACATCCTTTTCAGCATCCTCAGGCTCTGCTGGAACCTTCCCTCCTTTCTAGTGAGAAAACAGACTCAATGAAGGAGCAGACATTTCCAATTAGTGCCCAAAATAAAGCCAGAAGAAACTCGAGAGAGCTTGTGAGATGATTGATTGCCTGCTCAGTTTAGTGTCTCCTGAGGCCCTTTCTCCTCCTCCCTGGCCTCCCCATTGTTGCACAGAGGGAGGGGGAGCTCTCCTCATCACCCACATTTCCTAGGACTTCAGCCCAAACCAGGAGGAATAGTTTTGCCTGGGAAGAGAAACAGGAGCAATGGAATACCTTCCTGCTTCACAGCCACCTCCTCTTCCAACAACTCCAGCCCCAGTCGGTACACAGCTGATGAAAGCGGAGAACAGTATGAGTGTAATTAAATTCCGTGAGCTGACACACACAGATGTCCAGGTTGCAGACTGAGCAACTTCATAGATCACAGTGTAAACGGCATCCCCTTGTGATGGGCAGTGCCTATGTGCACAGCTGTGTGTGGCAGCCCGGCCAACGATCCCCCGGGTTTTGCCAAGGCAAATAGTAAAACATAATATTGTACATCTGTTTTTCCCCCAAGGCAAAACAAGAATAGAAGACCTTGTTGTCCATAATTTTCTATAAGGATATTATCACGTCTTCTCCTAAAGTAATTCAAATGCTCAAGACAATTAGGTGTCTTTCTTTCTGAAACAATAGAATGCTTATTTGTGTGTTTCCTTCCTTGTTACAAATTTACATGTACATCTGTTCACAAATATACATGCACATATGTTCACATAAACAGCAGCGAAAGAGTAAAGCAGTGAAAAAGGATTTATGCCAACTCTACAATTAGCACACACACTATAAACATTGTCTTTAAACTTAATTTTGAGCTTCCTAGAGGCCAAGGCGTAACAGGGTAATGTTGATTAGCCGCTTAGTTATATCCGACTCTTTGTGACCCCATGGACTTTAGCCCACCAGGCTCCTCTGTCCATGGAATTTCCCAGGAAAGAATACTGGAATGGGTTCCCATTTCCTTCTCCAGGGGATCTTCCCAATCTAGGGATCAAGACTGTGTCTCCTGCACTAGCAGGCAGATTCTTTACCATCTGAGCCACCTGGGAAGCCCCCAAACAGGGTAATACAATTATATTATTCTTAGGTGGTGGATAAAAATATACCTGAAGTTTAGGAGACACACCTGTTTTCCTGAATCTCAGTCCTTAAAGAAACATATCACAATGAAGCTAACTAGTTTTCCTTTCTTGGCCAGGCAGCAACGGTGAGACTGGGATGAGGGGGCAGAGCTTCAAAAGCTACATGCAATGAAACCTACATGATGTAGTGGTCACACTTGCGGGCCTGGAAGCTACTAGGCCAGGTTTAAATGCCAGCTGGCCTTGGGCCATCCATGTAGCATGGCTCCAGTTTTCTTGTCTGTAAAATGGGAGTAAAATATGCACATGATCTGCTGTGACAGTATGTGGAATATAATGATGGTATGCTTAAGTGTCTGGTTCATGGTAAGCCCTCAATATATTAGTTTTTATTACAGAAGCCTAAAACAGGAGCCGGAGCTTGTGGCTGGGATTAAATACCAGACTTACACCTAAGCTGCCCAAAGAAGGAGGCGTGAGGAAACAGGTCAGGGAGGCCAGGGTGAGGAACCTTCTGGAGAAATCCTGAAAGATGTCCAGCCTCTGTGCTGTTGACCTGCCGCAATGTTCGGGTTTCACCCTTGCAGGCAAGCCTTGGCAGCCAGCAGGTGACGTTGTAAAGAAATGGCTATTAGGTTGATAATAGTTTTGTTGCAAATGCAGAAAGGACGTGTATATATGGTGGGTTCTTGAATCACCCTTACATGGATGGTCAAGGCATCCAGTGTTCTGACAAGACTGGAGCCTCAAGCCACAGACCCGTGTGTGTGTGTGTGTGTGTGTGTGTGTGGTGTGGAGGGTGAGGGGATGGGCTGGTGCAGGTAGCAGGCACGGGATACACAGGAACCAAAGTCCTGGTCATGGATCAGCTGACCTCTGCAAGGAAGGAGTGTTGAGTTTGAAATGTTGAGCCTCAGAGGCAGGCACAAAGCCACAGTGACCTTCAAAACGGCTCTATAAAAAGGGTTCTGTAAAAGCCTCTGACTAGAAGAGAAAGGGGAAGTTAGAGCACTCCCATAGGCAGAGTTTTTCCAACTTCTCATACTATGACCCACAGTGAGAAATGTATCTTACACATGAATACATATAACTGAACCAAATCTCACAAAACAGTTCTTACTCTTACCACGTATGCTTCACTCTCATATTATCACTTCCATTTGCTTTCTTTTAAAAAAAAAAAAAAAAAAACTATTTTATTTCACAATTGCAAGAACACTGCTTTAAGAGAATAGATGGAGAAGGACCCTTTGGGAGGAACTTGGGCCCAAGACAGTGAGAGAGAAGGTTCTTTGGACAGATACTAAGGTCTTGTGCCGGTGCGGCTGTGAATGTTGGGCTGAAGAGGGGAAATCAGTGAGACCCCACTAGACTGGATCTTCTTTGAATCCCTCATGCCTTGCACACAATGGGCCTTTGGAAGAGTTATTTTAACCGAACTTGACTTACCTTGACTGAAAGTAACTGCCTCAAGTACACAGCCCTCTCATGACCTGACGTGACAGCTCAAGGGGCTTGAGTGGCTGGAGGAACGGCGGGATGGCCTGTCGCACCCTCTTCCTTAACCGCATCCTTTCTCACCTGGGCTGACACAGGGCCTTTGTACCGGAGACGCCAGGTCTGCGCCTGACATTCCTCTTGTGGGGCCTGGGACTCCGGCCTTCTCTGAGGATGCTCCCCTCAGGTTGTCAGGCCCCGCAGTTCCTTCCAGCTGGGAAGAGCTGAGGAGCTCTTTTAAATCGTTCAAGCTACTAAATGAATTTTCTAGGAGTGTTTCCTCGTCGATTCCTTCTCCATTTCCTCTTTCTGCAGTAGAGAACTTCTTTCTCCCTCTCCCCCACTCTGTGCCATTAGATTTCTCAAATAAAAAAGTTATAGGTCTTTTTTTACAAGCAAGCAAGTGCTCTGGCTGTTCCAGAATGCTAATGCTTACCTAAGAGAAAAAAAAATCTTTTATGAGACTACAGGTTCTACCCCAGTGTGTGCAATTTCCATTTTGAGTAAGACAGCTCCAGCTCCTCCCTCAGGCTTTTTCCTTGATGCTCCCAGAGGACTTGAGCTTTAATCCTCCCTGGGTGCTCCCATGGGTGGAGGGGCAGGAAGGACCAGAGTTCTCGCTGAAGAAAGGGCTGCAATAGGGCGTTGTGAAGGCTCCTGTGCCTGGGGCAAGAGACTCAAATTTCTGACACGTCATTGCCTCTTCTGGGAAACTAGGATAGTAGTAAATATCTTGCAGAGTTGTTACAGAGGGAAGTTGTTAAAGAGGAAAAGAAAAGTGCAAGCCACATGGAGGTGCTGAAAAGTCATTAGTAGCTGCAGTAGCTGGAGTTTTGTCATCCTCACAGTTACTGCAAGTTTCTTTTTGAAAGTGAAAGTGTTAGTCGCTCAGCCCTGTCCAGCTCTTTGCGAGCCCATGGACTGTAGCCCACCAGGCTCCTCTGTCCATGGAACTCTCCAGGCAAGAACACTGGAGTGGGTAGCCATTTCCTCCTCTAGAGGATCTTCCCAACCCAGGAATCACACCCAAGTCTCGTGGCAGATTCTTCACTGTCTGAGCCACCAGGCTAGAGTATGGATGCTCAATTCACAAGTTTCTTCTTCGATGACTCAAATAAAGCTAGGCTTATATTCACCAAAAGAAATAGGAAATGGATCATTAGTATTGTTGCCATTGTTAAGTATTTATGAGGCAGCCTTCTGCTCACATCACTATATGAAGAGCCTTGGACCCAGTGTCTATCCAATAGGAAGGTTTTTTTGTTTGTTTTTTGTGTGGTTTTTTTTTTTTTTAATTATTTATTGGCATATAGTTACTTTACAATGTTGTGTTAATTTCTGCTGTAGAGCAAACTGAATCAGCCTGAAATCTGAAATCAGCAAATCTGAATCAGATGTATACATATATCGTCTCTTTTTTGTTTTTCTTAATAGCAACAAGGCTTTTATTTTTTATTTAAATTATTTTTAAAACAATACTTTTTCCCTAGAAGGTGACACATTTTCAACAATTAAAAACAAAATCTAATGACCCAATGATAATCTATCTAGAAATATATACATACAATATTAATCTGACAATATTAAATCAGTGGTAATCACCACAGAACTGGGCTGTAAGTAGACTATATACGATAACAGAAGAGTGTGGATATCCCTTCTTTTTTGGCTTCCATTCCCATTTGGGTACCACAGAGCACTGAGTTCCCTGAGCTATACATAGGAAGCTAGAGGACTCAGCTGTGAAGTGGTAGATTCTACATAATGATGTAAAATGAGTGGATCACCGGAAGCAGAGGTTTCCTTGGTACAACTGTGACATTTAGGCACAGATCTTTTCTGTTCTGCTAGGTTAAAAGCCCTTGCACCCCTTCTCAAGTCAAAGCATCTGTTTCATTTTGTTTTCAAATTCTCTCCCTTGCTCTGCTCCCTACTCAAAGCAGGCTTTTGGCACAGTTTGGTCAGATGGGTAAATACAAGAAGTAAATAATCCTATGACACTGTATCAGATGCTCAGGTAATGTTTTAATGCATCCGTGGCGATGGATGGTAGGGAACAAATGCTGGGACTCTTTTCAGAGGAAACTCCACTGCATGATATCCTCCAGCCCTGGAAGGAAGCAGTGGGTGTATCTTCTTGAGTCAGAGTTGGCAAGAGGAAAAGAGAGGAAGCTCGTGCCTGAGCTTGTCATAAGTGAGCCTGGGTGAGTCAGGGCCTGTTGTGAACAACTAGCTCCTCGGTAAGGGGCTCTCTGGGGAAGAGAGCTTCAGCAGGCCACACATTCGGAACAGCTAAATAAGCATTCGCCTTATGGGAGGATGTCAACCAAAGCTCCAGAAAAATGATCTTGCGTAGGGAAAGCTTGTATCTGGAAAAGGGACTTTGTGCTCCACTTGAGGACAGAGTTTTGGCTATACAGGTGCATCCGTCTGCTTCTCAGCTGGATTAGAACATTCAAAGTATTAAAATTAGTAGGTCTGCCTAAGTTAAGCAGAATAAATTAACCCAGGACAAGGAGAAGCTCAAAGGGCTTCTTCTCATTAATTTTCCTTTAATTTTTAAAAAATATTTATTTACTTCTTTTTGGCTGCATCAGGTCTTGGTTGCAGCACGTGGGCTCTTCCCTGTGGCACATGGGCTTAGCTGCCCTGCAGCGTGTGGGACTGTGGTTCCCTGACCAGGGATCAAACCCATGTCCCCTGCACTGGAAAGTGGATTCTTAGCCACTGGGCCACCAGGGAAGTCCCCTCACTAATTTTCAACATCATCAATGTTAGATCTCAGAGCCTAAGAGTCTAGTTGTTGACATCTTGCAACTAATCACAGATAAAAAAGCACCTTAATTGCTCTTCCACAAAACATGTTCCGTTGGATTTAAGCAGCCCTGAACCGAAGAGAGAGCAGCCAGGTCAAGGGGAATGCTTCCTTTTACTGTCTAGAATTCAATCACAGAGTTAATGAAAACAGGTTGTAAACTGTATTTTTGCCATTATAAGGTGACCTTTTTTTTTTATCATGCTTTACAGTTTAGTATTTCTTCACTCAGTATAGGTTGGATATTTTATTTATACAGCTAATGTGTTTATTTTTCTCAGGAAAAGAAGAAAAAGCTGCCACTAAGCCAGTGGAATGTCAGGTTTGATGCTACCTTAGAATTAGAGAAAGAGGATGCTTCACTGTTTTCGTCTAAGAACTTTCAGCATAACGCCTTGTGCAAACCCTTGAGTCACGAGCCCCCTCCTAAACAGCCCCGTCCTCCCTTGGGTCCTGGAGTAACCTGGAGATGCCTTGCACAAGGACATATTAGGACAGTATGGCCACTGCCTCCCAGGAGCAGCTATATAATTTGCAGATCCAAGTGCAAAATGAAAATACGGGGACTGTCATTCAGAAATTGTAAGAATTTCTACAGAGTGACGGCAGAACATTAAGCCAAGGGTAGGCCTTTCTGAGCCTAGGGCGCTGTGCAATTTTTCTCATCTTATATACACAAAGCCAGCCCACTGCTGGCCAAAGGAGCAGGCCATGCTGAACTTCAGATGCCATAAGAGTCCTCACGCTCCCCAGAAGCTCCCCCCACCCCCTCCCCGACACTTCAAGCTTTCCTTGGTCTCTTTCCCAGATCTCCATCCCCCCACATCTTCTACCACAACCTATCAATTTGGTGTATGCTTGCTGAGTCGCTTCAGTCACGTCCGACTGTTTGTGACTCTATGAGCGTAACTCACCAGGCTCCTCTGTCCATGGGATTCTCCAGGCAAGAATACTGGAGTGGGTTGCCATTTCCTTCTCCAGGAACTCTTCCCAACCCAGGAATCTCTTCCCAACCCAGGGATCAAACCAGTGTCTCCTGTGTCTCCTGCATTGCAGGCAGACTCTTTACCACTGAGCCATCAAGGAAGCCCCTTATCAATTCTACACATGCCCAGTTAACCCATTCTGTCCAGAGGAAGGGTGATAAGAGAGTCATGAGCCGTGTGAAGGCTCAGGAGACCTCCCAGCCTGGACTTGGACAGCATGGCCCCCACCCCAGGCAGTTTGGGCATCTTCTCATTGACTTCCTTTCTGTCCCCTTTTCCTCCTTCTTATTGACCAGGTGTCTTCTGCTTTGGAGGTAGCATCCATGCCCCCCTCTCCCAGGCCCTTCTTTCTCTCCATCCCACATTCAAATAATTTTATTCCACAAACCACCACACAGCAGTAAACTCAATAAAGATTTTCAGCTTGATAATTGACCTATGGGTCAGAATTCTTCCTATATGAGCTATAGCACAGTCCGGTATGTTACCAAGTTATTAAGCCAAGTTCTGAGTCAGGCTTTGTTTATTTGCAGCGTGGTACTGATGCCTGAGCTTCCTTCCTCTAGCATTGGACTTGAATTTTCCTTCAAATAATTACTGTTAAGTCATTGCCTGAACTGAAATTAATGAGTTCATAATCACATTTTTTTTTTCTGGGATTGTGACTTAGAAATAGAAAACGTTTTCAAAACCCATGGCTTTTTAGGAAAGAGAGTGCTAAGAAACCAAGAGTCTGAGAAATGCAGAGAGCCAGTTTTGAGCTGATTCCATTTTCCCCAACAGGCTCCATTCACTCCCCTGGGAAGGGGTCACTGAGGGGTTGACAGGCAGTTCTACACCATGAGAGAGCCCAGTACCAAGAAGGATGTGCAATCCTATCAACTAATTGGTTGGTTTCATGAAAACTGTTGAGAGCAATCATTTTCTTTTTTGACAGCTCAAGTTTGACCAGGTACATTCCATAGTTGAAGGTAATTGGAACTGCAAATGTCACTAAAATCTAATATCTTACAAGGACTCCAGAGTTGAACTTTGAAAAATTATTAGTCATTGCAGAATTCTCTCATGATGCTGCCATGGCAAAATTTCCTTTTCTGAATCTACTTTGTTATATGCTGAGTCTGCAGGCATATCATTCCTTACAAGGTTCTGGAGATGATTAAATGGGCAAACATGTACAAAGTGCTTGGCACACCTCTTGGAATATAGTAAGCACTCAATAAATGTTAGCTGCTATTGTTATCGGCTCCTTTATTTCGAAACTGACATTAATTGCTGTGACAACCAAAGTACCTTGAATCATTCTGCTGCTCTGCAAGGCAGTCTTCACACAAGTGCTGATCCTTACTTGTTAACTTAGTTTCTGGCTGAGCAAAGAGTCAGGTTTGCAGGTAGCTTTGGATTCAAAACCTAGGTTAACCAGTTATGCTATGAACAGTGATTCTTTACCATCTGAGCCACCAGGGAAGCCCCCTGATCAGTGATTCTTATCCAAGGGCAATTTTACCCCCAGAGGAACACTTGGCAATGTCTGGAGACATTTTCTGTTGTCACAACCCAGGGACAACAGCATGTAGCAGATAGAGGCCAAAATGAATGTGATAGTCATTTAATCGTGTCCAACTCTTTGTGATCCCATGGACTGTAGCCCACCAGGCTCCTCTGTCCATGGGATTCTCCAGGCAAGAACACTGGAGTGGGTTGCCGTTCCCTTCTCCAGGTGATCTTCCCATCCCAGGGATTGAACCCAGGTCTCCTGCATTGCAGGTGGTTTCTTAACCAACTGAGCCATCAGGGAAGTCCAATAGAGGCCAAGGATGCTTCTAAACAACCTGCAATGCACAGGACAGTCTCTCCTCTCTCAAGAAAAAATTATCTGGTCCCAAATTGCAGGAGTGTCACGGCTGAGAGCTCTGCTCCGCGAGAGACCTAGGTGGGATGTTGAATCTCACCGGGCCTCAGTTTTCTCATCTTCGGGAAGGAAAAGAAATAGCATCCTGCTTGTAAGGTTGCTAAAGCAAAAGAAAAAAGCTCAAATGAAAGTCCCTCAGTGGGATCCTGACATGTAGTCACTGACCTATGCGCCAGTGGTCATGGAAGTGGTGGTGGGTTCTGTCGGTTCCCATGCAACGGGAAAGTTCATTCCCATAAATACCTGGAGAGGGGTGGGAGAAAGAGTGTCTCAGAAACCATTTAGGCTTTTTTATTACCAGGAGAAGGAGAATGTAACAAGAATCTGCTCTTCTCCTTTTGTTTCTTCTTTGAGCTGTTTAGAAGTGTCTGTAACACTCCCTTGCACTACTGTTTCCATCCCTTCTCACACACACACAGTCCAAGCTATGCGACCACAGTGGACTTGAAACAACTTTTCAGTTCTGCTAATTCCCTCAGTTATCGCTGACACTGGGCTTCCCTGTTGGCTCAGTCAATAAAGACTCTGCCTGCAATGCAGGAGACCCAGGTTCCATCCCTGGGTCTGGAAGATCCTCTGGAGAAGGGAATGGCAACCCGCTCCAGTATTCTTGCCTGGAGAATCCCAGGGACAGAGGAGCCTGATGAGTTACAGTCCATGGGGTCGCAAAGTCTCCGCCAGCCATGTAACTGAGCCCCCATGAGTGATCTGCATGATCCTGCCCCAACTCATGTCCCCTCAGCTTGAACATGCTGTCTTCCTCCACCCTCACGATGAGCACACCTCCCTGTGACTTCTTTTTTTTTTTAATTTATTATTTTTGTCGGTACTGGGTCTTCATTGCTTTGCACAGGCTTTCTCGGGGTGAGCAGGGCCTACTCTTTGTTGCAGAGCGCAGGCTCTAGGATGCATGGGCCAGTAGCTCTGGGACACTGGCTTAGTTGCTCCAAGGCCTGTGGAATCTTCCCAGATCAGGGACTGAACCCATGTTCCCTGCATCGGCAGGCAAATTCTTAAACACTCGACCGCCAGGGAAGCCTGTTCCCTGTGACTTCTATCCTGCCATAGACTATTTCCTAACTTGAGGGTGCAGATATCATGATTGCTTCCTCTTTTGCTGATGAAATGTCTCTGAAGGATAGAGTTCGGACCTATTTGGTGAGCATTCACCTGATTCTGGATCTCTTGTTAGTGATGTCAGGCAACTGTGGTTCCCTGCAGGGAAGACCTTCAGAAAATCCTCATGTGGGTAACTAACCAGGCCAGATGGGCAGGGTTTTCTTCAGGGAGGCAAATGATCCTCACTGCAAATCCTCCTGGGTCTCCTGAAGAAAGCAAGGTATATCATCGGAAGTGCATAAGCCAGTGACAAGCCTTTATCAGAAGAGAATACTGAGGGGGAAAGTTATTTACCATCTAACCTGCTGCTTCCCAGGGCTTCCCAGTTGGTGCCAGTGGTAAAGAACTCGCCTGCCAGTCCAGGAGACATAAGACATTTAGTTTGATCCCTGGATCGGGAAGACCCCCTGGAGAAGGGCATGGCAACCCACTCCAGTATTCTTGCCTGGAGAATCCCATGGACAGAGGAGCCTGGTGGGCTACAGTCCATAGGGTCGAAATGAGTCGGACATGACTGAAGTGACTTAGCACCCACACACTTACCAGTTCCAACCAAGGAATGGCTTTAAGATAAGAGACACCCACCATGCTCAGGCCTTACTGAGCCTGTGCTCAGGAGAGGAGCATTGCCCAGCGTCAAGCACGCTCAGGACCATGTGCTGGGCACAGGAGGGGACAGTGAACAAGCCACGCCCCTGCTCCCTGGATGCTAGTGCTGGGCTGACCCAGGGTCCTCCTCAAGTCCCTCCTACCCCGGAGCCTTGGGCTATGAATTATTTGCTGAATCCTCCCCAAGGAGCTGATCCAGCCTTACCTGAAACATCCTCTTCACATATTTCTACCAAAACGCCTCTTGGGCCCTTCAAGGACCAAATCTGTCACCTCTGCCAAACCTGCCCTGGATCGTGAGTATGCTTCACTCTCCCACAAAGTTTAACTGTCTTCATCAGCCCTTACCTTCATATATGTACTAAAGGTAAATATATGTACTACAAGATTATGCAACATTTGGCTTCTTTATGTCATAAGTTTGGCACAAGGAGTCACCATAGGCCCTTGATAAACTGGGACTGGAAGGGCGGGGAGGGGCCCTGAGCTAAGCTTCTGGCTGGCTGTGGAGGGCCCAGGAGGGCTAGCCCGTCTACAGATGGCGCCCAGAAAGGGCAGCTGGGCAGCCCAGGAAGAGGGCACACAGGCCTGCTTCCCACTGCCTGTTTTTGGCTTATCCAGCAGGTAAATGAGACATTACAGCTGGGGACCCAAGCCGCCTTTGAAAGTCAAGGCCAAACCTCTAGCAGCTGTCTTTGGAGAAGACCTGTCCACACAGGCAGGACCTGGTCTATTGTCCTTAGATATGGGGTCAGGATTCAAACCTCCAGAAAGAACTGGGAAAAACTATCTCTAGAAAAGTTGATTTGAATCGAGACCAGGAGAAAGAGGAAGGAATGATGTACTCAAGCAAAATCAGGAAATGAGAACCTAGGGAAAAACTCAGTCTCAGACTGTGGTGGTGGTGATTTAGTCGCTAAGCCATGTCCAATTCTTTGTGACCCTCATGGACTATAGCCTTCCAGGCCCCTCTGTCCATGGGATTCTCCAGGCAAGAATACTGGAGTGGGTTGCCATTTCCTGATCTTCCCAACCCAAGAATCGAACCCAGGTCTCCTGCATTGCAGGCAGATTCTTTACCAACTGAGCTATGAGGGAAACCCAGGCAGGTTCCAATTAAGATATGCCGCAGCCGTACCCAGGCTCCCTGGAGCATGCCCAGGTCCCATTGGGAATGAAAACTCAGTAGGAAGTAGCAGCAGGGATCAAGGAGAGACCAAGACAAGCATATAGTGATAACAGGGCTGTGGAGCTCAAGTCTAGAAGTGACATTTTCCCAGCTGGAGGGAAAAGGGGGACAGTGCTGATACAACCCCAGATCAGACGAGGTGAGCCCAGAACAGAGACCCTGTCAGAGACGTGGGTTCATGCTTTAGTGGATCTGTACTTCAGAGGACCTGGTTTCAGGGCTTTGAAAGGGCAGAGGTCAGGCTGGAGGATATAGCAGAGAGGCAACTGATTTGTACATCCTTAGATGTGTGGAGACAGAACTGTCAAACTTATTGGTTTGACATGCTTACATATCTCCTCTCCAAGACTGAAAGACTGTCAGGATTATAGGGCAGCATAGCTTCTCTGTGCTCTGAAAAACCCTGTGTTTGTACTGGCTGCTGATAATGGTGGGGGAAATGGCATATATTCAATGACGCAGTCTGTAAGTTAAGAAGAAGCGCAGCTACACATATATTCCAAAGCTTCCCTGAATCACTCGTCTGTATGAAAGTAGCAAAGGGTGACACCACCCCCAACTGTGTATGACGAGTTTGTTAGCTTGAGGGCATGTTAGATCACAGACTATTTCTCACACTCTAAAAAAGTTACACAGAGTAAAAGGGACATAATGTGATCAGTGTGAAATCTTTGGGGACATCTCACCAAAGGCCAGGGAACTGCTCTGGAGCCTGCATCGCCGTGGTCAGTACCATGGGTTTGGACAGCTCTGCCTGAGAGCAGTTCAGGGATGCTGAAAGCCCTAAACAAATTCCCTTATGACCTAGTGCCAGCTTTACGTTCACAAAAGTCCTCCCCAGCACACTGAAGAGAAACCAGAAATCCCTCCTGCTTGGAAGTTTTAACTTATGCAGGACTTCCCTGGTGGCCCGGCGGTCGAGAATTTGCCCGCCAATGCAGGGAACACAAGTTCCTTCTATGGTCCGGGAAGATCCCACATGCCATGGAGCAACTCAGCCTGTGCGCCAGAGCTACGGAACCTGGGTGCCTAGAGCCTGTGCTCCACACACAATAAAAAGCCCCCGAACCACGATGAAAGAGTAGACCCTGCTCGCTGCAACTAGAGAAAGCCCATGTGCAGCAGTGAAGACCCAACGCAGCCATAAATAAATTTTACAAAAAGAACTTATGCAAAGAGAAGTGACGTCTGCCCTCTCTTGCCCATGAGGGAAATCTTGGAGTGGGGTCTGAGCACAGAAGGGTAACTTAATATTTACATATAAAATCTAAGTGTTTCTGTAGCTACAGAGGAGACCAAGCTCTCGAAGGCTTTACTCTTCACCATTCTTCCTCTCAAAAATAATCTTCCATAGAAACAGATATCAGTTTGTTGTATCTACATCAAAGTTCGAGAGAAGGCAATTACTCAGATTATGCTTTAGGTAAACAGCTATATTCTGTTCAGTTCTTCAAATAATCTTCTATTTAAATCATAGCTAATTACTATTTAGCAAATTAAACTCATTGAGTATTTCAGAAATGTTCTATTTCACTGTCAGAATGTATGCTTTAGAGATCCCCCTATGGTGAGGAGCCTTCTTTTTTCATTATACAGAATATTATCTAGTTGACCTGAATCCTCGACAAAGATTTTCTTTTCATATCCCTTAAAAAACAAACAATACAAATCATTTGTGAAACTTTAGCTCTTTAAGTAGATATTTCTTTAGCACAAATTTCTTAGGTAATGCAGAAAAACCTTGCCAGTATCTCTAGCTGTGGTTAGACCCTCAAACCATGTGTCAAGAGGTTAGGAGTGAAGAAGGGATGTTTATGGAAAGGTGTGACCAGCTAGCTGGAATAAACTAGAATCAGGCATGGTGGTTTAGTTGCTAAGTCATGTCTGACTCTGCGATCCCATGGACTGTAGCCCACCAGGCTCCTTTGTCCATGGAATTTCCCAAGCAAGATCACTGGAGTGGGTTGCCATTTCCTTCTCCAGGGAGTCTTCCCAACCCAGGGATTGAATCTGCGGCTCCACCATTGCAGGCAGTCTTCTGCATTGCAGGTGGATTGTTTACCGACTGAGCCACCCACCAGAGCTGCTACTTGGGCTGTGTGCTCCATAATTGTTCAGCCATCCAGCCTCCCTCCAACCTGAAGGAACTCTTTTAACTGAAGATTATATAGAGTCAATAATATGGATTCCTTGAGAAGAACTAAATCCACATTACAGAATGAAATCTATTTATTAAAGAATTACTAAGTGTAATGCAAACAAGCTATGCACACAATAGAGGCATCTACAGTGGGGTCATGCCTACCATGTCTATTATGGTACCAAGAGCACTGGCCTTAGACCCACATGCTTCAGAGGATCCCTCTCTGGCCATCTTCTAACCACATACCCAGCCACAGCTCCCACCTCCCATAGCAAGAAGTTCATGGAACCAAAGGGCCTTTTCCACTTGGACCCCAAGTCCTCCCTTCTATGCAGTGATTCAGGTTCTCAGGACCTTAGAATCCCCTGCTCAAGTGATTCCAAGTCTACATCCATGACCTACACAGACCTCTACTCCACGTCCTACCCCCATGGGCAGATTGAATAACCAGTGTGTGTGCTGAGAGGCCCAAGGAGTGACCAGTGGAGGGGGGCTGTTGACTTGAATGTGGACAAAATTTGGACATATAGTGCAGTAAGAGGGGAGGCTGAGAGAGGTAGGTATATATATATATATGTGTGTGTGTGTGTGTGTGTATACACACACACATAAGGCCAGGGGAACTGGACAGGGACAGAACTGAGTCAGGCTACAGGCTGAGAACCAGTGAGCCAGTCCTTTGTGTACTATAGAATCCTACACTTGAACCTAATCTTCCAGATAGTTACAAAGGTATCTTTGTAAGATAGGAGGATGGAACATGCTTATTTAACAGTTTATCAGCCTGACAACTTACGGTGAGTGGGCCTCCATCTGTACCCCTGCCCTGGGGCCCAGCAGTGTTGCAGAGTGGGAGTCCCTGGTGGAGTCTCCAGTGTTGGAGGGCATCCCCTTAGGTCTGCACAACCTGCTGATCTACTTCCTGGTCACGTTTCAGTCCCTCAGTTATACTGGACACAGAGAATTCTCAGTATGTGCATCGGGGGTTGCTCAAAGTCCATCTTTGAAAGAAGGACCTTTGTCAGATATGTTCCTATAACTCTAGTTATTTCACAGACCTGTGAAAGCTCTAGGAGCAGGAACATTACCCAATAAATCATATCTGCCTTTTATGTCTACTTCCTCCTCTTTTGAACCCATAGCTTTTGTGCTCTCTCTAGCTACCCAACATCTCGCTAGACAGCAGCATTCTCACCCAAATCTGCATCTTCATAAGTTGTCCTATTCTCCACTTCACCCACAACTTTGTCATAAGTTCCCATTTCCTCACTGAAGATGATTTTATCCAAGTGAAAGAAAAAGTAGTCAGTAAACACTAATTCATACTACAGTGTGAATGATGATAGTTTTTCCTTTTCATCATTTTGATTGCAATTGGCTATCTAAAAAGACTCTAGTTGAACACAATAATTTCAGCTGTCAGCTCTTATACTTTAAGAACATAGATAAGAATGTTTGCTTTTTATTTGTGAAAATTTTTGTCAGCAAAAATTTATTAATATTGACAAAATATATTTTAATTTTATAAATTACCTGTTTATGATTAAGACCAATACAGTAAAATATCCCATATAATAAATGTCCCAGTAAAAGAAAGTAAAGTAATTTAAACTTAATTAGTTATTGGATCAATGGCCCTGACTGGCAGAGGGGAAACTGACTTTCTCAGTAGCGAATATTGCCCAAAGGATTCTATTGATGAACTATTTCCTCTAAGCCCCAGTTTAATTCTCACAGAGTATGACTTCAGAATTCAGTAATTAAATTCAAATCATGCCTGGCTCTGCTCTTCAAGTCTGCATCAAGGTGATTTCAACCCAAGAGAGTTCATTTTAAATTTAGAGAGGGCTTGTTGGCAAACATGTGTTATGAGGGAGGGAAATCCCTCTTATAGTTTTATAATATAATACCCTGTCAAGAGATTTTTTTAAGTGGAGTGAGGAAGAAAACGCTTTTATTCTTCAAACCACAATCAGGAGAATACCCCAGATATGAAAATCAGAGCCTCTTGGCATCATGGTTTCTCCTTGGACTTGCAGAGGAAGTGATTTTTTTCAGTTGGGATGCTTCTGTGAGAAAGTCTCCATCAGTCAGGAACAGGGAGACAAATAGTTCAGCTAACCAGTTCTGAAATAAGATGGGCATCGGGAGAGCGCATCCCTAAGGCAGACAAGGGAGTCATCATCTGCTTTATCTGAGTCACATGAGGAAGGGTGGTTCTTGGCAGTAGGCCATTTTCGGGAACACAGAAGTGGAGGGAGATCTCTTAACCGTCACTGTTTTCCAGGAGTGCAGGGCTCAGAAGTTCCACATTGTCCATCCACCTGTAGAAGTGTGCACTTTCTTAATGCACAACGGGCCTGTTTCACACCAATCCCTCCCGACTTGCTGAGAGCGACAGTGCGCTCGGCCTCACCCCTCACTGCCTCGCTGTCCTTCCTCACACCAGGCTAACCTACTCAGCACCTCCGCCTGGACCACTCCACCAGCCGCCTCTCACTCAGGTTCTTGATCGAAATGCCATCTTTCCTCTGAGACCTTCCCTCTCACTTAACCTGTCTCCCTTCTGTGCTTCATTTTTCTCCTTGTGGCATGCATGGACTACTTCACTGATTTAACTGCTTTATTGTATGTCTTCCCATTAGATTATAAACTCCATGAGAATGGGGATGTTTTCACACTTAGTCTAAGCTTTGCCTCGCCTCCTGTTATTAAAGCTGTTTGTTACAGTGATGAATATACTTTTTTACACATGAACAGCATGACCTGGGAAGAATAGCATTCTGTTTCTCTTCTGAATGCTCAATCTAAAAATATGTATTTGAAAACTTTAAAAAGTTTTTTTTTTTTTTTGTAATTACAACTAAAGATCCTAAAGCCAATATACAGCTACATATGTTCCAAATATCAGCTTTCAGAATTTTGGCCTTTTAACTCACATGTTTAATTGATCTGAAAGAACAGTGCAGAACACTGTGTACATTAAGAAATGGCCACTGATCCCTCAGGGTCTCCTGATCTATAGGTGCTGTGTTAACCATATGTCACACGAGGTCTGGGTTACTCTCTTCCTTGCAGCAAGTGAGATTTGCACAGTTGAATGAGAATTTTCTTCTTTATTTCCTATTTATCATTGGTGGGAGAAGTAAGCATAGCAGCATTTCCCCAAACTTCTTATAATCCTGCAGAAGTTTTGGGTTCCCAGAGAATGAGAAGGAGAAAAAAAATTCTAATGAAAAAAAAGGGGGAAATTGATTCTCAGGTGATGTTTCTTTATCTTACTTTTTATTGTAAAACTAACATCATCACAAGTAATAGAATATTCTTAAGCCTTTGGTGAGTCTATGTCCCTAATAAAGATTGATTTTATTATTTCATATTTTCTTCCAGTTCCTGATCACAAGCACATGTAATTTTTCATACAGTTGCAATCATAGCATAGATAAAACTTTATATTTTTAGGGTTTTTCCCTGCTTAATGATAGTCTATAAAAATTACCCACATTATCTTGGCATCTGCAAAATTACCATATTTTGGTGCCTGAAGAATATTTCATTAAGTCACTGAAGTACCACTGTTTACTTGTTCAATGGACATTTCTCTTCTTTCAGGGTTACTTCTCTCTCCTCTTCTTTTTGCTGGATGTGTTATCAGTTGGACTTTGAAAAACTCTTCCAGTTGAGTCACTTGATTTGTCATAACTTGACGTTACCCAACTAGCCATGTTCCACAGAACTTCTGATGTGCTCCTAATAGGAGTTCTGTGTTGGGGCAGGGAAATGAGGTGGGGGGACTGTGAGAAGAGGAGTCTGTCCACAAATGTACTTAATAGATCTTGGAGTTTTAGTATCACATTTATATATTAAAGGCTCTAAGAGGTCTCTCAAACAAGGAACTTATTTGACTTTAATCTAGCTTTTCCAGACTTTGACCATCAAAAACTCTTTCTGGGATTTCCCTGTGGTCCAGTGGTTGAGAATCTGCTTGCCAGTGCTGAGGATGAAGGTTTGATCCCTGGGCAGGGAACTAAGATCCCACATGCTGTGGGGCAGCTAAGCCTTCATGCTGCAACAGTTGAGCCCACACATGGCAACTAAGACCTAACACAGCCAAAAATACATAAATAAACATTTTTCAAAAAGAAAAAGAATTCTTGGTGCTCACAGAAACCATCCAAGGGAGCATTCAGCTTTCCCTAGTACCTGGTGCAAAAGCACTGCTCTAACAACTCTCTCCAACTGAAGTCTTGCTAGTTCAGGGACAAGTTCCTCATCTTTCCTGTTCAAAAGCATCTCTCCACTATCCATTGATTTCACAGCTAGACTTTCAGAGGAGCAAATGGAAGCCCATGTTGTCTTGGGTTAGTACAGCGGGTGCTCAGGAGCTAAGAGGTCTGAGTTCTGCTCCCAACCTTGCTCCTATCTTTCTCTGTGACTTTGGGCAAATCACCACCACCTCTGCCCCATTGCTACAACGATTATAAAATGAGGGTCTGGAGTAGATAGTTTCTGGAAGGGTAAGGCTGTACCCAGTCCCTACAGTCTGTACACCTCCCTAGGGAAATAGTGGGAAGATTGGCTCAGTCGTAAAGAATCCACCTGCAATGCCGGAGCCACAGGAGACACGGGTTCAATCCCTGGGTCAGGAAGATCCTCTGGAGTAAGAAATGGCAACCCGCTCCTGAATTCTTGCCTGAAGAACCCCAAGGACAGAGGAGCCTGGCAGGAGACCATCCACAGGGTCGCACAGAGTCAGACATGACTGAAGCGACAGATCACACGGGCTCAGCGAGTAGCCTGAAGCCTTCTCCACGGGCTCAGCGAGTAGCCTGAAGCCTTCTCCGACTGTTGGCTGGAGCCTCCAGGAGGGGGATGCGGGATCTCGCACAGAGATGCTCCCACAGGAGCCCACGCCCTCCAGCAGAGCAAACACATTATTCTCAATAGCTGGGGACATTCTCAATGGCCACCAGTGATCAAAACTTGCTCCTTTCTCTTTCCTTTCCTATTTGATTTCCTCTGTTGTCTTGCTGCAAGGAATCTTAAGTGACTTACTTCACTTCTTTCAACTGCAGTGACTTATCCTTTCTGAGCCTCAGTTTCCTCATCTTTAAAGTAAAAATAATCCAACCTCTCAATGAGATAACATATGTAAGAGACCTAGTACGCAGTGAGCACTCAGTAAATATTAGTTTTCTCTCCTTCCTTTTTCTTTGCCATATTAAGTGACTGCAAGCATGCCTTCTCAGTTGTGTCTGACTCTTTGCGACCCTATGGACTGTAGCCCGCCAGGCTTCTCTGTCCATGGGATTAGGCAAGAATACCTAAATGGGTTGCTATTTCCTACTCCAGGGGATCTTTCTAACCCAGGGATGAAACCTGGGTCTCCTGCATGGGCAGGCGGATTCTTTTCCACTTAGCCACGTGGGAAACTACTGAGTTTCTAAAGAAGACACTGCTAAGGTTGAATAATTGCCAGGATACTCAGTAGAGCATGAAATGGCTTCAGGAAAGACCTCAGCTCCAGCTCAGAAACATGAGACAGTGGCTAGTGCATATCATCAGAATTCAGCTGCTTGATTACTTCATGACTATTTACATTAGGGTTATAGTGATGGCAATGAACTAATATATATATATATATATGTGTGTGTGTGTGTGTGTATATACACACATATATATACATAAAGAGTTTAAATGAATTTGTGGATGATAAGGTCAAACCAGTAGATGACTGGGGTACATACTAAATCTCTGGAAATCTAGATCTTCGAAGGAAACTGTGTACTTCTTCTAGACAGCCTCAGAGGACGTGACCACAGAAAAATGACTGAAATGGACTGACCATCTGATGACCTAAACACACTAGACAAAGCAGGCATTCTGAACATGACCCTACTTGAGCTGGGGTACCTTGGCAACTGGAATTATTTCTACCAACACATTCTTTATTAAATTCCCTTTGGGCTCAAATTTCACAACTGACATTCAAACCATTATTTTATTTGTGTATTCCACTGATGGCTTACTTTGCCAACAAAGGTCTGTCTAGTCAAAGCTGTGATTTTTCCAGTGGTCGTGTATGGATGTGAGATCTGAACTATAAAGAAAGCTGAGCGCCAAAGAACTGATGCTTTTGAACTGTGGTGTTGGAGAAGACTCTTGAGAGTCCCTTGGACTATAAGGAGATCCAACCAGTCTATCCTAAAGGAGATCAGTCCTGAATATTCATTGGAAGGACTGATGCTGAAGCTGAAACTCCAATACTTTGGTCACCTGGTGTGAAGACCTGACTCATTGGAAAAGACCCTGATGCTGGGAAAGACTGAGACAGGAGGAGAAGGAGACAACAGAGGATGAGATGGTTGGACGGCATCACCGACTCAATGAACATGGGTTTGAGTACACTCTGGGAGTTGGCAAAGGACAGGGAGGCCTGGCGTGCTGCAGTCCATGGGGACGCAGAGTTGGACACAACTGAGTGACTGAACTGAACTGAACTGATGCCTTTAATTAAAGATGGTGCTAACTTAAGTCACTCCTTTCTCCTTATTCCTAATATACTTTTCAAAATTGAATTATAGTTGATTTACAATGTATTGGTTTCAGGTGTATAGCACAGTGATTCAGTTATATACATACACATATGTGTGTGTGTATATATATATATATGTATATATTCTTTTTCAGATTTTTTTCATTATAAGTTATTATAAGATATTGAATGTAGTTCCCTGTGCAGTGCAGTAGGCCCTTGTTGTTTATCTATTTTATATGTAATATTGAGTGTCTATTAATCCCAAGCTCCTAATTTATCCCTACACCTCTCTTCCCCTTCGGCAATCTAAGTTTGTTTTCTGTGTCTGTGAGTCTATTTCCATTTTGTAAATACGTTCATTTGTATCATTTGTTTAGATTCCACATATATGAGATATAATATGATATTTGTCTTTGACTTACTTCACTTAGTTTGATAATCTCTAGGTCCCTAATATACTTTTTAAAATTAACTTTTCTTGTAATAAAGTTGGTTTACAATGTTGTGTCAGTTTTGGGTATACAGCAAAGTGAACCAGTTATACATATACATATATCCACTCTTGGGGATTCTTTTCCCATGTAGGTTATTTCCCATATAAGTCATTCATTTCCCATATAGATAATTACATTAAAGTTCCATGTGCTATCCAGTAGGTTCTTATTAGTATCTATTTCATATGTAGTAATGTGTTGTATGTGTCAACCCAACCTCTCACTTTATCCCTACCCGCCCTTCCCCCTTAGTAACCATAAGGTTTGTTTTCTGCATCTGTGAATCTCTTTCTGATATGTAAATAAGTCCATTTGTACCATTTTTTAGATTCCACATATAAGCGATATAATATTTGTCTTTCTCTGTCTGATTTACTTCACTCAGCATGACAGTCTCTAGGCCCATATATATTGCTGCAAATGGCATCATTTCATTCTTTTTTATGACTCATTTCACATATAAGTGATACCATATGATATTTGTCTTTCTGACTTATTTCACTTACCATGATAATCTCTAGGTCCCTAATAAGCTTTTAACTATAAAATAAACAAAGAGGAGGAAAGTAGAAGTGAGAAATATTCAGTTATAGCTGTATTTCTCCAAGTTTGATCTTGCATCAGAATTATCAAGAATGCCTGTTAAAATTCATATTTCTGAGCCCCATCTCAAACCTATTGACTCAGGATTTCTGGAAGTAGGAATTAGGATTTTGCATTTTAAAAAAGCTACCTAGGTCTTCACATGAACACTGAAGTTCAGAGCCTCACAGCTCATACTTAGGTTACTACAACTGTCTGTTAGCTGTTGTCCTGCCCTGTGTTTTCCTTCAATCATTTTTGGAATACTCCTAAAGATCTACATTTATGATAAATGTAGCATGGTTCCTTTGAATCACCTCATTATATTTAGATTTTCCCTTGATGACGAAAGGCTTTCTCCCTGCCTTTTCAATGCCTTCCCACTGGCCTTGTCCCAGCTCCTCCCCAGGCCAACTGTCCATTTGGGCTAAAATAAGCTGCCTCCAGACCACTCAGAGAAGCTCTCTCGCGGTTCCATTGAGAACTCTGGGGGCGGTCACTGGGGAAAACAGATTGGCTCTAGAGTTCTCCATCTCCATTCCAACCAGAGCTTTACTTGTACTTCCTCATAAACTTTATCTGGGGATAAAACTCTTGTGGATAGAATAAATTAAAAACAACAACAACAGCAACAACACTGTCCTAGATTAAATCTCCTGCATCACTTTCCTATCTGCAAACGCTTCCACTTTCTTTGTGTGAAACCCCTGCCCATCTCTCCCACTTCGAGGCTTCCTTATCAACAGCCCATAGGCTGTCCATCAGATTTAAAAACCTTCCTTGAGAAGGTTAGCTGGGTCTCATCTAACCTTCCAACCTCAGAATTGTTTGTATTATTCAGAGCTCAGATCAACTCCCAACAAGTGGGTTTAACAATTTCTCATTGTTAAATTATACCTATCTCAGTTATTTCCTTCATACAACACACATTTATCAAGCCACTGCTCCAGAGCAGGGTCTGCAGTCAGCCCTGGAAATACAGCAGTGAACAGACAAAAGTTCCTGCCCCTTGTGGAGCTTACATTTTTATGTACATGTCTCCCCCAGAGAAATTCTACATTCTGCAATAGGAACCTGATCTTCTCCTAGTTTTATATCCTTTCAAATTTCATAGTAGAAATAATCAATTAACTCCATTATTGGAAACATGACCTAAAATTCACGACCAAGCTATTTCATGTCTTAATGTCAAAACTTTGGGTTTTTATTTTCTGGTTACTTGAAAATTAATTTTGAACCATAATTTGTCTGCTTCCTACTTATGTTCCAGATTGTGTTTAGAATCAGAGACCCAAAATTTAAGGGCAAAAATTAAAGGACAGTTATTTGCAATTCTTTAATTCTGTAATCAGCATGTCACCATTCAATTTTTCTCATACTTTTTCCTTAAGAGGCTCTATTACCCTTACCAAAAGAGCTTGTTTAAATTCCCAAAACTTACCCAATTTGCTTAATTTGCCAAAACTATAAAAAGCTTTTAAAAAGGGGAAATTCTCCCAGTTCTCCTTATCCACTCCGGAGTCGAGAACAATTTTTTTCTTATCTCATCATAGATCTAGTGAGTATGAACTTCACACTCATATAACCCAAGCTTGACTTCTGATGTCCAGCAATGCTGAGCTAATTTATTCAGGCCAATTCTCCTATTGAAAATCACTAAAAGTACTGAATAAAATATGCTTTCATCTTCACTAAAAAGCATCAATAAGCCAAAACATTAGTAAGGCATTACCAGGCTCAGAATAGACGGCAACAAAGAAAAGTAGGCCGAGCACTTGAAGCTGCTTTTGTTCCCAGGGCATTTGCCTTTTTGGACTATGAAACTGAGCTGTGGCCTCAATGGAATCCTGGGGTGAGAGGAATGGAAATCAGATCCCAGGGCCCACCGAATGTGGAGAGTATAATAGGAGAACCCCATATTACAGTGAAACACAATGGGCTACCCCAGAGGTCAGTTCATCCCCTCCCACCCCTATCAGAGAGCTATGAAAAGAGTTGTTTTAGCCCAGCACAGATCGGAGCAGGAAGAAAAGGAATCCCACCCAGACCCCAAAAGACTACAACCACAGGAACATTTGAAGCCTCAAATGTGCAGCCCCAAATCTGTATCACTGCCCAAAGTCTAGTTTAGAATGATACCAGACTGTCTACCCAAGCCCCCAAAAGAAGCAAATGCAAACCTCCTCTAGAGGAAGTGAGCATCATGTGATCGAGCCTTTGAGAGTCCTCAGCATACACTTGCTCAAGTGGTATGAACAGCAGAGAATCAAAGGTAACCAGCACACAAGGAAAGAAGGCAGCCGGAGGAACAACTAGCAGGAAGAACATGGGACTTCCCTGGTGGAGCAATGGATAAGAATCCGCCTGCCAGTGCAGGGGACATGGGTTTGATCCCTGATGGAGGAAGATCCCACATGCTGTGGAGCAACGAAGCCCATGTGTCACAGCTACTGAGCCTGCACTCTCGAGCCCATGAGCCACAACTACAGAGCCCCAGTGCTACAACTACTGAGCCGACACGCCTAGAGCCTGTGCTCCGTGGCAGGAGAAGCCACCCAATGAGAAGCCCTCATACCGCAAATGAAAAGGAACCTCTGCTCACTGAAACTAGACAAAGCCTGCACACAGCAATGAAGACCCAGCCCAGCCAAAAATAAATAAAAATAAAAACATAAAAGAAAAAGCAACTAGTAGGAAGAACAGACAGCAGAGTCTGACCCTCAGAAACTTTCAGATATTGGAATTACCATACTCAGGTTATTTTTAAAAAGTAAAAAATGCTTTGTTATAGTTAAAGAAATTTTTAAAGCTTGAAAATATCTGGAAGAATCACGAATCTATGAAATGGTCAAAGGAGTTTTTTAAAAGGGTCAAATAGAATCTCTGGGGATTAAAATGTACAATAATTAATATAGAAAGGTAAATGCCTTTTTCTCCATAACTGAACTTAGCTCCTTTGCCTCTGTTTCTGTTGATGTGAGAGTTTGAAGTGTGTTGATTACATCTCCAGATAATACATACTCTCTTCCAGGTAAATATTCAGTCATCAGCACTCGGTAACTCAGAACTATGTAAGTTTCAGTGTTTTGCATATCCTGGGATGGTGGTTTGGTCTATGAGCTATTCTGTCTTATTCTGGATCCTAACCCTGCTTTCTCCCTTTCTGAGGCATCCTTTGGCCTCTCTCCTCACTGTTGTTGTTGTTCAATTGCCCAGTCGTGTCCAACTCTTTGTGACCCCAAAGACAACACTACGTTAGGCCTCCCTGGCCCTCACTATCTGCCAGAGTTTGCCCAAATTCTTGTCCATTGCATCATTGATGCCATCCAGCCATCTCATCCTCTGGGGCCCTCTTCTCCTTCTACCCTCAGTCTTTCCCAGCATCAGGGACTTTTTCAGTGAGTTGGCTGTTGGCATCAGGTGACCAAAATACCGGAGCTTCAGCTTCAGCAACAGTACTTCCAATGAGTATTCAGAGTTGATTTCCCTTAAGATTGACTGGCTTGATCTCCTTGTTGTCCAAGGGACTCTCATGAGTCTTCTCCAGCACCACAGTTCAAAGGCATTGATTCTTTTGCACTCTGCCTTCTTTATGGTCCAACTCTCACAACTGGACGTGACCACTGGAAGACCATAGCCTTAACCATATGGATTTCTTTCAGCAAAGTATGGTCTCTGCTTTTCAACACACTATCTAGGTTTGTCATAACTTTCCTGACGAGAAGCAATCATCTTCTAATTTCATGACTGCAGTCACCATCCACAGTGATTTTAGAACCCAATAAGAGGAAATTTGTCACTACTTCCACCTTTTCTCCTTCTATTGGCCATGAAGTAATGGGGCCAGATGCCATGATCTTAGTTTTTTTTTTAATATTTAGTTTTAAGCCAGTTCTTTCACTCTTCTCCTTTACCCTCATCAAGAGGCTCTTTAGTTCCTGTTCAGTTTCTGCCATTAGAGTGGTATCATACACATATTGGAGATTGTTGATGTTTCTCCCGCCTATCTTGATTCAAGTTTGTAACTCATCCAGCCCGGCATTTCCCATGATGTGCTCAGCATATAGGTTAAATAAACAGGGTGACAGCAGAGAGCTGGGTGGTACTCCTTTCTCAATCCTGAACCAATCAGTGGTTCCATATGGGGTTCTATCTGTTGCTTCTTGACCTGCATTCAGGTTTCTCAGGAGACAAGTAAGATGGTCTGGTATTCCCACCTCTTTAAGAGCTTTCCACAGTTTGTTATGATCCACACAGTCAACGGCTTTAGTGTAGTTGATGAAACAGAGGTAGCTGTTTTTTCTTGAATTCCCTTGCTTTCGCTATGATCCAGCGAATTTTGGCAATTTGATCTCTGGTTCCTCTGCCTTTTCTAAACCCAACTGGGACATCTGGAAGTTCTTGGTTTGCATAATGCTGAAGCCTAGCATGCAAAATTTTAAGCACAACCTTAGTAGCATGGGAGAATAGTGCAACTGTCCAATGGTTAGCACATTCTTTGGTACTACCCTTCTTGGGAATTGGGATGAAGATTGATCTTTTCTAGTCCTGTGGCCTATGTTTTGGTCTGTGAGGTAGTCTATCTTATTCTGGATTCTAACCCTGCTTTCTCCCCTCCTGAGGCATTCATTGGCCTCTCTCCTCACTGTTCACACTATCAAAGCACCCACACTCACTTCTGCACACTAGTCCCTAAGCTAACTCTTGTTCATCCTGACCATAAGTTCTAGCTTGTGCCTGTAGAAAGCATGGAGAATTCCCAGCTGCTGGACCAGCTTCTAGGGCCATATGATTTGGGACAGCCTCGGGTCGTCTCTGCCTAAAACCTCACTTAGGGAGCTCTATTTTCCCAGACAGTAAGCCAGGCAAAAATCCCCTCTACAGTCAGATCCTAACTTTTCTGTCCATTTTGTCTTTCATGACCCCACTAGCCTCCCTACCCAGACTCAAGCAGAACTGGAAAGGGAGCTCTAGTTTCTCCTCTCCCTCTCTGCAAAACTTCTCATCCATCCCAGAGATGCTTTTGTCTCCTCTCATATTGCGGGAAAATATCCTGTGCTTATGTAAGAATTTTTTGTTTTGTGTTTATTTTATCAACTCTATGCTCTGAGATTTCCATGCTTTGTCTTGATATTCAAAATTTTTGGAATGAAAAACACAAATAATAACAATGAAAATGTTTCTCTTATCAAGAATCATGCTCTTAAAGTTGAAAGCTCTGGCTTTGAAGACTATCTTTGAAAACTCAAAGCTAAGAGTATGACTCTGTTTTTACCAGCTTCTTTGTCTTCTCCCTTCTCTAAGATGTAGAATTTTTCTCAGGGTGAGGGTAAAAGGAAATGACTTAGAAAGAAACATATAGTCAGTAATATTTCAAAATATTTTTCAGCTGTGTCAACAACTTTTCTTATCCAGTCTCTATAAAAAGACAGTGTGTGTAACAATGAACTTGATATAACAAAATTGTGTGTGTTAGTCGCTCAGTCATGTCTGACTCTTTGCAACCCCATGGACTGTATCCCTCCAGGCGCCTCCATCCATGGGATTTCCCAGGCAAGAATACTGGAGTGGGTTGCTATTTCCTTCTCTAGGGGATCTTCCCCACCCAGGGAATAAACCTGGGTCTCCCTCATTGCAAGCAGACTCTTTACCATCTGAGCCACCAGGAAAGGATAACAAAATTATCCTGTGACAAAAATGTGTGGACCATGGAGTTTTGTTATATAAGTGTTCAACCAGCCTATAGGTTTCAAGAGCAGGTCATTGACAAGTTGTATTAATACACCATGCATTTCTCCCGTGTGTGTGTGTGTGCTAAGTCACTTCAGTTGTGTCCAACTCTGTGACCCTATGGACTGTAGCCTGCCAGGCTCCTCTGTCCATAACACAGGTCAAAAATGGTGTTATTGAGATAATTGAAGATTGGGGAAAAAAATATATTTACTTTGGCTGGTAGCTATGAAGATAAAATCCATTTTCTTTTCTTTTTGGAAACGATTGGTTTATTTTATTTATTTATATTTGGCTGCGCTAGGTCTTCATTGCTTTGTGTGGGCTTTCTCTAGTTGCTGCGAGTGAGGGCTACTTTCATTACAATACATGAGCTTCTCACTGCGGCGGTTTTTCCTATTGTAGACAACAGGCTCTTGGTGCATGGGCTTAATAGCTGTGTCGCAGGGGCTTAGCTGCCCACAGCGTGTAAAATCTTCCCAGGCTATGGATTGAATCCATGTCCCTTGCATTGGCAGGTGGATTCTTAAGTACTGCACCACTAGGGAAGTCCATCCATTTTCCTTTAATCTCAAAATTAAGAGGGATATACTGTTACCATGACTGTGTCACCCCTAAATGTCAACAGGGAGGGTTTTGTTTTTAAATGAGAATGCATACCATAAATAGACAATTCAAAAATGACTCTACTTATCACCTAAAAATATCACAACATTTAATGTTTTTCAAAATAATTTGAGTTTCATTGAAACAGAAACTTTATTTTCACACAGATTCTAAGATCTTTCTTTCCTTTGAGGATAAAAATATATGTAAAGAGAAAGTATGTGAAATCTGTACTTGGAAAGAAATACAGAGATGATTTTCCTGCCAGCAGTCTTGGATATGAACCAAGTAGATAAAGTCATCAAAAAGGATTAATTGGGTCTCAACAAATGTAATTGAGCTGACACTTCTGGTATGCTGACTATTAAAGTTTTAATAGAGAACACAGTGCCTCTTTCAGCTAGTATTGAAATGTTCCCGAAGACCAAGTGGAAAACACATTAAGAATACACTGAAATGTCCATAATTTTGTTAGCCTATCTCTGATTGTAACTGTTGACATAGCCCGCATCAGTCCTATGGAATCAGCGTCAGTTCTGTACATCTGCATTAAAGGGAAAGAACAAAATCCTCCAATTTTCAGAGCTTTGGCTATAAGAAAAAAACTCACCTAGAGCTGAAATTTACAGAAACCAAACTATAGAATCTTCCCATTTTTAAGATTTCAGTTTAATAAGTTTTAGAGACTGTCTTCAAAAAGCAAATCCATCCATTACTATGTCGTTTACAGAGTGTTAGAGGTGAAGGCACGTGCGCGAGTCATGAAGATCAGCGCTCTGCTTTTCTACAGCTCCCTGTGTCTCACTTGACTCCTCACTGTCTGCCTTTTTCAGCCTGTGCTAGTAAATTCAGGCCCGTAGTGAGTACAAATAGGTGAATACGGGCCGGTGCACACACACACCTGTGTTTCAATAAGGTCTTTCCTGTAAAACCTAAGTTTTCCTTTTCATCATGTCATGATATATTTAACCTTTAAGGCTGGAATCAACAGAGTCTTTTGAAGGGCTTCCAGTTCCAAGGCATTCTAGTTAAACACTTTTGTAATGAGAACTGCATATTTTTTAATCCAAAAAAAGAAGGGACATAGTGTAAAAGTATAGCTGATTCAATTTGCTATACAGCAGAAAGTAATATAATATTATAAAACAACTATCCTCCAATAAAAAAATACATTAAAAAATTTTTTTAATTAAGTGATCACATCTTTGAATAACCCAAGTCTGCAAAGTTTATGACTGAGCAAGAGACCTGTCACTGATTCAAGAAAGGAGTCTTCTTTTGAGCCCACTGCTAACTCCAGAGATGAGGCTGATAGAATAAGGGGATATTTCAGCTCAATTTTCCTTGAAACCAGGTATCTGGGGTTCACACAACAGCACTTCCGTCCCTTCCAACTGAGCTATTCAGTTGCTTTGTGATTCCTGATAGATTGGTTGATTGGGCTAGATGTATCTGTCACAGCAGGTCCCAAAGCTTGACTGATTGCTGTGTAGTGCAATTAACAGGCCACCAAGTTATTAGAAGACTTGACCCCGTGGTAAAGTACACGCTCCATCCCAACAATTCTAGAACTTCTTGCTCCAGTTTCCTGTGGCCTGAGTTCCTCCTAAAGGAAACCACTGTTTGCACCTTTGATGTTCATTTATTAATACATCCAACAAATATTTGGAGAGTGCCTACCGTATGAAAGGGGCTGTCCAGGGCACTACAGGCCCTGTGCCAAGCCTGTCTTAAGTGCCTTGAATGGAGGTCTGCAAAGGACCCACAGAAAAGTGAACAGTCTTAAAGAAAGGGTCACAGCTTAGGTCATTCTCAGCTACCAAACACTTAACAATGACTTCAACATAGCCACTGCTGTGCTTTCCTCATCTATTACAGGCTTTCACCTACATCCTCAGGTCCTGCCCTACTACCGATCCTTCCTTCAGAGTCCTCACTCTTCCTTATTCCCCGTGTCCTTTCCTCTAGCCAAATAAATCACCACGTGATCCCAACTCTCACCTCAATATTACTCTGGCAGCTTCTCACACCCCTTCTCACATCTGTCAGGCCACTTCCCCCATATGTCATTTTTGTTTTTCCTTCCTTTATTCCCCTTTTCACTGAGGATTTTGAAGTCTTCAAGAGACAAGGAAATCTAAGACATTCTGTGGTTTTTGTCTGAATAGTCAAGGACTTGATGGTCTTCAGGGAATTAGTCTGGGACTCAGAGTTGAGCCTCCTTGGCTACCTTCTGTGGTATTGATATGAGAACCTAACCACTGTCTTGTTACTTCTTTGACAAGTGTCTCCATATCCCATATAAGCCATTACCTTCTTTATCTTCCCCTGCAACCAGTCTGAACTCTCAAAGAAGAGACACCATGCATAAACTCACCTGAACCAGAATCCTAGGAATAATCCAAGACCCTCCCTGCTCACTAACCCTTCCTTATCCCTCCATCGCCAAGTCCTGTCTTCATTGCCACTACCTTTGTTGTTGTTCAGTCGCCAAGTCTTGTCCAACTCTTCGTGACCCCATGGATTGCAGCAACCAGGCTTCCTTGTCCTTCACCATCTCCCAGAGTTTGCCCAAGTTCACGTCCATTGAATCGGTGATAACATCCAACCATCCCATCCTCTGTCACCCTCTTCTCCTTCTGCCTCCAATCTTCCCCAGCCTCAGGGTCCTATTTAGGTTTTTATCACCTCTGGCTTGGAGTGTTGCTCTAACCCCCGCACTGATTAGTCAAATCTAATCCAACACCACACACCATACTGAGTTCCTTACCTCCGTCCATCAAATCCATTCCTCCAAATGCAACCATGGAGCTTTTTCTAAAATATATGTCACTTCTTGGCCTGAATCCCACAGCTTGCAGAATAACATTCAGACTCCTTGGTTTTCTAACCCATAGTTTATGATCAGATCCTGCCTCCATTTGTATCTTCCTTTCCCAACAACCTGTGCTCTTTTTTCCAACCGTGTAAAACAGTGAGTGGCTCCCGTAGCCTACTCACATGGCCTTGTTTCACATGTACTGACTCCTCCTGCAACACCCTTCTTCTCAGCACAAGGGAGAAAAAATTAGTTTTCCCTCTATCCATCTAACTTCTCAACTGTGACAAAAGACAGACTAATAAAAGCAAACAGAAGTTTATTAACATTTCTATCTCACATATAGATGAGATATACCCAGGGAAAAATACATAACTCTGAAAGAGGTGACTTTAGAATTCAAGCTTAAACACCATCTTAAATTTCTAAAAAAATGGTGTGGGGGAGGCCAGTTATGGGCAGATAACCTTGAGCAGGAGGGTATTATGCAGATTGACCTTCTTCTAAATCACCATTCATCTGGTGGTTTAGAGTCTTTTTTCTCTCCCTGGTAAGGAAAGGGAAAGAAAGGGAGACCCTAATACATGAAGCTTTTCTTTATAAATATGAATTTCCCCTGTGTGTGCATGCTTAATTATGTCCGACTCTTTGTGACCCCACCAGGCTCCTCTGTCCATGGGTTTTCCAGGCAAGGGTACTGGAGTGGGCTGCCATTTCCTCCTCCAGGGGATCTTCCCGACCCAAGAATCAAACTCGCATCTCCTGTGCCTCCTACATCACAGGCAGATTCTTTTACCTGCTACGCCATTGGGAAAGCCCAAACTTTCCTTCCAGAAGGGTAACTTCTACTGTTTTCAAAGTTTCTTCTCTGTCTGCTGTTTCTCAAGAAAATCAACTCAAAGTAACCCTTTGCCAAAGAGGCATACTTTGGGGTGGCAAAACTTTCCACCCTTCACCATTAAAGGCATGTTAACTCTCATTGATCTTACTGGTCCTTCAAACGGAGTTTACTGTGTGTTGTGCACTGTGCTCAGAGCCGTATATGTGTTCATGAAGCCCTAACCCCAATGTACACGTCCTTCATTTGGGTTCCTTAGTATTCTCTGAATACCTCTATTAGGGCTTCAATCATAGGTAACATTTATTTTGTCGGTCTCATTCATTTACTCAACCAATATTTATTGACTATATTTCATACAATAGTGGGCAGCTTAGACAAATTTTCTACTCTCCAGTTCTTAGAGTCTAGGAAGGGAGAAATAACAAGAAAATGGGTAAGTGTCTCCATAGGAGAGAAAGTAAACAGTTCAGTGGGTCATGGAGCTCTTAACACAAGCCAGGCCAGGAAAGGTTTCTGTAGGGAGCCTTCCTTCAGTTGAGGCTGAGGCATGATCCAGGAAAAGAGTCAGTCCACAGAAGACCTAAAAATGTGAGCGCACAGGCCTTTGTAGTGAAAGGAGTTCACCACAGATGGAAACAGACTGGCAAGACAGCACACTGGAGAGATGGTAGAGGCTCCAGCTGGCAGAAGACTGCAGAATCCTTGTTTATGGAATTTTGGTTTTTACCCCCCAAACAATAGGAAGGCCATTGATCAGTTTAAGGAAAGAGTGACATGATCAGACTCGCCTTATAGAATGATCGTTGTGCAACATATGAGAGTGGACCGATTGGGAGGTCAGGAGGAGGTTAGATGTAGGAACACAAATGAGGACACTATTACTAATCCAAGTGAGAGGTGATAGTAGGTGAAAGTAGACAGTACCAGTAGGGGTGAAGAAATGTGGACAAATTTCAAAACTGCTTATGAGGTAGAATTGACAGGATTCACTGACTTACTAGAAAAAAAGACATGTGGGAGAGACAGTCAGAGATAATCCCAAATTTCTAGATTAGGATCATAGGTATCATTCCAATAATTGGGAATGTTTGCATGGGGAGGCAGTTTTAAGAGAAAGAAAATATGGATTTTGAGGAAAATAAACAAGTAAAGTTGTCCAGTAGATATTTGAATATGATGGACCTAAAACTCAGAGGAGAAGATGAAGACGTTTTGAAATAGAGATCTGAAAGTCATTAGCATATGGGTTGTGATCAATTAAACCCAAAAGAATGAATATGATGCTGTTATTTACTTCTGTATCACCAGAGGGCTAATACTGTGCCTGAAAAAGCGTAAGTACTGTGATCATTTTATTGAATGAATGAATGAGTGAGTGAGTGAATAAACAGTGTGCAATACAACCAAGTTTAATTGGCAAAACTGCTTGAATGTAAAATACTGAAAGATAAAAATTATTATGGTATTAGTATGCACCAAAAAGTTTTTAGAAAAACAGTACTGAAATGGGTAATCTAAAAAGAGTTGGATATAGTAATAACTACTCTAAAGACAAACAAAATGCATTTCATTTGTACAAATTAAGGCACAGTTACAGTCCAAAAATTACCAAAGCAGATTGCAATTGCTATTTTATTATCATCATTTATAAGGTGCCTGTGATGGTGCAATTAAAATTTGATAATCATATTTGTCTATGCATAATAATTAGCAAGAGACAAAGAGACTGAAGGAATGGTTAAAGAGAAACGACAATGAGCAACCTTTAAACCTCACGTCTGGCACCATCCAAGCCTACTTTCAGCAATGGCCTGTCATGGTGTCTTGTTTTCCATTTCCTACTTTCTAACCTCACAGTTCTGTACTGCAAGGATACAACAAAACTCCTCTTGTGTATCATCATAGTAATTTTCTAATTATTTTTGGAAGGAACTCTTTGAGTCTTTTTGTTCTTTTACTGAACATAACATTTAAATGTAGGAACACAGACTCTGGAATCAAACCCTGTCTGCTGGTAAGGGGAACAGATATGGCTCCATGACTAAAAGACTAGGTCCCCAATACTTTGTAAGCATGTCTCTTTGTCTTCCTGTGGATTCTTCCATTTCATTGGAAAGCCTAGGAGGTACAGCTGAGGGATTGTTATTTTCTATTTCTGTATCATAATCCCAGCCATTAGGCCAAGCCCAAAAGATAAATCTCAAGTGCACCATTATCAAGTACATAGATAGTAGAGGAAACCATCCCAGTCAGAGGCAGACATGGATGCATGTTTCAGCACGCCTGTTCAGTTGGCGGAGGAGCTCAGAGAAGGTTGTTCAACCTTTCTGGGTCTCAGGGTCTCATACATAAAGTGAGGAATTGGATTTGCTTACTTTTAAGACCCCCTTCTATCTCTATCATTTTATTATTATACCCTGAGGAACATTTTATTACTTTAAACTACCTAGACTTTATTAAATTTGACTTGGCCTCGTTATTTTATTGTATCTGTTCTCTATTAAATACCATTTTTTGATATACTGACTATGTCTCCATGGCTGGTGAAAACTAAAGGGCTAGAGACATAGGATGACCATGGGGACATGATAACACTAACGCTGGTGCTTCCATTCTTTGGGTGTTCACCATGGGCCAGGCATCGGCCTAGGCATTTGCTCTATCTCATTTACTCTTCATAGCAGTCCCATATAATAAATGTTCACATTCCCATTATATAGAATATGAAACTTACACTTGTTTATGTTGTTAACAGGGCTTCCTTGGTAGCTCAGCTGGTAAAGAATCCACCTGCAACACCAGAGACCCCAGTTTGATGCCTGGGTCAGGAGGTTCCCCTGGAGAAGGCATAGGCGACCCACTCCAGTGTTCTGGGGCTTCCCTGCTGGCTCAGTTGGTAAAGAATCCACCTGCAAGTGGGACAACTGGGTTCGATCCCTGGGTTGGAAAGATCCCCTGGAGGGCATGGCAACCTACTGCAGTATTCTTGCCTGGAGAATCCCCATGGACAGAGGAGTCTGGTGGGTTACAGTCTATGGGGTTGCAAAGAGTCTAACATGACTAAGCAGAGAACATGTTGATAACTTGACATCTAGAAAGTTCTATAGTTTGATTTCAGCCCCAGACCTGCCTGCTTCCAGTGCCTGTGAGCTTAACCAGTACATTAGATCTGGATTTCTGGCTGGGTCCCACTCTGAGGGTTGGTGTGAACCCAGTAAAAGGAGGTAGCACTCAGGGAGAAAAGTTAAATGGAGCAATCAGGGGTGTTTATCACAAAAAATGCAGACTTGAGAGGTGAGCAAGGGAGTCAATTCAGTTGCTCACTCATGTCTGATTCATTGCAACCCCATGGACTGCAGCACACCAGCCTTCCCTGTCCATCACCAACTCCCAGAGCTTACTCAAACTCATGTCCATAGAGTCAGTGATGCCATCCAACCATCTCATCTTCTGTTTTCCCCTCATCTTCCTGCCTTCAATCTTTGCCAGCATCAGGGTCTTTTCAAAGGAGTCACTTTGCATCAGGTGGCCAAAGTATTGGAGTATCAGCTTCAGCATCAGCCCTTCAATGAATATTCAGGACTGATCTCCTTTAGGATGGACTGGTTGGATCTCCTTGCAGTCCGAGGGACTCTCAAGAGTCTTCTCCAACAGTTCAAAAGCATCAATTCTTCAGTGCTCAGCTTTCTTTATAGTCCAACTCTCACACCCATACATGACTACTGGAAAAACCACAGCTTTGACTAGCCAGATCTTTGTCAGCAAAGTAATGTCTGCTTTTTAATATGCTGTCTAGGTTGGTCATAGCTTTTCATCCAAGGAGCAAGCGTCTTTTAATTTCATGGCTGTAGTCACCATCTGCAGTGATTTTGGAGTCCAAAAAAATAAAGTATCTCACTGTTTCCATTGTTTCCCCATCTATTTGCCAGGAAGTGATGGGACCATATGCCATATCTTAGTTTTCTGAATGTTGGGTTTTAAGCCAACTTTCTCACTCTCCTCTTTCACTTTCATCAAGAGGCTCTTTAGTTTTTCTTCGATTTCTGCCATAATGGTGGTGTCATCTGCATATCTGAGGGTATTGATATTTATCCTGGCAATCTTGATTCCAGCTTGTGC
The DNA here is from genome assembly GCF_963930625.1 of Muntiacus reevesi. Classification (NCBI taxonomy): domain Eukaryota; kingdom Metazoa; phylum Chordata; class Mammalia; order Artiodactyla; family Cervidae; genus Muntiacus; species Muntiacus reevesi. Next base: position 83,514,630 of record NC_089256.1, on the reverse strand, counting down.
TTCACCCAACTCAGCATTTCACATGATGTACTCTGCATAAAAGTTAAATAAGCAGGGTGACAATATACAGCCTTGACTCCTTTCCAAATTTGGAACCAGTCTGTTGTTCCATGTCTGGCTCTAACTGTTGCTTCTTGACATGCATACAGATTTCTCAGGAGGCAGGTAGGGCGGTCTGATATTCAGGAAAACTGAAATTGTGCTGGAAGAGCGTTCAAATTTTGGCTGCATGATGTGTCACGTCCATGGTGAGCAGCAAGAATGAACATAAGAGACTTTCCTGTTGGTACAGTGGATAAGAATCCACCTGCCAATACGGGGAACACAGGTTCCATCCCTGGTCTGGGAAGATTCCATGTGCTGTGGAGCAACTAAGCCCGTTGCCGCAACCACTGACAGCCATGTGACTAGAGCCTGTACTCCTCAACAAGAGAAGCCTCTACAATGAGAAACCTGTGCACCGCAGCTAGAGAGAAGCCCCCACCAAAACTAGAGGAAGCCCGCACACAGCAACAAAGATCCAATGCAATCAAAAAAATTTTAAATAAAGATTTTTTTAAATGCTTTTTTAAAAAAGATTGGACACTGAACAGTGACATGGGTAGCCTGTAGAATCTTAGCAGCATTCCCTCTAAGTCTTCATCATTAAAGCTGGGTACAGCAGAACCACGTGGAAATACTTAAAATGATACCTAGTGGTGGCATAAGGAAATACGGTGAAAGTATCTATAAGACAATGGAAGGGGATCCCAGGAAACACGTGGCAAGTTGCTTGTGCTCATGAGAACCCATTAAAGAAGCTTTCTCAAAGAAGAAGTGGAGAAGATGCCCCAGGTAGAGATCTCACATGCTGATGCTCACAACTAGGAGATACAGTAAGTGTCCTTGAGGCTGGTGTTCTATATTGCCAGGTCATCTCAGTTCACATGGTGAAGGCCTCAGAGGCAACGCCCACTCTTTAGAAAGGTTTGTTTCCCAGGTGGTGCAGTGGTAAAGAATCCACCTGCCAGTGAAGGAGACATTGGAGATGCAGGTTGGATCCCTGGGTCAGGAAGATCCCCTGGAGGAGGGCATGGCAACCCACTCCAGTATTCTTGCCTGGAGAATCCCAGTGACAGAAGAGCCTGGTGGGCTACATTCCACAGGGTCACAAAGAGTCAGATCCAACTGAAGTGACTCAGCACACATGCACGCACAGACAGTATTGGACCATATGGATGATGGATGGTATGTGATTAGAAAAACCTAGATTTTATGTAAGGCTGATTCCCACTGTTAGACATTTGAGCAAAGCAATCTTTCCTCATCTTAAAATAAAGATAATTGTAGTTCCTATCTCATAGAGATACTATGAGAAATATAATAACGTTAAGCACAAAATTTGGCAGAGTAAACATTTGCTATATCCTTTTAGAATATACACAAGACTTTGTAGAGTGGTCATGGCTATCTAGAGAGGAAAGTATCAATTTTTTTTTCTTCTACTTTCAATGTCATTCAACCCTAAAGTTTTCATCATTTTCATTGTGACAATACATGTGTGTATCCTTTTCTAAATATTAACAAACTTTATTTCTTAGAGAACATTTAGGTTCATGGCAAAATTGAGTGGAGAGTAGAGTCTCCGTGTATCCCCTGACCCACACACATACAAAATCTCCCACTATCAATACTGTGTCCTTTTTGAACAATGAATTATTTAGGTCTGATTTTTAAATTTTCAAATAAGTGGAAATTTTTAACTGATAAATGGATATTTAGTTGCACTGTCATCAGAGAAAATGCTTTGTGTGATCTTGACTTTGTAAGAATTTTATATTTAAACTTTCATTTTCCTATACAAACTAATATATGCTAAATATTTGAAAAGGAGGCATATTTTCTATATGCAAGAGTCTTCAAAATATTTCACATTTTCAATATGATCTATCATTCTTTAACATAAATTTTTAAATCCCTCATTACTAAAGTCATAGATTTCTCCATTTTTCTAATAATTGTTATTGTGTTTTAAAGGTAATGTAGTGACCCTTTTAATCCTGATTGATCTTTTTTGCCTCCTATTCTATTTTCTTGTATGAACTATTTGCATAAGGTAGCACAGGGCAAGGAGTAGTCAGGAGATGGGCCAGACTTCTGAAAGTGTAAGAAGCAGAATGCAGAATGCTAGTGGTTACTAGCATGCTCTTTTGATGAAGACTGATCTAGACTGAAGTCTAGGTTTATCGTGCCTAAACTTTTATTTACTCTGTACTACGTGGCTAATGACAATAACAGTACCCACCCCAATCCAAATCCACACCTGGAGGTGCCTTATGCTCAAGGTCAGGGTGTTGCAAAATGCTGACAAATTCTCTAAAAGTCCCAGTTGGGAAATAAGCCAGTGTTGACCTGGATAATTCATGAGCTTAAGAGGGTTTGTTGTTGTTTAGTCACTAAGTCATGTCTGACTCACTCTTCTGCGATTCCATGGACTGTAGCCCTACCAGGCTCCTCTGTCCATGGGCTTTTCCAGTCAAGAATACTGGAGTGTTGCCTCCAAAGGATCTTCCCCATCCAAGGATCGAACCTGTGTGTCCTGCATTGGCAGGCAGATTTTTTACCACTGAGCCACCAGGGAAGCCCAAACTTGAGAGGGCTTACCTACCCACTTGTAGCAATGGCAAGGGAGTTATAAAAAATCACAGCCGAAGTCACACCTGCACCTGGTCAGTTTCCTTGAGTCCTTGGTTCATCACCTCAGTTTTCAGAGCACTAGAGGAGCTGAAGAAATCCCCTGTGTTCTTTTTCATTTTATCACGTTTTCACTTTGTGAGCAAATTCTAACTAAACCAAAGTAATTTGTTAATTCAGCCATAATATTCTTAATATCCCAACAAATTATAATAGTCTAAATAATAATGGGATTTCAGCCAATGCCTGTTCCTTTAATCTTCTTACACAAATTCTTTAAGTCCCTTTGTCTATCTTTTTCTCCAAAAGCATACATAAAGCCAAACCTAATCTTTTCTTGACAAAACATATCCATAGAAGTGAGCTTTGACATCTGCAGATAGCTAAAAGGAATGGACACAGTTTATAATAGTTGTGAATGTTTAACTTTCCAAAGTGTCCACAAGATTTAATAGCTTTGTCCAGTTCTAAAAAAAATAGCACCCTTCTTCAGCCCTCATTTATCTAGAGATCAGTTCAGTTTATTAGCAAATATTTGTGCTCTGCTACATGTCAGACACTAAACTCTAGGCTTTGGGAAAACCAAAACTGCTAAGACATGATCTTCGGTGAAGGGAATCCTAGTCTGTTTAGTAAACAAGCAAAGCAATGAATTAATACAGGTGTATATCAGAGTCTAAAAACAGGTAGCCGGAGGACAACTGACCCACATGCCATTTTTGTTTTTAATCCAGAGATTTCAAATCGAAATCTGAGTTTGGGGGTTCTCCAGTAGAGCCAACAAGTGTGGTAGACAGCATTTTGGACTCACTTTTCTGTGTGGCTGCTGTCAGTATTAAGAAGCCCTGTTCTTGGAATAGGGACACCACTGTAGATAATCACTGTGTGGAACCGATACAGTGGGAGGGATTGGTGTGGACTGGTATGAACCGGGAAATGGGGATTGACATACATACACTTCCATGTGTAAGACAGATAGCTAGTGGCCACATGCTATAAAGCGCGGGGAGCTAGTTGATGACCTAGTTCAGTGGGATGGAGGGTGGGAGTGGAGAGAGGTCAAAGAGGGAGGCGATGAATGTATACGTATAGCTGATTCAGAGGAAATGACCTGGTGTAATAAAGTGAAACTGTTAGTCGTTCAGTTGTGTCCAACACTTTGCGGCCCTGTGGACTGCAGCCCGCCAGGCGCCTCTATTCATGGGATGCTCCAGGCAAGTGTCCTGGAATGGGTTGCCATTCCCTTCTCCAGGGGACTTCCTGACCTAGGGATGGAACCCTGGTCTCCTGCATTGCAGGCAGATTCTTTACTGTCTGAATCACCAGAGAAGCCCTACCATAGAGATGTGGGTGAATTATGTCTCAAAGGAACTGCAGGACTGAACTAGAGGTCCCACAGCGGGACCTATCACAGTATTTCACAAAAACAGGATCCTCGGGCAGTTTCACTATTGGTGCCAACCCCTGACACATCCCTGCTTTCCAGCGCCCTGAAACATTGTGAGGCACCAGCGTCTCCCAGTCTAATGCAGCTCACCCATACCAGCCACATTGGAATGGCATCCACTTACACAGTCAGGTTTTTGTTTTCAAGAAAGAAGGGAACACAGAAATTCCGAGAACTTGAGTTCTTTCTTGCACATTGAAGTGTGTTTGGACAAAAGCCATTCTACTTGGTGTAAATCCAAGCAAGCTTCATTCTCCAAACATAATTTTGTGGCTCTCATCTCTGTGTTTTGTGCGTTCTAAAATGTCCATCTTGGGACTTGCCTACTGGTCCAGTGGCTAAGATTCTGTGCTCCTAATGCAGGGGGCCCAACTTCCATCCCTGGTCAGGGAACTAGATCCCCATGCATAAAAAGTTCATATGCCTCAACTAAAATAGATCCCGCATGCTGCAGTGAAAATCGAAGATCCCACATGCCACAACTAAGACACAGTGCAACCAAATAAATAAATATTTTAAAAATAAAGTCTCTATTCCTTATTTCTCACTTCTTAAGCTCCCACTCCTCTCTATAAGTAAAACCTAAGCTTCACCACCTCTGCGAAGTCCTCCATGACTCCCTCTCCCAAGGCCTGCTTTGCATCAAATAACATTAAATACAATGTAAAGTAATCATTGTTTTATCTGCCTCTCTGTCCACTATACAGTGGGTGCAGGTGCCATGCCTTTCCTAAATATAGTGCCAAAGGTTGACCTGGGGCTCAGGAAATGTGTTGGATGGATAACTGAATGAATTAACATATGCATACTAAAAAATCTCACTAGATATTATTTCACCTGATTAGAGACTGTCTTCTTGGTTGCCAATCAGTATATTGATTCCTGTGATTCCCAAACACCCCCTCTTTAAATCAGAAAAGTGGAAAAACAAGCTTCCTATCACCTAGCAATAACTTAATAAAATTTTTTTAAGTGAATGAATGATTTTTTATGACACTGTTGAGTTGACCAACAAGTTTTTTCCATAAGTCAGAGAAACCCAAAAGAACATTTTGGCCAACCCAATATTTTTGTATTGTGCAATTCTATCAGAAATTAAAATGGAAATTTCCTTTACAGAAAATAATCTCTTTCTTTAACACCAAAAAGACCTCCATTTTAAAATATTTGAATCCTGTTCTTGAGGCCAAAAGAAACAGCACAAATACAGATAGGGCTTCACAGCAATACAATTATAACAGGATAATATCTTTAAAAGTTAATTTTGTCCTTTTATCCTCCCACTTTCTTTTATTTGGCCACACTATCTCAAAGAGAGTAGAAAGATTAGATTGAGAATAAAAGAGAACGGTACATGTTCAGCTTTGCAACTCTGAAGCAGGCTTTTGCAAATCAAAGGGACATTTTGAGAGCCCAGAGACCGTGACATAGAAACAGACAGAGATTAGATGAACGGCCAAGCCACCAGCCCCCATCCCTCCCGAGGAGGACTAGCAGATAGAGAGAGAGGACGACACTTGGGGTCAGGGAATGGAATCAAAACGGACTTGGGGTCCCTGTGAGGTACCACAGGGAAGAGACTTGGTGGATGTTAAGACAGGCAACATCAGAAGACTGCCCAGCACTGCTGGAGCCCAGTACCAGGAGGGAAATAAGGGGACCAGTCACCAGTTGAAAGAACACTGCACTCAGGTGTAGGTGGAAGAGCTGCCTTGCATCTCTATTCCTGCCCTGCAAATAGTTTTACCTCTACCATTTTCCTAAATTCCATATATATGCATTAAATATGATGTTTGTTTTTCTCTTTCTACTTATTTCGCTCTGCAGGATAGACTCTGGGTCCATCCACGTCACCACAAATGACCCAATTTCATTCCTTTTTGTGACCGAGTAATATTCCATTGCATATTTATGCCACATCTTCTGGTAAAGAATGAGCATATGGACACAGGGGGGAAAGGGCAGGTGAGACCCACTGGGAGAGTCGCATTGACATATATACACTGCAGTGTGCAAGATAGCTAGCTAGTGGGAAGCTAGAAGGAACTCACTCAGTGCTCTGACAACCTAGAGAGGTGGGATGGGGGGAAGGCGGGGGAGAAGTCCAAAAGGGGGCGATGTATGTATACTTATAGCTGATTCATTTCATTGAACATCAAAAACTAACACCACACTGTAAAGTAACTATACTGCAATAATAAAATATTTTTAAAGAAAAGAGCTGCTTTGCTAATCCTTCTATCAACAGGCATCTTCTCACTACCTGTGGATTGTCCAACCTAAGAACATTTACTTATACCTCAAGTCTTTTCTGAACTCCATCAATACTTCCCAAGGTAATTTTTTTTTTTTTTTTTTTTTTACTATCCAAGATACCTGTAAGCTTCATACCAGTCCCTTAGGAGAGGGAATGAGAATCTTTGGCCTCCAGTGATGCTAGGGAGTAGAGTGGTATGGAAGAGAAGGGTCCAGCACAGGTACTTGGGAAACACAGGACAGTGATTAAATAATTACTTTCTTATACATATTTTATTTTATTTATTTATTTTGTTTGGCAGCACCACAAGACTTGCAGGATCTTAGTTTCCCTACCAGGGATAGAACCCACGTCCCCTGCATTGGAAGTACAGAGTCCTAACCACTAAACCACCAGTGAATTCCCTCTTACACCTGTTTTAAGTATAAGTTGAAGATTTCTTCAAACTCCATATCGGCCATAAAGGAGATAAAGTTAGAATCTTAGTTTCAGTTCAGTCACTCAGTCATGTACTACCCTTTGTGACCCCATGGACTGCAGCACTCCAGCCTTCCCTGTCCATCACCAACTCCCAGAGCTTGCTCAAACTCACGTCCATCGAGTCGGTGATGCCATCCAACCATCTCATCCTCTGTCGTCCCCTTCTCCTCCTGCCTTCAATCTTTCCCAGCGTCAGGGTCTTTTCCAATGAGTCTGTTCTTCACATCAGGTGGCCAAAGTATTGGAGCTTCAGCATCAGTCCTTCAATGAATATTCAGGACTGATTTCTTTTAGGATTGACTGGTTTGATCTTTTTGCAGTCCAAAAGACTCTTAAGAGTCTTCTCCAACACCACAGTTCAAAAGCATCTTAAATTAGAGTCTAATAAATGTGGTCAGAAAACATACAAAGTTCAGCTCTTTTTCCTGAGTACTAAATATGGTGTGCTTACATTCCATAGAATGTGGACAGAATGATTAGATGAGGATAGTCTCAGGCACAGTGGACATTGGCAGCTCAAAGACAAGACTGAGATGGGCTTTTCTGGGGGGTAGAAGAAAACACTGGAGTTCATTAGTCTGCTTCCCTGAACAATGGCACTAGCAGTCAGGACGGTTCAAAAATGCTTCAAGGACAGTTGGTGGACCAGCTGGTTAGAATGATTCTACAGGACTTTTGACAGATGAATGTGGGTTAGTTAGAAGTTGTGGTGACTTCTGACTCAGAATCTGTAACTCTATGAAATAAAGATAAAAGAACCTATTAAACCAACCAATAAACATATATTGATCACTCACTATCTATCAAGAACTCTTTTCTAAATGCTGAAGATGTAATGGGGCAAAATGACCTCTTTCATACAGCTGACAGTCTAGGGAAGAGAAGACAGACATTGGCCAAATAATCACATGAACAAATAATAAATTTCAGTGGTGACAGGTGCTGCAAATAAGAAATCCACAGCGCTGTAAGAGCTTTCAAGAGGGCAGGAAGGTGAGGATGGCTCCCTGAGGATATGACTGTTAATCAAGGATGAGGAGGAGACATCCAGGAGAGGGGAGAAGGGTAGAACAAGCAAGGTCATTGGAAGGAGCAGCCCTGTCTTCCCATTTCCTGTTGGAAAACAGTATGACTCGCTAAGAGACAAGATGCCCTAATTACTAAAAGATAGACTTGAATTCTATACCTTTCACTTATGAGTTGTGTGTCCTTGGGCAAGTTATTTAGGCTTTCTGCACCTAAGAGTTCTTACCTGTCAAATTAGGAAAACACCTATCTCACAGGGTTGTTGACTAAGATAAATGAAACAACAAAAGTAAAGTGCTTAATCCAAGCCTAATGCATAGTGTTTATTAAACTTTGTCTATAATCTGTAAGTAAACCATAATATCACAATGACAATTTATTCATTAAAGGCAACACCTTTTAAACTGCTAACTAGTAGCTTGGGGACACTATGTATTCCAGCATTGAGGCTAGCAGCACAAAACCATTAATGGTCGGGAGTGAGAACCATGGTCCACAAACTTGTTATGAAAGAAATCCCCAATTCTTCTTTTTAATTTGAATCTAATTAAATCTTACTCTCGCCCAGGTCAGGAATTTTTTTCCCCTAGATCAAAGAATTCAATCTCAATTGTAATTGGATTCTGTTCCCCTCCCTAATCTTCAGTCCTTCAAGGTCATTAATGATAAGTTCATTGTCCAAGTACCTTCACCCTTGACGGCAGGCACCTCGACTGGTCAAGGTCTCTGTCCATTTCCTCATCTGGGTGCTTGCTCCTCTCTGGTTCTCTGTCTTCTCCTTCCCCTCTTTCCCATGCCTCAGGAGGGAAGGGTTGTGCACAAAGGGGTAATTATTCTTAGATTTATCTTCTCCCATCCCCTCCATCTTCGGCCAGTGCCTCCAGTGACCCCAGTTGGAAACCAAAGAACAAGGGAGCCTGGGTGATGTAATCTTCAAAGGCTGGCCTTCTCAGGTACAGAGTAGGTTAGAAAAGGGCAGATGGGAGAGGGGAAAGGGTGATGTAGTATTGAGCGGTTACCTGTGATGGACATTTATGCCCTCAAAAGAGATTAGCTCAGTATAAGATAGCATCGCTGACTCAATGGGCATGCATTTGAACAAACTCTAGGAGACAGTGAAGGACAGGATGTCTGATGTGCTGCAGTCCATGGAGTCACGAAGAGTCGGACTTGACTTAGTGACTGAACAACAGTATATACCCAGTAGTGGGATGCTGGGTCATATGATAGCTCTATTTTTAGTTTCTTAAGGAGTCTGCATGCTATTCTCCATAGTGGCTGTATCCATTTACATTCTTATCAACAGTGCAAGAGGGTTCCCTTTTCTTCACAACTTTTCCAGCATTTATTGTTTGTAGATTTTTGGATGATGGACATTCTGACCAGTGTGAGGTGATACTTTATTGCAGTTTGACCTAGGTGGGTGGGATGGGGGTGGATGAGAGACCCAAGAGTGAGGGAATATATGTATCCATATGTATATGGATATATCCTCATATATCCCCTGATTCACTTCATTGTATAGCAGAAAGTAATGCAATATTGTAAAGCAACTATATTCCAATTATTTTTAAAAGAGATTAGCTATTTTTGAACTGAAAACAGTGTACAAATGAAGAAAAGATTAGTAGTTGTTATGAGTGAGGTTGGAAGGGACGGGAGCATCTATAAAAGGACAACACCAGGGATTCTCATGGTGATGAAAATGTTCTGTGTTTTGACTATATCAAATCCTAGAAGTGATATTGTACTGGAGTTTTGTACAATATTACCATTGGGGGGAACCAGGTAAAAGGCGTAAGATCACTCACATTATTGTGACAACAGCATGTGAATTATAATTATCTCAAAATAAAATGTTTAATTAAAAAAGAAAAAAGCAGGCTAGTTTAAGATAGATAAGATGCTAGATATTTTCTGGCCTTATCTCATCAAAAGAAGTGTAATTATTTCTTTCCCCCAAAGACTGCATCTTGCATTTAGTTTACACAGAAATATGTTGCTCCTGGGATTTTTATTCAGTAATAATAGCTGAACAAATTGCTTTTTGCTGAAAGGTGCCTCAGTATTCAGGTTGACCACATCTTTAGAATGTTTGTTAGATTGCAGACTCTCAAGCACACCTTGTGAATAGCCTTGATCCATTAAGTTTTTGGCAAAAATACATGCTTTAAGGACCTGAAGGCAGAGAGAACAGGGGCCTAGTAGACATATTACAGTGAATAGAGCAGCGAAAGTGGAGGCAGTTTATTTAAATATTTATTCTCCATCACATTACAACAAGGATTTAAATGGGTTTCAGAACTTCCCTGGTGGTTCAGTGGTTAAGAATCCACCTGCCAATGCAGAGGACACAGGTTCGATCCCTGGTCCAGGAAGATCCCACATGTCACGGGGCAACTAGGCCCTTACACCACAACTACTGAGCCTGTCCTCTAAAGTCCAGGAGCTGAAACTACTGAGGCCCTCACGCTCTGGAGGCCACGCACCAGAACAAGAAAGGCCACCGCAACAAGAAGGCTGAGCACCACAACTGGAGAGTAGCCTCTGCGCAACAATGAAGACCCAACAGAGCTTAATATAAGTACATTAAAAAAAATTTTTTTTAAGGAATGCTTTAAAAAAATAAAAATACAATGGGTTTCAAACAGAATCAGTTCAGTTCAGTTCAGTCACTCAATAGTTTCCGACTCTTTGCAACCCCATGGACTGCAGCACGCCAGGCCTCCCTGTCCATCAGTAACTCCCAAAGTTTACACAAATTCATGTCCATTGAGTCAGTGATGCCATCCAACCATCTCATCCTCTGTCGTCCCCTTCTCCTCTCACTTTCAGTCTTTCCCAGCATCGAGGTCTTTTCAAATGAGTCAGTTCCTAACATCAGGTGGCCAAAGTATTGGGGTTTCAGCTTCAACATCAGTCCTTCCGATGAACATCCAGGACTGGTCTCCTTTAGGATGGACTGGTTGGATCTCCTTGCAGTCCAAGGGATTCTCAAGAATCTTCTCCAACACCACAGTTCAAAAGCATCAATTCTTCGGCACTCAGCTTTATTGTAGTCCAACTCTCACATTCATACGTGACTACTGGTAAAACCATAGCCTTGACTAGACAGACCTTTGTTGGTAAAGTAATGTCTCTGCTTTTTAATATGCTGTCTAGGTTGGTCATAGCTTTTCATCCAAAGAGTAAGCGTCTTTTGATTTCGTGGCTGCAGTCACCATCTGCAGTGATTTTGGAACCCAAAAAAATAAAGTCTCTCACTGCTGCCACTGTTTCCCCATCTATTTGCCATGAAGTGATGGGACCAGATGCCATGATCTTAGTTTTCTGAATATTGAGCTTTAAGACAACGTTCTGACTCTCCTCTTTCACTTTCATCAAGAGGTTCTTTAGTTCTTCACTTTCTGCCATAAGGGTGGTGTCATCTGCATATCTGAGGTTATTGATATTTCTCCCAGCAATCTTGATTCCAGCTTGTGCTTCCTCCAGCCCAGCATTTCTCATGATGTACTCTGCATAGAAGTTAAATAAGCACGGTGACAATATACAGCCTTGACATACTCCTTTTCCTATTTGGAAGAGTCTGTTGTTCTGTGTCCAGTTCTAACTGTTGCTTCCTGACCTGCATACAAATTTCTCAGGAGGCAGGTCATGTGGTCTGATATTCCCATCTCTTTCAGAATTTTCCCCAGTTTGTTATGATTCACACAGTCAAAGGCTTTGGCATAGTCAATAAAGCAGAAATAGATGTTTTTCTGGAACTCGCTTGCTTTTTCAATAATCCAACGGATGTTGGCAATTTGATCTCTGGTTCCTCTGCCTTTTCTAAATCCAGCTTGAACATCTGGATATTCATGGCTCATGTACCATTGAAGCCTGGCCTGGAGAATTTTGAGCATTCCTTTACTAGTGTCTGAGATGAGTGCAATTGTGTGGTAGTTTGAGCATCCTTTGGGATTGCCTTTCTTTGGGATTGGAATGAACACTGACTTTTTCCTGTCCTGTGGCCACTGCTGAGTTTTCCAAATTTGCTGGCTTATTGAGTGCAACACTTTCACAGAATCATCTTTTAGGATTTGAAATAGCTCAACTGGAATTCCATCACCTCCACTAGTTTTGTTCATAGTAATGCTTCCTAAGGCCCACTTGACTTCACATTCCAGGATGTCTGGCTCTAGGTGAGTGATCACACCATCGTGGTTATCTGGGTCATGAAGATCTTTTTTGTACAGTTCTTCTGTGTATTCTTGCCACCTCTTCTTAATATCTTCTGCTTCTGTTAGGTCCATACCATTTCTGTCCTTTGTTGTGCCCATCTTTGCATGAAATGTTCCCTTGGTATCTCTAATTATCTTGAAGAGATTTCTAGTCTTTCCCATTCTATTGTTTTCCTCTATTTCTTTGCACTGGTCACTGAGGAAGGCTTTCTTATCTCTGCTTGCTATTCTTTGGAACTCTGTATTCAAATGGGTATATCTTTCCTTTTCTCCTTTGTTTTTCGCTCCTCTTCTTTTCACAGTTGTTTGTAAGGCCTCCTCAGACAGCCATCTGTCCTTTTTGCATTTATTTTTCTTGGGGATGGTCTCAATCCCTGTTTCCTGTACAATGTCACAAACCTTCGTCCATAGTTCATCAGGCTCTCTGTCTATCAGATCTAATCCCTTGAGTCTGTTTCTCACTACCACTGTATAATCGTAAGGGACTTGTATTCAAACAGAATACAGTAGGATTTTTCTTAACATGTGAAGAAAACCAGATGAAGATAAAACAGGAGTAGTAACAATGAGACAGGATCAGGGGTAGGGATGCTACACAACATACGAGTGTGATATCATGTACGCTCTGAGAAGCCACCCTCTCAGGCGGCCTTTGGTCTTACCTTCCTGACAGCCAGTGCAAAGAGCGAAACGTGATCTATTACATGCTTGTAAGATAAAGTTGACTTGAAGGACACCTCTTTGCTGTGTTGTCATAGAGGTGACATTACAATTTATTCAACATTCTTAGGGTTAACAGTACAACCAGTTTCACAGTTCAATAAAAGCAATTCTCTCAGCGACCTAAATGATGCTGTTTAGATGTATAGCATTCTGGTTCTGATTTGGGGGCATTTTGGAGTATATTCGAAATGAAAGAATTACGCCCTTTAAGAAATAAAACGTCGTTTTCCAGCAAGCTTTAGGTAAAGATTAGTGAGGTGGCAAACTAGAATCCTGACAGGGTCCAGGAAGGTACAATAACTAAGAAAAATGAGACATCTGTTATACACACACGTGCTACAAGTGCAGTAAAAATGGCATTTTCTAAATGGCTTCCCATTGGGAGGTTCTCTAAGGCATGGTGGGATCTATGCAATCTACAGGCCACTGCTCATTGCCAGCCTTTTGTTACCATAACCAGAATCAGGGCCGGACGTGGTCAGAGCTCCTCGTATTCCTGTGTATTTGTCAGAGTTCTGTTCCACGAAACAGAAACCACTCCAGCTATTTTAAGCACAAAGGGCATAGGGCTTCAAACAGGGAATTAGGTGCTTAGAGAGTGTTCAAGCTGGGCCTCCAGGGCTGACCGCCAGAAGAACGATGAAGAACCCGCCCCCGAGGAGGCTGCCAACTCTGGCTCAGCTGGGAAGATGCGAATTCTGGATGTTTTCCCTGAACTGCTAGCTCTAGGAACAGCCTGGAGATTAGGTGGCTGTGAATGCTGTCACTGCCAGCTCCAGAGCCATACCTCACCTGTTAGGTCCCCGCAAAGCTGCTGACACGGGTGCTATTACAGAAAAGCCCGAAGCATGCTTGATCGAGCCTGCCACCAGGGGCAGCTGGCCTCTGCCTTTTCCATCTCCTCCGTGTGCATCTGATTTGTCTAAGCTAAAACTCAGTCCCTTCCAACTTAGAAATGTCATTTTTAGCTGCCCGGCCTCTGAGGTAGGGCGTGAGAGGGTCAGGAAAGAGGGGTGTGTGGAATGCATGCAGAGTAACTATTTTATCCCTCACATCTTATTTTGATGCAAAAATCACCTGAGCTTTTCAATGCTGGTAATTAAATTGTTTTTAACGAATACCAACAGGCAGGCTGATAATGTGGGAGTTGATAAAATACATCTACAGACAGATTCAGCTTCATGACAAGCAACTGGATTGAGCAGTTTTTGGTCCACTTCAGTACCTGGAAGAAGAAACCTCCCCCGTTGCCATAGGGGCTTCCCTGGGGGCTCAGACAGTAAAGAATCTCCTTGTGATGCAGGAGACTGGAGTTCTATCCCTGGGTCAGGAAGATCCCCTGGAGAAGGAAATGGCAACCCACTCCAGTATTCTTGCCTGGAGAATCCCAGGGACGGAGGAAGTCCTGGCGGGCTACAGTCCATGAGACCGCAAAGAGTCAGACACGACTGAGCGACTAACACTTCACTTCCTCCCCGTCAGTCCTTGTATGAATAACAATTTGTATAGTTGCTGTGCTGTATTCAAAGCAGTTAAAATGAACTTACTGTTACAAATGTAGTAAATGCTTAAACAAACAATATTTCAACACACAGGTTCATATAGGAGAAGTTTGTTTTTCTCCTCTCACTTCCCACTGTAACTCCCCAGATGTAATTTCAGATAACATTGTGAAATAAATCAGACTTCATCGTATTCGAAGTTGACTCTTCCAGAAGCACCTTTGTTTCAGATGATCTACCAAGAGAAAGCTAGAATCAAGTGTTTGAAGTGTTTGGACTCATGTGAGAATCTATCCAACTTATATCTGGGGTTTAATTGTGCTGGTAAGTCTGTTGACTAAGGAATGGGTTTACTATCCACAGCAAAGAGTTCATATTCAGTCTGGGAACAAATATAATTTCCTATAAGATATTTTATAGCCAAGTGAACAAATATAATTTCCTATACCATACATGTTTTACAAGCTTTGTGGCAATCTCAGACTTTGTGGTTAATGGTCATATTTATTGCTAATATTTGACCATTAACCACAAAGTCTGAGATTGCCACAAGGCTTGTAAAACATGTACAGTATAGGAAATTGTATTTATTGTTAATATTTTTCCCTGATAGCTCAGTTGGTAAAGAATACGCCTGCAATGCAGGAGACCCCGGTTTGATTCCTGGGCAGGAAAACCCTCTGGAGAAGGGATAGGCTACCCACTCCAGTATTTTGGGGCTTCCCTTGTGGCTCAGTTGGTAAAGAATCCACCTGCAATGCGCGAGACATGGTTCAGTCCCTGGGTTGAGAAGATCCCCTGGAGAAGGGAAAGGCTATCCACTCCAATATTCTGACCTGAAGAATTCCATGGACTATACAGTCCATGGGGTCACAAAAAGTCGGACGTGACTGAGCGACTTTCACTTTCACTGCTAATATTTGAAAACCTTAGTGTGTCTTCTCAGTAAACATGAAAAGAGAGAACTATCATTTATTATTTTCTGAAACACTGTAGGCAAATACTTAAATTTAAATAAGACCTTTGTTCTCCTAGGTTGTCTTTCAACAATAGTCCCTGTTTATTGTGCTGTTCTTTCCACCAGAAAGTAAATATTCTCTAACTTTCTCTTTTCTGTCTTATGGAAAAGAGTAATAAGCAACAGTTCTCAAAACATTTGGATCCACAGAACATTTCCTTCTCAAGGCATCTCATCAAGTCTACAGTGATCTGTCATTTTATTTACACTTAGTCAAGGTCAAGTCAGGGAACTAAGCTTCTGATTATTATATCCACAACTGTGTAATATATACACGTAGACATTTGTAATAAACACATTTTGTGTATATATGCATGTGCACATTTGTATCATATCATTTTTTTTTCAAGCACTTTCACATATTATCTTATTCAGTTGTCACAAGAAGTATATAAGGAAAGTGGATTTCCTATTATTGTCTCCAAGGAGGCTCAAGGAGGTTTAGTAGCTTCATTAAGATAACTCAACTAGTGAGCAATCAGACTAGATCTGGGGCTTCTACTTCTGGGTCTGGTTCTCTTTTCCCTTTTACGTGTCTTCATATGTAAAATCATACAGTATAACTGAAGGGTCTTAGAGCTCACATCCATGCTCCTGGAGGAAAGTGGGGACCAGAAAGAGCAGTGGGGGTGGTCCTTTCAGTAGCATCTCTTCCTCTTGCAGTTCCAGCCATTAGGATCTGCTGTTGCTCATGAACAAAGCCTGTGTCTGTACAGTGAGCCAACAATCAGGTAAATGTTTTGCAGCTTCTCGTCTGAATCCTTGGCCTTAGCTCATCCAGAATTTAGATTCTAATTTGTTCCTTTTCAGTTCTCATAAGAGATTGGAGAACCACCTCTAAAACTTAATGTCTTTCTATTAAAATACTTTTAAATGTTGACTAACTAATTTAGAAAAACCAGTTTCATAAAGATAAGAAATAATCACTGGGACATCTCTGGCAGTTCAGTGGTTAAGTTCTGTGCTTCCAATGAATGAGGCACAGGTTCAATCCCTGGTCGGGCAACTAAGATCCCACATGCCTCAGGGTGTGGCCAAAAATTTTTTTAAATAAAGATGAACTCTCTTTTAAAAAAGAAATAATCAGTAATCCCACCATCCAAATATTTCTACCACGGTAGTTTTGATATATATCCTTTATGTCTTAGTTATTTCAGGCCACTCTAACAAAACACCATAGACTGACTTAAAAACAAATATTTGTTGATATTTCTCCCAGTTATAGAGGCTGGGGAGTTCAAGACCCAGGTTCCATAGTGTCTGGTGAGAGCCCTCTTTCTGGTTTGCAAATAACTCCCTTCTTGTTGTATCCTCACAAGATGGAGGAAGAGAAGACTCTAGTTTCTTCCTCTTCTTCTAAGAGCACTAATTCCATCTGGGAGCTCCACCCTCTTGACCTCATCTAAACCCAATTACCTGCCAAAGATCCCACTTCCAAACACCATCACATCGGGAGTTAGGGTTTCAATATTAGAATGAGGGGGAGGGCAGGGTAGGTGACACAGACATTCAGTCCCCTTAATATGAATTCAGCCAATGGTACTTTCTTTCTTTATAAATGTAAACATTTTAAAAAATAGGATGAGCCTGTTTATTCTCTTTGCAACATGTTCTTTCCTCTAGAAATAGAAATATATCAGAAATATATTTCTATGTCCTCTGGAATAGTCTTCTGTAAGAACAGTTTGGATGATCTTTTCACTTCATGGTGTCACAGTTCACTTCATATCCTGGGCTGGGCTTTTAAGTGATTCCTCTTCTTCACCATTCTAGATAGGTTATGCTGATTTCATTCCCTGTCTCTTATGGCGCATGGAGCACCTAGCCCTCACTCCACAAATAGCCCCTGGAAGAAGTAACTCTGTGTATCCTATGGCACTTCTTTTCCCAGACAAATGATGGTTGATTGGATGAAGTCAACCAATCAATTGGCACTCAGCAAGTAATCAGTCTAAATCAATCAAGAATTTTAACTAAGAGAACCAGAAAATGTAGAAGAGAATAGGCATTTCAAATGAAAGATGCCTTGCAACCTAATACTTGTGACTAAAAGAACCTTGGCTAAAAAATTTGTGGTAAAGCTCAAGGCTGAATCTTTTCTCTTTTAACCTATTCATGATTATTTCTTAGAATACTGTTCAGAAATGGGATGCTAGCTCAACTTTATGTATTTTTTAAAAAGTTTTGACATGTATTGCCAAATTGCTCTCTAGAAGTTATTCTCTTCCCAAACATCACTAAAGGTTAGTTTTTCCAATTGTATTTCCAAAATGGTATCTCATTGTTTTATGTTGCATATTTATGAATTCCAAGTGGGCTTTAATGTTTTCTGTGGGTATTAGGATTTTGTATTTCTTGTTTAGTGAATTGACATTTGTGATCGTTTGCCCATTTTTTTTCTGAAGTAATCATAATTTTCTTTTTGATTTAAAATAACTCTCTATATGTTACAGACTTTAATCTTCATCAGGATACTTTTCACTGTGAGCTAGTGGGAGTCAGAAGGAAGGGTAGAAAAGATAGACCAAGGATTTGGATGAAGGTCAGCAGCCAAAAGAGGATCAGGTCAGGAGACACTCCACCCTTGACTCTTCCTCTTTCCTAGATGTGTCTTAAATGTGAAATACAAGTGTCGCTGGACACTCTTAGAGACTTTCGAAGGGGTATATAGACATAGAGATTTTTAAGGGAGTTAAGTTCTGGGTGTTTACATTTTATATAACTTGTTCCTTAAATTGACTGCCTAAGAAATCCTTTCTTTCCTATTTCAATTCTCCTGTAGTGTTTCTCTCATTTTACAAAATCTCATGATGGTGATTTGCACTAAGACATGCATATAATTCAATTGGGAGACATGCTGTAACTACCTCTACTTCCATCTACATGAACAGGATTTCTTGGTGTTTTTATTGAGATGCATTTTCAAAAATTAAAAATTAGTTTTCTTAATAATGAACTATCAAAAGTTGTAATATATCCATCTTGTTTTGATCAGTTATGGCATATGATAATCAGGATAGTGTAAGTTACCTTAGTAACCAATATACCTAAAACTTCAATGGCTTAACACACCAAAAGTGTATTGTTAATTTGTATATCACAGTCCAGTTCAGACAAGGAGGCTCTTTGGGGATTCTCCTCCAAGGAGGCCCTAGATAATTATGCTTCCATCTCTCATCTTTGCCATCTCAGAGTTTTAGGATTCCAACAGGGAAACTGAAGGATACAGAGAAAGCGAAAGAGAGAGAAAGAAATAGAGCTCAACTCACTGTTAACTAGAACAGGAAACAATACATCATTTCTGTTCACACTCCCAATGGGAAACTAAGAAATATAAACTTCCTGTACCTCCAAAAAGAGAAAAGAGCGTGGTGAACACACATTGTCTCTGCTACAGGTATTTTCAGTAATGACTATAATGATAACTCAATCCAGAGGATTTGTTTTAACAGCCCTTGTGACTACAGATTTTTTAAAAAGTTTTAATTTTACTTTATTTTTATACAGAAGTATGGTGATACAGTTGATAAAGAATACATCTGCCAATGCAGGAGACACAAGAGACACGGGTTCAATCCCCGGGTCAGGAAGATCCCCTAGAGTAGGAAATGGCAACCCATTCCAGTATTCTTGCCTGAAAAATCCCATGGAGAGAGAAGCCTGGCAGTCTAGAGTCCATGGGCTTACAAAGAATTGGACAAGACTGAGCACACACACACTGTTATGTGCATGAAATAGTTAAATAAACACTCTTAATCACAAAAATACATTTTAATAGGATAAAATTATGGAAATGAATAGAAATAAAAATAGGAGAAAACAAAAAGATGTAAAATTGCAACTATTACTTAGTGGGTGATAGTGGATATCAATTTGCTATAGTATTTACATTCTCTTGGATTTATTATAACAAGATAAGTAAATATCACTTTAAAGGGCTTCCTGGACAGCTCAGTGGTAAAGAACCTGCCCGCAGTGTCTCCGCAGGAGACACAGAAGATGCGGGTTCAATCCCAGGGTTGGAAAGATGCCCTGGAGGAGAAAAGGACAATCCACTCCGGTATTCTTATCTGGAGAATCCCATAGACAGAGGAGCCTGGCAGGCTAGAGTCCATAGCATCGCAAAGAGTCAAACAGGACTGAGCGCATGCGTACACGCACACACACACACACACACACACACACACACACACACACACACACACATACACATCACTTTGAAAAAGCCAGTATTGACAACAGACCATAAATTATACCCTTTGCTACTATTCAAGGTTTTGATAAAATGTTTTACATTACAACATAAAACTGAAGAAGGGTGCATAGTTTTTCAAAATTTCTTTAGGAGATAGTGAGCAAAAGCTTTGCAGCCCAGTATCCTATCCTGTCTTTAAAGAAACACCCACCCAATTTGATTTTTTTCTTTAAAACTATCAAGAAAGGAAGAAAAATACACTGTTAATGGAACTCCTTCTGCTGTACTGGACTTGCAGATGCCAAGGGTTGCAAACCATGGTAGTTTATGACATAAGCTTCCCAGAAAGTCTGAGGATAGAGTGCCAAGTAAGAAATGTATTTCTTGGCAGAGTTCATGTGTCAAGGTAGCAACCAGACCTACAGTGAGCCACGCCCTGCTTAGCTTTGCGGTCAAGCTACCTTAGGATTTCAATCTCCCCCCCTGAAATCGGTGAATTCTTATTGCCTTACTCATCAGCTGATCATATTGAACCACTCTCCCAGCTAAATAAACATCCTGCCACTTTCCAGAAGAATCTAAAGCAGCCTGTCTCTTTGACTGCCGTTTTAGACAGGGGCCTAGCTCTCCTTCCTAAAAAGGCCCATTGACCTTTATTGCAAGTGAAATAGCTTATGGGCACAGTAAATGGCTAACCTCACTGTCCCATAAAATAGAGCTTGCTACAGCCTCTCCTCGCTCAGTCCTGGCGAGAAGCCTGTAATAGCACTCCTCATAAAAGCCTCCGTGCCATTCCCCAGGTGCGACCCTTTCCAGAAGTACAACTAGGGAGTTTCCAAAATGGCTTGAAGGCCATCTAAGAATAATGCCAACTATTTAGCAGATGTTTATTGGCCAGAATTTGACTTTTTTTTTTTTTTTTTTTGCATTTACTCTTTTGTAACTAGTATAAATGACAGCTGGCAATATACCAGAAACATAGAAGAGGAAGCTTACATTAAAAGGCCGTTGAGATCTTAACTCCCCGACCAGGGATCGAACCTACACCCTCTGCATTGGAAGGTGGAGTCTTAACCACTGGGGAAACAGCCAGGCAAGTCCCACAATATCTTTGGTAGGCTGAGGTCAGACCCAAGAACTTGCATTTCAAAGGCTTTTCCAAGAGATGCTGTTCTTGTTGACCCCGGCTGCAATTTGAGAATCATTGCTTTAAATTGTAGCATGACTAGAAGAAGCTGATGGAATTCCTTTAGAACAATCTGCTGGGAGTTGACAATGCCTTCTTTTTAAAATTAAACAAATGTTACATTTAAAAAAAAGAAAGAAACAATACTGTAGCAAGTTTAATAAAGACTAAAAATGGTCCACATTAAAAAAAAAATCTTAAAAAAAAGCCATTGAGAATGCCATCTGATTTGGAGATTAAAAAATAAATTCTACTCTCTGAACCAAAGAAGTTATAAAACAGAAATTTTTGTCACATTTCTAAAATAAATAAATGATTCTATAATATTGATTGAGTACCAACCATTTGCAAGGTGGAGTGCTACAGGAACTAAGAAGAAAGATAGCAGCTTCAAAGCCAAGAATTTGAAAATCTTTTTCTAAGCAACACCGTTATCTCCTTCACATATTGTATTTTCATCAAGGAGTTTATCACTGCCTGACATTTTCTCCTTTATTTCTCTATTGGTCTCTCTCCCCCTGAGACTGTAAGCTTCATGATTGTTGAGACTTTGCCTATTCTGTCATAGCAGCATCCCCAGAGTTCAGCATTAAACCCAGGATGCTGTAGACTTACATCAAATTTTGTCAAAGAATGAGTAAATTCCCACCTTCAGAAGGAGCGTGGACTCACAAGGGGCTGAAATGTACACCCCAAATATCAATAATATTCATTTATATGTTCAGAAAAAAAAGAGTTCAAACAAACCATAAGGGACTTAGTGGGAACTTTCCATTTTCAGTTTTTACAATCAGCATCTACATATATTTTTAGAAAAACAAATATAAAACTGTAAAATAAATGTAAATTAAAAAAAAATGTAACTTTGACATTCCTAAGAATAAGCTTCACCTTAAGCTTGAACATAAAGGTAATGCATGAAAAATTATATTCTTTACTGATGCTTCTAACCAATCATGTGCAAAGGATCTGTGACCACAGATGGATTAATACCTACTACTCAACCTGTTGTTTAGTTTATTTTGTTTGTTTGGGTTTTGTTATACTTGCTTTTTCTTTTCCAAAAGGGGTAACATACTATTTATATTACATAATATGTATTTAGCTGAAAAGAATATTAAATAAATTTGCTCAATCTACAGCTTTATGAAATTTTAGTTTACAATATTAACATTTTATTAGAAAAAAACCTTTACTTTCCTTTAGACATGAAAATCCCATGGATGGAGGAGCCTGGTAGGCTGCAGTTCATGGGGTTGCTAAGAGTCGGACTAAGCGACTTCACTTTCACTTTTCACTTTCATGCATTGGAGAAGGAAATGTCAACCCACTCCAGTGTTCTTGCCTGGAGAATCCCAGGGACCGGGGAGCCTGGTGGGCTGCCGTCTATGGGGTCGCACAGAATCGGACACGACTGAAGCGACTTAGCAGCAGCAGCAGCAATGTTATTAAGTTTATTAAATCTTTATTTACGCATTCATTTGGAATTTTGGAATCACATAGTCTCTTGTCCCTTACCTTTTTTTTCTTTTTTAATATTTATTTATTTGGCTGCTTTGGGTCTTAGTTGTGGCATGTGCGATCTAGTACCCTAGCCAGGGATCAAACCCAGGCCACCTGCTTTGGGAGTCTTAGCCACTAGACCATAAGGGAAGTCCCTCCTCCCCCTTTCTTTTCCCTTCTCCCATGAGAGAATATCTCTGACGTAATTTTAGAAAGGGCTTGCCTGATAGCTTAGTTGGTAAAGAATCTGCCTGCAATGCAGGAGACCCTTTGTTTGATTCCTGGGTCGGGAAGATCCCTGGAGAAGGGATAGGCTACCCACTCCAGTATTCTTGGGCTTCCCTTGTGACTCAGCTGGTAAAGAATCTGCCTGCAATGAAGGAGACCTTCAATCCCTAGAATCTTCTAGGGAAGATCCCTTGAAGAAGGAAAAGGTTACCCACTCCAGTACTCTGGCCTGAAGAATTTCATGGACTGTACCATTGGGTCACAACAAGTCAGACACGAGAGAGTTTCACTTTCAATTTTAGAAAAGAAAGTATGGTTAATGGGTCAAAACTATAAAAATATTAATGCCTCCTGAAGCAAGTTTTCAGTTTGTTTTTTAGACCTTAACTTGTTTGATTTTGCAGTACCTTATAAGGTATAAATATATTCATTTCATACAACCCTCAACGGCTTCAAGCAATACAAATAATGTCTTAATTGCTAGTTAATTTATACCCATAGTTGCCCTCTTTAATCCTAGAATAAGCCCATCTTCTGAGACATATCTGTTTGTTTACTGATAAATATTATGATTTAGAATCCCTCACTGGAAGCCTTCCTACATAAGGAAAAATGTAGGTTAGACTTCTTTCCTGAACAACACTATCACATAAAGCTTTATCCTTGTTGTCGTTTAGTTACTAGGCCGTGTCCAACTCTTTTGAGACCCCGTGAACTGTGGCCCGCCAGGTTCCTCTGTCCATGGGATTCTCCAGGCAAGAATACTGGAGCAGGTTGCCATTTCCTTCTCCAGGGGATCTCCCCAACCAGGGATCAAACCCACGTCTCCTGCATTGGCAGGCAGATTCTTCACCATTGAGCCACCAGGTCAGGTCCACAACTCGTAAGATATTAGGTGAAAATGGACACTGAAAAAATATTTTGATGTACAGTCAATTCAAGGGTGATGGAACAGTAGTGTGGGGATGCGACATACAGGTCCCTTCCCCGAGTGTGCTGAATCACTCGGCCGGCAGAGAGCTCCCCTGGGGTAACAGTACCACCAAAAGAACCTCTTGACCCTCACTAATCGAGACTGATAGCATCATTTGGATAGGCTTAGAGCCAAAAGAATGCCAAGGTCAATGTATTTGTAGCAAGT
This sequence comes from Muntiacus reevesi, assembly GCF_963930625.1. Lineage (NCBI taxonomy): Eukaryota > Metazoa > Chordata > Mammalia > Artiodactyla > Cervidae > Muntiacus > Muntiacus reevesi. Next base: position 83,491,031 of record NC_089256.1, on the reverse strand, counting down.
ATTAATTCTTATCAATTTTAAAATGAAAACCATAAACAACATTTAAGACAGTTTTAGAGAAATCATATCATAGTCCAAAACTATTATGTAACTGTTTTCTGTTTTGCATAAGGCCTTCCATTTCTTATAGACAGTTAACACTAGTTATAATCATAGGTATTTTATCTTCTGCTTCAGTTAACTTTATATCATAAGCATGTTTCCAAGTTTGTATAGAGCTTTCATAATTATTATTTTTAATGACTATGTGAAGGCCATTTGATTAATTTTATTACTCTGTCTATCCTCAATGCCTATTATGCTCAATGAGTCCTGATGACAGCATAGGATGAGTGCGTGTGTTCTCTGTCACTTCAGTCGTGTCTGACTCTTTGTGATCCCATGGACTGTAGCCCACCAGGCTCCTCTGTCCATGGGATTCCCCAGGCAAGAACACTGGATTGGATTACCATGCCCTCCTTGGGCTTAGGATGATGCTACTCTAAATGCTAGTGCCAAAACACCTCAATTCAAATGTCAGTTTATTAACCTCTGTGCTTTAGTTTTCTGGTCTGTAAAATGGGGTTGATGACAACTCCAACCACACGGGTCTGTCATGATTAAATGAATTAATTTTCTTAAAGTGCTTAGAACAGTGCCTGGTACATGGTAAGCCATCAATAAATGTGAAGTATTATTACTGATGTATCAAAGTAAATGACTTTGGAGCCTTCAGGTCGTCTCTTGCTTTTGCTATTGCAGACAGCAATGTAATGAACATCTCTACTTATCAGATGTTTTGCTTCTGTTTAATTATTTCCTTAGATTAAATTTCTGGGAATAGATTGCTAGGTCAAAGAGTTTATCACAATGATTACTTTCAAAGAAATTCCTTTAACCTTTCCCCTTGAAGAAGATGTGATGGCATGGAAAACAAACACTAGTTGATATAAAAGGGGTGATCAAGAAAAGGAATCACGGCTTTTTTTAACAACAATAATTTTAGTAAAAACACATTTTATTCATAAAACTAGGTAGACATTATACAAAACCCTGGGTCCTATTCAACTGATTTAATCCAACAAGTGTTTCCCTGCCTGCTCTATGCTTGTTCCATGCTAGGTATTAAGCAGAGTATGGAAGGATATGAAGTGACCTTTGTCCTTAAAGACTCAAAATCTATGTAAGAAAGTGAAATATGAAGGTAGTATGAGACTATAGAATCAAGGGCCAAATTATATATATATATATTTTTTTAATCCAAAATCTATGATACAGATACCAAGTATTAGGTGTAGTCAGCTGGCAATAAAGAAACAATATTCAGTTTCAGTGAAGAAAAAGTGTGTGTACTGGGGAGGTGGGGTATGTAAGATACAAGTGCACTTATACACAAAACGGAAGCAGACTCACAGACATAGAAAACAAATTTATGTTTACCAAAGGGGAGCGGGGATATAAATCAAGAGGACGAGATTAACATATACTCACTAATATATATAAAACCAACAAGGACCTACTGTATAGCACAGCGAACTAAAGTCAATATTTTGTAAAACCTATAAGGAAAAAGAATATATATACACCCACACATATATGAGCTTCCCAGGTGACCCAGACAGTAAAGAATCTGCTGCTTGCAATGCAAGAGACCCAGGTTCAATCCCTGGAAAAGGGCATGGCAACCCACTCCAGTATTCTTGCCTGGAGAATTCCGTGGACAGAGAGGAGCCTGGTGGGCTGCAGTCCATGGGGTCACAAAGAGTCAGACATGAGTGAGTGACTAACACACACACACATACATGCATATACATGTATCTTATGTGTTTCATACCTTAAACCAACATAATATTGTAAATCAACTATACTTCAATTAAAAATTAATAGTTAATTCATTAAATATATTAAGCAAAAAAGAAGGAAAAAGAGAAAAGTATGTGACCATCCAAGTGATAACTAAATTAAGCTCCCCTTTTTTCCTAAGAATCTAACATTTTACAATTTCTTCTAATACACCTCAAACATTTTCCGTACCAAACAGAAAATGTTTGCTTTTCCGAAGACACATTCTTATCCCTGCTGGTTAAGATTAAAGCGCTCCTCAGACTTCAGCGGTGGGCTTCAGCCAAGGGGGCCTGAAAGGGGTCCTCAGGAGTGGAGGTGTCCTTGGTCAAGATCTCTGTGTGTGTGTCTGTTTAGGAAGGGCTTCTGCCAGCTGAGCTGAAATAGCAAAATCATCTCCATTTCCCTTGTTTTGAGGGAAGGACTACTAAAGCATCTTAAACGAGCAAAATCTCCAACCACAAGCCCCGCTACTTCGCTGTACTCTTCTGAATGTTGAAGGAAGCAGGACCAACTGCCTCTTCTTTTTGAGATGAGCAGGATCATTGGTTTGTTTCCAGGAAGCCAAACCTGAAATAGGAGCAGAGCCCTTTCCTGCCACTGAGGCAGACTTCCCAGTCACTGTAAACCCTTTCTGTAGGGGGCAAGCCCCAGATAAAGGGTCTTCCAGTCTTTAAAATGGCCTGCCAAATACCATGCGTGTACCTTATCCAGCAGTTTTCAAGCTGCCTACTATGTACAGATCCTCTTGAACTGACAGGCTCCAGATTTTCCCAGTCGGTTTAAACCTCTGCAATGTCCAGAGAAGGAGCTGCTTTGCCCAAACAGGTCCCAAAGCAGACAAGTGAAACTGTCTTCCTTATATGGTGAAAAGCGCCCTGTCGCTTTAAGGCCAAGAGATTTGGCTGCAGATGGTCCCTGGGAAGTTTGCAGGCAGCCCCATCCTGTGTCTGCTCTCTCCCCGCAGCTGTGCAGGTGAGTTTCCAAACCTTCTTTCCCCAATTTGCCCTCTACAGTCTCTTTTCTGGCCTAGCCAGTTGGAAATGCCCTTACAGAGGGCTAGAGAAATTCAGGGTCAATAAAGATGGTGTTGTTTGAAGAAGTTTGAGCTGAAGGAAAAAAAAAAAAAAAACCCAAGCTTACTAGGAAAATGTGCAGTAATGCAGCCAAGGAGGATGCTTTCAACTTCCAGTGGGGAGGCAGCATCAAGGTTACAGGAGGCCCTGAGGCTTTCCGGACCAAGCAGGGGAGGAGGGACAGACTCTAGGTAAGACCCTGCAGGGGTGAGTTTGGACTTCTAAGCTATAGAACCTGGTCAGCTGCAAGTCTAAGCCAGACAGAGGTGAGAGGAAATAATACTTCTGCAAATGCTGAAGGCTTTACAGGAGATGGAGCTACAGGGCTGACTGTAGAAAGTGAACGTGAAATGTTTGCAGCGTCTGCTGGCATGGAAGGCTGCAGCCTTAACCCTTCGTTCAGCCTGGCTGATTAGCAAGTAGGATTTGACTGCACAGAAGGCGGGCGGGGGTGGGGATGTGTGTGGAGTATTGCAGTAGAGACCAAAACAAATGGGTAAGACTGTGATCTATGATCGTGGAACCGCATCTCCGGTATCCCCACAGTACCACCTGCAGAGAAAAGAGCTTTTCTAAGCTCAGAAATTCTGTGTCATCCACAGGCAAAGAGCTGCAAGAAGTCTCATTTAAGCTGCTTACTGCTCTGTCATTTACTAATTCAGTTTCCTGATTTCTTTTCTCCCATGGCCTGGAGCCCCCCAAGATATTAATTTGAAATTAATGATTAGAACTTTTAACAGCTAGAGATGTGCTAGCAAAAGTGTGTCTGTGAGAGGCTGAGATGTATTTGGGGGTTGGGGTTGGGATTTTATGGATAGGGCGAAAAGAGACGGGATGGCATGAGAGGAGAAACACTTGATGGTCATTTTACAATGTATGCAAAGCCCTTCAACTGAGCCCATTCGTCAGCTACAGCCAAAATAGAAGTCCACCCAGGAATTTAAAAAGAGTGATGCCAAATGATAGGATTGGGCTTGTCTTCCCTCCTGGTTGAGTCTGGGGCCATTCATCATTTAGAGGCCAGTGGTTTCTCTACAGTTGTTGTGTGGGGGAGTGAACCCAGAGGCTAGATTAAAATTCCTTACATACCCCATGCCTCTAAAAAATATTCATTCATCTGAGTAGTCACTGAAGAATTTGTTTTATTATTAACTAACAAGTGCTCTATCTACTTGTTTTCTAAAGACAGAATGTTCATGAAAAAAAAGGTTTGTTTTATCAACAGGGATTTGTTAGTGCAAGAGTTCCTCTTTTCTCACTTGTGATGGCTGGGCAAAGTGAGAATTATAGCTTGCTGAAATGCTGATGTCCTGAGCAGAAAGTTAAATTTTGAGTTCATAATTTGGAAGAGAGCAGGGAGTGTGAGTATAATTTTACTTCATTTGTTTCAAGTTAAATCCAGAAAGCAGTGTCGAATATACTGCTTTCAAATATGAACACTGCCAAGAAAAACAAAATCTAATCCCCAAAGCTGGAAAATCTCTAAAAGTAACAGACTGTGATCTTTTATAAGCTAAATCAAAGTGTTAAAAGGAAAAAAGATGTGGCTTCCTGAACATCTCACATATTGACCCTCAATCACACATCAACTAGAGGACATCTCTTAAGCGATTTATTTTATCTGTGCTTCGGTTTCCTCACCATTAAACTGGGCATTTCTGTGAGGGACTTTCCAGTGAAATGGAAAGATCCATTGGAGCTGGAACTGAGCAGATCTGGGTTAAATTTTCCAGTCCCTTCATTTATTCCATAACCTTAAGTGAGTTACACAGCCAGTTTGAACCTTGGTTTCCTTATTTGTAAAGAGAGTAAATAATTAACAATGTCATCAGAATTAGAGGAACCTACCAGGACATAGGCTCAGACCTGCATGTCCTTGGACTTGGAGAGCAGGACATTGTGAAAAGAGAACAATCTAAACACGGGTAATGTTGAAAAAACAAGAAGATTTTTATTCAGAAGTGTGTCCAGTGCCATACCATGGAAAAGGCAGGCAGGCACAAGATTGAGCCAAATCTCCATGGTCTTTCTGGGCAAAAGATAGGTCAAGCCCCTGGATTTTCTTACACAGATTCCAACAGGAACAAAGGCATCTCCTGGGGAGAGGAGACACTGATGTGGTATATGGAGAATCCCAAGAAGTACATTCGTGGAACAAAAATGATCTTCACGGGCATTAAAAAGATGGCAGAAAGGGCAGACTTAATAACTTATCTCAGAAAAGCTACTAATGAGTAATAGTTGTGCATTGTCTTGTTTATCACAAAACAGAAATGTCTCATGAGCTTTTATATGTGTACCACATTTAAATAGACCTCATATAGCAGCGTTCCAATCATGAATAGCTGGTAGGATATTTATTTTGGATAGTCTGACTATAGACTTTTTATAGTCTGATTGACTATATAGACTTTTTATAGACTGACTTATGGTTAAATTAATATGATCAGCTTTTTGAATTTTGATACTAATGTGAATTCAGCAAGTACTCTCTCTGTTCTCCCCTTCTAAAGACATGACTGGACTTTAGTCATGTCTGGATGAGTAGTGTTCAGCTCTTCATAGAGATGGTGAATGCCATCTCAAAACCTATAGGAAACTGGTTTTACATTTAAATTTATATAACTGGTTACATTAATATATTTAAATATGGAGGATATCCCTTCACTGTGTCATAGAACAGCAAAATTCACCTGTGTTTCAGGTTGTATTCATTAGCCTGCTAAAGGCAAGAGCTGAAGATAAGCTGGTAATGCCCACTCTATTTTTTTGTCTTAACTATTACCAATTTAATTAAAATCCCCTGTATCTAAAATGTTGCCTTTTATTCAATGAAAGGCATTTTAGTGCAGTTTATGTATAATAGCATATAAAGAATATTTAATTCTTTTCATATATCATAGGTGATCTGTAAGGTCACATGGGCTTCCCAGGTGGCAGGTAAAGAACCCATCTGCCAATGCAGGAGGCATAAGAGATGTGGGTTCAATCTCTTAGTTGGGAATTTCCCCTGGAGGAGGGAATGGCAACCCACTCCAGTAATGTTTTTTGGAGAATCTCATGGACAGAGGAGCCTGGCAGGCTACAGTCCATAGGGTCGCAAGACTCAGACATGACTGAACCGACTTAGTACACACACAAGGTCACATGCTTGTAAAATTTAGCATCACAAGTTATAATGGCAAACTTTGCTTTTGAATTCTTTACTAAGTCAAACTCAAGTTGTAATTCAGGATTGTCTTTCTAACTGCTATTCCAAAACACACATAACTGCAGAATTACCATATGTGATTGGCAACGGTGCTTTGGCCAACTTGTTAGAAACATTAGAAGAGATATACAATCAACAGAAATTTATAAATTATGTGATCCTAAGGCTTCAGATAATTAAAAACAAAATCACAGATCATAAATAAATTAGAGGAATCTTGGAATCCAGTAGAGTCTCCATAAATATTATTTTTCATTATTTTCTCTATGACTTAGGAAACTATTGTTCCTTGCAGAGGAGGAAATGAGTTTTGAGAGCAGAAACCAGCTCTGTAGCACAACTTTAGAATCCCTGTTACTTCACCCCCTTCTCCCCACCCTCCTTCAAGAAAGGATGCCCAAGTCCCTAGAAAATCCATTCCTAATTATTAACCAGGCTCGTAGATCAGAAGTTTTTTTTAAGTCAAACTCACTTCCACCAATTTTGTGTTCAGAGATATGAATATTTGGTTGTTTCCCTATGGTATAAAGATAGTCCATGGGCTTCCCAAGTGGCGCTAGTGGTAAAGAACCTGCCTGCCAACGCAGGAGACATAAGAGATGTGGATTTGATCCCTGGGTCGGGAAGATCCCCTAGAGGAGGGCATGGCAGTGCACTTCAGTATTCTTGCCTGGAGAATCCCATGGACAGAGGAGCCTGCCGGGCTACAGTCCATAGGGTTGCAAACAGTTGAACATGACTGAAATGACTTAACGACACATGCACACACAGATAGTCCATGTGTGTGAAGAACAATGGCAACCACCTTAGAATCTCAATGAAGGTGGTCTATCCAAAAGCAAGTTTAAACAGCATTTTTAATGGATTTTTGTTGTTGTTGTTATTAGAAGCCACATCTTATAAGTGGTTCAGTAATAGCCAATTACTAACTTTCAGTAAAATCTCCTAACACATTCCCACTGCTGTGTTTAAGAACATAGCTAGTGCCACTCTCAGAGTTTTAGTCATTCACTGCAGTCTGTTTTAAGATCAGGGTTACCGTACCTGCAATGGGGCTGTGTGTAGGACACAATGTTAAACTGAAAACATCCCTTCCACCAGCTTAGAAAGGTGGTGATAAATAGCAGCAGCAGCAGAAACATTCCGTTGGAAACACAAACCACAGCACATGCATTGGCTGGGAATTGAGAGCTGTCATTTTTAACTCACATAAGGGTAGGTCAGCCCTGTAGCCAGTCTTCTAGTGGTGGATTAACACCACCTCTGTCAGGATACTGGTTTTGAGGATCTACCCTTGGCCACTTAAAGTAGCTGTGAGACTCTGGGCTAGTTCCTTTATGTATTGAGCCTCAGGTCCCTGGTCTGCCTCATGGGAATGACAGCAATACTCATACACATGGTTGTGGGAAGAACAGGAAAGTTGGAAGTACAGATACTCAATAATTATGTTGGGTCTGAATGCCTGATGTTTTCTAATAAGGTTCTTGTTCTTTAATAATAATTAATAATAAGACATTGGCCATCAGTTCAGTTCAGTGTCCAACTCTTTGCAACCCCATGGACTGCAGCACGCCAGGCTTCCCTGTCCATCACCAACTCCCAGAGCTTATTCAAACTCATGTCCATTGAGTCGGCGATGCCGCCATCCAACCGTCTCAACCTCTGTCGTCCCCTTCTCCTCCCATCTTCAATCTTTCCCAGCATTAGGGTCTTTTCAAATGAGTCAGTTCTTTGCATCGGGTGGCCAAAGTATTGGCGTTTCAGCTTCAACATCAGTCCTTCCAATGAATATTCAGGACTGATTTCCTTTAGGATGGACTGGTTGCAGTCTAAGAGATTCTCAAGAGTCTTCTCCAACACCATAGTTCAAAAGCATAAGTTCTTCAGTGCTCACCTTTCTTTATAGTCCAACTCTCACATCCATGCATGACTACTGGAAAAACCATAGCTTTGACTAGATGGACGTTTGTTGGCAAAGTAATGTCTCTGCTTTTTAGTATGCTGCCTAGGTTGGTCATAGCTTTTCTTCCAAGGAGCAAGTGTCTTTTCATTTCATGGCTGCAGTCACCATCTGCAGTGATTTCAGAGCCCCAAAAAATAGTCTCTCACTGTTTCCATTGTTTCCCTATCTATTTGCCATGAAGTGATGGGACCAGATGCCATGATCTTAGTTTTCTAAATGTTGAGTTTTAAGCCAGCTTTTTCACTTTCCTCTTTCACTTTCATCAAGAGGCTCTTTCATTCTTCTTTGCATTCTGCCATAAGGGTGATGTTATTTGCCTATCTGAGGTTATTAATATTTCTCCCAGCAATCTTAATTCCAGCTTGTGCTTCATCCAGCTCGGCATTTTGCATGATGTACTCTGCATATAAGTTAAATAAGCAGGGTGACAATATACAGCCTTGACATACTCCTTTTCCTATTTGGAACCAGTCTGCTGTTCCATGTCCAGTTCTAACTGTTGCTTCCTGACCTGCATACAGGTTTCTTAAGAGGCAGGTCAGGTGGTCTGGTATTCCCATCTCTTTCAGAATTTTCCACAGTTTGCTGTGATTCACACAAAGGCTTTGGCATAGTCAATAAAGCAAAAGTAGATGTTTTCCTGGAATTCTTTTGCTTTTTCAATGATCCAACAGATGTTGGCAATTTGATCTCTGGTTCCTCTGCCTTTTCTAAATCCAACTTGAACATCTGGAAGTTCATGATTCACTTACTAGAAGCCTAGCTTGGGGGATTTTGAGTATTGCTTTGCTAGTGTGTGAGATGAGTGCAATTGTGTGGTAGTATGAGCATTCTTTGACATTGCCTTTCTTTGGGATTGGAATGAAAACTGACCTTTTCCAGTCCTGTGGCCACTGCTGAGTTTTCCAACTTTGCTGGCATATTGAGTGCAACACTTTCACAGCATCATCTTTTAGAATTTGAAATAGCTCAACTGGAATTCCATCACCTCCACTAGCTTTATTTGTAGTGATGCTTCCTAAGGCCCACTTGACTCCACATTGCAGGATGTCTGTCTCTAGGTGAGTGATCACACCATCATGGTTATCTGGGTCATGAAGATCTCTTTTGTATAGTTCTTCTGTGTATTGTTGCCACTGGCCATAGACCTTGTTTATACCCTTTAGACCAATCTGCAAGTATGAGTAGTGTCCAAGAATGTGTAAATTGAACTTTTAATAAAAATTAAGGTTTCAGATTTGGTGGAACCAAAGAGAAGTCAGTGCTGAAGCCATCCTAGATCGTACTGCAGGGGTTAACTTTGGGAAACAGGTTTAAAATCTGCTGGATCACACAGAGCTTTGGATAGATTACATTCTCTGAAAGTATTTTATAACTTTGACCCCACTAGAGGTACTTCTGTGTCTGTATACTGGCAGAAAGAGTTGGAATGGGGGATGCAATGGCCTAGGTTGAGCAGGTGGAGCAGAGAAATCCTCATGGAGTTGGATCTCTTGACACATCTTGGATGCCCCCTCCTTCCCACTGCCCCCAGGCACCTTGAGCTTGTCAGATGCAATTCTTTCATGAAATTACCAAGCTGGGGGAGCCTGAGGAAGTGTCTAGATCAGCTGCTTGCCTTCAGTCAAAGCTGCACTTGAAACAACCAGAAACAAGGGCCACCTTCCTCTGCTCAGAGAAGAAGCCTTTCAGTTTCCAGTCTGTGGTTCCCCTGCATCTGGGCCGCATTTGGGAAACTATTCCTTTGCTTTGTACTCCAAACCCATTCTCTCTCGGTGAGCTCCGAGTCCGTCCTTGGTCATAGCAAACTGCTATCCTGCCTGGGGAAGCGCCCGCTAGGGTGGGGCATGCTCATGGCCACATCTTCCTTGAGGGGAGGCACTTTCAGTTTCCTCTCTGATTAACCACCAGGTGAGCACACATGCTTCTTGTTTGACTCGATCACATCTATTCATCCTCTGTCTTCTGTCTCCCTATTGCAGTGCTTCCCAAACTAGAGCGAGCATGCACCAGCAAGACTTGTTAACACACACAATGCCGGGATCCATCCCGAGTTTCTGACCTGTAGATCTGAGCTGGGGCCTATGTACCATTTGTTTAGGGATCACTCATCTAGTCCATGGAGAAGGCAATGGCACCCCACTCCAGTACTCTTGCCTGGAAAATCCTATGGATGGAGGAGCCTGGTAGGCTGCGGTCCATGGGGTCGCTAAGAGTCAGAACTGATTGAGCAACTTCACTTTCAGTTTTCACGTTCTTGCATTGGAGAAGGAAATGGCAACCCACTCCAGTGTTCTTGCCTGGAGAATCCCAGGGACGGGGGAGCCTGGTGGGCTGCCGTCTCTGGGGTCGCACAGAGTCGGACACGACTGGAGCGACTCAGCAGCAGCAGCATCTAGTCCAACACTCAGTCTCAATCTACTGTTTGCAGTAACCTGCACCACCTCCTGCCTCCCAAGACAGTATCTCCTCTCTGTTCTTGGGGGTTAAACAAAGCCTTCTCCCCACCACAGTTCTATGCTGCTATTTAGCAAATTCTAATTGTAACACGCATGGTGATAAACACTCTACTGCCATTATTTGTAATTTTCCCCAACAACCCTACAAGTTTGATATTATGAGACCAACGGAAAAAGAGTGAGTAACATTGACAGAGAGCAAATGTGGTATCCACACTCAGGTTGATCGGGAAAGATTTACTCTTTCCAGTATTCCAGGGCTGGCAAATAGATGTTTAACATGTGTGTCAACTCTGGTTCAGTGCTAGTTGCTGCCAGAAGCCCTGGGTTGAGAGTCCCAGATGGAATGAGTGCTCAGCAAGAGGAGGTAGTAAGATTGGTGAGCTGCACCTGCTGTGAGGCAGGAGTGGAGAGAGAACCCACAGCCACGTGTTTGCTATGCCCCATGTGATGCCTGTTCGGGGATCGGTTTTGTCAGCTACTAGAATCAGATGAGAGATGGGTATTCAGACTTTTTTCACAGAAAACAATAAAACGTTTCCGTTTTCATCTCCTTCTCCAAAGGGTGAATCTAAATTTTTGAGGCTAGGTTTGAAAAGGTATAGTAGCTTGTAAAGTAACATGAAATGCAGTTAATATACATATGGTAGTAGCCACCATGGACATTTAGCCTCAAAGTGGTGGAAACAAGAGAATTTATTCATTACGTATGTCTCTGTATGTTATAGGGGCTTCCTTAGTTAATCTGTGATAAAGAATCTGCCGGCCAATGCAAGAGGCACAGGTTCCATCCCTGGGTTGGGAAGATCCCCTGGAGAAGGAAATGGCAACTCACGCTAATATTCCCCCCTGGGAAATCCCATGGACAGAGAAGCTAGGTGGGCTACAGTCAAGGGGTCACGAAAGAGTCAGACACAACTAAATGACTAAACAACACCAACAACTCTATGTTATATGTCTTTCATTGTGACCTGTCTAATAGGTCACCACGTCCTGAATAATCCACTGTGACTTAATAAGGAGGCAATGGCATTTCTGGTTTTGTTCCTCCCTCCATCACTAATATTAAGTGTGAGATTTGTTATTTTTAGTGTCTTGGTACTTTATCTAAAAAATGAGTTGGATAATGCTTTTCTGCTTCTTCCCAATATGTATTACGTATGTGGTTAAATGAAAAATAACCTTATGGCATCTATTATTCAACCAGCAAATATTTATAAAAATTTATCCCCAGGCTCTAGGGGTATAGCAGCAAACAAAACAGACTGTTCTCATGGAACTTACATTCTAGAGAGGGGAGACAGACAATAAACAAGTAAACAAAGAAGAAAATTGTGTGTCGTGGTAAGTATACATAGTGAGAGTGACTGTGCGTGTGTGTATTGCTTAGAAGAGGTGACCTAGGCATGATATTTCTGAGGAGGTGGCATTTAAGATAAGACTTGAATGTGAAAAAGGAGCCAAACATAGGTAGTCTGGGAGTGGAACAGTCCAGGCAGAGAAAAGAGCCCATGCAGAGATCCTGAGGCTGGAGGTAGGCAGGCACCAGATCATGTAGCCTAGTGGGGATTTTCAGCTGGGGGTGATGCCACCCTCCTTCCCCTGCCTAGATGGTGTTTGAGGATGTGCAACTGGTGATTTGGATGCAAAATACAGAGTTGAGGACAGAGCACTGTTGGCTTTTGTGGGCAGGACCAGGGATGCTAAACTTCTTGCACTGCTGTGGATGGACGCACACAAGAAGACTTGTCCTGCTCTTCCTGTCCTCCACATACTGTCTTTGTTGAGAAAGCCTGAGGAGTCTCTGGGGTAAGAAGCTTGAATTTTATCCTGTGTACAATGACAAGCTCGTGGAGAACTGTAAGCTTTAAAAGATGATCTTTAAAAAATAATTTTGGTTGAGAGGCGAGTGAACTGTGAGTGTCAGAGGTGAAGCAGGTAGATTCAACAGGCAGCTATTTCAGTAATCCAGAATAGAGGCAATACAATGGTGACCTGGGCAGGGGAGTCACAGTAATGGTTTTGAGAAGTATTGAGTTGACCAAAAGATTCATTCAGGTTTTTCAATAATATATTATAGAAAAAGCCAAACAAACATTTTAGCTAAGCCAATATTTCTACCTTCAAGAAGACTGCATAAGTAAGTAAATATAAAATGTTTTTTCCCATGACACACCCATGTTATCTTTTTAAAAATTATTTATTTATTTATGGATGTGCTCGGTATTTAAGCATATTAAAAAGCAGAGACATTCTTTGCCAACAAAGGTCTATCTAGTCAAAGCTATGGTTTTCCAGTGGTCATGTATGGATGTGAGAGCTGGACTATAAAGAAAGCTGAGCACTGAAGAGTTTGAGCTCTTGAACTGCAGTGTTGGAGAAGACTCTTGAGAGTCTGTTGGACTGCAAGAAGATCCAACCAGTCAATCCTGAAGGAAATCAGTCCTGAATATTCATTGGAAGGACGCATGCTGAAGCCGAAACGCCAATATTTTGGCCACCTGATACAAAGAAAAGACCCTAATGCTGGGAAAGATTGAAGGTGGGAGGAGAAGGGGACGACAGAGGATGAGATGGTTGGATGGCATTGCTGACATGATGGACAGGAGTTTGAGCAAGCTCCAGGAGTTGGTGATGGACAGGGACGGACAGGGAAGCCTGGCGTGCTGCAGTCCATGGGGTCGCAAAGAGTCAGACACGACTGAGCGACTGAACTGAACTGTACTGGTCTTTGTTGCTGCGCAGACTTTTCTCTAGTTGTGATGAAGAGGGGCTACTCTCTAGTTGCTGTCCACAGGCTTCTCGTGGCAGTGGCTTCTCTTGTTGTGGAGCACAGCCCCCAGGGCACATGAGCTTCAGCAGTTCCGGCTCCTGGGCTCTAGAGCACAAGCTCAATCCTGGCCCACAGGCTTAGCTGCTCCACAGCATGTGGGATCTTCCCGGACCAGGGATGGAACCCATGTCTCTGGCATCGACAGGCAGATTCTTATCCACTGAGCCACCAGGGAAACCCTGATATCTTTTATTTCTCCTTTAAAGATTTTACAGTTTTGGAATCTGCTGGTTTCCTCTGTAGCCATTTAACAGAATCTTTGTGGCACCAAATTACAGACTTCGCTCTTTCAAATGCAAGTCCTTATCCTCTTTCTCTTTAACCTAGAAGATCTATGTGCATTTCAAGTTGTTCATAGCTCAGGGAAGTAATCTATTTGATTTGGGCTTGTAAAAAGAGATAAAATTACATGTGCTTCTTGAATAACAATATGTGATTTCTCTCTCTGAAGGGTCAATAGGAATTAGCCTACATGCATCATTTTACACAACTGATGCCTAATCACATGAATAACCAAGTTCACATTTTTTTCTGCCAGGAGAGGAACATTAAGTGAACATCACAACCTCTTGAAGAGATTCCAGGCATTTCAGTACTAATTTTACTCGGGCAGTAAAGTCTTGCAAATAGTTTTCAGGTGCATCAGCTACTCCCCGACAGAGGCAATTCAGCTTCCAAAATTCTAGAGAATTCCCCTCGCTGCTATCTGCTTTTTTCACCTCATGGCCATCGCTCCTCCCTGTCCCCTCGCGGCAAGTGCTCCCACACTGCCCCCCGCCCCCACAATGTCCCTACAAACGCAGAGATCCATAAAGCACAACACGGGAACCGTTAGCTCACCTGCAGAAGCACACCCTTCTCCAAAAGCTGGGGGGAGCTGAAGGGCTGGAGGAGCAGAAGAGAAAGGCAGCTGGCTTCAGGCCATCTCGTACCAGTGAGTGGTTCCACTGGGTGTGAAAGTCAGGTGGTGGGTCTTTCCACCAGAATCTTGTGTCCTCAGAGCAGAGAGAGGTATCACCAAAGAAACACTTCGGACTGGATGCAGACAGGTGAAACCCCACACCGCAGGCTCCAGCTACCCAGGCTACCCGAAAGCCTCTTGCACAACAAACCATCCACCTCACCCAATTCCTACTTCCCTCTCTCCCTGAATTAATAACTCTCCTCATGCTGCCCCCATTGACTCCTGAGAATGCTCCCGTTGGCACACCTAGAACGCTACTGCTTTTCTTTATTTCTTTATTTGTATCTCTTTCTCTATTAGCTCTTCAAGCCCCCCACACTCAAAAGGAGGTACTAATGTCAGGATTTTTCTTAGAAATTCCAGAGTTTAGCACTGTACCTGACACTTACTTACTAGATGTTTTATAAATGTTTGTTGTTGAATGAATGACTAGAGAGGGTCTAAAAACAGAGAAGAACGAGTCTGAGCCAATTTAAACCTCAAGAGCCAGCTTTTGCTAAAAGCCATATATTCTGCCCATAAGATCTTGGACTTCTTGGAATTAAAAAGAGAGAGAAGAGGGAATTTTAGATATTATAGCAATAATTTTCAGACATCACAGTTTCTAATACCCTATGTCTCCACTGAGATACACCAATTTCACAGGATTTTAGAAATACTAGAGTGTTACCTAGCCTTAATGGAATGTCTTATATTTGTAAAAACCTAGTATAAAATTGCTGAGTAGAAGTTTCCAGATCCCTTACTTCATGACATCATGCCTCTTTAAGCTGTTCTTAGGGAGTCGGGGAAAAAAAAAAAAACCAATCAGAAAGTTTAAAACTGCTGCATCTTGTCTTCATCAGCTTTGATCCTTTCACTTATTTAAAATTCATAATCACCCTGGCCTCAATTAGAATTGCTAAAGAACATAGGAAAGGTCACATAGGCTGAACCCCCTGGCCTGGTTAGCCGAGTCACTAAAAATGGTAAAACCTTGCTGAGTGCTGGGAGGAAGGAAGGGGGTTGGGGCTGCCAGCAGAGGTGGTCCAGAGCCTGACACCCCTGTTGGTCCAGTTCCATGAGTTTGGATGTGAGGGGACTGAGGCAAAACTTCTGGGCAGCGGCCAACTGTTGGATGAGCTTTAGTGTAATCAGGGAGGACCACGCACGGGTGATTCCAGCCTCAGGAAAGGGGTCAAAGGAAAAGGGAAATGCAGTTCATTGTGCCACTTCCTTGCACCAGTCCTGCTGCCTAACGGATGCTTCTGCAGGGCTGGGGCGGGAAGTCCCTGTCCCTGGAAATGTGGAATCGCCAAAGGCATCTCTGAGGGGTACTGAATGAGGGTTTCTTCCAGAACACTGTCCACAGGGAAGAATAAAGTACATCTCCAACTTCAGTAGTAATGTGCTACTTAAGGTTCATCCACCTACTTGTCTAAGCAACTTGAGTAGCCAATGTCATGAACTCAATTATATTTTTAGTTTTTCTGTCCTCTGTGGAAAGAATTGAATCCGTTTGACCTTCAGCAGTGCTGCCTGAGAGTGGGGAAGAGCCCACCATGAGACCATGATACAACCAGAGATATGATGACAGTAATAAGCCTTATTTGGAACCAAAAGGAATGGGGTTTTGGTAATGCTGGAGACCCAGGTTCAATCCCTGTGTCAGGAAGATCCCCTAGAGAAGGAAACAGCAACCACTCCAGTACTCTTGCCTGGAAAATTCCATGGATGGAGGAACCTCGTAGGCTACAGTTCATGGGGTTGCAGAGTTGGACAGGACTGAGCGACTTCACTTTCGCTTTTTTGGTAAACCCCTGGGGGTCTTATCTAAGTGCACAAGAGTGCACAAAGAGAAGGCCCTGGGAGGTGAAGACTGTGTATCATCGGCTGCTGGGGAGTTGTATCAGGAGTGCACATTTGCTGTGACTCTGCAGGCTGTTATTCAGGGCATGTGCTTGATGACATGCGAGGCTGGCATCAGTTTAAGCCCATACCCTCCCCCACCCCCACCCCGCCACACTCAGGCCTCTTAGCCAAAACATTGGGTGCTGAGGCAGCGATACCTTGGAATAGTTTACTAAGCTCTGGATCATACCTTATTGTAAAATGTTAAGGAAGAGGTTAAGCTAACTTTTAGGATAATGTTGAGGAATAGAAAGGAGAGACAGAGGGAGAAAAGTGATCAGGATGTGATACCCAGAGGGCCTCAAAGGTACTGAAAGGAGCTGACTTTAATTGGAGAGATGGGAAATGCTGGTGTTCATTTCATTATTCTTTAAACTCTACATAAATACTTGTAGACCCTGATTTGTATTTATGATGTATTTTAAAATAAAAAAATTTAATTCCTGCCACAAAAATAAAGACTGAGAGTCTGAATGAAAGAAACTGATCAAGAACCAAAAAAGTTGCCAAAATAAGGTCACTAAGACCTTGAGTGAAAAGGTAAAATATTAACCAGAGAACTAATACTCTCTCTCTCTGCCTTCCCTGGTAAGACTTTTGCTGACTGGAAAAACCATCATGGGAGTGAGAAGCATTAGAACTTATCCATCAATTACATTTGAGAGAAAATACTTTTTCCTCTCCCTTCCCATGCCGCTCATCAGGGTAGGAGTGATTCAGAACACTTTCCTTCCCAAAGGTGCAAGGTTAGAAATAGTGCCCACGTTCTAACCATTGGACAGAGTCCCACTTGATGTCAGAATGTGCCTCTGTAGTCCTGGGCCTCCTGCGTGCCTCCTCCTGCCCCTGGCCGCTGCCTGTCCCTCTGTTCCTCTGTCCAAGTCTCTCCATGATGCCCTCTGCACCACCTCAATATTTCTTACGTAGCTTCAATTTTTACATGCCTCAGATAGCTCATTTTTTCCTGAGCCCCCAGCTGAGCCAAGTTCCCAACATTTGGATCCTTTGATCCGTTAAAACCAACCTCTTCCTCTAATTATTTTCTCTTCCACTCCTTTGAACCCCTTCCAGTTGCCTCTATTTCTCAAGAAGCCAGGTGTTTAATAAAGAATCTGGATGAGGTTCAGGCAGAATCAGGTACACGCAGCTGCTTGCCCTTGGGTCACTTGTTAACCTCCTCTAAGCAGCGAAGATGGTTTATTAAGGCCGGTAACATTCCAGAGATATGACAGTGTGGTGCACGAGGCAGGCGCTCAGTAATTATTGCATGAAGGAATTAATGGGGATCTCTTTTAAATGAGCTAGCCTGGATTCCAACTTACGCTTAATCTGTGTCCCTATCCCACCGTCAGCCCAGGTCTTTCTGCTTTCCCAGTTTAATAGCTTATTTCTTTGATGCTTTAGTTTACACATTTTCAAATCAATTTTCTTCTGTTTCCTGCTCATATATTTAACCTCATTAGTTTCATTCAGGTTGTAGGATTTTACTAGTAACTTTGCTTACTAGATTAGCATTATTTCTAAATTATTCTGTTTTACCCCTTTCTCTAAATAACTGATCATTATGTCCATATTGTCTTATTATTAATTTCTCTTTACTAGAGTAGACTTTGTTTCTGTATTTGTATATTTTCAGCGTTTTTTATTAGCCACAGCACAAAGTTCATCATATCCTATGATTCTGACACAGGTTTGGGTTAAGGATACAGATCATTGTTTTAAAAAGGTATGATGTCTGGGATTTGCTTGAAAATAATCCAGTGGAAGGATTATAGAGGGAATAAGATTACTGTGGGCTGATAATTGCTAGAGTCGGGTGATGGATACATGGGGTTCCTTGTGTTATTCAATTATGTAAATGTTTGAAGTGTTCCCACAATAAAAACTTTTTTAAAAAACAGGAATATATAAATAAAATATAGATGTATAAATAAAAGTTGATACAATGGGTGATCTTAGGATATACAGAGAGGGAACGCCTCCCACATTCTCCAGCCTTCCCTGTCACCATCGTCTCCTGGAGGTTCAGCCGGTCTTCTTCGAGGTTCAGTGTGGAATTTAGCACTGGCTCCTGATCTTCCTTTCTTCATGAACTCTCCTCTCACCTGGGAGATTTCCTCCTGCCTGTGTGGGGCTCCTTCAGCACCTCACGTCTGTCCGTCCGCAGTGCTAATCATCTGCGCTCTCACACCCTTTCAGCAGCCACAGTCCTATGTCCTGATCATACTTCAGTTTTTTACCTGACACAGATCTCTACGTGCTGACTGTCTAGCACTCTGGTTGAGGCCTTCAGGCTATGTTTTAATACAGAATTTACTTTTCCTCAGCATCAGTCAACACATAACACGCACATATAATCCAGCCATTTCTGGCTTAAAATCCTTCAGATCTCTGTGTGAACTTCAAGTTCAAGTTCAGTATCCTTCACCTCCAGCTTGTGATTTCCTACCATTTCCAGCTTCTTTCTCTACAATCCTCTGATATTCACTTTCCCTTTTCCACTTATATTCTCTCATTTGTGGATGACAGATCATGCTTTCTTAACAATCTGCTAAACTTTGACCACGCTGTTCCCTGAGATGGGGGTATCCTTCTGTCATTTGGCGTCTGGAGGATTTCAGCAAATTTCACTTACACCTCAAGACTCAATTCAAGCATCACTCCTTCTGGAAGATGTCCCTGGGCGGTCCACATTGAGTTAAATGCCCCGTTCCAATACTTTTTTCCATTGTACTCTTTGTCTACACCCACCCAAATACTTTGAAACCCAACTGTAATTATTGCTGTTCATTTCCTTTCTATGCTGTGAGCTGTTTGACCTCTTTCAACTCTTTCTTTCCAGAGCCCAGCACAGTGCCTGGCACATGGTAGATATTTCAATGAATGAACAGAGAAATGAAAAACGAATACTGTTGTCTCCTGAAGGTAGCACCTCCCTACTCAAGGGCCTTCTCCAGAGGTCTAGGTCCTGGACAGCTCCTGCAGGCTTTCTGCCTCCTAATTGCCTTCTTCACCCTACCTGACCCACCTGGTTCTGGCTGTGACCCAACTGTCCCTGTCTCCACTGAGTCCTTCCTACTTGGTGTTCCGTCAAGATGAGTGTTGCCCAAAGTGTGATACACAGTAATTTTTAGGTGATACTCAGACAAATGTCTTTTGACAGTCTTGCATTTACATTCATATATATTTGGCAGAAGGGAATGAGTGCATATAACCTGTAATTTCACAGAGAATATTGCTTAGGATGAGACAAATGTAGCACTGTCATGGGAATCAAGCTTACCTAGACCTCATAAATCAGGGGTGCAGTGCTCAGGCATAATCATAAGTGTTCCAAGCCCTCAATAACGGAACCCTCGGCCGTGCCCATTAGAAGCATAGACAACCATGACTCACACCAAGAGGGAAGAACTCCCACATACTGAATTTTACAGGTACCTCTGTGTTTTATTAAGTGATATGTTGAAATATCACTTCCTAAAGTTGCTGGGTATGTATATGTACACCTAAATATAACCGATAAAATAGTTGAATATTTTTGAGCTGTCTTAACCACTTCCTTGGTCTTCCTAGGTGGTGCTAGTGGTAAAGAATCCACCTGCCAATGCAAAAGACATAAGAGACACGGGTTCAATCCTTGAGTTGGGAAGATCCCCTGGAGAAGAGCATGGCAACCCACTCCAGTGTTCTTGCCTGGAGAACCCCATGGATGGAGAAGCCTGGAAGGCTACAGTCCATAGGGTTACAAAGAGGCAGAGACTACTGAAGCAACTTAGCATGCAAGCATGCACATAGCCATGTCGTAACGCAAGTTCACATTTTTAGTGGGTTAATATAGAAACTAATAGGTTTGTCTCATTGATGTGGATCTCTATCTGTCTGAAATCCTAAATTTCTAGTTATTTTGCCAAAAGTTCCTTTATAATCAACAAGAAACTTATATTTAACCATACATTTTATTTATTTATTTTTTAGCTGTGCTGGGTTTTAGTTGCAGCACATGAGATCTTCAGTTTTCATTGTGGCATGCAGGGATCTTTAGTTGTGGCATGCAAACTCTTCATTGTGGCATGTGGGATCTAGTTCTCTGACCATGGATGGAACCTCAGGCCCCCTGCATTGGGAGTGCAGAGTTTTAGCCACCGGACCACCAGGGAAATCCCCTGCCATACATTTTATAAGTCAGTTTGATTTATTCTGTTTTTCATTTGTCACTTTTACTTTTCATTTTTAAAAGTTCAATAACATTGTTTTTATAGAATTTATATATTTCATCAAATCTGTCACTGATAAGTAAAACACATCATTATTTTACGTGCTACTAAAATATGGTGTTTCCAATTATAACAGTAAGATGCCATTAATTCTAAGATACATCTCAATTTCAGAGGTGTTAAAATTATTTTCAAGTTGATAAAATGTCGTATATGTATATTTCTATTTCAGCACATAATACTTATACTCCATTTATCATGGTAATATAAAGTTTCTCCTTTGAATGAATATAATTGAACAACAATTGATTTAGCATAAAATATTTTATAAGTAGGAGTAGAGGTGGTATGTGTGCATTCTGTCTTGTTTTATTCTTTGCAACTCCATGGACTATAGCCTGCCAGGCTCCTCTGTCCATGGGATTTTACAGGCAAGAATACTGGAGCAGGTTGCCCTTCCCTCTTTCAGGGGATTTTCCCAACCCAGGGATTGAACCTTCATCTCTTGCGTCTCCTGCATTGCAGGAGGATTCTTTACCTGCTGAGTCATTGGGGAAGCCAGAGGTGGTATATAGTATGGCAGATTCCTGGAGGTGGTAGCCAAGTGCTCTGCCTTCGACAAGAGTCTAGACCCAGATTCTATCATTTGTCCACCCCTGCCAGCTCAGACCAACCAGCCACCCTCTAGTCCTAGCCCTGTGCCGAGATCCACATGAGGGAGAGCCTGACTCTTCCACTGAGAGTGGGAGAGGAGTCTGAGCCCATGCTCAGGAGTCTGAGATGCTCAGGTTGAGGAATGTGACTGTCATTCATTGAAGTTATTTGATGAGAGTGAAAAGAAATTCCCAGGACTCATTATAGGCATTGGAATAACCTGGTGTGTGTGTGTGTGTGTGTGTGTGTGTGTGTTAGTTTCTCAGTTGTGTCTGATTCTTTGCAACCACACGGACTGTAGCCTACCAGGCTCCTCTGTCTATGGAATTCTCCAGGCAAGAATACTGGTGTTGAGTAGCCATTCCCTTCTCCAAGGGATCTTCCCGACCCAGGGATTGAACCTGGGTCTCCTGCATTGCAGGCAGATTCTTTACCATCTGGGAATCCCAGGGAATCCCAGGAGCAATCTGGACTTGCCTCTATTTAAATAACAGCATACTCAGAGGTTTCTCTTTTGTTTTCTTTTGAACCCAAGAAATAAGTGAGGAGGGGAAAAGAGCATTTGAGTCTCTGTTGATGAGTAATTTATCCACTGATAATGGTCGAAAAGTGAAAGTGAAAGTCACTCAGTTGTTGCCAACTCTTTGTGACCCTATGGACTGTACATGGGATTCTCCAGGTCAGAATACTGGAGTGGGTAGCCTTTCCCTTCTCCAGGGATCTTCCCAACCCAGGGATCGAACCAGGTCTCCCGCATTGCAGGCAGATTGTTTACCAGCTGATCCTCAAGGGAAGCCCAAGAATATTGGAGTGGATAGCCTATCCATTCTCCAGGGGATCTTCCCAACCCAGGAATCGAATCAGCGTCTCCTGCATTGCAGGCAGATTCTTTACCAACTGAGCTAATGGCTACCTGAGCACTAAACACTCAGTTTCAGTGATTATCAAACCAAAGAATGGTCGACTTTGTTCTTCATAATAGATCTGTCAGTTGAGAGTAACTATGAATAATTTGAAGCAAAATGTATTTCATTAAGAAAGTAGAGAAGCAGCTGATTTCCTTCTTCCAGAATAAGAAAAGTGAAATCACTTTAGAGGGAAGAGTGAAAAATGGTTAAGTTTCTATTGGTGAAACTCTGTGTTTTCATATACCATCTCTCTGGATGTTGCAGGGGATTTGTGTTCCTCATGCTTCCAGCTCTCACCTTGCTCTGGATCCAGCCCTTGGACTGCAGTGCACATTTCCCTGGGAGCCATACACAGAACGCTTCAATTAATTCAGCGCTTATTCTTAAAGGTTATTGTCATCATTAACCAGATGCAATAGTGCAGGAGATCACAAGCCATATAGGCTCTATCGCTTGTCTGTTTTTGCAAACTTGATTTGGAAGGTTTTAATGTAGGTGTAATTGAGAAGATAAATTGAACACATATGCATATTCTAATAAAGGTATTCTTCCAAGTCAGCAAATAATCACATCATATTAAGGACCAAGGAAACTATTACAGTATAATAAAGAGGAAAAGCCTTATAATAAAAGATTATTTATAGGCTATTGGTTATTAGTACAGTTTTTAAAATATAATCAATAACAATTAGCAAAATTGATAATATTGGAGATACAGCTGTTTCCATTCACTAGTACAAATAATACGAGCAGTAATTCTATTTAGTAATATCAATCGAAAGCTAAATCTCTCCCACACTCTTTGTCTGTCCTTATGTGTATTTTTGTATATTGGATCATTACTGCACATTTTATAAGAATTATTTCCTGGTATTCATAAAAGTTATTGATGTCATACAGTAAATTTTGAAATTTATTCCTGGATTAGAATACAATTATAAGAATAACCCAGTCTGATCTCCTTTCTCCAAACAGATGTAGTGGTCAGAAAGCCAAATATATTAAGAAGCAGAATCATGGGATCTTGACGTCTTAGGTCAGGTTCCCTAGAAACGGAGTCTGAGACAGGGATTTGCGTGCAGGTGATTTCAGCTCAGTTCAGTTCAGTCGCTCAGTCGTGTCCAACTCTTTGAGACCCCATGAATCGCAGCACGCCAGGCCTCCCTGTCCATCACCAACTCCCAGAGCTTGCTCAAACTCATGTCCATCATGTCAGTGATGCCATCCAACCATCTCATCCTCTGTCGTCCCCTTCGCCTTCTGCCTTCAATCTTTCCCAGCATCAGGCTCTTTTCCAACGAGTCAGTTCTTTGCGTCAGGTGGTTTATTAAGGGATAAGCCTATAAGAAAGTGAGAGGAGCAGGATGGGGCAGGAGAAATGCCAAGTAGCATGTGGATCAGATGGTCTATCCCTGGCCTGAAAAGGCAGAGGGATAAATTGCACCATAGAGGATAGCTGTGAGCCTTCATAAGCCAATATTCACAGCAGCTGGGGGGTGGGTGTTGGGGCCAGGAACACGGATCTGCTTGGAGCATGAACAGCACTCTGTGTGATGTGCTTAGTCGCTCAGTTGTGTTTGATTCTTTGCGACCCCGTGGACTGCAGCCCGCCAGGCTCCTCTGTCCATGGGGATTCTCCAGGCAAGAATACTGGAGTGGGTTGCCCTGCCCTCCTCCAGGGGATGTTCCCAACCCAGGGATTGAACCCAGGTCTCCTGCATTGCAGGCAGATTCTTTACCATCTTTACCATCTGAGCCACTAGAGAAGCTCAGATAATATAAAATTATAATAAATATGTTGCAGATTCTAGGAATCAACCCGGGATCCAGGAATCAACCCGGGGTCTCCTGCATTGGTGGATTCTTTACCAGCTGATCTACCAGGAAAACTCCATCATTTGGTGACTGGAGGTGAAGCCCAGATGGGAGGGACAAGGATGGCTCCCGGGTTTATGTCTTGAACAAATGAAGAGATTCCTGGATATAATAGCAACACTCCCCTCATGGCACCAAAAATTAAGATTATGGGATGATGAAAAGATTCATTTCAGAAGAAATTTTTCTTTAGCTTTTACTTTCTAGGTAAAACTACCAACTTCTTGATGTATTTGTATAGGTTCAGTTTTCCATTAAAAAAGATAAAGACTTTCCTTTTTAAAGTTTGCTCCAGGTGACTCCAGTGGTAAAGAATCTGCCTGCCAACGCAGGAGACGCAAGAGATGTAGGTTCAATTCCTGGGTGGGGAAGATCCCCTGGAGAAGGAAATGGCAACCCACTCCCGTATCCTTGCCTGGAGAATCCCACGGACAGTCCACGGGGTTGCAAAGGGTCAGACACGACTGAGCAGACACACATCACACACACTTGGATCTTTTCTGTTTATTCTGCCTCCTGTAGAAAATAGATCCCGACTGGTTCTAGGATCTTAATAATTGAACATTCAATCCCAATATTATGTTAGTTTTTAATGAGAAAGTAGTTATGTGTTGTTCTTTTTTTAATGTTTCGTTTTGTTTAAATTTTTAAAATTTATTTATTTTTGCCTGCGCTGGTTTGTTTTGTTGCCTGAAGGCGTCTCACCACCGTGGTTTCTCCAGCTGCAGAACACTGTGCTCTAGGTGATGGGCTCAGTAGTTGTAACGTTCAGGCCCAGGTGTCCTTGGCGTGTGGGATCCTCCCGGACCAGGAATCAAACCTGTGTCCTGCACATTCGCAGGCAATTCCTAACCACTGGACCACTGAGAAGTCCATTATGTGCTGTTCTTAACGTCTTCATCCTTTACTCCAGAGGTCATTAAACTATGGTGTGTGGGCCAGATCAAGCCTACAACCTGGTTTTGCATGGCCAGAAAACTAGGAGTTTTTACATTTTTAGAGGGTTGCTTAGGGAAAAAAAAAAAAGTAACATTCAGTATGACTGTATGATTCACAGTCAAAAACATTTACTACTTAGCCATCTACTGTAAGAGTTTGCCAGCCCCTGCTTCCATTCATTATGGTCTCAGACTTTTGTTTCAGATGTGTGATATTTTGAAAGAAAATCTTATATTCAAAAATTTTATATTAATAAGCCAATTTTTTGTTGTTCAGTCACTAAGTTGTGTACGACTCTTCACAACTCCACGGATTGCAGCACCCCAGGCCTCCCGTCCCTCACTATCTCCTGGAGTTTATTTACTTATTATTTATTAATTACCTAAATTTATTTTTATTTGCTTATTATTTATTAAATAAGCAATTTATGAAACTATAAAATTAGTTATTTTATATGAAGATTCATCACAAATTTATATAAATAAATTCTACCTCATTGGAACAATCATTTTAATGGGATTCTTTAACAAATTTAGAGTCATTCAGTTTGAATAAAATAAATATGCATAATTTGTTTTCTAGTTTGAAAAAATGTTACAACCTATTCCATGATGATTGTAAAGAAATTGAAAAATACAAATAGATGCAAATGTTAAAAAATCACCTGCAATTTTGCCTTCCAGAGTTAAGCACCATTAACATTTGGCTACATCTTTTTCTAGGTATACATCCATTTAATTTTTTTAAATGTGGATCACATTGTGTGTATAATAGTATACCCTTCTTTATTCATTTAATGTTATAATTTTCAGAAGCATCTTACTTGACTGCATTTATTCCACAGAATGAATATGTCACAATTTATTTAAACATCTTCCAGTTTTTTGACATTTAGGTTGAAGCTAATTTTTCACTATTGTATATGTCACAATGAGCATCTTTATGTGTAAACCCAGATCCTCATTTCTGTGTCCTTAGGCTACATTTTTCAAAGAGTAACTATTGTCTCCCCTCCCATTCCCTTCCTTGTCTTCCTTATAAACACGTTCTTGTTACCATGGATCTATAAATGATGGAGTTCCTCAGGGCTAGAGACTTGTCTCTTCTCACTTTCTCTGTTTGTCTCCAATGTCACATATACCAAACTTCACATCTATATGCTGCAACTCCCATATTTACATCACCCCAGACCATTCTTCTAAGTTCCAGACCTACATATCCAAATACCTTCTTGTGATCTCCATTTGTATGTCTTATACCAACTCAAATAGAAAATGTCCAAAAAGGAGTCAATATTTTCCTTCTTTCTGCTCCCCTGCCCAAACTCCCTCCTCCTAACGGCCCACTTCAGTAAAGAGACATCACCTTTGCACTAAATTCCCTGTGATAAAAACCTGGAAATTGTCAGTGACATCTCTTTCTCCCTCACTACCTCCATCAATTCAGTCACCAGATCCAGTTGATTCTATCATGGAAATAAATGTTCAGTATTTCTATTTCACGCTATCTCCCCAACTCTCACCTAAGCCACATCCATCTCTTTCCTGGACTGCTATGTTTGTTTCCTAATGGGTCTCTCTGCATCCACTCTTGTCCTGCTCGATCCTGTCCCCATGCAATGCTTCACTGTGGAGAAAGTGTCCAAAAAGTCTGTTTGTACAACCCCTAAGTAGCTGTCGGGATGAAGATCTTCATGGCAACCTTGCCTCCCCTTTCCACTTCATCTTGCCACTTCCCCTGAACTCTCCTGCTCCAACCCAGTAGTTGCCTTTCAGTTACTCAATTGTGATGAGCTTCTTCCAGCCTCAAAACCTTGTCCAAGATGCCCCCTCTGCCTGTTAGATTCTTCTCTCCCTCTTCAGCCGACCACCCTGTTTCCTGATCCTCCCCCAACACACACACTACCTCTATGTGCTCTTGGTGTCATGGTCATTGACTTTGGGGGCACTTATTACAAACTGTAATTGTAATATTTTACAATTTTTTTTACAATATTTTACAATTACAAACTGTAATTGTAATTGTAACTAAAAATTGTTACATTTTTTCCCCTCTGTAATGTCTTTTTCTCTGCTACAGTGAAATTCTATTTTAAGGCAATTAGTATTTATTTCTTTTACCTCTATATCTCTCAGTGCCTGGCATGTAATAGGTGCTCAATAAACATTTGTTGATTAACAGATCACGGAGTATAAATATTGTAAAGACATTTAAAAGATATTCTTATATAATATCTCAGCCGGTTTATAACCCCACTAACCATATATGAGTGTTCCTTCTATCACATCCATCCTGACACTGACATTGTCATTCTAAATAATTTTAAAATATTTTTACAGGCAAAATTTTACCTCATTATGATTGAAATTGCCTTTCTTTGATTACTAGTGAAGTTAAACACTTTTCACAAATTGGTAGCCTCTCACATATTTTCTGTGAATTTAAAATTCATGTTATAATGCTTTTACTGAACCATTTTTGTTGCACTATTTTGGAAATTTATTTAGACTAATAACCTATAAAACAGTGCCAGCCAACCTGCTTAACTTCATTTGAAGGTCTGGACAGATCTGGGAAATACTGCTCCACGAAGTTTACATTTAGTCATTGATGATTCCCCCTTAACTGGGATGATCATGTAATTTATCATGGAAACTGGGGCGCTATTGAGAGTAAGGGAGGGTGCCATTAATAATTATGCAAAGACAGCAGGTATAAACCAGGACTGTCCTGTACGAGCTAAGATGTATGGCCTCTTTAACTCATTTCACATGGACTTAGAATTCTCAGGATGAGGTCTCAGAGCAGAGGTCCAAGTGGTGATCCAGGGATAAACCGAGGACGTATGTTCTGCTTAGTCGCTCAGTCATGTCCGACTCTTTGTGACCCCATGGACTGCGACTGGCCAGGCTCCTCTGTCCATGGGGATTCTTCAAGCAAGCATACTGGAGTGGGTTGCCATGCCTTCCTCCAGGGGATCTTCCCAACCCAGGGATCGAACCCAGGTCTCCTGCGTTGCAGGCGGATTCCTTACCCACTGAGCTACCAGGGAAGCCCAAGCTGAGGATAAACCTGCTTTTTGTCCTGAATTTTAATTCAGATGGCTCTGTGCTGCTCAGTGATTCAGTGGCTCAGCCTGTGACTTCCTGTTGCCCCTGCTGCCAGCCGCACTCATTTGCCTGACCCTTGGAGGCCTCTGATGATTTTGTTCAAGTCTCCTTTCACGATGAGGCCAGTGGCCCAAAGAGCTGCAGGGACCACCTTGCCCCTAAATGTAGAGTTGGGCAGAGGCAGAGGCAGAGTCAAGTCTCTTGGAAGAGTTCTCTCCTGTCCCAGCTCACCACCTCCCTCTTCACTTTCCAATGCATTCCTCTTGCTCACATTACACTGACAATGCCAACAGCCACTTTCGAATTTTAGAATGCTTCCAATGTTATGTCAAGAAGTGGCCGGAAGTTTTCACTTCCATATGTATACACACACATATATATATGGAAATGCTGAGTCTGTGCTGAGTCTTTATTGCCATGTGGGGGATTTCTCTAGTTGCAGCGATTGGGGGCTACTCTCTAGTTGCGGTATGCGGGCTTCCCATTGTGGTGGGTCTCTTGTTGCAGAGCACGGGCTGTAGGGCGTGCAGGCTTCAGTAGTCGCAGCACATGGGCTCAGTAGTTGAGGTTCCCGGGCTCCAGAGCATACGCTCAATATTTGTGGCACACGGGCTTCCTTGCTCTGCTCATGTGGGATCTTCCCAGACCAGGAATTGAACCCACGTCTTCTGCTTTGGTAGGCAGATTCTTTACCACTGAGCCATCAGGGAAGCCTCAGGTATACACTTTCTGAGCGCTTCATTCTGTATCAGGTGATGGGTAAGTGGGCTTCGGTGCCCATCACTTGTAATGCTTCCCTCAGCTCAGGCAGTGTGTCTACAAAATTTCCCAGCTTTTCCTAAACATCCTTTTATGTAATGTATACTCTTCAATGGACTTCCCAGGTGGCAGGAGACTTAGAGACATGGGTTCAATCCTGGGTTAGGAAGATCCCTTAGAGGAGGGCATGGCAACCCACTTCAGTATTCTTGCTTGGAGAATCCCATGGACAGAGGAGCCTAGCGAGCTGCAGTCTATAAGCCCACAAAGAATTGGACATGATTGAAGCAACTTAGCACGTACGCATACCCTTCAATAAAGTTCAAAAAAGAAATGCAGAGTTGCTGACAGACTTGCATTTTCAAGAAGTGCTAGGAACTTTTGGAAAGTAGAACCTGATGACAGAAAACGTCTGGGGAAACAAAGACTGGAGGGTTTCGCAGAGTTGAATTTTGTTTTCGTGTCATCCAGTCTGTGGTATGACTTGATTAGGAAAAGAATAGCAAGCTTCCTCTTCTAATCGTGTCAACAGAGAAGGAATTCCCTACCAGTGGAATTCCCAACAGAGCCTATGTGTACTGCTGTGTACTGAACAACTCCAGAGGGCATCATTTACATTGTCATCTATGTGAAGGGAGCCAAATGGCCCCGCCTGGAAGGCACCTGGGGTGGGTTCACAGTCCTCCTGGCACTGCTCAGCGCACACTCTGTGTGGCCATATGCTGAGGTCTTGACTGACACATTCTACGTCAGTTTTCTCTGATAAGGATGCTGTCACGTTGCCACAGTTAGACTTGCTTTCTTCGCCAGTGCCTACAGATTTTTCTGGGTAATCTTCATCTCAAACACACGTTCACCTAGTTTCTGTAAATGCTGTAGTATTTGTCAAGCCAAGTGTCCTGGTTTCAGGTTTAGAAAATAGGTCATTGGAGCTATCTTTTAAGGGCTGAGCTTTGCCTAGATTTTGCTATTTCATTTTTACTGAGGAAAGCACAGGAAATAAATGCAATCTCATGGTTTGCTAGAGAATCAAAATATTTCAGATAATTTTTTTTAAGTTGTGTTTTTTTCATTAAAGCATAGCTCTCTAAATCGAAGAAAAAAATTATTTTAGGTGTGTATAGGAACCATCTCCAAAACAGCTTCACATACAGACTAATAAGTTAAATCAATTCATTTGCCCTACAGAAATAAAAGAGACACACCATGTATTCAACCTACCTAAGGGAGATAGACCTTGGTTTTGAACTGCTGGAGGAACCAACTTTGTATCTCTCAAGAAGGAAAGTGATAAAATGATGCAGAGACATTTCTAAAAGGTCCTTAAGCTAGAAGAAGCCTTTTAGTGCATTCACTTAATCAGTCAGTTAATTCTTACTATTTGCTTTACACTGGAAGCAGGCAGTCCAGCTCCTTCATGAGGAAGCTGAGGTCACAAAGGTGGTTAGAGACCCTGTAGGAAAGAAAGCCCAGATGTTCTATACCCAGCACACTCCGCCCCACAGTGCTGTTAAATATTCCCATATAGTCACACTCAGGTGATGAAACAGGAGAGCATCTGTGTACTGCATGTGACTTGCATGTAATTCATGTAATAAAAATACAAACCCCTTTGCCAGCCATATCTTTATTACTCTAAATGCCACAACTTAGAGAAGGTTCAGCATTAGGGCTAATAACTTCAGAATTAGTTTGGAAATTTTGCAAATAAATCTTTTCCCCACCTATTCTTACTCATTATGATTTAAATATTTCAGTTGTGTCTTTTCGCAAATGTTGCCTTTACAGATTAAAACCCTATAAATAGCACTGATCTCTAAGGAAGGTGATCTCATCCAAACCCTTTCAGTATTATTCCAGTTTCCTATCTATGTCGGAATGAACCTCAATCTTAGGGTGGTTGCCTTCTTAAAGGAGTTCATAATAATGTGAAATTCATTTTCCGAGATGTCTAGAGTCTTCCTTTTAGACAATGAAGTGCCCCGACTTGCTGATTACTACTGAACTTGTTGACAATTGAGGACGTTGACTGGAGCACGTATGTGCAGAGGGGAACAGCTGCTCTTGCCAGCTGCCTTGTCCTCTGTATAGACATAAACACTGCACAAGGCACCTCTGCAGGTCAGGAGAAGAGAACTCACTGAGGTGGCTGCAAGGAATCAGTTTGGCTTAGTCAATTCATCTGTATGCATCTGGACCAAGGGATGCTGAGCTCTTGACTCTGTGACTAAGGGCAAGGATTCTGAAGCCCAGCTACCTGGAATCAATTCCTGGCTCTGCCACCCAGCTTTCTAGCTTTTGACATTAGATGCTTAACCTAACCGTCTTCAGCTTCCTTACCTATAGATGGAGATACTAGGTGTTATATTTTTTTTAATGGTTTTTGAGGATTAAATGTAATTATTAATCATTCCAGCAGCATACATCAATCAAGTTCCTATTCCATTCTAATTACTAGGAACAAGATAGAAATAGCCCCTCCTTTTATGGAATTTAGAGTCTTTTTTTCACACCCAAATTCTGATCCATTTGAGGGTTGTAAAGTCAATGGTGAAATGTGACCACATTTTGTTTTAAATGGATTAGGATAGGATTTTTACAAAACAAGAGTTTTAGGAAACTTTTTAATATTTTTATATGTATGTATGGCCCAAATCTTGGTCTAAAATGGATTTTTTTAGTCTAGTAAAGATGATCAGCAATTAAACAGCAACTTGGGTATAGCTTATGTGATAAGTGAAGTGTCATGGGAACATGGCAAAGTCATATGATCCCCTTCCGATGGGTACACAGAATCAGAGAAACCTTCCAGAAAGAAGTGACATTGAAGCTGAGACTTAAAGGATGAGTAGAAATTAACCAAATGAAGTTGGGGGAGGTTGGACAGAAAGCAGTTCCTTTAAGGGCAGTAAGGAGCCCTGGGTAATGAAGCCAGGAGAGAACTGCTCAGATCTGCATGGAATGGGGGGGGTGGGGGGTGGACGTGGTGGTGGCATCTTCGTTGTGGCATGTGGGCTTAGTTGCCCCATGGCACGTATGATCTTAGTTCCCCTGACCAGGGATCAAACTGGAGTCCCTTGCATTGCAAGGCAGATTCATAACCACTGGGCCACCAGGAAAATCTCTCAGATTTGCATTTTAGAAAAGCACTCTGGCTGCTTGCACAGAATGGGCAGAGTTAGTGGGGACACTGTTTAGTAATTTCAGGACACAGTGGTGTAGACTAGGGTGGGAGCAGTGGGCACTGAGAGGGACAGAACCCTGGTGATTGATGGGGCTGAAAGCGCTGGTCTGGGATGACACCCACCTGACCCACATGTCTGACATCTAATTTACAGAAGCTGCAGGGGACAAATCTAAGTCTGTAAGCCCCAAGCCCCTGACTTGAGGAACTGTTCCCGTAAACAGGAAGACAGGGCCTCTCCATCATTTTGCAAATCATTTCTTCATCCCATTGGACGTATCTGTAGACTTGCCGGGCCTAGCAGTTGGCAGGGTTTCATGTTCCAAAGTGGGACGGTTCTTGGCAGGAGATGGAAAGCTGGAAACAGAATGCAAACTGGGCGAGCCAGGCACCTTGTATGAATAGAAAAGAGAAAAAAAAAGGGGTGGTACTTTCCCATCTAATCCAGAATATCTGGTCAGAAAATAATTTAAAAGGACAGATAATTCAAAGATGTTTCTATTTGGCTTTGAAATGCCGTGCATTTTTGGCAGGGATCTACCTTGCCAAATGTTTTGCTAAGGCATCATTTTGCATTCCCTGAACACAGACCATCTGGGCAGCAGGGGGCTGAGCCTGAACCCAGGAGGGAGTCTGGGGGGCTGGCTGAGGAGGTCCTGATGCTTGAAAATTGGACGGAGACCACAGCTCTCCCTTATCGCCCCAGCTGATAAGCATTTGTCTGTCTACCGGTGTCCCGCCACAGAGCACGAGCTTTTTCTGACCTAAGCCTTCACATGGTGACTTGAAAAGTAGCTCCCCAGTTTCCAGCACACAATGTGTTCTACTCCTATCTCTGGACACTCACAGGGCCTCCTCTGTTCCACAGGGGGGCAGCCCACGACCCAGGGCTCCGCAGCAACCTCAAAATCAAACCATATTTGGAGCAGGAGGCAGGCTGTTTACAGATGTTACCATAAAAGACATTTTAAGTTATATTCCGTCATCCTATTTTACAGCTCTTCTGTAAAGGGGACAGACCAGAAGGCCCCTTTCCTGTTATTCATAAATAAGATAGCTGCTTTCAGACACATGAAAAGATTAGCTTATCTTCCCTGGCTCAAGCCTACCTAAGAGAGGAAAAGAGTCTCATTTCACAGAAATCACTTAAACAAAGGGTCTCTCCCATTTAGGACTTAGAAGAAATGTCAGGGTGGCAGCCACTCCCTACTAAAGAATTCCAAGCATTCCCCCTTTTCTCAGTCTGGAGGGTGCCAAGCCAGGGCAGTGGCTTGGTCCAGACTAGAATTCACAGGGAATAATTAGTAACAGGCCCAAAGCTGGAAGTTCAAGGAAACTGGCTTTCCCCAATCTGTAGTAAAATTAAGCACTGATTTTTTTTTTCTTGTTCTTCGTTTTCTTAAAAAAAATTTTTTCCCACTTTATTGAAGTACCAGTGACATACAAAATTATTAGATGTTTTAAGTGTCCACCATGGTGATTTCCTATCTATAAATTAAATATATATATATATGGGACCCTATATATATATGGGACCTCCCACCCCTGTACCTAGTTACATCCCTCCCTCCTGTATCTTTTTTTTTTTTTTTTTGCCTGTGGAAGAACACTTAAGTTCCAAGTACTGCTTTTCATAATCAGAAAATAGGGCATTTACTTCTTCCCCAGAGTTGACTAACAGTTTTTTCACAAGAAACTCTCAATCCTTAAAAGATGCTCTGTGACCCAACTCCTTTTTCCAAGGGTCAGTTCTTTCATTTCATAAAACCTTGTTCCTAAAGAGGATGAGCCAACAAACTAACGCCGTTGCAGTGTTTTGAAAAACCCAGCAGAGGTTTCTTTGACTCGGTTTTCCGAAAAAGCTGAAGGAAGCCAAGCCAGGCGGCATGTGACCTGACACCCACCTCTTCCCTCCCTTTAACGTCTCCTAGATCGGAGGTGGCCAAGGGGGACTTCGGAGGCATGCCCAAACAACAGATTCCCCACCTCCATGCCAGCTACTAGTCCCATCTGCACTCCTCTGTTCCTCATACACAACACCTCTCACAGGTCATTCTCAGCGAGCAGCCAGGAAGGGAAAGAAACCGTGTGCTAAAGCAACAGGTTCCACCCACAGCCTGAACTTGGAAGGGGAGGCTGGAGCCAGGCGACAGGAGCTGGGCGGTGGAGGGAGAGGAAGCGGGGAGGAGGAAGGTGGAAGGGAAATGATGGTGCATGACCACGGAGCACACGTCACTCGGGCTCCCACATGGGCTTGTGTCTGTGCGCGTGTAGGGGGAGGGAGGTCCTGCGAGGGGTCACCCGGGGACTTCCGCGTGGGTTTAGGAGCCAGGGGCCTGCGTTTTGGGGTGCCGGGAGGTTTAGGCGGGGTAATGAACCCCGCAGAGAGGGCTTGAGGCGCGCGCAGGAAATATGAGTGTGTCCGGGGGTTAAAATTCACCACTCTCCCCAGGGCGCCAGCCCTGCCAAGTGGCCATGTCTGCGTCCCTAAAGCCCCCGAGTCCCCTTCCCTCGGGCCTTTTCCCGGCCCCTCCAACCCCGTCCCCGCCCGGCCTCCCGCCCCAGCCCGCAGCCGAGAAAGCCGGGAGAGCGGACTCCGCCGCGCCCGGCAGCCTCTGGGCATGCTCGGTGGCGGGACCCGCTCCGCGCCGGCAGGGCGCGTCCTCCTTCCCCCAGGGCGGCGGCGGCGGCGCCTGCAGCTACGGCCGCCGCGCCCCGGCCCCGCACACCTTTGGGGGCGGCGGGGGCCACCCCGCTCGGTGGGAGCAGAGAGCGCCCCCCACCCGGAACCTTCCAGCGAGCAGAGGCGGGGCTGGCTCGAGGGGCGCGGAGGCGGGAGTGAGACCTCCGAGCTGCCTGCGGTTCCTTAGAAAGTAAAGCTCAGCTCGCCAGCGGAGCGGGCCTCCCGGCCGCCGGCGGGGGTGGGGCGGGCCGGGTAGGGGGTGGTCTCGGCGCCTAGCGCGAGGTGCGAGTTTAGTAGCCGCCCACCCTCTTCTTGGTCCCCGCCCCCAGGGAATTAGAATTCGCTGGGAAAGTGTCTGGTTCTCGGAGAATCCCTGGAGCGGGGTGCGGGGGCGCACCCGGCACAAAATGGTTAAAAAAGTCCACGCGCGCCTAGGGGCCCCTCTTATGAAAAGTCTGCGCGCCAGCGCCTGGGCACCCCCTTTGCTGATTTGAGGGTCAGTTGCCCGCAGGAAATCCGCTCGTCGCAGGGGAAGGGATGCGATGAGGGAAGCCTCAAGCCGGTGCCGGCTCCCACCCCGACGCCTTCTCGGGGGCGCACCTCCAGCCTGGCGGGCGCGGGGCACTGCTGGGCCGGGGCGTTCGCGGCGGGCGGCCGGAGCAGGCTCGGCCAGCGGCTCACTCTCTCTGCCTCCTCCCCCCAGGATTACCGAGAGGATGGGATGGATCTAGGCAGTGACGCCGGCAGCAGCAGCAGCAACAGCAGCCGCGCCAGTTCGCAGTCCAACTCCACCAAAGTGACCCCTTGCTCCGAGTGCAAATCCTCGTCGTCGCCGGGGGGCAGCCTGGACTTGGTGTCTGCCCTGGAGGACTATGAGGAGCCCTTTCCGGTCTACCAGAAGAAGGTGATTGATGAGTGGGCGCCGGAGGAGGACGGGGAGGAGAAGGAAGAGGAGGACGGGCGCCACGAGCGAGGGTGCAGGGATGACCGCTGTCCGGCCCGGGGGCCGGGGGACGTGAGCGCCGGGCCCCGCAGCGGCGGGGTCAGGAGCGCCACCACCGCCATGCCGCCCCCGGTGCCCAACGGCAACCTCCACCCGCACGACCCCCAGGACCTCAGGCACAATGGCAACGTGGTGGTGGCCGGCCGGCCGAGCGGCTCCCGGGCCCCGCGCCGCGCGGTCCAGAAGCCCCAGCCGGCAGGGGGCCGGCGCGGCGGCCGGGGCCCGGCGGCCGGGGGCCTCTGCCTTCAGCCCACGGACAGCAGGACGTGCGTCCCTGAGGAGCCCCCGGCTCCCCCTATGGACTGGGAGGCGCTGGAGAAGCATCTGGCCGGGTTGCAGTTCCGGGAGCAGGAGGTGCGGAACCAAGGCCAGGCGAGGACCAACTCCACCTCCGTAAGTTGGCCGGGGTGCGTGCTCACGCGCGCACACACGTACCCACCCCGCGCACGGCCCGCACGCGCCCTCCCTGCGCTCGCGCCAGCCGCCGGCCCCATTCATTCTGCCGGGAGGGTGGGGGCCGGGCCGGGGAGGCTGCCTTCTGCTTCCCGGGGGTAGGGCTGCTCAGTCTCTGAGCTGTCTGGGTTTGCAGGATGGGCGGAGAGGAGGGAGGGGCAGACAGAGGGCAGCGGAAAGTCGGGTTAGTGGAGCTGGCGACTCATTTTAATGGAATTACTTATGGAGACGAGACTGTGAGTCACTTGCCTGAAAATAAATCCGGGGAGATTTTGGCACCGAAGCCGGTACCCTGCGGGTGATATTTCAAGTCGTAATACTTGTGGCTTTGTCAAGCGTGGTAGGTCTCCCTTCGCTGCCACTGATGTCTCGCCCATATATAGGCTGTCCCTGCTCAGAAGCATGCATTCGCCTGCCCACACCTCCGGGGAGGCAGCACGCGTTGTTCCCTCTTGACGTGTGTGCGGATGCTCCTGAATTGGAATGGGCTGACCGCCCTCCTCAAACTTCTTTCCTTTCTGAAACCCGACTTATTGTTGACCTGCTAGGATGAGGGAGTGGTTCTTTCCTCTGTAGGCTGACTCACCCCACTGTCCGGTGAATCCCTCCTAGTTTTGATAAGAAGCCACTTGCAGTTCAGGAAACCCAGAGAGGAAAGGGTACTGGAGTGGAAAAGAGAGGGAGGGAAGGAGGGCTGCATCTATAAGAAGCTCTGGCAGCTTCACACTTGTCTCAACATCTCTTTTTGCCCCCGAGAGGAGAGCAGATAAATGACTTAAAAGAACAGCATTTTGAAAGTAGCTCCTCTATTTATCACTGTTTTGGGAGAAAGCAACAGTTGTAATTTGAAATCATTAATGACGATCGTGTATGGGGTTGAAGGGTACACAGTTTAAATGAGGATCTCTCTCTGCGTGGCAGCTGTGTGGCGGGCTAGGAGAATGCTTGCTTGCAGGTGTAATTTTTGGCTTCCCGGCCCCAGGGCTACTGGAAATTGGGTGCGTGCACTTCTGACTTCAGGGGTAAGGACGGTAGCTGTGTTCCACAGAGAAATTGGCATGGTTTCTATGAGAGAGAGCCCTTGGCTGACAGAGCCTATTGGTTAGGGTCCCTTGAGAAACTACCTATTAAATTAACACACTCGTTTTAATCCCAGCTGTTTACCATGGCCACTAGCAGACACGGAATCTTTCCATTAGAGCCAGTGCTTGCTCTTGTATCTTGCAATTCAAAACATCCTTCTCCCACTTGGTGCTGAGAAAAAATACCTGATTAAGCTCCCTGGACTTACACAGTGACTTGAAGATAAAGAAGTTTCCTTTACTATGGCCTGACATTTTTACATTCCAGGAAAATGTACTCATTGGGTTATACATGCAAAGTTAGGGTTTAATGATGACAATGAGCTCCGTTATTCAGAATGTTCTTGAGCACCCATGTTGTTGTTGGTCAGTTACTAAGTTATGTCTGACTCTGGGACCCCATGGACTGCAGCATGCCAGGCCTTCCTGTCCTTCACTGTCTCCTGGAATTTGCTTAAACTCAAGTCCATCGAGTCGGTGATGCCATCCAACCATCTCATCCTCTGTCATCTCCTTCTTCTCCTCCTGCCCTCAATCTTTCCCAGCCTCAGAATCTTTTCCAAGGAGTTAGCTTTTTGCATTAGATGACCAAAGTATTAGAGCTTCAGCTTCAGCATCAGTCCTTCCAGTGAATATTCAGGGTTGATTTCCTTTAGGATTGACTGGTTTGATGTCCCTGCTATCCAAGGGACTCTTCGTGACTTCTGTGCTAAATTCAAAGTCTGATTCTCAAGGCTGCAGTGATACATCTGTCCACATAGGCCTGGAATTATGATGAGCAAGGTAGGAATACAGATTAGACTGACTTCCTTCTAGGAACTTAAAATCTAATGACTCACCTAACAGACCTTCTGCCAACACACACACACACACACACACACACACACACACTCCTTTCTAGCGGTTGTGGAGACTGAATCTTTCCTTCTTGGGCCATCTTTGAAACCTGAGGTGTCTTGTCTTCTCCCCTAGTAAACAGTTTGCTTGTGTGGGTTCCTCCCCCTTCCTTTTCTCACTGTCCTGAAGATGTCCCCACTGGGTATTTCTTTCCCAGAAATTTGGGTTCCATTGCTTTAAAGCAAGTATGTGTGCAGGGGAAAACGGGAGGGGGAAATGGCCTTTGAGGTTGTTGAATATTGAATTTTTCCACAGTTTGGAAAAATTTGAACAAAACTACTAGTCATTGTTGGGTTAGAATAGTGATTTTCAAACTGTAAGTTCTCCATGAAATCACCTTATCACCTTTTAAAAAAATAAAATTAAATAGAATGTACTACAATGGCCGATTTTCTAAAACGTTTTACTTCAGTTGTATGTGGACACTGGGTCACAGTGTAATTAAGATTTCTCTCGCACTGTGGGTCACTGTCATAAAAGTATGGAAAACGCGGATTAAAATCCTGTTTACTCCTGCCTGGAATAGTGTGAGAATTTATAACCCTGAGGACAGAAGCTTGAGAGTCACAAAGGAGTTGGTGTGGAAGAAGTCTGTTTTGAAGGAACTGCTCAAATCAAGTGCTGGTTTTTGCACCTCCTTAAAAAGTTGTGTGTGGGTTTGACAGAAAACAATAAAATTCTGTAAAGCAATTATCCTTCAATAAAAACTAAATAAATAAAAAGTTGTGTGCCGGTTTCCCTGGTGGCTCTGGTGGAGAATCTGCCTGCCAGTGCAGGAGACATGGGTTCAATCCCTGGTCTGGGAAGATCCCACTTGCTCTGGAGCAGCTGAGCCCAAGCACTAGAACTGTTGAGCCTGTGCGCTAGAGCCTGGGAATCTCAATTACTGAGCCCATGTGCTGCAGCTGCTGAAGTCGGTGTACCCCAGAGCCTGTGCTTTGCAACAAGAGAAGCCACTGCAAGTGGTAAAGAACCTACCTGGCAATGCAAGAGATGTAAGAAATGAGAGTTCAGTCCCTGGGTCAGGAAGATCCTCTGAAGGAGGACATGGTAACCTATTCCAGTATTCACGCCTGCAAAGATCCCATGGACTGAGGAGCCTGGTGGGCTGTGTCCGGGGGGCTGCAAACAGCGGGACACTACTGAAGCGGCTTAGCACGCAGGCACTGCAGTGAGAGGCCTGCACCCTGCAGCTGGAGCGGAGCCCCTGCTCGCCACACGTGGATTAAAGCCCATGCAGCAGCGGAGACCCGGCACTGCTGCTGCTGCTGAGTCGCTCCAGTCGTGTCCGACTCTGTGCAACCCCATAGACGGCAGCCCACCAGGCTCCCCCGTCCCTGCGATTCTCCAGGCAAGAACACTGGAGTGGGTTGCCATTTCCTTCTCCAGTGCATGAAAGTGAAAAGTGAAAGTGAAGTCACTCAGTCATGTCCGACTCTTAGCGACCCCATGGACTGCAGCCTACCAGGCTCCTCCATCCATGGGATTCTCCAGGCGAGAGTACTGGAGTGGGGTGCCATTGCCTTCTCCAGACCCAGCACAGCCATAAATAATAAGCCGTTTTTAAAAAGGGCTGTGTGCAAATATATTTAAGTGAAGTTAATACATAGTACTGAGAGGAAGGGTATAAAATGAAAAAGAAGGGCCCCTCTTTTTCACCTGTGAGGAGACCCAAATAAGCAGTTCCCACCTCATGACTTTTGCCTATGCTGTTAGCTCTGTGTGGGATCGAATGACTGGTTGCTCGTCATCATCCCAGACTGTCCTCATCTCTCTTCTTCAGAGAGGCTGTCCCTGAGCCCCCTCCCAAGTGCAGACTAAGGCACTCCACCCTCTACCCAGGCACTCCTTGTGTATTTTCTTAGTGCTTGTCACCGCCTGACATGATCTTATTCAGTTCTTCATTTTTGGTCTTTTTAGAATTGAATTGGAGTACAGTGAGCTAGCCTGCATTGTTTTATTGCTGTAACCTAGTATCTGTGATAGTTCTTGAATATTGAATGAATGACTGAAATGTTTAGAAGACTCATATGCCCCAGACCTAAAAACCAGCCCCCTTATTGTACAGTTGAGAAAATTGAGGCCCAGAGAGGTTAAGTGATTTGCAGAAGACGCCAGTAAGAAAATCATGAAAGGGATTTTGTTCTTTCTTCTGATGCTAGATTGGGTTTTTTTCCTTTGGATGCTTAAAATTAATTGAAATAAAAGGAAAAAGCTTCCACCTTCCTGAAGTAACTTAAAGGGTGGACGGGTCCTCTCTTGTGTTTCCTCAGTGTTAAGGACAAGTAAACTAGGAGATCATCAAAATCCCATGACTGTTGAGTCTCTTCTCACAGACAGGCTTTGGTTTGCTTTGGTTTGAATGGAATAATATTGAGTTCTGTCCATCAGAGCAGTGACAGCCTCCTCACCCTTGTTCATACCCCTTTCTTCCTCTCACCTACAGCGACAGGTTCAAAATGAAGGACTGAGATCATAAAGATGTGTTGATGATCAGCTGTCTCTAATCTAGGGGAAATTTAGAGGCAAATTTAAAAACACAGTGCTTGGGTAGGATGTAAAACCTAGGGCTGACCTTAACTTTGTGAGTTTCCAGGAGCTAATCTCTTTTGCTGCCAGTGGAGGAGGAGGAGCGTGGATGCTC
This sequence comes from Muntiacus reevesi, assembly GCF_963930625.1. NCBI lineage: Eukaryota > Metazoa > Chordata > Mammalia > Artiodactyla > Cervidae > Muntiacus > Muntiacus reevesi. Next base: position 83,450,409 of record NC_089256.1, on the reverse strand, counting down.
CCGGGAACTGTCTTTGGTGTCAGAGCAGGAGGGTCCTGGGGAGTCTTGAAGGAGCCTCTGGTGACCCGACTCCCTGCTGTCGTCTCCGGGCTGCTCCGGCACAAACCTGCTTGGCCTCAGATGGCCCAGCCCCTCACCTTGATGTCAGAGCCTTGAGGGCAGCGAGGTCACCTTATTCCACTGCCTTATCCCCAGTAGCTCCCTTGGGCCCCAGAGATGCCTGGTGCTATGGAGGGGCTGGGTGGGGGGTGAGGTTCCATCCAACATCCAGAACTACTCCCCGAAGCCCCCCCTTCGGTTGGCCAGACCTCGCCCCCATCCCGTGTCCCTGTGTTTCTCACGATCCTGCCCTGCGCCTGCAGCCGTGTAAAGGCTCCTGGCAAACTCAAGCGCCGCACACAGCCCAGGACTAGAGTACCGAGTCACGTATGTTCATTGTGCAGTACTGTGCTTAATCGCTCAGTCATGGTCAATGTTTTGCGACCCTATGGATTGTAGCCCGCCAGGCTCTGTCCATGGGGATTCTCCAGGCAAGAATACTGGAAAGGGTTGCCACGCCCTCCTCCAGTGGATCTTCCCAACCCAGGGATTGAACCCAGGTCTCCCGCATCGCAGGCAGATGCTTTACCATCTGAGAAACCGGGTAAGCCCATTGTCTTCCTGCCGACTCCATGGGAACTGGTATGGACAACTCTTAGGGAAACCTGAACTCCTCTTCCTGTTACCCTCTTCTGAACACAATCCCAAGTGCTTGACTTTCCCTTTCTCCTGCTTCCCCGGGACCTTAATTTGTCACAGTATCATTCTTCTGTCTGCCCATCACCCCAAGTGGAGTTGGGGTGCCCACTGCCTCAACCTACTCCTCCTCCTAAATGGAGTATAACTTCACCCCTTTTTCTCAATGGTCTTTCTGTGAAATTTTCTCAGGCTTTGTGATACTTCATGTTGAGCCTCTTCTACCTCTGGAAAGTCACTTCTTTTTTCTCCCTTTGACTTCTCCTTTTGATTTTTTATTAAAAAAAAAAAAAAAAAAAAAAAACTCTATTGAGGCAGAATTGACATACAATTAACTGTACATTTAAAGTATGCAGTCTGATGAGTGGTGACTTATGTGTACACCTGTGAAACCATGGCTGAAGTTGAGGCAATGAACCTATCTTTCACTCCCCGAAGTATACTCATGTTGCTTTGTAATCCCCCCATTCTGTCCCTTGGCAACCGCTGACTTCATTTCTATCACTATGAATTAGCTTGCATTTTCTAAAACTAATGCAAAAGGAATTATATAACATGCACTCATTTTTTTGTCTGACATCTTTCAGTCAGCATATAATTATTTTGTGCTTCGTCTGTGTTGTTGGGTATGTTAATAGCACATTCCTTTTGATTGCTGAGTAGAGTTCCACTTTATGGATATACTCTATTGTCCAGTTGATGGACCTTTGGGTTGTTTCATTTATTTGCTTTTGTCTATTACAAATAAAAGTGTCATGAATATCCACATACAAGTCTTTCCATAGACATATTCTTTTACTTCTCTTGGGAAAATACCTAAGAGTGGAATGACCGGACCATATAAGAGATGTGTGTTTAAAAAAAAAAAAAAAAAAAAAAAGATGTGTGTTTAACTGTTTGAGAAGTTTTTTTTTTTCCCATTTATTTTTATTAGTTGGAGGCTAATTACTTTACAATATTGTAGTGGTTTTTGCCATACATTGACATGAGTCAGCCATGGATTTACATGAGTTCCCCATCCTGATCCCCCCTCCCGCCTCCCTCCCCATCCCATCCCTCTGGGTCTTTCCAGTGTACTAGCCCTGAGCACTTGTCTCATGAATCCAACCTGGGCTGTTTCACCCTTGATAGTATACTTGTTTCAGTGCTATTCTCTCAGAATACCCCACCCTCGCCTTCTCCCGCAGAGTCTAAAAGTCTGCTCTGTACATCTGTGTCTCTTTTTCTGTTTTGCTTATAGGGTTATCATTACCATCTTTCTAAAGTCCATATATATGTGTTAGTATACTGTATTGGTCTTTATCTTTCTGGCTTACTTCACTCTGTATAATGGGCTCTAGTTTCATCCATCTCATTAGAACTGGTTCAAATGAATTCTTTTTAACGGCTGAGTAATATTCCATGGTGTATATGTACCACAGCTTCCTTATCCATTCGTCTGCTGATGGGCATCTAGGTTGCTTCCATGTCCTGGCTATTATAAACAGTGCTGCGATGAACATTGGGGTGAACATGTCTCTTTCAGATCTGGTTTCCTCGGTGTGTATGCCCAGAAGTGGGATTGCTGGGTCATATGGCAGTTCTATTTCCAGTTTTTTAAGAAATCTCCACACTGTTCTCCATAGTGGCTGTACTAGTTTGCATTCCCACCAACAGTGTAAGAGGGTTCCCTTTTCTCCACACCCTCTCCAGCATTTATTGCTTGTAGACTTTTGGATAGCAGCCATCCTGACTGGCGTGTAATGGTACCTCATTGAGGTTTTGATTTGCATTTCTCTGGTAATGAGTGATGTTGAGCATCTTTTCATGTGAGAAGTTGCCTGTTTTCTAAAGAGGTTTCCCAGTTTGATGTCGGCTTCCTCTCCCACCATTTGCTGTGTTCCTCCTATGTTCTTGGCGACTGGTAGGACAGGTCAGGTGATTGGGGTAACTGCTCCCCTCTGCCTTAAGAGAAAACCCCAGCAAAATACCAGGATCACATCTTATATCCAACCTGCAGTCATTACACCCATTGTTCAGAAAAACAAAAGGACTCGTTTTTAAATTAGAATTCTAGTTGTAGACCTGAAACATTTTAATCGCCGTTTTATTATTTTTTTACTGTCTATGACAGGTGCATTTCCCTCTTTTAATGAGAAGATAAGAATAATTTTAATTGACATGTTAATTGAAAGTAGATTCTCCTGGTGAAGTTATTTCCAAAGTACTTGAAAGCAGTTTGTCTTTTTATTTGTTTATTTTAAAGTAGCAAACTTTAAATTACCTACATTTCTTCCTAGAGTGGTACTAATTACAGGTTGTTTTCAGTGTATTATTCTGTAAGAATTACAACCCAGTTACTCCTCCATCAACAACACCTCTAAAGTAGCTTTGAATGGCTAAGTAGTTTGTTTCCTTAGTTACTTAGGCTATGTTTAAATTACATGAATTCCTGTTTTTATAGACTAAATTAAGAGGTCTTTATTATTCCTGCAAAATATAGTAAAGTTTGTGTTTAATAAGTTATGTGATTCCTCAGCCTGGGACACCGCAGAGAAAACATTCTGAGTGGTTTGCAGTTACTATTTATCCTTCTTAGAGAGCATGACGTGACAGTGTTACAATCACTTTTTAAAAATTTTAACCATAACTGGAAGTGACTGGGGCTAACTGTATTCTGTGTATCAACCTTACTTTGAAATATTTAGTGTCATCACTGTCTGCTTTTCTAATTTATGTTGATTCCTGTTTAAGAGCTGCAAGGCTGCTCTGTCCATTAGCATGTAACTCAAGAAAGAAATATGGTTGGCTTTTCCAAAAAAAAATAGGTTGCAGGTAAACCATAGGTTCTCAGGCTCTGTGTATTTCAGCTACCATCAGATAGTTCACCCCACTGCAGAAGAACCTTTGGAAAATATTGTAGTTGGAGTAAAGGAAATCTATGCCCACCAGTTGGTTTGCACATCATGGTCCTTTAGAACATTCTGAGGAACACTGTCATGGTGCAGATATGAAAAACAGATGCAGATATGCTCATCACACATTCACTGAGCTGTTTGAGCATCTCACCACTGACATCGCATCACCTTCCTCCATCCATTTCTAGCTCCCCCATTTCAGCTCCAGATCCTTCTCCTGGCATTCCTTGTGACTTCACTCCCAGGAAAGCCCAGCACGAGCCTTTTCCTCTGTAGCAGGACCAGACATTATTGGCCAAGAAATAGTCCAGCGCTGACTTCCCCAAGGCCTGCTCTGACTCAGGGCCCCACGTCTTTGGGAAGCCATCCCTGATCATCTCAGCTCTGAGCAACTTCTCCTCTGAACTTCTTATTCCACTTGTTTTCCACTTTATCATTCTTAGGCTTTCAAAGCCTCATCCCTAACAAAACTCAGACCATATCTGTCAATTTCTGCTTCCAGGCATTCTGTTTTTGTGGGATGTCTCTTGTCTGCCCCACTATTTTAAATCCCTCCTCCCCTGCAAACACATATGTATATGGTCTTGGGCATTTTCCGAGGAGTAGCCATTTGATGGATGCTTGTTATCTGTATTAATGCATTGTGTACCACCTGTTTAGTTTTTAAATTTGCTCAAAGCTGCTATACTATGAACTAATTCATAGGATTATGAATTAGTCATAGTCCTAATAATAGTAATTCCAGGTCCTTCCTTAAGAGCTTCTCTAAACTCTGTGACATTACATTTGCATTTTAAAAGAAATTTGTTTTTACTCCTGGGCCTTTGCATCAAAGACATGAATGGTTTTGTTTTCTTACCTCTGAAATTCAATCCTAAGATTTGTTTTTTTTTTTTTAAACAAGGGCCTTTGCAAATGTTTTTCTTTAGCTGCTTTATGTTCCTTGAGCTCTTAGGACTGATGACGCTTTACACACTTACTGCTTTTATACTGTCAGTCACTAGGAGATTACTTTGCACAAAGCTTTTGGAGAAATTCGAGTGTCAATTTTAAACTGAGCATTTTTAATAGAAAAGTAGTAAGATTTTAAAGATAGAAAGGATCCGAGAGGTCAACTCATCAAACCCTCACCACTTTCAGAGGAGAAAACAGGCTTATGATGATTTAACATCTTCACCCACCTTCCTCAACCAAGGACTGACCCAGTCTCAGATCACCTGATTCACAGTTTCCACTTTTAATGAACTCTGTCCCCTTCAACTATCTTTTTTTTTCCCAAAGAAAGTCTTTTCATAACTTAATTGGAGGATAGATCCAGCCTCATCACTTAAGAGCTTCATGACTAGAAGTAGATTCTAATTTTTATCACCTGATAGAAAAGTTTCATTTTGTTTCTCTTTTTCTTTTTAAAACCCATATTGTAATACAATTATAAACTCGGTCTCTTCCATTCAGAGTTTAGCTCATCACTGTGTGTATTTCTACCAACAGTGCTCTCCTTGAGCTGACAGATTTTTTTTCCTGTCCTTTCTCATCTGTAAATACCTTTCTCTGACTGTCCACCCTCCTTTCCAGCACTGGGGGACATGCAGTCCTCTCCTCTCATGTGTTCAGGGCTCACTGGCACTTGAGAAGCCTGCAAGGACCCACCTGCGCTCCAGGAGACAGAGGACGAAGCTGCGAGGGTGAGGGCTCGCCTTTGCCTACATCACTTCTGTTTACAATCCGCCCATTGACTGTCAGGTCTTGAGGAGGTGCCTGTGTTCAAAAGGACAGAGGAGAGAAGACCTCTCTGTGACTCACTCAACAAGCTGATTGATTTTGTTTTGAAACTGATTTTTGTTTTATCTAGACAGAGTTTTGGGCTTGCCTGGTGGGTCAGATGGTAAAGAATCCGCCTGCAGTGCAGGAGACCTGGGTTTGATCCCTGGGTTGGGAAGATCCCTGGAGGAGGCAACCCACTCCAGTATTCTTGCCTGAAGAAGCCCCGTGGATAGAGGAGCGTGGCAGGTTGCAGTCCATGGGGTCGCAAAGAATCGGATGCAACTGAGCGACTAAGCACAGAATTAGCACAGAGTTTCAAGTGCTCGTTTATTATGAGCGTCCCAAAGAGCAAAATGACAAAAACCAAGAAATCGCCTAGAAAGAGAGGTATTTGTGAAGTTCAGGAGCAGCCCATGGAATAGTCTCCATTAGGACTCTGCCTTCATTAGAATACGGGTGAGAACTAGGAATAGAAAAATGGATGTCAGGGAAGGGGGATGTGTTTGGATTTTCCTGTTGCCTGTATGATGCTTCTTACTCTTCCAGTTAAATCTGTAAAACTGAGCCATCACTCTTTCCTCTTGTCAGGTCCAGAAGAGTTGTGATAGTTTGCCTTCACTTGCCAAGCGTCATCAAATCCCTAAGGGTGCTGCTCACTATTCCAGATGTTCTTGGTTTGTCCACTTTGTTTTGGTTTGATCTGGTTGCTATTTCACTCTCGTGAATGATTCTGTTATTTTCCTATATATTTCTTTGTTAATTATGTCCAGCATGCGCTGTCACCAATCTTTATCACTTGTTTTACTGTTTTCATTCATAAATATTTTAACCTAATTTTGCTCTCTCCACCTGACCTGCTTTTTTAAATATTTGTGTTATTTTAAGCTATTCTCATTTTTTTCCTACTTCCGTGGTATTTACTCAGTAAAGTATATCTGATTCAAAAGGTGATGATTTAGATTAGGAAATAGCCAGGTGATAGGAATGAACTTGACCAGTCTTGTTCAGCCCCTTGTTTACGTTGATGGTTATTTAAGTACTTGTGAAATATTTTTTAGTTATGTTTAACTGGCATGAGGTTATTCTTAAACCAAGCTTACTGGAAGTGAAAAAATTACCAGTTTTCTTCAGTCTATCTTTGTATATCAGATTTCCTAATAATTACCTCTTGTATATGTCCATTTTACTGATACCCCTGTATCTCCATCCAAATATTTGATATTTGCAATTAGGCTTTCTGGTATATCCACCATCAGCAATATCATGTTCATCTTTCTTTTTCTATTTTTCAATGTCTTTCCTTAATATTTATGGCTCATGAAAGTGATTGCGAATCTTCCTTGGGGTATTAGCACAGTATACCAAAAAAAAAAAAAAAAGCTTCAGTTTTTATGGATTACAGGGAGCAATGCATTAGTCAGCAGCTGATTTCTGCAAATTCATCACTTCAAGAGTTTTATTACCCATGTCCTAATAGACATGATTGATTCTTCAGAACTCTTCCTTGTAGAAATAATGTCTTAGTTATTCATAGACCTTTTAACTTTTTTTTCTTTCTTTTTTTTTCTACAAAATGTTACAGAAAGCTTATATCAAGAAAGTGTGGGGACTTGGGCTTTTCCAGGTGATGCTCCATTTGCCCAGGTGGATAGGGTTTGTTTTCAAAGTCTTTGAGGAAGAGCAGAGAACAGAGTGCCATCTCTGCAGCCTCACAGCCAAGCCTCCAGGAGGCGGAGTTTCTGCCCCTCTCTGCTGGACACCCACCAGCCAGGCTGGTAGATCATTGTCCCCACGGCGGCACATACCCACCACTTCCTCCTCCAGGACAGCCCTCCCCACCGTGATCTGCAGCCTGCCTCTGTTTCCCCTCTTACACCTGTTTAGGTGACCTGTCTGAGAACCAATGCAAAGTCGGTAAGAAAGTGGCTCCTCTGTGCTGGGTACCTCTGGTGGCCAGCGTCCATGCCAGGCTCCCTCTTGGACCACTTGGTGATGAAGAGCTGAGGACAGACACTCTCCCCAGCCAGCTAGCTGTGGTCAGGGCCCACCTGCCCACTAGTAGGCTGTAGACATGTCCCGAACAAAATAGCAGGTAAGTCGTAGCAGCTGCTTGATTCTGTAACTTGATTCTGTTTTCTTCTTTGTTTGCCATACATGGGAAGAACTTTGCTGTCTAAAAAAGTTTAAAGGGAATGAGGTAATTTCCTCATAATTCCTGAGATCTCTAGCCGTGTTGTAAATTTAGATTTGAGGCTAAAGCGTTAAAAAAATAAAAACAGAAAAGCTGCTGCGTTAGGAAAGGCTGGGGCATTTTAAATGTCAAGTGTGGCAGCATAAGAGCTTGTATCTCCTTTTCCCCATCCGTAGAAAGAGGAGTGTTCAACTTCTTTCTAAAATAAGAAGGGTCTGGACCTCTGGGAACCTAGCACAGTGTCTTCTTAGAAAAGAACGTTAAGGCCTCATCTCCACTCCTATAAAAATAACATGTTTTCAAATAGTTTCAAAACCAACATAGCCTTCTGTTTTTCTCCTCATGGTTCCGGTGGCTAAAAATTATGCCACTTATGAAAATTACAATTTTTTTTCTTTGTGCAATCTTACGTAATTTGGGTCCATTTTGACCTGGTCTGACATTTTATTATGAGTAACAACATCTTAAGTGCTCTGTTCTTTTTATTTCCACTCTGAAATTGGTTTTGTGAGGAGTAAGGGAAGGCCACTGGGATTTTATTTTTAAATACTTAAATTACGTAAATTATGTAACCATTCATCTCCTGTTAGAGTTGTCATCTGGTCAACAGTGGCCCCAACTGTCTGACCCAAATAGCCCTTAAAGTAAGAGCTCATTCCAGAAGAAGAATTTTAGGCAGGAGTAACTTTAAGTTTTCTGAATACTGGCTCTCTTGTGGTATGGTGATTTCAACATTAGATGTATTTTTCTTGTGTTTCATATAGAAACTCAACAAAGCAAATGTATAGTGGTTGTGCTTGTCCTGACATGTAAGACCTCTGCAGAAATTCTAGTACTCTGGAAGCAAATTAAACTCTCTAGTAAGCAATCACACTGAGAATGTGACTATCAGAGCTGGAAGGGACTCCATAGCAAAGGTAGCAAATTCTAATGCTTCCAAAGGCCACGTTGGGAACTAATGAGAGCAGTGGAAGATGGGTCCCAGGGACAGAAGACAGCTGTTCTTTCATACTCCCCACTCATTGCTCTGCCACTCGGAGTTTCAGAGTTCTGATATGTAGGAGAAACCCAGGACCCAGATTTTTAGGAAAAATATCTTGGCTATTGGGGCTTCCCAGGTGACTCAGTGGTAAAGAATTCACCTGCCAATGCAGGAGACTCAGGAGATGCAGCTTTGACCCCAGAGTCAGGAAGATCCCCTGGAGAAGGAAATGGCAGCCTACTCCAGTATTCTTGCCTGGAAAATCCCATGGATGGAGGAGCTTGGCAGGCTACAGTTGCAAAGAGTCAGAGGGACACGACTGAGCAACTGAGCATGGATGCATTTTGGATACTAAATGCCCTGCAAATAACTTTAAATAAAGACAAGTTTTGTGGAATTAAGAAGCAGATGTGCAGTTCAAAAGGTGCCTTTGGGCTACCAGTTTTCCATCCTACTCTTAACCCAACCCGTTCATTTTACAGGTAAGAAAACTAGACCCAAAGATGTTAGATGACTTACCTAATGTGGGGATGAGATGAGGGTAACTTGCTGAAAGGTTTGATAAGAGTCTAGAAATGAGGGATCTCAGGGAGGAAAACTTCTGAAGGAGTGTTGGCCTGATTTACTGACACCAGAGTAACACCTCCCCCACTTTCAGTGCTTCAAGTAATTTAAAGCAGTAACATCCAGAAGAAAAAAAATAAATAAATAAAAGATATCCTACATAGCTTCCTCTATTTCACTTTATTTTTATACACATTCCATTACTTAGAATGTTCTTTTCTCTTTCATCTTCAAAGCAGTTCAGAAATTGATTTGTTATTTGGATTTGGGGTATTTCATTATTTTGAAGGATGAAAAGGGAAGGGCTCTTTAAGAACAGATTGTCTTAAGCGTAAACATGTGTGTGCACACAGCCCCAGACACTGTAGGATACAAGGCCTCAGTTCTTTTATCTTCTGGAAACTCATCTGAGACCATTTAATTCCAAGGGGTGACAGCAGGGGTGAGTTCTAATAAAATTTCTTGTTATACAGAATCTAATGAAACTTTAATACTGCTGAAGTGTTTTGAGTTTTTATTTAATTATAGCTGTTACTACACAGTATTTAGGAGGACCTATTGAAAGTATAGAGTTTTGTTTTTTTTTCCATTTATTTTTATTAGTTGGCGGCTAATTACTTTACAATATTGTAGTGGTTTTTGCCATATATTGACATGAATCAGCCATGGATTTACATGTGTTCCCCATCCCAATCCCCCTTCCCACCTCCCTCTCCATCCCATCCCTCTGGGTCATCCCAGTGCACCAGCCCCGAACACTTGTCTCACGCATCCAACCTGGACTGGTGATCTGTTTCACCCTTGATAATATACATGTTTCAATGCTGTTCTCTCAGAACATCCCACCCTCGCCTTCTCCCATAGAGTCCAAAAGTCTGTTCTGTACTTCTGTGTCTCTTTTTCTGTCTTGCACATAGGGTTATCATTACCATCTTTCTAAATTCCATGTATATGCATTAATATACTGTATTGGTGTTTATCTTTCTGGCTTACTTCACTCTGTATAATGGGCTCCAGTTTTATCCATCTCAAATGATTCAAATGTATTCTTTTTAATGGCTGAGTAATATTCCATTGTGTATATGTACCATAGCTTTCTTATCCATTCATCTGCTGATGGGCATCTAGGTTGCTTCCATGTCCTGGCTATTATAAACAGTGCTGCAATGAAAGAAAAAAGAATCAAAAGGAAAAAAGAAAAAAGATTTTTTGTTTTTTTTACTCTTTAGAACTATTGGCTTTATGTCTAAAGTCAACAGATTTCAAACAAATGAGACAAGTTTGAAGTGGTTATTCCGCTTTCCTTTGAAAAAATGGAAAATGTTCACTTAGCTTTTTTAAAACAAACTTATTACCTGGGAATAATTTAAATTTACAGAGATGTTAAAGATACAAAGATAGTACCAGTTTCTGACTATCCTTTACCAACCTCTCCTGATGTTAAGATTGTATATAATATATATTATATACAATATACATATATATATAAAGAGAAATACATTTGTTTTTTAATATTTATTCAGATATAATAAATAGTTCGTGTATATGTGTGTGTGAGTCATTTATAACTGTGGTACATTTGTTGAAACTAAGAACATTGGCACAGTATTATTATCTAAACTGCAGGCTTTAATTGGATTTATATTAGCTTTAAAAATGAAGATGTATGTATTAAAAGCACCCAACAAAGCTAATAAATAACATATAGGCTGTGGCTTGAGTAGAGAGGGGAGAGTCAAGTGCTTCATATTGTCCCTCGGCTCCCACAAAGTCATCCCAAGCGAACTTGAAACTCAAACAAGTTCTGCTAGCGTGTTTGCTTTGTAAATGCATTTTGAAGACGGGTCTCCCAGCTTCTCTTCCAACGAGGCTGCCTTCTCTCAGTGTCTCCCCTGAAGGAGGAAGCCTGTGTCATGAAGGGACAGGAGAGCCAGCCCAAGAGAGAAACGCAGACACACAGACCTGGGGACGAGAGGCTCCTCCAGGCAGGAAGCCGGGAGGCAGGGGGCTGTCTGGAGCCATCGCCTCGTTTCACGGGCTGTGGTCAGCCACAAGTTGTCACTGTCCTTTGGAATGTTATTTGGCTTGCCAACTTCTGAGTCTTTTGTTTACTTGTTTTTTTTTAATGAGGGCGCGGCGTTTTGGCTTGAGAGTCTCCTTTAAAGTGAAGGGTCCGGTGGAATTGCAGAGGCTCTGTGAGCCCGCAGTGTGAGCCTTCCAGCAGGAGTGAGAGTTGACTAGAAAGCGGGGTAAGTGGCCTGGGGGCCACAGTCCACTCAAGGTGTGAAATGAGGGGGGTCATGGGGAACATCTTGGCGATTTCACAGGCTAAAAATGGTGAGGAAAGAGGTTTGAGACTTGTGAAAATGAAAAAGGAAAGGAAATTGGCAGATGAGATGATCAATATTTGCGGACTGGCTGAATACTCTGAATTTTCAAAACTCAACTGGTAATGGGCTCCAGGCATAGTTTTCTCAGCCAGAGAAAGATGTCCCTGTGACTCAGTAACTTCGCAGGAGGGTTTCCTGGTTACTCATTCCCTGCCTTTGGGTGGCCTGGTTTGGCTGACAAGCTCGGTGATTTCCTCTTAAGGTTTCTTCAGATTTCCCAGAATTCTTTGTTAATTACATGTTCAATGCATTGTGGATTATGCTACTACTAAGGAAACGTTCTTTTGGTAGAACCCATGTAATCAAGTTGAAAACTGTGTGTTCTCCAGACCAAAGTGGTTGGGTTTTTTTTTTTTTTTTTTTTTTTTCTTTTTTTTAATTGAAGTATAGTTGATTTACAATGTTGTGCCAGTCTCTGCTGTATAGAAAAGTGTCTAAGGTATACACATATAGACATTCTTTTTTATACTCTTTTCCATTATGGTTTATCACAGGCTATTTCAGACCAAAATTGTTTTGACCCACTGCTTCAATTGATATACTCCTTTGAAATTCACTGGAGGCTATGCTTGAAGACAGAACATATGAACGTCACTGACCTCTGTATTCTTAGGTTCTGGTGGATGTGCATGGGGTTTCTGCCTGGCATGAGTTACCCTTCCTAATAGCACCTATGTTCCCTTATGGAATTAACTCTTTGCTGTTGTGTGTGATTTTAGTAGGACAATTGCAGGTGGCTGGCTCCTGCTCTAGAGACCTCAGCCCAGATTCTCCCTCCCCTGACACTGTTGCAAGTGGAGGAGCTCCCCTGGGACTTTGGGCCTAGTGCATTCCCTGTGAGGCCCTCAGTAGCAGTGGGAGGCCTCCTTGAGCTGGTGACAGCCACTGAACCCCTCCCACAAGGCGACCATGGCCATGGCTTCACCTTCCCTACCTTTTCCACCTCCCTGAGTTTCTCAGTGTCCATCTCCTGTTGATTCTGTGAGCTTAAGTCAGCTAGGGTTGGTCTTATTGCTTTCCAATCAGGAACTCTAATGGATGAACCAGCTTATCAGTCCCAGAACCAGGCCCTGATATGCTGGGAAAGATTGGGTACAAAAGGAGAAGAGAGCAACAGAGGATGAGATGGTTGGATGGCATCACCAACTCAATGGGCATAAGTTTAAGGAAACTCTGGAAGATAGTGAAGGACAAGGGAGCCCAGCCTCCTGCAGTTCATGGGGTCGCAAAGAGTCGGACATGATGGAACAACAACAAACTGATAATAAAAAGCAGTCTCTAAACTTATGACTCAGGTTCGAACATGACAGTTGTAGGCCCAATAGCACTAAGTACATGCCTCTAAGGTATTTTGAGTCTTTCACAGAATCAGTTCAGTCAGTTCAGCTCAGTCGCTCAGTCGTGTCTAACTCTTTGTGATCCCATGAATCGCAGCACGCCAGGCCTCCCTGTCCATCACCAACTCCCGGAGTTTACTCAAACTCGTGCCCATCGAGTTGGTGATGCCATCCAGCCATCTCATCCTCTGTCGTCCCCTCCTCCTCCTGCCCCGAATCCCTCCAAGCATCAGGGTCTTTTCCAATGAGTCAACTCTTCGCATGAGGTGGCCAAAGTACTGGAGTTTCAGCTTCAGCATCAGTCCTTCCAATGAACACCCAGGACTGACCTCCTTTAGGATGGACTGGTTGGATCTCCTTGCAGTCCAAGGGACTCTCAAGAGTCTTCTCCAACATCCCAGTTCAAAAGCATCAAGTTTTCAGCACTTAGCTTTCTTCACAGTCTAACTCTCACATCCATACATGACCACTGGAAAAACCATAGCCTTGACCAGATGGACCTTTGTTGGCAAAGTAATGTCTCTGCTTTTTAATATGCTATCTAGGTTGGTCATAACTTTCCTTCCAAGGAGTAAACGTCTTTTAATTTCATGGCTGCAGTCACCATCTGCAGTGATTTTGGAGCCCAAAAAAATTAAGTCTGACACTGTTTCCACTGTCTCCCCATCTATTTCCCATGAGGTGATGGGACCAGATGCCATGATCTTAGTTTTCTGAATGTTAAGCTTTAAGCCAATTTTTTCACTCTCCTCTTTCACTTTCATCAAGAGGCTTTTTAGTTCCTCTTCATTCTCTGCCATAAGGGTGGTGTCATCTGCATATCTGAGGTTATTGATATTTCTCCCAGCAATCTTGATTCCAGCTTGTGCTTCTTCCAGCCCAGCGTTTCTCATGATGTACTCTGCATATAAGTTAAATAAGGAGGGTGACAATATACAGCCTTGACACACTCCTTTTCCTATTTGGAACAGGTCTGTTGTTCCATGTCCAGTTCTAACTGTTGCTTCCTGACCTGCATACAGGTTTCTCAAGAGGCAGGTCAGGTGGTCTGGTATTCCCATCTCTTTCAGTATTTTCCACAGTTTATTGTGATCCACACAGTCAAAGGCTTTGACGTAGTCAATAAAGCAGAAATAGATGTTTTTCTGGAACTCTCTTGCTTTTTCGATGATCCAGCGAATATTGGCAATTTGATCTCTGGTTCCTCTGCCTTTTCTAAAACCAGCTTAAACATCTGGAAGTTCTCGGTTCACGTATTGCTGAAGCCTGACTTGGAGAATTTTGAGCATTACTTTACTAGCGTGTGAGATGAGTGCAATTGTGCGGTAGTTTGAGCATTTTTGGGAGTGCCTTTCTTAGGGATTGAAATGAAAACTGGCCTTTTCCTGTCCTGTGGGCACTGCTGAGTTTTCCAAATTTGCTGGCATGTTGAGTGCAGCACTTTCACAGCATCATATTTCAGGATTTTGAAATAGCTCAACTGGAATTCCATCACCTCCACTAGCTTTGTTCGTAGTGATGCTTTCTAAGGCCCACTTGACTTCACATTCCAGGATGTCTGGCTCTAGGTCAGTGATCACACCATCGTGATTATCTGGTTTGTGAAGATCTTTTTTGTATAGTTCTTCTGTGCATTCTTGCCACCTCTCCTTAATATCTTCTGCTTCTGTTAGGTCCATAACATTTCTGTCCTTTATCGAACCCATCTTTGCCTGAAATGTTCCCTACTGAATATCAAAGATGGGATGGACCATAGAGCTCAGCTGGTCCAAGGAAAGGGTAACTCACACTGGGCTCTCAGGTCCTTCCATTTTTATAGGTAAGGAAATAACCACACAAAGTGAGAGAGACTTTCACGGTGTTACAGATAGAACGTGCCACACTGACATCCTACACTGAGGCCTCATGATTCATCTGCTCAGGGCATCTTGTCCTCCTGCCTGCCCTCCACTTCTCTGGACCTGGTGACATGGTACCCATTTATCGGGTGACTGGCCCGAAGTCAAGTCAGCATCTGTAGCCCTGAAGAGCATCCGTGGCCTTGGAAAGGAGCAAAGCTAACTGGACCACATAGGGCTTCAACCCATGGCTGGTGGTATTAATATTAGAACCAGTATTCAAACCCTGAGCTGACAGGTACCCTCTGATGCCAATCCAGATATGTCCTTTGTTTTTTATCATTTTTTAAAATTAATTTTTATTGGAGTATATTTTACAATGTTGTTAGTTTCTGCTCTACAGCAAAGTGAATCAGCTATACATATACATACAGACATTCCCTCTTTTCTGGACTTCTTCCGATTTAGGTCATCGCAGAGCTCTGAATAGAGTTCTCTGTGCTCTACAGTTGGTTCTCATTAGTTATATATTTTATACACAGTAGTGTATAAATGTCAATCTCGTTTATCTCAGCCCCCATCCTCTCCTTCACCTCGGCATCCATACCTTAATTCTCTATTTCTGCTTTGCAGGTAAGTTCATCTATATCGTTTTTCTAGATTCCACATGTAAGAGTTATTACACAACGTTTGTTTTCCTCTTTCTGACTGATTTGACTCTCTGTGACAGTCTAGATCTATCCACCGATGTGTCCTTTTGATGCAGCTCAGACCGTGTATAAGGAGGTAGTTAGCATCAGTCTCCGGAACCAGGCAGACCTGACCCAGAATAGTAATAGTAGCCTCTTTGCGATTAGGGACAAAAAAACAACTAATATTATGGTAGAAATCTCATGTTTTTCATGTGAATTTTACAGATTGTCTTCTAGACACCTCTTATTTTATAGAAATTGTGCTTTTACGTTGTCTAAGTGTAGCGAGGCTCTGAGCTTTGAAAGGGTAAATTTTCTGAATTCATTTTGGAGCAAAAGCTATATTTTTAAATTGCTTATGTGAAACTTTTCGGCGAAGTGAGAAGTCTACAATATGATGTCTGCCAAGACTTTCCGTAATATATGTCATTATTTTTTTCTTCAGAGCTAAGCTTTACTCAGCCAGTGACTACATCCTGCACGTCTGCTGCGTTTTGGGTGTGGGAGATAGAGACGAGCAGCTCACATGCAGCTCTCCTGTCACTGGGCTTCTTGCCTTCATGGAGCTTGCAGCTGAGTTGCAGAGACCCACAGAAATCACAGAAACACACAAATGTGCAGGTTCTGCTGAAGAAGGCCATGATGCTGTGAGAACTGCAGAGACGTGCCCTAAACCTGTTTTAATGAGAAAAAGCTGTTACTTATTGAGTGCCTACTGGGCAGGCACCGAGCTTATCGTGTATTTGCCTAATGCACAATGGGGCCAGATGAATGCTGTTACTCCCATTTTATTGACCAAAAAAAAAAACAAAAAAAAAACCCAAACCTGAAGTAGGGCCTTCCCTTGTAGTCCAGTGGTTAGAATCCACTTTGCAGGGCAGGGGATGTGGGTTCAATCCTTGGTCAGGGAACTAATATCCCACATGCCTCAGGGCAACTAAGCCCACATGCTCCAATGGAGAGCCCACACGCTGCAGTGAAAGATCCTACATGATGCAACGGATATCCTGCGTGAAGCAGCTAAGACCCAATGCAGCCAAATAAATAAACAATATTAAAAAAATAACACCTGAAGTATATGATGGGATCACAGAGTTAGAACACATTCTTCTGGCTCCAAGAGCCATGTGCTTTCCACTTCAGCTAGAAACCACTACACCAACTGTTTGGAATGTAGCCCCTCTAACTTTCCATAAGACAGTAACTGCTTATTTTTTTCCTGATGGCTATGACCACATCTCAATATCTGTGATCTTGTGATACAGAATATCTATCTACCTATGCCCACCTGCTTGAGAATTTCTCATAAGCTGAAACTTGAAGTGATTAATTAGAAATTCATGTGAACATAAATGTGTGGCTTTATGTTTGTTTTCTCTCTTTTAAAGGTCCCTACCACCCACCCTCTGTGCTTACATTTAATCATCAAATCTATCCAGTTGGTAAGGCTCAGTCAAAAACTCACCCAGCGTGTTGGCTTGAAGGGGACGTAATGACCCTCTGGTTGAGTGGAAGCTCATGGAGAGAAAACTGCATTCTCACTCACTCGACACTCAATCTTGAGCGAGTGGCTCCTCTCAAATTATTTTATGCATAGAATGGGATGAGGGGTCCCTGAGGTTCCAGGCAACTCAAATGGATGGGGCATGCCTCGGGAGCCCTTAGCACCAAGGCCATGCACCCAGAGAGCTTTCTCTCCAAAAATCCTGAGACCCCATTCAGCAGTGGCTTTATCTGTGCCAGTAGTTCTAAAAGAGACGGTCCCCTGAAGAGCCAGGAAGAGGGACAAGGTTGGATACGGTGAAGTGGAACACACCGCATTCTGTGATTTTGATTTTGCCCATTCATGCACTGATTCACGTAATAGTCGTTCACTCGGTAGTTGTGCTGTGCTGAACACTGAGAAGTCGTTGTTGTTAAGTCACTAAGTCGTGTCTGACTCTTTGTGACCCCGTGGCCTGCAGCATACCAGGCTTCCCTGACCTCCACTATCAGAGTTTGCTCAAACTCATGGACTTTGCTCAAGGGAGCGGTGATCCTGCCCAAATGGCTTCGTTATTTTGGTGAGGGAGGGGGGCATTAAACAACTTACTCAGCTAGTTATTTAATATCCAAGGTAAGTGCTATGCAGGAGAGGTCCAGGGGGCAGAGGCAGTGGGGGAGGACAATGGAATGGAGATCTGGGGAGGAGGGAGCCCTGCACAAGGCGGGCTGGCAAGAGCCACCCAGGTGGAAGTGCTGTGCGCAGGAGGGAGTCTGGAGAGGTACATGGGCATCAGCCAGGAGGGTCCTGACCAAAATCACTCTCTTTCTCAGCAACTGTCCCAGCCTTCTGAGTCTGTACATCACTTTTGGAACTTTCCACCACCACTCTTAAAGCCATCTTTTTCACAATAAAATCACCTTGCAAGTTTCCTAGAATAAATTTTAAAACTGTTCATGCTGTAAGGAGTTTAATAAAAGAGGCAACATTTGAAATGCCATTTCCTTGGACCCAGAGAGAATGGTGGTACAGTGGGGAATGGAGCCTTTTAGGAAAATAAGAGGGAAGAAGCTACTTAAATTCAGAGGTGAATTAATGTTAAACTTCTCAAGCTCCAGAAACTTCTAGAGTATTTTGGTTTAAAGGAGTTGGCGTATTGGTGGGTTTTCTGCTCAGGTCTACTGGATGCTGTGGGCTGGGAATATGTTAAAAACAGGAGTCCCAGCCTTTTTCCTCATGAGCTATTTGTGCTTTAGACACACTAACCCAGGATGGGCTAGAAATGTTAACATGCCAGATGCTCACAGGATTCGGGGCAGAAGGTCAGGCATTCTGATGCTGGCCACGTGAGCACTCCATCCTAGGAATTCCTTTCAGAAATCCCCACAATGCTCTGCAGACAGGTCTGGGAAAGTCAAAGCTATGTTTTTTTTTTTTTTTTTTCCATTAATCATCTATGGATGTAAAGCTGGACCATAAAGAAAGCTGAGGGCTGAAGAACTGATGCTTTCGAATTGTGGTGCTGAAGAAGACTCTTGAGAGTCACTTGGACAGCAAGGAGATCAAACCAATCAATCCTAAATAAAACCAACCCTGAATATTCATCGGAAGGACTGATGCTAAAGCTGAAGCTCCAGCACTTTGGCCACCTGATGCAAAGAGCCGACTGACTGGAAAAGACCCTGATGCTGGGAAAGATTAAAGGCAAAATGAGAAGGGCACCAGAGGATGAGATGGTTAGAGAGCATCACAGACTCAACGGACGTGAATTTGAGCAAACTCTCGAGACCGCCAAGGACAGAGGAGCCTGGAGTGATGCAGTCGATGGGGTTGCAAAGAGTTAGACACAGCTTACCAGCTGAACAACAACCAGGGAGGTCAGAGAAACCCCTTCCCTCCCCCAGCCATCCAACCTGAGATGATTGGATCTGGAACCTTGGCTAGGAGCTATAGAGTAATTACCTTGTCTGAGCAGGACCAGTGAATAGTATGAGCTGAGGTAAAGCTTAATCCTCTCTCTACCCACCCACAATGAAAAGCTGTTGAAAGTCAAATAGGGTTTGCAACTTTGAAGTGAAAATGTTTCCTGCCACATATCATCAAGTTGAACAAGTCGACACCTGTTCATCTGGTCCTTGGTTAGTAGAAGGAATGAAAAAGAAGAACTGTGTGCCTTTGAGCTAAGGCATTTTAAATACTTATTACTGTGATTCACTTTCCAGCATTCACCTTCATTGCTGTTTTCCTTTCATCTTGAGACTGTAAGTAATGCATGAACCTTCCCTATGGAACACTGCAGATCTCATTTAAAAGGTAAAAACATCTCCAGCTCAGGCCCATTTGCTACGCAAGAAATAGGAGATGTTTTTGTCAGGTTACAGCCAAAGCATTTCTTGTAACATGGGTCCCTCCCATTGGCTCCATTACTGTATTCCTTTAACCAATGGTTTCTGTTCTTTCGGTTATCCTAAAAACTGATGGAAAAATAAATGGCTTCATAGCATTGTGCTGGGACTGAGAAAATTGTTTATACATCTCCATCAAAAACAAAACTTCAAGGACTTCCCTGGTGGTCCAGTGGGTAAGACTCTGCCTTCCAATGCAGGGGTACTGGTTCAGATCCCTGGTTAGGGGGCTAAGATCCCACATGCCTCTCGGCCAAACCCCCCAAAACATAAAACAGAAGCAATATTGTAACAAATTCAATAAAGACTTTAAAAAAACTGCAAATGCTTTAATACTAAGTAAAAATCACAAAACCAATCTGGATTTTCTCCTTAGTATACCTCCTTTGGTTTATAACCTAGAGATTGAACTAGAGCTAGAGGTAATGAACTAGACAAGGTTTGCATGTTTTGCATGTTTTTTTTCCCCCAAACACTCTCACCCATTAAAAAAGAAAAAAGTTTTAGGGAGAACTCAAAGGTCCATATTACTTTTTAAAAAATCACAATTATGTATTATTCAGGTTATCTATCCACCCACCAAAGGCAATACACTTAAAATGCCATATCAGAGCAGTTGTGCAACTTCTCAATTTGATAGCTTTTCTGAAAAGTGTAACCATGCATCCATAAATGTAATGAGGGCTTTTTTCATATTAAAGGCATGTTATTGGGAGATGGAATGCTTCCTTATACCTCCATAACTGCACAGTGATTAAATATTGACTAGGAGCCAGGAGTTGACAGCCCTCGGCCCCACACTGGTAAATGCTGATGTGTGAGGCTGAATGTAAATACAGAGTCATCCCCACAGGGCCACGGTTTCCTGGTGGGAGGTGGGGAGCGGGCAAGCAGCGTGTTATGCATGAGGTGTCAAATTCCAGTGCTGAATAGAAGGGTGTAATTTGAAACAAGTAATTCCCTAAAAAGCAACCTGACTCTGTCAAAAGAAAAATATATTTTCCTAATCAATCTGATTAATAAAGAGGATGTTAGTCAGAAGTTTTAACAAAACATCCAGGGTATCCACTGAACACTGCTTCTCGCAGAAACAAAAGAGCTGCCTGGCGCTGGAACGGCTTATTCTTTCAGAGACAGTGATTACTTGGTTTCTATGAAACAGACTGGTTGAAATCATCAGATTTATTTCTGTGATACTCACTTGATTAGGAAATTTCAATACATTGTCTATAGCTCTCTTGTGTGTGTGTTTTTTATTGTTATCTTAAACAGTCTGACCATTGAAAACACACAATTAGCTGTTTCTGTCCTTCTGTCAGGGGAGGGGAAGGGAAATGAGATGTTTTGCTTGGTTTCTAGAAGAAAATAGTTTTCATTTCATTTTTTCTGTTAATAAGGTTCAGGTAAAGAATCTACCTGCAATGCAAGAGACCCAGGTTCAATTCCTGGGTCGGGAAGATCCCCTGGAGAAGGAAATGGCAACCCACTCCAGTATTCTTGCCTGGAGAATCCCATGGACAGAGGAGCTTGGTGGATTACAGACCGTGGGGTTGCAACAAAGAGTCGGACACAACTGATCGACTAACACACACACACATACGCGCACACACACACACACACGATCTAATTATTTTTATTCTAAGACGTTTAAATGATGCAGCAAATACCTGGAATTTGTTTCAAAATAGCTCCCATCCGGGCTGAAGATAGACTATGAGCTTTTGCCTAACCTCCAGCCTGTTTTGTTTCTTTGGGTTTGGGTTGTCCTTCAAACCCTGGAAGTTGCTGAGGCACCTTCCTCTGAGTTTCCAGTCCTTGTTCATCCCCCACACACTCACACATACTTGGCTCCGGGCTGTATATTCAGACCCTGGGATCTGAGTGACTGTCAGCCTGTGGAGGAGCCTGCCCCAGAGTCTGTCCCTGGCTGAGAGTCTCCCGGGCTGAATGGACTCATACTGAAATGATGAGTCCCTTTCCTCAAATTCTGTGTTTTTAAGGTGAGTGGAGAGCAAATCCAATAGACTAATTCTTAGTGTCTCCTCCTCCCAAAAAACACGTTTGTGGCTTCCAGAGATTCAACCAAGGACTGACGACTGTGTTGAAGAGGCAGCTGTTAGCCCAGAGTCCTCCTGTCTCCCTACTGCACTGGGACCAGGCCTCCTCAGCCCAGTCTCAGCTGCTCAGCCAGCATGGGACCCCTGGCGTGGTTTCCATGACACTTGACTTGGGCTTCAGTAGGTGGGATGCAGAAGGTTAGCCAAGGAATATTTACTTTTTCTGATTTCATGTGGCAGGTAGAATCACCATCCCTGAGATTTTAAAATGGTATACTTTTCAAAATCTGAAATTAATCAACATCTTTGCTCTTTCTCCAGAGAAAGAAAGGTCTGTGAACACCTTAACTTCATCTACTTTCTGTCTGACTTACATAATTTTTTTAGGCACATATTATAATTTTTAATAAATGTTATTCAGTAAAAAAAAAATAGTTTAATGAAGGTGGCTTGACCCCTGCTCAGAACAGTCCGCTTCACCAGGAGACCAAGTCCTGCCTTCATTCTTCATTAGCTGGCCCGCTGAGTAGCTAAGACGGAAATAGAGGGGAAACATCCTTGTCCCTGAGTTCCAGGAAAGTACATTTTTTAAAAAAGACTTTCTAGATTGATGTATTGGGACAGAAATGCTAAAACAGACAATTTGAGGTGAAGTTTTCAATTTTACTCTTTCCAGAAAAGCAGTGTACTGATAAGAATCTACTGAGATACAAGGCCTGGCAGAAATGACAAGATGCAGTCACCGTGCTCATGGCACTTAAACCAGTGACTCCTGTGGATAGAACAGAATCTTAAGAACGGCCTGCTGAGTGCCGAGCATGCTTTCCCTTGTAAGAAATTAAACTCAGAAACACTAAACACAATTCCTTGATGTGATTTCCTGTTGGTTCATCTATATACTCTGGAAGATTCCTGAGGAGAGGTTTATTGCTCACCGGAATTTAATGCAAGTGTCCTCCAACAGTGTTGACTGTTTGCTAAGAGCCCCCTCTCAGAGCCAAATTATCCACTTCCCTTTCCCAGTGAGTTTAACGCAGATCATACATTTATCAAAAATATAGAAGTAGGGACATCCCCATCAGTCCAGTGCTTAAGAATCTGCCTTCCAATGCAGGAGACTCAGGTTTGATCCCTGATTGGGGAGCGAAGATCCCACACGCCGTGGGGTGACTAAGCCCAAACACTGCTGATCAATCCCAATATAGCCAAAAATAAATACATATTTAAAAAATATATATGTTATATATGTACATAGAGCCTATTATAGGCTGGGCACTGAGCATACAGAACTAGAAGAAACAGGTAGAATCCTAGTCCTTATGCAGTGCTTAGTCATGTCCGACTCTGCAACCCCATGGACTGAAGCCTGCCAAACTCCTCTGTCCATGGGATTTCCCAGGCAAGAATACTGGAGTGGGTTGTCATTTCCTTCTCCAAGTCCTTATGTAGACACATACATTAAGCCTATGAACCACCCTGTATTAGTCAGGGTTCTCCAGAGAAACAAAACCAATAGGATATGTTTGTTTTTGCCTGCCTGTCTTTCGATCTAGCTAGCTATCTCTCTATCTAGAGATTTAAGGAAATAACTTTCGTCCAGACTGCCAAGTCTGAAATCTACAGGACAGGCCACCAAGAGTTGATGTTTGAAGTTTGAGTCCAAAGGCAGTCTGGAGACAGAGTTCCTTCCTTGTCAGGGGACCCCAGAATTTTTTCTCCTAAGGCCTTCAGCTGATTAGATGAGTCAGCCCCACATTGTGGAGGGTAATCTGCTTTACACAAAGCTCATGAAGTTAAATCTTAATCACATCTAAAAAAAAAAAAAAAAACCTTCACAGCAACATCTAGACTGGCATTTGACCAAACAATTGGGCGCCATAGCCTAGCCAAGATGACACATAAAATTAACCATCCAGTCCCCTTCCACCACCCCCAGGTGACTATGTTATTTCAATTTAATGGCTCTCAGACTTAAGCAGCCATCAGAATCCCTGGAGTGCTTGTTAAAGCAGAGTGCTGGCTCCCGTTCCCTTGATATAGGAGGTCTGGGACGGGGACCAAGAATTTGCAGTTTTAACAAGTCCCAGGTGATGCCGGTGCTGCTGATGCAGGGACCACACTTTGAGAACGAGCTGCTTCGTGTAATCCAGGGGCTGCCCCTTTGCCTCATGGCTCAGAGACTGACTTTGTGATCATAGGAAAGGTTTTTATTTCTCAGGGATGGACCCAAATGAACCCATATTACAAAGCTGCTGTGCAAAACATCAGTGCAAGGATGTATATTAACCACCATAGCGGTTAGAGTAATTGTATCAGTTTGGGAGGGGTAGTCTCCCATAGGGCCACTTCATGGAACAATGAGCAACGATCAGAGGGAGCTGGAGAATCAGAGCCAGGGAATAGGAATGACTGACTGACTGCTACAGTCTCCTCACCACAAGGGTCGGTCATGTTCTCAGGCTCCTGTGGCCAAGGCCTTCTCTCCCTGGACCTTGTACAAGGATTAAGACAGGGCTATTGTTTAAGGAATGGATGCCCTAAGTGGACAGCTTGTTTGTACTGGTCTGAAAGAATGCTTCTCTCTGCAAACTCTACTCAGCAGTGGGGCTCAAAATCCACAGAGATTGGAAATACTTGTAGCAAATCATTAAAAATTTACTTTTTATAGTAACTTTTCATTAGCTATAACACATACCGTTTTTATGAAAGAGAAGACTGGGCAGCATTAGAATTAGTTCGTGTGTGTCCTTTATATGTTGGGTAGCCTTACATGATTGTACTCTGAGTGAATTTACAATCTCCCCTTCAAAGGCTATTTCCACCTTTCTTTGTACATTATGGGGATTTGAGATTGAAAAAAAAAAAACAGATACACATTTCATATTTTCAGAATCTTCCATGTCCATTTAGAAGCCACTTTCCCCTGAGTTTTGGCTTTCTGCCTCCATTGTGCTATATTTAGATTTTTATTAATAGTTAAGAAGGGGATTCTTTGCTTAATACAGACCTTTGAACTAAATTGTGTTGCAAAAACGTTATGTTTATATTATTTGTTGCAGTGTTCTTTTTTTTTTTTAAGTTCTGCATTTGCCTTCCTCAGTATGAAAAGTTTGGTCTTTTGTGGAAAGACAGACCTTTAAAGCTGGTTCTTTGAAATCTGTGGGCTAAATTGCCATCACCCCACTCACCTAGCCAGTCTTTCTGAATAAATAGCCTTCGGATGTGAGGGTAGGTAGTGAGAGCTGCCCCTGGGTTATTGTCCCCAGATCTCAGTGCAGATAAGAAGTGTATCCACACGAATCTCAGCGACATGGCAAAGGCAGGTGCATTCTCAGGCTTTCAGTCTCTTTGTTCTACGATTCAGGGTGCATGTGTGCATGCTAAGTCGCTTCAGTCGTGTCCGACTCTGCGACGCTTTGGACCAGAGCCTGCCAGGCTCCTCTGTCCATGGGATTTTCCAGGCATGAATATTGGAGTGGGTTGCCGTGTCCTCCTCCAGGGGATCTTTCCAACCCAGGGACCAAACCCGAGTCTCTTAAGTCTCCTGCATTAGCAGGCAGGTTCTTTACCACTAGTGCCCCCTGGAAATCCCACGTCTAGGGTCCAGTTAGCAAACAGAAGGCTATTTAGGAATTTCAAGGAACTGACTTAATAGAGGGAACTGATTCCACGAGTGAAGGGAGGCTGACCGAGCAAAAGGTGGAGATCGAGGTAACCCAGAGACGCTAAGTGCAAGCAGCAGCCACCTCGCCCAGAACGGACGCCACAAACTGTCACAGATGGTGTTCCCAGAGTCTTCCTGGGAGGTGCCTCGCGAGGTTAAGGCACAGCCCCTGGAGGACATGGCATACCTTGGGGAGCATCCGGGGCTGGGAAGCCAGCAGCCACAGGCAGATCACAGGAGACCACACCAGCGGTGGCGCTCTGCAGCCACTGGCGGAACTGACCTCACCGAGCACATTCCTCTCGCCTCCCATTGGCCAGCCTCCCCCTGGGGCTTCCCGTGGACAGGATCTCGCGAGAAGACAGGTGGCGATGGCTCATGGGATGTGGTTTGCAGAGTCACAGTCTCGGCATCATAGAGCAGAGATCTTCCGTGGCTTGCTTTGTTTTCTTTCCTTGCTATGTTGGTCTTTACCCTTTGTTTTATTCACTTATTTTTATGAAAAAAACCAATATCTCAAGTGAGAGTAATGTTAGTGCTAGAGGGATCTCCAAGAACAAGGGAGGAAATCTATTAATCTGTTTAGCTGATCTTACTGATGCTTCCCTAGTCATTATTAGGAAACACTTTTATACTAATAAGGGAAAGAAAAATCTCTAGTTATTTCTTTATTTATATATTGGCCGCAGCAGGCAGCATGTAGGATCTTAGTTCCCCAACCAGGCATCAAACTGCTGTCCCCTGCAGTGGGAGCACAGTATCTTTACCACTGAACCACCAGGGGAGCCTCAATCTCAATTTATTTTTAATGTTTAAGTTTCCTGGAGACTAGAATGACTGTGTATGTTATCATTTCACTTTTGAGATTTTAAGTCTTGTTATTTGGCTATAAAAGTATGTTCTCATAAGAACCATTCTTGCGTGTGTGTCTATCTTGTGTCTAGAAAATGAATCATTTTTCTCCTAAAGATTAGATTTCCATGGGCATCACTTTTTGCTACAATTCCTTTGTTTGTTCGTTTCAGAGATGATGGACTTAGCAGTGATAATGCCGTCCTTGTGTTGGGTTCAGCTCAGCTGAACGACCCTTTCGCAGGGCTTGTCCAATGCCAGGCTGTATCCTGAAGGCAAGGAGGTAGAGGAGGTGGGCAGTGAGAAGAGCTTTGGGCTTAGGACAGGCTTGGCTTTGAGTTCCAGCTCAACCACCTGTTTCTTACCCTGATAAGCTCAGTTGCTTCATCTATGATAGGAGCATAAACACTAATGTCACGGGGTTGTTGAAGAATTATATGTGGCAAAGCATTTGACATTGTGTCTAGGACATAGTAAGTGTTCTATAAATGGTAACATGTTTTTACTGTTATGACTATTGTTGGTAATAATTCATAGTTTTGGTAGGCTTTTTATACATTATTAAATTCAATAGCAGAGTATTCGTTACTTAGTTATTTGTGTTTCATTGGCACAATCAGCATTTTAGTTGTCGTTGGCCTAGAAGATTTTTCTTTTACATTTTTTAAATCTATAGACTTCCTAGTTTGTTTAGGATTTAACTCCATTTCCTACTTCCAGAAAGGATTTGACTGGCTGGCTTATTGTTTATAAGAATTTAATAAAAGAATTAAAAAGAAACAACTCACATACTTTCATCAGTTTTTAGGTCTTTGGTTTTCATACTCACTTAATTGTTGAGAGTTTGTTCATCAGAATGGAGATTTGATGTGGACTTGAATAGGGAGATGTATTCTATTCCGGTGACTTAAGCACTGAATTGACAGTTTAGAAGGAACTTGAGCTCTATTTTTAACTATGTCAGAGATTTGCCCATAACTGTAGGCTGACTATTTTATTCTCTTTGCTTGTTTTCATTTTATATTTGCGGTCTTCTTGATTCACAGTGGTTATAAGAATTAATGAGAATGTTTATAAATAGCATATAGTATATATTAATTTTGTTTGAAAAAGGCTGTGTACAAACTATATCCTACCCTACTTTTGTTGGTATGGGGCAAGATTCTTAGCTCCCCCTGAGTATCATAATCCCTTGAGACCCTTCAATAAATCCAAACCCAAGACATCTCCCATCCCACCCTAAGATTCTGATTCAGTTGGGACTCTAGCATTAGCTTGTGTGTTGTGTCTGTCTGTGTGGTCTATCTATCTGTATATCTAGGAAGGTTCTGTTAAGCCACCAGCATTGAAAAACCTGGGCACAAAGGATCGAGCCAACCTGTATGCTTGGTTCTTTCTCTTATGTTGTATTTATTGGCCATTTCATTACTTGTTACACATGGCAGATGCATTCGTTTCTTACTGCTGCTATAATAAATCACCAAAAACTTGGTGGCTTAAAACATCACATCTTTGCTATATTCTGGTTCTGGAAACCAGAAGTCTGAAATGGCCTTACAGGGCTAAATTCAATGTGTTGGCAAGGTTAATTCTTCTGGAGGCTGAAGGAGAATGTGTTTCCTTGCCTCTTCTAGCTTCTAGAGGCTGCCTGCACTCCTTGGGTCATGGTCCCACATCACTCCTACCTTTTCTTCTGTCTTTACATCTTATTCTCTGACTCTACCTGCCTCTCTTTTATGAGGATCTTGTAATTATCAATACATTGGGACCACCTGGATAATCCAGGGTAATCTCACCACCCCAGTATCTTAATCACATCTATAAAATCTCTTTGGCATGTAAGGAAATTTATATTAGGACATGGACATGTTTGGGAGACACCATTATTCTGCCTACCACAGCAAGAAAAAAAATTCAGATCCTCCCACTATTCCTATTTGAGTACAGAAACCCCAGAGTTAGCCACAGTTTCCTTCTCTACAGTTTTGATAGGCAAGAAATAAATAAATAAATAAAAACATTTTGCAAAGGCTGGAGGTGATGATACCACCTTCAAACTTTTTATTGATTTTTTTTGAAGACTACCAATTTTTAAATTTTTCAGATGCGTTAGGTATTTGTTTCAGAAATAAATTGCATAATGTTTGAATTCCATCAGCGCTTAAATGGTACATTGTCCTTCAGGTAGGGTACTTTTCTGCAACTAAAACAGTGATCCTCAACTTATACTTGAATTTATTTCTCCAACAAGCATTTATTGAACCCCGCATGTGTACTTGGTCCTTAGACACAAGAAAACAATATTCCTGACCTTTAAAGTCAGGGTCAAAGAATTCACCCCTAGTGGTCAATGTGTTGTATTTTAATATAGTTGATTACCTTGTAATCATATGTTTTTACTACATGCATGTGAAAAACATTGGCCTGAGGGAGAGTTCGACGGGCTTCACCCAACTGTCAAAGTGGTCCTCTTGACATAAAAATGATGAAGAACTCCTATGCGAGGCCAATAAATAGGATCCTAATAGAATGGTAGGTCTCAACAAAAACATGACCCTGAGATGCCAGAAGCTGCCCAAGGGAAGGGGAAGCTCCTGGAAGTGGGTTTTCAACTCTAGCTGCCTATTGGGATAATGGGCAGAAGGTGCGTGGTGCTCCTGAAAAATACCAGTGCCTGGGACCCATCAACAGATTCTGACTTGATGATTCTGGGGAAGGCTCTCCCATCTGAATGCAGAAGTGGTGTTGAGTTTGGTCTTACAGAAGTGAAGCAGAATGGGAGGACCTGGAGAGTGTGGCAGCTGAGTGAAGGATTCGAAAACAGTTCAGTAGAGCTGAGGTGTGGACACAGCCAGTTAGTGCATTAACTCATCCTACCAGCTCCACCCCAGGTCTAATGCCAAACAGTCTGCTGAAGACTCTGTGACCTCTGAGTAAGACAGAACCAAACTTGGACATTTGGCAGCACAACAAACCTCTGTTCCTCCCTTAGCCGGCTCATTTCCTTGTAGGGAAGACAGGTCTCCAGTTGGTTAAGAATGTGGGCACAAGCCAGACTGCCTGGAGGCTAATCCCAGCTCCTCTACTTAAATAGCTATGAGCTCTTTGGAAATTTACTTAATTTCTTTGCCTCAGTTTCCTCCCTAATGATAACTTACTAGGATAGTTACCAACAGCTGAGTGGGGTAGGTACTGTTCTTGGCTCTATTTACAGATGAAATTTAGAGATACTAAGTAACTCCTCCAAGATATCACAGCTGCTGTTATGACCTGAATATTTGTGTCTCCTCAAAATTCATATGTTCAAGCCCTAACTCCAGATGCGATGATATTAGGAAGTGGGGCTTTAGGGAGCTAATTAAGTTTAGACTACGGATGAAGCCCCTAAGGATGAAGTGATGGAATTAGTGCCCTTATAAGAAGAGTAATAGAGACCAGAGCTCCTTTCTCTGCCATAGGAGTATATAGCAAAAACTCTCTTCTTTGAAGGCTAAGCAGTAAGGAATCCGCCTGCACTGCAGGAGCTGCAGGAGACCTGGGTTAGATCCCTGGGTCAGAAAGATCCCCTGGAGGAGGGCATGGCAACCCACTCCAGTATTCTTGCCTAGAGTATCCCAGGGAAAGAGGAGCCTAGAGGGCTACAGTCCATAGGGTCGCAAAGAGTCAAGCAGGACTGAATCAATTTAGCACATGCACACACACTCTTCTTTGAAGAGGGCCCTTCAAAGAACCATATCTTGGACTTCCATAGCATCCCAGTGGTTAGGGGGCATGGATTTGATCACTGGTCTGGGAACTAAGGTCCCACATGCCACTGGGTGTGGCCTAATTTCTTTTAAAAAAATTAAAAAACAAAGTACCCAAATCTTCTGGTGCCTTGATCTTGAACTTCTCAGCCTCCAGAATTAAAAGAAATAAGTGACTGTTGTTTATCAACCATTCTATGGTATGCGTATGTGTTAGTTGCTCTCTGTCATGTCCGACTCTTTGCGATCCCGTGGATTGTAGCCCACCAGGCTCCTCTGTCCATGGAGTTCTATAGGCAAGAATACTGGAGTGGGTAGCCAATCCCTTCTCGAGGGGATCATCCCAACCCAGGGATGAAACCCGGATCTACCACATTACAGGCAGATTCCTTACCATCTGAGCCACAACAACCCAGATGGACTGGCAGCTAGTGAAGGGGCAGAGCTGGGATTGGAAACTGTATCTTTGATTTTCTTTTTTTTTTTTTTTTTGTATCTTTGATTTTCATGTAGAGATGCCTCACATGCATACCATCTCAGTGGAGGGTAGTCAGTGTGATGAACGAGGCACAGTGGTGGACCAAAGGAAGGAAGGAAGAAGTACTTCATCTGAGTAGGTTAGAGCAAAAGAATCTTTAATTGGGTCTGGAAAAGTAATGAATCCTCCCGAATTGGCCAGGAGGATGCAGGAGAAGGCATTCCAGGTGGAGGAAATGACACATGGAAAATTATGAACACATGAAAGAGAGGCTGCATTGGAGAGCATTTGGCCGTGGAGTAGGATATATGGAAGAAAGCAAGAGGGAGACTGAGGAACAGTGTTTACCCGGGATTGTGCTGCATCAGTTTATATTAGAAGCAGCAGATGTCAGAATCTGGGCCTCCGAATGTGTAATGAATCAAAATTTCTGAGGTTGGAGCCTGGCCATCTACATTTTAAATGAAGCAAACCCTATGTATCCAAGAAGACTAAGGTTCGGTGAACCACAGGCAAGGCTGTAGGGGAAAGAGAAGTCACAGAGTGTCTTCTGTGTTCTCTGAGGTGTTTGGACTCAGGCAGAGCCACTGCAGGTCAGATTTGGATTTTCGGCAAGATCACTCTGAACAGTGTGGAAGAGGAAGGTGAGGGGTGTGCTGGGGGTGGCATCTGGTGTGGTGGGAGTGATTCTTGCAGGGGGATAAGTGTCCTGAGGGAAAACACTCCTGAACTAAGACAGAAGGTGGTAGCAGAAGAGAGAAGGGCAGAAACAGAAGTGATGCAAAGCATGGGGAATCGTTAGAATGTAGTGAGAGGTGGGCTGTGTATAGAGGCAGTGGGTTGTTGGTTGACATGAAGTGATTGATCGGAACCCACTGAGCCTCTAAAGCACTTCTTGCAGCGGAGACCTGCCAGGGCTGAGTGTCATGCCTGCATCCTCCCTGGATCCCCCAGAGGAAAGCAGAGAGGGAAACAGAGCATGACTGGGTGACAGCGCCTGGAGGGAACGGGGGAACACCATTTGTTTCAGTATAGCCCTCCCTCTGCGTGACACTTGCAGGTAATGGTAACCAGAAAAGGAGCTTTGCCGTTTTGAAACAGAAGTTGCCGAGCAAAGAGTTGACAGTCACTGTACTAAAGCAAAGTGCTGATCCAGAGCATACCTTGGTGACAAAGAAGTCTTACATTAACCATGGAAAAGCAACGTAATAATTTCTCTGAGCATACCAAGGCCATGAAATCATGAAAGGGGGATTAAAAACCCAAACCAGGCACTCTGAATGTCAGGGAGGGAAATGACTGGAACTTTCTGGACAAGCATCACTGTGTTTTGCTTTCAGATGATGTCATTCAGTTAGAACAAGGACTTATATGATCAGCGACTGAATTACCCATTTTTCCATGACTAACTGTCTTCTCTTTTGTTTGGTGTTTGGATTTCTGCTGCTCAGGAGATCCACAGCTGCTAGTTCAACCCCATGCTCTTCAGAATTACTGATTTGAAGATCTATTGTTTTAATTCCTCTAAATTGATGGGAGGGAATGGTTGCTCCCATGTCTGCAACAGAATTGATAAGGTAGTAAGGTCATCGCGTGCTTTTGACCCTGGATATTTATTTTGCCCCACTGGTAACACTAACCAAAGTTATTGTAAAACTTGGTTTTATTAGATGTCTTTACATTTCTCTTAGGTTAAAATGTGAAACTCCTACAACCACTTATTTCTTAAGACTTTCTTTGAAATTTTTCCTCCAAAGGATTTTCTCTTCCTTCCCTTAAAGGAAATTAAACATGGCATCAACTGTATGAAGTTTCTTATTGCAGACAACACATTTGTAAGATACAATTAGTATTGGAATGTTGTTAGGCTAATTCTGTACTACATTTTTCTTAAAAATATAAAACTAGGTATTAGAGACTGTAATTTATATTAGTATTTACACAAACTAGAAAGTTGCTGTTGCATAGAACAGGTTTTGGAGGCAACTGGGCTAGATCTATTCCTTTCTGTCCCGTCTAGGTGTGTGACATTGAGCAAATTACTTGACCTCCCTGTGCTTTTCAGATTTTGCAGTTGCAGACATTTTACAGATGCAGACATTGATGGTGTATAACTTCAGGGCTGTTAGAGGATTAACTTGTGATGTGTATACCCAGCCCATAATTATTGTTATATATTTTTCTTTATCATCATATTTACTTTATTTTCATAATGGCTAAACAGGACTTATGTTTTTAGGGATCTGCTGTGATTTTTGTATACCTGCTTGGCTCTTAACAAATGAATAAATCTGAACTTCTACATTAAAATAATCATAAGCTGAAGCAGAAAGTGATTTTAAAATCCCTCCCTTGATTTCATGGGTTTTTGTTTTCATGAGAGTTGCAAAGCTTCTAGAATTTTCCATGTAGCTATCTCCCACTTGTGGCATCACACGTGGGATGAGAAATGTTGGGTAATAGAAGGAGATGCTGGGCGGGGCAATCGTTTGACCTACATTCCTTGCTCTGCTGTTCAGAGCAACACTCCTGAGTAACAGCAAACATTCCGTCTGCTCCTGGCGGCGTTCTTCCTTGCTGAGGTAAGGTTAGCGTTCTTGTGAGTGCTGTGGGCAGAGATGAGGCACAGGTGAGCTGCCGGGGTGGCTACCCTGGAAGAGGAGGCACCGGTTTCCCCACGTGGCGCAGTGCAAAGGGTGTGGGCTCAGGTCCACGGACTCAGGCCCCAGGCTTGGACCGGGGCCGTGACCTAGCCTCTGTAGCCTCCGCTTTCTCATCCATGAGAAGTGGAGGATTACCAAGAGCATGGCACCGAACCCAGCGCAAAATAGAATGTATTTATCCAGTGAAAGTCTCCTCACTGCCTCTTTCGTGCCAGGCCTTCCGTGAGCTAGATGCCAGGGATGCGGGTGACCGGGGTCACCAGACGACCTGATGGTGTGGCCTGCAGACAGCCCGTCCGACAGAGGGCACAGTTAACACAGTGAGAGAGTGAAGGGTGGTGGTGAGAACATGTGGAAGACAGACGCTGAGAGCCGATGGATGAGATGGGAGTGTGCATGCACCCACCTTGGTGGAGATGGGAAGGAGGGGTGTGCAAGAGGGCTCTGGGCGCGCAGAGGAACTCAGTAAGGCTGGCCAGGGTGGGAAGGATGGCTGGGGGCCTCATTTAAATACTTGGACTTTGTCCTAAGAATAATGAAAAACATATTGTAGGATTTTTTTCTTTTTATAGTTTTATTTATTTGTTTTATTTTTGGCTGTGCTGGGTCTTCGTTGCTGCATGGGCTTCTCCCTAGTTGCAGTGAGTGGAGGCTGCCCGCAAGTTGTGCTGTGCGGGCCTTTCATTGCAGTGGCTTCTCTTGTTGCAGAGCGTGGGCTCTAGGGCATGCGGGCTTCAGTAGTTGTGGTCCGTGGGCTCAGCAGTTGCGGCTCCCTGGATCTAGGGCACAGGCTCAGTAGCTGTGGCGCGAGGGCCTAGTTTCTCTACAGCACGCGGGATCTTCCTGGATCAGGAATCGAACCCATGTCTCCCAAATTGGCAAGCAGATTCTTTACCACTGAGCCACCAGGGAAGCCCTATAGCAGGATTTTAAGTGAAGAGATATCAGAGATTGGATTCTAGAAAGATAACTCAAAGTGGAGATTGGATCTGAGGGGGAGCTATGCTGAGGTCTGGGATCCAATTCAGTTGAATGGCAGCTGAGGTCTTCCAGGTGAGAGATGATGGAGGCATGGTCTTGGAAAGAGGAGGCTTCTAGAGAGAATAAAGTGGTGCCTTCATTCATTCACTTATCCCATACACATTAATTGAGCATCTATTATGTACCATGTACTGCACCATTCTAACTGCCTAGGGTCCTGTAGTGAACAAAGCTCCTCCCTCATGGAGCTACATTCAGCACATAACATAAGTGGATATAAAAGAAGCATGTATAACTCTGGTTTTATGACCAAGTCGATGCCCATCTTGCTGATCTCACTTTTACAAGGAGAGGTCAGTAGAGTTGGGTGGGTGTTTCTCAGGCCAGCCTCCCAGTGCACGGGATTGACGGACATCTCTGATCACGAGAACGACACACCCACGTCCCAAGAGCCAGAGTTTCCTGACCTCCTCTTGGAGCCTCTCTTGCAGTTGCTCCTCCCCCACTGACAGATATGGAAAAGGGACCAATTCAGAGCGACTCGATGCCAGGGTCACAGACTCAAACGCCTTCAGGGGCAGAATATCATTATTGGCTTTATGTTACACAGATGGCGTCTGGTGCTGGAAGGTGAACTCTGCAATGAGTCCGTTGGGCTTGAGGAATACGGACTGCCGTGGTAATTGCTGCTGTGTGGCTGTGGGGCCGTGGTTCTCCACTGTGGTCTTCAGCGACTGATGGGCCAAGAGAGCCCCAGTGACAGAAGGGGAGCTGAACCATGCCAGGTCACTCTTCGTTACTCTCCGCCCATGACCTGCAGGTGCAGGGTCTTCCGTTTTCACAGGGCAGAGGTGTGTGTGTGTGTGCAAACTCAGACACCTTAAATCATTTGTGAAGATTCATACATCTTCAGTACAGGCCAGGCCAGTCTGTAACTAAGGGGAGTAGCCCTCCTCACCCTGCCCCGCCACAGGTACAGAGAGAGTAGACTTCATCTAAAGGGGCCCAGACGGTGCCCTGTGTGGTCAGCTGTGTGTGACTGCAGAAATGCAAGTCGTGGGGTTTTTTTTAATGTGAAAATTCTAGTTTTAAATTGTTGGCAACTGTGTCCATTCTTTAAAATTATCTGTGGGCTGGATTATCCTTTGATCTTTTTCAAGGCTGCCCCGCGAAAACCTCCACTTCTGGCATCTGCTTTTCTACCCTTTCACTCCCCACTGAATCCTACAGTCCATTATATCCAGTAGGAGTGACCCCAAATTAACCAAAATGACCTTGCTTTTATACAAAAGTTATATACAAAAATAAATTTTTTATGCAAGGATTTTCTTGTATAAGAAAGAATTTTCAGTTGGGGATGTTAGCCAGTGCTGTTGCAATATTGTAAATGTTTCTCTAAAGGGAGAAACTTCTAAATGCTAGTCAATTTACAAACACGTTATGGAACACAAACATTTATTTATAAATAAAACAGAGAAAGTACATGCAGACATATTAAATGTACATTAATACACACTACATATGAGTACATAATACCTTTTTCCTAGGAATTGTCAGATAGTTTTTCCTGAATCAAATGAATCAAAAGACTACTTAAAGTATGAAAGAAATAAAATCAATATATTCTGTAACCAATTAGGTAAATAGGGGCCTCTATTCTGGCACTATGTAGCTTTAGATTATTTTTTAAATTTAATACAAGTTTTATGAAGAAACAAATGTCTTGTACCTCCTTTTATGAGTGAAATATTTTTCTTTCTAAAATTAAGGTATTTTCTTCTAAAAGAAGTAATTGATTTGATCAGTACTACTGCTGTATTTGTATGTTCTTTACAATTTTATAAATTTCTTTATACACTGTATCCTTATAATCTCATGCTTATTTTTACTTACATTCTTAAAAACATCTCTAGGAGGAAGAAAAAAACAAGTTTCACTGAAATAATAAAAATAAAAGGTTTAGTGCAGTGCCTCACACTTGATAATCATGCAACATGCCAACAATTGTCATTGCTACGATTAATGATATCACACTTGTTATAAACCTGATTGACAGTTGAAGAAGCTGACTCTTAAGTAACAAGTCCGATAGAGTTATAAAACCAGTAAGTTTTAGAGACTAGAACTTATTAAGATAACAGTTCTACTGATCTAAACTCCATAGGCTTTCTTTTTTTAACAAATAAAAAGCTAAAGAGCAAAGGAAAAGAAGCATTTGTTATTACAGCACTATTTATGTACTGGGTGCATTGAACATATTAGCTTATTTGATTTTTGTGGTTTTTTTTTTTTACAAGTATACTGAAAGAGGTTTCATTTCACAGATAACGAAACTGGAGCTAGTGAGGGGTTGTGTTACTTACCAAGGTCATGTTGCAAGTAAGTGGCAAAGCCTACAAGTGCTCCTGGATCTGAAGTCAAGGCCCCTGACCACTGTCTGACACACACTGTCCCTCACCACATTGTCTCCAGTGGATGCTTGCAAGTAACAAGTATTGTACTTTTAACTGATACTGAGCATTTGTGTCACTAAGAAAATAGTCTTCATTTCATAAAATTGCCAACCAAAGCAGGAGAAGGCAGTCATCTTGAATAGACAGGGTTTTCTGTAAAATAAACAAAAGGTTTTCTTCTTGGTTTAAAAAAAAAAAAAGAATCTCTATTTCTTTCCATGTCTGAGAGATGACCTTTCTGATGTTATCCAGTGGATAGAATTCATTCTGTAGGATGTGAGTGGGATTTGGGGAGTATGATGGAAATCACTGATGAGTCCACATCCCCTTTGTAAGTGGTGTGTCACTTTAGACACAGTGCCATTCTGATATCCCAGATGCATGCAGGAAACATAAACAATCAATACGCACAAGTGTCCATTCAGATTAGGTTTTGCAACGAGTGATAAAAAAAAATACAACTCAATGCTGGAGCCTCAAATAAGATAGTGTTTTATTTCTCATGCATATAAAAACAAGTGTGAAAGTCAGGCGTCTAAGGCAGTTTCAAGATGACTGTTCATTTTCTGTTTTGCTCTTCCATCCTCCTCAGGACATGACTTTCTGCCTTGTGGTCCAGGCTGGCTGCTTAAACACCTACTATCATGTCATAGTGTGGCCGGTGGGGAGGAAGAAGGGCACATCTCCTCTCCATTAAGGGCACTTTGCAGGGGTTACACATGACATCTTTACTTAGACCCATTAAGCCAGAATGCAGTCACGCAGTTGTGAACACACACACCTGGGTGTAAAGGAGTATGGAAAATGTGGTTTTGTGGGAAGGGATGGGGAATGGGACCTATGTTGTCAATAGGAAGAGAGAGAAAACAGATATTGGGGGACTTTCTGCCGCAGAAAGAATGGAAAAGAGAAAGATTGACTGTGATCCACCTTTTGTTCTAGAATACCTTATGTGCACTTGCACTAGGACAGGAATCTTGGAACAGATGTGCTAATGTAGGTCCTACACTTTTACTCTGAATAAATGATAGAAATCTTTAGGAGCCTATGTATTTTTAAAAAATCAAAGATGACAATGATCTTATTTTTTTAGTAGCTCCTTTTCACACTGCTTTAGCACAAATACAATCTACCTAGGAATTACATCATTAGCAAATCACTAACTCCAAAACAGCAATGACTATCTGAAACGGTCAACGTCCACTTCAAAGCCTGTGCTGCCTGACATAGATACGGACTGTGTACAGTGACATGGATTTCAAAGTTCTTGGCCAACTGATCTCATCAGTAAGCATTGTTGTTCAGTCGCTAAGTCGTGTCTGACTGTTTGTGACCTCATGTACCGCAGCACACAGGACAGGTTTCCCTGTCCTTCACTATCTCCCAGAGTTTACTCAGACTCATGTACATTGAGTCAATGATACCATCCAACCATCTTCCTTCTCCTCCTGCCTTCAATTTTTCCCAGCATCAGGGTCTTTTCCAATGAGTCAGCTCTTTGCATTAGATAGCCAAAGTATTGGAGCTTCAGCTTTAGCGTCAGTCCTTCCAATGAATATTCAGGATTGGTTTCCTTTAGGTTTGACTGGTTGGATCTCCTTGCAGTCCAAGGGACTCTCAAGAGTCTTCTCTAGCACCACAGTTTGAAAGCATCACTTCTTCAGCTCTCAGTCCAACTCTCACATCCATACATGACTACTGGAAAAACCATAGCTTTGACTATCTGGACCTTTGTTGGCAAAGTCATGTCTCTGCTTTTTAATACACTGTCTAGGCTTGTCATAGCTTTTCTTCTAAGGACCAAGTGTCTTTTAATTTCGTGGCTGCAGACACCATCCACAGTGATTTTGGAGGGCAAGAAAATAAAATCAGTAAGCATACACCCAGAGAATCTCATCATGGGTGGGAAGTAAATACAGTCCTTCCTCCGTTTCTGCAGGGGATTAATACCCAGGACCTACTACCAATACCAAAATCCTTGGTGTTCAAGTGCCATAGTCATTTACAGTGGATTGTGAACGTAATACAAGATCCGAGGATGCAGACCCCTTTGATTGGGAAGCAGACTATAAATACACTGAGAAGAATGTTTAGAGAGTTGGCTGCTTTTCTGCCAGAGTGCTCCTTCCACTCAAGGAATTTTGAAATAATAATGATAGCAGCCATTCTTTGAATGCCAAGCCCATTACATGTTACTATGCTTAAACTTCAAGGCAACTCTGAAAGTTAGGGTTTATTCATTCTCACTTACAGACATAGCAGCTCAGAGTCACATAACTAGTAAGGGGAGTTCCTGAGATTTGACTTTGGGTTTGATGGACTCCAAACATCTAAACCTTTTGTCACCATAGCCTCTCATCTTTGAAAAATACAAGAAGGAACTAGGACCCCTTCAATGTTGTTTTTTTTTTTTTTTTTTTTTTTTTTGGTGTGTGTATGTGTAACAGTCTAAGAAAAGTAGGGAGTTGGGGTCAACTTTTCCTGATGCCCGGAGTTGTGTCAAGAGCCCTCAACTGCAGGAAATGAAATAAATAAATAAATGAAGCAGTGAGGGTATAGACTGCTTAGGGCTGAGCAGGTGAGGTCAGTTAACAAAGAACTGGGGCTCTGTTCTGTCCCTGGTTTTTTTGCTTTTCAAATGTCTGTTTTCACCACTCTACTCTTTTTTTCCCCAGTTACCTTCATCTTATAGCTGTGCCTCCACACTGATTACCACCAGGTTTGTATCTGGTGTTTGTATCTCTAGGGTTTGGGATTTCTTCATCTTAACCCTAGGAGAGAGAAAAGGAGGAGAGAGACTTAACAGAAGCTCTCCCAGAAGAGCAAGGAAGCTACTTGCCCGTCATCCACAGAAAATCTCTTCTCTATCTCTGTTGGCCCACATAGGGTCACCTGTTTATCCTTGAACCAATCCTGTAGAGCTGGGGATGGGATAATGCAAATTCACTTGGGCAGAGCCACAGATCACTCTCTCAGATCAATTTCCCCCAAGCACTTGGACTTTGCTAGGGCGACTGAGCAAATAAAAGTTAAGATTGTTACTAAAAGGCTGGGAATGGGGTTTGGGAAGGCATCCACAGTGTCTTTTAGATCCTCCCTGTTCTGAGAATCACCCCCTACCACCCCAGCAGCACCCCAGGACGGGCTCTTAGCTGCCTCGTGGCTTTTGGAAGCCTGCTGACCCCTAGTGTTTGGAGTGGAGCACTGGAGGGAGGATCCAGAGATTTGAGTTAACCTGTAAAATGAGAGGGCTTCCCAGGTGGCTCAGTGATAAAGAAGCCGCCTGTCAATGCAGAAGTAACAGACGCAGGTTAGATCCCTGGTTTGGGAAGATATCCTAGAAGAGGACATGACAACTCACTCCAGTCTTCTTGCCTGGAGAATCCCATGGACAGAGGAGCCTAGGAGGCTACAGTCCATGGGGTCGTAAGAATCGGACAGGACTGAAGCCACTTAGCAAACTTGAACGAATATGTGATTTTAGTTAGAATTGTTCCAAAGACCCTTCAAACCCAGTATACAGGCCTTCCTGACCTTGCAGACTCACACCCTCAGGGCACACTCTGTAACCCTTGTCACACCTGCAAACAGTCATTCAAACGATGTCTGCTTCCCTAAACGGAGACTGTGCTGAGGGCGAACCTGGGTGCGAAGTCCGCAACACCAAGCACCCAAGCCTGGGTGCGTAGTGGAGAACCCAGATGTTGCTCAGCTGTACTTTTCCCTACTCTAGTCACTGCTTTCACTTACAAAGATCAGGTAGATCCGCCTAATTGTACTCACAATAATAAAACTAACTAAGCTACCAAAATTGTGTTTGAAATATATACATACATAAGTATGAAAATATTCCAACAACCCCAAATACACGTGCTTTGTGATGTGAAATGGTCGCTATGGGGTAGGATGCAGAGAAAACTGATTTGACTTCTGTGCAGATCAGCAGGCACAGCTGCTGGGAGCTCTCCTTTGATCTGCGGACAAAGCAGGTGGGCCCCTTCTTTGGTCTGTGCGTTTGGGTCACGGGGCTCTTTCTGCCTTCCACACTTTGGGATGAGGGTGGAAAGGAAAAGCGAGAAAGTGGTCGTAATACAGGACGGCTCTCAAGAAAACAGAATGCGGTTCTGTTTTGTTTTGCTTTTCATTGGCTTCTGAGTCAGCTGTACATGGGACAGCTTGCAGGATGAGAGGTCTTTTGCACAAACCCGTGAGTAGAATGAACTGGCACTCCGCAGTGGAGGGCAGGGAAGGACAGATAGGATTTCGCAGTCGAAGCTGAGGGAGTGGGTTCTGGGAAACGGTGGCAGCCACAGCTGTAGAAGCCCTGACAGCTGTCGGGTTTTGGCAGGCCAGCTGCTGCGCACCACGGGAAGCCTGTGAGATCTCCTCCCCGAGAGGAGTCCCACACGGTCTCTCTCCCCCTTTTCACAGGGAAAAGCAAAATGGGAACAGGAGGGACCAGAAACAGCAGACTATATCCTTCTCTCCTAAAGTACATCAGTTCTGCGAGGCTGTTCTTGTCTCATGCGTGCGTGCATGCCAAGTCGCTTCGGTCATGTCTGACTCTTTGTGATTCTCTGGACTGTAGACCGCCAGGCTCCTTTGCCCATGGGATTCTCCAGGCAGGAATACTGGGGTGGGTTGCTGTGCCCACCTCCCCATCTGCCCGACTCAGGGATCGAACCTGTGTCTCTTAGAGCTTCCTGCATTGGCAGGCAGGTGCTTTACCACTAGCGCCACCTGGGAAGCCCTCTCTTGTGTCTTAAGTAAAAGAAATGCTATTTATTGTCGAGACTATCGTTGTTAATAAAATTGGATATTTTGAAGAGAAGGAAGATGGGTACTAAATATTATTTTAGCATTCAGTTGGCAAATTTCACAGTTCTGCTTTGGATTTGTTCTATCTCCTTTGGGATACCTAGTGGTCT
Source organism: Muntiacus reevesi (assembly GCF_963930625.1). Classification (NCBI taxonomy): domain Eukaryota; kingdom Metazoa; phylum Chordata; class Mammalia; order Artiodactyla; family Cervidae; genus Muntiacus; species Muntiacus reevesi. The sequence goes on along the minus strand of NC_089256.1, from coordinate 83,409,309 downwards.
TATAGAAATACAGATTATATCCAGTCAGTGTTTAACTGACTTTTAAAAAGCCACGAAAGTTGCAAGGAGAAGGAAATGGCAACCACTCCAACATTCTTGCCTGGGAAATCCATGGGCAGAGGAGTATGATGGGCTACTGTCCATGGGGTCGCAAAGAGTCTGTCACGACTTGGCGACTAAGCAACAACTGAAGTTGCAAACTGACCCCAGTCAGCCAGTTTGAACAATCTCCCCTTTTAAATTGTGTTTGTGCCTCAGGGAGAAAGTGATGAAAAAGGGTCTGTGTTGGTTTTGTCAAACGGATGTATGAATAATGGACTAGTAATGGATGACCTGGGGCTCGTGCCAGCCAACCCACCCGCACACCTGCTTACCCAAGCACCTGGCACAAGCCTCACACTTTTTTAATGTGCTAAGGACATAAACGTAGTTGGTGTGTTTTTTCTAGGTGCTCTCTCTGATCCTGCGTGAATAACATTCCCAGTTCTATTAGGAAGGTTACAGCACTTTGGCTACAAAAATGAAAGTATTTTTAAAAGTTTGTTCTCTACAGGTTAACTTTTATCTTCAGGGTGCTTTCTTTGATTTGGTTTTGTTTTCATTATTTCATTCTGGCGGCACTGGGTCTTAATTGCTGCATGAGGGCTTTCTCTAGTTGCAGCACGTGGGCTCTAGAACGGGGACTCAGCAGTCGTGGTGCATAGATTTCATTGTCCCCACCCCCAGCCGACATATAGAATCCTCCCACACCAGGAATCGAAGCCAGGTCCCCCTGCAGTGGCAGCCCCCCTAACCAGGAGGCCACCGGGGAAGTCCCCGGTTTTATTTCTTGTTTGCTTTATGTGTATTTTTTGGCTCGGCTTTTTGCTCTTCCCCTCCCCCTTCCATACCCTGCAGTTGTAATTGTGTGTGTGTGTGTGTGTGTGTTGAATAGATGATATTTAATTAGGAATTCTCTTGAGAAAAATTTTCATCCTGAGAAATACGGGGAAACCATGGCTGAAGAACTCTGAGACAGCTGTTTAATTTTGGCAGGAAAAAAAAATAGGGCTTAATCTTCTTTGTTGGGTGCATGAGGCACTGTTTTCACTCTGCAGTGTGATCTGTGAAGGAGGGAGGTTAATGCACTGGCAAGTGCTTTTTCACCCACAGGCTTATCACCCCTACCCAGTAGCCCCGTGAAGGAGGTATCATCATGCTACCTGTGAGGACCTTGAGGCTTAGATAAGCTTTGGCATTTGCCCAAGGCATAGACACTAAAAGAGGGTGGTCAGGTTTTGAATCCAGACATTCCGAAACTCAAGGATGCTGTTCTTTCTACTGTTCCAACTGGCTCAGTTCTCAAGTTTTTGTCTTAGAAATAAAAATACGAATAACAATAGACATTTGTTCAGCTTTACTATTTCTCAACGGAGTAACAGTCTCTTTGGAACTCTTCTGTTTTCACTGAGAATTTGATTGTTTTTGTTTTCATTTGGATAAGAAACGACTAATAAGAAGCATTTGAATCGTCTGGATTATCACTTTATAATTGAGTCCTCCTCTATTATGTAAACAGTGCTGGTTCTATTTGTGTTTCCATTGACCCCAAGAAGTGTTTCTCCACCCCAGAGATGGCTAGCTGCTCTACTCAATATCCACTCATTCTTTCTTCCTGATGTGGCAATATTCCTAGATTTCTACATTCCAATTTCTACATTTATTAAAAAGCAGAAACATTACTTTGCCTGCAAAGGTCCATATAGTCAAAGCTATGGTTTTTCCAGTAGATGTACGTATGTGAGAGCTGGACAGTAAAAAAGGCTGAGTTCTGAAGAATTGATGCCTTCGAATTGTGCTGGAGAAGACTCTTGAGAGTCGCTTGGACTGCAAAGAGATCAATCCAGCCAATCCTAAAGGAAATCAACCCTGAGTATTCATTGAAACGACTGATGCTAAAGCTGAAGCTCCAAACTTTGGCCACCTGATGCAAAGAGCCAACTCGTTAAAAAAGACCCTGATGCTGGGAAAGATTGAAGGCAGGAGAAGGGAATGACAGAGAATGAGATGGTCGGATGGCATCGCCGACTCAATACGTGACATGAATTTGAGCAAGCTCCGGGAGATGGTGAAGGACAGGGAAGCTTGGCATGCTACAGTCGATGAGGTCAGAGTCAGACACGACTGAGCAACTGAACAACAGCTACTACTGCATTTCCCAGCCTTCCTTGAAATTAAGAATTGCCACAAGATACTGTTCTAACCAGTATTATATAAGAGAGTTGTTGGGTGGGGCTTCCCAGAAAGATCCTTAAAGACGGCCAATTTAGCAGACTAATGTCTTGTATGCTCTCTTCTTTCTCCTATTCTTCCTTGGACAGAGGTCAAGCTATAACCATGAGGACAAGAATACATGCTAGGGATGGGTGAAGATGGAAAAGGCCAGGTCTCTAGTGAGTACAAAAAGCATTATAATAGCCCTGGACTTAACTATCTACAAACATCCTATTATATGGGACCATTAGCGTCCTCATTTTTAAAGTGTAGATATAATTTACATACCATAAAATTTTACCTCTTTTGTTTGTACAATTCAATGATTTATAGTAAATTTTCAAAGTTGTGCAAACATCACCATAATCTAAATTTAGAAAATTTCCGTCACCTTCAAAATATCCTGCCTGCTCATCGACAGTCAATTTCCAATCCCACTCCTAACACCTGGTAACTATGGATCTGTTTCCTGTCCCTATAAGTTGGCTTTTTCTGGACATTTCATATAAATGTGACCATTCAATATGCAACCTTCTGCATATGGTTTCTTTCACTTGGCTTATTATTTTTGAGCTCCATCCATATATCAATAGTTCATTCCTTCTTATTGCTAAGATCCCATTATATGGTTGCCCTGTGTTTCATTTATCCTTTCACCAGTTGATGGACATGTGATTTTTTTCCACTCTTGACATAGTGAATAATACTGCTAAAAGCACATACAGGTCTTTTGTGATACATATTTTTATCTCCCCTGGGTAGATACTAGGAATGGAATTACAGAGTCATATGGTAAATTAATGTTTAGTTTTTTTTAAAAGAAATTGCCAGGCTTTTTCATGGTGTTCGCACCATCTTACATTCCCATCAACAATGTGTAAAAGTTCTAGTTTTTCATATTTTCACTAATAGTTATTTTGTCTTTTTGATTCTACCATTCTAGTGGGCATGAAATGGTCTCTTGTTTACATTTGCATTTCCCTAATGACTAATGATGCTAAACCTTGCTTCATGTAATTATTAGCCCATTTTTATTAATGGGCTTCATATAATTTATTAGCCCATGGTTTGTCTTCTTATTGATTTGTAAGAGGTCTTTATGTATTCTGGATATGTATCCTTTTTCAAAAACAATATTTGCTTATATTTTCTCTGGGACCATGGCTTCTCCATTATTATTGGTAATTTTTTGTATAATTGTGTTTGTTTATTCATTTATTTTTGATTGTGCTGGGTCTTCACTGCTGCTCAGGCAACTAATTTCTCCAGTTTTGGAGAGCAGGGGCTAATCTCTGGTTTTGGTGCACAGGCTTCTCATTGTGGTGGCTTCTCTTGTTGCAGAGCAAGGGTTCTAGGCGCAAAGGCTGCAGTCATTGAGGCACATGGACTCAGCAGATGTGGATCCCAGGCTCCAGAGCACAGGCTCAATAGTTGTGGCACATGGGCTTAGTTGCTCCACGACATGTGGGATCTTCCTGGATCAGGGATGGAACCTGTGTCTCCTGCATTGGCAGACAGATTCTTTACCACTGGATCACCAGGGAAGTCCCTATTATTGGTAATTTTTTAAGCATAAAATTTTAATCTTGATGAAGTCTTTTTTTTTTCCTGTTTTTATTTTATTGATCATGCTTTTGGTGTTGTCTAACCCAAGCCACAAAAGAGCTATATTTTCTCTTAGAAGTTGTATAGCTTTAGTCCCTCCATTGGTCAATTTTGAGTCCTTTTTCTGTTTGTGAATGAGGGAAGTGTGTAAATTCATCTTTTTGCATGCAAATATCCAGTTGTCCCAGCAAAATTTGTTGAAAGACTATAGTTTCCCCTAATGGTTTCAGTTCAGTCACTTCAGTAGCTCAGTCATGTCCAACTCTTTGTGGCCCCATGGACTGCAGCACACCAGGCTTCCCTGTCCATCACCAACTCCTGGAGCTTACTCAAACTCATTGAGTCCATCGAGTTGGTGATGCCATCCAACCATCTCATCCTCTGTTGGGCCCTTCTCCTCCCGTCTTCAGTCTTTCCCAGCATCAAGGTCTTTTCTAGTGAGTCAGTTCTTCCCATCAGGTGGCCAGAGTATTGGAGTTTCAGCTTCAGCATCAGTCCTTCCAATGAATATTGAGGACTGATTTTCTTTAGGATGGACTGGTTGGATCTCCTTGCAGCCCAAGGGACTCTCGAGAGTCTTTTCCAACACCATAGTTCAAAAGCATCAATTCTTCAGCAATCAGCTTTCTTTATAGTCCAACTCTCACATCCAAACATGACTACTGGAAAAACCATAGCTCTGACTAGATGGACCTTTGTAGGCAAAGTAATATCTCTGCTTTTTAGTATGCTATCTAGGTTGGTCATAGCTTTCCTTCCAAGGAGCAAGCATTTTTTAATTTCATGGCTGCAGTCACCATCTGCAGTGATTTTTGGAGCCCAAAAATTGAAGTCTGTCACTGTTTCCATTGTTTCCCCATCTATTTGCCATGAAGTGATTGGACCAGATCTTAGTTTTCTGAATGTTGAGTTTTAAGCCAACTTTTTCACTTGTTGTAAATTGGTGGACTATAAATGTAAGGCAAAAATCATATGATATCACTTATATATGGAATCTAAAAAATGATGCAAATGAACATATAAACAAAACCAAAGCAGACTCACAGACATAGAAAAGAAATGGTTACCACTGGGGACTGGGGGAAAAGGATAAATTAGGAGTTTAGAATTAACAGATACAAACTACTATATATAAAATAGATAAACAAGATCCTACTGTATAGCTCAGGGAACTATATCCAATATCTTGTAGTAAACTGTAATAGAAAAGAAGCCGAAAAGAACGTTGTATGTGTATAACCGTATATATGTGTGGCGACTGGGCACAGTGAAAGTGGTGGTTGCTCAGTTGTGTCCAGCTCTTCATGACCCCATGAACTGTGGCCCAACAGGCTCCTCCGTCCATGGGATTCTCCAGGCAAGAGTACTGGAGTGGGTAGCCATTCCCTTCTCCAGGCATTCTTCCTGACCCAGGGATGGAACGCCAGTCTCCAGCATTGCCGCAGATTCTTTACCGTCTGAGTCACCAGTGAAGCCCTAACTGAGCACTATATATATATAATGGACTCACTTCTCTGTTCACAGAAGCTAACACAAAATATAAATTATACTTCAAAATATATTAATTAAAGGGTTTATTTCTATGTTCTCAATTCTGTTCCGTTTATCTATCTACATGTCCATCCTTGCGGCAGTACCGCACTATCTTGATTAATGTACCTTTGTAGTAAGTCTTGAAATTGGAAAGTGTAAGTTCTCCAACTTTGTTCTTTTTCCAGACTGCTTAGGTATTTCTGGGTTCTTTGCTTTCCTGTGTAAATTTTAAGATCAGCCTGTCAGTTGCTGCCAAAAGCCTACTGGAATTTTAATAGGAATTGTGTTGAATCTATAGATCAGTTTGAGGAGAATTGCCATCTTAATAATATTGAGTCTTCTGAACCATGAATATAGAATGTCTCCCCATTTATTTAGGGTTCTTTAATTTGATGCAGCAATATTTTGTAGGTTTCAGTAAATAAATCTCACACTTCTTTTGTCCCTTAATTTTAAAATTCATTGTTTTATGGACTTTGTTCAGCTAAATTGAAATCCTGATTTCTAATAGAATCTAATGATTCTAATGGGTAAATGAAATAGAAAATTAAAGGAATGGAAGTGAACTTAACATACATAAATATTTCTATGTGAAGGTCAAATTATGTCATGGTTCACTGTATAAATGACAGGTTTCACAGTGGCTACAATGAAGGCAAGTGTTGAGAAAATGGAATTATTGCATGGCATACAGAATATAGGCATCTCCAATCCAAATGAAGCTTGCCTTAAAGTTAGTGCCATATGTATAAAAGCCCATAAAGCAGCAGCATCTGTCGCAATAACTCCATATTTGTTCATTGAAATTGATTGTATATCATTTTTATTTATATTTATTTATAAATTTGTATTTTATGTATGATCAACATAAGGAATTTATACTTAGTTTTACATTTATTGGCTCAATATTTTTTTCCCTTTAACGGGTGTCTAGTGCACAACATTGGAAAACACTGGCTTTACTTTATTAGTTTACAAAGCATCTTCAGTTCACCATCTTACTGTTCTCAGAGCAACCCTGGAGCTTGCATAAAATAAAGATTTCTATTTTCCCACATTATAAATGATGAAACCTAAGATTCACACAACTATAAGTGATCTATGTAATTTCATACATCTGTAAGTGGCAATTCTAGGATTTAAAATTAGAATTTCAGGCTCCACATCCCTTACTCATTTCACTACATTTCACTCATTTCACTATATTATTGATCACTTTCTTAAACACTGCTAAGGATATAAGAGAAACATGAAATGTGGATGATCTTTGCAATCTAGATAGGGAGATAAAGCGCATGAAACATGCTAAAAGTAAAGTTCGTATAACAGAGCCCACACCTCAGACACTAAGTTCTGTTGGCATCTACAGGATGTGGACAGGTGCTGGTCCTGAGTAATTGAGTAGGAAGCATGACCTGAACAAGGTGGAAGATACCTTCAGGCAGCCCAGATTCATGACACCACCCACTCCCTTCAGAAATGAAGCACTCATTCCCCACCTCCATGCTGCTGGGAAGGTTGGCAGTCAACATTTCTCATCAGAGACCCTCTTTGAGGATTGCCCTAGGTGCCCTTGGCCAAAGAGAGCTGCCTTCCCCAAGGTCATACCTCTTTGGGGCAGCCCATATCCAATGTCTGGTTGAAGATGAGACCCGATTCTCCCAGCCTGGGCCAACTCTCCAGGGCCAGCCTGGCTCCAAGCTCTTACAGGGGCAGTGAGACCTTCCCAGCAGTTGTATCAGAATTGAACCTCCTCTTCTGTCCTGTCCTGCCACCTTTCTTCCCTCACAGGGGCTGATCCCCAGAGAGCTCCTCAATAAAGTTCCTGCTGTGATCCTCACCTCAGAGTCCACTTCCTGGGAAACCCAATTGCATCAAATGATCCCTAAGATTTCCAGACAGCAGAAACAACATGAACAAAGGCCTAGAGGCTGCAGCTTCTCTCGAAGATGCAGCAGAGAAAATGGAATTGTTTTTAAAAGCCTAGAAAAAAGGGGGCAGATGGTGAAGGACTTTTAAAGACAAAGTGAGGTATCAGCCCTGATATTATCAACAGAAAAAAATATATGCAATCTAAAAGTTGAGAGAGAAGGGGATGGACGACAGAGGATGAGATGGTTAGATGGCATCACTGACTCAATGTACATGAGTTTGAGCAAACTTCGGGAGATCCTGAAGCCTTCGGGAAACAGGGAAGCCTTGTGTGCTGCAGCCCATGGGATTTCAAAAAGTTGTATGCAACTTAACAACTGAACAGCAACAGTGTCTTATTTGGTGGAAACTCTTAGGACTTAAGCCGGGGAGGCAGCTTCTCTAGTAACCCTGAGAGCACTGCTTGGAGGAGGGGGATGGGGCAGATCCAGGTTATGTAGAAGTTTTGCCACAAAGGGCAGGTAGTCTGAAGGTCAAAAGTTTTTTTGAAAGTTAAAGAAAACAAAATATCCCAAGTTAAGGAATTTAACCCTTTTCTTTGTATGGGAAGATGCAAGAGTCTAGGCTCACTGAAGTCATCCCTTTGATATGCACCTCAGCTATTGGACCAGTACCCTGTTTTCACACCCTGAATTCCTCAGGGCTGAGTGTAGGGAATGCCTGCTAGATGGCAGCTATTCTTTCCTTCCTGAGTTCCCTCAGGGCTCACCAGCACACCTTCTGTGGTGGCTGCCGTTACTGATGTCTGTGACATTCTTTGTTTACTGATAGGGCAGGAAATATTCCATTTCTCAATAGAGAATGCTTCAGAAAACCTGGCTGACTCACCTGCTGTGGGTACTGCCCCATGAGAATACTGGAGCTCACCCTGACAGGTCCTTTATAAAGGGAATGTGTAACCCAGATAAGTCAGCCTTGGCCTTGAGAGCATAGGGCCCCAGCCATCCGTCATCCTGTTACTCTGGACCCTGAAGCTGGAAAGGGAAGATCTGAATTTAAGATCTCCCTAGCCCACTCTCTGCTGGTGGGATTTTAGAGCTTTTGCTCCTCATTTGGAAAATAGATATGCTATGAGGATTGAAATAGTCCTAATTTCACTTGCAGTATCTGACAGGAGGCTTCCCTGGTCAGAATAACTCTGGATGATACCAGGCTAAAATTCGTTCAGTGGATTTCTTTACTGCAGGATTTCTCTGTCTCTGATACACTGATGTGCCTTGTGATCTCAAAGAGGGGGATGAAATTCAAATCATCTTACCTGAATGGCAAGATCTTTGCCCACTCCTGACACCTCCCAGGGAGCATCTAATAGGCTTGTGACCTACTGAAATCATATCAAGAAGCACTGGCCCATCACAGAGTAGGCGGTTAATAAATGTTAAACTGAATTCTATTGATGACCATAGTCTGCACTGCCTTGGCCTTAAACTAAGTTAGGAATCTCTCAGTAACATGTGTGTGTGTGTGTGGGTCTGTGAGAGAGAGAATTGCTCAATTGTGTCTGACTCTTTTCGACCCCATGGACTGTACAGGCTCCTCTGTCTGTGAAATTCTCCAGGCAAGAATACTGGAATGGGTTGCCATTCCTTTCTCCAGGGATCTTCTCAATTTAGGGATCGAACCTGGGTCTCCTGCATTGCAGGCAGATTCTTTACCATCTGAGCCACCAGGGAAGCCCCCAGGAATCTGTTATGACTTCTCTATGACCCTGCTACTGAAGATCAATGTGGTCTTGCATATTTAAATTTGGCAAGGGTACCTCCAAATGATGGTATGTAACTTTTAAAGAATGATAGTCTCTCAAGCCTTTAGATCAGGAGGAGTCAAGGGCTTCCAATGCACTCAATCTCCGTGGGACTGCTAGTGGCCGCCACGTTGTATGAAACATATGGTGGCTGCCCTGTGGGGACAGAGCAGCGTGCTGAGAAGGATGCTGGAGTGTGCCTGGGCTGCGTGGACAGGATGCTCTGACGGATCAGTGATGTTGTCCGTTAACACAGCATTTGTTACCTTTATTTTAGATCAAAGTTAAATTTAGCTTATGCACTCCTTTACTTTTTTTGCAATACTTACATTTTTTGTTGTTGTTGCCTTAGTTCCCTGACCAGGGATTGAACCTACACCCCCTGCATTGGAAGCACAGAATCTTTATCACTGGACCACTAGAGCTGGCCAACACTCCTTTACTCTTTGAAGACAGTGGGAGAATAAATAAAGTATGCAAACTTCTCAAATGTAGCATGTTCAGACTAACTCATCATCATCTTCTCCTCTAACTTGAGTCTGTGCCAGTACTTTTTATCTCAGATAATGGCAGTGGCCACCACCAACATACACATGATTCTGCCCCGCTCTTCGTTTCCTAGAATAAACCAGTCACCAAGTCTTGCCAGTTTTCCCTTCTAAATGTGTCTCAAATCATTCCCCTCCCCATTGCAGCTACTGCCCCAATCCTGCAAATGCTACTAATCCTCAATCTAGCTGCTATAGCTTCTCCCACCTGGTCTCCCTGCCTCCAGCCTTGCACTCTTTAAGTTCCTCCCCTGGTCTACCTGTCTTACCTGTTCAGGTGGGTCTCCTGCTCAGATCCTTCAGTGACTTCCTCAGGAAAAAGTGAGAGTGTTAGTCGCTCAGTCATGTCCAGCTCTTTGGGACCCCATGGGCTATAGCCCATCAGGCTCCTCTGTCCACGGAACTCCACAGTCAAGAATGCTGGAGTGGGTTACCATGCCCTTCTTCAAGGGATCTTCCCAATCTAGGGATCCAACTCCCCTCTCCTGCATTGTAGGCAGTTTCTTTACTGCCACCGGGGAAGCCCAAGGCCTAATCTAAATGTGGCGTCAAAGACCTCCCACATGCGTCTTTCTCATCTCTGGCCTCATTTCCTGCTACGCTCTTGTGCTCTAAGAAAGCAATCTCTCTGACCCGCCTGGCTCACACTGTTTCTAGCTTCCATGCCTTTGCTTCTGCTGTACTCTCTTCCTGAAATGTTTTCTCCATCCTGTATACTCTGTCCTTTTCTTGCCCAGTGAATTCCCACTCATCGCTGAAACTTAGCCATCACCAACTGCAGAAAACCTTTCCTGACCCCTCCTTTCTCTAGACTTGGATAGGTACCCTAACCTATGACATAAATTATGTATAAATAAAATAAATCTGTGATGGATAGTATACTTGTCTGTTTATATACCTGTCTGCACTTTGAGAAGGGGGTTCTGTTTTATTTCATCTCTATTCCTTGCCGCTGTCAATGTGACTGCTTTATCTGAAGCATTCAGTAGATTATGTGTGCCCCAAGTGAAGGAATTAAATATCTATGATGGATAAAACTAAGCTGACAGCAGCCCATGAACATGGAAAATACAACCCATACTCAAGTAAAAAAAAAATTTCCTTGTGGATTAAGAAAGATTGCCGTGCCTGGCTGGTGAGGTTTAGAGAGAAAATCAAGCAATGGGTTTGACCAGTGAGAGTAGCAGAGTCTAATACCTTAAGGGTCACACAAAGCAACATGGATACTGAATTGCATCTTGTTTCCAGGGAAAGAAAGTCGCCCTAAGAAGCGCTTAGCCATGTTTAAAGTCATTTTTCCACTTTTGTGCGGCCGTTTTGGTGTTGGCCCATATCTGTACTTCTATGGCTGACTTTTTTTAAAAAACTGCCTGCAATTCAGCTCGTTTTCCTCAAGGATTACTATAAAAAGGACACCTTCTTACTACTGATTAGATCAGATTTAAGTTAACTCCTGTGACCCTAGGAGTGAGCAACTGAGTGGATTAAAACATCTTTTCAAGGAAAGCTTTCTTTATGACAACAGAGGAGGAATTGAGTGTAACCTGTCACCTTCTGGTTAAATTCCTCATTGTACTTTTGTCTCTGCATTTTTACTATGAGCAGAACTTCTGCCAGTCTCAGCCTCTAAGCCTTGACTTTTGAATGGTCTCAGGCATACAGACTTCCAGACTCCCTCTTGTACTGTCGTTTGTTTTGATTTTCCTTTTTATATGCATACACCACAGTATGACACCTTCCAGAAACTTTGAATTTAAAAATAAACATGCAGGACTTCCCTGGGAGTCTAATGGTTAAGAATCCATCAGCCAATGCAGAGCACACAGCTTCGATCCCTGGTCCAGGAGGATTCCACATGTCGTGGGGCACCTGGGCCCCATTGCACCACAACTACTAAAGCCTGTGAGCCCCAGAGCCCGTGCACCTCAATAAGAGAAGCCACTGCAATGAGAAGCCTACACACCTCAAATAAAGTGTAGCCCGCACTCTCCACAGCTAAAGAGTAGCCCACACATAGCAATAAGACACAGCGCAGCCAATAAATAAAGAAATAAATATATTTTTAAAAAGAGTTATGTAATAAATTCTCATGATATTTTTAAAAAATAAACATGCAACCCTGTCACACTCGTCTGATGATGAGACCTTCAGCACCTGAGGTTGACTGAAGCCTCAGCAAACGTCCTAAATTCAGGCAAATCACCCAGTAGTCAGCACCAAAGGAGGGTTTGCAAAGTTGTGTGTATCACACTCAATTAGGACAGGAATGTGTAAAGGGGTAAGCTGCAGTTGGGTGGAAATGTTTGTGCTGTGCTGTGATCAGTCGTGTCCATCTCTTTGCAACCCTATGGACTGTAGCCTGCCAGGCTCCTCTGGTCCATGGGATTCTCCAGCCAAGAATACAGTCTCTCAGCATCATGAACTGCGCCAAGCATGTGGCACTCATCATCTTGCATGGCCTCTTAACCCCTCTGCCAGGAGGCACTGAGGCTTGGAGGAGACAAGGTACCCACCCAAGGATTGGGCATGGCTGGCCCAGAGGTCTGCTCCAGCCTATGCTTCCTCTTAGGTCCTTTTTCTTCCTCTCAGCTGAAGACGTTTTCCCTCATTAACAAATTTATATGTTATAGGTTCTTAATTTAAACACCACGAGAAAAGTTTGTGTGGTCTTTTCATGTCCTTATCTGTCTTAGTTACACATAGCTTTCAGTTTACTAAAAAACTGAATAGCTTAAAACAACAAACATTTATTATCTCACAGTTTCTGATAGTCAGAAATCTGGGAGCAGGACTTTCCTGGCAGTCCAGGGTTAAGACTTGCGCCATCCAGTGTAGGGGGTGTGGGTTTGATCCCTGGTAGGGGAGCCAAGATCCCACATGGCCTGGCAGCAAACAACCAAAACATAAAACAGAGCAATATTATAATAAATTCAATAAGGGCGTTTTAAAAAATGGTCTGCATCCAAAAAAAAAAAAATTCTTTAACACACACACACACAAAAGAAATCTGGATGCTGCTTCCCTAAGTGGCTCTGGCTCCGGGTCTCTGGTGAGTTTTAGTCAGAATGTAGTCATCCAAAGGCTTGACTGGGGCTGGAGCGTCCTCTTCGAGGTGGCTCAGTCACGGAGCAGGAGGTTGGAAGCTTCCCTTCCCCACCGTGCGGCCCTCTCCATGGGCCGCTTCAGGGTTCTTGCAAATTCGTGGCTAAGTTCCCCCAGTGCAGGTGAATGAGGTGGGGGAGAGAGAGAGAGAGAGAGCAGATCTGTGCTTCTTAACCTAGTCTCTCTGTTCCTTCTGCTTTTTTTTTTCTTTTTCTTTTTTTCCTATTCTATGAAAGAAAGCCACTAAGTCCAGCCCATACTCAAGGGGAAGAGAATGAGGCTCTATCCTTCAAGGGGAGAGTATCAGAGAATTTGTGGACATATTTTAAACCACCTCACTCTCTCCGGCCCATATCCATACATCTTCTAAGGCAAACAAGACAGAGGAGACCCACCATCACCAAAAGCTAATTGTTCTGCTCTTTCTCTGTTTGACTTTGACTCGCCTCTTCACTCCAGTTGAGAAAACATTTTCCTATCCCTAAACTGCTACCTAAGGAAATGGTTGTTCCTATAGCGGAGAAATCTTTACTTTCCCAAGGAATTTACAGAGACTGGAAAATACAGGGCTACAGCTTGTCCTCTTGATTAAGCCCAGGTTTGGGGGGCTGTCTAGAATCATTCTCTTGCTTTTTGTTCTTCAGGCCAGTGATATAAGGGGGGCTGAGCTGGTGCCTGCAGCACCCTTACCTGCAGATTCTGCCGCATGTGATTTTTTCTTCCTGTCTCCTAGGTGAGGCTGGGCCTCAGGGTGGGGCTTAGCCCCCAACTCCACCCTACCTGGGCTTCCTAGGTGGCACTAGTGATAAACAATCCACCTGCCAATGCAGGAGACGTAAGAGATGCGGGTTCAATCCCTGGGTCGGGAAGATCCTCTGCAGGAGGAAGTGGCAACCCATTCCAGTATTCTGGCCTGGAGAACCCCAGGACAGAGGAGCCTGGTGGGCTACACTCGATGGGGTGGCAAAGAGTCAGACAAGACTGAAGCGGCTTAGCATAGCACCACCCCCCACCTGGTACCCGCACCCTCGGGCCAGATGGTCTTATCAATAGTCAGGATCAGTCAGTTATTTCCAGGTTTGAATGAGGTTGCGCTAGTTACCAGGGTCACACACCTGGCAACCTGCACAGCCCTGCTGTTGGTCACTCAGAACTCTGCCCAGACCTCAGGTGGATGCTCTATAAAGAAACTTAAGTGGCTCTAGCAGGGCAACCCAAAGGTGAATTCTATATTTGAAAGTGTTTTTCTCAGAGTAAGAGAGCAAAACCAGTTCTCGAATTGAGGTATTCTTACCTTTCCCCCCTGCACCTACCTTAATCAGAATAAGCGTTAGTGACTTCTGCCACTTAAAGGTACATCAGACACCAAGGCTAAACACTTGAAATTATGATGTCTTCCTTTGAGAGGAAATGATTAAAACTTCTAAAAATTGTAATTACAGACAAGTTAAAGAAAAATGTATAGGTATATATATTTTCAAGTGAATTTATCAATAGCATATAGAATATTTTAAAAATCTTTAGCTTTTGTTCTGTCTGAAATTAAATGGATCTTACCGCAAAGGGGTACAGGTAGTTATTAGAGCAACATAATTGAAACCTGAAGAAAAGTAAGAAAGAAAGGAAAATGTGTTCCTCTGTTTGGTCATTCATTCAAGAAATGTTTGTCGAGGTGCCTGGCATGTGCGAGACAGTTTTCTACAAGTTGGAGACAGCTGTAAACGAAACAGTCCCTTTAAGTCCTAAGGCCGAAATGATACCAGGAGTTAAACAATAAACAAATAAGTACTTGTATAATATTTTATTTTATTATTCATTTATTTGGCTCTGCCAGGTCTTCCTTGCAGTATATGGGATCCTTTTTTTTTTTTAGTTGTGGCATGCAGTATCTAGTTCCCTGGGTGGCACAAAGGTGAGAATACCATGAGTTTAGATAGGGGGGTCAGATAAGGCCTCACCATTAAGGAAGCGTTTGAGGGGAAACCTGGAGAAAGTATGAGAGCAAGTCACAGGCTGCATGGGGTGGAGAGCTCCAAGCATTCAAAGCAGACTGCTTAGCTTGATCGAGGACTAATAACGGGGGCTTTGTGGCGGAAACTGAGAAGGTAACGGGAAGAACATGTCCCCCAAGGGCTGAGAGGCAGAGGACAGAGGCCTCCTGGGCTCCGAGCAAGAATTTGGCTCCCGTTCCAGCTACGAGAGGATTCTGAGCAGACCTGAAAACTGATGCACCCAGATTATCCTTTAGAAGAATTAATTCTGGCTGTTTTGTTGAGGGTAGACCAAGATGGAAGATATTGGAAGGACGGAAGCAGAAAGTCTGAGTAGATGATCTGGGTGGGAGTTGGTGATGATTCTCAGCAGAATGGTAGCAATGGTGGTTGTGAGAAGTGGGAAGACAGTGGAAATATTTGAAGGTTCAGCCAAAGAGGATTTGCTGGTGGGTAGTGGGGTGTGAGAAGCAGGGAAAAGTCAAGGATGACCCCCAGAGTTCAGGCCTGATGAACTAGAAGCATGGAGCTGTCAGATACTGAAATGGGGAAGACCAGATGGAAGAGTTGCAGAAGTCAGGGGTTGGAAGAGATCAGGAGTTCGCTTTAGGACTGATAAAAGTAAGATATTTATTAAATATGCAAGTGGAATTGATGAGTAGGCAGTCAGATAAAGGAATGTGGAATTCAAGAAATGGTCCAGGCTAGATGTGTAAGTATTGGAGTGCACCAGCCAAGAGACTGGCTGACAATTTGAGGAGAGGGAGTTCAGATAGAGAAGAAACCCAAGGACTGAGCCTTGGGTGTTCTAGTGCAGCGCTGCCCAATAGAATGTTCTGTGATGATGGGAACATTCTCTATCTACTCCATCCAGTACACTAGCCACTAGATGCGGCTACTGAGCACTTAGGATCTAAGGAACTAAAATGATCATTTAATATAAATAGCCACTCAAAGCTAGTGGCTACCATATTGGATAGCACAGCTCCAGTGGGTAAAAGTTGAAGGAATGAGAAGGAATCCACAGAGGATAGACCTTTAATGTAAGAAAAGACCCAGGAGAGAATGTTGTCTAGGAAGCCTACAGTATTGACTATTACTCACTGATCTGGCATGAGAAAGACTGAGACTCAATCTTGGTGTTTAGGAAGATGTAGCCATTTCAGTGGCATCGGGTACACAAAAGGCCCCTTCTTTAGAGGGTGTTCAACAAAAGAGAAGAAAGGGCAGAGAGAGATTGTAGACAGTGAATCTGGACAACTCTCTGAAGGAGTGTTGTGGTTGTCTACGAGAATGTGGGGGTGAATGGACGGGGAAATATAGAGGCGATCAGGCAGCAGCAAGGGCGCCCTTGGGGTTAGTGGTCATGAATTTCAAGTGAGATCAGTTGGTATGCTTGTGTATTTTTCTCCAGCCACAAATGTCAGCCTGAGAACAAGCAGAGTAGCAAAGAGCTGAGTTACCCACCATCGGAATTTAACCAAAGGAGTGCGAAGTGAGAGGGGCGAGTGAGAGTCAGGCAGAGAGTTGGTGGTTGTAACGATGGGCCATGGAGTTTACGATGTTTCCAGGGAGAAGGGAGGATGTACAGGAAGAGAGGATGGTAGAAAGGTGGGCAAGAAATGGGGTGTGGGGCCCAGTGCAGTCGAAGAGTTGTTGAAATTAGAATACTAGAGAGTCAGCCAGAGTGATGAGGCGAGATTGTTGGAGAATGGGAGGCTTGATCAGTGATGGCAAGGTCAGGATAAGAGCGTGGGAGTAGGTGTAACAGATGGAATGGAAGAAGAGGGACTTCCCTGGCCGTCCAGTCATTTAAAACTCCGAGCTTCCGCTGCAAGGGGTACCGAGCGTTCCACCGCTGGTCCAGGAACTAAGATCCGGCATGCCCCGAGGTGCAGCCAAGAGGAAAAAAGAATGGAAGAAGCAGTCAAGGAATTTACAGGTCAGGATATTAGAGGGATTGTTTAGCAAACAGGGAAATTCCTAGGAATACAGCAGGACTCACAGGGGAGAGGAACTCCTTAAGGCTTGAGGCAGAGTCACCTGGGGAGGAATAGGTGACTATAACCTGGGGGGCTATCTAGGGGTGACTGAGGAGCCTGAGCAGGGTGTTAGGGACGGCAGCAGTGGCCAGGAAGCAGGAGGTGAATAGGAAGACACCTCCCACCCAGTAGACCCTCTTAGTGAGAGGGAGGTGGGGAGGCAAAGAGCTGCCCCTTGAAAGAGCTACTGGGGATACAGTGCCCTGTTAGAGCAAGACAGTGACGTGGGGCCCCCGGGAAGGCTGTGGGGGGCTTGGGGAGGAGGAGGAGCTGGGCCTGCGATGGTGGGTAGAGAGCCATACAGAAAGGAATACAGGTGGATGAGGGATGCCCTGAGGGGTGAAGGAACATGACTAGGAGCAAAAAGACCTCTCTAGTAAGGTTGATGGTCTGTCTCTGAGACCGACACTGAGGGGGACGCTGCTCGTGTTGGAGGCAGAGGGTGAGTTCTTGCCCAGAGCACACAGACCTCTGGAGTCTTGGGGCTGATATCTGTGGTGGGGCTGAGTGGTCTTAGGTGGAGGATGTGAGTCAGGAGAGGAATCTCCTCCAGTACAGAATAGCCCCAGCTGTCCCGGTGTCTGTATCTCTTAACCTGCTCTTTCTAAACTTGAAGCAGCTGAGCTTAAACCCATCACTGACCTCAGTTAACTCTGCTTTTGTAGTGTGGGCTCAGTCCTACGCTGGAACGAGAAAGAATAGCGCCAATGTCAGGGCCAGCTCAGGGCCCAGCAGCCGGCATGTGGTGGGTGCTTGGAAAAGGTCATTCTCCTCTCCTTCTCAGCAGCCTCTTAAGTTTCATTTCCTCTCCTATGGAGGGAAGTTTCATCTTGCCATTGATATTCGCCTGCCAAAATCAAAGATACTTTTTTCTTTGTATCTGAGAACCCATGGACATCACAAAGGAAATGTCTGTATGTCTGGTTCCCTCTCCACCCCTCCTCTGCCACCCAGGATGGATATCATGGGTGGATAACCTCTGCAGTTCACACAGGTCCCCAGACTTCAAAGGCACCAGCTCTTGACTTCATGCTCTGCTGCTGCCATATGGAAATTCTTAATAATTTTTGAACAAAGGGTCCCCATTTTCATTTTTCACAGGGTCCTACAGAGTATGTAGCTGGCCCTGTGACTATAAATCCAACCCCTAAAAGAACAGTTAGCAGGTAAAAAATGACCATGGAAGAGTCAGGCCACTGGATTTATCCTCCCATCAACGTGTCAATGTTTCAGTGATGGGTCATTTGAAAATAATGAAAACACCTTAACCGTATCATTTGTAAATCAGAACATAATTGAGTACCTCTGAAATCTTAGGCACACCCAATTTTTTAAAACTTTTGTTTCGTATTAGGGTATAGCTGATTAACAAACAGTGTTATGATAGTTTCAGGTGAATAGTGAAAGGACTCAGCCATATATATACATGTCTCCATTCTCCTCCAAACTCCCCTCCCATCCAGGCTGCCACATAACAGAGCAGAGTTCCATGTGCTACACATCAGGTCCTCATTGGTGATCCATTTTAAATATAATAGTATACACATGTCCATTCCAAACCCCTAACTATCCCTCCCCCTTTTCTTCCCTGTAGCAACCGTAAGGCTCATTCATGAAGTCTGTGAGTCCCTTTTGGTCTTGTCAGTTCATTTGTATCATTCCTTTTTAGATTGCAAATGGAAGGGATATTAAACAACACCTCCTTCTCTGTCTGACTTATTTCATCCAGTATGGCACACTCTAGGCCCATCCATGTTGCTACAGATGGCATGATTTCATTCTTTTTAATGGCTGGGAATAATATATTCCATTAATATACATACCACAACTTCTTAATCCTTCCCTCTGTTGATGGACGTTTATGTTGCTTCCATGTCTTGGCTATTGCAAACAGTGCTGCAATGAACAGGGGATGAACACCCAATGTTTAATCATATATTTTTTCAACATTAAGAACCAGCGTCACTTTCAGAAGGATTCTTCATTTATTCTCATTACCCCCATGTATCAATACACTGAAACTCTTAAAGTTACTTTAACTTCAAGTGAGGCATGACTCAATTATTATCACTCCAAATAGAGCCCTGAGTCCTTCCCTGAGAACCTTTCTCACTTGCTTGTAGGAAGTCTCTTGGCTTTACTGGAGACGTCCATTCCCTGTAGAGTGTACATCTTAGAGCAGCAGGCTTAGAGGAAGGAAGGTGAGAGACGCCAGGGCGGGTGTGCGTTCCAGTTATTGATCTGGGGCTAGCCAGCAAACCTGCCTCATTCTCTCACTGTCTGTGAAAAGCAAAGTCTCTACACAGATTAAGGCATCAAACCTGGATTATGGTGACTTGTGCTAAATGAAGCACCTGCTTGAGTTATCTAGATTCTGCAGTGCCAGACCTGTACTATGCGCTTCCCAGGTGGTGTTAGTGGTAAAGAACTCCACCTGCCAATGCAGATGGCATAAGAGACTTGGGTTCAATCTCTGGATCGAAAATCCCCTGGAGGAGGGCACGACAACCCACTCCAGTATTCTTGCCTGGACAATCCCATGGACAGAGGAGCCTGGTGGGCTACAGTCCATGGGGTCGCAAAGAGTAGGATGTGACTGAAGCAACTTAGCATGTATGCACGACCTGTACTCTATTCATTCTTTAACTCTGATCACAATTAATTCATCACTGAGAGAGGGCAGGCCAGGGTGTGGAACCCTGAAACTGTGTAGCACCTTTACTGTGGAGATCACGATGCTGCCGTCCTGTGGAATAGGAGGTACTTTCTACGAAGAGCACGCTTTGGGATTAGGTAGACTCAAGCCACATCCAGTTTTTCTTCTTCAGACAGTAGAATGCTCTCTGTAAAACCACAACCCAAACTGCAGGTTCGTGCTTGTTTTTAAGCTGTCATTTTTGTTTTCCTCTAAGAAAACAAAAGTCCTCATTTTTTTTCTTTCTGTGCTTTTTCTCCCTCCAGCCTAAACCTCCATGGGAGGCAGGCAAATTTTGAAATGTCAGTCCTTCACAAACCCGGTTCACCTTCCTACTGGTCATTTTGCATCTTATTCTTTTGGTTAGGAAACTAGTTGGGACACTTTGTCATTCCTTAAATATTAGAATTCTGACTTTGTACACTTATCAATATCTTTTTTATTTTTAGATGCACAAGTTGCCGGGGGGAAATTGAGAAGGGAGGGAAAAAACCCACTAGGCTGTTTCCTTTTTTTTTCTTACTAATTTTGAATTCAGTTGGGGGTAGTAGTCTAGTGAATGCACTTTGGAATGTGCTAACCTTCCCTGGGGAGCTGTAAATGATTATTTTTTCTCTCAGGCCCAGCTGGCATAGTCAGTCCTGCTTCCGAGGCAGATTTACAAGGTGAGGGGCCCCTCTGAACCGCTGCTCACAAGGAGGGAGATGCAGCCAGAATGCCTCACCCGGCTTAGCTCACAAGCTGGCCATCAGCCACTTAGTGTACAGGGGAGGCCTCCCCCACTGTCTTGGGATGAAGAAGTGGCTGTTTCACCAGCTTTGCCACAGTGATGAATTGAACTAAGAGCAGCTAGTTGCAGGCGCTGTCCTGCCCTGGATCCCAAGGCCTGATCCAAGAGAATTTCAAAGATTTCCTTCCTTCCTTCCTTCCATTATTTGTTGATTACCTGCTGTGTGCCTGGCATTGTGCTAGATGCTGGATGGACAAGCTGGATGAAGCATACAGTTTAGTAGAGCAAATCAACATTATACATCCCACAAGTTAGCAGATAGTTACAACTGTGTGTGTACTAAGACACTTCAGGTGTGTGCAGTTCTTTGCAACCCCACAGCCTCTAGCCTGCCAGGCTCCTCTATCCTCGGGATTCTCCAGGCAAGAATACTTGAGTGGGTTGCCATAAAGTGCTCAGAAGGAAAACATGGTGTTGGGTCTTCCCTGGTGGTCCAGTAGTTAAGAATCCACCCTGAAATGTAAGGGACATGAGTTTGGTCCCTGGACAGGGAACTAAGATCCAACATGCAACTGGGCCCATGTACCACAACTAGAGTGCGCGTGCATGGCAACAAAAGATCCCGCACGATGCAAGGAACATCTTGTGTGCAACACAACCAAGTAAATAAATAAATATTTCTTAAAAAGAAAAGAAAACATGGTGTGCTAAGTGAATCTGAAAGTGAAAGTCGCTTAGTCATATCTGACTCCTTGCGACCCCAGGGACTATACAGTCCATGGAATTCTCCAGGCCAGAATACTGGAGTGGGTAGCCTTTCCCTTCTCCAGGAGATCTTCCCAACCCAGGGATCAAACCTAGGTCTCCCGCATTGCAAGTGGATTCTTTACCAGCTGGGCCACAAGGGAAGCCCAAGAATACTGGAGTGGGTAACCTGTCCCTTCTCCAGGGGATCTTCCCGACCCAGGGATCGAACCAGAGTTTCCTGCATTGCAGGCGGATTCTTACGCAGGACCTTATTTAGCCTTGGGGCTAAGGAAAGGCCTCCAACTTGAACCCAGAGGTGTTACTCCAGGTTGAGAAACAGCTCCTGAGAAGGGCCTGAAACAGAAGCAATCTTGGATTTTCTAGGAAGCTGAAAGGCAGCCAGTGTGCCCAGAGCTAAGTAAGCAAGAAGGTGAGGAGCACAGAGGAAGTCTGGAGAATAGAGCAGGGCTGTGACAGGCAATGTTAGGGATTTAAGCCAAGACATGACATAATCTGATTTATGTTTTCAAAAGGATTTTTCATTCACAAACAGGAAGCCTGCAAGCGCTTAATTTTGTATAACAATTTGGAAATGAGATCAAGAAAGTATGCAGCTATGGAGACTATGAAATTGGGGGCAGCTGGGTGAATGAGCGAGGCTAAACTTTGAAAGTGACGTTTTATAAATTTATGCCATCTAAAATTAGGGTCAAAGGTCTGATCGCCTCGGTTGTAGTGACGGCTCTGGTGAAGAAATCACTTCTGTCCTTGGGAAAGCAAATTTGATTCCTAAAACCTCAAAACAAAACACAAGTAAGCTGGAACCATCAGAGTGCCAAGCAGTCTGTCTGCAAAGCAGCTGTGAACTTTTTCAGCTGTTCCTCAAGTTACACTGGGGTCAGAGGCCATGAGAGGAGGAGAGGAAACGTGGGTGTTTGGACAAAATGGATCATGTTTATTTTCCTTTCTTCCCCTCCTTTGATTGAATGGTAGCAATGTGAGCAAGTGAACTCC
The DNA here is from genome assembly GCF_963930625.1 of Muntiacus reevesi. Classification (NCBI taxonomy): domain Eukaryota; kingdom Metazoa; phylum Chordata; class Mammalia; order Artiodactyla; family Cervidae; genus Muntiacus; species Muntiacus reevesi. The sequence goes on along the minus strand of NC_089256.1, from coordinate 83,387,373 downwards.
ACCTTCCCTCAGCGTCATCTCAGATGAGGGGAGAGAGAGTCGGGGTGAGGCAGACAGGTGTTCTTGGAAGCCCCAGATCGCGGAAGGACTGCTAATTTCTGTCTTGGCTTTCTTAGTAAATAATGAACAGACGAACACAGTGGAAAAGTCCTAGCACTTAGCAAGAAGTGGGCAAGACACAGATGTATAGAACAGACTTTTGGACTCCATGGGAGAAGGCAAGGGTGGGATGATCTGAGAGAACAGCATTGAAACATGTATATTATTAAGTGTGAAACAGATCGCCAGTCCAGGTTGGATGCATGAGACAAGTGCTTGGGCTGGTGCACTGGGAAGACCCAGAAGGATGGGATGGGGAGGGAGGTGGGAGGGGGGATCAGGATGGGGAACACATGTAAATCCATGGCTGATTCATGTCAATGTATGACAAAACCCACTACAATATTGTAAAGTAATTAGCTTCCAACTAATAAAAATAATTGGGGAAAAAAAAAACAAGAAGTGGGCATTTTGTTGACCCTGCTTATGTGTCTGAAAGAGATGCTCTTTGCTATTCACAGAAGAAAACTGGTTAAGTTAGGGAATTGGGATTAATGTGCAGATTAAACTTATTGCTTATGAGTAATCCATGACTGAGCTTTTTAAAAAAATGTCATTGAAGTACAGTTGATTTACAATGCTGTGTTAGTTTCAAGTGTATAGTAAAGAGATTCAGTTATATATATTAAATATAATATATGTTTATATATTTCTTTTTTACACTCTCTTTCATTATAGGTTATTGTAAGATACTGAATATAGTTCTCTGAGCTATATAGTGGGACCTTGTTGGTTATCTATTTTATATATAGTAGTGTGTATCTATTAATCCCGAATCCCTAATTTGTCCCTCTCCCCCACCCCTCTCCTTTGGTGACCCTGAGTTTGTTTTCTATGTCTGTGATCTATTTCTGTTTTGGAAATAAGTTCATTTGTATCATTGTGTGTTTTTTTTTTTTTTAATTCCACATAAGTGATATCCTGTGTAATTTGTCTTTCTCTAAACCCATGACTAATCTTAACCCTTAACAAGTTCACCCCTTGTCCACTGATCAGAGCAGAGCAGCACAATTTCCTAACCAATAGATTTATATTCTGAAAAAATTCATTTCTGTAGATGAGAAAGTTTCTTCATTCCATAGATTTAAGATAAAGCAAGCTAATGTAATAACTCATTGATATTCGAGCATTTTATTATCCTTCAAAACACTTTTTAGACCAGCATTTTCTCTCCTACCTTTTAGCAACTAAAATCATTTGAATACCTCTCTTAAGGGGAGAGAATGAGAAAGATGATAAAAACCAGATTGCTACTGGCCCTGGGAAAGCTTGTTAGAGAATCTACCTGAGGAAGCTCTTAAGTACTAAATCCCATTATAACTAGTAGCCTTTCTACACAACTCTTGTATTGAGGAGGGGGGAAACGATTTAAAGAGCACTAAAGAATTTTAATATTAAATTTGAGATTATGTTGAGTATAATCCTAAATTATTATGTTGTGTTCTGTGTTCAGTGATGAAGCAGGAAAATATGTCAGCTGGTGAGCAAGTAGTTTTCAGAAGAGGTATATACTCATAAATTATTATGTTTTCCTTCTTTTTATTATTTTTACTTTATTCTATGAAACAACTTTTTTGAAAATAGTAGCTCTAACTTTCAGAATAAACTAAACTTTCATAATAAACTCATGATCTAGTGTGTTTAGTTTTTGAAATGCTTTTTCCCACAGTCAATGTAAGAAGAAAAGTTAACCATCATTACCTTCCATAACATTTATGTTAGGAAAGATCTTAAGTTGAAAGCAAATAGTTTTTGTGGAACTACCCAGTGCTAATATATAATATGATATTAATTTTATTTTGTTTTGTTTCTGCTGTTGATACTGATTTGAAAGCCTCATCATAAAAAATAAACTTAATTTTAGAAGACAACAGCCTGATAGCCTGACGGGAAGAGACAGGGTGCAAGGAGATGATAGTTTGTAAATAAACCCGTCTTATCGATTAGGAAATAGAGGCTCTTGTATATGAAGTTGCCCAAGAGAATAAACCTAATCAGAGGCACAGTCAAGCCCAGAATCCAGGCCTGTGACTCCTGGTTCAAGGCTCCATCCATTCTGGAAACCGTCAAAGATGGTCTAGATTGTAACTTTGGATATATTAGCATTGGTGTGATTTTTACATTCTTTTGTTAATGAAGACTTACGTATTTATGTTTATAATTAGTATTAAAGAATCACTGAAGTTTCAGTAAGACAATAGAGCTTAATTTGAACCTTGTTTTTGCTTTCTAATCCTGTTGTTTGAACTGATCGTAAAACACACTTGTCCACTAGAGGTCGCCTTTCTTCAAGATGAAGGTCAGTTCCCTTCCCTAGAACTCCGAGTCTGGTTTTCAATCCACCATCACCTGAGAAAACTGAACAGCCCTTTTTGTGGTCAGGGACCTCCTGTTGCCTTAGCTGAATGCACTAATATTGGCAAGTAACTCTATTAGGGGCCGAAGGGGAGGTGTGCCCCCTTCTTCCCCTACACGCACACATACAAACCACACACACACATACTTTGTGTGAGTTCTGGCTTGGCCCCTCTTGATGAACCAACTTATTTTGGAGGTCTTGTGTTAACCCTGGCAGGTTTATACTACTTTTCACTTTTTCTGCCACTGTTCTCTCTGACTCCAAAGTCAGAGACTAAATGGAGACTAAAAGAAATGGTCCTTAAACACTGGCACAGTTTGGGATGAAACCATATAGACTCCACCCACATTTATCTAGGAGTCAGTTACTATCTTTCTTCAGTAACTGACTCCTATGCAGTGTGGATTTCAGGCAGGGTTGGCCAGAGAGTACAATAAACAAGTGCTTTGGCAGATTGTGTTGAAATATAAACCATCTCATTATTCTAGAGGGAGAGGGAGGCAGCGGCTATAGCAGTGTCTGATGCATCAGGTTTCAGACCGTGTCTGCAGAAACCCCAGGGCTGCAGGAGGTAGTTTCAGAGGTTCGTTTGCTCCTATTCTGTGAACTGCTGAACACCTAGGCCCCTGAAAAATCAAAGTGGAAATGAAAGAGTTCTGAGATGTGAATGTAATTCAGAATAGAGAACAAACAAAATTGTGAGGCTCTGGGCATTGGGAGAGGAGTTTTCCTGTAAAGCCATGGTAAGAAGTGTACAACATTTCAGCCCAAGTTGTAGGATCTTATTACCTCATATCTATGCAAAGAACTTCTCTCCACCCCCTTTTCTGACATCAGCATATTAATTTACCCTGCCAGGATAAGTAGTCTTTTATAGTCCTCAAAATTGAACTTGTAAATGTGTCATTGACCACAAAGGTGGCGGCTCCGTGCTATGGTCTTGCTGAAAATTCATGTCCAGGTAGGAAAAATGACCGGGGCTGTCCGAGAGGCCCAGCTGAGTTCAGTGTCAGATTATGTCTGCACATCTTTTTGGCACGTTCCCACATCAAGCCTAATAGGTGGATTGTGCAAATCACAAGTGAATGCCTAGTGTATCCCATGAAGAGGTCTGTTTCCAGGTTGATGACCTATTGTCAGTCTGGGTACTCTGTCTTTTTTTTTTTTTTCTCTGTCTTTTTTTATCTTGTTTATAAAAAGGAATGTGAGCAGTTGCTGTATATTGTTAGTAAATCAGTTCTGAAATAAATTTTTTATGGTGTTGCTTTCAAACTCCTGGACATGTTTAATGAAGAATATCCAGGGACTGCAGCATAAGCTATTATGAAGGACTGTTACCATTTCCAACCACTTATCTGTGTGAAACAGGATTCTCTTGGTGTGGCACAAACTAAATAAAGAAATCAGTGTAAACATGCAGTTGGAATAAGACTTTCACAAATTATATTTTCAAATTTTTGTATATATAAAAAAAACAGTCTCATGTTTCCAGTTAAGGATTTAATAAGTAAATAGTATCAATTTGAATGAAAAATAATTTTATTCTGATTGAAAACACTTTGGTTTGTTTTATATATGAGTTTTCTTTTGAAAAGCAGACTTGAATACTTAAAGAAAAAGTGACAGCAATTGAGTCACACTGACAATTTACTCAGGCAACTATTTTGTTAATATCTGAAATAATAAACACAGGTGGAGCCATTGTCAGAATAGTAAAAACTTTTGCGTAAATTAATTGATGTACATTTGTAAGACTCTCAGGTAATTTTCTTATAAGGATGAAAAATTACAACCTAATTTTGCCCTTCTCTCTCTCCCACTTTTGGGGCTCAGAGGATGTGGGAAGAAGTTGTGGATGATACAAATACCAAGCATCCTTTTCTCTGGGAAATGACCTTGGTGCAATACTAGCCTGCAAGTCCACTACCAGGCACTCCTCCAAGAAATCTCAGACCAAATTACGATGCTCAGATCACAGCTTATTAAATCAATTTAAAATGCATATCAAGATGCAAGGAGAAGAGATGGGATGAGCTGACATACTTAGTGTGATGTTGTGATTAGGGCTTCTTCCCTCTTTCTGGCATAGAGCTCCTAAAACCCCTGGAATTTCCTAAGTGATGAGAGTGGTAAAAGCGTCTCCTGCTATGTGTGTTCGTGAGGTGATTTTCAAATATATGTCAGGATGGGAACCTGGAGGGTCAACCACAGAATTAGAGGGTGGGAACTTTCAGTCCCACCTCCTGACCTGAGAGAGGCGCTTGAGGTTGAATCAGTCACCGCTGACCTGTGATTTAATCAGCTACACCTATGAAATTAAGCCTTCATAAAAATCCAAACAGGACACGGTTCGGAGAGCTTCCGGGTTGACGGACACGTGGGAGTTTAGGGAGAGTGGAGTGCTCGGGAGGGGGCGTGGAAGCTGAGTCTTTCCCCCACGCCTTCCCTGTGCCTTCTTTCCCATCCGGGGGCTCCTGTGCGTGAGTGCCCAGTCACTGAGTCACGTCCGACTCTTTGTGACTCCACGATTGTGGCCCGCCAGCCTCCTCTGTCCATGGAATTCTCCAGGCAAAAATACTGGAGTGGATTGCCATGCCCTCTTCCAGGGGATCTTCCCAACCCCGGGATCAAACCCAGGTCTCTTACATCTCCTGCATTGGGAGGCGAGTTCTTTACCACTAGCACCACCTGCTCCTGAGTTATATCCTTTTATAATTAACCAGTAATCTGGTAAACAAAATGTTTCTCAGAATTCTGTGAGCTGCTCTAGCAAATTAATTGAGCCCAAGGAGGAGTTTGCTTGAACCTCCCACCTCTAGGCCACTGGGCAAAAGTGCAAGTTAATAACCTGGACTTGCAATCAGCATTTGAAATGGGGAGGGGGGACAGTCGTGTGGGTCGAGCCTTTAACCTGTGGGCTCTGATGCTGTCTCCAGGTAGAGAGTGTCAGAACTGAGCGGACTTGTAGGATACTCGGTTGGTATCCAGGAATGACACGGTGTGGGGAAACCCCCTCCCCTGCACCAGTTGGAATTGGTCCCAGAATCCTACTTAGGATATGGTACAGGACTGTGAAGGACTGCATTGCCTGAGTCTAGGATTATTCAATATTTGTGTATCCAAACTTTCTGCCACAACCACCTTCCCTGTTGATGATACAGTCACAAGCCAGGGTTGAGGTTTCAGAGAGGAGGCCCAGTTGGACAGAAGGTGTCCGCCAACAACACACAGCCTGCTTGATCAGAGACACAGGGGCAAGTCCCTCAGGCTCCCTCTGCAACTTGCTCCCTCACCTGGTGAGCGGCTGTGGAACTGTATTTCTTGGGCAGAGGGCAAATAGGGACAGAATGTGTGTCACCAGTGGGCAGTGTAAAATCTAATGAATATTGAGGGCCTCGGGGTTGTTTAGCATGTCATGAATATTAGGTGCTCCTCTAGTCTTTCCATCCCTTTCTGTGTTCAGCTTGATCTAAGGCATCCAGGTTACTAACTTACTCTTTAATACATCACATCTCATGAATTCTGCCTCACTGTCTAAATCCTGCCCACATTTCATCTATGTCTGACAACTGTTTATATACTTCATTGTCTGTACTTAACACATCTTATAGGTTTCATCTATCCCATTTGTTTTTCTTGTTCTTATATAGCATTAGTCAGCATTTCTCGAATATTCTCAAGTAATACAGCAACACCTTCTACAACTGATCCTCCTTCTCTGATTCCATTCTAGCCAGCATCCCCATCCTTGAGGTCTTTCCCTCAAGGACCCAATCAAGATGCCCGTCTGTGCTGTTTCATCTTTCCCCATCTCCACTATAGGCTCCTCTTTACTCAACAGTTCTTTGTAATTTCACTCCCCATATCTTCAGTTTCAAGGCTAAATGAAGCCTTGTTATGTGCTCCTGATCTAACTCATTCAGGATCTGGTCTTTCCAATTATTTCCCACCTGTTATAGTCAGTTTCTCCCTTCTTCCTGGCTCCTTTCCTGATGCCCACATAGACATTTGGATCTCCTCTATCTTACAGATCAACCACAACAATCACTTCTCTGATTCCATTATTTCCTCAAGCTATCAACCTGATGCTCTAATTTATCTACAACCTTCTTTACCAACTTCTCTCTACTCAGTCCTTCAACTTTTCAATGGCTTGTGACTTGGTTTCTACCCCTAACACACTAGTACTGAAACTATTCTCGAGGGAAACGGATGACCTCCCAGTTGTCAGATCTAAGGACTTATGGTTGTGCTTCCCTGCAGTATTTGAAGCTGTGGAGCTCTCTCCCTTTGGTCCCTCCCTGTGGTGGTTTTCCTCTTCTTCTCACCTTATCACCCCACCCCCTTTCCTTCCTCTTAGCCTCTAAATGCTGGCTTTCACCCTAGGGGACTGTGTTCATCTTCTATTGCTGCTGTGAAAGATCACCCCAAACTTGGTGACTTAAGTCAACATGCATTTGTTGTTGTTCAGGTGATAAGCTGTATCCAACTCTTCTCTACCTCATGGACTGCAGCTTGCCAGGCTTCCCTGTCCTTCACTATCTCCCAGAGTTGGCTCAAACTCACGTCCATCGAGTCGATGATGCCATCCAACCATCTCATCCTCTGTCGTCCCCTTCTCCTCCCACCTTCAATATTTCCCAGCATCAGGGTCTTTTCCAATGAGTCAGTTCTTCGCATCAGGTGGCCAAAGTACTAGAGTTTCAGCTTCAGCATCAGTCTTTCCAGTGAATATTCAGGACTGATTCCCTTTAGGATTGACTGGTTGGATCTCCTTACAGTCCAAGGGACTCTTAAGAGTCTTCTCCAGCACCACAATTCAAAAGCATCATTTCTTCAGCTCTCAGCCTTCTTTATGGTCTAGCACTCACATCCATATATGACTACTGGAAAGACCACAGCTTTGACTATACAGACCTTTGTCGCCAAAGTGATGTCTCTGCTTTTTAATACTCTGTCTAGGTTTGTCATACATTATTTGTTGTAATAGATAAACATACATTTATGATCTTACAATTCTGGAGGTCAGAAGTCCCTAGGAAATCTCACTGGACTAAAAATCAAGGTGTCAGCAGGCCTGTCACCTCCTGGAGGCTCTAGGGGGAAATCCACTTCCTTGCCTTTTCCATCTTCCAGAGGACTCCCGCCTTCTTGGACTGGGATTCTTCCTCTGTCTTCACAGGCAACAACATTGGACAGAGTCTTCCTCACGCTGCCATCTCTCTGGTTCTTCCTCTGTTGCCCCCTCTTTTTGCTTAGAAGGACCCTCGTGATGACACTGGGCCCTGCATGACCCACAGTAATCTCCTTGTCTCAGGGTCAGCTGATTAACAAGTCTAATGCCCACCCTCCCACCCCAGCTCTGTGGGGACTGATGTGCCCAACATAGCAATGTCTCTGTTTGTTAGTCCTTTCTCTTCAATTTCTCCCTTCATCTGATCCATTTCTGCAACTGTCCTGACCCTGAAGAAGACCCCCCACATACTATCTGCTGGCCTGACTTCTCTTCTGAGCCCCAATTGCCTCCTGCGCCTTCAACTCAAAACTTTATGGTGGAAAATAGAAGACCACTACTGCAACCCAACCCCTCAGAATCAGTTCCTCCTCCTAACTTCTCTGGTTTCACAGCACCAAGTTTACTTCAGCAGTGGTCTCAGAAACTCCGGACTGTTCACTCTTCCAGGCCAGATCGCCGGCTAGGTGCCGTCAATGTACTTTTCAGAGTCTCATGGAGTGCATCCCTCTGTCTTCAACTCTCCATTGCTACTATCGCCTCCATCCGTCCAGCCTCTTTTTATTCCTTGGGCTGTTGTTGTTGCTTTTAATTCAGGAAGGGGGGCTGGAAATCTATTTTCTGTTCCTTTCTAGGGCAGAGTTGTTTTACATGTTATTCTAATTTTATCATGTCATCAGCCCAATAAACCAGGGATTAGCATCCTTAGTTTATAGATGAAGAAACTGAGGCTAAGAGCAATGAAGTAACTTTCTGAAACTCATAATCATTCATTTGTTCATTTAAAAATATTGAAAGCCTATTATAGGCCAAGTATTATTTCAAATGTTGGGGATAATAGTACTGAATTAATTAACTGTGATCTAAGTTCTAAGGAAAGTTACCTTAATCTAGAAATAGAAAAAATGGACTCAAGAAGTAGAAAACCAAATGAACAAGATTATTGCAGTCTCCCAGCTAACCTAGCTAAGCGTTTTCTTGCTTTTCTGATTTCCTAGTGAGCAAACAACAAAATCTCCTTGGTAGCACTTTACTCATTCAACACTGTATATAGTCATTTGTATACTGCCTTATTTCCCTTACCAAACTCCCTGGAGGCAGAAACACTGCCTCACATGGCACGTAACAGGATATTGTTTCAGCTACAAGGTTGTAAGAGTCAAAGAAGAGGTTCGGGAAAGTTCTCTGTAAACTGTAAAGCCATTTTCTAAGGTTTATTGTCATCAGTGATGCCGGCTGTGATCTTCTTTGGGCAAGTCATCCAAGGACCCAATGCCCCTTGATGTGGACAGAGTCAATTTTCCTTACAGTTCCTTTTCTTCCCTTACCTGGTGAAAAGCCACAACGTAACACTGTATGTTGGGTTGGGCAAAAAGTTCATTCAGGTTTTCTGTGTCATCTTTACGGAAAAACCTGAATGATTTTTTTTTTTTTTTGGTCAATCCAATACAATGTCTACCGCAAGGAACTTGCTTTCCGGAAGTTCCTGAGGAAAAGCTGAAAAGTTATTGCTTAAGACAATGACTTTCTTGTTCATCTTCCCCACCCTCCCCCAATACCTTCATTTTTTCCATAATATTTCATTACAAAGCTTTTCAAACTGAAAAGTTTTTTAGGTGACTATCCATCTATGCACCATCCAGATTCTACCATTACTGTTTTACTAAACTTGCTTTGTCACAGTTTTCCAGTTATCTTTCCATTCCTTCATCTCATTTATTTGATGCATTTCAAAGGAAGGTATTACTAAACTGCCCCCTAAATACTTCAGCTGCATATCATTAACCAGATCATTTTTATTCCTTTGAGGTACATTTGACATACAATGAAATGCACAAATCTTCAATGTTTTATTCAATGGGTTGTGACAAAGTATACTCCTCTGTAAGCCAAGCCCTCTCAAGTCCTTCAGCTTGTGCCAGAAAGTTCCCTTATACCTTCCCCAAGTCAGTCCCTGACCCAGTAGCTCACTCTTGAAGCTGTATGCTCAGATGAGCTGCAAATGTGACTTTTTACCACTATATTTACTATCCAAAACACCCCGACATTCTGTTCCCTTTGCAAAAATTTATTTTAATCTTTTTTCCAGCTTTCTTGAGGTATAATTGACAAAATATAATTGACAAAATTTGTATATATTTAAGGTGTACAATGTGATGGTTTCCTATTAACGTACGTTGTGATCACCACAATCAAGCTAATTAGCATTCATTACTTCATATAGGTACCTTTTTTTTTTCTTTCAACCCCTACCCCCTGTCTGTGGCAACCACCTGTTTATTCTCTGTATCTATGAGTCTGTTTCTCTTTAGCTCTGTTTGTTCATTTGTTTTGTTTTTTAGATTCCACATATAAATAAAATCATGCAATATTTATCTTTGTCTGTCTGACTTATTTCACTGAACATAATACCCTCTAGATCTACCCATATTGTCACAAATGGCAAGACTGCCTTCTTTTTTATGGCTGAGTTATATATATATGTATATATATATATATATATATGCCACAGCTTCTTTATCCATTCATCTGTCGAGGGACATAAGCTGCTTCCATATCTTGGCTATTGTAAATAACACTACAGTGAGCATAAGCGTGCATATGTCTTTTCGAGTTAGTGTTTTTATTTTCTTGGGGAAAATACCCAGAGGTGGAATTGCTGGATCATATGGGCTTCCCAGGTGACTCAGATAGTAAAGAACCCACCTGCAATGTGGGAGACCTAGATCTGATCCCTGGGTTGGGAAGATCCCCTGGAGAAGGGCATGGCAACCCACTCCAGTATTCTTGCCTGGAGAACCCCCACGGACAGAGGAGCCTGGCGGGCTGCAGCCCATGGGGTTGCAGAGAGTTGGACACGGCTGAGTGGCAGCACAGCAGAGCACATGGTAGTTCTATTTTTAATTTTTTTGAGAATTCTCCATACTCTTTTCCATACTGGCTGCTCCAATTTACATTCCAATAGTATACAAGGGTTCCCTTTTCTCCACATCCTCTCCAACACTTATTATTTGCTGTCTTTTTGATGACAGCCGTTCTGATGGATGTGAACGGATATTTCATTATGGTTTTGATTTGTATATCCCTGATGATTAGTGATGCTGACCATCTTTCCTGTGTCTGTCGGTCATCTTCATTCTGTTGCTATTAATTGCCACAAATGAAAAAGTACTTTTCAGGATTTAAAGACATAATAGTTTGCTTGGTGGAAGAAATAGGAAAAATGGCTTACTGAGACAATAGTCTAATTTTTCTTCTTTTAAAACTTACCTTGAATTCAGTTTTAGGTCGAACCACTCTGCTGCCTCTCTCTTACCTTATGATAAATTTTGATTTCGAGGTCAACCTACATTAGTTCAGTCAAAAGGGGTTTATTTCTTTAAGTCCTGTGGTCCTCATTTAGCATTTTTTTTTTTGAAGACACTCACAAGAAAATCTGGAGGGTTTTTTTTTTCTTCTTACTGCCGTTGCTGGAAGATTTATGTTCTTGGGCATGTCACCACTCTCTCAGGCCTCAGTGTCCATATCTGGAAAATAACAGTTTATCTCTTAAGTCCCCATCTAAATCTGAAACCCAATACTTTCTGTGGGAAGAAAAGTTGTGAAGACCTGAGAACAAAACAAAAGCATCTCCATGCCACATACAGTAGTATATTAAACAGTTCATCAATATTTTTTAGTCCAAAAATAATAAATGTTACTGTATCTTGGTAAGTTATTCTAGCTTATGTGTTCTTGGAACAGCTGATTTCTGTTTAAAGTTTTTTGTACTAGCAAATCATAATTTAAATTGTAACACAAAGTCCTTTCCAATGAATGACTGTAGAAGGAAGCTTGCTTGATATATTCCTTTTTTTTTAAATCTTGTTTATACTTCTTTAGAGGGTTTTTTGACAGGATTTGGGAGACAATTGTCAGAAATCTGTTCTCCCCATAGCCACCTCTGAGTCACTTCCACTATTTATGGAAGAGCAACTGTGAAGAGTGGGATCATGTTTAGGCTTTTTTTTTTTTTTTTTAAAACAACACATGATAAATGTCTTTAGAAGTTTATGTAATACATCCCGAAGCTTTCAGTTTTCAGAAGAGAACAGAGTCCAGAAAGCAACTTTTTGGCCTTGTATAGCTTGAAACCATGTTCCTGAGTCTTAGGGTCCTAGATTGTCAAAGTAGTAACCTGAGTAAAGTTTTAGCAGTCTTTGGAGTAAAGCTGTTCTGTCTTGGAAAGCTGCAACTGTGCCTCCTATATCAGGCATAAGATTTCCATTTCATCTTATTTGCTACCTTGCAAAGGAACTTTTACTTTGGCTTACTTTTCCTTGCACATACTTCAGATTCCAGAGCCTTCATCTGCGCGGTTGTTTAGCAAGACACTCTACAAAGCAGCCTCTGTCTCTGTCCTATATGGATTGCTCAAGAGGGAGGAATGAAATTTAGGATGGGGATATGTTGCCTGTTGTTTACTTTCTCTGAAGACTTTCTGTCCTCTTTTCTGTTTAAGAAGACTCATCATCTAGCTCAGCTGTCTGCTTCATTCATCAAGCTCTCATTGGACCACCTGCCAATAAGCTGGCCTAAGAAGTCTTGTACATGTTAGTGGCCTAGCTATCTCCTAGATTCCAGGCCCTCGAGTTTGGCAGGGTGCGTGTCCAGAGTGCTTTTTCCTAGGAACCCAACGAGCCTGTGCGGAAATGGCAGCCTGTGAGATCACCAGCTGGGTCTTTCCTGTCGCCTTTCCACTGTCTTAACCAGGAAGCTGAAGCCAGGCTTGTGAATGTGTCTCTGGAATTGAACTCAGCCAACTTCTCTCCTGTCAGAATCTCAAGTCACGAAAATTAAGAACAGAATACAGAAAAATAGGTTTTTCTCTTTCCAAGCAACAGAGATGTTGTCAAGTTATAAGATTAAAAATATTTCGCCAAATATCCTTAACACAAACTCTCAGCACTCCTTAAGATTGAGTTTGATATGAAAACTTGTCAAATGTGTTGATCCCACTCATCAAGCAACAGTACTTGTTTTTCTTATTAATAGCATAATGAAGACTTTGCAGTTATTAGTAAGAGTATTGAAGAAGACAGATATAGATGTAGCAAAATAGCTTAAGAATGTTTTTAAACTTGGCTTAAATTCAGTCAAGATTTTACTGAGTTCCATTTGTTTGAGCATTATTTTGAGAACCATTTGTTTTTATTAAGAAACAGCAAAATGAGTTGCCTATGGCAACTGAAAAATATAGATAGGGAAATTTTATTGTGTTTATTTTAAAAATTTTCTATCATTAAATTAGCTTCAAGAATTTATAGGCCTAGTTGTTCCTCCTTATAAGCTAAAATCCTACAACAGCCCTGAAGAAGTGCAAAACTGGCTCCTGTTTTTACCAGAGACATGTATGGTCCAACTTGTGTGTCCTTTGATTGCAATCTGAAAGTCAAGAATCCTTTCTATTATGGTCACTTACATGGAATGGTCTGTTTCTAGGATCATATTGCTGTATTGAGGGTGTCTATATATTCAAATCATAGCACTGGGTTATTTATATATATATATATATATATATATATATATGGCCTTACTTTAAAAAAAACTTGCACTTTGGTTTCATTTTCATGAAATGAATTATACTGACTTTAACACTTTAATAAGCCCTCTCCCTAAAAAGTTATGGGAATAATTATTTCATCTTCTTCTGTTTGACTTAAAAAGCAGATAAGAACCAACAATGAGTGGCAAATCCAAAGAATTCCAAAATAATATTTTTAAAAAGAATGAAGGCCCTCATTTTAGCTGTAAAGTTGACAAACACTTCAAACACTCAACCCAGAGAACACCCCTTCGGTGTCACAATTCAGAATGGATCGTTTTCCCTTTCGCCTGTCCGAAGTTCTGAAATGATCCTTAAGGGCTCTGGTTTCATAAGCGCCAGGCAAGCAGCATCAGCGGGCAGGGAGGATGCTGCCGGAGGTTAGAAATGTTCAGCTGCAACATTGATTTGTGTCCGCCGCTCTCCCTCTGCCTCGCTGGCCTTTTTCCCTTTAATGAGGACTAGAATGTTTCCACATCACTTAACTGCCTTCGTAAAGCACCAGAAGGTCACACCAGCCCCAGACTGATCCCTTTCTTTGTGTCGATAATATAATTGGCTGATTGTGCCAGTGATGAGCGCGCCCCCTCCCCCAGCCGGGCCCTAGCTCCATGTTGGCGAGCCTGGCTGCCGGTTTGCGAGGAGAGCAGCCCGGCTCGCTGCGCGCTCCCAGCGCCGGCGGTGCCACTGCGCAGGTTGATCAGCGAAACAGCATCCATTTTAATCTGCGGGGAGCCCCTGCCTTCCCAGGGCGTTCTCTCCGCCCGCGGATGCTCCGCGCTCTCCCTCCGCAGCCTCGCTGAGCAGTCCTGCCTTGGGGTCTGCTCCCTAGGATGCACTGAGATGGTACACCAGGAGAACTGTTCGTATCAGGTAAGATTTAAAGCCTGATCGTGAGGCCGGCATCCTTTGGGAGAGGAGGCCTTCCTCGTCCAGAGCAGCAGGTTGCCTCGTTCCGGGTTTTCACGGGATTTTGCCATACTACACTCCTTGCCTCCATCACATTACAGTATCTGAATTGTAATTAGATTTTCTGGGGAGTAATGGGGCAGAAAACTCTGTTTCTTGGCCTTTAAAGCATATGTGAAATCCGCTGAGGTGATCCGTGTTTTGCACATTCTGTATGTCTCTGCAAAATAAGAGAAATCGGGTTGAACTTTGAATTTAAGAGGCTTTGGAAAAGAAAAATCTGGGTGGAATTTCACATGGATAAAAGGGAAAAATGTTTTTGCTCATTGCATAGGAGGCAAATGGCTTCACATCCAGCTTTTAGGATTGTCTTGAAGGAAATTATGTAAATCGGAAGTAATAACTGATGATCTGAGAAATTTTCAAACACCAGCTGGTACGCACTTGACATTTAAAGTTGCACTTGTCTCTCCAAACTTATTTTTACTAGTATGTTGTTTTAAATGACTAGTAAATAAGAAATAAGGTACCAACATGCATAAAAAACTCCAAATAGGAAATTTTTAGTAACAGGTACTCATCTCTGTCCCTAATTTTCTGTCTGGAGTTTTGAAGTAAACACTTAGAGGATCTCGAAAGACCAGTTCTAGAATGTGACTACAACTATGGAATCAACACTGAAAATATCCTCCTTGTAAACAGACAACGAGAAGGTTCTCAGAGAAATTTCTCTGCAGCAGCAGGCACGGCTAGTCCAAGTGCTGGATAGTTAGTATCAGGGTATTACTCAGCTGACCGAGTTTAGAAGCTCCAAGGGACCATTTCTCTAATTTAACAGTGCCTCTTCCTTGTGTGAGGTAAGTTACCTGAGACCAGCAGGTGTTTCTCAGAAGGTCGGATTTCACAGTAGTGAATGTACGCAGGCAGACTAGTACATCTCACAAGACTCAAAGCAGTCGTTTCTCAGCTAAGTAATGTATGCCTAGAAAATATGTTTATGCACTTTTTTCTCGGCTTAATAATTGGAATTTTGTAATTGTGGGCCTGTCTCATAGTATTTTCATTTTATAGTCCATTTAGGTCCATAGATCCTAGGTAACAAGATTTATGCTTCATAGGAGTTCTTACCATGCATAAGAAAAGGGTCATGATGCTGAGGAAACAACAAAACTTACACAGAATACAGTGGGGGAGTGGAGAGTGTCGACTTTTATGGAGAGCGTAACCTACTTATGGCATGGCTCCAGGTGATTAAATTACTATAATAATTAACATCATTTTTCTGCTCGCTTTTTAGAGAAGCTATGTAATGTAATTTTTTGAAGGCAAGATGCTACGAGATTATTCCCTGTATCTTTTCATTTGGTTGAACATGGAGTCACTGGTTTTACAAGTCACAGATTGGTCAGATGTCAGCAGTGCCATCAGGAGGGGAGGGGTTTTTTAGCCTTCTGCTTCCAGAGGAAAACAAATTGATTTTCTTTTATATGAACTACAACATATAACACTGATTGTGTGTTCAATAGTTTTTGAAGTATTTATTGCTTATTTTTACAATAAAATTATGTCCATTAGGCAGGTGATAATCGACAGTAGATTCTACATCTCCATGGGATTTTATAGAACTTTATGTGCCCGTCCTTTTGAAATGCTCTCCCTCTGTTCATAACTCAGCAAATAAAGAAACATTAGCCTTGAAGCCATGTCTCAATCCTACTTGGAAACCTTAGTTTTAGAACCGCCTGACACCATGGATTCTGAAAGGGCAGTTTCTCTAAGTTCTTGATGTTATCATGGTCACTGGTAAAATCAACAATGATGTTTTTCAGAAATGTCCCCTTATCTGATGAAGGCTTGCTTATTTATTTATCTATTCTTAAGGATGATAATAGAGTGGTTAAAACAAAGTCCCTAGACTAGCATCTTAGTGAGTAGAAGGAATTTACTTGTAGGACTGATTCCTTTCATCTGTAATGTTGGTTTCTTTTTTTTTTTTATCTGATTTTATTTGTTTTTTTAAATTGAAGGATAATTGCTTTACAGAATTTTGTTGTTTTCTGCCAAATACCAACATGAATCAGCCATAGGTATACATATGTCCCCTCCCTTTTCTTTTTTTTGGGGCATATGGTCATTTCCTGACCAGGGGTGGAACCCACACCCTCTTCAGTGGAAGCACAGAGTCTTAACCACTGGACTGTCAAGAAGTCCCCTATACCTCGATCTCTTAATGGAGACACCATGAATGGGGCTTCGGAGGCCATTCCCCTCAGACTTATTTGGATAATTAGGGGCATGTGTCTGGGTGTGTGTTATTATTACCTTTGTCATCATCATCGTCATCTTCTGAGCAGTAACAGTCTCCTGACTACTCCTACCCTTGCCCCTGTTCTGTGGTCCATGTTCAATGCAGAATCCAAATGCTCTCTTAAGACCTAAATCAGAGCCTGCCACCGATCTCATAATTCTCCTGGGCATAAAAGCCCACGTCCCAGCAGGGCCCCCGGGGTCTCACATCCCCTCGCCCCTGATTCCTCTGACTCCTCTCGCCCCCCTCCGCCCCTTCACCCCTCTTCTCATGTTTCCTGCACGTGCCGTCTCCCTGTCAGGTATGTGCTTCCCCCCCAGGGAGCCCGTTAGTTGCAGGTTTAGTGAGCAATCTGCCCTGTTTGGGGCATGTTTATACTAAAAAATTGTTCACTTCTACCTGAAATTCAGAGTCACCCCAGACATCAGGTATTGCTCCTCTTGGTGACCGCCATGGCTTACTCACTTTCTTCAGATCTTTGCTCACATGTCACCTTCTTGTGAAGGCCTCCTCTGGACTTTCTGTGTCAGCTTCCAATTCCCCGACTCTCTCCCAGTCTTTATTACACGTCATTTTTATATTTGGCGTCCATCACCATCCATCCGGCTACATGTGCTGTGCCGTGTCCCGTTGCTCAGTCATGTCTGACTCTTGGCGAGCCTGTGGCCTCTAACCTGCCGGGCTCCTCTGTCCATGAGGTTCTCCAGGTGAGAATACTGGAATGGGTTCCCACTTCTTCCTCCAGGGGATCTTTCCGACCCAGGCTTTGAATCCACATCTCCTGCACTGGCAGATGGATTCTTTACCGTTGTGCCCCCTGGGAAGTCCATCAGACTACAGTTTTGTCTATTTTCTGTCTTCCTTACTCCACAGAAGCTCCACAAGGACAAGGATTTTTAGGTTTGTGTCCATCTGCTGTCTCACTGCTGAGAGCAAGCTCTCAAATAATATGGATGGATGTGACTATTGTATGTAAAATTGAGTGAGAAAAAAAGGCACTGTAAACACTCTCTAGCGTTGTGGTTACACTTTGATGGCCATTGGGATGATTGTCAATCCTATTCCTATTCCGACTCCCAGCAACATGCCCTTGATTTCAGTGTCTTAGGATCAGATTATCCCTTTATTTTTTGTTACTTTTCTCATCTGTGAAATGGTATTTTTTTTTCTTGTTAACATCCTGGCATGAGAGTTGGCAGGTCCCTGCCAGAGGCCACCTTTCTGCATCAAGTCGGTTACCATGAATTGAGAGCCACTTTCTCCCAGTGTTTACATAAAGGGCTCAGTGAAGATTACAAAGCAGCCCAAGGAAACCATACATTGCTTCACTTCCCAATTATTTATTGCTAATATAGAGAGTCTAACTGATCCTCGGGTATTACTTTTCCAAATAGATGATTGTTTTGAAAAAGAGAGTTTCACTGCTTCCTAGAGCTTGAGCCCCCTTTGGAGGTGGATGGATGTGCCATGCTATGAACAACTTCATCTGGGGGTGGGGGGGGATGTTCAGAGAGAAATTCTCAGGCAGGGTTTTTCATGGTTGTTTTATTTTTGAAGTTTCTCGGGTTGTCGTCATCTTTGTGTACTTTTCCCCCTCGCAGGGTTTACGTCAGCACAGAGCTTACTGAGGCATGTCTTGTCATTTTCAGTTGTAGCCGTGTTAAAAGATAGAGCTATCCACCTCCATTTTCCAGTCTTGGGAGGAAGCCAATCTCTTCAGGAAAGAGCCTTGCCCACAGCTTCGGGCCTGGCAGCCTTTAAGAGACCAGATTCCTCTACACGATCTCTGATAGAAAGCGTCAAAATACTGTTAACTTGAAAGCACAGGCTTAGGTCAAAGGGTCCATTTTGCTTAAAAACTCCCAAAGATTTTCTCCTCTTTCCCTGCAGTCAGTTTTGGGGATGAATGTGTGTATAAAACCAGTGACACGCTTTTATCCCTTTATTTCCGTTGCTTAAATTCCTTTATGACCACTCCAGACATAAACCACACCCTCATGGTCTCAGCTCCAGTAGAAATGAAAGAGGAAAAAAGTAAAATGGTACGTGAATGACTCTCATCTTTTTCCTCCCTTGGAAGCATAAAGAGACTCTTCTTCAGATGCACACCTGATCTTGAAGAAGCAGAGGGGAAATTTTCGTACTTCCCCATTTTCTTTAGGATAAACTCCCATGCCTTGCATTTAAGGCCTAACCATGGGGACTTCCCTGGTGGGCCAGTGGCTAAGACTCCATGTTCCCAATGCAGGGGGCCTGGGTTTGATCCTTGGGGACTAGATCACACATCTAGATGTGTGATTTAGGTGTGTGACTAGATCACACATGCCAAAACTAAGAATTCACATGCCGGAACTAAAGATCTTGCATGCCACGATGAAAATTGAAGATCCATTGTGTCATAGCTAAGACCCAGCACAGCCAAATAAAGAAATAAATATTTAAAAAAAATTTTTTTTTTTTTTTTAAAAAGACCATGATCTGAACCCTGGACAGAAACAGCCCTCCCTCCTCACCTTGTCCTCCTGCCCCCACACAGCCGTCAATCCTTTCTGTTTGCTGTGCTGCCTCAGCCTGGAATCCCTGCCACCCGCACACCTGCTTCTGCCTGTTGCAAGCTGATGCTCTCTGAAGCTCGTGTCCCCTCCATCAGGAAACTTTCTCCTTCTGAATGCATTTTGTTTTCAGCTCTATAAGAACCCATTTACTGCTAGTGACATATAAGTCTGCCTCCCCGATTAGACAACAGGCTACTTGAGGACAAATGCCTATTTTTCATTTCCTGCCCTATACACGGAGTGCGTGTTCCATAAATGTGTGTTGGACTGATTGGATTTTCTGCAGTTGGTCCTGTTCTGAGTCCCCAGGATGAGGGTTTTGCATCATAATACCAGAGAGGAGCTCAGATCTGTGCACTGCAACTGGGAGTGGGTGAAGGGGATCCCCCTGCATTGGGAGATCAGAGTCTTAGCCACTGGACCACCAGGGGAGTTCCCATGGTTAGGCCTTGAATGCCATGCAGAGGAGTTCGAACTTTATCCTAAAGAAAATATGGGAAGTATGAAAATTTCTACTCCTTGTATGTGGCTTATGAGCCTCTTGCCAAGTTGCCATCCCATGCGCTGAGACGAGGGACATTGGGCAGGGAACAAAATGAAAGAGACACACATCCCACCCTCCCCAGAGACAGTCATTAAGAATATACCACCACACCTACTTCTCCTTCACCTAGAGGGGTTCCCCAAGGTGAGCCTCGTGGTCTGTCCCCAAGCACCCCTTCAAAACACCCGTGGTCAGTGGAAGCTAGTAGTCATCCTCAAGGCACCTTTCTTAATATACTGAATTTTAGAGGGATAATTTTACTGCCTCCTGAAACACTGAATATTCCTTGGGCAAAATGTCTCAGCCCAACTGAAGTATTGCACCCACCATCTAGAATGAAAGGTATCCTATATTGGTCTCAAATGATAAAACTAGGGAGTATATCAGTTTAAGTAGTACATCAAGATATCTTAAAAAGCTCTTGCTGGGAGAAAGTAGTAAACAGACCTTCATGCCCAGATTCTAGTGGGTTGGTTGGTTGGTTGGTTTGCCTCCGTGCATGGCATGTGGGATCTTAGTTCCTTGACCAAGGATGGAAACCTCGGCCCCTGCATTGGAAGCGTAGAGTCTTAACCACAGGACTGCCAAGAAAGTCTCTGTAGTGGGTTATTTAATGGTTAACAAAGGAAAGGAAATACAGTATGTCCCCGTTGACACCAGGCCAAGAGAGGGCTCATTTTCCAATCCCCTCTTCCTGTGAATGAGAAAACAGGTATCAAATTTGACTTCATTTAAGATTCTACTCAATTTAAGCCTGGTTTCATCCACGGCAGGGAAAAAAATATACTGACCTAATAGGAAGGGGAATTTCAAAGCATTTAGTGCACTATTTGATACAGGCTTTTTAAATATAAGTT
Source organism: Muntiacus reevesi (assembly GCF_963930625.1). Classification (NCBI taxonomy): domain Eukaryota; kingdom Metazoa; phylum Chordata; class Mammalia; order Artiodactyla; family Cervidae; genus Muntiacus; species Muntiacus reevesi. Next base: position 83,366,925 of record NC_089256.1, on the reverse strand, counting down.
CAGCGAAAAATAAATGAGTAAAATATAAGTTCAATGAAGTTATTTTTATCTCTTGTTCTATAGATTTTTATTTGATTGGAGAATTTTTTTCCCTGGAGTGTTGAAGAATACTTTGTCTTCATTGTATTGCCTGGTTGGGGTACAGTTGTATTTTGCCTTGTTGAGATACAGTGTGTTTGTCTGAGGAGGGAATAACATGTCTATCACCTTAAAAATTAAGAAAATCATTCTGGAAACAAACTCATCTGCACTTGTTTTTAGGTTGTATATCTGAAAATATAATATATATATTTTGCCACAAAAGGAGCACAGTGATAAGTGCCCAGATGGGAGGGGAAAAAAATCATTTTAACAGAATTTCAGTATGGGCCTGATCTGAAATAGAAATTTAGTACAAGCACATCATTCCTATTTAGAGTAGCACTGGGAGCCTCAAACATCGTGATTTAGACATCAAGTGATTTTAAGAAATAAATGTGCCATGCGTATTTTAAGCCAAATGTCTAGTATTTTCTCTTGGAAAGAGAGTGGTGGGGGGGGATTGAAGGGAAATGGGCACATTGCTATGATACATGCCAGTGCTTGCATGCAGAGCAGAGACCTCACCTTCACACACACACACAAACACATGTGCATGCACACACATGCACACACGCACAGTCTTAGGTAACCAAGACTTCACATGCAGAAGCTCAAGATTAATAGCATCGCATTCTATTATTTATTTACGTTCTCCGTACCAAGGGAAAATGTGAAATCTCCGTGTACTTAGTATTCCCCTGAGCACTATGTGGAAGCATCAGAAATTACCAAGCTTCCTGAAATAGAAAGTACTTTGACAAAATTGCTCGAATTCAGAAGAAAACAGTCATCCAAAGGCCTAGTGACAATCAGCGTAGGAGAGCCATTAAGGGGGAAAGAATGCTAAGAGCACAGAAAAACATAATGAGGGCATTAACAATGGTCCCCCTCTGAAGCTGCGCCATCCTCAGCCAAGTGACCACAGTTGGCGTTCCTCGTACTCAGGTCTTCAGATGGGCGGAAAGCTTGATGCCTGTGGTTCTCAGTTTTCTTATATGCATAAATGATTGACACTCTTGTCTCCTTCCAATGCTTTAACCTCCTCCACTGCACACTCCCAATGCCATTAGTTTAACTTTTTAAATCTACAATGAAAAGTCCTCTGCAAAACAATATGCAGATTTTCATGGTTTATCTGGCTATCGGAATACCTTATTTGAAAAGCAAAGCAAATTTAGATGAATACTGCACAGAAGAGAAAAAATAATTTTAAAAGAGAATATAAATCAGTGTCAGTTTGTGTAGCACATGGAATTTGGAGGCTAAGGCTGAAGGAGAGGTGGTGGGAACCTAAAGGGTTAATCCGGACTCAATAAGAGTTTCCATTAATAAGAATAGGAAGATCTTTTGACAGTGCATAAGTGATTTCCCAGTAATGCGGTCTGTGTTTTCAGAGTCAATAATTTCCACCAGTGGCCGATAATGATCATTTAAAAGCATTAGCTCACGTGACCAATGTGCCTCACAGTTCAAATTATGGCTTGACAGGAAACTGAAGCTCTCCATTCTGGTCCTTGAATTTCAGGGCAGGGGAGGGTGAGCGGAGGCCCTTTCAACCTCAGGGATTGTAAGTGGCTTTATGTACATTTTCTAAGAGGAAGCATTAGTATCTGGCCCCATGTTTTGCAGGCAGAGTTCATTTTAGAGAGGGCAGCAGTAGAAGTGAAAGGTTTAGTCATTCAGTTGTGTCCAGACTCCTCTATTCATGGGATTCTCCAGGCAAGAATACTGGAGTGGGTAGTCATGCCCTTCTCCAGGATATCTTCCTGACCCAGGCGTTGAACCCAGGTCTCCTGCATGGCAGGCAGATTCTTTACTGTCTGAACCACCACAGAAGCCCAGTAAGGAAGGAACCAGGGAAAATTCTGTGTAGGAAGGACAGACTGACTGTTCTCCTCTTGTTTGTGCGGGGCTGCTCCAAAATCACCAAACATTAAGTTCAGCTCAAGTGTTCTAAGTGGTGGTTTGTTTTTTTCATTTCCTGTATTCATCTGAACCAGTTGGAAGTGAAATTAATTACAGTATTGATCCCAAGCCATGTAAAGTCAGGGTCTTATCACCAAGCCTAGAAATATGATCGAAAATAAGATAATGGCTTATACTGAATTTTTTCAAGGTCTCAAGCTGTGCTTCTGAAATTTAAAGTGCACTCAGAAATCTTAGAGCACTTGTAAGACTGCAGTTTTTGATTCAGTAGGTCTGGGGTGGGAGCTGAGAGTTTGCATTTCCTGTCCACTCCCAGGTGATGTGGGTTCTGTGGCTGGAGGACGCAGAGCAAAGAAAGCACCAGAGATCACTCCATGTGAGAGGAGGATAGTATATATTTTAAGCTGGCACAAGCCATCCAGATAGTAATGATACAGCTCCTTCTGGAAAGGGTCTAGGCTATGAGCATATGTCCCGAGCACTCATTTAAGGAGGGTGCAAAATACGTTCATCACCACTGGAGACCAACTTTCTAAAGAAGGTGTTTTATCACTTGTCTCTATATAGTACTTCGTAGAGGATCACTTATGCCAAAAAAAGATATAGGGGGTAGAGGAGGAGAATGGTTTTTCTTACTTCCTTGGGACTAACCCTTGTTCCTATTGTACAGCTGGGAAATTTCCATCTTGGATTTTGAGATACCCTTCTCCAAAAGGTAATCTGTTATAAATGTATATGCATTTATATATACATATATATGTGTATGTATGTGGTCAATATATTATTGGTGCGTATAAATTAATTTGAATATGTTTATACATATACATAGTTAATGCTGAGAGTTCAGTCCTTTTAACTGTATGTTTAAGGCCACCCTGTTAAAACAAACCTGAAGAAGGGCATGGCAACCCACTCCAGTATTCTTGCCTGAAGAATCCTATGAAGAGAGGAGCCTAGTCAGCTACAGTCTATGGGGTCATAGAGTCGAACATGACTGAAACAACTTAGAATGTGTGCATGCATGTTAAAATTAAAGTCAGAAGATAATAATTAGACGTATAGCTTTATGTACTTTACTAAGTCTTGTAATATCTAAGTTTTTATTGGGAATTCCCTGGTGGTCCAGTGGTTAGGACTCAGAACTTTCACTGCCGTGGCCTGGGTTCAATCCCTAGTTGGGGAACTAAGATCTCACAACCTGTGTGGCATGGCCAAATAAATAAATAAATTTTTATAATCACATGCATGTTAGCTCTTGATTATAGATAGCTAAATGGGCTAGATGCTGACCTAGGTAAGAGGCTGAAATCACTGAAATTCATGGTAGGCCCCCTTTTTTACTTACCATGTTTACTTACCTCTTAAATGTATGTGGTTTCCAAAAGAGATTTCTGTTGAAAAGCACTCATATAAACTATTAATGTTTCCTTCCATGGACAGCATTCCATGGAAACATTGTAAGCAGCCCAAACCTTTCTCCTCTGTGCCTGTATCTATTCAACAGCCATTCATCTTCCACTTAACATGTGGGAGGTGGTGTCTAGATGCTGTGGGAAAAACAAGGTGAGTAGCACAAATTTCTGTGCTCTTAGAGAAAGGCTTGAAACTGTAACGGTGTTAGAGAAAAACCATTATCAGTCTAAAAGCAGCAGGGTAAACCTGAAAGGAAAGGTCACTGTACAGTGTGTTAGGTCACAACTATTGATGAAGGAGTTTTTATTTCATTCCTTGAGGTCTGATCCTCAGGAGACATCAGTGACGCGTGCTGAATGTTACAGATATGTGATTTAGAAAATAGTGTCAGCTTTTGATATCGTTTTTAGCTACGTTTGATTACTCTGTTGGGTACCGTTGTTTCTTAACAGAGGCAGCCAGTAGGAGGCAGTCTCGCACACCCATTTAGAATATGGGCCACGGAAGCAAATTCTGTGCTTCAAATTCTGGCCTTTCGATGGGCAAGCTGCCACACTGGGACAATTCCCTAGCCTCACCGATTTCTCACTCCACTGTGAAATGCAGCTTGATAATAATATCCACCTCAGAGGGTTCCTGTGAGGACTGAAGACAAATGTAAGAGGCACCTGTAACGTACCTGGCCCACAGCAGCCCCCAGTAGAGGGTATGCCGTGTGCTAAATCGCTTCAGTCGTGTCTGACTTTGCGACTCCATGGACTGTAGCCCACCAGGCTCCTCTGTCCATGGAATTCTCCAGGCAAGAATACTAGAGTGGGTAACTATTCCCTTCCCTGGGGGATCTTCCCACCCCAGGGATCGAACCCACGTCTCTTATGTCTCCTGTATTGGCAAGCGGGTTCTTTAGCACTAGCGCCATCTGGGAAGCATGTTAATACATGTCATGTAATAAGACGTGTGCTTCCGTCATGTTAACCAGTCTCCTTTGGCAGAGTTTAGTGTGCAGAGGGTCCTTCAAAGCCCAGCATCCTTTATGTTAACCCCAGAGCCTTACCTCTGAGAAATTCTCTGGCTTTGGGGACACCCGCTGTATAGGAGTACTCAGTGACCAGCATGACCTCTCAGACCTGGAGGGTGAACCCGGCTTCTTGCATGCAGGTGGTGGGACCCCCGCCCAGAGCAAGGGTCCTGGGTCTGGAGGACATTAAGACAGGGGCGATCTCTGCTAGGGAGAAGGCCTGCCCAAAGGGAAGTGTGGCTTGGGAGACACAACTCCATCAGACTGTCTGACAAAGGCACAGGACAGTCTCAGGAACCGGGTTGGGGGATGAGGGTAGGGTTAAGCAGGGGTTTGGATGTGAGTTAGGGGCGGTAGAGGAAAGTATTTGCTTCATGGACGTAGTGCTCCAGAAAACCACGTTAAGACAACTTTATCCTACACGTCTTCCACAAATTGATTTTATTTTTTAATTCGTGGAGAGAAAATACTAAACAAGTGATGTGAGCACGTCAGCAAAGGTGAAGATGCCAAAAGCTGTCTGGAGCGGCACTTTGCCCTAGAACTCTGTCTTAACAGCGTTGAAGCTGGTCAGGAACTCACGTTGGAAAACCTATTGCCTAGTACATTTACTGCTTCCTGTGTAAGCCTGTCAGACTGTAAGATTATGCTGCTCAATGGAGCCTTGGCCTTTGAATTCTTCTTTGACCTGTTTCTCCTGCACACAGTAACTTTCAAAAAAACACCGCGTATATATTTTAGTTTATGGCCGTAGCAACTTGATAACAAGGAGTGTGTGTGTGCACGCTTGTTTGTCTGCTTCTTGCATCAAAACATCCTGCAGCTGTGGGCCTTTTCCTTCTCTGTACGTAAAGCCAATAAACAAAGCCAAAAGCCAGGGAAAAGGGTAAAAAGAGCAGCAGCAAGGAGCGTCCTCTTTTGTGAAAAAGCCCGCCACCGGCTCTTAGAGAAAAGTTGATGGATGTTTTTCTCCTGCCTATATTAATAGAACAAAGCAACGATTCCGGGGGCAGAGGGGTCCCTCTCTGTGTCGGAGATGAATTTCATTCTTGTCCTGGGGTTTCTCCCTGAAGGTGACACTTTCTCGTTTGATTATTGGTTATAGGAAAAAGGCAAGGGGGGAAAGGCAAACCTCTATCTTACAGGTTAACTTTTTAATTATACTGTTTGGTTTTGTCATGCAATACCCGGCTTTTAACTCGCCAGTGGAGTCTGCGAGGCAGGGCTTTGCATCTATTTTTATCCTGTACACTCTACCCCTGGTTCAGAATAAGGTTGCTGGATTCCTCCAGAACTCTTATCCACACTCAGCCCTGAAGCGGGAAGTTTGGGTGTTAAATTGGCTTTTCCTGGATTGGGGGTAGAGAAGGTGCTGGGGAGAGGCATCCAGGCAGGACCGTTCAGGGGAAGAAGGTGACAGCAAATGTGGAAAGGTTGGACTCTTAACCAGCCAAGTGTCAGGACAGAGTAAGCCTTCGGGAACAGCAGCTGCCCCTGTGCCGAGCCGGGACACACCAGGGAGGCCGGGTGGGGCGGTGTCTTTGGGACTGAAGGGGCAAGGTCACACCCAGCCGGACACAGACTCTTAGCTGGCTCTCCATGTCAGCATGAGCGGGAGCCAGGGTCCTGAGCAACCGCACATCAGCCTCTCGGGATTCATGGGAGCTTACTTCTTAAGTGAAATTGTAAAGAGTTAAAAGGATGGATTTGGACAGTGATGGAATGGATGACATCATCAGTAAAGAATCCCCATTGGATGTGGAGGGGAATTATAAAAAGGTAAGGGGGGAGAGCTCTTTTGTTTGTAAACAATCGGACCATTTTTCTAACTGGGAGAAAGATAACCCTTGAGGAGTGGCCAGATTCCACACTCAGCGGCCATTGCCATAATATATTCTGGAAAGCTCAATGCACAGAATCGAACACATTGAGTTGGGAGAGTACTTCTTTTGCTTTTTTCTGCTTGTATTCATTAATATATTATACCAGTAACCAGAATACACATGTTGTTCTCCTGAAGTTAAAGAAAAATTCCCTTATGTCTTTAGTTTCTAGTTAGGCTTTTTATGAAAGGAATAGATTTTTAAATTATTGACATGTTGACAGTTCACCTGCAAGAAATAATTACTAGCATGTTTAATCCATCTTTCTAAGTTTGACCTTTTTTTTCAGTTTAATCTTTTTAAACAATGAAAACTATGAAGTTTTACTAAGAAAAGTGTGGGGTTTAAAAAAAAAACACTGGTACAGTATCTGCTAATTCTTTGCTTGCATTTTCTTTTGCAAGTCAGTAAATATATTTTTGGTATGTTTTATATGGTAATTGTTTCATAATAACAGCCCCAAGTAAAAATAGCTTTAGTTATATGGGTGAGGTCATGAAATTAAACTACCAGTATATACTTGTCTGTCCACAGAAGGCTAAACACTATGTTCTTCCCCCTTATTATTTCCTGTAAGTCAAGTGTAGGTCACGACACAGCACAGTGTGGAAAATGAGGGCCTGGAAAGAAAGACCTCTTTTCCCTCAAAAGCAAATGACCTCAAACAGTAGACCTTGCTCCTAAATTTTTAATTTGATCAAATATGTCACTAACTTTTTTTTCCCCCCTAGATTGAGATAGAAGATCTATCTGTCTTAGTAGATCTTTATATATAATAATGTAAAATATGGCAGTTTAGATCTTATATGCATAACTGTGTGGGAGTGTGGGGGCTGTTTAAGTATATCCTTTATTTCTTGGGGCAGTTCAGATAGTTTCTTTTCTTTCTCAGAAACTGAAACTTAAATGTGTAAAAGAGGTTTAAATGACCTACAGTGTTGCTGTGTGTGGGTTTTGTCCTTTGTGATCCCCGAAAGGAAGTGAGGGCCCAAGGGGATAAATGCTCAGAGTCCTGAAACCCTGACACTTCTCTGATGTCCCCTCCTGCCGGAAGTGGGCGTGCGAAATATCCTCCGGACGCTCAGCAGTCAGAGTCACTTACCCAGCCCGGCTGAACAAGCGCACAGTTCTCACGTTGCCTCTGTATTCAGTGCCGAGGACTGGTCGCGTTTTCTCTGTCATAGCCTTTCTCAAAAAGGAAAGTGTAGGTCGGTTTTCACTTAGGAAAAATGAAAGACATGCCATTTGCTAATGCAGTAACAATAAAGTAATGACCGCTGTAGTTTTATCTGCTTGGAAACAGAGAGAGCCCAGATGCCAGGAATGGCTGAACCATGATCTGCGGGCTACGTGATAACAATGCCGACTGAAGTGTCAAACATGAAATGCTCAAGTAGCTTTAACACCTCAGCAACAACAAACCAGAGTTGCATTGTCTCACCCTTTATCTCACTAAGGCAGTAGCACACCACCTGTGACTTTAGGAGGAATTGTATCTGAGAGGTTAGTATCGAAGACTGCTAGATGAAACTCCTAGATGTGGAAACACCCGGAGATCAGTGTGTGTCATTCTGGCCCCTAAACCTGAGAGTCATTCTCTAGTCATTTTAGCTTTTATCTACCTTTCTCAGGCAAAGCGCTTTCAAATGTATGCATATCATGGAACTATGAAGTTTTCATTATGCTTTAAAAAAAAAAATATTAACCATTTCATTAAGAATGTCTACTGAAACCAGGTGATATGGGCCTTCTTTAAAACACAAAAGATAAGAAAGAAGTTACCTAAAATAAAAATCACTTTTCCTAATTAGAACCTTCCTTTTCTAAGTTTTTTTCCCTCTAACTTTTTTTTCCTTTCTTTCTTTTTCTTTTTTCTTTTTTTTTTTTGCTGTTTGGTTTACTAAGTAGAAAATTAACTTAGATATTTAGATTCCATAAAGCGGTGGTCTGCAGGCCTTTTTGATCTCATATTCATCAGTAAAATGTTTTTGAACCCAAGCTGTTAACATACACGTATCCCACTCATAATTACACATGCATGCTATGTCACTTCAGTTGTGTCCAACTCTTTGAGACCCTTATGGACCATAGCCCTCCAGACTCCTCTGTCCATGGGATTCGCCAAGCTCTAAGATTACTGGAGTGGGTTCACACCCTCCTCTAGGGCATCTTCCTGACCCAGGGACTGAACCTGAGTCTCTTATGTCTTCTGCATTGGAAGGCAGATTCTTTACCACTAGCACCACCTGGGAAGCCCCATAATTACACATATACTACTGTAAAATTCCATCTTGTGGGTATGAAACTTATACACTATTCCTTTGGTATCCACAGGGGACTGGTTTCAGGATCCCCACAGATTCTGAAATCCCAGGATGCTCAAGCATGACATAGTATTTGCATATAACACACACATCCTCTTCTATACTTTAAATAACCTTCACATTACTTATAGCACCTCTCTCTAACCTCTGAGTGCTCAGTCATGCCTGACTCTGTGACCCCATGGACTGTAGCACACCAGACTGCTGTGTCCGTGGGATTTCCCAGGCAGGAAGACTAGAGTGGGTTGGCATTTCCTCCTTCAGGGGATCTTCCTGACCCAGAGATCGAACCCACGTCTCCTGTGTCTTCTGCTTTGCAGGCAGATTAACTACAGAGCCATCAGGGAAGCCTGCTTGCTACTACCTAATACAGTGTAAATGCTCTGTAAATAATTGGAAATACAATGTAAATGCTATCCAAATAGCTGCTGGATGCATGGCAATTTCACGTTTTGCTTTTTGGAACTTTCTGGAAGTATTTTTCCAAGTATTTTTGATCTGTGGTTGGTTGAATCCACAGATGCAGAATCTGTAGATGTGGAGGACTGACGTACACAAATAGGTATTTTCAAAACTAAGATGTTTAAAATATAACCAAAAGCAAAAGTTTTAGTAATTTCTTCTTTCACCTCCTTATATTCTGAGCTCAGTTGTCCAAAACAATTTGAAAATTGGTATTTCCCTGCCTGGGTACAATAGAATTTCCTGTAGCAGTTGCACTAATAAATACCACCCTGTGTATAGAGATTATTTTACAAGGTTGTTTTAAAGTCAGGCAAACAGCCTTCAGGGGAAAGGTCATTTTACAATGACTGAAATTAGATTCCACCCAGGCAGAGGAAGGAAAAGAGTACGCATCTGTTTCGTTTCCTTGGGGAAGGTCCTGTTGGTAAGAAAGATGTTTCATTAAGGACCACTGGTTTATTCAGTAACAGTAGTAAGACTGTACTCAACAGAAAACACAGCTGAGTACCTAGAAAGGAAAACCTGCACCTTGGCAGAATCCGAGGTGTGAGCGTTCGGTCCGTTATGGCCCTGCCTTGCTCTGAGCAGCCTCTGGCCCTTTGGTCACACAGGTCAGTGTCCTGATCCTTCAGCTGTCACTCACCTAGAGCCCTTCTGGGTCCCTGGCGCTGTGCTCGGGGCCAGGATCACAGAAGGGAGGTTGGGGTTTCCCTCGGGGAGCTTACAGTCCACATGGGGAGGTTCACGTACAAATAGGCTGCCCTGAAATTGATGCCACCTGGAAGGACGTTCAGATGGCCAGTGTGGACCCAGAAAAGGCACAGCCATGCCATCTCAGGGCGGGGGATAGATCCAAATTGTACCAGTGAGGGGGTGGCGGGTAAATCAAGAAAATTTAGCATGAAATACAGCAGAGGACTGGCTCCCGCTTGGCCCCAGAGCAGAGCAGATGCAGGGAAGCCGGCCTGGCTTTCTGTCTCCAGGCGACTCCTGGCAGGAGGAGCCGCAGCCGTGTGGGGCTGGAGGATGGGCAAGCCGGCTCGCCAGGCAGGCTTTGTTTCTCCGGGGTGCCGTCTCCAGTGTGGTGCATCCAATTACGGTGAAAGATTAGGGAGGAGCCCGTGAAAAAATTAAAAGGCTGGAAGGAACAATATTTAAAGTGAAGCCACAGCTGCGCCTCATGTTTTTTTAAAAAGGTGAATGGAAATGACTGCTTGAGATAAACTGCAATAAACAGGAACCCAGAATGCCAGCTGCCATTCCAGGCGAGCGCTCTGCCCGCCCCACGCAATTACTGGGGAAAAGCAGCCGTCGACCTCTGAGCACCCTCACGTCTTCCTATCTGTGAGGCTGAATGCGCTTGAGGAACTCCGTTGAGTTACTGAACCCTGGAGGACACCCCCACCTCAGCCCCCCAGGGACCGTCTCTTCCACACTGGGCCAGAGTCTCCTTTTCTTTCAAGGGAGAGATTGGCGGGATTGGTTTTAGGTCTTGCAAATATGAAGCCTCTTGGCTCCCTGTTCTGGCTTCTTTGCATGGTATCACCTGGTTGGTGCACCTTGGTGAGCCAGCGCGGTCAGGGAATGGGTTGTTTCAGAACCCATAGATTTTCCGGATATATGATATGTGGATTTTGTCTCAGTTTAAAAAAGACTCACACACACACAGTTTGCGGGAGGGAGAGTGCGGTTTATTTATTAACTGAGATACAATTCACATACCTTAAGATTCACGTTTCCAAGTGTACACTTTAATGGTTTTCATTATATTCATAGGGTTCTACAAACCACTGCTGTCTAATTCAGAATGTTTTCATCAGTTCCCCTCCTAAAATAAGCCTGTTCCCCTTAGCAATTACTCCTAATTCCCACCCACCCACCCCCAACAATTATTAATCCACTTTCTGTCTTTATACATCTGTCTGTTCTAGACATTTCTGGATCTTTCTCATCCCTTTTTCCACTCTTCTCAGCAACTTACCCCCACCCCTCCCTTTAATATTAACAACTGGACCATTTAATGAGTTTCTCTCTGGGTCAGACACTGGGTCAAGTACTTTCTACATAGTATTTTATTTCATCCTTAATACAACCTAAAACATAAGGTATCTTTATCCCTTTTTTTCAGAAAAAGAAACTGGGGCTTAAAGTGTTTTCATAATTGCACTTAAGTGTCACAGTGAGGAGGTTAACTTGGGTCTCCTTGGCTCTGAATGCCCTGCTCCGGGCTCCTGCACTCCTTCCTGGTCAGGCACATGTGTTTAACGCCCCCAGATGGGCAGCCCACCCTGACGTGGGAGGTGGGGGACCCAGCTTCCTGTGGCTGATTGTAGTTGGGCCATTTGTCACCTTGCAGTGGGTGTTTTGAACTGTTGTGTTCTGACAGTGATACCGAATGGCTGAGATGGTTTTGCAGACTTGTGAGATGTTGCCTGTTAAAAATAGAGTCCCAGATAACACTGTCCTGTTAAAAGTATTCTCTGAAGGCAGTCGTTTGAGAAAAGAAGAGAGCTGAAGGTGCACCCAGCATTTCTGTCTGCCTTCTTTTGTTGATGTCCTCTCCCAATAGCTGGAAGAAGAGGAATGCGGTCAATAGGCCAAACCATCCTCAGGATTAACCAAGATTTAAAAAAAAAAAAAAATCTCCATCCTCTGGACTGGTATCCCATCACTTTTAATGTTGGCAAATTTTTAAGTAAAATAGGTGTCAGGAGGCTCCTGGGCCCTGCTTGGATACCCGTCCTGGACTTGATCCAAGGACAGCTCTCTCCTGAGTACTGATGTTGATTGAGCAAGCCAAACCCAGGCCTCAACATTGCCCAACGGCCCGGCCTGACATCTAGTCCAGAGGACTTGTTTAGGCAGATCAGTGTAGGGATGCAAAGATAAGAGATTTCAACAGCACTTCAGGAAACTTTTCCGGATTGTTTAGTATAAGTGTCTGAAATAGAAAGTGTTAGAAAGACAAACTGAAAAAAAAGCACCCAGATTTAATATCCATTTCAGTAATACAGTGGGAAGATACCTGGTTATTTAACTTACATTTCCACTAAGAATCAAACAGCCTTTCCCAGGGGATGAAATCAGATGCAAATAACCTGCCCAGAGCAAGTATTTCTGCCCTTGCCGTTCAAAAGCATACAATCTGTATTCTTACAGAATGCTGTGTTCATATTTTGATCTTGTGACAAATCCATAGTTGTTTCAGTGAGAAAATAATTAGAAAGTACTATCAATATTTGGGGGGGGGTTGTTTTTATTTTTTGTTTAAAAGAAAATTTTCTGAATTAACAAATAGTTTGTCCTTCTGGTTCCTAATGTTTAAAAGTCTCAAACTCCTTCGCACTTGAATGCTGCCTTTTTTTTAGAGTAAAAGTTCCTTTCTTAAGGAGAGAAATAAGAGTCACTTTTATTCTCCTAAAGGAAGAGTTCTTTTCTGCAGGGAGCTCCAGAATCCCAGTTGCATTCCCTGGTAGATGCTGCTAATAGCAATGATGCCAGATATCACTAGGCAATGAAGCAACAGGCACATTAATCGCTTCAAAACAGGCATCCTGTCAAGGCCTCGGCAGAGGGCAGCCAGCTACCAATGCAGTGCACCTGGGTCAGGAGTCTGGACAGTCCACAGGCCACACAGTCGTGCCCAATTGAAGAAGTACCAGCTTTGTGCCCTGTGTAGCTCCTTGATCGGTTCAGGTGTTCAAAGCCATGGTTCTCAAGGTGTTTGAGTCAGCAGCATCTGGGAACTTGTTAGAAATGCACTTTCTCAGCCTCACCCCAGACCTCCTGAATCAGAGAAATAGTGTCTGGTTTTGCAAACCCTCTGGGTGATTCTCATGCATAATCAGATTTGAGCACTGCTGCTTTAAAGAAACTTGTGAGCAGAGAGAGAGGACCACGTTTTGCGGTCCCCACCTATGCACTTCTCCGTTTAGCATGCTGGCTTCACAGTGAGGTCCCTACAGCCCGAGTTTCTTGCTGGGCCTTGGGGGACCAGGGTTTCCATCAGCTCCTGGAATAATGCAGCTGCCAGCCCTCAGGAGGTTTATCCTCAATGGCATATTGCTTTCCTTTTCCCCACTGGTGTAAAATGTTTATATCATCACTTTAACAGACGTTTCCTGAGACTTATGCGGGACCCCTAGGTGAAAGATGGGAGAAAGAACATTCATGCCCGGAGGCTTCTTGAGCTTAGAGAGGGAGAGAGGACCTTCTGTGAGCCAACTAACTCCTCGCAGCTCCTGGAGCGTGTTAAATATGCAAGGTCTCAAGAATGGGGTTGATATATATACCCTACCATGTGTAAAAGAGATAGCTGGTAGGAATTAGGTACATACACAGGGAGCTGACCTCTGTGACCTAGACGGGTGGGATGGGGGTGGGGTGGAAGGGAGGCTCAAGTGGGAGGGGATATATTTATACATGTAGCTGATTCACGTCATTGTTCAGCAGAAACTAGCACAGCATTGGAAAGCAGCTTTGTGTGTGGGCTAAGCCGCTTCCGTTGTGTCTGACTCTTTGCAACCCTATGGGTTGTTGCCCACCAGGCTCCTCTGTCCATGGGATTCTCCAGGGAAGAATGCTGGAGTGGGTTACCACTTCCTCCTCCAGGGGATCTCCCCAACCCAGGGATCGAACCCGCATCTTTTACATCTCCTGCGTTGGCAGGAGGGTTCTTTACCACCTGGTAAGCCCAAAGCAACTATACCCCAATTTTAAAAAAGAAAAAGAAATGCAAGCTCTCCGGCCCGGCGCTAAATCAGAACATAGATTCCCAGGTGATTGGTATGCACCCTGAGGTAAAAGAAGCCCTGACAGAGTTAACTTAGCAACCTTAGCGAGGCAGGAAGGAGGCTGCTGGAAGTGGTATCTTACAGGATTTGTAGTGAATCGTACTGAGACAGCATGGTGAAATAAGCAGATCCAATAATAACAGGCTATTTCTGTTCCCATAGTGAACAGGTAGAAGTAGGAAACCATGGATCTGGGGAAGATCAACCCAGGGAAGAGATGGAAAACAAGAAACCGGGGAGGAATGTTTTCCTTTCCCCTACTTCCTTCCCCATAACTGAATCCCTTCCAGACTCAGGTTGTCACTGCGCCTGAGCTCACATCTGCCATTGTTCCCAAAGCACCGCTGAATTGTTTGCATCAGCTTCTCTAAGCCAAGCTTCCTTACGTGTCTTCCTGCTTTAGGGAGTTTAAGGAACCCCTTCCTCTGGGTCAGGCGTTTTCCGGTTACATGGGACCAGCATCTCTGCAGGGGTCAGAAGGAAGCAGCTGCTGGCAGTGTCCTGAGCGCCAGCTGGCTATAGGTTTAGGCACAGGATGTTGTGTGTTTCTGAGAACCCTGGTGGGCCCGCAGCTGCCCTCACAAAAATACAGTGCGTCAAATAAAGTTTAGAAATGTGCAAAGTACACAATTTTCTGCTGATAAATTTATACGATCAGCATGTGGAAGACTAGGTGGCTCCTGCATCAGCGACCAGATGCTGCGAGCAAGGTGAACAGAACTGAGAGAAACGAAGACAGGACCGGAGGAGGGGTGTGGGTAACAGGTGTGTAAGGACTGGGTACAGCCACATCCCAAAGAAAGTATGAAAAGAACTTGGGATGGACCAGATTTGGAGATGGGAAGAATCTGCCTGCCAGTGCAGGGAGACTCAAGTTCAATCCCTGGGGTGGGAAGATCCCTTGAAGGAGGAAATCGCAACCCTCTCCAGGATTCTTGCCTGGGAAAATTAATTCCATGGACAGAGGACACTGGCAGGCTACAGTCCGTGGGGTCGCAAAAGAGTCAGACATGACTGGGCACTGCTTTTACCAAAGCCCCGTCTTGATTCTTGTCGAGTTTGGGGAATTACAACAGAACAGTGGCGCGATGGGAAAGGCTGAGCCCCGGCGTTTGGAGTATCGAAGGGCTCAGTGGTCCATGTTCTGAGATCTCGGCTCGCGCGATGCCCTCAAAAGCCATTGTGAGCCTTATCTGCCCAGGCTCAGGGGGCGCCAGTAGGAAATTCGGTGACAGGCGAGGACAGAAACTGCCTGTGACTGGACAGTGGTGAGTCTGCGAGAGCATTTTCACTCTTGATGAGGGTCGTGAGAGCCATTCTGTCTCATAGTGATGAGCCTCTCCTCCTCAGGTGCCCTCTTGCATTTTGCTTGCAACATCGATTTTAGATGTTTCACTTTGCTTTTATGACAGTATTTCCCAAGGCTGTCTTAGGAGTGGACGTGACTCAACTTGCCATAAACACAGTCGGAGAGTGTAGTTTTGTGTTCGCACCTCCGTTTCTTGTGAACTTTGCTGGTCTTCACCCTGGGGCATCTTTGGGCTTTGGTGGCTTAGAGGACATAATTGCCCTGCAGGTATAATTCCTTGGAGAATAAAAGAACTTCGGAACTATACGTGCACACACGTAGACTTAAAAAATACTTAAAACCTCGAAGTTGAGAGTTATGTTTTATACAGTGTGGATTTTTAGGACTTTAAGCCCAGTAGTCAGCATCTCAAGTAACCCTGAGAGAACTGCTCCGAGGAGGCATCGAGGGGAAGTTCAGTTCCAAATGTAAAATAGATAGCCAATGGGAATTTGCTATATGACTCAGGGGACTTAAACTGGGGCTCAGTAACAACCTAGAGGGGTGGGATGGGGAGAGAGGCGGGAGGGATGTTCAAGTAGGAGGGGAAATGGGTAAGCCTGCGGCTGATTCATGCTGATGTTTGCTGGAAACCAGTGCAATACTGTAAGGCGGTTATCCTTCAATTAAAAAGAAAAGTTTTGCAATAAAGGGTGGATGATCTGAACAGCAAAAGATGACTGTTAATTAAAGAAAACCAGATATCCCAAATTAAGGGACTTAGCACTTTTCTATGTATGGGAAGATGCTAGAGTCTAGGCTTACTGAAATCATTTCTTTGATATGATTTCTGGCCTCAGCTATCTGGGGCCGGTATGTGTTTTTACTTCCCAAGTTTCCTCAGGGTTCAGTGTAGGGAGTGGCTGCAGTCTGATGGCTGCTAAATGGCAGATATTCTTTCCTTCCTGAGTTTCCTCAAGGCTTGCCAACTCACGTTAGAGGGCCGCAATTGCCAAGGACTATGGTATCCTTTGTTTACTGAAATGGCAAGGAATATTCCATCACACACACACACACACACACACACACACACACACACATACTCCTACTTTACACATGTGGGCAACTGGAAGGAAATTGGGTTCCAACTGTTGAAGTTTAAGAGAAAAACTGTTTTACTAGTCAGTTGAATATAGGAATTTGAAATATTAGGAATCACATTTTTTCCAGAAGGAAGATTGAGCAGTGATGGCAAGAGAGTGGCTCTGATGAGAAGATATTTGTGTTGTAGATATTTGTGGTTATGATTAGCCATGTTTTAGTGTATGTTTTGAAGTCAGGTGTGTTCTCCTTTTCTGAGAAAGCGTCACATCCATTTCAGGAAAGAAGTCGATACACATCTATCTCCAGCATGGTGTCCACCTGGACACTTGACTAATCCATGTGGAAGAGGAGCTGGGAGATGTGGCCCCAGAAATATGGACTTGAATCCTTGCTCTTCTAATAGTAGGGTAACCCTCCTTCAGAGGGTTTCAGCCTCCTTCAGCCTCTGTTTCCTCAACTTCAGAGCAAGAATGATTGGAGGATTAATCATAACAGCTACTATTTATTGCAGATTTACATAGGGCAGGTACTACTACTAAGCAATTTATGTAAGTTTTCTCATTGAATCCTCCAACATCAAGTGAGGGCCCTTACATCTGGACTGGGAATGGTTTTCCAAGAACAGAGCCAGTGGACACTTCAGACGGAGTGTGCTATTGACTGAACTATGTAACACATAGGTTCTAAACTCAAAAGGACGACTCATATGCTTACTATAAAATTTTCAAAACTCTCAGACCTATATAGAAAAGTAAGCAAAACTCATAGTAAGTAGTTTCCAGAAAAGCTAGTATGTTAACTGAAAAAATGTAAATATTTCATCTCACTGGTAATCAAAGAAATTAAAAAGGATAGCCCTTTTTTCCCATCAAATTAAAAACAATAGCATTTTTTTTAAGTGAAAATACTCAGTGTTAGCCAGGATATAGTGAAAGTTGCACCCTTTCACGTTGCTGGTGGGCATGTAAATTGGAACAGATTTCCTCTCGAGCAATGTGACAAAATGTGTCAAGCGCCTCAACAAATGTTCACACTCAGCTGATCTGGTAATTCCACTTCCAGGAACTTATCCTGAGGAAATAATCAGACATGTGGGCAGGGATTGATGTAAAAATGCTAACTTCTATGTCATTTTTAATTGGATACAACCCAAATGGGTAACAATAGAAGATAACTCCAGAGGATAGAATGGCACGCGGCCATTTACAATTGTATCTTTAAAGGATTTTGCATGAATGAGGGCAGTTCTCAAAGTATAATAAACAATGTGATCTCAATTTTATAAAAAAGAGAAACATACACACATAAGATTAGAAAAAACTAAAAGGAAATATACCAGAATGTTAGCAGTGATCTGTGTCTCAGTGGTGGGATTATGGTGACTTTTATATTCTTCATATTTTTCTTCTTTAATTTATTATTTTATTTATTTGTGGCTGTTTTGAGTCTTCATTGCTTCATGGGCTTTTCTCTAGTTGTGGCGAGTGGGGGCTACTCTTCATTTCGGTGCCCAGGCTTCTAATTGCAGTGGCTTCTTTTGTTGCAGAGCGAGGGCTCTGGGGCGCACAGGCTTCATAGTTGCCTTTCCAGAGCTCTCGGGCGCAGGCTCAGTCGTTGTGTGGCTTGGGTTAAGTTGCCCTGTGGCATGTGGGGTCTTCCCAGGTCAGGGATCACACTCATGGCCCCCGCAGTGGCAGGTGGCTTCTTTGCCCCTGAGCCACCAGGGACGCCCCTGTATTTTCCTTGATCCAGAGAGAGAAGAGGATCAGGGGGGACATTTGTGTGTTACAAAATAGTTCTCTTTATTTTCTTAAATTTTATTTTATTTTTAATTGATGGAAAGTTGCTTTACATTTTTTGTTGGTTTCTGCCCTACAACAACGTGAATCAGTCTCTCTCTCTCTCTCTCTCTCTCTATTCATCCCACTCTCATCTTCTCCTACTGTGTCCACAAGTCTGCTCTCTACTAGGTTTATCAGTAGCATTTATCTAGATTCCATATATATGCATTAACATACTATACTTGTTTTTCTTTTTCTGACTTACTTCACTCTGCATAAGAGGCTCTAGGTTCATCCATCTCACTGCAACTGACTCAAATTTGTTCCTTTTTATGGCTGAGTAATATTTGTTTGTATAAATGTACCACAAGTTCTTTACCCATTCATAAAACAGGCTTCTTTAAACTGTTATGAAGTATTCTGGTATTAAAATTGTAATTAACATGAATAAGAATATTTTTAAGACCTTCTCTACTATCTATTGCTTTAACATACCCAGTAAATCAGGAGGGACAGACATGGAATCAAGGGTATGTTAACACCTTTACACCACGGATAGGTATTGTCTTTAAGGAAAACCTCTTCCAGACCCTAGGATACTGTTGGACAACATTGGTCATTAACACTCATGTTATGATTTACCGATTTTATATTTGGATATTTCGTTCCACTCAACAGTTTTCTGACTGTAGAGGACATTAAGTAATCTCCTTTGTCTGTTACATGGATTCAGAAATAAGTTCAGTGACTATGTTAAATCTGCATAGCAGATTTGGGGATTTTGAAATGAATTTAAGGAAAGATGTCAAGTGTGCTTCTGTTTTGGCAGGACCACCACCAGTAAGTACCAGCCTTGCATATTTAGAAGGGTGGGTTGCTTTAACTAAGGTTTCCAAAAATACAGTTGCAAGTGGTTAGTGAAATGAAGAGCATTCTTTACTTCCCTTTAGAACCTTGTGGTTACCTTCTCAGGGCTCAGTGCTGTGCTAGCCCGGTAATCAAATGAGATCAGCATCACGTCTGTAGCTATGCAGAAGCAGTCTTCACCTTGTGGCTGTGTACACACATGCACACACACACACACACACACACACACACACACACACACACACTCTATAGCTGCTAGTATGACACAGTTCCATGGGTACGTGACAAAATAGGAAGACATCTGAGTAGATGGATAGACTTAAATATAATTGCTCAATATGAAAGTTGGAAGAATGGTTATAGAGTCCAAGAATTTTGAAATGTTAGAGAAAAGGAAAATAAAGATGAGCTTTCCTTGAGCTAGAAGGAAAGCCTATTGAAACTAAATATCCGGTGCTAGAGACTAGGAGTGTGTGTTTTGCACTTGATCTTAGCCAGACGGCTCGGAAGCAATGGGAATGTGCATTTTTAAGTCTCTACAGGAAATTCTGATGCAGACTGTTGAAGCTAACGCTGTCTTAGCGGGGCTGCGCTGTCGTATATTTTATTCTGGGCTTCCAATATGGTATCTGCTAGAGCCACCTGTGGCTCTGGAGCTCTTGAAATGCAGTAGTATCACTGGAGAAACTGAATTTTTTATTTGGATTAATTTTAAATTTGAATGTAAATAGCTACATGTGACCAGTAACTACTATGTTAAATAGCCTCCTTCGCCTATAGTATATTGCCCTTCACTTTGGGATGAAATGAAGCCGTTTTTCAGCCTGCTCTTACGATAGGTTGTACATTTCATTACTGTGACACTGATGCTCAGATGGTGGATCAGAGCTTCCACTGTAACTTATGGGTACTGGTGGCAGCAAATGTGGCTCCAGAACCTCCTCCTGGGAGAATCAGGGTGATGGGGTATTCCGAGACCACACCCCATCACCTGAGCTGTGTTGTGTAATATAAAATTAGGTCAGCATCATCTTTAGCTCCCTGCTCAAAACTTAAAATGGTGCTTCTCACAGTCCCCCTCACCCCACAAGAACAGAAAACCTAAATCTCATTCTCACCCCAGGATATCCAACTCATTATATTTGTTTTTTGTGGTTTTATTTTTAACTAAGGAAATCATGTCTAATCTCCTCTCCTGTTGTTTAAAGGGTTTAGAAGTTCAGCATGGTGAGTTTTTATGGGACTTTTATGGGAAGCCAAGTGTTGTAAACATATCCAAATTATCCCAGTAGTGTAGTTTACCAAATTCTGTTCCTATGCCCATGGACCTGACTTCCCTTTAAAATATGAAACAGATGGGTCCAGTGAGAATCCTCCAGCTATTCCAAGCACTGTGTTAGGATTTCTCACATTCTAAACCCAGTGAGATCAGGATATTGAACAAAAACAAATGTCCCCATCAAGACTGTAGGCTGGGTGGGGGCAGAGGCTCTGTCTATCCATCCTGAGCCGTGCTTCCAGCATCACAGTATGGCTCCTGCCTCTCACAGAGGCTTGGTGCCTGTCAGTTGAATGAATTAATGTTCTTGCCAAAGAGAAAGTGGACTGAAAGGGACCATGTAAAGAAGGCAAAAGACACGATCCAGGGAAAGCCCTCATTTAAGATAAAAGCGATTTGATTTAGGACAAAGTGCTTGTCCTCCATGATTTTACTCTCGTCATATCTAGCAGGTAAGAAGAAAGATGGAAACACCAGACAATCTCCAGGTGACCCTTTAACACGGAGTTAGGGATGTCAACCCTCAGTACAGTAGAGAATCTGCCTGTAACTGATAGTCAGCCATGCCTGTGTGTGGTTCACAGATTCAACCAGTGCTATAGTATTTACTATTGAAAAAAGTCTTCTGGGTGGATCTGAGCAGTTCACACCCATGTTGTTCAAGAGTCGGCTGTAGTTCCATCCTGATGACAACCACTTAGTACCATGAGGGTGATTTCCTAGACTAGTGATCGTAATGGGCTCTGAAGAATTGAAATTAACTCACAGACTCAGAGTCAGGAATGACGGGTTGCATTTCAGCTCTTATTAATTCAAATGCTCTTGTGCTGTGGCCTGTTTTATTTTATTTTTGTCAAATATTACAGTTCTAAGAGACCTAGCAGTTAGAATGTCTCTGGTTGTGATGTGTTTGTCTGCTTATCGGCATGTTTTATTTTCCTGAAATTTTAGGCACAGAAAAATGAGAGGGAATCTATCCGACAGAAGTTGGCACTGGGAAGCTTCTTTGATGATGGCCCAGGAATTTATACCAGCTGTAGCAAAAGCGGGAAGCCAAGCCTTTCCTCCCGGTGAGTGTTGTTTTGAGTTGATTTTTTGATATATACCTAATGGATTTTGTCATCTGACTGTATGTTTAATGAGATATCCTTTAAATCCTTGAGTATTTTTCTCCCATAATACTACCACCTTTATTTGTGTGCTGGACAGATCCCTCCCCACCTGTTTGTTGGATTGGTTTTTTGGGTTTTAGTTTTGGGGATTTGGGGCCCATTTGCCCAGCCATTTGAGATCAGATTTCTATATTTCATTTTGAGACACAATACTGATTTTACTTTGTGATAGAGAAATCAAGCTACACTCTTAAGCAAGCCGACTGATGTTTGGAACATTGTGGCAGACCACCAGATTTCCCATTAAGTAATCCCAAAACATCCAGACTCACCCCTCTGATGCATTTGATAACAATGAATACTGGTAACTGAGAAATACAATTCCCACTTTGATCATTGAATATTTGCTGCAAGCTTAATCTGTCTTGCAAGGTGTTTTTTGGTTTTTTTTTTTTAAATCTTGATTTCAGGGTATCATTGATTATTTGCATAGCTTCTAATTCCAATGAAAATATGTTAAAATTATAATTCTATCTAGAAAACAGGACTGTAGACAGAGCTTCTGAAACTTTAATGTGCACGCGTGTCACTTGGGGATTTTGCTAAAATGCTGATTCTGATTCAGTAGGTCTGGGTGGGACTTAAGATTCTGTATTTCTTACAAGCTCTCAGCTGATGTTCCTCTGCCAGTCCACAGGTCACACTTTGTTTGAGGGTGTATAGACAGTTTGCAAAATTAACCGTTACAAGTACAGGTATTCCAAGTGGTGAGAGCACATAGAACGCTGTATTTAAAAGATGGTAGTAACTGAAGATGCATCAGCATTCTCTGGATCCCTCCCCAGATATCTGTTTCCTGTCAAAATATCTGTCTCTTCCTTTGGACCTTCTTAAGAGCAAATATCCCCTGTATAAATACTAGGTATACTTACCATGATAAACTCAAGTATGGGAGACAAATAATAGCATTCATGCATTTGTTCAACCAGTGAATTTCCACTCTTTCCTTTGTATGAGGTCCAGAATTAGACACTTTGGTATCTATTTTATCTGGCTTGCAGTAAGCCTCATACTTCTGTCTGATGCCTACAGATTTACCTAAATCGGCACAAATCAGAAAGCACGCATATGTGCATATCAAGGAGCTGCTGCCGGTGTGTTAGTGCCTGGAGTCAGGAGCTGAGACCTGGCCACACAGTGTTCAGGCATGTCCTCCTCGGTGGGTGTGGGGCCCGCACAGGCTCAGAGGATTCCCTCGATCTCTTCATATATCATCCCAGAGCTGGAAGCCCTTGCCTTTGCTGGAGAAGCACCTCTTTCCCCTCCCAGTGGGATGTGGCAGGAGGACTCCGGCCTAGTAACCGGGACACCTGAGGGTTCATCCTAGTTAGCTTCTAACTCTGAGACTTGAACAATTTACACAGTTTTACCATACCTCAGTTTCCTCATCTTTGTAAAATGAGGGGAGTAGACCCCATAGATATTCTTACAGATCTCTGCTACTGCTCTCCCTTCAAAGCCCCAAAAGTTTTCTTTTAGAAATCCCATCTATCTGCTCAGCCATGTCATATCCATCTGGTCTAAGTGGGATGTCTGGTTTTCAGAATGAAAGAGTGTGTGTGTGTGTGTGTGTGTGTTCCATAGCTTTAAAAGTAAAGTAGCATTAACTACAGAGTGTATAATAACAACACAAAATAAAAGTAACAGTCCTTAGTCCTATCCCTCTCTATCCTATCTCACTCTCCAGAAATAATAGCGTTTAACTCCTTAGCTATCGCTGCTGGTATTTATGTCTCTGAGTAAAATGCTGATCTTCTTAACTTTTACTTTTAAACCATCTTTTGACTACCAAATAACAGAAGGCTGGGGTTTAACTCTCTTTTATAGTCCTCCCACAGACATATCTGTATATCCCCCCATCCTCCACATGTAATTATTTCAGAATTTGGGGTAAAATAACTGTTTGATTTTACATTATTAAGATCGTATATCATTCACCATGAACTGTGTAGTAAGCTATGATTACTTGAGAAATTTTATTGTTTACTCTGAAATTCTAATTGCCCCGTTTTCCCCTTTGCCAGTTCATGTGTGAGTGTATCCCGATTCGTGGAGCCACTCTTCTGATGAGAGGCACTGGCTTGTTTCAAAGGTTGTTCCAAAGATTTTGCTCTTGTAAATAGTGCGCTTCTAAACATCCTTGTAATGTCTTCTGCTGTCCATGTGCAAGAGTTTCTCTTGGTACATTCCTAGGAGTGCAATTCCTAGGAAAATACATGAATGTTCCTACTTAGAAAATAATGCCAAAACTGTTCTCTGAAACAGTTGTACAAGTTACACTCCTACCAGCAATAGTTCGAAGATCCTATAGATCCACAGCCTTTCTAACACTCAGTATTGCCAATTTCTTTTATATTTTTTAACTGAATATATATTAAATGTATTTCATTATGCTTATTAGGTCTCTTTGTTTCCCCTTCTGTGATATATCTATTTGGGCCTTATGTTCAAATTTCTGCTGGATTCTTTATGCTTTTTTCATTGTACATAATATTGGAATGAGCTGTTTCTCACCTGTATAACCCTCTGGACCTGGTGTCTACTTTGTATGTTTGATTTAACTGCTTCCATTTTTTTAAGTGATTTTAAGATTGTACACACTTTTTATTTCTTCAGTCAGTTTTGGTGAGTTGTATTTTTTAAGAAGTTATCCATTTTGTTTTTGTTTTCAAAATTTTTCACATCATACTTTCTCACTTCACTAAAGATATTCAGTTCAGTTCAGTTCAGTCACTCAGTCGTGTCCGACTCTTTGTGACCCCATGAACCGCAGCACACCAGGCCTCCCTGTTCATCACCAACTCCCAGAGTTTACCCAAACTAATGTCCATTGAGTCAGTGATGCCATCTAACCATCTCATTCTCTGTCGTCCCCTTCTCCTCCTGCCTCCAATCTTTCCCAACATCAGGGTCTTTTCAAATGAGTCAGCTCTTCGCATCAGGTGGCCAAAATATTGGAGTTTCAGCTTCAACCTCAGTCCTTCCAAAGAATACCCAGGACTGATGGGTATTTAAGATGGACTGGTTGGATCTCCTTGTTGTCCAAGAGACTCTCAAGAGTCTTCTCCAACACCACAGTTCAAAAACATCAATTCTTCAGCGCTCAGCTTTCTTTATAGTCCAGCTCTCACATCCATACATGACTATTGGAAAAACCATAGCCTTGACTAGACAGACCTTTGTAGACAAAGTAATGTCCCTGCTTTTTAATATGCTGTCTAGCTTTCTTTCCAAGGATTAAGCATCTTTTAATTTCATGGCTGCAATCACCATCTGCAGTGATTTTGGAGCCCCAAAAAATATAGTCAGCCACTGTTTCCCCATCTATTTGCCATGAAATGATGGGACCAGATGCCATGATCTTAGTTTTCTGAATGTTGAGCTTTAAACCAACTTTTTCACTCTTTTCTTTCACTTTCACCAAGAGACTCTTAAGTTCTTCTTCACTCTCTGCCATAAGGGTGGTGTCATATGTCAACCTATATATCTGAGTTTATTGATATTTCTCCCAGCAATCTTGATTCCAGCTTGTGCTTCATCCAGCCCAGCGTTTCTCATGATGTACTCTGCATATAAATTGAGTACAGTAAACAGCCTTGATGTACTCCTTATTTTAGTTAAATTGTTCAAAATGTTTTCCTCTGATTTCTGTAGGTCCATGATTTTTTTTTCTGAGTTTATTATTTTGTTTGTTTTCATTTTTGTTAATAATTAGGTATAAAACTCTAAGAGCTGTTAGCTCCAAGCCCTAACACCAAACTCTGGTTAGGGCCTGTTAGCCATACACTGATTCCTCAGAGAGACATGCCTTGATCACCCAGTTGAAAAGTCAATACCCAACCTCTTACCCTGATTCGTTTTTCTTTGTGACCCTTATCATTACTTGACATTGTATTAAGTGTACTTTTTAACTTGTTCTTTGTCTTTCTCTAGTACTAAAATATTAACCTCAAGAGAGCAGATCTTTGTTTTGTTCACCACCATAACTATTGCTGCTGCTGCTGCTCAGTCACTTCAGTCGTGTCCGACTCTGTGTGATCCCATAGACGGTACCATAACTATTAGATAGTGCTTAATAGTCAGTCACTGAATAGGTACTGAATTAATGAATGATGAACTTCACTTTGAGCTTCCCAGGTGTTGCTAGTGGTAAAGAACCTGCCTGCCAATGTAGAAGATGTAAGAGACACCGGTTCCATCCCTGAGTCAGGAAGATCCCCTGGAGAAGGAAATGGCAACCCACACCAGTATTCTCACCCTGGAGAATCCCATAGGAGCCTGGCGGGCTACAATCCATAGGGTTGCAAAGAGATGGTCACAAGTGAAGTGACCTAGCATGCACGCACAAATTTCAGTTTAGAATGGTCAGGTAAAAACACAACTGTTTTGTCAGGATGAATCCAATGTAAAGTATCTAAATCTCTTTTCTCTTGGGCTGTAAGTTACCCAGAGACAACCTCTCCAACTTCGTCCTGAGAAATTTTAAGCCTGGCTGCCAGTGTAAGACTCGAGCAGGCGAACGGTTGACGATTCATCATGCAGTTAATTCCTGTGATTTCAGTAAGGCCTTTCATTGCCACCTCAGCTGTGCCTGAGGGAGCCCCAGCCTGGAACTCCTCTGATTGAGCCTCTCGAGATAGTATACTTTCTCATTCTGCCAGACCACAGGTAGACAGGGCAAGTTAGAAGGTCTAGATTTTTCTTTCAATTGCTTAAATCAGTCCTCCTCCACATACAGTCTGCCCCACTCTCCCAGCTTCAGATGTACCTGAGCATTTCCAGGATCCTGCAGTGAAAATGCACGTGATTCCTCCACCAGCCACCCCTGCAGGCATCTAACAAATTGAAATAAAGTCAGATGCTGCTCATCCATCTCTGTTTTGTTTTTTTCCCTAACTCTCTTGTGTGCCATTGTCTCCTTTTCCATTTTCTTCATCCCTGTAGGTTTATACCTTCTTTCTTCCTTTTATATTATTTTAGTAGGATTTCAGAAGTGAGAGTAGATAAATACCTGTGTTCCATATGCCATTTGTAACTAGATGTCTCATAAAGATTTTCATTATTTTTTAAAGATTTTTTTTTTAATCTGGACCCTTTTCAAAGGTTTTATTTAATTTGTTACAGTATTGTTTCTGTTTTGTGTTTTGGTTTTTTGGCCATGAGGCATGTGGGATCTCCCTAACCAGGGATCTAACTTGCCCCTTACCCATTGGAAGGTGACGTCTTAACCTACAGGACTGCCAGGGAAGTCCCAAAAGGTTTTCATTATTTATAATAGAAGAAATGGCTTTGCAGATAGAATTGTGTGCTGAAACCATGTAAGTAAAACAAAGCTGACCTCTGGTTCAGGAGGGCTGCAGGAGAGGGGTTGGGATAACCCTGCCCAGAATATGCCTCCCCACCACTTCCGTTCAGTGCCCCCTGTCCACCCTCACTGCCCCTCACCACCCGTTCCCCTGTGAATCCTCAGAGCCCACCTGACACTCTTCTAGCCGAGCATCATTTGAGAATCAGTGACTCATCCACGCTCTTTGGAGAGACAGCTCTCTAAACACGTATGTATTTCACAGGAGCTCAGAACAAGCCACCCTTGTTGACGCGCCATAAGGAAGATTATTTATATCCTGTTCTTTCAGATGTGTTTTCATCCTGGGATGAGATCATCCTCTCTAAGAACACGATGACTTTTTGGATAATGGTTAATAATAATACTTAATGTTTCTAAGAAATGTCACTTTATCCCTGTAAATCTTGAGTCTGCAAAGACTGACTGCCATTCCCTTTGCTCAGTAATAATGTAGGAGAAGAGCCTGAGATGTTCAGTTGCAATTGTGTAACCCATATTCTTCATCCCTATTAGAATTAATGTTCTAATGTATTCCAGTTCCTGCAATTCTTCACTAAGCTGGTAATACTTTACCTCTTCCTTACAGAAGTACTTAAGGGATGTTAGAACTCTGAGGTCTCGATGTGACACTCCACATGTGCCTAAGCACATGTGCTGAATTAGTTAGATAATCAAAACCAGGTAAATATTAGATGAATTTACTACTTTAAGGAGCTCAGTACTCAATTTTAAATGAGGCTGAGGACTTAAAATTAATTGACCAAGCAACGGGTTTTGAAGTGCTAAGCTTTCTTTTAAGGCAGGGCTTACCTGGTTAAGTAGGATCCTTTGGCAAAATAATAGAGTTTTATTTATGCATTTTAAAGGATGTGTGATTACCTGTAAAAATTAACTTCATGCGCATTATGTGAGAAATTGTGAAGTAGCACGAAGGTCCTTTGGGAAGACGTGCTTATTAAGCTGCTACTGAAAAAGTCCTTCTCAGTTGGCCTTTGGGTTTCAGCCCCACTGAATTTTCCTAATTGGTGCTATCTCCTAAAGCACTTTTTAAAAGAATGACAAGTTATTAAATGTAAGCTAGACTTACTATAATCCCATAAAGACATTTCATGCCCAATACTGCAGCAAAAGAATTTTTGATATTGCTTCATAACTCAAGTAATTAAATTTGACTTATACTGAAATGTGGCAAGTATGGGAAGTGCCATATTTTTCTTCCAAATTTGCTAATCCACACATAATCAGCCTTTTCAAATGGAGATCATATGACCTTTGTCGGTTTTTCTATTTAAAAATGCTTCAGCTAAAAGCTTAAAAGGAAATGAGGAAAATGAATTACCTATTTTTGAAATAAGCTTTCTAAGAAATATTACTCATGTTCTCAAAAAATATTCATTTTCTCTTATGACTAGTATAATACTTTGCTATAAAATTTTTCTCATTGACCAAATTAATCTTGAATCAGCATTGTATTTTGGATTCTGAGTTTACATAGCTTAATGTTATTAATATCAAAGGAATGGAAACTGGCTTGGCTGCTATGAAAATAACATGACAAAGTGGTCATTAGTAATAGACAAATAGAAAATCTTTCATCTTTCAAACAGGACAACCTGTTTGGACATTGTAGAGAAAGCTATTTCTGCCTTTTCCACTCTCCTTTTCTCAGAGTAAACACAAAATAAACCTGACCCCCACTCTTCTTCTTCCCATTACCCTAGATAGATTTTATTTGTTGTTGTTGTTGTTGTTTAGTAGCTAAACCATCTCCAGCTCACGGGCTATAGTCCGCCAGAGTCCTCTGTCCATGGAATTTCTCAGGCAGAAATATTGGAGTGGATCCCCTATTTCCTTCTCCAGGAGGTCTTCCTGATCTTCTGTGGGGATCCTGTGTCGGCAGGTGGATTCTTTACCACTGAGCCAAAACGGAAGCCAAGATTTTATTCACATGCATATCAATATAAATGCAACTTAATGCAGTCTATTTCATAAAATATGCAATGGGATGTTGTAACCTAGAAAAGGTTATATACCCCTCTCTCCATGCAGTGTGAAGATTATGAAAACTAGAAGTTCCCCAGAGAGTTTTTGAGATGCTGGTTTGAATAATGATT
The DNA here is from genome assembly GCF_963930625.1 of Muntiacus reevesi. Classification (NCBI taxonomy): domain Eukaryota; kingdom Metazoa; phylum Chordata; class Mammalia; order Artiodactyla; family Cervidae; genus Muntiacus; species Muntiacus reevesi. Next base: position 83,338,070 of record NC_089256.1, on the reverse strand, counting down.
ACTGTTTACTTGTCTCAGCCATTTCAGCATCCCCAAATCAAAACGCATTTCTTTCTCGTTCTTGCAGGTTTATTGGTGAATGACTGAGACAAGACCGATAAAATTAACCCACCACCTCCTTTTGTGTTTGGGCTGGGTGGAGGGGAGGGGGAGCAGGGAGGCACGAAATAGCCCAAGGAGTTGTATTAGTAGGACGAATAACAGTGATCTGGAGCGCCTTTAAAGAAACTGGATTCAGAGGAGCTTTGAATGTGAGGAATTGAGAATCTGAATGTATAATCTGCCGTGGAATCACAGGTCAAAGCAGCATCGTTTTGCCAGTAAAGTAAATCATCCTTTCGTCTCTGACAGCAATAATGTGTGCATAAATTCCTAGAAGTCAGCACAGTGGTCGTATACCCAGCATGGGTGAGAAGAGGTTGTCCTGTTTTAATGCAGTGAAATTTTCTTTCCTGAAGTAATAGGTACATACTCCAGCAACTATTTATAACATGTGACGTGTCTTCTAAACTTCATGTTAATCTCAAACAGGCACACTATTAATTTGCATAGAATATCCTTCATATGAGTAATTCCAAGGTACATGCCATTGCAAATGATAGTTTACAAATTCTTTTTTTTAATATACTATTTGAAAAGTCATCGGGTACTCTGCGGATAACTCTTACTATTTTTTATGCCCTCCTCCAAGAATTACCTCCATTATTCTAAAATATTATACAATTTTAAAAGTAAAGGAAAATTTGAAAAGAATCTTTTGAGGACTAATACTATTAAAATGGCAAAACAAATTTAATTATGTAAGCAATTCTTCTCTTTCGCAAACGTGAAAGGACAGCGAATTGATATTTGTGAGATTTTCTTTGTCTAATAAATAGCCTCACTTTACAGTAATGCCAATGACCCCAGTTTAATTAGGTGCAATTAATTTTGTGCAAGTGAAATTTGACATCTTGCTAGAGGCATAACTAGCTGTACTCTGTCTTATGAATTTTATTATTATCACCAGTGAGAATTCAATTGTCAGAGCTCCTGCAGAAGGGTGGGGGATGGGGAGAAAAAGGCCACAGGGCTGGCGTGTTATATTTAAAAACGGTTCCAGTGGACAGCCAAATGTTTAATTAAAAGAACTTCTAGAAATGATTTTTCCATTGGCGCATCATCTTTGACAAGTTATCATGACTTTATTATTGCCATTTGCACTCCCTGCAGACAGTGGTCCCTCCCGCGTGCCTGGACACACACAGCTTGTATGAGGACTGGATTCTTTGAGACTTTACGTAAGCACTAGCTGCTAGGAGAAAAAAAGTCCCACTGACTGCACGTGAGCTCTGTCATCTGGAGGTTTAACACAATCCTTTTGTTTGATCATGTTATAAAATTTTTTGTGCCCCTCAGATTATTCTCATTCAGATTGTTGTTGTTGTTGTTGTTCAGTTGCTAAGTCGTGTCTGACTCTTTGCAACCTCTTGGTCTATAGCAAGCCAGGCTCTTCTGTCTTTCATTATCTCCTTCAGTTTGCTCAGATTCATGTCCATTGAGTCAGTGATGCCACCCAACCGTTTCATCCTCTGCTGTCCACTTCTCCTTTTGCCTTCAGTCTTTCCCAGCATCAGTCTTTTCCAATGAGTCGGCTCTTCGCATCAGGTAGCCAAGACATTGGAGTTTCAGCTTCAGCAACAGTCCTCCCAGTGAATATTTGGGGTTGATTTCCTTTAGGATTGAGTGGTTTGATCTCTCTGCTGTCCAAGGGACTCTCAAGAGTCTTCTGTAGCACCACAGTTCGAAAGCATCAGTTCTTCAGTACTCAACCTTCTTTATGATCCAACTGTCGTATCCTGGACTACTGGAAAAACCATAGCTCAATCAGATTATCACGTGCATTAAAAACCCATGCAAGATATTTCAGAAAATCACTGTCAATTAAATGGTGACACCTGCCTCCTTAACACATAGAATTTTATTTTATTTTATTTTATTTTATTTTATTTTATTTTATTTGTTAATCAGGGCAGGAGGGGGGCAGGGGGAGCTGTGCCATGTACATGTGGAATCTTAGTTTCCAAGGATCAAACCTGTATACCTTGCGGTGGAAGCTCAGAACCCTGACCACTGGATTTTCAGGGAATTCCAGAATTTGTGTTTTATTGAAAAGCTCTTTCAGGTTTATTTGGATATACATTTTTGTTGCATGTGTCTTTTGTGCATACAAAAAAATAAGAAAAAGGGAAATTGGTTAAGGTAGTCCTACACCCTTTTCACATGCACAATTCACTTCTCCTTTTACCAGTTTCCCTTGGAGTTGTCCGTCTTTCCGCACACTGTCACCCCTTGTGCCATCAGGAGGTGCTGCATGTCACCTTCCAAGCCACTGGCCCCCATTCTGCGTGTTTCCATCAGAAGGCATGGAGAGCCAGCTTCCAGAGCCCACCTCCTTCTCATCAGTCCTCGTACGGTTTGTTGGCTGAAGGGGCTAACGCTCAGTGGAACATTTATGCCACCAGCTGTGTGGGTGACTGAGATCATGAGACATAGCCAGACTTTAAAAGATGGCCAAAGATGAATAACCACGTGTCACAGAATTAGCACAATTCAGTAAATCTACTGCATTCTCCTAATGACTGAATGGAATCAGATGACCACAAATTAAATCATGAAACAGAAAGTCCCTGAGATAAAGCTTACTATGGGACCAAGCCTAAATGGTAGCCCCAATTATTTTTTAAACATAAACATGAAAAGTGGTGAAAGCAGTAATTCAGTGTTCAGGAGAGTAAAAGAATTTGCAGTTAAAATTTTCACCAAATCCAACCATACCCCTCAAAAACATCCACAGACACGAGCCTTCAACCGCCCTATCTTTAATCTAACCTCACAGACCTTAGTGGAGAAGGCAATGGCACCCACTCCACTGCTCTTGCCTGGAAAATCCCATGGACGGAGGAGCCTGGTAGACTGCAGTCCATGGGGTCGCTAAGAGTCGGACACGAAAGAGCCACTTCACTTTCACTTTTCACTTTCATGCATTGGAGAAGGAAATGGCAACCCACTCCAGTGTTCTTGCCTGGAGAATCCCAGGGATGGGGGAACCTGGTGGGCTGCCGTCTATGGGGTCGCAGAGTCGGACACGACTGAAGCGACTTAGCAGCGGCAGCAGCACAGACCTTAGGGTTTCCCAGGTAGCTCAGTGAGGGTTCAGTCCCTGGACCGGGAAGATGCCCTGGAGAAGAAATGGCTAACCCACTCCAGTATTCCTGCCTGGGATACCCCATGGACGGAGAAGCCTTGTGGGCTACAGTCCATGGGGTCGCAAAGAGTTGGACATGACCACGCAGCTAAACTGCAGCCGCGGTACAGACCTTATCGCAGCTCTGGAAGGGGTACGAGCGGAACTTCAGCTCCAGCAGCTGAAAATCATCAGCAGGTCAGGCAGATACAAGTTTAAACTCCACCTGGGCTGAGCAGAATCGATAGGCAGGCTGGTTTTAAAAATACAGTGAGGGACTTCCCTGGCAGTCCAGGGGTTAAGACTCCATGCTTCGACTCCAGGGGATATTCCACTTCAGGAGATGTGGGTTTGATCCCTGGTCAGAGAACTAAGATCCCACCTGCTGTGTGGCACAACCAAAAAAAAAAATTTTTTTTTTAAAAAGGCAAAGTTAAAAAAGAAAACAAATACAAAGGGTGAAATGTATATCCATTACTTTAGAGTCTGTCATCTGTGCAGATGCAAAAGGAAGGAGGTTAAGGCTAGGCTGGGGAGGGATGACAACAGTTGAATCAAAGAGTCCAGCCACAGAAATGGCCACTTGCAAGAAAATATGTTTCTCACTGCCCTCAAAGAGGATCTTCCACCACCCCCGCCCCAGTACCCTGCCAGGAACAAAAGCCAGCCTGACTCATGTGTGAGTCATGGTCTCTGCATAGTTACCGTCTGAGTCACAAACGCAGCGGTCCTCTTCCAGCTGTCAAATATTTAATCCTACTCACCTTTCTCCAACAAACAAGCGCTAATCAACTCGCCCATTTTCTCTGCTTCTCCTTTTTTAATTCCTGCTAAATGCCCACACATAGCAACTTAGAGGCACTCAAAAGAGAAAAGTTCAAAGTCAGCTGAATTTCTTCCATCAAAAAATATCTAGGTGTATTTCCTGCCACTTTTTCTGTACATGTATCTCCACATTTTTGTTTACAGAGTTGAAATTATACAATACCTATTGTTCTAGAGTTTGGTTTTTCTTTTTGACTTCACAATACTTCAAGATCATTTGCCCATTTCATAACTGTTCATATATTTTTACCAGCCGCATAATGGCCAATCATGTATTTCACCATAATATACTTAAATCTCTTATCGTTAGTCATTGAAGTTGTTTCCAATTTTTTGTTTTGCTTTTATTTTTTCATCTTCTCTTTTATTCTTCCATTCATGAATTTATTCTAGCCTTGTTAAAGTGCCTGGCTTCTCACCACACTCTCTTAGAATAAAATGCCAGCTTTGTGACCTTGTATAATTTAATCCATGAGCCTTGATTTTCTTATATGTAAAGTGGAGTTCATCATACTTGTTTTATATGTACCTGAGGATTAGAGATAATATTTATTAAGTGCCTACAACATAGTAGATGCTCAAAAGTGGTAACTTTGTATTTGAGAATGTAGATGGCTTAGAAATCATTTGGCTTTAATTAAGATGAAACTGTACCACATTTGGCACTTTGGAGAGATGACTGTTTTATTCCATCATTATTGCAGTATCAGAAGAGGTCTCATTCTGGTCTTCAATTCATGCAGAAAACATTTCTGGTGAAAATGCATTTTTTAACATTAAGACCCTATAATTCCAAACTTAATTACATGTAAGTGGTCATTAGTGAAGGGACTGGATGCTGACGTGGAATTGGAACCAGCAGCTGTCTGAGGAATGCAGGTATTTATGGCTCCCTGAAGAATTAGGCGAGGCTCCAGAGGCTGGCACTTCACCAGAGAAAAGCTGGTGAGTGCTAGCCCACCCCTAGCCTCTAAGTAGTGAGAAGACTGCGGAGTTGGATGCCCACCAGCCCTCATGCGAACACATACAGATGGAAGGTCCAGAACTGACGAGCCTTAGGAAAGAGAGCAGACAAAAGGTCTGCCCACAACTGGGAGAAGAAACCCCAGAGAGCGCCGTCCACACTCCCCCACCCTCAGAGCTGCTTTTCTCTGCTTTTGCTGAGGAAGCCGGGAGCCTGAGTCCTGTGAGATGTGGGGTCAGGACAGGACGTGAAGAGGCATGATGGTCTCTGTCCCCCAGTCCTGTCTCCAGCACACAGTTTGAAACAACCCTCAACTTCTCTGACACATAACTGCCGGAGAGTTAGCTTTCCATCCCTCTCTCCATTTGCTCACCCCACCTCCAGTGGCCAGACAGCCTTTCTTCTGCAGTTAGCTCCCTGCTCATCGGCTTTTTTTGGTTAACACCATACTTGCCAGCTAGCATTCAGGTTAAGTGAAAGTGTTTCTTTTCTCATATGTAGGATAAGGAGTGTCTAGTAAGTGTTTGTTTTTTTCAGTTTTGTCGCAGTGCTTTGTATATTCCACATTTCTGTTTGTATATTGTGATTTAATGATCCAAGCACTTGGTACCTGTTCAAAGACCTAGTCTCTGTTCCTAGACCTCCATGCATCCACTTAATACAGGGGTCGTGAACTATAAAATGCCTGCAGGGGCCAGGAAGAAGCTTGAAGGAATGAGGTAGCCCAGATAAAAGGCAATAGGTGGAACTAGGAGGAGTGTGTCCTGGCCTGAGGAGGTGTGGGGAGGGGAGGAATTCAGGGGTCTTATGCTCAGCAGCAGCTGACCCGCGCTGTGGGGTTTGCAGAGATGTTCTTGCCTGATCATCAAATGAATGAATGAATGTCCCCTTTTTTTCTAATATACTTGTAAGCATCATTTATAGTACTTTGTGTGTGTGATGTTATATGTTAGGCCAGCAGTATTTGAACCTGTTGTATGAATATCACTCTTTTTAAAAAGCCAGCTTAACTCAGCCATTAAGGAGGAATGAAATGTTATCACTTGCAGTAACATGGGTGGACTTGGAGGGCATTAGATTCAGTGAAATTGTCAGACAGAGGAAGATGAATACTGTATGGTATGACTTATATGTGGAATCTTACCAAATACAGCAAACTAGTGAATATGACAAAAAAGAAGCAAACTCACAGTTATAGAGAACAAACTAGTGGTTACCACATTGGGCACTGAGGAGAGATGGCTGTGGGGAGGCGGAAGAGGGAGAGGCATCAGAGGGGGAGGGGAGTAAGAAGTATGAACTATTAGGTGTAAAATAAACTACAAGGATGAGGTGTACAATGGGGGATAGAGCCAATATTTTTATGGTAACTGTAAGTGGAGTATAACCTTTAAAAATCGTGAATCACTATATTGTACACCTGTAACATATAATATTGCACAGCAACTATACTTCAATTTTAAATTTTTTAATTTTTTAAAAGTTGAATGATCATCCCATGCATTGCACAGTCTTTAGCAAATGGAAGTTAACACAGCCCCACTGAAGTAAAATAAGAAATAGTATACTTTCACAATAACTTTGGGAAACAGAAACTTTGCCTTTTCTTTTCTGAATATTAATTCTGTAAATCTCATGATAAATGTCAGTATGAAACAGTCAGTAGGGAAAAGAAGAGTGAGTAGCAAGGTTTGGGAAATGGGAAAGGTGTTTCACAATTTTTTTCTGGTTTTTTTTTTTGGTCATGTTGCATGGCATGCAGAACCTTAGTTCCCAGTTCAGTTCAGTTCAGTCACTCAGTCCTGTCCGACTCTTTGCAAAACCATTGACTGCAGAACGCCAGGCTTCCCTGTCCATCACCAGCTCCTGGAGCTTGCTCAAACTCATGTTCATCGAGTTGGTGATGCCATCCAACCATCTCATCCTCTGTCGTTCCCCTTCTCCTCCCTCCCACCTTCAATCTTTCCCAGCACCAGGGTCTTTTCAAATGAATCAGTTCTTTGAATCAGGTGGCCAAAGTATTGGAGTTTCAGCTTCAGCATCAGTCCTTCCAATGAGTATTCAGGATTGATTTCCTTTAGGATGGACTGGTTGGATCTCCTTGCTGTCCAAGGAACTCTCAAGAGTCTTCTCCAATACCACAGTTCAAAAGCATCAAGTTCCCAGACCAGAGATCAAACCCATGCCCCCTGCAGTGGAAGTTCTGAGTCTTAACCACTGGACCTCCAGGGAAGTCCCTAGCAGCGCTTCATTTTAACCCACCTCAGTGCATCCTATAGAGACACCATCATACACCCCAGGTATCTAGAACTTACCCAGACCTCAGGTGTTCCCACATTCCTTCTTCATGACAGATTCTTAGAAAAATGAAATGTGTTCACAGCTATCCTTGGTTAATTACAGCATACATTTTATATTCCATCTCCTTTGAAATTCTCATAAAACAGCAAATGTAGAAAGGCTTTATGTAGAAAGCCTTTGAATAATGCATCAAAGATCCATTAAAATAAATAAAGGCAATATATTTTAACAGTCCAGCCACAGACTAGTTGGGAATACTGAGTAATGAGTAACAGCAGAGCCAGAGGCCCTCACAACCACGCTGGTTTTGGACAGAAGGTGAGCAATGCTTGCAGGTTTGAAATGCCTAGGCGTTTTGAAGTTCCCTTTTACTCTATTTCTTAAGGAAACCATACAATTGCCTTGAAATTATAGGCAACTACAGGGTTAATACATGGGCTTCCCTGGTGGCTCAGCCATAAAGAATCTGCATGAGACTCGGGTTTGCTCCCTGGGTCAGGAAGATCCCCTGGAGAAGGGAATGGCAACCTGCTCCAGTATTCTTGGTTGGGAAATCTCATAGACAGAGGAGCATGGTGGGCTGCAGACAGTGGGGTCACAAAAGAGTCGGACATGATTTAGCAACTAAACAAAAACTAACAACAGGATGTATATGCGCTTAAAATTATATTGCCATCACAGGCAAGACTTGATAAATCCACACCTGAGATTAAGTGCAATATGGGGAAAAGGCCACTGGAGGTACTGCCTGTAGCCTCTTGCTTTGTAACCTTTCAGCAGTTATCTGCTGCCACAGTGATGGTATATCATAAAAACCCACCCACATCAGTGGCATCAGATGATAAGCATTGATTTCTACTGCTGGTCAGACCTGGGTTCACATGGGGCTTCCTCCTGTGTCTGTGATTAGCTATGGGTTGGCACGGTGCCTCTGCTGCTCTTCACTGAGGTCTCTCAGATGCCTGGGGCCACAGTTGGGACAGTTGCCAATTGAGCTCTGTGCTGCAAAGTCTGTCTTCTGCCGTCCGGCCGAGCTGGACCTGGGCAGTGGCAGCTTTCCCTGCGGGGGGAGACTCCGAACTCTAACGCCATCACTTCTTCCACACTCTATTGGCCGTGGCAGATCAGGAGGGCAGCCCAGGGATCAGGAAATAGACTCTACCTCTGGATGGAGAAGCCACAATCTTATTAGAGAGGGACCAGACAGAGGAAGAGAAGATTTGGGACATTTTAATAATCAGGCTGTCACAGATCAGGGGCAAGTTATCTGAGTTCTTCGAGTAACCCCTGCCTTGCCCATCCCTAGAGAGGGAAATGGCAACCCGCTGCTGTACTCTCGCCTTGAAGATCTCATGGACAGAGGAGCCTGACGGGCTGCAGTCCACAGGGTCGCAAAGAGTCGGACACGACTGACTGAGCGCGCCTTGCCCATAATCCACAGATGGTTGTTCAGCCCAGGGAAAGAACGTAGTGAACACACTTTTAACTCACATTCAGTGCAGCTGTCCAAGTGAAGCTAACCAAGGTGTGGTGTAGGGTATAGAACCAAAGAATCTTAACCATTTCTGTGTGAATGCGGGCAGTTTCAGCTGGTGCTGGGAGATTCCTGTTTCTAAAATCGAGAAACACCCCAGTTAGTTCTGGGTTTTGGAGCTGGCCATCACACCAGGCCACTCCCAGTCATCAAAACCCAAGCCCAGGACAGAGGCTGGGTTTCCAATGCTGCGTGCCCCCAGTAGACGTCACCGCAAACTTTAGGACCAGCCATCACTTCTCCCAGGGAGTAAACCGGTCTTTTCCTTGTCTTGTGAAGGGGAAAAAAAAAGTGTTATCTTTCTACCAAATGTTATCACCAGGTAGCTAGGATTCTTAGGAGGTAAGAGTTTTCCAACTCCATCATTCTCTCAATTTTGTGTTTTTTTTTTTTTCATAATATGCCTGGTGATGGTAATGAGAAATCAGCGCGGGCATTCTCTCAGTAACAGTTGCTTAGAGACTTCAGTCATGTCCAAGGGTTTGCGACCCCCGTGGACTGTAGCCCACCAGGCTCTTCTGTCCATGGAATTCTCCGGGCAAGAATACTGGAGTCGGTAGCCATGCCCTCCTCCAGAGGATCTTCCCAACCCAGGGCCCAAACCTGAGTCTCCTGAATTACCGGCAGATTCTTTACCACTGAGCCACCCAGGAAGCCCCAAGTAACAGCTTCCCTCACTATGAATGCCAAAGAGGACGCCGAGGCTGAACAGCCTCTCGACTAAATGCCTTCCCAATTCTGGGTGGCAGGAACTGTCCCTCAGAAAGCCACATGAACTCACAGAGACGTCCAGAAGGCTCACTTGGTCTTTCTCTCTGTGTTTCTGAGCCTTCTCCATCTAGGACAGCCCCTTCTCGGGGACTTGGCTCCCTGTCAGTAACCCGGGGCAACTCTATGGCTGTTCGTGGCATAAGGAGAAGCAGCTCCTGGGGTGACCAGGACACAGACCTTCCGGAAATCAAATCCAAGGCAAGACACATGTCAAGCAGCCTTTTGCACTTCGCAGTCTGCCAAGCGCCACTCCAAACATCAAGTAACCTGGAACTGGATGCTTTCAATTATACACTAATTAGCAGGAAGAGGACGGTGTTTTGTTTCCACCTCAGACTGTGCGGGAGAGATCCAGGCAAATTAGCCCCCCAGCTGCTGGAATTTCCCAGGACTCTGTGGCCTTGTGAGCGAGGCCCCGCAGCAGTGGGAAGGACAGAGGCCTGGGCTCCAGGGGGCCAGAGGAGGAGCCGCAGGGCGGCCATGCCTCCCCAGGGAGGGACGGGCCGAGCAGGGGTCATGGCCCCTGACCCTGCAGCTCGGAGACCCTCACACTCCCGGCCGCTGCTGGGAGCTCTGGTTGAGTCTTCCTAAAAGCTGCCTTCATCTTAAACCCGCTTAAAGGCTAAAGGGAAACAAATCCTCCTTGAAACCTGAGTCTGTTTTAAGATGTCTTTACCAAAATCCCCGCTGAACTATTGGCTGCTGTGTCATATAATTTCCTTTTCCTGAGAGTAACATTCTTGGTGATTACCGCTACAAGGAATTATAAGGCTCGCCCTGTAAGAAGGTCTGCGCACTTTCCCACGGTGATAATGTGTTACTAAGGCGATTTTCTGAATTTCCACCTGAGGTGATTTTTTTCATTTTGCTCCAACTACTAAAGCCTTCCCTATTTTTTTTTTAATTTGCCTTTCCTGAGTTGGAAACGCTGTATGGGATGGTTGATTTAGGTCTAAGGTCAGTTTGGGGGCAACACATCAGAATTTATGATCAAGCTTTCTTCAGAATGAAATGTATTTCTTTGGATGTTTTAAACTTTATTTTGCAATGGTATTGTCAGTGATTTTGTGTGTTTATAACCTGTTTATGTAGTATCATCTTCTCTTCAAGACTTTATTCGATAAATAGGAAATACTATATAGTTCTAGATTCAAATTAGGTTTAATTTGAAATGTCTTTAAGATATGACTTTAAAATATGTCTGTTTTTAATTTGCACTTTTATTTCCCACTATTGTCCAATCCATGGATCTTGAGTTTTATTGTTAAAAATGGTTGACTTTTTTTTAATTTTTTACCAACTACAAACAATGAATTTTAAAGCTTAATTTATATGGGACCAAAGGGTAACCTGAACATATTAGATTAGTCCAGAAAAAAATATTCTATTGGAAGAAAATTAAAAGGAGACAAGTTCCACCTCAATAAATTTTCAAGCTGCCTAACAGTTCAAGTCAGCTCAGGATGCTCTCAGAGAGTCAGCTGTGCATCAGAAATTGCCGTGACAGGCCAGGTGTTCAAGTACGTGACTTCAAGGGTCTCTTTACAAAGTTGCATCACCTTTAAAATCCTGTGTTCTTTTGTGTAGGCTTTCAGAAAGTAGGGAGGAGGATAATGAACGCGTATAAAGCACCTGTTCTGTGCCAGCTCTGAGCTAAATCCTCTCATCTTTCTTTCTTGTTATGTCAGTCACTTCAGTTCAGTCGCTCAGTCGTATCCGACTGTTTGTGACCCCATGGACTGCAGCATGCCAGGCCTCCCTGTCCGTCACCAACTCCCGGAGCTTACTCAGACTCACGTCCATTGAGTCGGTGGTGCCATCGAACCATCTCATTCTCTGTCGTCCCCTTCTCCTCCCACCTTCAATCTTTCTGTTGCTCAGTCACATCCAACCCTGTGCAATCCCATGGACTGCAGCACGCCAGGATTCCCTGTGCTTTACTATCTCTCTGAGTTTGTTCATTGAGTCTGTTGAATTCATTGAGTCCACCAGTGCATGTCCATTGAGTCGGTGATGCCATCCAACCATCTCATCCTCTGTGGTCCCCTTCTCCTCTTGCCTTCAATCTTTCCCAGCATCACGGTCTTTTCCGATAAGTCAGCCCTTTGCACCAGGTGGCCGTAGTATTGAAGCTTCCTTCTTACTGAATTATACACCCTGTTTTACAGATGAAGATACAGATTGAGTATTATGCTTAGGGAATGAAGTGAGAATTCAAACCTAAGTCCTGCTGATTCCAAGCACCCTCAGCTGATCACAGGAGAACCTGTCACCTTCTACGGCCAGCCCTGGGTCTGACTCTGCTTGCCTGCACAGGAGGGTGGGGAGCAACGGAATTGGACCTACTGAGAGAAAGCCTGCATTTCCTTCCTGGGGAAATAAGTTGGGACTCTCAGTAATCACAGAAGTTAACAACAGGTGGCAGTGCATACACGTAACAGTGGTGCCCATGTTAAATCAGTACTTTTTCTGACTTCTGTATTGTTTTCAATCAAACAAGTGCGTTCAGTGAGTCATCTGAGCATTTTGTACATAGCATCCCTACCCACTGGAATTTTTTAAAATGCAAACGTCATCTATCAGACGAGTTGATCTTTGCATCTCTCACTGTGACAGTAATGCCAGAGCAGATTCAGCGTCCACTGTTCTAAACCTGGCTTACACAAGCCTCCTTAGGACCCTTGCTGCTTAAGGGGTTTCCTTCTGCTTTTTCTTTCTCAAAGCTTACATATAGACTGGAGATACTAGGGATGCTAAGAAAGTGCTTCTTGAAAAGCTTTTTGTTGTCAGTCATGAAACGTGTTCGCCTTCCAATGAGCGTGAGGACACAGAGTTGGATCCTCAGCCTGGCTGTGTGTGTGGCAGATACACAGCCTGGAGGCCCTTTGTCACCACATTTCCAGAAATATCCCCCCTGGAGCTTCCCGGATTCGCCACAAACATAATGAACTCCCAAGACATCTCTGCCTCTGAGGCTCGGCGCGCCAGGCGGTCTGCAGAGCCTTACTGTGTTCCAGCGTTGTACCTTTATAACTAGGTTAGAAGTTCCCTTAAGTTTCTCTAGGGTGAACCTCTGGTGTGGTTTTTTTTTTTCCTTAATGATATAAATAAGCTCCCTCAGTTGGGTTTTGGCAACTGCCTCAAATAAAATTTTCCTAACACCGAATCAGCTCTGACTTGTCACAGTGAGAGGTGCAAAGATCAACTCGTCTGATAGGTGACCTTTTTCTATTTGAGGCAAAAATAAAAGGGGGGAGTCTTTTTTCTGAGACCTCTGGCCCCGGGATGCTGGCTTTAATGAGCATCTTTGGATTGTCCCTGTGGGGCAGGACATCAGATGACGCCAGGCAGCCCTGCTTGGCTGAGGATCCATTCATCATCATTGACAAAAATGTAAACTCAGTGTCTCGACACATTTTTATCGTGTCCCAACGATGTGTTGGGTATTGTGCCAGGTGCTATAATGGGGCTTGAAATTAGTTTTCCAACAACATGAATTTCTGTGTGGAAAAAAAGCTACTACAGTAGGAGTTAGAAGTTACCACTTACTGTTTATCAATGTATCTTTCTTATCCTCTAGTAAAAGTTACCATTTATGAATTGGGCGTAATATTGATCACTCACTGCTCCCTGGGAAGAACACATTAAACTACTTTCTCTAGCAAAACCACAGTTTTGGGATGCTGCCGGGTAACAAAGAGTGAGTGGAATGAGTGTTCTGTGTGCTTCTGCCCAGCCTGCAGAGTGGGATGAACCTGCAGATCTGCTTTGTCAACGACAGCGGCAGTGACAAGGACAGCGATGCTGATGACAGCAAGACGGAAACCAGCCTGGACACCCCCTTGTCTCCCATGGTGAGTCTCCGAGCTGCCACTGAGGCTCAGAGTGTGCCTTCCTGCTCACTTAGCTTCTTTTCTGTCGTTGATCAGGAACAAACATTGCAGAGATTTAGAAAGAGATGTCTCATGACATTTCTTAACATGTGGAGTGTGGAAGTCACTCAGTCGTGTCCGATTCTTTGCGACCCCATGGACTGTAGCCCAGCAGGCTCCTCTGTCCATGGGATTCTCCAGGCGAGAATACAGGGGTGGGTAGCCATTCCCTTCTCCAGGGGATCTTCCTGTCTCCTACACTGCCGGAGCTTCTTTATTGCCTGGGCCACCGGGGAAGCCCTTCTTAACGTGACATGTTCCTAAAATTTGAGTGATTGAAAACTTGAAACTGTGATCTGAGGATACATAGTTCTGTTAAAGTTAGCAACTACTTTCATATTAAATCATCAGGAAAATCACATAGGCCCTAAAAATTATAAGAGAAAATATGCTATAAAAAGGGATGAAATGGTGGCTTTTGCAGAGGCATGGATGGGCCTAGAGACTGTCATAAGACTGAAGTAGTCAGAAAGAGGAAAACAAATATCATATATTATTTACACATATATGTGGAATCTAGAAAAATGGTGTAGATTGTCTTATTGCAACACAGAAATAGAGACACAGATGTAGGGAACATCTGGATGCTGGAGGAGAAAGGAGAAAGAGGGGGTGATGAATTGGGAGATTGGGGTTGATATATATACACTACTGGGTGTAAAATAGATAACTGATGAGAACCTACTGTATAGCACAAGGAACTCTTCTCAGTGTCCTATGGTGACCTAAATGGAAAGGGAATCCAAAAAAGAGGGGATGTATGTAAACATACAGCTGATTCACTTTGCCATAAGGCAGAAACTAACACAGTATTGTAAAGCAACTATATGCCAATAAAAATTAATTTTAAAAAAAGAATTGCATGCAGTAAATAAAAAAATAGAAAATGTGTTATATACCATTCCTTCCCCATTGGTCTTAGAAATATGAGCATAGACTAGCAGTGGACACATTTTAAAAGACAGGGGATGGGGTCCTGGCAGGGGGTGGGAGGGCTAGCCCTGAAGAGATACCGCTCAGAGAAACCAGCAAGATAATGTGGGTTAAGCTTTGCTTACTTTTCCTTGCTGGGTGTCCCTGGTGGCTCAGTGGGAAAGAGTCCGCTTGCCAAGCTGGAGACAAAGGTCAGATGTCTGGGTCGGGAGGATCCCCTGGAGAAGGAAATGGCAACCCACTCCAGTATCCTTGCCCATGGATGGAGAAGACTGGCGGGCTACAGCCCATGGTGTCACGACGAGTGGGACTCGACTTAGCAGCTAACAACACTTGTCCTTGCACACATATATAAAAGATGGCTTGATGATCCTGACTACTTGTTCCTGAATTTCTTTCCTCTCTGGGAGGTCTATCCAGCACCTTTCTTATCGAAGACCAACTAACAGGAAACTGTTAGTTGTTGAGCACAGTGCCACAAGAGAACTTTGGATAGCTGAGATCCTGTCCACTCAGGGAGTAACGTAACACCTTGGCTCTGGGTGAAATATTTTGCTGTAGTCTGTTCACTTCAAGCAAGTTTTGAGAGTAAGAATCAAAGAAAAGTCTCAAGTTTGTTATAAATACATATTCTCCCTATTATTAATTATGTTACTTTTTATGCTAAAATCAACCTTTTATTGAGACTGAGGAGATAAACTGCCTCTGAAAATGTTACTTACTAAAAAAAAGTATGTATATATATACACACACATATAACTGATTCACTTTGCTCTACAGCAAAAACTAACACAACATTATAAAGGAACTATATGCCAATAAAAATTAATTTAAAGGTTTAAAAAAGAATTATGTTGAAATACAGTTATTAAATATAAAGTAGCAAATAAATAAATGCAAAAAATAATATGCAAAGAACTTAGAACAATGCTAGCACATTGTTTCCATTAAATGCTGTGTGCTAAATTGCTTCAGCCATGTCCGACTCTTTTTGAGCCCCTGGACTGTAGCCTGCCAGGCTCTTCTGTCCATGGGATTCTCCAGGCAAGAATACTTGGAGTGGGTTGCCATGCCCTCCTCCAGGGGAATGTCCTGACCCATTAAATGCTAATGGTAAATAAATAATCATTCAATAAAAGTTACCTGTGATTGGTACAGATCAAATCAAGAGTTGGGTTGTGTTGATGGAGGGGACTCTTGGCCGCTCTGAGAGAGGGCTCAGGGAAGGCTGTAGTCTGTCTCCAAAGGTGGGACCCCACGCACAAAGCTCAGATGCTGCTTTTTTTTCCCTTTTCAGAGCAAACAGAGTTCTTCCTACTCAGATAGAGACACTACTGAAGAAGAATCCGAATCCCTGGATGACATGGATTTCCTCACAAGGCAAAAGAAACTGCAAGCTGAAGCCAAAATGGCCCTTGCCATGGCCAAACCAATGGCCAAAATGCAAGTGGAAGTGGAAAAACAGAACAGGAAAAAGTCTCCCGTCGCTGATCTCGTAAGCCGCGAGCGCTGAAATGCAGCGGACTGGGGGCGGGCGTGTGGTGGTTGGCTGGCGAGGGGTGGCTGCACGTGGTTGAGGCTGTCTCAGTCCTTTCCCAGAGTTATGCAAACTTGGGTTTCTAGAAGGCGCTGTGTAAAACGTCATTGAGAAATATTTAAGTCTGTTTCTTTTTCCTTCCTACGGTATCACAGAAGGATGCATAAGCTACAGATTTCACAAACATAAACTTTGCTCCCCATTCATATCTGCTCTGTGTCTTCAGGGCAGTCTTAGCTGTTGTGAGAATATGTTCATTCCTTTAAAGCGGTCTCAGTTTAAGAACCCACTGCTGTGGCAAACTCACTATTGGTTTAACTCTTTGTTCCCACCGTTCAATGAAGACAGTGTGATAGAGTGGATAAAGGTCGTGGCCTTTGGAGCTTAAGACGAGCCCTGCCACTGATCTACTGTGGGGCTCTGGGCAAGTCTCAGTTTTCTCATCTGTAAAATGGGGATAATAATAACACCTGTGTCAGAGCATGATTGTGAGAATTCAGTGGAAAAAGTGTTCAAAGCACTTGGCACAGTGCTTGTAGCATGCTATAAATTAATAAATAGCGGGTCTTAGTAATTTAATCTATGTAACTGATAACTGCTTGAGCTCCCTGGTAATTCACTTGTGGATCTAATTATTGACTCTCAGTTGTAGACCAGTCCAAAAACTTTTGATTTGAGTAATGTCCCATTATGATGCTGATAACATGTGAGAATGTGTGGTGTGTGAATGGAGGGCCTTGCATTGGAGAAGTCGGACAGGAAAAGCTTTTAAACGAGGACCCTGAAGTGGGTGAATGAAGGTGGGTCTTTTAGGAGAAAACTGGGTCCTGTATTGGATGTGCTTACTGCTCTGCTCTCAACGCTGTTTCTTCCTTTTGTGTCTTCAGCTGCCACACATGCCTCATATAAGTGAGTGCTTGATGAAAAGAAGTTTAAAGCCCACTGACCTGAGAGACATGACTATTGGGCAGCTACAAGTGATAGTCAATGACCTCCACTCCCAGATAGAAAGTAAGTGTGAGATACTCTGGAAGATGGGATGCGAAGTGTTAAAATAGCATGGGATATCACGTTTCCTCGGGGTCCTCCTGTGTCCTTGCAAGGAAAGGAAGAGGATCGACCCTCTCTTTTTTTCCTTTGTTTTTTCACTATAAAATGTTGAGAAACTTTAAGACTTTTTCAAGATTCACAGAGACTAAGGGTCCTTTTAATTCATCTGAAATCCCCAGCTTCTTGCACAGTGCCTGGCATATAGCTGGGTCGCAACACCTGTTTGTAGAATACAATTTAGTAGTTCCAGGTCTTTTGTTGTATTTATATACATTTGTATGTGTATTATACGTATGCAATTATGTGCTCACCTTTATTTGTACATATATTTATTTTAGCTCATCAGACCCTATTCACCTTATGTTGTGGGACTTCAGGTGGCGAAAGTGTATAGGACTGATAGGTGAAAATTATAGGGTGAGAAGGAGTGGGCCTTTTACCCCCAGAATAAAGAAGGACCTCTACCGGAAGTGTGCAGGCAGTTGTGGTGAGTGAGTGGCATTCATTCAGCTGGTTGTGCAAAGAAGGGCATGTGCTGGGCCAGTAACAGAGAGAGCTCAATCACTGGGGCATCTTGCTGAATCCAGGTGAACTCACGAGCCCTCCAGCGTTGAAACATATGAGTCCATAAAGTCCATGGCTGATAGATTGAAACCACTTAAGAGACATGCCAACCCAATGCAAACCAACCATAAAAAAGTATTTGGGAACCAACTAGGGAAATTCAAACATTGACTAAATGTTTTATTAAAGACGTATTGACTTATTTGGGTACAATAAAGGCATTATGGTTATGTTAATTTAAAAGAAAAAAAGAGCCCTGTCTTTAGAGATGCATACTGAAGCGTTTATGTATGAAACAATAGGATGTCTGAAATTCACTTTAAAATGACCTCACTGGAGAAGGGGAGAAACGTCAGTTACGACTGGCCTGGAGTTGATTATTTTTGAAGGTGATTGGATGCATAGGGCAAGGGGATTCATTTAAAAAGTCTCTTTGCTTTTGTATCACTTTGAAAATGTCCATAATAAAAAATTTTAAACTTCATATAGAAAAGACATTCCCATGTGCTATGCCAGTATAGAAAGCTGCCCTAAGAACTCACTAGAAAAAAATAAAATGCGCAGTGGCAATTTAATACCTTCAATATTTTGCGGAGTCAGGGCAACCACACCAGGCAGCATGAGGGATCTTAGTTCCCCAACGAGGGATCAAACTCACACCCACAGCAGTGTAAGCACAGAGTCTTAACCTCTTAACCCAATACCTTCATTATTTTAAAATCAAAAGAAAGGATTTACATTTTAATTAGGAAACCATAGATTCATAGGATTTTTTTTTTTTAATTCTACTACATTTTGGGCTTCCCTGGTAGCTCGGACGGTAAAGCGTCTGTCTGCAATGCTGGAGATCTGGGTTCGATCCCTGGGTCGGGAAGATCCCCTGGAGCAGGAAATGGCAACCCATTCCAGTACTCTTGCCTGGAAAACCCCCTGGACAGAGGAGCCTGGTGGGCTACAGTCCGTGGGGTCGCAAACCATAGATTCATAGGATTTTTTTTTGAAGTTCTACTACATTTTAATTTTCGTTGAGAATAAATTACTAGGAGTATTTTTCTTTCAAGGATTTAAAAGGCTTTCTGATCTCTTACCATCAAAATATCTTCCTTAGACTTGTAAATAATAGCATTGCCAGCTAGTCCTTTTCAGGAGTAGAGGAAGTTTTAGATTTCTTTGTATGATTTTTTTTTTTCCTTTTTAAAATTGGAAACAAATCTGAACTAAAGGCAAGCAAATGCATCATTTCAGATATGAATCCAGCGTTTTCAAGGAGGACCTTGCTGAGTACCCTCTTCCTTCCTTTTGTTGCTGGGCCTAGAGCTCTTGCCAAATGAATGCTGTCCCCACGTGTCCACATGTTCAGGCCTAGACGCTTTTGTTCTAAGTCAGTATGGGGGGAAAAAGCATGAAGCAGCCCTGGGCTTGTTTATATTTTCCAATGGCAGAAGCCAGATTAACCCACTGCACAGATTTCAGGAAGACTGGCTGTGTTTCCATCTATTTTATTCCCACGATAAATCCTAAAGGGTCTTTTCCTCAGCACCTGTTGTCTGGAGACCAGGGGTGATTTCTTCAGGTCTTTTGTATCTCATTCTCCCACATCTTTAGATTTTACTCTTTCTTTGAACAGCCTGCATGTCGGGGTGCTCCTCCTTGTGGCCCCAGGTAACCTTTGAGCATCCTCGAGCCCCTCCCTCTCCAGCTGGGCATCTGATGTGGTGCCCGTCAGGTGGGGCAGCCCCTCCAGCGGTCAGCGTGGCTGGGGCCCCCTGAAGATGAACGGTGGAAAACTCAACATGCCCCAGACTTTTACACTCACGTATCTTCAAAATAAAATCCTGCTTCTTCTAACAAGCTACTTTCCTAACATCTAACCACTTCTTTTCCCACTTTAATGCGAATGTAATTGGATTTACTCCATACTCCTTTTCTTCCAACACTTCTGTAAGTAGGCAAACTAGTTTTCTCAAATGGGTGGCTTCTCCTGAGCTTCTGAGAAGCTAATGAGAACCCTAACGTTTCAGCAAAAATACTTTCCTACTGTGTTTAGCTGTTTGTATATATGTGTGTGTCTATATGGTACACACACCATGGTCCATGGATAGTTTCACATCCTGACTTTGATGCAGCTTTATTAATGTTCTCTTTCCTTTGCCCCAGGCTTGAACGAAGAGCTGGTCCAGCTGCTCCTTATCCGAGATGAGCTGCACACGGAACAGGACGCCATGCTGGTGGACATCGAGGACTTGACCAGGTCAGTGGGGCCTCACCCTTCCCAGAGAAGGAAAGTAGCCCGGGATGATCGGCAGCTTAAGAATTAAGGCAGGAGTGAGGTGGCGCTAGTGGTAAAGAACCTGCCTGCCAACACAGGAGATGAGGGTTTGATCCCTGGGTCGGGAAGATCCCCTGGAGAAGGAAATGGCAACCCACTCCAGTATTCTTGCCTGGAGAATCCCATGAACAGAGGAGCCTGAAGGGCTACAGTCCATGGGGTTTCAAAGAGTCGGACACGACTGAGGGATTGACACACACATGGAGCTGTCAAGAATTTCTTCCTTTACTTTTGCCTAATTTCTGCTGGTGTCAGCTATTTAGATGGAGGGAAGCAGTCCACGGGATCTCAAAGAGTTGGACACGACTGAGTGACTGAGCATGCATGCAGGTAGCCGAAACTTCTCCCACCCAAATGCTTTGCTTCTGCACAACCATCCTTCCCTCGTGATGGGTTGTCAGCGCTTTGGAACACCCCCACCTCAATCTGGTCATCAGTTCTGGCCTAAGAACTTTATCCTGAAGGACGATTCCCTGGGGAGTCGTCCCTAAACCCTTCCATGCGGGCGTGCTTCCAGCACGTGGTGGCTGTCCCCAAGTGGCACTTGCTGTTATCTGACCCAACTCCTGATGACATCTGCCGGGCCCAGAAGGCAAGGACCCTGGCATCTTTCCACAGCACCAGTGCCACCAGATTGCTCTCACCATGGGGAGACCCCGAGACTTGGGTTTCTAGCTGGGCCTGGCTCCAGGCCCCCTCTCTGTAAAGAGGTGAAGAATGCCTCCTTCCCTGGGCAATAGGGAAGCTAGACTAATGCTAGTCAAGATCTTGCATTTCTTTATCACTTTCTTTGTGGAAAAGCCTCTCATCATAAGTATGTGAAGTGCATGGGAAAACTGTGAGCATTCCTACAGCCTTATGACACCTTTTCTGAGTCAGTTTATAGGAAGTCTTTAAGCCACAAGGCAACAATTACTATTAATCCCGGAGATGGTATTCAGAGAGTCGAGGCTCCCGAAGAGAGAGAGAAAACTGCTTGTCACAATAACATAAGGAATTAGCCATGTGATCCAGAACCATCGAAGGGAAGCTTGACAACATATGTAGTGACAATGCTCCCAGCACTCACCACGGGGACCTGTTCTCTGTGTGAGACACTGGGTTAAATATTTTCCCAAATGCAATGTTATAAA